>NC_090923.1:66997980-68386730 GCF_040938575.1 Ambystoma mexicanum | reverse complement strand
TATTAACACATATATATTATAGGCACATATGCTCCCTTAACCAACCCCCCCCTTTTAACTTGCAATGTAGGATGACGTCATAGATGATGCATATCGAGTTATAAAACCTTTGTATAATCACACTTGTGTGACTGCATGAATTACTGCCCGTTATTCGCCAGATTGCCCTACTTTATTTTTAATTTCAGTTGGTTGGATTTATCTGGGTCGGGACTCGTTACCCACTGAGCACCTTCTATTGGTAATATTCAAGGACAGCCTGCAGCCTGGATTATGGTTCGTCTGGGGACCAACTCCAGGGTTCCCAAGTGGTTGAATGTTTTGGAGGGATGACAAACCTGTGGATGATTGCGGGCGCTGGATGGATTCAATAGTCCAAAAACTGGCAGTTATACCTTTGGTTTAAATAATGGTCTGGTCACAAGCGTAGTTGGTGCATGTGGTTATTTTATTATTTTATTATTTTTTTATTATTGTTTGTCGGTTTAACAAAAAGATCAACAGAGTGGCAACAGGTGCCAGTTGGTCAACTTAAGTGAGTGCAAACAGCCGATGCGCGTTTCAACCTAAGTCTTCTTCAAGGCCAAGTGAAATTGTTGGTGGGCTAAGGGTAGAGCTGTTGTCTAGTTTATGAACTACGGCTGTCCTCACCGATCCCGGCTTTAGATCAGGCTACCCAGCCCAACTGGCACCTGTACCTGGATGGACCAGGCAAATACTTTATTTTTATGCTGATAATAAAGTAGTATTTGGCCATATTATTTGAGTCTGTCTGGTTATTTGGGTTTGGGATTAATATTTGTAATTCCATTTAGCACACGAGACACTTTAAGGTGCTAAGGCACACATAATACCCACGGAAAACAAGATTTCCAGTATACAGTAGCAAAACGTCCTTGGTGGGGGCGGGGGCAGTAGCATTATTTATTCAGTGATCTGGCTTTCTTTTATGCCACAGCGTAATGTCCTTACGTAGAAGGGGTTCTAGTGAGAAGTCGCATAATATCTGTGGTGCGCTTGCGTTCCAGTATGCAAGAACATATTTCAGGGGTGAGCTGGGATTCCAGTATGCAATAGCATATTTCAGTGGTGAGCTGGGGTTCCAGTATGCAATAGCATAATTCAGTGGTGAGCTGGGGTTCCAGTATGCAATAGCATATTTCAGTGGTGAGCTGGGGTTGCAGTATGCAGCATCGTATTGTAGTGGTTAGCTGGGATTCTAGTACACAGTATCATATTACAGTGGTGAGCGGGGGTTCTAGTACACAGTAGCATATTACAGTGGTGAGCAGGGATTGCAATATGCAGTATCATATTGGAGTGGTGAGCTGGGATTCTAGTATGCAATAGCATTACAATAGTGGGGGTTCTAGTACACAGTAGCATATTACAATGGTGAGCAGGGATTCTAGTACACAGTAGCATAGGCGTAATTTTAGGGGAGGCGGCGGTGTTTGTCTCCCCCCCCCCCCCCAACTTCCACGGTGTTAGGGAGAATTCTCATTATATGGCTAATTTCCCTCACCTAGTGAGTCCCCCAGCAGCTTTGCTGGATTTCTGGAGTTTATTTTTTTCACTTGGTAAGAGTGTGAACTTTTCCCCTACTCTTACCCATGTTTTGCCATGTGTATTTCCACTGTGTTTGCGATTGTGGACTCTGGAGTGCACCACTTCAGTAGCCCCCTTCTTTTGTGTGTTACACAGCCCCTTCAGTGCAGTAACACACGGTTGTCTTTTAGACTTCCCACCGATTCCATTTCTGAGGCGGACTACTGTCCCACAGAAAAGGGTAAAGTTGCCATTAACTTTACATAGTCATTTAACCACAGATCCAGTACACCCCATCTTAACATGGAGAACTAGAAAGGGTTAATCCTTAGCCCTTTTTATCTGTACCTCCGAGAGCATTGTTTCTCTCTTAACATTTAGACTTGTCTGTTGGCAGTGGTATCTACCCTAACTTTTCTACTGTGATTATACTATATAAACGTGGTATTGTTTTAGGCTATTATATTAGCCTCGAACTTAAACCCGCTTGACCAAATACTTTTTCTTTTGGCTCCGGTCGGGTTTATTCGCCATTTCTTTTTGTTAAAGTCCTTTGTGTGTTTTACTTTGCGCAGCAAACCAGGTTTGCCTTCTTTGTTCACTGTCTTTTGGTGGGTTTCTGCCAAGAAGCCCTCCTCTAGGCACCTGGGTGTCTAGGTGGGCTGAATGTGAGGGATGGGTGTAGCCACCCCCTGCATAGGGTATCCTAGGAAACCCAAGTCACACTTTGCCATGATTGGCTGAGGTGGTTGTCCGGGCTGGACAACCCCCCTGCTGCGTGATTGACAGCCAGGTTGTGTGAATGGGGGATTTTTGCATAAAAGGCAGGACTCTTGGCTGGAAGTCAGAGTCGCCACTGGAACTACAAGGAACCGAAGAGAAGCGGAGAAGAAGTCGGCTGCTGCAACTATCCCATCCCGGTGAAGCACTCCTGCAGTCCTAAGCTATCTACCCTTTAACGACCAGAGAAGATCCAGTCCGGAGTCTTCTTCCTTTGAGCCTGGTGTGGATAACCAGCTCATCTTCTACAGACAGAGGATGCTCTTTGTGGTCGAAATCGCTGCACACTGCTGTAATGGTCTGGATAGCCACCTGAAGAGCCTCTCCTGTTTTTAAGGAGCGCACCTTTTATTCACCGTCGCTGCCGGTCGGCTTCAGCCCTGTGTGGTGCAGACCCCTCCAGATGTCCTCCTTGCCAAAGTTCCAGGAACCATGGGTCTGCAGGAAACTACCAGCAACAACTGCTGTGGCACCAGCTTCTTCATTGAATAAGGTACTGTGTTCTGCTTGAGGAATTCGTGAGAACCCCTTTTCTCCTCCTACAAGGCTTGCCCTTCTCTTCCCTCCTTCTTATAACTTTTTCTTCCTCCATTGACAATATCTAGTACTCCTGGCTATGTTGAATCTTGAACTGTCAGACTGTGTGATCCTCAACAACAGGAACCGGTTCCACTTGGCACTGACTCCGTCCTACTGACTCTTGAATTTCTGTCCATGAGTGTTCTCTGATTCCGTCTACCTTGACAAAAATATTGCCTATGATTTTTGCCCCCAACTCTCTCTGGGTAACTTACCTTGAAGTTATACCACACAAAGTGAATTGGTTGGTTGTAGTATATTTTACGTATGGTTTTGAATTAAAAGAAGTGTTGAGTTTATAACAAACGGTTTAAAAATAAATGTACTTCTATTTTTTACCTGAAACCTTGAGTCAGTGTTTGCTTGAGACAGTAATTGTGGTCCTTTTGTGTAATCTCTGCTACTGCTCATATACTCTTGAGATAAGCCTGGCTGCTCCACTACTGCTACCACTTTAACATAGTAGTACAGGCTTGTACCAAAGGTAAAACTTGTATTACCACCTGTAGTCTTAATTGTGTGTAGTGGTCCCTAAGGGCACTGCACAGGATTCTGCCCAACACACGGCACACCATTTTCTCCCTATCCATTTGGCTTGGGCACCTTTTCCTCAGATGTCATGTCCCCACCCCCCAACATTTTCAGCAACGTTACTCCACTGCACAGTAGCATGTTACAGTGTTGAGCTGGGGTTCCAGTTTGCCATAGCATAGTATTTGTTGTGTGTTGGGATTCTAGTACAGAGTAGCATATGGTGAGCTTGGGTTCCATGTGCAGTACCATATCTATGGTGGGAAGGTGATCACAGTATGCTGCATCATATCCTTCGTGAGCCAGGGTAACATTATGCAACAGTAGAATATCTGTGGCAAGGTTCCTATATGAAATAGTTTAATATCCTCAGAAAATAGGGAGCCCCAGTATGTAGTAGAATAGTCTCCATGAGGATCTGATGTTCCACTATGCAGTAAAAATCTCTGCAGTGAGCTTGGGTTCTAGTATGCAATAGCATATTAACAGTGGTGAGCCGGGCTTCCACTATGAATCAGCATAATATCTGCTGTGAACTGGGGTACCAGTATGCAGTAGCATAATATGTTCCGCTCTCACTAAACTTTACAGTATAGTGAGTGGGAGGTTGCGGAGGAAACCCCTGCAGCCCCCGTAGTATGTAAGTGTGTTCACATGCGAAATGTGCAAAATTTTGGTAGTTCGCACCTTTCTCATGTGAACTTTCCAGCCGCAGCAAAATCAGCCGCGGTCGGATCAGTTAGAATCGGGGTTCCACTATGAATTAGCATAAAATCTGCTGTGAGCTGAGGTGCCAGTATGCAGTCACATATTAACAGTGGTGAGCTGGGTTTCCATTAAGAATTAGCATTAAATCTGCTGTGAGCTGGGGTACCAGTATGCAGTAGCTAATATCTGCTGTGAGCTGGGGTACCAGTATGCAGTAGCTAATATCTGCTGTGAGCTGGGGTGCCAGTATCCAGTAGCCTAATACCTGCTGTGAGCTGGGGTACCAGTATGCAGTAGCTAATATCTGCTGTGAGCTGGGGTGCCAGTAAGCAGTAGCTTAATATCTGCTGTGAGCTGGGCTGCCAGTAAGCAGTAGCTTAATATCTGCTGTGAGCTGGAGTACCAGTATGCAGTAGCCTAATATCTGCTGTGAGCTGGGGTACCAGTATGCAGTAGCCCAATATCTGCTGTGAGCTGGGGTGCCAGTATCCAGTAGCCTAATACCTGCTGTGAGCTGGGGTACCAGTATGCAGTAGCTAATATCTGCTGTGAGCTGGGGTACCAGTATGCAGTAGCTAATATCTGCTGTGAGCTGGGGTGCCAGTATCCAGTAGCCTAATACCTGCTGTGAACTGGGGTGCCAGTATGCAGTAGCTAATATCTGCTGTGAGCTGGGGTGCCAGTATCCAGTAGCCTAATACCTGCTGTGAGCTGGGGTGCCAGTATGCAGTAGCTAATATCTGCTGTGAGCTGGGGTGCCAGTATGCAGTAGCTAATATCTGCTGTGAGCTGGGGTGCCAGTAAGCAGTAGCTTAATATCTGCTGTGAGGTGGGCTGCCAGTAAGCAGTAACTTAATATCTGCTGTGAGCTGGGCTGCCAGTAAGCAGTAGCTTAATATCTGCTGTGAGCTGGAGTACCAGTATGCAGTAGCCTAATATCTGCTGTGAGCTGGGGTGCCAGTATCCAGTAGCCTAATACCTGCTGTGAGCTGAGGTGCCAGTATGCAGTAGCATATTAACAGGGGTGAGCTGGGTTTCCACTATGAATTAGCAATAAATCTGCTGTGAGCTGGCGTGCCAGTAAGCAGTAGCCTAATATCTGCTGTGAGCTGGGGTGCCAGTATCCAGTAGCCTAATACCTGCTGTGAGCGCGGCTTCCAGTACGCAGTCGCCTATTAACAGTGGTGAGCTGGGTTTCCATTATGAATTAGCATTAAATCTGCTGTGAGCTGGGGTACCAGTATGCAGTAGCTAATATCTGCTGTGAGCTGGGGTACCAGTATGCAGTAGCTAATATCTGCTGTGAGCTGGGGTGCCAGTAAGCAGTAGCTTAATATCTGCTGTGAGGTGGGCTGCCAGTAAGCAGTAACTTAATATCTGCTGTGAGCTGGGCTGCCAGTAAGCAGTAGCTTAATATCTGCTGTGAGCTGGAGTACCAGTATGCAGTAGCCTAATATCTGCTGTGAGCTGGGGTACCAGTATGCAGTAGCCTAATATCTGCTGTGAGCTGGGGTGCCAGTATCCAGTAGCCTAATACCTGCTGTGAGCTGGGGTGCCAGTATGCAGTAGCCTAATATCTGCTGTGAGCTGGGGTGCCAGTATCCAGTAGCCTAATACCTGCTGTGAGCTGGGGTGCCAGTATACTGTAGCATAATATCTGCTGTGAGCTGGAGTGCCAGTATGCAGTAGCTATTATCTGCTGTGAGCTGGGGTGCCAGTATGCAGTAGCTAATCCAGTATGCAGTAGCTAATATCTGCTGTGAGCTGGGGTGCCAATATGCAGTAGCTAATATCTGCTGTGAGCTGGGGTGCCAGTATCCAGTATCCTAATACCTGCTGTGAACTGGGGTGCCAGTATGCAGTAGCTAATATCTGCTGTGAGCTGGGGTACCAGTATGCAGTAGCCTAATATCTGCTGTGAGCTGGGGTACCAGTATGCAGTAGCTAATATCTGCTGTGAGCTGGGGTGCCAGTATCCAGTAGCCTAATACCTGCTGTGAGCTGGGGTGCCAGTATGCAGTAGCTAATATCTGCTGTGAGCTGGGGTGCCAGTATGCAGTAGCTAATATCTGCTGTGAGCTGGGGTACCAGTATGCAGTAGCTAATATCTGCTGTGAGCTGGGGTGCCAGTATCCAGTAGCCTAATACCTGCTGTGAGCTGGGGTGCCAGTATGCAGTAGCTAATATCTGCTGTGAGCTGGGGTGCCAGTATGCAGTAGCTAATATCTGCTGTGAGCTGGGGTACCAGTATGCAGTAGCTAATATCTGCTGTGAGCTGGGGTACCAGTATGCAGTAGCCTAATATCTGCTGTGAGCTGGGGTACCAGTATGCAGTAGCCTAATATCTGCTGTGAGCTGGGGTACCAGTATACTGTAGCATAATATCTGCTGTGAGCGCGGCTTCCAGTATGCAGTCGCATATTAACAGTGGTGAGCTGGGTTTCCATTATGAATTAGCATTAAATCTGCTGTGAGCTGGGGTACCAGCATGCAGTAGCTAATATCTGCTGTGAGCTGGGGTGCCAGTAAGCAGTAGCTTAATATCTGCTGTGAGCTGGGCTGCCAGTAAGCAGTAACTTAATATCTGCTGTGAGCTGGAGTACCAGTATGCAGTAGCCTAATATCTGCTGTGAGCTGGGGTACCAGTATGCAGTAGCCTAATATCTGCTGTGAGCTGGGGTGCCAGTATCCAGTAGCCTAATACCTGCTGTGAGCTGGGGTAACAGTATGCAGTAGCTAATATCTGCTGTGAGCTGGGGTGCCAGTAAGCAGTAGCTTAATATCTGCTGTGAGCTGGGCTGCCAGTAAGCAGTAACTTAATATCTGCTGTGAGCTGGAGTACCAGTATGCAGTAGCCTAATATATGCTGTGAGCTGGGGTACCAGTATGCAGTAGCTAATATCTGCTGTGAGCTGGGGTACCAGTATGCAGTAGCCTAATATCTGCTGTGAGCTGGGGTACCAGTATGCAGTAGCCTAATATCTGCTGTGAGCTGGGGTACCAGTATACTGTAGCATAATATCTGCTGTGAGCGCGGCTTCCAGTATGCAGTCGCATATTAACAGTGGTGAGCTGGGTTTCCATTATGAATTAGCATTAAATCTGCTGTGAGCTGGGGTACCAGTATGCAGTAGCTAATATCTGCTGTGAGCTGGGGTACCAGTATGCAGTAGCCTAATATCTGCTGTGAGCTGGGGTGCCAGTATCCAGTAGCCTAATACCTGCTGTGAGCTGAGGTGCCAGTATGCAGTAGTATATTAACAGTGATGAGCTGGGGTTCCACTATGAATTAGCATAAAATGTGCTCTGAGCTGGGATACCAGTACGCAGTAGCATAATATCTGCTGTGAGATGGGGTTACAGTATACAGTAGCATATTAACAGGGGTGAGCTGGGGTCCACTATGAATGAGCATAACATCTGTGGGGCCCATAGGGGTTGATTCCAGTATGCAGTAGCGCAATATAAGTGGCGAGGTGGGTTTTCTAGTATGCCGTAGCTGGATATTCTCGGAGGTAGGGTAGGGGTTTAGAGCAGATAATAGTAATATTAATATCATATTTTATTAGCGCTTCGTGGTGGATTAGTAACGCTTCTAACTGACGGAATGATTAGCGCCATAATAGCACCAATGTTTCAAGTACTCACTTTACTAATCACAGCAGGATGAAGGGCCGAGGAGACCTTGGTCAGAATAGAAACTGTAAACTTCAGGTTTAACACAGGTATTCAGGGTGAGCACTTAACCTGTTGAGCTATCTCACATAATGCCTTCATAGGAATCCTTGCAAATGGAGCAAAAGAAAAGCGACAGCGGAAGGGAGTACATTCTTGAATGAACTAGAGAAGGGTGTGGAATTACTGTGTAAATATGTATATGAATAGATTTTGATTAACGCCGCGTTATCAATGTATGATAGCGTTGCTGTTTCTATACATTTCATACTGAAGTTATTGGAACCTGTGATATCTAGGTCTACAGCAAAGGTTGAGTGTTGGTGAGTTGGAAAACACCAAGACATTTGGTTTCCTTGCCTGGCAATGTCTAATTGCCAGGCTAGCTTTATCCTATGGAGACCAATAGCGGGGGCCTCGCTGCCACTCATGGTTAGGGTTAGGGTTCCATGGAAGTACTAATTGTTTAGTCATTCATTCATTCATTCATTCATCATTGATAGGGTCAGGTTGTACAAACTTGAAAACTTTGCGAAACACGAATAATTCTGCAGAATCCTATTGAAAAAAATTCCCTTTTGACCGGAACAAAGTAGCCTTCTCCGTAGCCTCAAAAAACTACCAACAGGCTGTCATACAAACTAAAAGTGCCACGTTCAATGAAAGAATCTCTAATGCCAAATCAGAGTCAAAGGAACTCTTTGCCATCTTGAGAGCACTCGAGTATCCTGTGACACCACCAGAAATCTGCATCAAAGAAGAGCGTTCTTGCTTTGGTATTCAAAAAGCGCTACTTGACAAAATAGCCCTTTTTCAAACTAAAATTGAAAAAAATAAATCAGCCTGAAACCTGCCCAATCACAACGAACATCTAGTCCTTGCATCAACAATACAGATGCACTCTTTGAATTTTACCGGTTTCCAACACAGAAACCGCCAAAATCATCTCTAGCCTCAAACGTTCAAGATGCCAGGGAGATATCTTTTCCAGCCTCACTCATTAAAGACTGTGCGACCAAACTGACACCCTACATCACCAAATTAATCAACAATACCTCCTTCGAAAGTGGCACAGTCCCAACCAACCTCAAAGACGCATGGGTCCTGCCGCTCCTAAAGAAATCTACACTAGACCCTAACATAACGACTAACTACCGACCAATAACCACAGTGCCATTCCTACTCCAAATTCTGGACTGAGCAGCTTATCTCCAGATTCAAAACCATCTGGAAACAAACAACGTACTCAGCATTCAGCAATCTGGCTTTGGTCCTAGACACGGGACAGAAACAGCTCCACTTGATCTTAAAATACAAATGTACGAGATGAAAGACAATGGAAATAGTACTCCTCCTCTTGTTAGACCTCTCAGCAGTGTTCGACCTAGTTAATCATAACGTACTATGCAATCACCTAACCTCAGCAGCCAACTTCTCACCTAACGCTATTCATTGGATACAGACCTTCCTTTCGGATAGAACCATGAGCGTCTTCTCACCTGTCTCAGCGGCTGCACCAGCCCGGGCACATGCGCTGTACCCCAAGGTTCATGCGTCTCACCCATACTCTACGACATCTTTATAAAGCCTCTATTTGACCGGGACCCAAATCCTCATATCCATCTCTAGTTTCTATGGCACTTAAACTGACTCACTGAACATATCTATCAAACTATCCAGGCATGGATGGCCCAACACAGGTTTTGCCTGAATGATGATAAAACTGAACTTCTCCTCACTGAGTCTCAACAAACTCTTCAAATCATTCAACATAGACGGCAACATCACCAAGGTCTCACCAAAGTCTCGAAAGAAGAAAAACCTTGTCCGCAGCCTACACATCCAAGCTCATCAATGCCTGTAGGCCCTTCCTTTCACCCGACAGCTGCATCACCCTTGCAAGAGCACTCATCTTGTGTAGACTGGATTACTGCAAAGACCTTTATGCAGGCACAAACATCCAGAATATCAGAAAACTGCAGGTAATCCAAAATAATGCCTTGAGAGCAGCTCTCAACATACCAAAAAAGACCCAGATATCTTCGATCAGACGGGATACTCACTGGCTACCTATACAGGAGCGAAGCCACTTCAAAACCCTTATTGAGCTACAAATGTCTACATAAGCAAGCACCTAAATACCTCACAGATAAACTCATGTCCAAGCATTCTAAAAGACCCACGTGATCAGCCTACAAACACTGCCTCACCACCCCACGATTCAAGCTGCAGAATGCTTGCGGCAGTAGCTACCCAGTAGTAGCGGCCAAACAATGGAACATCCTACCAGCAGCGATAAGGTCGGACACCTCCTACTGAACCTTCTGAAAACACCTCAAAATGTGGCTATCTACACAGGAACTACAAAAATAACTTCACAAACTTACACTTCACTTGAACTCACAATCTCATGGGCACCAATCGATGTATATAAGTAATTAAGTAACTACTGTATTTTTCACCTCTGCAACCCGGTAACCATATAACTTTGCAACTATGTAACAATGTCAATGCCATGAAATAACGTATTAATTGTGATAACAATTCTGCCTTCATGTAACCTTTTAACCATATCATTGTTTACTGCCAAGAACAGCGCCTAGATGCCCTTGGGCTTGGTGCGCTATATAGATTTCAAAATAAATAAAGGCCGGATCAATGCTGGGTTTTTAGGATATCACTCATTGATATTCATGAGATAAATTAGCATACAATGATTCTAAACGTATGGAAATATTTCCTCATGAGTATTAATGAAGGATATCATGAAAACCCGTCAGGATTCCGGCCCTCGAGGCCAGGAGTTGGACATCCCCTCAGTGGCCCTTGATGACAGTGATAACGTTTAAACTTGGCGTTAACTTACAGTTAGGACTATTCAGACTGCATTATGATTATGCAGCCTGCGAAGCGTGTGACCAGTACAGATGCGGACACTTCTTCCATGACTATCGAGTGTGTATATGTCCAATACTAGATGGGGCCTTTGGCTGCACTCATTCACTGAGGTCCCAACCTTCATTGCACACTGGGAAAGCATCATCGAAGCACCCACCTCTGGTCCTTCGTATGGGAGACCGTTCACAATTTCTGGAGAAGCGTACAATGGACTTCCACAGAAGGTCTCAAGAACCTGGTTCCTTTGGAAGATGGTGGAGAGCCCAAAATCTGCCAGCTGCAAGAGAAGTACAGGGTATAATAAACATTTTCACATCATATCAATGTTCCTCAGTTAAATGCCGCCTTTACATTTCAGGAGGGGACACAGTAACTTGTCTGGAACCTCATGAGCACAGGTTTTTTGAATGATGAGCCTGTCTTAAGTTTGAAAATGCCAGAATTGATCGACTTGGTCTTCACTACTTAACCTCACTTCTGAGGGTTGTGGGCAACTTCAGATCTACTAGAAAGCTTTACTACCCCTCAATTAACACTTCCCTTGTTCTCAATGGAATGGCAGTAGATATGAATAGCATGTGTACACTTGCAATACCTTCTCCACCAGTGTCCGCCTGGCTTCTAATGCTGTCTTATGAGTAGCCGAAGGACTGCCATTGCATGCCACAAGTTAATAGATGCTCTCCCTCTAACACAAATAGCTTGCAAGTTCAACTAACATAAAATATGGATAACAGAGCCTATAAGGGGGTTACGACAACACATTATCTTGCTTATTTGTTGATTTTCTTTTATATTGCGCCCACATTCTCTCTTTTAACAATTTCAGTGCGTAACCTGATGCCATGTTGGACATGATCTGATCTGGCAGGGGCATACGCGAGTTGCCGTTTGTAGTCTCAGTCACATTTTCATATCAGCAAGGCCAGACTCCAGGAGACCACATTGTGAAGCACCATTTGTTTGCCTGCCTATGCCTGTGCAGGATGCCACGGTTGTGCTGGTAGAACCACGGCCCCCTGCTGGGCAAGTTCCAAGGGTCCGTCATGGATTCCATTCAGCCTTTGAAAGTCCACCTTCGGACCGAGATTAGTTGGGAATGGGTCTTCTTGTAGGATGAAGGGACTTTAGCGTTCAGCCCACGCCAGCTGTCGTCAGTTCTGTGGGGCCGTTTTCCCAACCCTTGAGCTCTGTGCCAGGACCAATCACTAAATGATAGGACAGGCACATTTATTTATGGCAAACGAATATGGTGATAACTTTGTAAATTAACCCACAACATATTCCTTTGAAATATGTTGCTTTAGGGTTAGCATCAATAACCATCCATTTTGTAGGTTGGTAGCCCAGAGTCACCAGATGTAACTGACAATTGGAAATACCAATGGAATTGCCATATACAAGGCTTTTTAATTTTCAATGAAACATCACTTGTAGTAGGCACATCTTTGGGCCTACCAGTGTCCCCGATTAATATTAGGATTTTTCGGACTAGTCTAATTTAATAGTGTCAAGGTCAAGCCAGGAGTGTCATAAACATCGGTGTAATATTGATGCATGTTCCTGCTGTCAACAGGCTGTTAAAGGCAGATCTCCTGTATAGCTGTGACAAATTTCAGGCTACTTGCAATTTTTCTTCTGGGAGGTTGCTGTTTCTCCACCCAGCTGCTGGTACTTCTTTGGACTGCAAAAAGGTTTTCGAATGGATCCGCTATATGGATGGGCTGGAAGCCAGATAGGTTTAATCACTTACACCGCTATAACTGAAGAGCGCATTTTCCTGCCGCATTTACCTTTTTAAAACTCAGGAGAGTACACTACAGATATTCTGTCACATACTTGTAGATATTTGAGCCAATGTTCCATTCAGTGCACGATGATTGGCCTGAATGCCTGCCATTCCAGCAATTCGGGCTGGGCAGAATGATTCTGCCACTTGAATTGGCTGGGCATTCCAACCAATCAGCACCCAGTTTTGACTCTCACACCTAGCTTGTGGCAGTTGGAGCCAAACTGTAGGAATTCTGCTTAGACTGGAGGAGAATGTGATGATTCAATCAACCTAAACACATTTTTACACAACCTAACATATGAGAGAAGAATTATAAAACAAGCATATCTTTCATTGTTCTTATACCTCCCATCAAAGACAAGAGCAGCAGCATCACAACCTGGGCTATATTGAATAAGATCCAGAAGCTAGGAACTTCCCCTGGTTTTGCCATGAAGATCAGGCGTAGTTAGGTGAGTGACTGAAACGTATCACTGTTGGCATCTACAATGGTTGGGATATGTAGTGAATGGCCTCTGATTCTGATATCACAATTCAAATAAAAAAGGCTTTGTTTTGCATCACAAAATAAGAAGAAATACTTTCCTCTCCCAAATTCTTTAATTTAAATTCCTTTTTCGGTTATTCTTTCTCGCAGCTGCCCTCCCTGTGGCTACGGATTATTGTATCTTTTAGTCCATGTTATATGATATGATATTTTATTTGTATTGCGCTCGTATACAAGTGTTTCAGAGCGCGAGGGGAACAGGGGAGAACACAAAACACAGCAACGATCTTACTAGGCCCAGTGACATTGAGAATGCGCAAGTGCATGGAAAGGTCAAGGGAAAAGGGAAAGGGAAAAAGTGCATGGAAGGGGGGAGAGTAGAAAGTGTGGAGCAGAGTAGAGCAGATAAATAATAATAAATACAAATAAATAGAAAATGGAGGCAAGAAACAGTGGTAGTGCAGCCAGCAAGTGGCAAGTGCTGTGTTTAAGGCAGCAGACTGGGCAAGTCTGATAAGTGCTGAAAAGAAGTAAATGGGGGTGGAGGGGCTATATGGGTACAGATACAGTCCCCAGTGCAAGGGGTGGCCAGGAGGCAGTGCAGGAGGGTGGCAGGGTGAGCAGGTACCTGGGCCCAGGGGACAGATGGTGGCCAGGTGCACAGTGCCAAGAGAAAACAGATCAGCGGGGGAGAGAAGGCAGAAGCAAAGAGGAAGGTCTTGAGGTCCTTCCGGAACCGGAGATGGTTCTCCTCAAGTAACATGTTGCCATGTATTCCATGATTCCCTGTCTTGGAATGATTGCTCTAGTCTGCCCTTCCTCTGTTGGAGACATACTTTCCTTTAGTCCTTCTTGCATACAGAGAAGTGACTGGACTTCATCTTGCAAAAGACATTTCACCTTAGTTCTCTTGTGGACTCATCACCAAACGATCTGCCTTCTGACGTATTAAAACCACAACTCCCAATACATCTTTCTCTCCCTCGACCGCCGCTCACTGGGGGAGTGACATGATGTCATTTTCAGAAGATAGTCTACTTTGTTTCTTTTGAGTTATCTCATTGCCACAAGCTTTGGAACTCTCTTTCATTGCTACCTGTGCTATAATCTGCTGCCAGAACTCCCAGCATGCAGTTTTCTTGGGCTTTCTTTAAGCCTCTTAGCTTTATTCTCTGTCTGAACATTCTTTCACTGGAACCCCCCTAAAAACTGCTGGTTCTTCAGCGCAGTCTCACTTTTTCCCCATCCCTTGAAGACACAGACATCATGCCCAAATGTTCTGACTCTTGCCACTCATTCCTCTCGTCCTGTGGCGGCGTTGCTATTCTCATCTACTTTAGATTCCGTGGACCAGTTCCTCTGCCTGGGTCTTGCCGCCTGCATTAGTATTCTGCCAGAATATTGAGCTCGAGGTTCATTGGCACCTCGCTACCTCTAACTTATGATTAACTCTTTCTAGTACTAGGTCGGCTCATATTTTGCTCATCTACTGTCCTCCTGGTTCTGGCTAAGTTTTGCGATACATTTTTGGTTTTAGTTCCTGATCTTCCACTCGGCTTTGATAATTTGCGCGTGCTTGGTGATTTTAATTTTAAACCAAATGATCCTTCTGATTTAGTGGCTAATCATCTCACTTCTGCTAGGCATGACCTCGCACTTCCACAACTGGCGGTTTTACCTACCCATAAATTCAGCAATACAATACCCTGAATCTTTTCTTTGCCTCCGAGTCGCCCACTACTGTATACTCTCCTTTAACAGTCATCTGGACAGACCACGTTTCTTCGTCAAATCTCCTCCCTTTATTTGAAAGCTATCCGTGAAGGGTGCCTTTTTTCATGCACAGAATTGAAGGTTCCATTAATCAACCCAGAGAATTGTTTAAAGTTATGTGCTCGCTCGCTCTCAGCCACGTCGTCTGTGGTCTTCTTTTCCTGTTTTTTCCTCACAGGAAATAATTATGATCACTGGTAAAGTTAGATCTGCTTCTCCGACAGATCCTATTCTGCTCTCTGTGTTGAAGGAAGCTATGCCTCTAATTGCTCCTCCGATTACTCAGCCGGTTAATCTCTCACTAAGTTTCGGCCATATTGTTGCCAGTTTGAACCATGCATTAGTTATTCCACACTTGAAAAAACATTCCCTGGATCCTTCTGTTTTTTCCAATTTCTGCCCTGTTTCTTTACTCCCTTTCTTGATGAAGCTTTTGGAATCCATACTGGTCCCTTGCCTCAGCTCATTTTTGGAGGCTTCATCTTTTTTTTTACCCCTTTTAGTCCGGCTTTCGACCAGGTTGCGATACTGAGGGAGTGCGGGTCTCTGTAGCTGATGATCTTGTGTGGCTTCAGGACCACCTCTGAGACAATCAACCAGACGGTCCTGCTTAAGCGCCTTGCCAGGGCAGCCTCTCTGGTGCAGTTTTATCTTGTTTCAGTTCCTTTCCATCTGGCTGGACTCAGTCTTGGTCTCTTCCACCGTTTTGCTCGGTTTCTGTTCCTCTTACTAGCGGTGTGCCTCAAGCGTCCGCCATCTCTCCGATCCTTTTAACATCTACATTCAGCCCATGACCAACCTCATCCTCTCTCACAGCTTCCTGTGTTACTCTTAGGCTAATGACACTGAAATTATAGTGCGTCTGGACCGCTCATTTGATGAGATGGCGTTCAGACTCAGAACTTGCCTGGTGGCCATGGGGGAATGGATGGGCATGAATTGGCTCAAGCTGAATGGTGACAAGGCCGAGGTGCTAGTGGTGGGCCCCCCTTCTGCCGCTGCTCTCTGGAACCCTTTGGCCTTCTACTCTTGTCCCTTTTCCTATTCCTGTGCTGGTTGCGAAGAATCTGGGAGAAAGAATCGCCACCACTCTGTTACTGAAAGTCGGATCAGTGCGGTGGGTCAGAAAGACCACATTCAGCAAAAAATCCTCCTTCCTTTTATATTCATGCAATGCAGGGTGCGGGTAGTTGCCCCCCTTGTCCCATCTGCTTTGGACTATTGTAATGCTCTGTTTTTGGGGCAGTCAGCTTATCTTATTCATCGGCTTTAGGTCTTACAGAATTCTGCAGCCAGATTTGCTTCCTTGGCCTCTTGATACTCTTGTGCTACTCACGTGCTTCGTCACCTGCACTGGCCCCCTGTGGTTAAGCGCATTACTTTTAAGTATCTAGTTAAGTATCGATGTAGTTGCGGGATACCTGCTGTTTCAATGTTTTCCTTACGTTCCTGCTCAGGCACTGCGCTCAGCCCAGGCCTGTCTGGTCGTGATCCTGCATGCAAAGTTTGCATGCATACATTGGCGGTCGAGCTTTCTCCATCGTTGCCGCCAAGCTGTGGAATTCTTTTCCATTGTCTTTTCGCACTACGAAGGCTCACCTGTTATTCTGGCAGCCTTTGAAAACCTATCTGTTTTAATTTAGCTGGTAGCTCCCTTCCATTTGCTGTTTAGCGCCAAGCTGTCCTAGGGTGAACGTTGCACTTTATACTTTCAATATAACATAACACTAGTTGATGGGTTAGCTCTTCAGCAGAGCTTCAGTGGGGCGGTGGTTCCCTTCAGACAGAGTAATGTCAATTGCCCGCCATAGCAACCTCTCACGCGGGAGTCCACTCCTCACTCAGCGTTCTCCTCCTTAAAAATAATGGCCATGTCCAGCTAGAATCAGGTCGCCGTTCCACTAGCACAGCAGCGTCTTATCATTTTCAGCCATTCTCTGCTCGGAGTTCCCCTTAGGGAAGCAGCCCCTCATGCCATGTTCTGTCGTTCTACACTCAGCGTTACTCTCTAGTTTTGGGTCTGGCTCTTTTTCCTATTTCCACAGAGACATGTATCCAGTCACCTGATGAACCACATGGAAAAAAGACTAACGAGGCACTCACTCAATGGCAAACTTCTGCTCTATCCCAATTAACTCCGAATTCAACTCCATGTTGAACGAACCCGAGATGTAGTGATCCCATAAAAAAAAAAAAAAAAGTCGTAAATTGTTTGATTCAGAGATGACAGACCGCGAAACAAACATTGCTGGAACATCAATAGCAGACGCTTAAGCTAAAGCAAGAAAGCACTCTTTCAAAATACGCACATAGGGAAACCAAAAAGCAGAAACGAGCACAAGGAAAGCTCCACACGACAGCACCGGAGTAACAGCAGCTTCAAATAAAACCGATAAACCGTGTGGAATATTGAACTCAATAACCAAAACGGCCCAAATAAAGATTGTCCCAGACCCAAAACCTTCAGAGAACCTCCTTTTTCTTTCAATTTCAAAATCGAAAGCTTCAAAGAAGGAATTGATGACTGAATTCCAAGGATGGCACCAAAAGCCTGGTCACCCTACCCCTGTAGCTAACCTACAGCCCCAATAATGGTTGTTGCTTTGATCAGGTTGGTGAAACAAATCTGCTCAGCCTAATTAACCACACTCCTAGGGCCACATTACAGAAACTTTGTACTGGTGCAAGTGCAGGTTTGCATGGTAACTTTGCCCTATTTTTTTAAAAAAAAACACTGCTACACATTAGAAAAGCTTTTCACAGTGACAAGGGCAGTTTGGTACGTTATACGCACCAGGGTATAAAGTTGCCCTTGTGAACAAAAGATACATTTTGAACAGAAGTGGCTGGAAGTTATGTTATGTTACTTGGCATTTATATAGCGCTCAATATATCATTGGTATGACCTCAAAGCGTGGTAGGTTGAACGCCCTCGGGAACCGTAGTTCTGGCTGGTCAGAAGAGAGAAGGTGTGATAGGGTGCGTGGGTGCACCAGATGTGTGCAGCTGATGTAATTGCTGGATGGTAGCTGCATCCTAGCGTTAGGTCTGGTGCTGAAGATATCAGTTGGATGTGTGCAGTCTGGTGGGTGGACACCCAGACTAGACTCTGGCTGTGTTAAGCCTGAGGGACGCATATGTGAGCAACTAGGCCGGAATGTGCTCGGTTAGATGTGTTTTATTAGGGTGATGAGGTGTTCACGGGGTCGTATTCATATATGAACAGCTAAGCCAAATTAATCAGGGGCATAGCTGTGTTCTAGTTGAATGATGGTGTATAGTAGAGAGTAAGTGTAGTGATGTAATATGATGGTTATCTTTAATGCGCCCGGGACCAGGTACGTGAACAGGATGGCAGGGTACAGGGCAACACACGAACACAGAGACATGTGGTTAGGCTTACAGCGACAGGAGGGGGGGATACGGATATATAGCAACAGCATGGGGAACAGGAAAGCAGGGTACACAGTGACACACGTGCGGGACATGCCAACATTTGCATTTCTATCTAGAAGCGACTCAGGCTAACGTTCACAATCCTGTCAGGGTCTGGCGCAGGCTAATGATCACACATCTAATAGTGCGGCATTGCTGGCATTCACAATCTAGTATGGGTCTGGCGCAGTCTAATGTTCAGAATTCTAACGAAATGCTGTGTTGCTGACATTCACAATCCTGTCCGGGTCCGGCGTAGGCTAACGTTCACAATTTTAACCAAGTGCGGCATTGTCAACAATCACAATCTAGTATGGGTCTGGCGTAGGCTAATATTCACAATTCTAACTTAGTGTGGCATTGCTAACAATCGCGATTCTATCTAGATGCGACACAGGCTAATGTTCACAATCTAACTAGGTGTAAACAAATCTAACGGTATTGCTAACATTCATAGTTCTGAGGTGAGGTAATGTTGAGTGGCAGGGTTTTCGGGAGTAGAGTAATTGCTATACTCCCCCGCCCATGCCACACTTACTTTTGGGTTGCTGCTGGTTGACGGCTGGTCGATGGCTTCACTGGCTTCTCGTGCGGACACCTGCTGGTACTTTCTGGAGCTGCCTCTGTTGAAGCAGCCCTTTGCCACGAGGCCCTTAACCAAAGGGGCTGCCGGGCAGAGGGCTGCCCTGGCAGGGTCAGTTAAGACCAGGTGAGTCTGCCAATCAGAGCGGTGGGCGTGGCCTGCAATTTTCTATAGAATAGCCTCAAAAGGAGGGGCGAGGGCTCCACTCAACCTGTTTCGTTAGGTGGGAAAGAAGCAGGGGTCAGATAGCGTGTCGCTACACCCGAAACAAATGGCCTGCAGATGGAGGTACAATAAGGGGAGGAGGGCAGGTTTGGGAGGCGGGAAGGGAAGGGACAAGAAGCAACGCACGGGCAGCGTGGAGGCAAGGACGGACGCCAGGGCAAATGGCTAATCAATGCCTGGTACGGCCACACAGGCAGCAGTCACCTGCAGCTTGCCAGATGGGAGTGGCAGAGAAAGTGGTTTGAAATGATCTGCTGGGGCCTGCCGGGGTCTACGGCTACAACGTTGAACCTCTGAGCTGGCGGAGATCCTGTGGTGAGTGTTGCAAGTTAATGCTCTGAGCCGCGGCGACTTATTGCAGTCTTATTGGTTTGAACTCCTGCTCTAATGCTCAGTACTGCGCATGCGGTTTGTGCGGCCGGTGCACTGTGCTATGTGCTGGGTGCCTCATTACACTTCAAATCCATCTACTGACAACATGCCGCGTTTCAGCATTAGTAGCGTAAAAGCTATACCTTTGCTGAATCTCTGGAAAGCTCATGTCTGACTTGAGGAGCAACAAAATGCTTAACCACTCTTTGATTAATAGTCATTATATTTCCAACGCTGAGATGCTGGTGAGTGAATCTGCCTCGACTCCCTTCACCAGACCCATCTAGCTCGGCACCAGTTTCTCCAGCGGTAAATATTGCAAAGATCATACCGAAAGAGAAGGTAAACAAATCAGTTCAAACACATGTGAAACAGATGTCGGACAACACTGTATGTCTGATAAGAAAAGAAATCAATGGCAATTACTTCCTACTTTCCTTGCATGGCAAAAGGGGTTATCGAGAAGGCTTCCTCGTCCAGATTGCCTGGGAATAGTAGTTATCCAGCTTATGGTCAAGTGGTGGATAACGAGTGAACCCAGAATGTTGCTGCAGGGGACTATTGAAAACGACTCTCTGTCTGGAAACGACTCTCTGTCTGGATTTCGTGGGAATAGTACATTATAGCCAGCTCATGGCATGGCGGTGGTGGTGGTGATGGTGATGGTTAAAGACGCATGTGAAACCCAGAGCGAAAGATGGAGCAAACATTCAGACATTGAACGATTGGCGGAGAGGCTAAAAACGTGAAATCTCCACTTCCAATGACAGTATGGATGACACACCTCCGCCTATGGGTGATAGGTATGCCGCTGATTTTGACTCATCATCATTGATACCGTCATCGCCAGAGTTTTCTCCATCGAGGCGTCGTTCTTCTTTCCAACGCTGTGGAGGGCTACTAATCTAAAACTTGGTGATTTACCAACATTAGCAGACATACATCAGACCCTCTGCATCTTGGTTTCCATACATGAAAAAATACAGACTGAGATGAAATCGAATTCTATCCTATTGGATTCTTTGCCCTTTAAATTTTATAACATAAAACTGTATAGGGCCACAGAGGATTCTATAGAAACACTGTCTGTAAAGGCCTGGGAAATACTGAGTGCTTCTCAGAGGTACAGCAGTGGAAATAATGGAAGCTCAGGAATCTCTTAATTGATCTGGTTTCAAACAATATTGCATGTCAAAAAGAGAGTTTTGTCAGATTTGGGTCATGTGAGATCTCCTGTAATTATTCAAATGACAGAGACGACCCTGGCGAACAACACTATAATCCATATTGATTCGCATTCGAATGGAGGTGGTCCAGAAGATGTCTATCTCACCTCAAGCTCTTTGCACGCCAGCTCTGCCTAAGAGAGCTTCCAGGGGTGTGCTTCTGAAGAAAACAAAAAACAATCAATACTTGGGAAGAAAAATCTCTCTGCAAAAAAATCGTAATGTATTTGCACAACCACTCTCAAAAACAGTACTCTCTAAAACCCCTACGACTGACGCGAGACCTACTACTACTACCACAATGTCTTTGAACGATGTTTGAGGCACGCAAGCTCCAACTGAAGCTGCTTTGCTATTTGTGACACCAGCAGATGTTGTCTTTTGTGGCTCCCTTTTGAAGATCAGGTCTCCCACAAAGGGAATCGAGCTCAGGGGACAGAGAAGGTTCTATCTGGCGTGGGTGTGGTTCCCTCCTCTGAAGCTTCTTTAAAAAGGTTGCCTACCATAGATGTGTAATCAAGAGTTAAGGGGATCTGTGTCACACTGTTTGGGGGGCGTTTGTTCCTTGCATGCTATCCAAGGTGGTCCGTTATGTCATAAAGAGATTCCTAATCGAGATGCTGTCGGTGTGGAAAATAGAGATAGAGACGAGGACCCCTCGCAGCGGAGATTAAGGGTCCTTGTTCCCCCGGCAAACTCCACCAATATCCTTGGTGGACTCTGTTCCCATGACCTTGGCTATGAAGGGAAATTATTAGAGCGAGCTTCACTAGGTCCTGGCCAAACCTGTTTAAGGTCATTATTTGAAGATTTACCACAATTAGAGTGGAGATACATATTTTTTCATAAATTGATGTTCATTTTTTGCATACTGGTGTGATGCAGATATTGTTATTATTTATAAGTTTTTCTTACCACCAAATGACCTATCTGTTGTTTGTTTAATGTCCTCTTATGTACATGCTTTGTTGTCTCATAAGTGTCACAATGTTTTCATTGACTACATATGCATCTTTTATTCATTTTTTGGTCTAATTTAGACCCCTTTTTTGTAACACAATACTCATTAAAATAAATGTCGTTCTCCTTTTTTGCTCTAAAACCATCTTGATCGCTTTTAAAGCTTGACCTAGCCATCAAATGACTTCCTTGAGGGATTTCTTTAACGACACACTCCACATTTAAATCATTATTTTTAAAAGCATTTAAATTACTTTACCAGCAGTTTGGACATTATTGTTATTGGCACATCTCTTCACCCCCAGCTCTCCGGCCGTCACCAGCATCCTTGAACGGGCTTCAGCTGGAACCCACAATCTCCTTCAAGTCCCTACCCATCACCCACAGAGCGGGTAACACCGGTCAAAACCCATCAACTTGCAAGGAGCCTAATGTTGGCAAAGAAGCGATGGCCCAGCAGCAAAGTGTGGGGGGGAGGGAGAGTAACTATCGCAGGCCCAGAGTGATGGGCCAATTTCCCAGTGGGCACAGGAGGTACAGGCAACACCTTACTGAAGCCTACTAATGCCCACTTCCATGACTGATCATGGAGTTTAAACTAGAGGTAGACATTACAGAGAGACCTCTCACCTGATGTGACCATTTTTAGTGCCTAAAACCAGCATGATAAAAATTGAGTAGAGGAAGTTGTTGTCTTCAACTATGTGCTTCGCGACCATTTATAGTTTAAGAAATGACGACAGTGCAGTCAGCTCTTAGTGATCTGAAGTGTCTTCATAACAGTCTCAAAGGTCCCCTTTTCTCCGATATATGATAATGTGTCAGGATTTGTATTCTTTTTATTGTCAGTGGCAACCAAACACAACTTCTCCATCTTCTCTTGGAGCGTTGGCTTTGATATGTCAGTCAATGATGCCATATCCACATACTTTCCTTAAGCATTCCAAAACACATACACAGACAGCAAAACAATCAAAAATCCAAATTCCATAAAATACATAAAATCTACACCGACATCAAAAATGATTGATCAAAATACACTTAATCATGAATCGATAAAATACATTAACAAAAATGCATCCAAATATCAGCATTCAGACTTATATTGGTTATACATTTAGAGTCACCATTTACAGCTGCCACCAAGTACCTGCCATCAGGTACCGCTCCAGAGAGCAATTTACATCACAATCCCTTGCCTGCAGGAAGTAAAACAGAGCGCCTCGACGCTGAACCAAGTTATGAAATCTACCCCTTCCTAGGCGCTTCATAAAAACTGCAAAGGACCATATTATATTATAATGCAATAATTCCTCCTCAAGGCTGAGATTGCAGTCGCAAATCTTCCCATCGTGTGCAGCTCATTTGGCAGCATTGGAGGCCAATGGTGAGTGTTAAGTGGAGCAAAGCAATAGTCCTCGTTGCTCTCAGATACAAGGGTCAGAAAAGATGATACTATCAGCTTTATTTAAGAAAATGGAAAGAAGGTCTGATCTTGAGGGGTTTACCTGCAGAGAATGTAGCTAATGTTTCCTGACCCGATTGGGAGTGCTTTTTGAGACCCTTTAGGCTCTACTGGTTTTGGCCCTCTGAAGCAGCTCTTAGCGTTGTGCGCCTTATAAACCCTATCAGGAGTGGACAGAACCAAAAGAAGCCCTGGAAATCATTTTCAAAGTTGCCCCATATTAGTAAAGGGTAAGTCGGCGGTAGAATAACTCAGTGGGTGGAGCGCTTGCTGCTCCAATCTGTCTGTGACCTGTAGGTCACAGGTTCAAATCCCAGCACGGCCAACTCAACCTTTCATTCCTCTGAGGTTGATAAATGAGTGCCAATTTCGGTTAGGTTGATATTCTATTTCTATATTTTCTCTGTAAAGCACTTAGGCATAAGCACTACATAAATAACATCATTATCATTAAAATATTACACATTTTGAGCAAGCACAACCCTTTTCCTATGGGAACATTTGGAAATAAAATAATTCACCACACAAAAGAGGCCCAGGGTGCAAAGGTCTACCGGGAAATCTCCAGAGTTCCCTATAGACCACCCCTGAACCCTATTAGTATTTATCTAAGATCACAGAAAGTTGAGCACTGATTTCAAAACCCTCCAATGGAGCCATCATTGATCTGGCACAGTATTCAGAAAATAAGATCCGTCAGTTTGCAGATGATACAAAAAGCTTTCTTAGGGATTGTCCCAAGGTGACTGAAGCCTCATTGGCAATGCCAACAGTTTGGACTTTTGTGTAGGCATGGGAAAGGCGCTTGCCGGGCACTGCCGTAGTGGTATTAACTGGCCATTGATGGTAGCAGGTGCAAAATGGTTCGAGCAACTGGGCATCTAATAGCAGTGCCTGGCAAATGCCTAATACCTACACACAAGCCAAAACTTCTGTTTAACAAGACTTCAGTGAAAGACACACAGAGTGCTTATAAATCAGGCAGACCTAGTTAACAAATGCTTATCACATAAGCAGCAGGTTTACAACTTCAATGAACTCATTAAATCTCAGAAGAGTACTTTGAGAAAACACTGGCATGCACTCCGAGTGCAAAGTTTAATGGTAAGGCTTGATTAAAGTGAGCTGAAAGTTCCCACAAGGAGATGTTTTCAGTGGGCAGGGGCAGGCACTGGGTGGGAAATCCCACAGGGATTAGCATGGCCATGGGCAGGCAAATGGGTGGGCAAATGTCCAAACACCTACAAGCTGTGTGTCCCTTCTCACATGCCATTTCTCCCTATCTGTACTCCAATACAACAGTTTGGTCTATTGGGTGTCGCAGGCAACGCCTAATAGCACAAACTAAAAATGAGACACGGTTTAAAGAGTATGCAAGTGGACAGAGGATGGCTCTTAAGTCTCACTGCAGCAAAGTTGAAAGTCCTTCATTTGGGGTGTGGAGGTCCCACTGAGTGACACAGTTAGTAAACTAGGACCAGGCTCAGACTGGCCTATAGGGCAATAGGCCCAGGGCCGAACCAAAAACAAAATGCTGGTGTGGCCCACCCTTCCTGCCCGGCTAACTATCGCCCTATCTCCATCACTCCCTTTCCTGGGCAAGCTCCTGGAGATCATCAGTCTGGCTTCAGTGCTGCCAGAAGCACGGAAACTGCTCTCCTGAACATCTGTGAAGACCTGCTCTCCAACCTTGACTCCAACACCAACTGTGTCCTCATCCTGCTTTATCTCTCATCTACCTTTGACACTGTCAATCATGCCATCCTGCTCAACCGTCTCCGTGATAACCTGGGTATCACTGGTCAGGCTCTGGCGTGGCTGACTTCTTTCCTCTCTGACCGACACTCCCAGTGCCAACTTGGGTTCTTCCTCTCCTCAATCTTTTTCTCTACCTGTGGTGTCCCCTCAGGGGTCTAACCTCTCTCTGGCTGTTCAACCAATACCTGGCACTCCTGCCCACTGCATCGCTGCTCTCTGCCCCAACTTTCAGTGCTATGCGGACGACACACAGCTCATTTTCAGGCTACCCTCGGCGTCCTCTCCATCCCTCATCTCCGTCCCTCATCTCTGACTGTCTGCTACCCAGGAGTGGTGTGGCGCCAACGATCTCTGCCTTAATGCCAGTAGGACTGAGATTCTCCTGATCGGTACACCCGTTCCCTCCTTTCCTGTAGCTCTCTGCCGGCCTCTCTTGGTCCTCTTCCTGCTCCCACCTGCGAGGCTAGAAACCTCATAGTCATCTTCGACTCTACACTCCACTTCTCTCCTCACATCTCTGACATGTCTAAGAAGTCAAACTACCAACTGCACCTCCTCAGAGGTATTCTTCCTTTCCTCTCTTTCCCCCAGAAGTTCGCTGTCTCCAGAGCTCTGGTTCTCTCTAGCCTGGACTATTGCAACAGCCTCTTTCTAGATCTGCCTGCTTCTACTCTTCGACCTCTGCAACTCATCTGAAACAGGACTGCGAGACTTGTCCTTGGCATCAAGCCCAGGGATCGTATCTCTCCAGGACTGAAATCTCTGCACTGGCTCCTAGTGGCTGCGAGGATTATGTTTAAAACCCTCTGCATCGTCCACAAGGCCTTCTGGGGCCTGGGGCCTCAATACCTTCAACTCTGTCTTCCTAAATATCTTCCTTTTCGAGCTCTTCGCTCATCCGCCTCCAACTCCCTCAGGGTCAGTCGCTTCGCCAAGCAGCGAGTTGGTGGTAGATCTCTTTCTTCGGCTTGTGCCACCCTCTGGAACAGCCTCCCTGCCTCCCTTAAACTTGAGGAGAACCATCTCCGGTTCCGGAGGCACCTCAAAACCTTTCTATTTGCATCTGCTTTTTCTCCTCCTCTCCTCTGCTGACCTCCTGGCTGTAACCGGAACTGCACTGGCTACCAGGACACGCTATGATCTTAGGCCCAGGTACCTTCACCACCAGCGTCACACCTGCACTGCCTACCTGGCAACCCCTGCACTTGGGGACTGTTTCTGTATCCCTACAGTCCCCCTCCCAGCCCTTGACACCTGATGTCTGCACTTACCTATGCACTTATCCTTGCACTTGCCACTTCCTGGTCCTTACTTTACTTATTGGGAGGATAGCTCAGCAGCAACATGCTCGACTTGGAAGCAAGACCACGCAGAGCAACACAGATTCGATCCCCTGGTCCGCGCTTAGAAACGTCTGTGTATTAAGCGCGTTATAAATAACCAATCATATTGTTACTACCTATTCCCATGTACTGCATTGTCCCTTCCCCCTTCACTCGCACTTGCGCGATCTGAATAACACCTGGCCTAGTAGGATCGTTGTCCGTCCTCCCTTTGTTCCCCTCCCGGGCCTCGTCGTGCCTTGAAACACTTGTCTATAGGCGTGTTATAAATGCCATATCATATCAGTGTTGCTGAATAAATATTCTTTAAAATTCACAATTTGCATCACATTTTATCTTTTAAATCTCCCACTTGGGTACTATTCAAACTGTCACTAAAGGAATGAATTGCCATTTACAACTGTTGGCCACTTTTTCATTGGTACCAAGACTATTTTATGGCCCAGTCCGACCCTGACTAGGACCGCACAGGCTGTAGAGCCGCGCAGGGGTTGAGGTGTCAATCCTCCCTTGTAGTCCCATGTGGGCGTTTCCACGCGGTGGGGTTTGAAACTTCAGTGGGACGTGGGGGTTTAAACCACCAACACCCCAAAGACAGGTTCACAGGGAAGGTGCAGACTCCTGGCTGACTCCTGGAGGGCGACTATTCGATTCATAAAGAAGTTAGGAAGAGTAACTCCTACAAAGAGAAGAGTAATTGAGGAGTAAATCAGTGTTACTGCCTTGAGAATCTATTACTGGGCAGGAGTAAGTCAGAGTAAACACACACGGGAAAAGCTGGAGACCGTGTAGGGTCTGTGCAATGTGAGATGCAGGAAACGGGCACATGCCCTGCGTCCAGTGGCAGACTGCCCGCCTCTAATGTGATGCCCCTCGGGAGCAGGTATTTGGTAGTAGACGGCACGCCTTCTTATAAACAGAAAAACACAAACATTTGCATCAAGGGACATGCTGGCAAACCGTGCCCGAGGTGCAGACAGAGATGACCACAAACAGGGCAGCGATATGTTTCCGATCCCGGGACGGGTGCTCTGGGAAAGCAGCCATGCCATGCCAGGAATGCGAGGTCCGCTTCCGGTCCATCGAGGGATCGCAGGACTGCGGCCAGACGGACAGGGCTCTGGGCCATGAGTAAGGGCGTTCAGCACAGGGGCCTGGGGCCTAGACATTCCGGCCATTCCTTCCAGGCGCTCCCGACCTGAGGCGCGCGCCATAAAAGGACAAGGGGACAGCGGCGAGGCGCGCCTTGCTCCACCAGCGGCGCGCCGGTATTTTTAGAAGCGCAGTGAATTTCGCAGCTATTTCTGTCCGGCTACACTTTCAGCTGTTGGGAGCACGGAAAATGCACCGGCACCCCCCCCCTGCGATGATGCTTTTCCCACAGTTTATCAGCAGAGCAAGGGCATTGCTTGCTTATCATCAAGCAGTGTCTGTGCTGCCAGTCCCACTGCAGCCCGCGAACTCTGCCCAAGTCCGCGAATTCTGCCTGGGCAGGGGTACACTTTGTTGTGCATTGTTTTGCTCATAAATCAATATATTTCGCGTTTAGACATTATTTTTGACAAGGCATGGCCATGTAGAGATGTATACCGTTTCTACACCTTACACAGATATGCTGTGCAAACCTTGCTGCTATGTTTGCAGGGCCGTAGCTTACTAGCTAATATTGTATATAATATACTATTACTATCTAATATTGGGGTGGGCGCAATTGTGAGATTTCCCATTAAGCAATGGGGAGCATACAACTAAAAGTCAAGAACCGGCAGATTTTTAATTACATTGGAATTGAATAGTAATTACACATTATAAACAATGCTGTGCCTTCATAGCGCACCACAAGCTACTGGCGCAATACAAATGTCTAAACCAGGTCTGCCTTGAGCCACTCGATTTATAATCACTATGCGTGTCCTTCACTGAAGTCCTGTTAAAAACGAGCATTGGCAAAGCCACTAAAGTCCTTGTTAAAACAAGCATTGGCAAAGGCAACATTTTTGGCTTCTGCATGAGGTTTAAGCTTTTGCCAGTCACTGCCATTAGATGCTCAGGTAATCCACAAATAGCCAAACCTTTGGCATTGCAAATGCTTGTTTAGCAATAATGCTTCACTTTTAATGCTACAATAATAGCCCATTCCAACAATGCTGGGATGAAATATTACAGTACCGCCACCTATAGGAAGTCTCATAAGAGAGACCATAGACTAAATAGGCGCAGAGTTTACACTCCACTTTTACTCATCTTAACTAGAGGTGGAGCAGGGAGAGGGTTCGTGGAGGGAGCTATGCCAGGCTGTCTGGTTTCGTTCCAGGCGCCAACGCTATGACACATGGTGTCCTGCCAAATCACAAAGCACAGGACAAAACCCAGACCTGGCGGCCTGCCTCCACATCCACACAACAAATATGTTCAGAGTAGCTTCACATCTTGCTAACCCCAATGTTAGCCTAAATCAACTCTGTTAAGATAATAATCCACAATAAATGTAACCAGACCTTAAAGCAAATAGATGTTAGGACCTGTAAGAGTCACAAACCGAGGCGAGAAGCAACATCTATGTAAAATGTTGCCGACAGATCTAAGAGCAATCCCTGCAGGTTTCCAAATCCCCATCTCCTGTAGCGAATAGGTACAGCCAAGGCTTTAAGTGAGGTGGGGCTAGGTGGATCTGAACCCAGCAGTCACTCAAAACTGCCTAGGAGTCGGAGGGGTGCTGGGACTCCCATAGCAGGATAGCACCTACTTGTAACAATGTCACTTGGGGTGGGGCCAGATGCAGAATAGGCTGTGACAGAAATGCATGCATGGAAGCTCAGACTACTTTGCCGTCATTTTGCCATTAGGGTGTTATTATAAACGAAATAAGCAGGAAGGCCCGTGTGCATTATGATGAGCTTAGAAGAGGGTTGCAGGTTTGAATTACTGCGGCAAAGGGTTGGAAATGTGCCGGAACAAGATGGAGCAAAGCTCAAGCATAGGTCTTCTTTCCAAAGCACTGCCGTGCAGCATCAGGGCTAGTCCAGGAACTCCCAGCTATGTCCTCAAGCCAAGCTCTAGCAGCCGTGCATGCTTCAGAGGGTTCGGTGCAGGAGACTGAATGCAGAAGCAGCCAAAGCCTCGCATACTGTTTCCCAGCTGTTCCTTTCCAATTATCGAATGCGTGGGCGGACCCACCATCCAAAAGGATGATGTGCACCTAACCCCTATCGGTATATATGTCTTGCAATTTGCAGACATGTTTTTTGTCAGGGTGAGTATCGTGACTAATGAAAAGAACAGAGTCAAACTTCCATTACTCACTCTAAAGGGTTTCCTGCTGAATCACTATCAGACGTGTTTCAAACTTAAAATGGTGTGCTTTCTCATGTTCCCATAATGCTCTCTGCTTTTTATGCAAATCTACAGGCTTGGGTTCTATGAAGAGATACTGGGCCTCATTACAAGTTTGGAGGTGTGGGGGAAAAAGCGGCATTAATTCCATTACCGCACTGACAAATTACAAGTTTTGATTTTAAGGATTTAACTCTAGCATGAGGAACTCGAAAATGGGGAGCAACTAAAGAGTCCAGGTGACTCTTATCATGCAGACCCTCAACGATACCACATGCCGTTACCGTTGGGTGGTGCCGCCTAACTCTAGATGAGGCCCAAAGTAGTGTGTATGGGAGAGCATGGAGAGGACTCAGTGTGCCAATCCAGCAAGATGCTGGAGGAAAATCCTCCACTCTTTCTCCAAAGTTCGGCGGAATTACTCATTCTGCCAATATGGAGCCAATGGGAACTAACGCTACCTTACCACCACTTAATCCCATGGTTGGTGAAAATCTTCATTTTTCAGCATTCTTATTTCCCTTCTTAGCTCTCTCTTTCGGAGGCTCATAGCCTCCAACGAATGAGTAAACTTAACTTTTACCGCGTCCGGCCCCCCTATTTTCGGAGGGTTAATAGACCATAGAAGTTGAACAAATGTTATGGGATTGTAGATAGAATTAGATTGTGGTACAGTGGCATTCACTAGTAACCTTAATAGACCCTCATTCAGTTTAGACCCACCCCCTCCAAATCTGACTAGTCTGTTGCCGTTACGGTTTACGAGGACAGATCCGGGGAGGGATGTTAATCACTATCAAAGAAACGATTCCCGTCTTCGCCTTCCAGTGTGCTTTTAATGCCAGAATTCCTGGAGTTATGTTGCTGATCAGTTCTATGCATGAAAATACAGTATTGCGTACAGCATCCAAGAGGCTCCCCCCAGTGGTCTCTCCATTCCGCTGCTCTGCGACCTCTGGTCGATTTCTGTAAAGTCATCCACTTCAAAGCCTGATATCAACGATGACTTTGAGGACTACTAAATCGTCGTCGTTAAAAATGTCCTCTCTCAACGTCTTGTTCTTAATCGAACTGGAACCCCCTACATTCCAGCCCTTTATCCTAGTTTCCTGATACTACAGAGAGTTGTCCGCTAAGCCCAATTTCTGGAAAACCTGAGCAATTATTTCCGGTACCAGAGACCGGGTGTAGCGTCTTTTCCTATCTTCTAAGCTCTCGCCACACTGTTTCATCCTTTTTGCTGATGAAGGATTTTTCAAGCAGAATAGGTGCAGAGTCTCTCTTTCGTCTTCTCATTCTACAGTAAGCATCTCGGTTCTCTCTCACTGTTCTGCTATAATCAGAGGTTCTGCTGATATCTCTGAACCCTTTGCCTCTAGAGCGGGTGTAGCAGCACAAAAAGTGTTAGCTCCTAGCCTGGATTTTAGACCAATTTCCACCACGTCTATTTTACGAACATTTTGGAAGCAAACCTATTCTATGTCATTGGACAAAAAAGAAAAAAGTCATCAATTTTCTTGAAGATAGCGAGGATTATACTCCTATTCAAAGGCTTTGATTTTTCGTTCCCATCCAATCTTCTCATCCATACCTTTGATATTGCGTAAGGACGGTTGTGTTGATCACTCTTATGGGCACCTGCCTCCTTGGGTCTGTCTACCTTCTTCCCCACTGCTCTTAATCTCATTGACTGGATTTTTTCAGCATCTTGAGCTTCGACTTCCTTATTTACGATTAAGTCTTTTTCAAGGACCTCAGGAAGTTTAAAAGGTGCTATTCTGTTTTTCCAGCTGTTATTCTTGGAACGATCTTGCTGTACCCCTATTTAAGACAGCAGTTTTTCACGATTGGTTGCAGACTTGGGTCAATTGTCAAGGAGTCTCTTGCAGTCATGTGGGATCCTTCATCGCTCCTTTGAATATTTTCTGCCTGTGGGCCTTGCTTATGCATAGAATGAGGGGCTTCTTTGGCTCGTAGGGAATTGGCTCCTCCTTGCAGAAATATTGGCACCAATTTCAACACTTTCGCGGGGGCCTCCGTTTGTACCCTCACACTAGCTTTAATATGCATCGTGGTACCCACTGAGTGACCGGTGAAATGGTGAAGAAAGGATAATTGCAACGCTCCGACAGCAGGAAAGAAATAACAGAGGAACGGAACAGAGCAAGGCAGCAAAAGATAGAGGCAAGAGAAGCGCAGCGATGTGGAACAGAGGGAAGGAAGAAACTAGGTAGTGTCCGTGCTTGTAAGGATACGAATCGACGCATGAATCTTACCACTGATCTGGTTCTTATGCAGATTTTGTAGCCGGCAAGTCAGAGGAGCCGTCCTGATTTCCGGCAGCCATTTTGAGATTGCCTAGACTACCTGATCCTTTGATGCGAGGGAAAATATGCCGCCATCTTGCAGGGGTATATTTCCCATTGGGCTGCTTCTTCCTCCAGTTCTGCCAGAGTGACCAGGTGTGGGAATGATTCCTAACAGCCTATGAAGTGTGCTGGGATCACCAATGGCACATTATCTGCCAGGAAGGCTCCGGAATAGGGCTGCAATCTCAGCAATGCGAAGTTTGGACTTCAGCAGGCTGAGGTGGCGCTCTTTGTAGCAGTCTGATTGGTGGTATTTAGGAGTAGAGACCAAGCGAGGAGCGCAGTGGGGTGAAAAGATCGGGATGTCTCCTGCAGCTACCCTCTCCATTCAGCTCTGCAATGGCTCCTCTCGATTTCTAAACGCTGATGTCATACATATCCACGCCCACCTTTTGCAGAGAGTCTGCCAGAGAGACTGGAGACCAGGCAAATGGCAGTGGTGCACGGTATAAATCCCATTAACATAGCATAACATAAATTACATATTAAATATTGTTACACATTGTAACGATTTTCTTGTAATTCTAAGGAGCTTTCACTGTCATTTTTTAACAGTTATTATTGCTATGCCTTTAAAATATTTTGAATGTTTCCAAGAAATACTTCAGATTTGTCTGCACAATGATTTTTCCATTTTAAAAGAACATATACTTTAATTTTTTTTGTTAGACACACTCATATAGATTTTAATGTTGCTCATTTTGTTAAAATGACTAAATATAGCCAAACCAAGCATTGCTGAGATCACACGTGCACTTCTCTCAATATTGCAGAGGGAGAACACGGCTTTCTCTTTCCTAGCATGCGAGTTTAGGGACCTAGCACCCTACCTCTAGCTTCAATGCACCCCCATGCTTTCAGGGACCTAGCACCCTACCTCTAGCTTCAATGCACCCCCATGCTTTCAGGGACCTAGCACCCTACCTCTAGCTTCAATGCACCCCCATGCTTTCATGGACCTAGCACCCTACCTCTAGCCTCAATGCACCCCCATGCTTTCGCCAAACCTCCCCAATTGCGGAAGTGCGGAGGGCGAAGAGACGACCCTCAGCAGTGAAGGGGTTAACAAGGCCTGTGCTCTTACCTTCACATGCAGGTTTTCATCCAGAAGAATGTTCTCCAGCTTCAGGTCTCTGTGCACAACTCCTTTCTGGAAAACACAAAAAGGTACACATGACGTCATATCCAGAAGCAGCTTTATATAGCAGTAGTCATACCCTGTGCAAGCTCACCTGGCCAGCACTAGCTCTGCATAAGCAAGGCATTGCCACACATTGCCATCATCTCAGGAAGCAGCTTTATCTGGCAGTAGTCGTACCCTGTGCAAGCTCACCTGGCCAACACTAGCTCTGCATAAGCAAGGCATTGCCACACATTGCCATCATCTCAGGAAGCAGATTTATCTGGCAGTAGTCGTACCCTGTGCAAGCTCACCTGGCCAGCACTAGCTCTGCATGAGCAAGGCATTGCCACACATTGCCATCATCTCAGGAAGCAGATTTATCTGGCAGTAGTCGTACCCTGTGCAAGCTCACCTGGCCAGCACTAGCTCTGCATGAGCAAGGCATTTCCACACATTGCCATCATCTTAGGAAGCAGATTTATCTGGCAGTAGTCGTACCCTGTGCAAGCTCACCTGGCCAGCACTAGCTCTGCATAAGCAAGGTATTGCCACACATTGCCATCATCTCAGGAAGCAGATTTATCTGGCAGTAGTCATACCCTGTGCAAGCTCACCTGGCCAGCACTAGCTCTGCATAAGCAAGGTATTGCCACACATTGCCATCATCTCAGGAAGCAGATTTATCTGGCAGTAGTCATACCCTGTGCAAGCTCACCTGGCCAGCACTAGCTCTGCATAAGCAAGGTATTGCCACACATTGCCATCATATGGCTGACGCTTCCAGCAGATGCCCAGGTATTCCTATAGTTAGACTTTTACTAGAATCCCCATCCCATGCCTTCATATGCCAATGTGCAGCCACACTCATGGAAGGTGTTATATGTGTTAGCCTAGGTACTGCCCTCACATGGCAGGCAATCTGGCAGATGGTGCCATCACATGCGCAAGTCCTTTCACCATGTGTCAGGTTCTGCCATACTATGCCCAAAACCTCCAACCACATGCCAGTTATTGTCATTATATGTCTAGGTGTACCCGTATCACGCCATGTATTCATATCCTATAGCCATGTTAGGTTTTGACTCATGCTCAAATACTAGCGCCATGCTTCAGACTTTGCCCGTGCTTGCCCAGTGCTCCCGCCACTTGCTAGGCATAGCCGCCATGTTCCAAAGCACTTGCATTGTTTGGCATCTATTTCTATCATATGGCCAGATACTCCCTGCGCATGGGAGATGCTGCCACGACATGCTTAGGTTCACCAACCACATGCCAGGTATTGCAGTGGCATGCACTGCTGCGTGCAACACATTGCAGGTTTCACTTTCCTATGATTAGGGTGTGTTGCGATACGACTCATTTGCATTCCTGGCATTATATGCCTGTGTTCCTTGACTCTTCCAACCCTTAACATGGTTCCCCCTCAATAACTAACCTGGGGAGTTAAGTGGTCTTGCATGGGCAGAGCCGGTGATGGTGGTCTCTGAAATCTTGATGAGCGGCTCACCGATACCAGATGCTGGGGGGCACCTGGTGGGCAGTCAGCAGGCGAGCAGCAGAAACCAGGCTGCTGTACACTGGGTGAGCAAAAGTGAGGCGCTCCCTACTCTCCAGCCATTATTATTACCGTATTTATTGAGCGCGGACCTAGCTTCGAGAAGCAATGGAGCGCTTTACAGAGGTATACAAACAGTGCAGATGCATAACGGAGCACTTTACAGAGGTATACAACAGTGCAGATGCATAACGAAACGCTTTACAGAGGTATACAACAGTGCAGATGCATAACGAAACGCTTTACAGAGGTATACAACAGTGCAGATGCATAACGAAACACTTTACAGAGGTATACAACAGTGCAGATGCATAACGAAATGCTTTACAGAGGTATACAAACAGTGCAGATGCATAACGAAACGCTTTACAGAGGTATACAACAGTGCAGATGCATAACGGAGCACTTTACAGAGGTAGCAGCAAAACAGATATACAGCAGGTGGTAGGCTACAAAGGGAGACAGATGGGGTACTGCTGTACTGGGTGGCGGAGAGGAGCGGATGGCGTCAAGCTTGTCAGGGGGTACGAGGGGCCACGTGAGGGCCTATGTGTTGAGGAGGAGAGACTCCTTGAAGAGGTGGGTCTGGAGTTGTTTTCTGAATTGTAGGAGTGTGTGGGCGAGGCAGATGCAGGCGGGCAGGAGGTTCCATAGTTCTGGCGCGTAGACAGACCAGGCTTGTTTTCTGGTCCTTTCCTTTTTGCAGCAGCAGATTTCAAGTCTGCACATGTCCTGCCATCAGGCCCCACACCAGCCTTGCAAACGCCCAAGAATTGGGATTGGAGAGTGGGAGTTCTGACTGATTAGCACAGCTATCTCAATTAATTACACAACTAATCCTGTGAGGTACATATTGGGTTTAGGAAGGTTTGGGATGTTGGGACCACACAGCAGCAGATCTGGGGATGAAGGCCAGTCCCTGTGGTGCTACTTTGCCTTTGAAGGATGGGGGCCACAGCACCAGCAGAGGAAGGTGGGGGTTTGAAACACAGGAGTGAGATCATGGAGCACTTGGACCTCTCTTGCAATGCAACTCCCTGGTATTAAGGACATTGCAGCCCCCCCACCTCTCCCAGCTGTCCATATGATACTTTACAAATTCCCCAAATCGCTTATTATTGATTCTATTGGGGTTCTCCAAGAACAGTGCATGTTCCCATAGGTGTAGGGTGAGTTGGATGTATCAAGGGGTTGTCCAACAGGGAAGTGATACTTGCCCACAAAAGTATAACTTTACGTGTATTCACAAAACTCCAAGTGCAACTAGAAACTGTTGTGAACACACTTAAATTATTCCAAGAATGTCAAGGTGGGAGTGCTATATGTGAGGTGCTATGATACGATTGGTTATTTATAACACACTTAATACCCAGAGGTTTCTAAGCGTGGACCAGGGGATCGAACCTGTGTTGCTCCGTGTCGTCTTGCTTCCAATGCGAGCATGTTGCCCCTGAGCTATCCTCCCGAGACAAGGTGTGAATGTGAATGACAATACGGCTGGTTCTCAAAGATGCATTTGGCAGAGACTCTCCTACTCCTGCAAAGTAATCAGTAGTGAGTCAGAGCTACTTCTTGTAGAGAGACCACTCATGTGTAGATTTGCATAGTGCCCTCTGCAATACGAAGTAACTTCCTGACATCACAAGTGGAAAACGGGAGGGGGTAGAAACTGATCTTTGCTGTCTTGTCACATTTGGATCATGTGAATGCGAAGGAGTAGGGGGGAGTGCAGGACATATGCAGGAACCTGTTTTACAGACAGGAACAAATACAAAAGGTACATGCAGGTATCACAAATAGAATGGAACAAGTGAAAGGGAGTCAGTGCCTAGGCGGTGGGGGGGAGGGGTGAGAGTAGATAAGAGTCAAACAGAGGCACCCGGGGAGACTAGGGTACAAAGGCATGAACATAAGTGCAAAACAGATCCTCATGAGAAATAAAATCAAAGGGGCAGGAGCACACTGGCTGGAAGGACCCGCAGGATATCCTGGAAAAAGACCCAACATCATTATCATCAAGGAGCAGGTAATCCATGCCTACAGGCAAAGAGCTCTTTCAAGAGGATAGATTTGAATCCTTTTGGTAGCAGGAATGACTATTAAATAGAACCCGAGGAGAGGGGCATTACCGGTCTGTTAATGCCCCGAGGCCTTAGTTACAAGCCCAAATGTAGTAAGGGCTTTAACGGAAGCCGTGGGGCATAACCAGACCGATATGCCCCCCATGCAAGGGTTCTATTGCTATTAGTACCCCGGCATGTTGTACCGGGTACTAATAGTATTTTTCTCGAGCAGCGTGAAACCATTTCTTAACTCGAAAAAAAAAAAAAAAAGCAAAGCAAATGGCTGCCATGGATCGGTGAGAAAGGACTACACATAGTCCCTTCTCCCTTTCCATGATGGGCATTAAAAAGTGATATAAGAAAATGGTCAACAGGGAACGGGGAGAAAGGACTACAGATAGTCCCTTTTCCTTTTCTATGATGGTTAGTCACAGAAAGGGAAGGAAGGACGAGGGATTCGGCATGCAGGACAAGAGCAGGTAAGTCTTTGTTGGGCTGGTAATGACCCGGCAAGGGACAACCGGATCTATTGTTACAATCCGATTGTCCCTTGCCGGTACTAATCACCAAGAGTGGCGGGTAAAGAGTTCCAGGGATAGGCCCCAGCTGCTCTTTGGTGCTGCCTGCATATTTTTTCTCGTAGGCCGCTAAACGACAAGGGACCCGTCGGAGGGTGGATGGGAAGCGCCGATATGGACGGTTTTGGATAATTTACTTTGGAGGTAGCCCAGCACTTGGTCCCATAGGCCTGGTGAATAGAAGAATGGATCTTGAACAAGATCATAGCATCTATAGGGAGCAGTGGAGTGATGTGAGGCAGGGGTGCAGTGGAGTGATGCCGAGGCAGGGGTGCAGTGGAGTGATGCCGAGGCAGGGGTGCAGTGGAGTGATGCCAAGACAGGGGTGCAGTGGGCACTGGGTCTGAGGGACAGAATGATAATATCTGCTGCAAATCTGATTTACTCATGAATTTTCAGAACAGGCTAGGACTCAAGAGTGACTCCATGTAACTTCCTGGTTTATCCTATAGTCTCTCTGCAGGAGTTGGTCACCATTAAGTCCTAATCACCATCAGTAACTTTTGACCTCTTGGGGTGTGTGGTGGGGGCTGGGGGGGATTCCAAAAGATGTTATTCTGACTCTCCCTTGACTGTGCAGTTTGTGAACAGCCCACGGTTTCCAGCTGCTCGTGGCAATAACAGCCAGATGAAGTGACGGAAGCTCATTAGACAGGCATCTGTAAGAAGTATCCTTGGATACGATGAACAGTAAACACATACATACTGTGCATACTGACCAACACATGTGTGGTCCCCGGGGCGGGCGCGCGAGCGAAGCGGTGAAAGATGCGACCGAAAGAAAGCCATGCTTCCCTTCTTAAGTCGCACTGTGCAGCCGATGTGCTTCGAAGGCCAAGGTTACATACAGCTTGACCAACACGTTTCATAATGTAATAGTGAAAATGTTTTGGGCCCGATTTATTGAAATCACCCAGAACATGTACTGTTTGGAGATGGTCCGAGATGGCCTCCTTGTTGTTCAGTGTCCCAGGGGTTGTGTTGCAAGCCTGTGTTTCTCACGCAAACCAGGGTGCACCTGCTCCAAGGGGAATCCGTGGAATACTGTGAATCGAAAATGTCGAATCCCAAACACTTTCAAACATTTACACGCAAATATATGCGAGGGAGGCCCCCAGCAGCCCTCCCACACCACCCTTATATTTCTTTATAACCCTAACTCCCTTCCGCACCACCCCAAATTTAATTTCGGAATAAAGTGCCCCTGGAAATTCAGCATTTTCCGATTCTGCATTTTGGTCCCCTCAGAGTTTGGCTGATACCGTCCAAGGCCTTAGACGGCAATGGTTGTAGGTGAAAGGGTCGAATGAAAAGATTTGAAATACAATTGTTTTGAATAAAAAGGACCGAAAACCAAAAAATCGAATGCATTTTTTTGGGGGGGGGGGGGGGGGGAGGGAGTCCCCTCCAAAACCCCCGTTTTTGCCCAAAAAAAAAAAAATCACAACCAAGCCCCCCGCCAAAAAAAGTCTATCCTTGTGAGTCAAACGTATTGTATTCGACCCTTTTTCATTCGTCCCTTTGACTGGACACCGACGCCAACAGCTTCAGGACCATGCGATGCAACAAAGCAAAGACTTGCTGCCTTGCTTTGACAAGTCAGTAAGTATAATGTGATGCATGTTATATGCCTTCCATCTCCCAGTCTCATGCTTGCACACAAGAACATGCGAAATTCAAGCTGTTGCCATTTGCCAAACATCTGTTTAATGGCCTATTGTGCAACAGCATCCTCACAGGTCGCTTAGAAAAACAGGATTTGCTAAATGCAAAAGGCTTTGGTTCTGCATAATTCAAGAGCAGCCTGGAGTGGCCAAATGGCAAGGTATAACACCAGCTGTGCCACTGTTGGCATCATATGCCATGTGCACCCTCAAATGCTCAAAATATATGGCCTACATCAAATTTACAAACAGATCAATACATTTATAGACATGGGCAGAAATCCTTGAGCAAGCTCCGAGCCACACAAGTGCCCTTTCCTTAGAAAGTTTATGCCTGCATTTTTGCCTGACAATATCTTGGCCTCAACTTATGGCAAACCTAACTTTTTTTAATCTTCTTTTTAATAAATCAGTATTTTTCAGGTCATCCTTTTTATAAATCAGTATCTGGTGTTTTTAATATTGAAGGAGTAAGTCAACCATCATTCAAACTTGATTTGTTCAGGTCTACACCATGTCAGAGGGGAGCTTTTAGCCCATGAGCTTTCTATTTGAAACTCACTATGTAGCTGATCTAAGGCCAGGTGTGAGTTTGCACCTGTATGTTTGTCTGGTACAGTCGCTTTGCCTGTTAGCACCACTAGATGGAGCTGTTGCCTTAGGATACAGAGACAATGCCAATTTACACAGCTTTGCCTGTTGTCACCGCTAGAGGGAGCTGTTGCATTAGGATATGTAGGGCTCCTACTACTGTGTCAATGAAAGCCTCCACTTTGGCCCGTGTACACGGGCTTGTACACTAGTAAGGGAATATATTTTTACCCTGTAAACCAGAGTGAGAAACTTATTATCGCCCATCGACCTGCCAAATAAATTGTGTGCGTTGTTTGTGCGTGTGTTTTATGCCCTTGATTTTCTTTACATGTAATTACTCTTTTTAAAATGCAATAGAGCGGTTTGAAGCAGCCTCAAGGCAGTAGTAGGTTTCTGCTATGCACAATGATGCACTTGGGTAAGAGGGCAGTTCCCCTCAAGAACAAGCATTGGCAATGCCAACCGATTTGGAAATATTTGCGGCATTGCCATAATGGTACTAGCTGTCCATTAATGGTGGCAGCTGTAAAATGGTGCACTTACCTGGGCATATGATAGCAGTCCCTGGCAAATGCTTACCAAATAACTATACACAAGACAAAACTGTTGGCTTTGCCAATGCTTGTTTTTAACAGGACTTCAGTGAAGGACATGCATAGTGCTGCTCAAACAGGTGAATGAAGGCAGACCTTGTAAAGACATTTTCATTGCACCAGTAACGTGTTTACAGCACCAATTAAACCATTAGCTCTCAGATGACTGCTTTAAAAAAATAAATGCTTCAGAGTGCAAAGTTTGATGGTAAGGCTAGAGAGAGAGGTAGCTCAAAGAGGGACGTTTGAGGGCCCGAAGTAGCAGCTAATTAGTGTGCTCCACCACTAGCTTGCGAATCCTGGTTAAATCCTGTGGACACAGTGCAGATAACCCCAGCGTGAGCCCCACAGCGTATGGAGAAGTACAGGTGGTGATCCTGCAGTTGGAGGCCTGGGGGATCCACAGGGAGGAGGCTAGAGTGGGTCAAGCAGCGCCAGTGGCTGGAAGTCTGGCCTGCAATGCCAGAGAAGTACAGCCGGAAAACGGGAGGTGGCACGATTTGGAGCCAGCAAATCTACATTTCTGATCAGAGATTGAGGCTGGGACTTCAGTAGGCGGAACCCTGCACGGCAACCTGGGATTGGTTACAGATGAAGAGAGCGGGACAGCAATGGCTGCTTCTCTGTTGCCACTTGCGGCAGTATACGTGCTGGCAAGCTGGCCAGAACAGCGCGGACCTGGAGACGGGCTACACAGGGAGGAGGAGCGCACATTTTGAGCAGAGTCATCCGGATTTGACTCCATTGCACATAATCTGTGGAGCCCAGCGCCGGCTGACCCGTCACCCTGGTTAGTATTGTACAATGACGACTTGAGGCATGGTCTTGTGGTTGGCAATAAAAGGCTGTGGTTTTTACTGCATAAAGTATTATCATAACACATATTTGGTAAATATATTTATCCAAAAAACACATAATGATAAACACTTAGCTTTTGGGCTCCGTGACCAAGGGGGAGCCTACTTGGCCCATGCTGCCACACCTGGATGGGTTCTCGGCCATCCAGGTTCCCCCAAAAGGTATGGTACTATCGACATTCTCTTGTGGCTAATTTATCAATAACCTCAGCGTGGAATTTTTCCATTCCCTTGACCGACAGATGTGCCCTGTCTTTGTGAAACAGCTCCGGGTCTGCTAGTGAAATCGCAGTGTGTCGGATGAACTGAATTCCTCTGCTGGTGCAGAAATGTTTTACCCCCTGTTAAGGTTTTTCCTGGCTAAGCCTATCGCCTTGTAGAAATTGTTGTAGAAAATGTTGGCCTCCTTCTAGTTATGTGCTATTCCTGCCAGGGATGTCTGTCAGCAACTGTTTAATGCCTTGGTCTACCAAGTCGTTGCCTCCCAGATGTATAATTAAAACTTCTGGTGGGTCTCTGAAAGCTATCAGGTCTGCCAGTCTGTAATGTACTCGGCCCATTTCATGCCTCGATACCCCCACCATGATGGAATGGTATTTCTAAACTCTGGTTTGTCCTTTGATTCTTCGGACCATCTCCCGGTCCTGAAAGGGAACGAATGCCCTACGATCCAAGTCGATTTGAGGGAGGCATCTGACTTGCCGAGGAAAATCATGGTTACATTAATTCTGACCATACATATCTTTTATGACCTCCAGCCCCCGATTTGTTTCACTTTTTCAGGCCCAAGACTCCTTTGCCATGCTGACGTTGCTGCACCTATTCTAAATGAATGGGTCCCATATTCTCTGATGTTTCAGCCTTCTTTCTCAATGGTTGTCTTGAGGACTGCCTACATTTGATACTGACCAAGAGCCCTGCCATCTTCGTGTATCAAGAACCGCCCCCAATGCATGGTTGGCACCCAAGGTACTGGTTTGTGATATATAATGGGCAGTTGGTTTTGTCTTGTCTTCAATGCAATGAATCGGGATTGCCCTTCTGTTCCTTGTTTTGGACGTTTGTACGTCTATTGCGATACAATCCCCTTTTACTTGGACCTCCAACATGCTCACCCATTGCTTGCTTTAGTGCTTGATGCGATGAGCTCACTTACTGTAATTGCCCCAAAATATGCCATTACAAATGCTGCTGTAAACAGCTGTGTCTCGTACTAGTGCGAGTACACAGTCTCCAGCATTTTCAGTTTAAAGGATGCCTCTTGTCCTTCTGTAGTCCCTCTAACTTCCCCATCCTTTCAATGAGTAAGTTATCAATGAGCTGCGCGTTGGGTCCAATCCCCCCTTGTATTTTTGCAAAATCGCCTACTGCTGATGAGTGCCCTTTGCCCATTCTTTTTTCTTTTTCCGATTGTATGCCCATTCTAGAAAACTATTCATTTCCTTTGTTGCTACTAGTTCTACATTAGCCCTCTTTGAAAATGTTAGTACCATTTCCAGACACTTGCTATATTGTATTTCTGTGTTTGCTGCCAAAGCATTTTTGGCAAGCCCCAATAACAAACCAGTTGCAGGGTCTGTACCACCCTCAGGCGGCAAGCCTCTGCTAGCACCCGTTCCTGAGGAGCTTGTTTCTGCTGTTATGTCACCCAGGCCCCACCCGTTCCTCTTTGACGCAGGTGATTTCCTCATCTCTCTGTTAGTATCTCCGAGCATTCCTTTTGGTACATCTGTCTGTCTGCTGTCTGCCTCTGCCTCATTTGGCAAAATGCATCCCACTGAAAGCAAGTTGATGCAGCTGCAATGTTATTATTCGTGCCAGCGACGTGCTTAGCTCTTAAGTCAATATTCATTTTCAGAGTTAAAATGGTCATGGCCCCAAGTATTCTTAAGACCCAGTGGCATGTAGTTTCTCTGCAGTTTAGGATCCCTCCTACAGCCATATTGTCTGACCAAGCAATTAACTGTTTGCCAGCCGTGCAGCCCATACTTGCAGTGCCAGCCAGATTGGTACGATATCCCGCAATGTTATGTTCTTTGTCAATCCTTGTGTGTGCCATGTTGCTGGCCATGGTCCTGCACACCATGCATTCTCTAGGGTTTGTCCGAAGCCTTTGCTTCCTGCCGCATCTGTAGGAAGTAATTTTCATGCTGGTGTTCAATGGCGTGTGCCATATTATCTTTCCGATGAATTTAGCCAAGCATTCTTTCCATATTGCCAAGTCCTCCTTTACTTCGTCATGTGAAGGTGGGGTTTTGCGCACCCTCTAGTCTTCACTTCTAGACTCCCTGAAAAGACCTTCCCTTGTGGTTTTACTCTGGCAGCAAAATTGAGACTTCCTGCTAAGGATTGAATTTCTCTAACTGCTGCTTTGTCCCCTCCCCGCTAAGTGATCTGATATTTTTGAGCAACTTGTCCCTTTTCCCTGCTGGAATCCTGAATTCCCCTGCTGCTGCATCTATTTCAATACCCAGAAAACGTATGTGCGTGGCAGGGTTGGAGTTTCTTTTGCTAGGGGTAATCCCCAGTGTTCTGCGCCATTTCTATCATTTTTTTCTAGTGACTGCCAGCATTCGTTAGTTCCTGGCTGCCCTATTAAGAAATCGTCCATATAAGAAATCGTCCATAAAATGGGCCACTTGTGGCCCCAATCATTCTTTCATGAACTCCCATTGGAAGAAAGAACTGAATTGTTCGGATAGCACGCATGACTTTGTGCACCCCATTCGTAGGCTCTTATCTGTGTGAAATATATCTTCAAGTGTAAACCCCTCAACCATGGCTGCGATCTGGGATGAACTGGTAAATGCAGATTCTATATCTAGTTTTGCCAGTCATGTATTCTTACCACAATTTCTAACTAGCCCGAGTGCCTCCTGGAAGTGTGTGTATGACACCGCTGTGTCTGTGCATGGTAGCCCTTCATTCACCAACTTGCCCCGTGGGTACGACAGGTGGTGTATTAATCTATATCGCCCTGCCTCCTTTTCTAGTACTAAAACCAGTGGTGAGTATATATATTCACGGAAAGGCATTGTGTCCCCATGCACTCCCCAATTCGCCCCAGCTCCAGTTCTTTTTGCAGTTTCATTTTTACTAGTGTAGGGTTTTCCCTAGTTGATTTCAAGTTTAAAGGTACTGTTCTCGACCCTACTAAAGCCTTCCAAGAAACTGTCTAAGGACCGTCTCATTTCCTTTTCTGGGTATGCTTCTAATAAGTGCATACAATTATTTATTTTAATTGGTGTCTTAGAGGGGGTTAAATGCTTTTCAGCTTTCTTATCCTCACCCTTTTCACCTTAATATTGCAGTATTTTACTCATTGCTGTCCCTGATGTCAGTGGACACAACAGATGACTCGGAAGTCAAGAACATTCTACTCCATCTTAAAGCTATTATCGGCAAGCTCGACACCAAGCTGGATGCCCTCGCAAATAAGGTTGATCTCCTTCAGCTGCACCTGGATAAGCATGGGCCCAGGCTTGATGAGGCTATGAACCAGATATCGGAGCTGGAAGACTCATATTATCGGCCAAGATGAAAACACTGGAGACAGCAGTTAAGATGGTAACAGCAAAGAATTAAGATCTGTAGGGGTGGGTGTTGTGCAACAATATCCGCCTGGTTGGTAGAAGAGAATCGCAGAATCTTTATTACCGGGACCGTGACAGTATTATACGACTGTCACGATTGAATGGGGAACTCGCATACGATGGAAACCAGCTTCACATTTTTCCAGATTTTTTGACGACAGTGCAAGCTTCAGGGGAACTTTTGCTGGTGTGAAACGATGGATTCGGGACAAAAATATCAGATATTCCATGCTGTTCCCCACGAAATTACAGATCCAAGATCCCAATATGATGGAATGGTTACACCACAGGACGCCAGCTCCTTTGTGGAGAAGATCACGAAAGCTCAACCATCACATATCGTACCCCACCGAAGTTCCATAAATACTACCCGGGCGTCTCACCGGAGTGCATGAGATGCATAGCGTGTAGCTCTCATTCCGTTCACTTGGCATGGAAATGTTCCCAGATAGCTATACTCTGGGGGTTTTGGGGGGGGCGGGGTCTTTGAGAAGCTATCCCCCATTCTGAAAGAATGGTTGGTGGCGGTCCTAGTAATGGCGTCATTGGGTTTTGACGGCCGCCCTTCTGAGACAGGCGAGGGGACTGGTGGGGCTACTCTTGGTGTAGTCCCGTAGAAGAGCGGCTTTTGCTTGGGGGAAGGGACCAGCGCCAAGAGTGGCAGGGTGGTTGGAAGACATTGCATATTGCCAGGACCAAGATGTTGCATTTATTCGCACGCTGCCTTTACATGCGTATCCTGCAGATGGAAGGAGTCCCGATTTGCAATACTTCATGACAATACCAAGTCTATCCACTAAAAACGTGTTATGTCCATGTCTATAACAAATAACTGACAATTATGTCTTATTATTATTACATTATTAATTATTATTAATGTGTAATGTGTAATGTATGATTATGCTATCAATATGTTTTTGGTCACTCCGTGTTGTTTATATTCTGGTTGTATGTTTGAAAAATCAATAAATACATTTTTTTTTAAACGTTGGCTGAATGAGATCCCAGAAGCGCATGTTTGGACCTGGAGGGGGCAGGACGTGGTTGGGAATGGCCATGGGATTAGCATGGCCGTGTTCAGTCAATGGGTGGGTAAAAATCGCCAAACACCTGCAAGCACCGTGTCCCTCCGCATAGGCCGTCTCCCCCTAGCTCTAGTCCAATGCATTCCTTTCGGGTTATAGGTGGCGCTGAAGCACCACCCTATGGCCAAAACTAAGATTAGGGTCGAGGAGGGAGGGAAGGAAGGATTGGACCTCAAAAGGTACTAACTGCAGATGTGGAGACAGGAGGAAGGAGAGGGATGTGGCCAAAATCACTAGTAAATTTTTCTTCTAAGCGCTTCAGGAAATGCCCCCCAGCCCATATGTCAGACAATTGATCCAGTAGAAAGAATGTTAACATTGTTAGTAGGGATCCAGTTGCTGACATACAGATTTTTTATTCATTGCGTAATCTACAAAAATGCCAGATTACTTTTGGATTACATCATTGGTCAGGAACGTTGAATCTGGGAGTTTTGAGGAAAACGGCAGGTTACTGGCGTGAGCCGCTAACTTCCATGTTCTAAATCACCATAATGTGTAACGGCTTAAGATACGGAGATGGGTAATAACTTCGTCTTTGAACCCATTACTTTTCATATAGATGGATTTAGAATTGGAAATGTCTTCAATACATTACTATAACGTGACGAGAACACAGGATCACGTGATGGTCACCTGACTGGCATAGAAGTAAACCTGGGAAAATCTACCTACGTTCCTCTTGATATATGCGTTTGTGTAGGATGAATAAATCACAATCTAGCTGGGAAGCGACAGAGCACTGTACACAGAGGGCACACTCAGTGGGCTCTACATTGCAGGTGGGGGTAGCAGAGGAGCCAGGAAGCGACAGAGCACAGCACATAGACGGCACACCCAGTGGGCTCTACATTGCAGGTGGGGGTAGCAGAGGAGCCAGGAAGCGACAGAGCACAGAACATAGACGGCACACCCAGTGGGCTCTACATTGCAGGTGGGGGTAGCAGAGGAGCCAGGAAGCGACAGAGCACTACACATAGAGGGCACACCCAGTGGGCTCTACATTGCAGGTGGGGGTAGCAGAGGAGCCGGGGGTAGCAGAGGAGCCGGAAAGCGACGGAGCACAGCACATAGACGGCACACCCAGTGGGCTCTACATTGCAGGTGGGGGTAGCAGAGGAGCCGGGAAGCGACGGAGCACAGCACATAGACGGCACACCCAGTGGGCTCTACATTGCAGGTGGGGGTAGCAGAGGAGCCGGGAAGCGACGGAGCACAGCACATAGACGGCACACCCAGTGGGCTCTACATTGCAGGTGGGGGTAGCAGAGGAGCGGGAAGCGACAGAGCACAGCACATAGAGGGCACACCCAGTGGGCTCTACATTGCAGGAGGGGGTAGCAGAGGAGCCGGGAAGCGACAGAGCACTACACATAGAGGGCATACCCAGTGGGCTCTACATTGCAGGTGGGGATAGCAGAGGAGCCGGGAAGCGACGGAGCACAGCACATAGACGGCACACCCAGTGGGCTCTACATTGCAGGTGGGGGTAGCAGAGGAGCCGGGGGTAGCAGAGGAGCCGGGAAGCGACAGAGCACAGCACATAGAAGGCACACCCAGTGGGCTCTACATTGCAGGTGGGGGTAGCAGAGGAGCCGGGGGTAGCAGAGGAGCCGGGAAGCGACAGAGCACAGCACATAGAGGGCACACCAACTTGTCACCATTCAGAGGGCTAGGCCTACAAGTTCCATGATCCAATACCACAGATTATGCTGGCTGGGGCTGTTTGGAAGTTGTAGGCCACAACATCTATAGACGTAGAGCCTGATTCATAGACGCATTTTATAATGGTGCAGGCCCATTGGACAATGCTGTGTGAACCAGGCCCTGAAAGTCAGTGGTCGGAGTGAACGAAAAGTAGTGAAACTATGTTCCCTGCTGGCCAGTCTCCCCTTCCCACAAAGCTCTTCGCCATGTCCCATCCCACGTGCAATACAAACCCCATAAACGGTATCTGCCTTTCCTCCATTTCACCCTCACCACTGTGTAAAGGCTGAAAGAAACCGTGAAGGAAATTGCAAAAAGCATTTTATACAACCCCCATCACCTTTATTCATGGTCCCCCAGAGCATGCAGGTTTATGCACCCCCCCCCGCCCCCCCGCCTTCTAATCACCCACCATTCACACCTCTTAAGGGGCATGCTAGAGATTAAAGCCACCCCTCCCACCTACCCATTAACTGCACGTGCAGCTGTGCCAGCAGTATTTTCACGTTAAATTGCTTCAATGCAAAAGAACAATTCTCATGACAGCGGGAGCAGAGCTATGAGGAGGCCTGGGAATGGGTTTTCTCCCAAGTAGGCCACTTAAAAATAACAGCATCTCAGCAGTCCTACGATAGCTCAACGTGATGTGACATTGGAGCTGACACAGCAGGTCCCAGGTTCAAATCCCCAGTAAGTAGAACAAACAAAAAAAACACCCTGCTGTTTAAGGGACACAGTGCACTAAGGAGTACGTTTCAGCGCCTTCCTACATATACATTTTAAAATGAAACCATTCCGGAATGGTTACTTTGCAAAATAAAAGTATAGGAACAGTAAAACTTAAGAAAGTAGAGGAGCACCGCTCCCGCCCACTTTGACCACTGGTTAAAGTCTGCCTACCTCGGTACTATATGAACCAAATGTAGATATGTTGCCTCTATGCAGAAGTCCTCATTGGACCATAATCTGCTCTCTACGAGGACATGCTTTCCTGGAAGACGTCACTTCAGCTACAGGGGCCTCCGAGCCACACAGGCTCTGCTCCCCGGATGAGTAGAATGTTTCTCACTGAAACATGCTGGTGTCAGAATGGCGTAGGGTCCCATATCTGAAGACACTCGTCTTTCAATATTCCCTCCTAGACCTCACAGCTCTTCAGTGGAGGGGATTCCCCATAATTTCAATACCAAATGTGATTAATCAGTAACTAAACATTTCTACAGCCAAGGACACCACCTGCCGGACCAGGTAAGGGAGGCAAATCCAGATGCTGTCAACTAATGGGGCTATATCATTTGTTCGATCTACCCATCTAGTCATCTTTTAAAATTATTTTTTTGTTTAAAGCTCTGATCTAGCTCGAGAGCAACAGAGCACTGTACAGAGTGTGGGTAGCTGGCATTTGGGTTGCCATCTTTTAACAGTTGTGCAGTACTGTGAGGTCTGTGTGTCAGTATGTGCGTCCATTGGAATTAGTCCTTGGTTATGTATTGTTGAAATAGCCATGTTTTGAGAGTTTTTCGAAAACTGGAGAATTTTGGGGGCATTCCAAGCTGACACCAGTAACAAGTTCTAGAGTGTGGGTACATACATAACAAGAGAATTGTTTGCGGGTTCTCTCTTTCTTTGCGGACGAGTTGTGATTCATGCCGGCTGTTTGATTTGGTAAGCAAGGAACATGTGCCACCAGATGTGTGGAGTTTAGCAGCCATGTACACTGATGTGCTACTCGTGAATGCTTTGTAGGTGATAAATGCAGTCTTGAACACTATCCTGGCTTGGAGTGGAAGCCAATGTAGTTTGCGTAGGATGGGGGTAATTTGGTCAAATTTCTGTGCACCCATAATAAGCCTCCCTGCAGCATGGTGGACTGCTTTTAGGGGAGCCAATTGAGAAGCTGAGAACCCTGTCAGGAGAGCATTTCCCCCATCAATGTGTGAGATCGCAAGGGCCTGCACTATGGTCCAGAAGTCCTGTGGCGGTTTGATTTTTCTAAGGGTAGTGATTATGACCCAGGCTGTATAGGCCTTCTTTCTGGAAGGATAGTTTGCTATCAATGGTGAATCCTAAGGATTTTGCCAAGTCTGACTGTTGTGGATCAAATCCTTCTAGGTGCATATCATTGAGCCATTGTTGAACACGTTTTATGTAGCAGACGGACCGATAAAGATGAATTCAGTCTTGGATGGGTTTAGTTTTAGGTGGGCAGACAACATCCAGGACTGGATGATGGCTAGGCAATCGCGGAGACGAATGATGTCCTGCGTGCCATTTACTCTCATGTACGAGTATCATCTGGGTATTGGTGGATGACTATATTGGATCTTTGAGGAGAGTTCTCAGAGGCTCCATGTAAAGGTTAGAAAGGATTGGTGAGAGGATGGAGCCTTAAGGGACTCCACAGGAGATCCAGAGTCGATTATAATGCAACAAGTTCATCTGGACAGCCTGGTGTCTGCCTGAGAGGTCAGAGGTAAACCAATTCAGGACAGTGCCAGAGAATCTCATCCTGTCCCCAAGGGGGGAGAGAAGGATGCAGTGATTGACGGTGTCTATCTAGTCTCTCTAATCTATCAATATCTCTCTTTCTCTCCCTCCCTCTCACAACCAACCTATCTCTCTATATGAATCTGTTGTGATCCTTGCTTCTACTCTGTTTTTCATGTGACCTTTTCCCTATTTTCTGACTCCTATCTATGCATCTGCCTACCTTTATCCATCTACCCGTCTCTGGGTCTATTGATCTACCTATCTCTCCATCTTGTCCATCTGTCCAACTATCCATAATTTGGTCTATGATATATATCTCATCTATCAATCCAGCAGTCATTGGGTCTCTCCATCACACTATCTAGTCCTGCCTATCCTGCTGGCTTTCGGTCCCACTATCCCTCTTCAGTGCCACTTCCTCAGTGGAAGAAAGAGGAAGTGGTGTGAGGAAAAGACACCTAGTTATCTAAGCCTATTACTCAAAGCAGGGACGTGCGTGCAGAGGGTCGGAAGTCTGCAGACACCAGGCTGGAGCTGTACCTCAGGCAGATATGCAGGATTTTGTTTTTTATAGACCTCTAGTATACATTGGCAGATTGAAACATACAGGTAAACCTCGTGGGTTCAAGTATTTTTATTTTTAAAACATTTATTGAGCTCAAGTAAGCTCATTTGCAGGGCTAAGCCTTCAGAAGCGCTGTCAAGACCGGTGGGGGGGTCTGTACTTCCGCTCTCTATATGGTAGAGGAGAGGCACAGAAGACCCCAGCCAAGATTCTCGATTACGGTAGCAATGGACGAGCAATCAAGGCCTAGCTTCTCAGGAGGTGATGCAGGCTGGTTCTTAAGTACAGTGTATCCCCAAGCCCCCACAAAGGAATGTCCACACACTATTACTGAAAACACAGTCTTTATATAATTAATATTCAAGGGTTATGTACACTTATCACAACAACGCACTTTGTGCTCAGGAAAATCAGCAATGGTAAATATCTACAATTCTAAAGTGGTACCACTAATATTAGACCTCATTAAAGTGCATTCACAATAATGTTAAAATAGCACACAGATCAATAAGAAGGAAACCAGCAATAGAGAGGGGAGAGATAGCAGATGATTGAAAACAATAGGCAGAATACTGGCCCCTACCACTGGACACAGTTCTGTGTGGAGATCCCCCACCTGGGCAACCTGTAAAATAAAGAGATATAACACCAGCCCAGTCCATATATTGTTCAATAGTCTTATTCTCTCCTACAATGTTTTTACCCCCCCAATGTACCTGGTGGAGTCGAGTTCTTCGAAGAGGCGTCGACAGATCCTTCTTGAATGACCCCCTTTAAAGCAGGAGTCACGGATCGTCGAGAGGCGTCGAGAAACGTCGAAGACCTCGGGGTTCGGCGACGGGGAATCGACAGCCCTTCTTGAATGCCTTCCCTTTCAAGCGGGAGACACGGGGCGTCGAACGTCCGTCGACAAACGAGGTAGAACGATGTCGAGGAGGCGGCAGCTTCGTCCGAGCGGTGCTCGTCGGCGTCGGGGCGTCGGCGTCCTGCAAGGCGGAGGTGTGCGGGGCACCTCGATGACAATAGTTCTGGACCGCAAAGATTGTAGAGACGGGAGCCCAGCAAGGGCGTCGGGTCGTCCGAGTCTTTGAGGTCGTTGGGTGGCGGGAAACCCACCGGCAGGTTTCTCCTCGGCGCGTTGGTCGACCTCGACTCTCTCCGGCAGGATAAGCGGTCGACGATGCGGTCGAGGGAGTCCTTCGATTGAATGTTCTTAGGCAAGGGAGCGGACGGCTCCGGTCGTCGGCGGCACGGCGTCGAGTGGTTCCCACGGCTGGGCAACAACTTCGACGGGCCTCCAGCGGTTACACAAACCTGCGAACCCTGGTCGACGGCAATGGACTTCGACGGCGTCGATGTCCGGGTGCTTCACTTCGATCTCCTCGGCGGTCCCGTCTCGGGTCGGCAGCCTTTCGAGGGTCTGACTTCCAGGGCGCTTCGGTGAAGATGTAGCGGTGCTCGATGATCCCTCGGAGCACGGGAAGAGGGCGCCTTACCAGGTCCTCTCTCGGATCAGTCCTCGACGAATTCGGCAACCTTCAGATCTGTCGAAGCAAATGCAGCAGCAAGTCGTCTTCTTCCAGCTGGACGTCGAGGATCAGCAGTTCCAGTTACTCTTGAGTGGAGACTCAGCTTCTGAACGCTTCTGAACAATTTCCAGTGGTGAGAGGTCCCCAGATATACTATTCTGTCTCTCATCCACACTGCGGGCACACACACAGCAGCCAATCACACAGAAGGGCATTCATGCAGTCAGTCAGCCAATCAGGCACGCAGTGCATTCAGGCCACACTCCTCCCTTTCAGACACTCACAACAAGGAATGTGGATTGGGACAAGTACCCAGCCATTCAACACTACACACTGCATTCAGGCCAGTTTCGGGCAGGGCTGTCTCAGTCTTTGTCTCACATGCCAGAAACCAGACAACCACAACAAGGAGTGCATATTGGTCACACACTCCATTCACCCAGGTCCCACCCACAGGAGGTACCCACAACATACAGGGAATGGGAAGGCTCCAGTCAGTCTAGCTGGGCCTTCACAACAACACCATATATGGAACTTCCACCCAACAGCCAGTCAGGGGGAAGGGACAGAGTCAGGGCTTCCCAGGACTTTGGGAAAACAAGGTAAGAGGCAATAGAAAGCAAGAGGCCACAGGGACCATCTTGTTTTCCATCAGGAATCAACTGATTCCAATGGCAGGGCCTGGGTATCCCAAAATGGAGGACACCCAGAGCACCTGTCAATTTCAGCATGGAGCTGCCACCAGCCCATACCCTGCTCTGTGGGCCACCCACAGGTGCCCAAAAACATACACTAGGGGCACAGGGTTGTACCCCTACCCATGGGTGCCATAAGGGTATCCCATGGGTCTGTTCACCAAACCAAAAGAGAGCTGCACTGCCAGGAGTCCCAAATGGACTCATGGGCAGAAAACATGACAGAACACACGATAAAAGGCAGTAAAGGACAAGGATTCAGAGGCCCTGTCCCCCTGATGCATTTCCAGCATCACAGTCGCCCCGCCCCCCCCAGACTGAGGTGGAGGGTGTCTAATCTCCCACGGGATAGACACCCTCATCCAGACGGTCAACATACCTTCTGGAAAGGCCATCTGCATTATCGTGACTCTTCCCCGGTCTGTGCTCTATGGTGAAGTCTAGCCCTTGCAGGCTAATGGACCACCTGAGCAATTTCGGATTCTCACCCTTCATCTGCATAAGCCACTTCAGGGGCTTATGATCTGTTTGGACCTTGAAGGTAGACCCCGTAAGGTAGGGCCTAAAACGCCTAAGGCTCCAAACTATGCTAAAACACTCCTTTTCAACAGTAGCCCACCTAAGTTCTCTACCCTTGAGTTGTCTACTGATGAATATGATAGGATGTTCTCTCCCTTTGTCATCTAACTGGGACAAGACAGCTCCAATTCCGGTGTCGCAGGCATCCGTCTGGACGATAAAGGGTCGGCTGTAGTCAGGCGCACACAACACAGGTGCCCTACACAGACTTTCTTTCAAGCCATCAAAGGCCCTCTGACAGTCTTCGGTCCAATTAACCTTCCTAGGCTGTTTGGGTGAAGTTAGAGCTGTCAGGGGTGCAGCTATGGTTCCATAGTCTGCCATGAAATTGCGATAGTACCCAGTGAGGCCCAAAAAGGCTCTCACCTGGGTTTGAGTAGTGGGAGTCTCCCAGTTCTGTACGTCCTGTACTTTACTGGAGAGAGGTTGGATTTGACCCCCTCCTACCTCATGACCAAGATAGGTAACTTTCCCCTGAGCTATCTGGCACTTGGTGGCCTTGATAGTGAGGTTAGCCCTTTTCAAGGCCTGCAACACCTTATCCAGATGTGTCAAATGCTCTTCCCAGGTGGAACTGTAGACGGCAATGTCGTCTAAGTAAGCCACACAAAAGGCTTCCAGCCCACTGAGCGCATGGTTGACCAATCTCTGGAAGGTGGCAGGGGCATTCTTCAACCCAAAAGGCATGACCCTAAACTGGTAGAGTCCCTCAGGTGTTGAGAAAGCCGTCTTTTCCTTGGCATGGTCCGTCAGAGCTATTTGCCAATAGCCTGAGGTAAGGTCAAAGGTGCTCACAAACTTGGCAGCACCTATGGTGTCCACGAGCTCATCAGCCCTGGGCAATGGGTGCGCGTCAGTTTTGGTGACGGCATTGACTCCTCGGTAGTCCACACAGAACCTCCAATCCTTGGTACCCGCCGGGGAACTTGCCTTGGGGACAAGGACCACTGGACTGGACCAGGGACTGGTTGAGGGTTCAATAACACCCAGATCCAACATCTTGGCGACCTCAGCCTGGATGTGGTTCTTGACGGTATCTGACATACGGTAGCACCTGCTTTTGACAGGTACACTGTCACCAGTGTCAATTTCGTGCTTACACCACGGTGTAAGGCCCGGTGTCAGTGAAAACAGAGAGGCATACTGCTGGAGCAAAGCCCTGCAGGCCCTCTGTTGTCAACTCTGGAGAGAGATGTACTCCCTCCACTGAGCCATCCTGAGGGTTGCTATGCAGCAAATCAGGAAGGGGCTCACTCTCATCCTCTTCTTGCCCTGAAGCTAGCAAGAGACATGAGACCTCTGCTCGCCTGTGGAAAGGCTTGAGCCTGTTGACATGGAATACCTGGGGGGCTACCCCAGAGGCTCCCATGTCAACCAGATAATTGACTTCGCCCATCTTGGAGATGATCCTGAAGGGTCCAGTCCACTTGTCTGCCAAAGCTCTAGGCTTGGTAGGCTCCATCACAAGGATTTCCTGTTCCGGAGTCCAATCCACTTGCGAAGCTTTCAGGTCATGCCAGTACTTATTCAATTCCTGGCTGGCCTTGAGATTTGCTGTTGCCTGACCCATCATTTGTGTCATCCTCCGCCTGAGGCCTAACACATAGTCCCCCACTTGCTTGGCGGGACCGGGAGGGGTGGCTTCCAAGCCTTCTCGGATCAAGGCGAGGGGCCCCCTCACGGGATGTCCAAAGAGTAACTCAAAGGGGCTGAAACCAACACCCTCTTGAGGTACCTCTCTGTAAGCAAACAGCAGGCATGGCAGGAGGAGATCCCATTTCCTCCTTAGGGGTTCTTCCAAGGCCCCTAGCATGCCCTTGAGAGTTTTACTAAATCTCTCAACCAGACCATTGGTCTGGGGGTGGTAAGAGGTGGAGAACTTGTAGGTTACCCCGCACTCTTTCCACATGGTTTTCATGTAACTAGACATGAAGTTGGATCCTCGGTCAGAGACAACCTCCTTGGGGAATCCAACACGGGTGAAAATGCCTAGGAGAGCCCTGGCAACCACCTTGGCAGTAACAGTCCGAAGGGGTATTGCCTCAGGGTACCTGGTGGCATGATCTACCAAGACCAGGATGAACCGATGTCCACCTGAAGTGGGAGGGTCAAGGGGACCGACGATGTCGATGCCCACCCTCTCAAATGGTGTGCCAACCACTGGTAATGGCTGCAGTGGGGCAATGACCCTGCCTCCAGTCTTGCCAGACAACTGACAAGTGGGGCAGGTCCTGCAGTGGGACTCCACCTCTACTCCCATCCGTGGCCAGTAGAAATGGGCAGAGAGCCTCTGCTTAGTCTTCTTGGTCCCAAGATGACCAGCCAAGGGCACCTCATGCGCCAACTGCAGAAGGAAGGGCCTGTAAACCTGGGGTACCACCAACCTCTTGCGGGCACCAGGTTCAGGCTTAGTGGGCTCGCTAACAAGGAGCTCACCCTCCCAATAAATCTTGAAGGTCCTAGGCACTTCACCTTGTGCCTGGGACAGGGCCTGTTTCCTCAGACCCTCGAGAGAGTGGCACTCTCTCTGTCCCTTACAGAAGTCTGCCCGGGAGGGTCCCCCTTCAGCTAACAAGCATTGAAGGTCGGGATGATCCTCCGGGTTGAGAACCTCTCCCACAGGAGAGTCTTCTGCCTCTTCTCCCAAAGGAGTTGAGTTTGGGTTTTCCACTGGACCCAGCCCGTCCGGAGCATGGATCCCAATGGGTGCAGCAGGAAGAGAAGGTGCTCCCTCCACAGAGGTGGCCTTCTTGGTCTTCCGCCTTCTTGCCTTAGGCCTCGCCTTTGGCTCGGGTACCTGACTCACAGCCAGACCCGGTGTCACCTGTGACCTAGTGACCGCAGCCGCAGTCATGGGAAGACCATCCGAGATCAACCCCAACTCTACTAGATCATTCCCTAACAAAATGTTAGCAGGGACATTGTCCTGAACCAGGACAGGAAGCTTGGCTGTCTTGTCTCCAATCATGAGTGTGACTAGGGCTACAGGCGATAATTTGGGAGGCCCACCAGCTAACCTGGTGGTTTGCAGAGGAGCACCTACATAGTCCTCTGGCTTGAGCAGGGTCCTGTCCACCACTGTCATGCTGGCCCCAGTGTCTCTCAAGCCAGTAGAAGGCTGGCCATTCAAGAGGACACTTCTCAAAAACCTACGGGTGTTCTGCGGGATAGTCGCCAGTACTTCTGCGTACTGGTCCCAGGCCCCAAGGGACACTAGGGAAATCTCTACCGGAGCACCAAATGTGATCCCGGTAGAGGAGGGGAGGACAGTGGCCTCCACCTCAGACACGGGGTAAGGGTAGGTCAGGCTGACAGCCTGTACTCCAAGTGCCTTACCTTTACACCTGGAGTCACCCCTTTTGTGATCCAGGGCCCCACAGTCCCAACAAGTGCCAGGAGTGCGGGGTACGGTACTGGAACCACTGGGAGCCTGCTTTGCAGCAGGTGGACCACTACTCTTATTCCCACCCCCAGATGACTTATCCCCACTAGATTTTTGGGTCTTAGGAGAGGAAGGTTTTGGTTTACCCGACTGTGATTGCTTTTGGGACTCCTCAGCTTTCTGAGAGGTCCCCTTTTCTTTGTCCTTGTCCTTCCCACTGGAGTCCTTAGGGGACACCCGGTGGGAGACCCACTTGTCAGCCAACCTAGCCAGCTTAAAGGGGTCCAAAATGTTCTGGTCAGCCACATACTGACGCAGCTCTGGTGAACAGGCTTCAGAAAAATGCTCAAAAAACAACAGGTGGGATAATTCAGCAAAAGTTTTCACCTTGTAACCATCAATCCACCCCATCATGTTCATGTGCGCAGCACTCACCCAGTCAACCCAAGACATATTCTCTCTTTTCTTAAAATCCCTGAACCTTTTAAGATATTGGGTAGGTGTCTTGCCAAACTTGGCAATTAAAGCAGACTTCATACACTCATACTGACCCCTTTCTTCCACACTCAGCTTCAGAATACAGTCATATCCAGTTTGAGGCACTCTGCTTAACAAACACTTAGCCCAATCTCTTTTATCCACATCATGAATTGCACAAGCCATTTCAAACGCTTCAATCCATTGGAGGATATCTGAACCCTCCAAAAACACACCAACCAAGTCTTTCATAAACTTGGTGGCTGGGGACCTGCCACTCTCAATTGGTCTAGCTGAAGTCTCCACTCGAGCTTTCTCTAACTGGATTCTCTGACATTCAGTGTCCTTTTCTTTGAGCGCAAGATCCCTATTCTTGAGTTCCACTTGCTGTGCCAGCTCCTCTTTCTTAAGCTCAGCTTCTATTTCCAACTTGCGATATTCAAAGGCTAACTTCATCCTTAATAACTCAAGTTCCATGGAATTGCTGGGGTTTGGAACAGAGGCAGCAGGAATGGTGGCATTCCCAGAAACAGATTCAGCGACAACCCCAGGGGCAGAGTCCTCACTGGTTGCATCCCCCCCTTCATCAAGTGTTTCCCCATCAGTCTGGTAGTCCACCAGGGCAGCTATTAGCTCAGCCCTAGACTTATCCACAAAGTCTAACTCCCTGGCTTCACAAGCACTCTGGAGAGCCTCTAAGCTCATCCGAGTCAATTTACCATTTGCAATGGGCTCCATTGCCTGTAATGCAGTTATTTGGTACACACCCAAACCTTAATCTAATAAAGTGCGGATATTTTGTAAGTGGCACGGTTATACACTGAGTCTTAAAACCATAAGCATCCCACCGCTGGCCACCAGCTTGTCAAGACCGGTGGGGGGGTCTGTACTTCCGCTCTCTATATGGTAGAGGAGAGGCACAGAAGACCCCAGCCAAGATTCTCGATTACGGTAGCAATGGACGAGCAATCAAGGCCTAGCTTCTCAGGAGGTGATGCAGGCTGGTTCTTAAGTACAGTGTATCCCCAAGCCCCCACAAAGGAATGTCCACACACTGTATTACTGAAAACACAGTCTTTATATAATTAATATTCAAGGGTTATGTACACTTATCACAACAACGCACTTTGTGCTCAGGAAAATCAGCAATGGTAAATATCTACAATTCTAAAGTGGTACCACTAATATTAGACCTCATTAAAGTGCATTCACAATAATGTTAAAATAGCACACAGATCAATAAGAAGGAAACCAGCAATAGAGAGGGGAGAGATAGCAGATGATTGAAAACAATAGGCAGAATACTGGCCCCTACCACTGGACACAGTTCTGTGTGGAGATCCCCCCACCTGGGCAACCTGTAAAATAAAGAGATATAACACCAGCCCAGTCCATATATTGTTCAATAGTCTTATTCTCTCCTACAATGTTTTTACCCCCCCAATGTACCTGGTGGAGTCGAGTTTTTCGAAGAGGCGTCGACAGATCCTTCTTGAATGACCCCCTTTAAAGCAGGAGTCACGGATCGTCGAGAGGCGTCGAGAAACGTCGAAGACCTCGGGGTTCGGCGACGGGGAATCGACGGCCCTTCTTGAATGCCTTCCCTTTCAAGCGGGAGACACGGGGCGTCGAACGTCCGTCGACAAACGAGGTAGAACGATGTCGAGGAGGCGGCAGCTTCGTCCGAGCGGTGCTCGTCGGCGTCGGGGCGTCGGCGTCCTGCAAGGCGGAGGTGTGCGGGGCACCTCGATGACAATAGTTCTGGACCGCAAAGATTGTAGAGACGGGAGCCCAGCAAGGGCGTCGGGTCGTCCGAGTCTTTGAGGTCGTTGGGTGGCGGGAAACCCACCGGCAGGTTTCTCCTCGGCGCGTTGGTCGACCTCGACTCTCTCCGGCAGGATAAGCGGTCGACGATGCGGTCGAGGGAGTCCTTCGATTGAATGTTCTTAGGCAAGGGAGCGGACGGCTCCGGTCGTCGGCGGCACGGCGTCGAGTGGTTCCCACGGCTGGGCAACACAACTTCGACGGGCCTCCAGCGGTTACACAAACCTGCGAACCCTGGTCGACGGCAATGGACTTCGACGGCGTCGATGTCCGGGTGCTTCACTTCGATCTCCTCGGCGGTCCCGTCTCGGGTCGGCAGCCTTTCGAGGGTCTGACTTCCAGGGCGCTTCGGTGAAGATGTAGCGGTGCTCGATGATCCCTCGGAGCACGGGAAGAGGGCGCCTTACCAGGTCCTCTCTCGGATCAGTCCTCGACGAATTCGGCAACCTTCAGATCTGTCGAAGCAAATGCAGCAGCAAGTCTTCTTCTTCCAGCTGGACGTCGAGGATCAGCAGTTCCAGTTACTCTTGAGTGGAGACTCAGCTTCTGAACGCTTCTGAACAATTTCCAGTGGTGAGAGGTCCCCAGATATACTATTCTGTCTCTCATCCACACTGCGGGCACACACACAGCAGCCAATCACACAGAAGGGCATTCATGCAGTCAGTCAGCCAATCAGGCACGCAGTGCATTCAGGCCACACTCCTCCCTTTCAGACACTCACAACAAGGAATGTGGATTGGGACAAGTACCCAGCCATTCAACACTACACACTGCATTCAGGCCAGTTTCGGGCAGGGCTGTCTCAGTCTTTGTCTCACATGCCAGAAACCAGACAACCACAACAAGGAGTGCATATTGGTCACACACTCCATTCACCCAGGTCCCACCCACAGGAGGTACCCACAACATACAGGGAATGGGAAGGCTCCAGTCAGTCTAGCTGGGCCTTCACAACAACACCATATATGGAACTTCCACCCAACAGCCAGTCAGGGGGAAGGGACAGAGTCAGGGCTTCCCAGGACTTTGGGAAAACAAGGTAAGAGGCAATAGAAGGCAAGAGGCCACAGGGGCCATCTTGTTTTCCATCAGGAATCAACTGATTCCAATGGCAGGGCCTGGGTATCCCAAAATGGAGGACACCCAGAGCACCTGTCAATTTCAGCATGGAGCTGCCACCAGCCCATACCCTGCTCTGTGGGCCACCCACAGGTGCCCAAAAACATACACTAGGGGCACAGGGTTGTACCCCTACCCATGGGTGCCATAAGGGTATCCCATGGGTCTGTTCACCAAACCAAAAGAGAGGGCTGCACTGCCAGGAGTCCCAAATGGACTCATGGGCAGAAAACATGACAGAACACACGATAAAAGGCAGTAAAGGACAAGGATTCAGATGCCCTGTCCCCCTGATGCATTTCCAGCATCACAAGCGCACCACTGAAAATGTGTTCATTTCCACTTCCAAGCATGAGCATTTCTATTTGGAGGCAGAAGATTTCTGGCAGACTCCTGTACACACTGCACTTTATTTTGCACCTGGCTTCTGACCGAGATGAGACACAAAGGAAAAGGGTGCACTGACTGCAGCACTTCAAATGGCATTGCATAGTGCACTTCGAAGTGCGCCGTGCCACATTCCTGCATTCTGTGGGTTGGCCGATACCAAACACTGAATCTAGCTGCACAACACCTTTACATTGGCCATTTCACTATTGTAAATTAGCCACCCCGCAAAATGCAGTGCTTCCCCTGCCTGCAAATCACACGTGCAAATCATGAAAAATGCTCTGAGGAAAAACAAGTACCTGCAAAGCCAATAGTTTTGGCTTTTGAAATGGTACAGTGTAAGCATTTGCAGGTATTACCATCCTCTGCTCCGCTATTTGCACCTTTTGGCAGCTATTGTCCATGTATGTCACAGGGATGGACTTCAAATGTCCAGGTACACAAGCATTGGCATGAATTCCCCAGGTACCCACAATATTGTTCTGTGTATGTGTTTGTGTGCGTGTTTACATGAACTGTTGTTATGTGAAGTCAGTGGGGGCAGTGTGTGTGTGTATGCATATGTGTATGAATATTGTGTGTGTGTGCAGTGTGCATGGGGGAAGATGCGGGTTTGCTGTATTTGGGCAGTGTTTGTATTGGGGCAGTGTGGTTGGCCGACAGTGGAGTGAGGTACACTCAGAGGGGGAGCTATGTGTGAGAGGGCAGTACAGTGTGTGTGGAAGCGTTTCTTTGTGAATGCATGCGGGTAGTGTCTTTCTGGGGGCACAGGGCCTGGTGTGGGGTAGTGCTTGTGTAGGGGGTGGGTGGCAGTGTGAGTGGGGGATAGTTCTGGAGGGGCAATGTGTTGGTGTGGAGGGGCAGAGTGTGGCGGAGCAGTGTGTAGGGGAATGTTAGTGTATGTTCCTTTTGAAAATAGCATTGTTTGGTGGACAATGAACAGGTGTGTGTATGACGGTACAGCATGCATATGGGGACAGTGTGTGTGCATGAGGGTGTAGTGTGTTTGGGGGCAGTGTTACTGATTGTGGGCCGTGGGAATATCTGTGGCTATTGTGTGTAGAAAGAATGTGTGGGCAGTGAGTGTGGAGTGGTCCATGCGTGTTTGAGGGGCAGTATGTGTGTGCAGTGACAGTGCAAATATGGGGGATGTGTGTGGGGGCAGATAGTGTATGTGTTTGTAGTAAAGTGTGTGTATGTGGGCACAGTTTGTGGTGGAATTGTGTGCCAGTATAGGAGGGGGCAGATAGAAGTGTGGGTGCGAGTAGTGTGTAAGCACAGTCAGTGTGAGGTCAGTGAAAGCATGAGAGGGGCAGCATCTCTTTCCAGCCTTCCACTGAATCTGCTGGTCTCTGGCTCTCCCTACCATCGTATTCTGCCTCCGCACGCTACGGAGTGGACTCATTTGCAATCCTTTCTTTCACGCTACGAAACAGACTCATTTGCAATCCTTTCTTTCATGCTAGGGAACGGACTGATTTGCAATCCTTTCTTTCACGCTACGGAACGGAACGGACTCATTTGCAATCCTTTCTTTCACGCTACGGAGTGGACTCATTTGCAATCCTTTCTTTCACGCTACGGAACGGACTCATTTGCAATCCTTTCTTTCACGCTACGGAACAGACTCATTTGCAATCCTTTCTTTCACGCTACGGAACAGACTCATTTGCAATCCTTTCTTTCACGCTACGGAACGGACTCATTTGCAATCCTTTCTTTCATGCTACGGAACGGAACGGACTCATTTGCAATCCTTTCTTTCACGCTACGGAACGGAACGGACTCATTTGCAATCCTTTCTTTCACGCTACGGAGTGGACTCATTTGCAATCCTTTCTTTCACGCTACGGAACGGACTCATTTGCAATCCTTTCTTTCACGCTACGGAACAGACTCATTTGCAATCCTTTCTTTCACGCTATGGAACAGACTCATTTGCAATCCTTTCTTTCACGCTATGGAACGGACTCATTTGCAATCCTTTCTTTCACGCTACGGAACGGACTCATTTGCAATCTTTGCTCGGGTAAACCCACAAGAGCATTCCGATTCACTGTGCATTTCAGTTATTTCACCATCTGCCTGAGCACGTAGTTGATCGAGTGGAAGCATTTGCTCACATCTACATTTAACCCCATGCAGGCTGTCTGTTTCAGCGTTTTTTGGTCTTTGTAAATGGCGGTCACCATCATCATAGGCACTGGAGTGCCTCCGAGTACTGCCGTGGAGACCACACAACATCGATCCTGATTGGCCTCCCACTCCTACTTGAACCGGCAGGCGTAGCTGGCCTCCGACATGAAGGCCCACTACTAAGGCCCCTGTCTGGCATGTTCAGCATTGGCTGCAGTGCCGCAATGAAAACCTGCACCACCATATGCATTGTTCACCCCTTCACAGCCCTTGGGGGCCTGCCACCTGCTCCTGCAGTGATTCTTCTGGTAAGCACCTGCTAACTTTCTGATTTCCTGCACCCTCTGATCAGCAATCAAATTTCTTGTGAGCCCTTTCCCATTTTATTCACCCGCCCAGCTTTTTCTCTGAGCTCGTACTCCCTTCCTCCGTGCTAGGGCAGACACTGGCCCCAAGCCTTCCTCGATCCCCAGGCACGCTCTGCCTGCCCTGAAATCTCCCTCCTCATCTGCATTACGCATATGCTTGCCACGCTACACTCAATGAAACTAGCTGCTCTATATAGCTACTTCAGCCCCTCTGTGCGATTGGTCTTCTGCCCCCCCACCAACTTCTTCTATATGCACACTGGCCAGCACTGGCTTTCTTCCTACACCTGAATTTCATCATCCACCTCCGGTGCACTATCCAACCAACTGCTGATTCTTCTCTTCCTGCCAACCTTTGGCTGCTTGAATCTTGCCTTCACTGCCTAAATGGACATTTACCATATTGTTGCCCTAATGGTCTTTTTTCCATGTTTCTGTCAAGCTGCAGTCTTATTTAGGTATTCTAAATGCTAGCATTTCATGCCTGTTTGATCCTCAAACCTAGGCATTTTTAAATCGTGCTGACCTTGTTGACTGGCTGCTATTCCTCATCGTTGAACTTAAAATCTAGGCATTTTTAAATACTGTTGCCCTTGTTGAATTTGCTGCATTTTCCTGTTATTAGGAATTCCAAATCTGGGAATTTTTAAAATCTACTACTGCTGTTGCATTTTGTTAAGAGTAACTGGCTCATCTGTGCCTGCTTGGTTGCAGGCCGCTTGGCGAGTTCTTTTGTGCATTGTGCAGCGTTCCTTCCCTCTCTCTTCCCTGGACATCCGCCTCACCCCCTCCCCAAACCCTCCCCCATGGTGCTCTCCATCTCCCCCATCTACTCTAACTGCTACTGTATTTTCTATCTTTCTTCTTTTTTTGAAACCTGGAATGGAAAATGTTTAAGAAACATCTGGCCTCCAACACTGGCCAGCCCATTGCAGAAACCTATGTTAACGCTTCCTAAAGATTATCACGGACACCTCTTTACTGTCCCTTCTCCTGACCCATGTACTCCCCATATGGTCCGTTTTCACTTTCTCTTCCTGACCCATTAATGGTGGAACCGGATGGAAAGGGCTCTTGGCACACTTCACATCATCTAGGTACATCATTAATGTCTACCTGAATGGCACTGTCATGGCCCAGGGCTCTCAACTTCCCCTTCTCTCCTTCCTCTCCAGGCTCTGCCACCCTTCTCGCTTCCATGCCCCCTCTGAGGGTTGTACCCCTCCTCTGAAGGCCTTTAAAAAAGGTAGCAACCAGCTTCACTTAGCTACCCTTAACTCTTGCTCTGCTGTCAAACACTGACATCTGTCGCCTCCGTGAAGACCTTGAAGTCCTTGCTCTCACTGAGACGTGGTTCAAGGCCAGCTCCATCACTGCTTTTGACACTATTCTCCCTGATGGCTACAAGATCCTCTCCAATCGCAGGGCAAACCGATCTGGGTCAGAGTGGCCAGCATTTTCCGTGAATGGGCCCCTGCTACTATCATACCCACTTAGTCCTACTCTTCCTTTGAATGCCTCGTCTGTAGACTTGGGGTCTCTCGGACCCTCTCCCACACTCTCGCCACCATCTATAGGCCCCCTAGACCCATCTCCCCTTTTCTCTCTGAATGGGCCGACCTCTCCTCTACTATCTGCCTCTGCCAAGCTGCTCCTCCTCTGAAATCTTATCATTCATCTTGACTCTTCTAATGTAGCCTGTGTACTTCCACAACCTCGGACTCTTTTTCCCTCACAATTCTTCTCCTCAGTCCAAAACACTCAGTCGGACATACCTTGGATGCTCTCATTTCCGCAGACATCCCCATCCCTAGCCCTCTCACTACACCTATATCCTGGTCCAATCATGCTCTCTTCTCCCATCTGGAGCGCTCGGGGCCCCCCGGCTATGCCTCAGCACCCACTGCCAGTCTCCTTCTCTGTCATTCGACTGATGAAGCGAGTGTCAGTCACTACATTTTCCACCACCTTCATTCCTCCTCCCACCCCTTCTATTGACTCTCATACTGACTCCGCTCTTGCTAACCTTAATTTCTCCATCTCCGACACCCTTGACATCCTTGCCTCTGTCATGAGGATCTGCATGAAGCCTGCCACCAAGTGCAATTCCTGGTATGACTCAAAACTGGTGGCTCTGAAACGCAAGGGCAGAGTTGCTGAGCAAAAGTGGCAGGCCTCATGCACATCCTCAGACAAACTGGCCTGCCGCCTGCTCCAGAGGCAATACAGACTTTACATTAACTCTAGTAAGAGGGCCCATGTCCAAGCCTGCCTCTCTTGGGCCACCAATAATACGGCAGAACTTTTCAAAATCTGTAAGGAACTTGCCAATCCTACTGCAGTTTCCACCTCTCCTCTGCCGTCCCAGTCCCTATGCATTGCACTGGCCTCACACTTCAGCACCAAAACTCAGGATATTAAGTCCTCTCTCTCCTCTTATCCCTGCCAAACCCCCCTCACGCCTCCCTTGGTCACCCTCTCCACCCTCTCTCCATCCCCCTTACTCTCCTCTTTCTCTCCCATTGCACTGGATGAGGTCTCTAAAGTGGTCCACTCTATGAAAGTCTCCTCCAAACAGGTTCTCCCTTGCTCTTCCAGAAACTTCAAGGAAAATATCTCCTCTCTCGCCCCTGCCTTGGCTGATGTCTGCAATCACTCTTTTGCCACTGGCTCTTTTCCACTACCCTTCAAGCACTCCCTTATGAACCCTCTCCTAAAAAAAGCCGTCTGCTGACCCTTCCTGCCTGGCTAACCATCGCCCTATCTCCATCACCCCTTTCCTGGGCAAACTCTTGGAGATGTTAGTCATCCCCCAACTGATACACCGCACTGAATCTGTTGGCTGTCTCCACGTCCACCAGTCTGGCTTCAGAGCATCCAGAGACTACACTCCTGAACACCTGCGATGACCTGCTCTCAAATCCTGATTCCAAATCCACCTCTGTTCTTATCCTCAATCTTTCATCTGCCTTTGACACATTAATCATGCCACCCTCATAAATCATCTGCGTGATACACTCAGCATCATGGACCGGGAACTGGCTTTGCTGACCTCCTTTCTATCTAACCGACCTTCCCAGGTGCAACTGGCCCCTTTCCTCTCCTCCACCTCTCACTCTACCTGCGGTGTCCATCAAGGCTCAACACTATCGCCATGGTGTTTCGACATCTACCTTGCTCCATTGGCCCACTTGATCTCCACCTCTCCCTCACTTCCCCGTGTTATGCTGAGGACACACAGCTCTCCTTCAAGCTTCCCTCCTCTTCCTCGCCTTATTCCTCTCTTATACCAGACTGCTATTCAGGCATGGTGCACGGACAATTAAGTCTGCCTTAATGCCAGCAAGACCTAGATCCCTCTCATTGGGATGCCTGCTCACTCTTACCCTCCCACTCCATGACTGCCCTCCTTGGGTCCTCCCCTCTCACCCTCTTGTGAGGCAAAATACTTTGGTGTCATTTTAGACTCTTCTCTCTCCTTCTCCCTTTACATCTCGGACCTTGCCAAAAAGGCCAACTTTCAGCTCCACCTCCTCAGAGGCATTCTCCCTTTCCTCACCTTCCCCCAGAAGCTCAATGTCTCCAGAGCTCTGGTCCTCTCTAGGCTGGACTACTGCCACAGCCTCTTCCTCAATCTGCCCCTTTCTTATTGCTTTATACCAGCATCAATAGAGACATCTCGAGAACCTTTAACCAATAATGTCACTCCACACTCGAGTGTACCGGTGCCATTAAGATCTGTCCCCATTCCAGTTAATCATTCAGTGACACAAGATTTGACTTTGGGTTACACGCCATTAGATGATCTCATTTATTTAGTGTCTCACGATTCAAATATAGATATACCAGGTCAGCTCCAAAAGTCCGCAGAATCCATGGCGCACACACACTCAAGAGTGATGATAGCTGGTGTTGAGAAACCTTCCACTTCAACTGCTATACCACAACAAGGCCCGGACAATCGATTGAGTATTCTTAAAGCTGCAGTTGATTCCTATCTCTTGAATAGATTGTCAGAGGTGTTGCCAGAATCAACTCCCGTCAATCTACAGTCGCTTCAACCCAAAACAGTACATTTTAGCAACAAACAGACTAATATCCCATTTAAAGATGCAAAAACGACAAACCCTAAGTCTTCCACAGCCTCTATAGTTGGTGGCTGCTCTAGGCCTAGGGCCATTCAAACTTCTAAAAACACTGACACTCAGAAAACAGTGTCAAAAGTTCATGTGGGTGACTAAAGAGATTCTAATGCTCTGAGATTTAAAACTTTTCATACTTTGATTTTGAAATGCCGTGATGGTGATTTCCCTAAATACGATCTATGTCATGCTAGTGACAAATGTGCTAACATGTGCTAAATGTGCTAAACATTTTTGGTGATGTTGAAGGATTGGAAGCAATTGCTTCGAGTGATATAGATCAAATTGAATTTCTTTGTGATAGGAATTTGTCTTGTTCGTTTATGGGTTAAATCAGGAGTAGTACGTAATCTATTATGGAATGCAAGAATGGAACTCTTTGATATGGGTTTTTATTGGCTCAAGATCCGGCCCGACAGAACCATCTTAAGCCTGATAATGTAGAGATACTTACAACTCCTGCAGTAGAGCCAGTTTGTGTATGTCATTTTTGTGTCCATGAAACCAGCCACAACTCAATATCATTACCAATGCATAACACTCATTCATAACCACGAACGAGAGTCATAAGTATTGAAATTTCACTTGCCAGTTGGAACACGCGAGGTTCTTCTCATCTCCTGTGGACCAAAAATTATCACTTGAATAACTATGATATCGTAGTTTTGCAGGAAACATGGATGTTACATGCTCCCATATGGGATGACCATGATCTGCTCCTACTACCTGTGGAATTCTCTGGTAAAGGAAGACCAACCTCTGGCCTGCTAATGGCAGTGAAATCTAGTAGAGGATTTGGAATCTCGGCATGGAAATCTCCAAATAAGTTTATTCAGTTAGTCAGAATCACCATTGGCTCTGAAATATACGCCCTGATTAATCTTTATCGAAATCCAGTGGGTATTCTCGAAGAAATATTCTACAATACTCTGTCGAGTCTTTTTGAAATAATTGCTAGAGACAAAGAGATCTCTGGAATCTTGGTAATGGGTGATTTGAATCTCTCATGCCTTGAAACTAACAAAAAGAGTACAAATTCTAATAGTCAGAGATGGTTGCTATTTATGAATGACCTTAATTTAAGGATGGTGAATGGTGCTATTATTGGCGATATTCCTCCAATGAACACTTGGGAGAGAGAAATTCCAAATCCACTATTGATATATTTTTTTGAGTAATATTTTTATGAATACTACTAAATTTGCAGTTGTTAAACAGGTACAAAATCACCATCATTTATTATCCCTCGGTTGGTCCATTGAAAATCAAAATGTGCCAACCACCAAACAATGGTATAGACAAACTCTTGTGGTCAACAATGGTAGAAATCGTTTTAGCTGGTCCTATGATAAACTATCAGCCTTAAACACTGCTATTTTGAGCAGCCATGGAATGAACAATGTTGAATCATATGTTGATATCTTAAATACTTTTAAGAATATTCACTTGGCGAAACATAAGACCTCCATGATCCACACCTATGAATTTTACTTAGGACTTCATGCCCGCAAAAAGGCACATAGAAAAGAGATTAGAAGCCTCCGTAAACTACCCATGGCTGATCAAATAAAAGCTATTAAATCAGCTAACTGTCATTATCGTAATTGGGTTCAATCAAGGAAGGCTGCTCTTTTTCAATGTGATAGTGAGACATTTTTGACAGCGTGTTACAAAAATAATTCTGCCCAGGTATGGAAATTACTAAACATTTGTAAGGCTGGTTCTCAATTGAGTTTTCAAATTAATGCTGTGACAGAAGCACAATGGATTAATCATTTTACTAAACTGTATGCTGACAGTAAAATGTGCAATTACACTCACAATACGAGCATGGCTGAAAGGTGGCGTTTGGAGTGCTCTGTAGCAATAGTTGAGGACTTTATAAAAAAAATCATCCTCCTCAAGGGCAGCAGGCCCAGATGGCCTTTCGAATTACATGTTTAAACAAAATGTAAATGAGTGGGCAAATATTCTAAATAATACCTTTCAATACATCATACAAAACAAAACCATTCCTAATTCATGGCGTTCATCTATAATTGTACCAATATATAAAAAGGGTGACCGTAAGGACCCCAAAAGCTATCGGCCGATAGCATTGCTAGATGCGCCAGGGAAAATCTTTTCAAGGATGGTTTTAAGGGAATTCAATGAATGGACGGACAAAGCTGGACTCCGTGATCCTGCCCAAACCGGGTTTGTCGCGGGTTTGGGGACTGTGGTAAATCTTACCACCTTGAATGCCATCAGACATCAAGCCCAAACTAAGAGATTTCCACTTTATTTTGCATTTGTGGACTTACACTCCGCATTTGATTCTGTTTCCAGACCAAAACTTATGGCTAAACTAATTCATGCTGATTGTTCTCCAACCTTGATTGACATTCTTTTGCTTCACTCCCAGGCAAAGGTATTCATAAGATTAAATATGGAAGGGCTACTTTCCAGTGCTAGTGTTACAAATAGAGGCTTAAAACAAGGATGCATTTTGGCATCAGCATTGTTTAACTTCTTCATTAATGATGTGCAATGGATTTTCCCCAAGCTCGTAGCTGATGCTCCAAAATTAAATGGTGTAAAGATTAATGCTTTATGGTACGCAGACGATCTTGTTTTGGTATCAAAGACCCCAAATGGATTAAATAATTTGTTAAATTCACTATGTTCATATTTTCGAGACAATGAATTAGTTGTTAATAGTACCAAGACCCAAATTGTTACATATGTACCAACGGGCATGCGAAGAAAGAATGATCTGGCGAATAGAAAATATTGCTTTACAAATAGTTCCAAATTACATTTATTTGGGTCTCATTTTTGATGGCCGTCCCTCTGACCATTCGCAACTACGTAAAATTGAACAAAAGCGAACTAGTGCCATATACCAAACCAGAATAGTCCTTTACAAGTATGGCAAATTTACATTAAAACCTGCTATTATTTACTGGAGTCAGAACGTAGTTGCTACATTATTATATGGTCTTGAGACATATTGTACAATTCCAATGACTTTTCTGAATTCATTAGAAACAAAGTTTTGGCGTGCCATTTTACACTTACCACAATGTATTCCAGGAGTGCTTATTCGCTACGAACTTGGATTAATCTCAATAACTGCAATGTATAACTGGCGTCTATGTGCCTTGTTACGGAAATGTTTGATGTCTTGAAGCAGCAATACCACATTAGCTACAGCTACCAGCTATTTACTGAAAGCTTTCCGAGACAGTGGTTAAATAACATCTGCTCTGTCATGCTTCATGCAGATATCTCTCTTGAGACCCTCCTATTTAATCCAGACCGGGCTAAAAAAAATGTATCTGATGGATTGATACGAGGGATAGATGTCTCCAATATAAGGACTTTGATGCCTCAGTATTCAGTCCTAAATGCTATAGAGGAATGTCTTCCTACTTAAATCTAGCACCATCAGCTGCATCAAGATATGCCATATTACGTTTCCGATTTAATATCTGGCCTACCCGCGAAATTAAAGCCAGACGGAAACTGATACCTTTTGATGAGAGATGGTGTCATTTTTGTAATGATAATAGTGTTGTTGAGGCGCTGAAACATGTAATTATGGACTGTCCGGCACTTACACATTTAAGGAGGATTCATTTTTCAAAACATCTACCGTATTTTGCACAGATGCACCCTGAACACCGCTGGATAGCATTGGCCGCCTCTAAATCAATGAGTATTAATCTAGCCACCATTCATTTTTTGACAGCTTTGAAAATGGAATGAATGGCATTTTATTGACCTGCACAGATGCACCTTAAATTAACTTAAAATTGAAAAATTGTAATTGTATATGTAAAAATTGTCTTTTAACTTTTTCTAATTTTCTCTTGTAAAATTGAATGATTGATAAAATTGTATTGATTGAAAAAAGTTGATTAAATTCAACTATATTCAATAAATAAAAATAATATGCAATAAATAAAGAGTGTGTGTGGTGATGATGATGATGATGAAGATGATGGAATCCAAATCATCTGAGGCTCCCTGTCATCTGCACAGTCTGCAGCCGTGCTAAAAAAATAAAAAAAGAGCTCTATCGGTTTGGAAGTGAAGCCCAAATCACCCACCTCCGAAAACGAAGGAAATAGGCAAAATAAAATGGTTTACAATATTTAGAAAATGAATAGGACTTCTGTAAGTAGAAGCCTCCTGGTGTGGGTGTAGATGTGTAAGCACCTCACAGAGGGAATTCCATGATTGACCTCTGCAAGGTCACAATTTAGTTCCCCATTTCCCCTAGAGTCAAACAGCAGCACATCACATTCTTGCGGAAGAGCCTGCGGGGCAAGCAGCTAAGTGACAAGATGGCAAAAGAGTTATAATTGGGAATAGATGTTCATAGATGGGGAGATAACTCGCATTGGCCTTAGCGGGAAAAACAGCCAAACAATATCTGTAGGCTGTGTGTCCCTCAGCAAAAGCCATGCCCAGGCTGTTTACATTGGATACCTGGACAGAAACCAGCTGGGGATACATTGTCCATCCTATTCACATGCATCCTTCTCAGCTCACACACTTTTTGTGGGTATCATTCACCATGGATTTAGTCATCTCACCAGCCAAGCCCTCTAACTGCCCACATGCCTATAATCTTTCAATAGCCTAATAGTCGACATCCACAAACTTCACTGGCTTTTAATGGCCTAAACTAAGCGAGGACTTTAACAAGGTTTTAGGGTTATGGAAAGGCTGATGAGCTCGAGGATATAGGCTGCGAGTCTGTTATACTCCGGGCAAGTATTCATATGAAAAGTAGATGGAAAAGAAGGCAGAATGGACGTCACAGAAAAGAGAGCCCGGTCAGAGAGACTGAGGACCTATTCCAGGTTAATGGTACCAGTCGCGGGCCCTATTCCAGGTTCATGGTAGCAGGCACGGGCCCTATTCCAGGTTCATGGTAGCAGTCGCGGGGCCCTATTCCAGGTTCACGGTAGCAGTCGCGGGGCCCTATTCCAGGTTCACGGTAGCAGTCGCGGGGCCCTATTCCAGGTTCACGGTAGCAGTCGCGGGGCCCTATTCCAGGTTCACGGTAGCAGTCGCGGGGCCCTATTCCAGGTTCACGGTAGCAGTCGCGGGGCCCTATTCCAGGTTCATGGTAGCAGGTGCGGGGCCCTATTCCAGGTTTATAGTAGCAGGTGCGGGGCCCTATTCCAGGTTCATGGTCAGGGGTGGACTGGCCTATAGGGGACTCTGGAGATTTGCCAGTAGGCTTCTGCACCCTGGGCCTCTTTTGTGTGATAACCTATTTAATTTTAAAATGTTCTCATAGGAAAAGGTTTGGGCTTGCTGAAAATGTTTAACAACAGGCAGGGCCATCTTAAGCACTTTTGGGGCCCAGGGCACGGACATCTTTGGGACCCCTCTCCACCAAACCAAAGGAAATAAGGGATCAAGAATACAGGTCGTGCCCCCCCCCCCACCTCTCACCCTTTGTGGTCACAACCTCTAGGTTGATATGCTTTCTCGCAGCATAATAAGCATGTTTACTCCCTTTAAGTCCCCTTACCCTCTTCATTCTTACTCTAAACAAAATGATAAACAAGCAGCATTTGAAGACCAACATTAGCAGAGGTTACTGTTCTAGTACATGCAGAATACTTTTTATCAATAACATCCAGGAAGGTAGATGTAGTATTAATGCAGGACTGTATGTAAAAGGTATATGTTACCCATAATAGACAGATAACTCACATTGGCTGCCTCACAGAATGCAAAAGTGCTCATGCATGGAGAGAGACCACCAATTGGAAGAAAGGAGAACGCTACATATACCGTAGCATGGATAGTGGAGGCAGATTAGAAGCTACCAGGAAAGTGTCTTTATCCAGACAGACAGAGATTAGAAGTTGGATATGGTTTTCAAATAGTGTTGCCATTAGATATCCAAAGGAACAAATGCCTGTGGTGTGCGATATACATATGCTCACTATTAACACAGTGAAACCATGAACAAGGCTTTTATGAAGATCATACCATGAGAAGGAAATCACTCGGAAGGGCTGACAATTTTCAAAGGTTTAGGGACTGGCAATATGGAGAGGTCCGGCAATACAAGATTAAATGAGATGCCCAGGATCACACATTGGTTAAGGGGTGAAGGAGTGAAGCTGGGATGTGTGCAACTCTGCAATTTCAGCATTTGAACACTTTCTTTTCCAGTTCTTACCATGAACTAAAACAATCTCATTTTATTTAAAAAAATGGACTTAGAAAGTACACAAATCACATTACCAAACACGACCATTTTTAAACAAAATATTATAGAAGGGTGTTATGCAAAATGGGAATATTCTAGCGTCATTCTCTCCATCATCAACGGAAAATCAGCATACCAATCAATGGGATTTAACAAATTTAATCTGGGTTTGTCTTCTGTATTTTAAAGCTTTAAATACTTCCAAAACAATGGCCTCTGACATTTTCATTTATAAACGTGCATAAAAACCTTTGACTTTTACCAAAAAGCAAATCTTTTTTGTGTCAAACAAGCAGACCTTGAAATATGCTTGCCTGAGGCCTGCAACAAATGGTTTGCTCTCTTCTGTCTACCAACCCTTCCACCCAAATGGACTACATAAGAAGAAAGTTTAAGTAATGTGCTAAACGATACCATCAGCATGCAAGAAGGCAAACCTCAACGAAGACAGCACAAGTAATGTAAGATATATTAGAGGATTTGACCAGGATCACTGTATCGACTGCTGGCAAATCCAGGATACAAACATGAACGCTGTCGTTCCATAGTCTTGAATTGGGATACTTATTCATCTCTTGGACAAACAGTTTATGCAATCGTTGGAGGAGATTGCCTAGGTTTTACAACACCCCATCTGAACAAACCAATTTCTAGACCTTCACCATATGGATGATATGTTAGTTTTATAGCAACCCCTATCTGGTGCAGGTACATTGCTGATAATAGCAGATGTTGTTTTGCAAAACCAAGTACATATGCAGGCAGGCTTATAAACTTCAGGCATAGAAAGGCTCAGCCAGCCTTGCTGCAATGTGATATTCTAATTTTGCATATGAACACACATCTCTGCAATGGGTGCTTCACACACTGAGCTAACTTCTGAACCATTGTGTCACTCAATTTATCAATAGGCATTTCACCATTCCCTATTGTACATGATCAACATAATTCCCGCAGGAAGGAAAGAATGCTACATAGTGTGCCGCAAGGAGCACACAAACAATGTATATCATAATGAACACAGAAAGCAATACATGATTAATTGATCAAGGCAAAATGCACTTGCCAAAACAGAAAGGCAGTGGGTTTAGAGCCTCAACAGCACCCCATAAAATATCCTGATGTGTGCTATTTATGACTGGTGAACAATGGATGTGTGGCCCCCCTACACAATGGGGGCCCTGGGCAAGTGCCCCTTTTGCCCTCCCACAAAAACGTCTCTGATAACAGGCCACTTTGAACATTATTTCCAGGGCATCTTTTGGGTCCCAGACCACCACTGTTCATGGTAGCAGGTGCGGGGGCCCCATTCCATGTTCATAGTAGCAGGCGCGTGGCCCTATTCCATGTTCATGGTAGCAGGCGCGGGGCCCCATTCCATGTTCATAGTAGCAGGCGCTGGGCCCCATTCCATGTTCATAGTAGCAGGCGCGGGGCCCTATTCCATGTTCATGGTAGCAGGCGCGGGGTCCTATTCCATGCTCATGGTAGCAGGCTCAGGGTCCTATTCCATGCTCATGGTAGCAGGTGCGGCGTCCTATTCCATGCTCATGGTAGCAGGCGCGGCGTCCTTTTCCATGCTCATGGTAGCAGGTGCGGGGCCCCATTCCATGTTCATGGTAGCAGGCGCGGGGCCCTATTCCATGTTCATGGTAGCAGGCGCGGGGCCCCATTCCATGTTCATAGTAGCAGGCGCGGGGCCCCATTCCATGTTCATAGTAGCAGGCGCTGGGCCCCATTCCATGTTCATAGTAGCAGGCGCGGGGCCCCATTCCATGTTCATAGTAGCAGGCGCGGGGCCCCATTCCATGTTCATAGTAGCAGGCGCTGGGCCCCATTCCATGTTCATAGTAGCAGGCGCGGGGCCCTATTCCATGTTCATAGTAGCAGGCGCGGGGCCCTATTCCATGTTCATGGTGGCAGGCGCGGGGCCCCATTCCATGTTCATGGTAGCAGGCGCGGGGCCCCATTCCATGTTCATGGTAGCAGGCGCGGGGCCCCATTCCATGTTCATAGTAGCAGGCGCTGGGCCCCATTCCATGTTCATAGTAGCAGGCGCTGGGCCCCATTACATGTTCATAGTAGCAGGCGCTGGGCCCCATTCCATGTTCATAGTAGCAGGCCTGGGGTCCTTTTCCATGCTCATGGTAGCAGGTGCGGGGCCCCATTCCATGTTCATAGTAGCAGGTGCGGGGCCCCATTCCATGTTCATGGTAGCAGGCCAGGGGTCCTATTCCATGTTCATGGTAGCAGGCCCGGGGTCCTATTCCATGTTCATGATAGCAGGTGCGGGTCCCCATTCCATGTTCATAGTAGCAGGCGTGGGGCCCTATTCCATGTTCATGGTAGAAGGCCTGGGGTCCTATTCCATGTTCATGGTAGCAGGCCCGGGGTCCTATTCCATGTTCATGGTAGCAGGCCCGGGGTCCTATTCCATGTTCATGGTAGCAGGCCCGGGGTCCTATTCCATGTTCATGGTAGCAGGCCCGGGGTCCTATTCCATGTTCATGGTAGCAGGCCCGGGGTCCTATTCCATGTTCATGGTAGCAGGCCCGAGGTCCTATTCCATGTTCATAGTAGCAGGCGCGGGGCCCTAGTCCATGTTCATGGTAGCAGGCGCGGGGCCCTAGTCCATGTTCATGGTAGCAGGTGCGGGGCCCCATTCCATGTTCATAGTATAGTAGCAGGCGCGGGGCCCTATTCCATGTTCCTGGTAGCAGGCCCGGGGTCCTATTCCATGTTCATGGTAGCAGGCCCGGGGTCCTATTCCATGTTCATGGTAGCAGGCCCGGGGTCCTATTCCTATTCCTATTCCATGTTCATAGTAGCAGGCGCGGGGTCCTATTCCATGTTCATGGTATCAGGCGCAGGGTCCTATTCCATGTTCATGGTATCAGGCGCGGTTGAAAGGATCAGGGATCGGAGGCTCCTCCCGCAGAACATCAGGTGAGTGGATTGGACAGAGATGGAGGTGAGGGGCGAGAGTCCAAGTGGCAAGCAATGGCCTTCTCGTAGGGCTCGGAATCCAGACCAATACTGCGAGTCCTTGGTGTTGACCATCCTTAGCGAAGTCAAGCACAAAGAACGAAGGGATACAGATGCGGAGGCGAGAAAACGAAAGCTGAGACTGAAGGAGAGAGGATTAGAATACTAGGCAGCAGAAAACAGCAAAAGTGGGAATACATTAAAAACCTGCCAGAGAGCTCAATGATCACTGAGACGCTGCGCATTCATCCTCAACACAGAGATTATCCACACTAATAAATGCAGAGCCCAGCCAGGCCTCCCCTGTCACACCACCACTGCTCCCCTATAAAGCCAGACCAAACTGCAAGCCTTGAAGATAGAGGGAGGCCCATCTCGCTGTACGGACATCTCTGTCAAACCTGCAGTAACAGGTTGGAATCCTGGGAGGGTGAACTCATTCTGAGGTCAGTACATTGAGGCAAATTGTGTTTTATGAACGGGACATTGAATTCATGTATTGTACCTGTTCTGAATGAAACTACTGTCACCCCCTTTCTGAAACAACCTGCTACTGACATTGGATGTGTGTGCAATTGCCCCACCCCCAAAGCAAAGAATAAACTTTGAAGAACTGAAGAATTATGTAATCCCCCAATTTCGTGCCGGGGGGAGGGGAGGTGTGATCCAGTGGACTGTACGAAAGCCAGTGACATCATTAATCCTCACTGAACTGGTTGCAGCAAATGTCGGTAACCGCTTACACTGCCTCACCACAGTCGAAGTGGGGGGCGAAGCACTTAAAACACATGCATCATATCCTCAAGACACCTCAACCTAGATTTACATTGGCCAGCACCTCTGCCATGGCCATTCAACAACAGTCAGAGGTGCAGAAGTCTACTTAGTCTCACCGGAGTTTATTAATGCATCCGTAGGGCCCTTGCCATCACTTATCAGTGACTCCTCCATGATGTTCTAGGTGGGTGTACAAGACACACACATTAACATCCACTTAGTGAAAGTCCGCCACCACCAACAGGACACAACAGCATGCCTTTCAGAAATCCAGGAATACTAGATGTCCGCAAATGCTGCCATGGTGTGGAAACCAGGATACTTAACTTCAAAACTTATTCAACTAACTGCCTGTACTACTGGGTTACACCACAACGCCAGCGCGCAAAGACAGAAGCCTGGTTATTACACCACAGGGGAATATGATGCAACAGTTTCTATCACAAGCTCAATCTTCTTTACACAAGGTAGACCAGGCCAGAGGATTTGTGCAATACACGCACGCACGGGCACACGCACGCACGTACACAAACATATACACATACACACACACACGCCCATCTAAAAAACAAATAAAAAAAACTATATCTGCAAGAATGGTACTTTCTAAAAAAAACATGACCACATCACCTGAGCTCTAATACCACTCCATCGACTCTCAAAACAAGAAAGGTTCACCTTCATATTCCATGCAGACCCACCAAGCCTACTCAAGGAGGAGCCCCAAATAACTTGTGAACATGTCTAACCAACACATCATGCCAAGAAACCCAATATCTGTTTATGTAATGAAATGAACCTGGTCTTGCTTTTGTGACTGCTGAGTTGGGCCGCCTCTGGGCTCTAGTTACTCTTCAGAATGTGAGAAGAGTTCCATTCAGTGTGGAGAGAGGTGAGCGTGTCTTCATGGCAAGTGGGGCGTGTGTTGAGAAGTGGAGCCCCAAGTGTTGGTTCTCTAGCGGGTTGCTTGCTAAGGAGGTCTACCCCGAAATCTGTGAAGAGCTCGCTGTTGTGCGGTGGTTTTTTGGCCAGGTGTAGCAATGCTGGCTGTTAGGTGATAGTCAGGGGTGTGAGCTTGGTCACGTGGCTGGATGGGTTTGGCTGGCAGGTATGTATAGCCGTGCCCGTTCAGCTCCATCTTTCCATCTTACACTATGAAGAGCAGCCAGCCAAACACGCTCAGCGCTTGAACAGGCCCAATAAACAAATACATTCATACATTGAAAAACAGAATAATGTTCTTGGCAAGACAATACGTTTTTAGGAGGTCGGTCGAGAAACAGATTAATCTGAAATTCAGGAAGGAAATGAAACAAAAAACGACAGACATTTTAGGTACGATGTGAAAACAGCATAAAACAAAACAATTGACGCAATCTGTTAGGTGGTGTAACAAAGTAGCCATTTTCTGGTACGGATGTTAGGCAGAATCCTGTGCAGTGCCCTTAGGGACCACTACACACAATTAAGACCACAGGTGGCAATACAAGTTCACCTTTGGTACAAGCCTGTGCTACTATGTTAAAGTGGTAGCAGTAGCGGAGCAGCCAGGCTTATCTCAAGAGTATATGAGCAGTAGCAGAGATTACACAAAGGGACCACAATTACTGTGACTCGAGCAAACATTGACTCAAGGTTTCAGGTAGAAAAATATAAGTACATTTATTTTTTTTAAACCTTTTGTTATAAACACAACACTTCTATTAATTCAAAACCACATGTAAAACACTACAACCTACCAATTCCCTTGGTACACTAACTCAAGGTAAGTACCCTATGTTTTAACGGACCGGTGTTGTGAAACAAAAGGCGTTACCGGGAATACATATATGATCACATTTGGACAGTAATGACAGTTCGGTCTGACTAAAGATACGCGTATCTATGGCAAGAAATGCTACCGGGGCAAAAACACACTTAGCATCTGAGTTAACCAGAGAGAGTTGGGGGCAAAAATCATAGGCAATACTTTTGTCAGAGCAAACAGAATCAGAGAACACTTGCTGACAGAAATTCAAGAGTCAATAGGCCGGAGCCAGTGTCAAGTGGAACTGGGCTCCTGTTGTCGAGGATCACACAGTCGGACAGTTCAAGATTCAAAATAGCCAGGAGTACTTAGATATTGTCAATAGAGGAAGCAAAAGTTATAAGAAGGAGGGAAGACAAGGGCAAGCCTTGGAGGAGGAGAAAAAGGATTCGCCCTACTTCCTCAAGCAGAACACAGTACCTTATTCAATGAAGAAGCTGGTGCCACGGCAGTTGTTCCTGGTAGATTCCTGCAGACCCACGGTTCCTGGAGCTTCAGCACAAAGGAGGACGTCTGGAGGGGTCTGCACCACACAGGGATGAAGCCGGCAGCAGCGACTGTGAATAAAAGGTGCGCTCCTTAAAAACAGGAGAGGCTCTTCAGATGGCAATCCGGACCACTACAGCAGTGTGCAGCGATTTCAACCAAGAAGAGGATCCTCTGGATGTGGAAGATGAGCTGGTTATCCCCACCAGGCTCAAGGGAAGAAGACTCCAGACTGGATCTTCTCTGGTCGTCGAAGGGTAGATAGCTCAGGACTGCACCAGGGCATCACCGGTATGGGATAGTTGCAGCAGCAGTCTTATTCTCTGCTTCTTCAGTTCCTTGTAGTTCCAGTGGCTACTGACTTCCAGCCCAAGAGTCCTGCCTTTTATGTGAAAATCCCCCATTCACACAGCCTGGCTGTCAATCACGCAGCAGGGGGGTTGTCCAGCCCAGACAACCACCTCAGCCAATCATGGCAAAGTTCAACTTGGGTTTCCTAGGATACCCTATGCAGGGGGGGGGACTACACCCCTCCCTCACATTTAGCCCACCTAGACACCCAGGCGCCTGGAGGAGGGCTTCTTGGCAGAAGCCTGCCAAAAAACAGTGAACAAAGAAGGCAAACCTGGTTTGCTGCGTAAAGTAAAACACAAGAAGGACTTTAACAAAAAGAAATGGCGATTAAACCCGACCAGAGCCAAAAGAAAGAGTATTTGGTCAAGCAGGTTTATGTTTGAGGCTAATATAATAGACTAAAACGATACCACGTTTATATAGTATAATCACAGTAGAAATGTTAGGGTAGATACCACTGCCACCAGCCAAGTTTAAATGTTAAAAGAGCAAAACAATGCTCTAGGAGGTACAGATAAAAAGGGCTAAGGATTAACCCTTTCCAGTACTCCATGTAAGATGGGGTGTCCTGGATCTGTGGTTATTTGACTAAGTAAAGTAAATGGCAACTTTACCCTTTTCTGGGGGACTGTAGTCAGCCTCAGAAATGGAGTCGGTGGGAAGTCTAAAAGACAACCCTGTGTCACTGCACTGAAGGTGCTGTGTAACACAAAAGAAGGGGGCTACTGAAGTGGTGTACTCCAGAGTCCACAATCATAAAAGCAGATGACACACACATGGCAAAACACATGTAAGAGTGGGGAAAAAGAGGCACACTCTTACTAAGTGGAAAAAAATAAACTCCAGAAATCCAGCAAAGCTGCTGGGGACTCACTAGGTGAGAGAAATTAGCCATATAATGAAAATTCTCCCCAACAACGGATAACAAAATAAAAAACATGACTGTCTCAATCACGTGCGAGAAGGCCAATATGAAGCATAGGAGTGTACTGGCAGGTGGAGACTAGAAATAAACTGAAGCAGATTGAGGCTAAACTCAATCTAGTATCTATTACAAAGTTTCCATTGACTGGGGGCCAAAATGAAGCAGAGGCGTGTACTGGCAGGTGGAGACTAGAATGAAACTGAAGCTGATTGAGAATAGGCTCAACCCAGTGCCTATTGCAAAGTTTCCATTGATTGGCTTCTCCTTGGCCTTCCGGAAACTCCACCTGTTGTGTTTTTATATCAGGTCTTGTGCAACCAGTCTTGCAAACTGCATCCCGATTAGGATTGCAGAGGGGAACTTGTAATGTTGTTTACATACAGTTGGAGGCCCGCAAAGACAAACTAAGCAGTCAAAGTTTGATTTGCACTTAAAGTTGACTTTAATCTGCACGAAGAGTGCCAGTCTTGACGTTCATTAATGCAGGAAGTGCTTGACCAGAAGCCAGTTATCAATGAGTCAAGGAGACTTGCGCAGCCAAAGGGCCGTCCAGGTCCAAAAGTTCACATCGGAAAATCCCTGTTCTCAATTTCGTAAACACACATCAAAGACGTGTAGTTCTAAACTGGATTTGCGTCAAGCACCTGGATTCTGGAAACCACCCAGGCACGCAGATCTTTGATTTCATAAATTCCCCCACTATAACTCAGAACATCTGGTCAAAAGGCATTGATTTACAGGCAAAACAAACAGCAGCTTCATCGAGGAGCGTTTCGTCTGCGGCATAGTTGAGACCTTCAAAGCTGGGGGAACAGTTTGATAAAACTACACGATACAGAATGTGGAACTTGATTTAAGCAGAATAAATCCCGCCTGGGAGGCTCAACCTTCCTGTAATTTCTACAAGCAACTTTTGCTGAATTATCCTTTGCCAGACATGCGTACGTTTTGAGTACTGTTGCCTCATACCTGTGGTTTTCAAGCTAGGGGAACGGGTTTGGTAGATTGCATTTCCTCGCAGGAGAATTTGTACTGTTTTTTTAAAATGCATTTTGCTGTTTTTATATGTGTGGGGGGGTGGTTTTAGTGTGATAAGTAACGTGGGAGGTTTAAAGGGGGGGCTGCAGTGGGTTCCCCCACTGTATGTGTGGAAAAATGAACCTGACCAAAAAAACAGAAAAATTGGACGAAATCTACTACAAGGAAATGTATTCGACCAAATCCACCCAAACAATGGGAACGGCATAGACATCAAATGAGATCGTGCTTAATTATGCATTGAAGGATGCTATGGTCTCTTAAATTTGTTTAGGTCTGCACAGAGAATTGATTGACTTCTAGAAATGGGTTCTATCTTCATCACAGGTCAGGTTCTGTTCCTCCGCGTTTACACCGTTCAACGTACATGACCAATTACTCGTTGGATCCTGCGAAAGGAAGACCTCCTTCCAACTCAACAGACTGTAGGTGGAAATGGAAATAATTAACTGTGGGATCCGGGGGTAGGAGGGGCCAGGCGGTCGGAGCACATGCAGGGGTTGTAATTTAAGGCAAGGGGGAACTCGCACATTTTCTGAGCAACCCCCCCATAAATAAGCATTTCAGGAGATGAATGAATACATTATGTTTGTTAAAAAAAGGAGTTTCCTCTAATTTTGCATTTCTAAATGTGCAAAGCTGTTCTTGAATATTTTCTGCAGAGTGCAATACTGATGGGAATATTTAACTAGTGTTCTAACCGATAGTTCCTTTGGTCTAGTGGTTAAGTCACTCGACTTCGGTCCTGGTGATACAAGTTCAAATCCTGGCCTTGGGAGCAGAAGCAGATTGGTAACATTAATGGGCAAAAATAACTTTCCCAGGATTGAAGACTGGGGGAGAGCTTTCTTGCCAGATCTCGGATCCAGGCAAACCCGACCCAATGGCCAGCAATACACATAGTGTTGCAGGGAAACAGCAGATGCAAGACAGGATTCAGGAAGAAGATGAGCACAGCATGATACAGGATCCCCATGAGTACGTGAGGCAGAGAAAGTCCAGCATGAGAAAGATAAGATGATGTGGAATCTGAAACATTTCTATAGCCTGCTAAGGGTTATGGGTGGCAAGAACGTAACGTTCAGTGGAACGGCAGCTTGAGAATTTGAGGACTGAAGTCACCCATTTCACCTTCCTGGGAATGTTCGTTAGCAGGCTGAGCGTTGCCACAAACCACACGATCATGCTCAGGTGCTATATTCAGTGGCCTGCTGGAACTTGTGCATTTCGAGGGTAGAACCTGTGTGGCCAGGACAAGATATTCGTCGGCTATTGGTCTGGGGAGGCCAGACTCCCTGCTCATTTTGCCTAGGAGGTCGTTACCGTCTCCGACAAGCCGCAAACTCTTCTCACACAGCCCGAAATGAAATCCCCTTCATCCCAACCACCAACAGCCATAACTTGCCAGGTTCTATCACAGAACCATGGAATCGTTATCGGAGTGATGCTGCAACCCTGCAGGCGATTCTTCACGATGAGACGAGGAGCAGAAAAAATGAAAGGTGGAGTGTGGATTCCTCAAAAAATGGGCAGCACCTGGTCCTAAAGAAAGAGGACAGGGAGGTGTGATGGCTACAGGACGGTGATGAGAGGTAACCGAAATATGTTTTGGGTGAGGGAATCATTATTATTTGTTTATATAGTGCCTTACACCATGGCGCTTAAAAACATTTATGAGTTGGTACAATTCAAGAATTGGTGATAGTTAATAACAGATTACAACAGAGAGAAGAAATACAAGATAAATCCATCACATAAAGACATTAAATGATGATCTCGATTACAGCAAATATAAGAGCCAAACATGTGAAAGTATCAAGACAAAAAGAGGCCACCCACTAACCAGAAAATTAAACAAAGAGGGGAGCAAAGTAACTATTAAAAAAATTCCAAATATAAAAACTATTTTTAAAAAGATGCCCTCCAGTTGATAAACATGGTTGCTTTGCAAGGTCTTTGCAGGAGAGCTTATGCAAGCTCAAAAGCACAGCACAAGATGAAGTTCAACAAGACGCGATGACTCACAGAGGGCAGTGTTCAGAATGAGTATAAAAAAAGGAGAGTCTGACAGTCTGCAACATGCCAGGTCACCCCATAGGCCTTTGAGCCAAGCCTGACACAGCGAGATGCCCGCACGACTGACACAGCCAGGGCAATATGGCCCCCACGAGTAGCCACAACAAGTAGCCATCCGTAAGGTATACAGTAGCAGAACATCTGGCAAGCACAGGCCAGTCCGCGCAACACAGATCAAGTTGACACAGCTGCACTCGCCTCCACGAAAACTCAGCTCCAGCCCTCGGGACCGCTGACCACACTGCCACACCATGCTCCGTCCTCCGTATCCTGCTGCTCTGCCTCTGCGATGTTAGAGGAAGGGACTATCTGCCATGCAGTGGTGGGACGTGTACGTCTATGAGAAGGTTTGGCGTTCCGCGAGCCTATCGTTCATTGTAGATGAATATAACACCATGCAGATCCTCTTCCTAGGGAGCAGCAATTGCGACATCTTTGAAACCATCACTATCAATGTCTCCCAGATTAGCCATCATTCCTCCAAATCGGCAGAATATGCATCAACTCCTCGAAGCTCAATTTCCAACTCTTGCATTGCTCCGGAGCCCTTGATATATACAAGAACCTGACCTTCCTCTCAGATGATGGACTTTCCAATATGGCTGAGATCTTGAGTTTGCAGTCTCGCTGGCCCCTGGCTAGCGAAGGCTCTCAGGGGGATATCAATTTGTCCACAGCAAAAAGATGAAACCAGAGCAAAAACAGCCATGCATTGTTCATCCAGATTTTAAGGGCTGCCCTTCCAAGAGTAGTAGATAAGATAGTCGATTGTTTTGGGCATTTTAATCAACCTCTGAAAATCTCATGAGGGCCAGAACTTACGTGTAGATTTCCTAAGTCGTAGATGACCAACACATGGAGAATAGTTTGGATAATCTTTACCAGTCAACAGTGTTTTATGCGAGAAGGGAAGAAGGTGCATCTGGTGTTAGGGCCTGTAACGAGGCCCCCGTTTGGCTTTAGGGACCAAATGGGCAGTGACTCAGAGGGCTGTAGGTCTCCCCAAGCAAGGGGATGGTTGGCTTGGAGGAAGTATGGGGGTGATCCATCGGTCACCCGTCTTGGTGCCCTGGCAAAGGACAGTTTCATCACCACTGTGGGTGCATCCCTTCTCCAAATAAGAGCCCCTGAAGCTCCCTTTAAGAAAACTCAATGCGTATACGATAAGCAGAAAAACCCAAATTATCAAAGGAATCCTAATGACCTTATCGGCTGTTGGGATAGCTCAAGTGCAACGCATTTGTTTTGGAAGCAAGGCAACACAGCGCAACACACGTTTGAATCCCAATCTCAAACTTAGAGACTGGTCCCCGGTATTAAGCACGTTATAAAAGATTAATTAATTCATCGTTTTTCAGTCAAAGATTTATACAAAATGTTGTCATTTGTAAATTAAACATTGACCCTAACCAATAGTCTCTCTAATCAGCATAGAATATGGTCACTGTTTCTTTATTTAATTTATTTATAAAAATAAAGTATGAACAAAGTTTAAAAATCGTTCAAACTGAAAAATGGTGTTATACCTTTGACAGTAGCCAATAAGGTCATTAGGGTTGTTTTGTTGTGTTATCTGAATGACAACCAGAGTACCCTAGTGAAATCATTTTTATGTACCGCTCATGGAGTTCTCCAACGCCCTTTGGTGGAAACAAAACAAAAAAGCGAGGAGGAAAGAATGACGAATACAAACCCCCCCCCCCCCCCCCAGTGCGTGATCCCCAAGCTGGGCGCCATTAGTCAGTTGATCTCAACCCTCACTGAGGAGGTTTGAACGGCACTCCGCTGTGTGCCTTCACTGGAAAAAAGACTGCTGCTACTGGGCTCATAGTGTTGCTCTCTTCTGACAGGGAGGAGGAGCGCCTAAAGTTCATCTCCACCTCCGGGATGTAGTGTATGCCATACACGCAGCTCCCCGCGAGAGGCAAGGGAACACCTTGTGAATACTGAAAGGGCACACTCCTGCCAAGATTGGCCCGACGCTGTTCCTACTCCCCGGAAAGTTGCTGGCAGATGCGGCTCAGGTTGAGAACGTGCTTGGGGCCCCCAATGCCACAATCAAAACCATGCTGCACCTGACATACGCAGCCCAGCCATAAAACCGCATAAGGACTATCCCTCGAGCAGCCGCTGAATTGCAGCCCAGCCATAAAACCTCATGAGGACTATCCCTCGAGCAGCCGCTGAATTGCAGCCCAGTCATAAAACCGCATAAGGACTATCCCTCGAGCAGCCGCTGAATTGCAGCCCAGCCATAAAACCGCATAAGGACTATCCCTCGAGCAGCCGTTGAATTGCAGCCCAGCCATAAAACCTCCCAAGTACTATCCCTCGAGCTGCTGCTGAATTGCAGCCCAGCCATAAAACCGCATAAGGACTATCCCTCGAGCAGCCGCTGAATTGCAGCCCAGCCATAAAACCGCATAAGGACTATCCCTCGAGCAGCCGCTGAATTGCAGCCCAGCCATAAAACCTCCCAAGTACTATCCCTCGAGCTGCTGCTGAATTGCAGCCCAGCCATAAAACCGCATAAGGACTATCCCTCGAGCAGCCGCTGAATTGCAGCCCAGCCATAAAACCGCATAAGGACTATCCCTCGAGCAGCCGCTGAATTGCAGCCCAGCCATAAAACCTCCTAAGGACTATCCCTCGAGCAGCCGCTGAATTGCAGCCCAGCCATAAAACTTCCTAAGTACTATCCCTCGAGCTGCTGCTGAATTGCAGCCCAGCCATAAAACCGCATAAGGACTATCCCTCGAGCAGCCGCTGAATTGCAGCCCAGCCATAAAACCGCATAAGGACTATCCCTCGAGCAGCCGCTGAATTGCAGCCCAGCCATAAAACCTCCTAAGGACTATCCCTCGAGCAGCTGCTGAATTGCAGCCCAGCCATAAAACCGCATAAGGACTATCCCTCGAGCAGCCGCTGAATTGCAGCCCAGCCATAAAACCTCCTAAGGACTATCCCTCGAGCAGCCGCTGAATTGCAGCCCAGCCATAAAACTTCCTAAGTACTATCCCTCGAGCTGCTGCTGAATTGCAGCCCAGCCATAAAACCGCATAAGGACTATCCCTCGAGCAGCCGCTGAATTGCAGCCCAGCCATAAAACCGCATAAGGACTATCCCTCGAGCAGCCGCTGAATTGCAGCCCAGCCATAAAACCTCCTAAGGACTATCCCTCGAGCAGCCGCTGAATTGCAGCCCAGCCATAAAACCTCATAAGGACTATCCCTCGAGCAGCCGCTGAATTGCAGCCCAGCCATAAAACCTCCTAAGGACTATCCCTCGAGCAGCCGCTGAATTGCAGCCCAGCCATAAAACCTCCTAAGGACTATCCCTCGAGCAGCCGCTGAATTGCAGCCCAGCCATAAAACCGCATAAGGACTATCCCTCGAGCAGCCGCTGAATTGCAGCCCAGCCATAAAACCGCATAAGGACTATCCCTCGAGCAGCCGCTGAATTGCAGCCCAGCCATAAAACCTCCTAAGGACTATCCCTCGAGCAGCCGCTGAATTGCAGCCCAGCCATAAAACCTCATAAGGACTATCCCTCGAGCAGCCGCTGAATTGCAGCCCAGCCATAAAACCTCCTAAGGACTATCCCTCGAGCAGCCGCTGAATTGCAGCCCAGCCATAAAACTTCCTAAGGACTATCCCTCGAGCTGCTGCTGAATTGCAGCCCAGCCATAAAACCGCATAAGGACTATCCCTCGAGCAGCCGCTGAATTGCAGCCCAGCCATAAAACCGCATAAGGACTATCCCTCGAGCAGCCGCTGAATTGCAGCCCAGCCATAAAACCTCCTAAGGACTATCCCTCGAGCAGCCGCTGAATTGCAGCCCAGCCATAAAACCGCATAAGGACTATCCCTCGAGCAGCCGCTGAATTGCAGCCCAGCCATAAAACCTCCTAAGGACTATCCCTCGAGCAGCCGCTGAATTGCAGCCCAGCCATAAAACTTCCTAAGTACTATCCCTCGAGCTGCTGCTGAATTGCAGCCCAGCCATAAAACCGCATAAGGACTATCCCTCGAGCAGCCGCTGAATTGCAGCCCAGCCATAAAACCGCATAAGGACTATCCCTCGAGCAGCCGCTGAATTGCAGCCCAGCCATAAAACCTCCTAAGGACTATCCCTCGAGCAGCCGCTGAATTGCAGCCCAGCCATAAAACCTCATAAGGACTATCCCTCGAGCAGCCGCTGAATTGCAGCCCAGCCATAAAACCTCCTAAGGACTATCCCTCGAGCAGCCGCTGAATTGCAGCCCAGCCATAAAACCTCCTAAGGACTATCCCTCGAGCAGCCGCTGAATTGCAGCCCAGCCATAAAACCGCATAAGGACTATCCCTCGAGCAGCCGCTGAATTGCAGCCCAGCCATAAAACCGCATAAGGACTATCCCTCGAGCAGCCGCTGAATTGCAGCCCAGCCATAAAACCTCCTAAGGACTATCCCTCGAGCAGCCGCTGAATTGCAGCCCAGCCATAAAACCTCATAAGGACTATCCCTCGAGCAGCCGCTGAATTGCAGCCCAGCCATAAAACCTCCTAAGGACTATCCCTCGAGCAGCCGCTGAATTGCAGCCCAGCCAAACAAAACGTTGAGGCTCACACACGCTGCTGCTGCTGCTGCTGCTGCTGCAACTCTGCCTTCCAGAGAACCATCAAAACGTGTAGGAAGAGAACGAAATACTGCAGAAGGACCTTGAGACAGCCCTGGCCAAGCGGTCTGCCAACTATGTTTTATTTTATATATGTATAGCCACAGTGCACTGTAGGGATACTCTTTTCTACATATTTTAAGGACTCATATTTTTAAAGAACTGTTTACATTTCTAAAAGGACAATTTTTGCGTTTTGAATTCTTCATCTTTCTTAGTTATGCAGCTGCTTTAAGTATAGGAAATGTGTGCTTGGGGGGAATCCATTGCTTACCTTTGGCTTTCATCCCGCATCCACTTCCCACAGAGGTGCACAAGGGGGTACAGATCTCAGGTCCACTGGGTATGCTGGAGGCAGATAAGAGGCCTACACCGGTCTCTCATACGGTGCAGTAAGAACATCCTCACGCCCTCGTTACACAGAAAACTGAAAAATCACAGAAAACTAAAAAATCTAACTGTCTCTTTTTAACTGGAGTCAGTTGAATATTGTTACCGGTGAGCCTGCAGTTTTTATGGAAGCCTTGTCATAACATCAAAGGGGTGCACAGTGTACCCGGAAGTCCGACAGATACAATCTTGCAAGTTCCAGTTGTTTATACTGTGGACTGTATCAAGCTAGAACAAAATTAACAAAACATGGTTGGCATATCACCTCATACACACAAACAATTCACAGATGAAGAGAATACATACCTTACCCAGTGTTTACCCACCTTTAATTCACGCACTAGAGGAACAGGAGCCCTAGTGGAAGTATGGGAGAAGTTTAGGGAAGAGAGATCAAATTCAGGCCGGTTATAAGTTTGGTCTGGCCCCATGAGCTAATAGTAGCCCCAGGTGCATTCCTAAACAGCCCTCTGCCATTTACAGATCACAGCTGCAGGCCCTTAGAGCTTGTCCTTCCCACGAGGAGGATGAAAGCCAGAGGCCCCAGTGAGATGTTGTGGGCTAGTGGAGAATCCTGTACCAATCAGCTGGAGAGTGCACTGTATAAGACGGTACAAGAGGCGGAGAAGATAGAGGAGGATGTGATAGAAACAGGGAGGATGTTTTAGTAACAGCAGAGGTGGTGACAACAATAGAGCAGGTCGGGTTCACCAAAGGCAGGCCAAGGAAGTGGCAGGAGGAACAGGACCAAGTCATGAGGAAGGAGGGAGCCCAGGCCCGAGGTGTGGCAAAGTGCCATAGATCAGCAGTAGTCACCCATGGATCTTAGGCACACTGACAAGAGACATTCCTGCTTTATCATTAACTGGTTATGTTCTGTTTCATTGCCTGGATGTATCTGGTGATGTCATGGAGAGAATGTTCTGAGTGCTTGGAGCATATGTGTGCTGCGATTTGAGTGTAGGAGTTCCAGGCCAGGCCGTTCGAACCATGCAGTCTTGGTGGTGGGAGCCAGTAGGCTCTGTTCCAGCTCCTTCCTGTTCCTGTCCTCTGATATCATCTTAATAAAAATGAACCTCTGTCAACCTTACCTGCTTCCTCCAGAAACAGGCTTTCTAAAACTGCTCAAAGACAAGGTCCAGCTGATGAGACCTTTTGGTTTCGTGGAATGAGGCTGGTAAATCCCCAATGGCGCTGGCATAGTCTATGTGGAAGACGTGGTTCCATCTTACCCTTTTGCATTCACCCCCATTAAAGTTTACTCAATATATTGAGCTCAATAAAGTGTACTCAATATAGAGAGCTTCTTGAGATCTGTCTTTTGTGCAAAGATGTGACATTCAAGTCATTTCATTCATGAACAGATCCATGACTGGGGCAGGAGAATGGGGCTCCAGTATAGTTCATTTTGCAGCCTCAAGCGTTGGGATGTGCCCCATTACCTATATGGAAGCTAGAGCACACACCAACCTTCCTGGAGGCGAAGCTGCACATCTCAGTGTCCATTAGACAAACTACCTGCTCTGGCCCAGTGTGTTTAAGCATTTCTAGATTCTGCCATGACCCCTTTTCATACCAAACTCTTTCCACTGCTTATCCTACCACCTCGATTCACCTTTTTTTTGATAGAATTTCGAAAACCTGAAAAAAAGACATTTATTTTTTGAGGTTTGTTCATGATTTTAATTCGCATTTTTTGTATTCCTGGTTTCATCCAAACTATGAAATATAGTGTGGAGAATTTAAATCCTTTAATGTAATATTCTGTACAGCACACCATTACGTTTGAGTGTATTTTATAGTTAAAAACATAGATTTTCAAGCAAACACGTATTCCTGCCTCTGGGTGGTATCTTGCTGAAACCTTTTCCATTTCAACTTGGATGCTCTCTGGGTAGCAATGGACCGTTGACAGATGCGTGCATGGGTAAAGATGGACCGTTGACCGATGCGTGCTTGGGTAAAGATGGACCGTTGACCGATGCGTGCATGGGCAAAGATGGACCATTGACAGATGCGTGCATGGGTAAAGATGGACCGTTGACCGATGCGTGCATGGGTAAAGATGGACCGTTGACAGATGCGTGCATGTGTAAAGATGGACCGTTGACCGATGCGTGCATGTGTAAAGATGGACCGTTGACCGAACTGCGCAGGGGTAAAGTTCGATAATATTGGATAATGGATGTTAAGTATAAGATCTAGATGCATGATGACATTCGCATCCATAGCCTCAGGGTGAAAGAAGCTTATTTGGATGTAGTTAGATTAGATGATGCTAATTCACCATGGGGTTCTTTGACGTAGTCTCAGGAGGATAGCTCGGGGCGCAACACCACAGGTTCGATCCCCGGGTCCATGCTTAGAAACCTCTGGGTATTAAAAGGTGTTACAAATAACCAATTAAAATAAAAAATGTTGCAGTCTGCAACATCAAGGAAACCCGAGGTGTAGTTTTGAATTAACAATGATTACCTACAGTAAAATGATGCCTTAGAATGTTGTTGAAGATGCTGTCAATGATCTCTTCCCAGGTGTCCCTGTCTGGCAATCCTGAAAGTAGTCCACCACAATGCGTCCTCTCATCACACATCTGAAGAAATCTGCCCACATCCCCTCCACCCTCAGAGACCTGCACTGGCTGCCCCTCCAGTCCTGCATCATTTATCAATCACCCTGCTTCTCTTAGAAGGCCATGACTAGCAAGGTGCCTTCCTAGCTGGTTGATAATTAGACCCTCTCTGGAGATCAAGGAGCCACAAAAAGCAAGACATTGCCATGCTGGTGGACAAAAAGTGCAAGAAAAAAAAACTAGAAATCCAACCATCACCTACCATATACGCACCACCACTCTGGAATAAATAACCTCCATCAATTATTTTTATTGACATTGGGCCTCATTACGAGTCCGGTGGTAACCAAGCCGGAAAAACCGGCAGGTTACCGCCGTACTCATATTAAAATTCTGCCTCCGTGATTCCCGGCATTACAGCCCCGGTGACCTGGGAATGCCGGAGGCAGAATTCTGTAAGTCCCAATTCCCATGGAGTCCGATAGGACTCCGGTCTCTGACCGAGCCAGTGTTTCCATGTCCGCCTACAGGTGGGTGGTGTTAAACCCGCCAGGTCAGACCTGGCGGAGTGACACCTGCCGCCTGCAGAACTTGAGATCAGCCAGTCCGGAAACAACAGTGGCGGCGGGTTTACCGCCACCGTTATTTCCGGACTGGCTGACTCGTAACGAGGCCCAATGTCATCTTATTGAAATTGAGATTTAGTCGCAAATTTATGTGGGGGTTGGTTTAGGCTAATAATGAATGTAGGGGCGTTAAGGGGGGAATGGTGCAGGGGTCACCCCCGCATATATTTTTGGAAAATCAACCAACAAAAAGAAATAACATTCGACAAAATCTACTTCGATAAAATCTTTTCAGCCAAATCACATCAAATCAACTCTTCTACAGTCCAGGAAGAAGGAACCAAGGAACAATCTCATCAACGAATACGCGGTCAGACACAGATGTGAATTTTCCGATGTTCCCCTTTCCTGCCGGTATTACTTACCCCTCCACTTCCGGAAAAACCTGCTCCCTCCCACCCCTCTTGTTAAGCCAGCGAAGTTCAAGCTGCCAAATACGTTGGATCCTTTTACCTTGTGACAGTAGTGTACGGCGGAGACAATCTGCCGGAAGAAGCCCCGTGCCTCGTTCTCCGAGATCAGGTGCCGGTTGTTCACGTAATCATAGAGCTCCCCATTGCTGGCATACTCCATAACCATGACGATCTTGTCTTTGTTCTCGAAAACTGTAGAAGAACCGAAGAGAAGGTCAGAATGAAGAGAGTCTCAGACATACAAGGCCGATACAGATTCTGCCTAGCGACAATGTTTCTCTTGTCCTTGCAGAGGATTGCCTGTAAATGTTCAAGGGATGCAACTCGTGAGATGGTTATTACAAGGTGATGGATTGCTCTTAGCTAATCAGAAGTCGTGTTCCCAACATTCCAAAGGGTATACTGCCACGGATGAAGGCGTTTTTTGAGTGGTCCAATCGGTTTGCACTTAGTGATTGCATCAAGCCCCTGTACAATGCGACATAGTAACACTTAAGAGAATGGAACAACAGATTCAACCACAACAAATCCTAGACCACTGAACACATAACTCTCAGAAGACTGCTTTGAAAAGACACTGGTAGGCACTGTGAACGCAAAGTTTGATTATATGGCTTGAAAAACATAGCTCAAAGAGAGCCCCATGAGTGGGTGTTTTGAACGGGGAGAGGCAGGTACTGGGTGGGAATGGCCAAAGGGATCAGCATGGCCATGGGCAGTCAATGGGTGGGCCCATAATCAAACAACACCTACAGGCTGTCTGTCCCTCCTCATATGCCATTTCTCCCTATATGTATTTTAATGCAATAGTTCGGCATACAGGGGGGCCAGCACCACCTAATAGCTCGAAACAAGTAGAGGGGAGCACAAACAATTGCATGACAAGGGAAAAGTCATTTGGCTATGGGTCTTCTGGTGCTGTACATCACAGGGCAATGGGCTCAGCATTCCAGGACTAAGGCGGCCCAACCTCCTTGAGTAAAACACACTGGCCACTGAGAGACGCAGCTCATCGCGGGACAGTAGGATAACATACCAGAGGAGTGCGAAGGTGGTGCACATGGATTCTACACTATGTTTACTGCTGGCACAATCAGAAATAGTAAAGAGGGATTTTGGTTAAGTCCTACCCTCTACACTGAAAAGGAGAGCAACATTTATTTCCTCTTTTACTTATCTTGTAAAAGCAAAAGTAGAGCAAAATCATTTTATTCATTGCGCCATGGATTACGTTATAGACTCGATCCAGTGTTTACATTACAAGATACATGTTTTTCTGCACCACCAAACTACGAGTTTCCAAATCTCTATTTAACGCCAGTGTAACATTATGCCAGAGGACGAGGGGCGTTCGCATCAACAATACCACAAATTAGCAGAGTATCTAGGGCCCATCCGTAACCTTGCCCCTGGCAATAACAGAGGACTTGTACTGCCTTTTATTCTCCAATAGACAGGGATCATACAGGAAACAACTAAATCTATGGCAATCTCAGCGTTTGAGCCTGTGTCACCCGGTTTTGTATCATGGTGACGCACAAACATTAACGCCATCCCCAAAACCCTAAGGGGCATTCCCATTGGCTAGCTCGGGTGGTTTCACCTAAAGAAGTCCCTTATGTTAGTTATCCTATTGGTCAGGAGGCTTCGCCTGAGATTTCCCCACAGACTATTACTTTGTTGCAGGGTCGCATGATGACCGTTGACCCGTGCAACATTCTACACCATCACATGATCTGAGCATCTGGATTGGATGGAGCAGGTTCCCCAGGCCTGGGACCCTGTTCTGTTCACAGCACTTGGTGTACCTTTTCAAGGTAATGAGAAAGACTATGGGCCTCATTACGTGTCCGGCAGGAACCGTGCCGATGCTACCGGTGGGTTGTCGCCAGACCTGTAAATATTTACCGGCGCCCGACATCCCGGTGCCACCAGGAGATTACAACCTCGGCGGCCCGGAAAGTCAGGCGTCGGGAAAATGTAAGTTCCCATTCCCATAGGACTCTATGGGAGTGGGGACACAGAAGCAACGGCACCGTTGATAACGGTGCCGGTGCTTCTGTGACCGGTCTGCATACCGTGGCCGCTGTGCCCGGCAGGGTGAGACCTGTTAAGTACACCGGCTCCGGCAGGCAGACATCTAATATGCCGGGCCGGAAACAGTGCCGGTAAACTTACTGAATTTTCCACCCGCCCTTGTCCTTTGCTGCGAACATCGTCTCTGTGCTGCAGAGACTGCACTTTTCCCTCCATGTATTTGAGGCCTGTGGTTTCACGTGTATTCACTACAGTCATTCAATGGTTTCCTTATGCGTACTTATCTTCTTAGAGGTTAGTCACGATAGAGCCCTATAGGTCACTTATACGTTCCCATAAATCCTTAGGATTAGTTGAGGTAAAGCGGTTGCAAGCTCGTTCCATGTATGCTTGGCTTTCTTGCGTTTCTGCGTTTGGCTAATGAAAAGGAAAAAGCTCTTGACAGTATGTACATGTATCTGTCCTCTACCTATAGAAGGTGTAAGCATGTGTACTGTGTGTATGTGTGTATGTGTGTGTGTGTCTGCGTATCTGCGCGCAAGAATGCAAGTTTGCTTCCTGACTAATGCTGCTATGTCGGGTTGTCACTAGTGATGTCATCACAGCTGGATCTTGTCATCAGTCAATCGATGAGTCACTTGTCTCTTCGAAACCATCAACTGGATAAGGCTTAAAGGGTCATCAGAGCGAATACCTCTTTGCATATGTGGGCTACACTGGCGCATCTGGCCGAGCAGGGAGTTGCGTTTCTCATCCTTTGGGCTGACATTCACATAGGGGACACGAGGTCCATTCCAGGGACCCCCCTCTTCACCTGCTTTTGTGTGGAGTTAAATACGGGCACCTTTACACATGTGCACTGCCGCATGCAGCAATGACCAGACCCCATGGATTCCCAGAGGAATCAAAATGGGGAATAACAGAAAGGTCCACATGTCCAGAAATCATACACACCTTTCCGGGCAACCCGTAATTACTGCATGCAGTAACAGCTAAGAGGTTCGGTGGTGTTACTAGGAACAATACTGACAAACTCATAATCAGTCCCTATGAAAAAATGAATTATTTAAAGTGAAAGATTTGTTCTTCATTTCCTATAAGATTAGCATCACAGATTGCGACAAAGCACATAATGGTTGCATAATTTTGTCTCAGAAGCCCACATACCAGCAAACATGTGCCAACAAATCTAATATGCTTTGGCTAATGAAGCAAGGAAGCCTGGGGGTAAAACCCGTAGGCCATTTAACTTTTTATTTAAAGCACTTCACATGAAGGTCATTGATTGTACCAACCTCCTTCTCACACAACATATGCTCCTTGCATCATACTGCCTTCTCAATCGGTCTTCTTCTACTCTACACTCTCTGAAACTAATCCACAACAGGACTGCAAGACTTATCCTTGGCCTCAAGCCCTGGGATCATCTCTCCAGCCCTGAAATCCCTCCACTGGCTCCCGGTGGCTGCAAGGGATCAAGTTCAAGACTCTCTGCATCGTCCACAAGGCTTTCTGGGGCCGGGGCCTGCATTACATTTAACACTCTCTTCCTAGATACCTTCCTTCTCGAGCCCTCCGTCTGCGGCCTCCAACTCTGAGGTTCAGATGCTTCTCCAGGCAGAGTGTAGGGGGGCAGATCTCTTTCCTCTGCAGGTGCCTCCCTGTGGAATGGTCTCCATGCCCCTCTCAAACTTGAGCCGGCCACCTGAAGTTTCGGAAGCAGCTCAAAACCTTCCTTTTCACCTTTGCATTCTCTCCCTCCCTCCCCTGCTGACTTTCCTGTCCTGCTGCGTCGACTGGTCACCTGGCTACCCTCAAAGTCTCGGTGGGTACCCAGCACTTCTTGGCCGTCTCCCCCGCACTGCCTCCGGGCCGGTTGCACACTAGGAGCTGTAACTGTATCCTCTACAGTCCCACGCCTCCCTGCACTTACCCAGAGCTATGCTGTCCTGGCTGCACTTACTCAGAACAATGCTGCCCTGATTGCACTTCGCCTTCCCCCCGCTTGCACTACCCCTGTTCCCTCTCCTGCACTTTGCATACCACACTTGCACGATCTAAATGACAAGGCCTAGCAAGATCGTTTCTTATCCTCCCTCTGTACCCTTGCTTGTCTTGTCACGCCGAGAAACACATGTGTACAGGCGCGTTACAAATGACTTATATCATATCCTACTCAATTTAAGCTACACTTACTTACTGGTGTTCTTGTAGAACAGCAAAACAAACAAGGGAATGTTGTAGGGTTATAAATGAATCATACGTCTTGGGTTGTTCTGAGCAGCCCTTCCGGTCATCATTTTACAGCCTGCCAAGCCATTACAGGAAGGGGAAGACCATATGCAAATCCTGTTTAGCCTCACCCCAAAAGTGGAGGTCCAGACCGAACTGCGCAGTCACATCCCTTCTGCATGAATACACCAGCCACCAACAACATGTTTCAAGGTCATTGAGCAGCTTTAGTGAGGTGTATGTAGGTTGGGTCCCTAGGGATTGTAAGCTCGGGACCCACATAAGGGCCAAACCCGTCCCACTGAGGGCGACTTCAGAAAAACAGAAAGGTGATGGTTGGATGGCTTTCAATTAATCATAACCTCTTTCATAGCTCTGGGCAACTATCCAGACCATCGTTCTTCACCTGCCAAGCCATTACATAAAGGGAAAGACCATATACAAATCAGGCTTGGTCCCAGCCCAGAAGGTCATTGCGGGACAACCTGTGTGCATTGATGAACTATAGAAGATATGGTTGGTATGGTCCCATGGCCTTATGTTTGTGGTTTGCGTGTTTCCAGACATTTAATGTTGTTTTATCTGCCATTGAGGATACCTCTTGGTCTGTTTTGAGAGAGATCTTTTTTTCCTGTGGTTCAAGCATGATTTACATTTTATTACAGAAGATTTTGGCTCCACAATCTCCTAAAATATCACTGCAAACTTAGTGTGGGCATTGGGTGTGCAAGAAGGTCCTGGTCGTTGTGTTGGCATGCAGACATTGGGTAGTTCCATCTGGAAAAAGGTGCCTGAAGTGTGCAGCAGCATCGCTTCTTTCAGACAAGCTGCCAACACCACTGCACAAATACACCTCTTGGTGTTTGCATGGTTGCTGTTTTCCACTTGTGTGTGTGAAAGCCGGGGTGTTCGCTAAAGATGCTTTTGGTCATCACATGAAATACGCCTAACCGCATGCTTGTCAGAGCTATGCAATTGCTTCAGGGTAGTGGCGTGTCCAGACTGTGGTGGCCCAAGTGGAGCACCGATTTATGTAGGGGTGGCATAAAGTATTCTCCCTCTCTCCCTCCCTCTCTCCCTCTCCCTCCCTCCCTCCCTCCCTCCCTCTCCCTTCCTCCCTCTCTCTCTCTCTCTCTCTCTCTCTCTCTCCCTCCCTCCCTCCCTCCCTCTCTCTCCCTCTCCCTCTCTCCCTCTCTCTCTCCCTCTCCCTCCCTCCCTCCCTCCCTCCCTCTTTCCCTCCCCCTCCCTCTCTCTCTCCCTCCCTCCCTCCCTCTCCCTCCCTCCCTCCCTCTCCCTGAGTTGGCCAATCTGATTCCGGAGGTAGCCCGTGCCCCCATGTGGTCACATCACTGGTTCAAGGCAGCTGATGTGCTTGGAACGCGGCATAAAGAGATGTCACGCCATCTTGCTGCTCGAGCTGCTGGCCCAGTCTTTACGTTCCATCACATGAGATGCCAAGGAGGGCAGTGGTGTCCATAGTCACAAGGGTGTTTATCCGGTGTGCTAGGATCCTGACCGCGTAGTTGTGCCATGCCTGGATACAGATCAATAAAAATGAAGCACCCACACCGGTTTAGTACCATTTTTATAATGAAAATCGTGTGATGTTAAATTGGTGATACACCCATTGGCTAAGAAGATTACATCAGGAAGGATTGACTACATCTTGGGTTTTAAATTATCTCTTGGACTATATCCCATGACCTTTATAAAATGAAAGCGTTAGTTGCAACCGAGAGCACTGCGTTGTGATCCACGGACATACATCTTGTGCATGTGATATGTGAAATACATGTACAGCATCTGTGATTGAGGGCATAGAGAGCAGGCATGCAGGTCGCCGGTCATCAGGGTGTTTGGCTGATGAGTTCTGGACTCCCTTGTATATCAGGTTGGAAGTGGGGTTCAGTGTCCGATGGCATGGAGAGCAGGCTTGGGGGAGGGGTTGGGGGGGGATTTGGGGGCTTGGGTTGCGCGCCTGTGCGCGTGTGTATGTGTGTGTGTGTGTCATACATGTGCTACACCCCATCCGGCTGTGCAGTGAGGTGTTATCATCTGCAGTATAGCATGGGAGTGTAGGTTTGAGCCAATTTAAGCCTATATGTTGGTGGTAAAACCATACATGTGCCACTAAGAGGCATATTTGATTTGATATTACTTCCCTCTTCCGCCAACTGCCTCCACTTTGCTCACAAAGTTGGTGCGCAGCTTTGTTTTCCCTGCTGCACGTGTCTCGGGGGTCCGCTTGCCAACACGCCTGGCTCCAAGATCTCCTTAGGCACTGGCAAGCACCCAAGTCTTTTTTCCTGCCAGGCGTCAGCAGGATGTTTGCAGAGGGCGCGCGCAGAGATCCTGGTCTGTGCATTGGCCGCCTGCCATTGGGCGAGTCCATCGTCGCTACGGTTCCCTGGCTTTCAATGGGTTAAACATGGCGGAATAATGCAACGCTGCAATTGGTAAGCACTGTGGCCCAAGTGGGGCACTGACTTATGCAGGGGTGGCATGAAGTCCGGGTGCACACACAGAAGGATCATAGTTTAGGATAATGGGGTGGCCAATCAGTTTCCAGGGTAAGCACGTGCCACCCCTGGACACGCCTCTGCTGCTGATGCCAAGCTTCATGTGGAGTCACTTGTACCAACCTCCTCCACCAGTTAATCGCACACTGGGCGTTTCGTTAATGCGGGTGGCATTAGCAATGCACATGGCGCAGGCATTTCCTGGGTAACCCGTGCCCACGTCACTCTGTGATGCAAATAGCAGCATATGAAAGCAGATGAAGAACAAAGGAGACGCTTCATCTATCTATTCGCTCAAACCCGTAGGCCTCAGGGCGCTTTGAAATGTAGATGTGCACTGTCCCAATGCTCTTATTGGCTGGAGCAGGGCCTGCAAAGCTAATGCACCTACATGCTGCGGGCGGATGTCTCAACAATGTTATCACTGCCAAGACCCAACCAAAACAGGCTCGTGTGCAAGAAGGTATTTGCACTCTGCTTTCATTAGTGCCCAGACCATTACTGGGTATCTTGAGCAAACAGTGATTGGCGGAGCTATTTCCTCGGTGCAACGTGTCTGTAGCAACACTCTGAAAGGCAAAGAAGCAGTTCCCCAAACGCCTTATGGATGATCTCAGACTAGGACTGCATGAAGAAAAAGAAAAGGTGCAGATTGTTAATTGTAATGAAAACAATGCAATGTGCAACTATCATTTGATTATTTAAAGCAGGCCCGGCTGCAGCAGGGAGGACAGGGGAGCCAGGCCCCACTAGAGCCAACCTCTGGCCCCTCCTAGAAAGGAGGCCATGCCAGTGGTGTCAGTGGTGTTCTACACCACTGGTAACTGAGGGAGTGGGGGGAGGATGTCACTAGACATTCAGCAGCAACCTCAGAGACATCATTCTGAGAGGCTGAATTGCATGAGGCATGGCCACGTTCTGTTTTCTTGCCCTAGACAATGATTTATGCCCCACAGCCATGAAAGTACAAATGGCCAGGGAGATGGAGGGCCATTCACACCTCTAAGTGAGGAAGCACACTTATTCAAGTAGGCTGCCTACAACTATTTTCTCAAACCTAAAATTGTCGGCAGTATCAAAAATGTAATTCTGGAGGGGAGAATGTACTAAAATCAAAATGTGATAGATGCAATGCTTTGAATTAAACGTTACCACTACCGGTGCTCTTCGTAACATTCCATGCCTTAATTCTGTAGTATGTCTATGCGATTAGAGATGGGGACAAGCCATTAGCAAATGACTTTTGGTGCTGCCACCAAAAGGTGCAGTTGAATCTCAATTGCTAGGCTTTGGTCCATCTGGACTGGAACACAAGCAACCACATGCATGTGTTGGCCCTGTGGTCTAGCAGTTTTGGAAGGGCTTTTGACATTAGCGACAGGGCCAATACTGAGATGCAAACAATGGTATAGAAGGCTGGCCAGAGCAATGACGGCGGCTCTAATTGATTGAGATGTTTTACTTATTAGGTACAACCAGAACGCATTATGTGGAACACAGATAGCATGGCAATGAACTGTGAGGAGAAACACACATCCTATGGGTGTGTCTGGTCATTTACCCACCTAATGACTAGCCGTGGCTATGTTAATGCCTGAACACCAAAACCTAACCTTTCCAGAACTCTCTGGGCAAGCTCTATCACAAAGTAACACATGTTTTGCTGTATAGGGCCTACCAGTGTTATATCTAAGCATTCTTTTGAGTGTTTAATTACTTAGTTGCCTCTGTAAATGAGCTCCTGGTGTAATAGAATTTTCTTAATGTGCGTCTTCAGCCAGTTGATTTTATAAGCAATATATTTGTCAATGCCTCCGACTTGCTCTGAAGTCCTGTCGAAAACAAGTAATCACAAAGCCAGCAGTTTTGGCATGCATATAGGTATTAGCAGACATTTGCCATGCTATCATATGCCCATTTACTGACACCATTTTCCAGCTTTTCCCATTTTATGGCCAGGTGGTTCCCTTATGGCAGTGCCTGGCAAATGCCTATCCATGTCTAATCAAAAGCCCAAGCTGTTGGCTAAGCTAATGCATGTTGCCTTGAGTTTGTCTCCCTAAGTGAAAGTGTACATGCCCAGATGTGGGTGCCTTGCTTGCTACACTTGGGGAATCAAGCTGCACCTCACTGAGCTGGTCCAACAAGGCCCTACCTGAAAATGATAAGGCTAGGATGGCGAGTATGGACCAGTTTCAGATCTTCTCATGCATGCTTACCAGTGGGGCTCTGACCTAAATAGAATGCATCTTTGTTTGGAAGCCTAGTCTACTCTGCCAGAACGTTTCATGATTCAAACTGATAAGTACTGACTTGATAACCTCATTCTGTTTGAGTAACTTTACAAAGTTTGCATGCAAACAGAATATGTCATATGTGTTGTGGGATTTGTTTGGAAAGCATGATGTAAATCCTGGGTGCTGGGTGTTTAGGCAGTGCCGGAAATGAAACATGAACAACCGTAAAATAACAAAAAAGACGAGCGCTTTCTTTAATGTTACGGACAAAGAATAAAAGGTGTACATCTTTTATAACTAAAAAGTAGATTTTAAATATGTTCTAAAGAGTGCAATCAGAGGTGATTTTAACAATTGGACAAGGGACCAATGCTCCCCCCACACCCCTGCTCTAGTCTCTCCACTCAAATACAAACAGCCATGGCTGAACAGGCCCTACCAGTGAGATTGCATCTTTTAAACGTGGCTCACAGGCAGATTATTTACAACAGGAAGTGATTAGAGATTAGAAAAGGTAAAAAGGCAGTGATCATTGCTGTTGAACTTTAAAAGAAGATTATATAGGGTTCTAAGAAGCTATTTATGTGTGATTGTTGGGTGATTAGTAATTAAGGGGATACAGAACAAGCTGTGTGAAACAACCTTGCTATGCTGGAGCTTGTAGGCTTCTATTCAGGATGGGGAAAACAAAGCTACAGTCATAGGGGATAATTTTTCAGGTCAAGCGGAGTGGAAGAAGTGGCGCCAAATGCATTTAGCTCCACTTTTTATGAGCTGCAGGATTTTGTATGATTTGGCAGGCGAAGTTGGAGAGCAGATTGGATTTAACAAGCTCCCCCTATCAAATTGGATTGGTATTCCACCAGCATGTATTTTTACGTTGGCGGAAAACCAATGGGTTCCTATGGGATCTGCTTGAGATTTACACCTTGTAAAAGTGGACTGTGTCCAAAGGTATACATTGTGGATGGCTCTCACAATCGTTAATTGTGGAAGTGATTTACACTTCTCCAGACACAGTGGTAAAGTACGGAGCAAAGGCAAGTTTTACCTATGTTTTACTCTTTACTTTTCCAATACTTGGTGGAAACAAATAAAATTAATGAATGGTCCCTTTTGCAAAAAAGTGCACACAGGAGAATTCTGCTCTTTGCAATTTAGGATTCAAAACAAAAACAAAATGCTCCTCTTAATCTTTTCATCAACATATTTCTACAACGATGAATATATTGACAGATACATTTATCATGTGACTTGCATTTTTAAAGTAATCTGTATAACATTCAGTATTATTTTAGGTATTCAAAACAAAACTTCAACACATGCGTACAAACATGAGCTTGGAAGATGTGTGGTCGAGTATCTAAATTTCAGGCTAGGCCTAAATTATGGGTTTACCAATTGACCAAAGTGTGTTATCCTTGGCATATTTTTTTATTTCACTATGCCTTAACTACCTGTTAAAATTAGGTGCCCCTAGAAGTGATTCAGTTCACATTATAAGCTATTCCAAAAAGCCTCACTCATGGTTTAATAGATGTGTAGCACCGGCATTAGGAGACGGACACACACGGACACACACGGACACACACACACACACACAAACACACACACACACACACACACACACACACACACACACACCCTTTGAAAATATCTGGGACACATTTATTGAACAAAACTGGGTCAGACAATAGCAAATCAAAGTAAACACATCAAACAGAGTCACCACGGACAATTGCATATTATAACCAGTATGTAAATAGTATGTGCCAGACCATGATGTACATGGCACGCCCCAGCAGGAGCGATACCAGGAGGCCGCAAACCCCTCAACCAGCACCATCTGCCTCCTGATGCAGCCCTTATAGCCCTAGCACTCCCTTGCACTCTGAACTCAATTGAAATGTGCTGCAAAAATGCAACAATAAATTACATTTTGTGTTTAAAATGTCTTTTGGACATGAACCATTGATCGGAGACATTCAGAATGGGACTTCTGTAGGGGTTCAGTTGGAAAGGAGGGGGATGTGGAATGGGTGGGTGAAGGGAGGATTGTATATACATGTGTATGTTATTGGAGGATATGTTGTTGTGCTCGAAATATTGTTAAGATCCACAAGACTACCTGTATTGATTGGACATGGTATGTTCTGTTCTGTTCTTGAAATTAAACAGTTTGAAAAAAAAGGTAATTTTGTAGGAAACATCCTATTCCTTGCTTTAGTATTCTGAGGAGGGTCTATCTTTCACAACAAGATGGAGGGAGCACAAGCATCTCTTCCAGGGCATGCTGGGAGTAGCCACAGTGCTCAGGAAAGTATTGTTGGGCGGCCACCATCTGAGATGTTGCAATGACTGGGGGCCTCACTGCTCAGCCCTCTCATAGGAGGAAGAGGAGGCATCACCCTCAATTCTCCCAAGCCAGGCCAGGAAAGGCATGCTGGGTGCTGGTGTGGATTGGTGAGAGGGGAGGTTAGGGCAGCTGAAGGAAGGTCACTGGACAGTGAAAGATGAAGGAGGATCAGATATAACAGAAAGGGGAGAGCAGATGGGAAGGGAAGATAGGTAGACTGATTTTGCAAAACTATTTTCCCGCTTCTCTTTTGCTAGGTACTGTTTTTTTTATAGAGGGGTGCAAATATATTTTTGCAGATCTGGGAAATATTATTTGGTGGATCACGAATTTGGGAAATCTGGATCAATGCCAGCACTTTGTTTAGGGTACTCCTAGACCCACACCCAATGGAATGTGCCCCCCCCGCCCATTACAACCCTGGTCCACCCAGATGAAATTTCTTGGAGCTGGCCCCAATTTAAAGTAGCAGGGGAGAGAAAGTGAATCTCCGTCAGTGTGGTCTAGTGTGTATATATATATATATATATATATATATTTATTTTTTTTAATCATTTTTTTTCTCTCTCTCAGGTCTACTGTGCTAGCTATCTTTCGCTTTCTGTTGGGTCAGTGTGGTCTAGTATACTAGCTATCTTTCTGTCTATAATAACACATCATTATCGTTTAGCCTTGGACGTTTGCTTGCATTCACAGGAATTTGGTAAATGAGCCTATATGCGCTGATATTAACGATACATATGGTGATCCATTCTTTTATAAAATGTATATCTCTTTACAGTGATATACTTAAAAACAATGCTATGTGATGCCAATTCCTGTTTTGTCAAGGGGTCAAAAGTCATGCTCCATGGCTTTCTGGGATGTCACTTCAGATTGGGGTCAAATTACATTACTTCCTGTGATGTCACTTCCGCTACCCTAGCATTTTGGTGAAATGACGTCCCCGATTCCTGTGCGCCTCTTAAGAATGTGTCTGGCTTTGTCACTTTTGACTTTGGTATTACTGTGAACGCGACGCATATGGCCGGCTAGTCCTCCAGGGATGCCTGGCTGGTGTAATCGTTGCTCTAGGGTGCCTTGGGCAGGGCAATGATAAAGGTGGCAGGGAATGGATTCGGACACAGAGAAGGTTCTTGTGAGATCCACGTGCATGGATATCGGAGGGAGATTCCCCCTTGAGTGACGTATTAGGAGTCTGTGTGTACGATGGGTGAAGATCATGTCTGCAGAGGCCTGCCTTTTAGACCCATCTCTGCGACATTCTAAAGCGCAAACTAGGCCAGCGCTGTACAATGTAAACAGATACAGGGCCTCATCACGAGTTGGGCGGTAGCACTTAAATGCGGCAGTAACGCTATTACTGCTGCATTTAAAGGGTCCGCCCAAACATGAGTATGGCAGGTTTACCCCCCAGCTCTCAGCTAGGGGGTAAACATGCCAGGAAAATGCAGATTCATGAAGTAATTATCACGCGGTAATACCACCGGCGCTTATTGCGCTGAAAAATTCCCCATTGGGTCCAATGGGGAATGGGGAATTACATTTACATTTACCGCTCAACCCATGATCTGGCAGTAATACTGCCAGACGGGTGGGTGGTAATGCAAATACAGTTGGGCGGTACAAAATACAAAACAACATAAAATAGACAAGGGGCATGAATAAATAACTAAAACCACAAATCATGTAACCAATTTTAAAACATAGTATCATGAAAATTCCACATGCCATTTTATTTAAAGGATAAATGACACCATTATTGCTAATGTGATTACATCATCCCTCCCAATCAAGTGAGTGAGCAAACAGATACCGGTGTAGAACCTATATAGAAAATATGGGGTCAAAAATGGGGTGGTGGTGAAAACATGGCGATTGCAATGCAAGGACGAACAAACCAGTGCCTGCAAAATGGAGGAAGAAGATCATCTCCATGGCAACCTCCCTTACCTTCATACACCTTGACGATGTGCTCGTGCTTGAGCAGCGCTGTGATTTCAATCTCGCGTTGCAGGTGCACCTTGTCCAGCTCATCCGTGATCTTGTCTTTCCCAATAGATTTGATGGCCACCTGCGAAAGAAGCCGCCACAGTCAGCGATCATGCACGGTGGAACATGCTCACAACACAGTGGGCGCACAGTGAATTCACAGGCATCACTTTACAATACCATTGATATGATATGAGATGACATGATATGGCATTTATAACGCGCCTATACCCAAGTGTTTCAAGAAGCATCGAGGCACGGGAGGGGAAACAGAGGGAAGAAAGATAGCGATCCTACTAGGCCAGGTCATTCAGATCGCGCAAGTGCATGGGAAGGGGGAAAGTGCAGGAGGGGAAAGGGGAGGGGAAAGTGCAGTACATGGGATAAATAGAATAAATAACAATAAGTAAAAGTACGGCCAGCTGGTGGCAAGTGCAAGGGTAAGTGCAGACATCGGGTGTTAAGTGCTGGTTGGGTAAAATGAATAAGGTGGCGTGTGGTTGGCTCGTGGTGGGCAGGTGCCCTCAGTAGTAGCCAAAGGACCTCTTCCCCAACCATTTGCTTCAAAACTGAATTGAGAGGCCAATGGCTTCTGTAATGGGCAGAGCCTCGCTTTTGTAGACGCTCCGGATAGTAGTACAATTTATGTGTAAGGTGCAGCTTATCACTGCATTCACAGTATCAGGGAGCAGATGTTATTGACCACAAGGAGGGAGGATAGCTCAGGGGCAATGCACTTGCCTTGGAAGCAAGATGACGCAGTGCAACACAGGTTTGATCCCCGGGTCTGCACCGCTGGGTATTAAGCGTTATAAATAACTAATTACAAGACAAACCATACAAATAACAGACCCACATCATACATAGATAAAACAAAATACAAGGCTTAAAGATATGTTGTCTTTTGCATGTCTGTCTATGTGGTGCACTACTATGCCTCTGGGCGCGCCTGCTAGCGCGGTAGAAATAAATTAAATAAATAAATAAATGTGACATCAAGGTACACACAGCACAGCACCGCTCCCATTACAGCCCAATGGAGCATCAAGCCACATCAAAAGACAGTTTATGTTGCTTAAGTCTAAATGTAAAAGAAAAATGCATCATGGCACGATAGCACTCCACCTGGTTTACAGGCTTGCACATGTATGTGCCCAACCGTAGCTCGACCAAGGCTGCATGTTACTGCTACGAAAGTCTGCAGACCTAGGCTTTTCTGTTACAACTATTTATTAGTCAAGTCATTTGGTTTATTTAAAGCAAACCAAGACTACAATGCCCAGCATGCAGGTCTGGGCTCGTGCTATGGCAACAGGGAGACATCAGGCCACCCGGGTTCTCACGCCATGTCCGTGCAATCAATACCAAGGATGCGGGCAAGATCCTGGATTACAAGTCTCTCTTTCATAAGACTCACCCATTCCTACTGGAACCATAACATTTCTGCAGGTGAAAGGACACAGCGGCACGCTCAACCACATCGAAATGGCCCGACAGCCTAAGCGGCGCAAGGGTGTTATTGAGGGCACAGGCCATTCCGACCCGATGTAGCCCAATGGGGAGGGCTATATGTAGCCCCCGAGATAGGCTGTGTTCTTATCAATCTTCAGTTAATCCTCATAGTCATCATTGCCATAGGAAGCCGTGAGATGATGTGTGTACTACGCCCGGGGATACTAATAGTGGGAGGGGAGATTGGCGTAGCCGTGGGGTAGCCAGCCTATCAATGGATAGGAAGAGGCTGGCCCTCAGGCTGGAAGAAGGAGCCATGGGCGTATGGGGGGGCTGGAGGGGTGGCCACCCTCTGGCTCCCCCATGGTGCCCAGTGCGCCCCCAGCCTCCCGCTGGTGCCCTTTTACCCGCCCCATCGGAAAACAAAAGCTGCCTCCGCCATTGTCAGGGCTATGCCACGAATAGGTTGGGGAGTGGGTAGGCGGTCAATAGGAAATGATGTCTGGAGCGGCCGCAACTATATAGGCCCCAGGGAGATCTGTGGCTTGGTTGAAACTCAGTAATTTATCAGGAAATAAGAGTTTAGCTAATCAAATACTACCACCTAACTCCCTGGGGTGCTCATACCTCACAGTCTTTCTATCATATTAAGCCTTGGTTGTTGATTTTTCTTCTTTTCTTCTTTAAAAATCAACAAGCAGCACTGTTCGCTCGGCGAACACTGCAAGATGGCAGTACCCAGGTTTCGTGCAGGACAAAAGAAAAAGCCTGACACCGAATGTTGATAAGCAAGAAGAAATTAGGTTATGCAGTAAGAGTTCTCCAATCAAATGAAAATAAACACAGTGTATTAGTATACCCGAGGGCGGGGGGGTAGGGGCGTGTTCTGATCAATGATACCACAGGTCAGCAGAGTATCAAGGGCCCATCGGAACGCTTCCCCTGGCAATAATGGAGAACTCAACCATGGAGCAAATAAGCCGTCTTTATTCTCCAAAAGACAGGGATCATACAGGAAACAAAAATCTCAGGCGATCACAGCGCCTGAACCTGTGTCACTTGCTTGTATCCCTTAGTGATGTCACAATCACCAACCCATCCCAAAAACCTAACGGCCATCCCTATTGGGTAGCCCAGGTGATAGTACCTATAGAGATCTCCTATGTGAATTATGCCATTGATCTTTACATGTCAGGTGGGTCAGCCGGAGACTTCCCCAAAAATGATCTATTACTTTGTTGCAGGGTCACATGATGACCATTGGCCCTTGCAATATTACACGCACTCCACACCAAGCCCCCCTCCCCCGGGCTTGAGCGTCTGGATTAGCTGGAGCGGGTGTCCCCAGGTCTGGGACCCTGTTCTGTTCACAGTGCTCAAGGTAATGAGAAAGACTGTCTCCATTGTTGCCACCTAGCCTGGGAGAGTGCCTGCAGATTCCAATGTTAGCTGGACAACGCATCCATCAGTTGTTAGGGAGAATTCTCAGAAATGTGCCAATTCCTCTCTACCTTAGAGATCCCCAGCTCTTTTGCTGGGCTCTAGGACTTTTTCATTTTTACCTGCAGAGAGTGAGACCCTTTTTTCCCACTATCTCATGTATTTTAATGTGAATTTAACTCTGCGTTTCTTTTGGTTTTTGGGGTCTGACAAACTCCATAGGCATCTTTTTACATTGTAGCACACAGCACCTTCAGTGTGGTGCTACAGGGAAGTCTTTCAGATTTCCCCAAAGGTTTAAATACCTTTCTCTTGGATAACTACTGTGTGAAATTGACTTTTACAATTGTAACTTTTTAGACCCAGCACACACTATCTTACAATAGGGTGCTGGAGGGGTTACTTAGTATCCCCTTTGCCTAACTTCTCATGTAACTATTTTAAGTTACCCTTTCATCGATTAATGGCTGGTGGCAGTGGTTTACTTTTTACTACTGTGGCGCGTCTTTACCGCAGGCTACGTTCGCAGGGCCAGTAAAGCACACTTGGGTTCCATTTTCATCAAAATGGGCCCAGTCTTTTTTCTCCATTTCTGTGTTGAAAGGCCCTTCTTGAGATTTACTTTGCGCGCCAAACCAGGTTTGGTCCCTTTGTTCATTTTGTCTTTGGCGGGATTCACGAGTGAAGACCGCCTCTGGCTCCAGGGTGTCAGGTGGGGGCAGGAAGTGAGGGCGGTGCCTGAAACTCCCTGTGTTTAATCTCCTAGGAGACAGGAATGCACCCTTAGGTGATTGGCTAGCTGGCTGTCCGGCAAGGACAGCCACCCTGCTGGGTGACTTACAGCTAGGCTGGAATGGTTTATGGGTTTTTCAATGAAAAAAAATGCATCGAAGAAAACCATCAAATGTAAATGCATCAAATTGCTATCCTTCATATATAAAAGTACATATCCATCGATACTTGTCAATATAGGGATGGACAAGTTTCAATAGATATGTGCTTTTAAATTTAAAAGGTAGCATTTCGATTCATTTATTTTACACGTTAAAACTATACATGGAGCTGCCTAATGCTGACATTTCAGCACCACTGGCCAGCTCCTTGTAATGTTTTATTGTTTATTGTATATTGGGGTGGGGGTTCCCCCCACTACCACCCAACCCCCAAGTCACCCCCCTTAACTCTAACCCTTACCCTAACCATATTTATCCATCAAATTATCCATCGAAATTAATTCAATGAGTATGCTTTTTGATGGAAACGCAATTCAATAAATACATTTCGATGGATAGGAATTAGATGGAAACACCAGATACCGGCTAGAATGAATGGGAGAAACCTGCATAAAAAGGCAAGGCTTTTTGGCTTGGAAGACAGAGTCGACCACTGGACGAAGGAATCCGAAGAAGAACTTGAAGAAGACGCCTGCTGCAACTCCTGGACCGTTGGTTTGCCCAGTGAAGCCCTACTGCTGTGCTGAAACTTTCGTATCAATAGAGGAGACCTGCGAAGACAACTTCTCCCCTTGAGTTGGTGGGAACAATTAACTCCAAAGTAAGCCACCTGAATATCATTCTCGGAGCTGGTTGAATTTCCATTGCAGTCGCTGCTGGAACGGAATAGCCAGGGAGAGGAACACCAGTTTGTGTGTGTTGCTTTTAAGTTAGCCAAGAGCTCCAGGAAGATCCTCTGGACATCCAAGAAGCAGGACTGACTGAGCCTGAGCCCCCTCAACAGAGTGTGGGACCCCAGAAGCAAGGAAGGTCCATCTCGACAGCCAAGAACTGCAGTGTTGCTGTGTGGGATACACGAGGAGCTGAAAAACCGAAGTGCCACTTGCTTGAAGTTTGCCGGTTGCTGTTGGTAACCGTCCCATTACAGTGCAGGAGTCCCCAGAAGTCCTCCCTCTTGTCCCCACAACTGAGGCCCAGGAACACAGGATCCGAAGAGCTGCACAGGAACAGAAATCATAGCTACATTTTCTTCTAACTAAAGGTACTGTGAAAGTCTAAGAAAACTTACCTCTTGTTGTAGATTTGCTTCTACTGCTTACAGGTCTAACAGCTTGTGGCCAAACTTTGATTCTTTTTCATCAAAGACTTCTAAACATTGTGCAAAGACTTTTCTTACTTACCTGCAAGAAGTGCTTCAGCCACATAGACTTTTGCCCATTGAATTTGGTTTAGCCTGTTTCCCTGAAACACTCTTCTCTCCTCTGAATGGAGGGGTGTCTAAAAGTATTTGCCTGATTAAGAATATTTCAGGTCCCTTGTTTGTTCTAATAACCTTTTCTTTGACACTCATCTCAGTACTATTCTAAATGCTAACAGTAACATATCAATGTTCACAGTGTCCTAACTATTGATGCCACCTTAGGGTGTAGACAGTCTGTGTGTGGCATCCCAAATGGGTGCTTGCTGATTTAGGAACTAAGAGTGTGTATTTTTGAAGGTATTTGTGTGTTGCTATTATATTGCTCCCTTCTAGAGAAGGCTTAGTCAACTGACCGGTAAACAAATAAATAATTGTTTTTATCAAGAAACCTTGAGTTTAAGTGTTTATTTGAGTACTTGGCACTATGAATCTTTGTGTAACCACTCTACAGCTCACATTGACCCCTCTTCTGGAGAGAAGCCTGGCTGCTCTACCACACTACCAGCCTGTGTAGTTCAGACTTATACCGAAGGTTGTGTCCTATTGTCAGGAAGCAGAGGTTGTTGTAGTGCACCCAAAAGGACTACTACCCCAAATCTTTACCTAACTTCAGTCTTGTCCAAGTTTAGAGCACTGGCAACACTTGGATGCCGGGCTGATCAACGTTTTCTTGGAGCATACGTCCTGCTGCCAGTTCTGGGCTTCCCATGAGACAGTGCACAATCTTTTGAAAGATTTGAAAGGAGAGATTTGTGATGGGAATCAAAAGAAGCCGGTGCTTTGTACTAAGATTCCTGAGTGAGCCTCGTTGGTTCATGGTTGATTACCATGAAAGAAATCAAATATGTTTAGGGTGGGTTTGCATTGCTGTTTTTATTATTGATCAAGATTCCCATTTCTTGTACAGTTAGCACTTCTTGTCATCATGAACTACGCGGGCCGGTGTGCTATTGAAAAAATCCTGCGTGTGATTGTTATGTACTATTCAGTGCGCTCAGTGCCCGTGCACAATGTCAGCGGTCCAAGTGGCCTGAATACATCTCACCGTGATAGTAGAGGGTGCTGGTGGTTGTTGGCTGTCCCGAGTTTGTGGGCCTGAGGGCAGCCAATATAGAGTGACCGTGAGCGAGCTCCGGATTGGCGGCTACATAATACTTGTCGCAGTGAGGTGTGGTTGTGGGGGAGGTCAGGTTAAATGTGTCCGACTACTATGAGCAGGTTGGCCAAATGGCACAGTGGGATCAAGGTCCTGGCATTAGAAATTTGCACATTTCGAAGTTTTAGCTCTGAGGCTGCGTACCTGTTGTAAAGAGTTGCCAAAGTCAGGCGGCCACGGCTGTGAGGACGGTTACGAGTCCATGCGGCTGGGCGTGCCGTGAGAAGGGCTTGGTTTGGGCAGATATCAAGCATGTGTTGAACATGCAGGGAGTTCCGGCGGGGCGGCGGTTGCAAGAGGCCTACCTTAATGGCCAGATTGGCCTCCACAGTTTGGATGAGCGATCCCGTCCTCTATCTTGGATGTTGTTTAACTAGTAAGAGGAGGGTGATTGATTGGCTGGGAGACAACTGCCAATTGGTGGAAACAGAAGAGACTCCTGGTTGGGTGGTTGGGTGGTTGGGGTTGCTCCATTGTTGGATGCAGTGGGGCTTGGAAGATTTGATAGCACTGGCTATCGCTGGTCAGTAATTGCTTGGATTTAGGCTTAAACATATGGTTGCCCATTAACCACGGGCAAGTTAGTTAAAAAGAAGAAATATGTTTGTATATCGGTGTATGCCAAGTTTAGCTCCCGATTGAGTCAATTTATCAGTATGTTAGATGGAGTAGGATCGCCGTTACAATAATGGTGAAACAAATGCTGGACTGTGGGAGCTGTTGTGCATGCCTGATGCAAGTGAGGGTGTGCAGGAAGCTGTCCCTCTGTAGGATGAGGAGGCCCTTTGTGGGGTAGGGAGCCCCGTGGTCTGCGCGGTGAAGACCATGTTAGGTGGAACTGATTGTAATTGCACTAGGGGTGAGAGAATTCCTGAACTAAGGTCGTGGGTGTGTGATTAGCAGTCCCTGTGTGTAACGAGGGAATTCATTGTAGAGTAGAGACCACGGTGAACACCATGATGTCCGATGGCGTTTTAGATTATGTTCTGGGTGCAGCTGGGTCAAAAAGAAACCCTGGTGGTAGTTGGATTGTTTAAGGGGTGGGTGCTCCCTGGACTAGGGATATCCATAGACTAAGATAGTGTCTGGGAAAACCGCAATCTCATTTTTGTGTGCTAAACATTACATGCTTAAATCCATTCTGCAAAATTGTAGGCCTCCGAACAAGTCACAAAAGCAATCTCATGTCTGGAATCCTACCTTACCTGATGGTACTATACAGATAGGTCAAGAATACCAAACATCCTTGTAGCTCCCAGCAGGCCCAGAAACTCTGCTATATTTTCTAAGGAAAGTGGTGTATCCATGCGGTCTTGTTAATATCCGTCAAATCCACATATATGCAAATGCTACCAGTTACATTGGTTGCCAGCACCATTGGAGATATACATTCAGAACTATCTGTGCATTCTCTGCCATCTCTTGATCTTCTCTTCCTTAAGCAGGGCTTTGTGTTCAGTCGTCACAACGAATAGTATAAGCTCGCTATAGCCCATGGCACAACTATTTAAAACATATAGAAGTTACTGTTCTCCTTAGCATTCACAAGCTATATGTGCACCCACAAACCTGCCCAATTTAGGGGTCCCTTATATGTTATCTTTATACCAATTAATGATGCTAAACCAAACTTGGCATCCCACAATATAGTCACCTCCTTCTGCACGCATGGTTTCCACATTTGTGGCAACACCCCACACACACTTAGAGCAATACTCTGTTATCCCCCAAAAGGCCCCATGTTAATCTTTGTATAGAGGGCATGGCACGTCATACAAAATATCCATAAGGCACCCTGTGGATCGCCCTACATCCAGACATGTGCCACAATTCCTCCACCTCACTAAGAACTATTGTGGATTTCTCTTATAGTACAGTGAGCCCTGCCTTTCCTAGTTCGCCAAACATTTTCTTCCAGGTAATAGCTTGCTCCTTTTGAGCCATAGACTAAGATGTTGATTGGGAAAACAGCTGTCTCATGTATGTGTCCGACACACCCCTGCATCAGATGCTAAAACCCACCCAGTAGAGTCACACAAGGATTCACACCTTATCAGATGGTACTATAAAAATAATTCAAAAACCATACGGGTGATGACTCCAAGATGCAGCATGCTAATATCTTCAGACAAAAATGGTATGCACATTTTGGGGAACTTTATGAGAAAAGAAGGCTGTTTGAGACAGTGAATCATCTAACAACTGGCAGCCCCCGCCTTAGTGACAACAAATGACCAACTCATATTTTAACTCGAAGCAAAGACTGCTTTGCTTTCTCTAAGGAGCAACACAAATCCTGGTCCAGACTGGTGACCTCTTCAAATCTGAACCCCCAATTGGGGCCCGTCTCTCGTTCATTTATTGAATGATATTACTGCAGTGTGCTTTACGCAAGATTCATGGTTGAAGGCCGCAATTAACCGCTTATTAGAAAGGGGGACTCAATGATCCAGCCAACTTTCACACGGTCTCTTCATTGGATGCCCAAGGGAAGATCTTTGCAAGGGGTTGTAGAACATTTAAATCATGAATTCTCAGGTGTATCGACCCACGTTCAAGTTATTATGCTGTAACATTTGGTGCTGTGGGCTTAGAAAATCCAAGATGGATGAAAAGCCCACTATTTCGCCAGAATCCAGGAAAACCGCACAGTTTTTGCACACACCAAAATGGTTGCCTGACCAGCCACCCACCAGTGCGAGCTTGATGGGCCAGAGGCGCCATGAGTGAAACGTGGTGCCAAAGGAAAAACAGCAGTTCCTATTAGCTCAAAAAGCGCTTTGAAATCACCTTTGCTTCTCTGAATGCAAGCTCAAAATGCCTATTTCAAACATTACAAGATATTCAAAAATCTTACTGAACACCAGCAGACGTCTGGTAGAATGAAGTCTTGTGTGCATACAAAATTTGGAAAGATGAAGAGCCTAAAATAATGTTCATAACAAAACTGGCTGAGCTGTGGATGTCAGCAGCTTAAGTGAAATGGGATTTAAAGCCACTAAAATCGAAATGTTTAAAATAAATGAGTGACCTACTTTTGAGTGTCACATAGGTTGCAACTGCTTAAATGTCATGGTTATGAACTTAGAATCAGCGTTCTAGCTGCATGTGTTAAAATTGTACGTTTGATTTGAATAAAGAAAAATAGGAACAAAAGTGACCTTTGGCTGAAGCCTGGCTTAAAGGGACTGAATTTTGCCTGGCAACTACCCCCGACAGGAGTTGAAACCTTCCCAGCAACTGCATTCACAGGCCTGGCCTGCCTTCTGCTGCCCCACCAAAAGGAGATTACACCTCTCTGATTGAATAATTGAATCAGGGGAGGGGTACCTGGGACTGCAGTGAAACAGAACAATGAACTTCCCTTTGCTCCAAGCAATTGCTAAATCAGAGGGTCATAAATGGCTTCCTCTTGGAAGGAAATGGGAGGGGCACTGCCTCTGTGAGCCAGCTGAGCTTGGAGGAAGTGGACAAACCAGAAATTCCCCCATGTGCTTTGGGAAACCACACCACTCTGGGCCAGAGCATAAATTTGAAAAGATGGATAATTCATAGTACAAAATTGTCAAAATTATATCAATAATACCATTATTCCTGTGATTTTTCTGTGCACATTTTAAGAGGTGTTAGGACTCTGTGGTATGTTCTGGGGGGTAGTAGTGGAAATTAGGTTATTACTCCAAATGTCTGTATGTTAAAAATCTGACACTTCATCAGCTGATGCCCATATTCCTTGCGCACATTTGTGTAAATTCTGGAAAAGTTTAGAGGTTGTATTATGGATGAAAAGGGAAGAATTCTGTCAGAGGTGAACACAACATCTTACAAAGACAGGGATCGGATGGTTTGGCGCTACAGAAAATATGTTAACTGGACATATAATATTAGAAATATTGTACATAGATAAATATGCATTTAAGTCAAAAATAGATTTGTGTGCAAAGTGACAAGAGGAGTGTTCTTTCTGTATGCCATAAAAAGGATGTCTCAGGATACAGGATGACTCACAACTCAGTTCCCCAGTCAGGCGACAGAGAATCCTCTAGCCTATCAGGATCCTCAGTGGGTTGGGCATAGAAAGTCAGCCATCCCACTCATTTTCAAAAGACATAAAAAGAGCCACTGAGACCCAGGTAGGGACATTCACTTTCCACTTTCTTGCAAAGCACTTTGACGGATGACATCCAAATTCAGGCACTATCCAGAGACCAGAACTTAGAAAACCAGACTCCAGATCCCAGAACTTTGAAGCAAAAGGCCTACTGCAAGCTAAAAGTATTCTCAGCCTGCCTTACATCTTTGCAAACTGATTTACCCCAGACTTCCAAGGGGCACATCAGAATAAAACAGCCAGGCTATGCTGTTTGATTCTAGCCAAGAACTTTTGCCAGAACCAGACCCAGAGAGCAGTGCTGTATCCAGAACCGCAGACCAGAGACCAGACCAGACCGCTGTGCAGTGCCCAAACTTTTGCCAGAACCAGAGATCCAGATCAGCAGAGCAGAGCTGACCCAGATAGTTGTGACTTCAGAACCACCCGCCAGAAGTACAGTCTAAACCTGACCAGATCTGTGACGAGGCCCATTCCTTCCAAAATTAGGAGTGAGTAGCCAGAACTGTGCAGAACCAATCTCTTAGTTTAAAATAATCTTATTCAAACTATTTTAACCTGTCCAAACTGCATCATAGAAATCGTGTGTCCATTCTGTGATTTCAAACCTGTGAAAGTGTCATTTGCCATTTGAATCTTACTTTATTTCTGAAAAACTACCTCCACTAAATCGTCCGCATCTTTTGAACCATACATGCTGGGAACAAGATTTAACCTTCATTTTAAAGCTAAGATCACAAGCTTTCCAACAAGCGCAGTAGTTTTTCTGTAATCACGCTCGACGCATTCGGAAAAAGTGCTGCGAATTGCAATTTGACAGCCCCTGGAAATCCAGGAACCAAAGAATAAAATCTCCTATCCCTGAAAGTCTGCCACCCAAGGAGCAGAGAGGAGGTAGGAGAAACAAAGGACCCAAACAGACCCATTTTGTGGAGGAGGTACAAATCTTCCAATTTGAGGGAGAGGGATATTCGGAGGATCCTGGGAAAAGGATCTTCTCCTTCAGAGATGGGGGACTCCTCCCAAAGAAAAATGGGTCCCAAGGGATCCAAATCCAGACTGGGTAGATGTGGGGACTGAGCTAATGCCGCCCATCATCTCATCCCAGAACCAACAACATCAAAATTGGGTGACACAAGGTGAAACACCCGGTCATAGTAGGGACTCCAGAGGGCACCCCTTGTTTACTAGGGAATGACCTCCTGAGAAGGGTGTCCCCCTAATAGATTGCGTAAACAAGGTCCTCTGGACCCAGACTAGCCGGCCAATAAAATTAAACCAGAGTGTCAACCATGTTAGTTTAAACGGCACATGCCACATGGTTGAACAGAAAACTGACCAAGTAGAATTTCACTTCCAGTACAACCAAATTCCAGACGTGACAGTAATAGCAGTAGGACAACAGTCTGGTGACGGGGGGGTCCTCTCTATTTCTGAAAATCAACCTTCCTTCCAGTTTAAGGTGGCATTCCACACTGGAAGGACACACTCTGAAATTCTTTACTAATCCACAATCAGACATTCCCACTCCAATAGTCCAGAAATATGTGAAATCAGCTCAGAGCCTGGCTGATATTCAGCAAATTGAAGAGCATTTGTTCATCCCTGTTCAGTTAAATGATGGGAAGGACTCTGTTCTTGCCCGAGTGTGTGTGAACAACAGTAAGAGCTTCATCAGCGAAGCCATGTTCCGCCAACTCCCAAAAGATCCAGCCATTCCCACATTCAAACTGATAGACAAATGGGAAATGGATCTGGAAACACCCAATTCCAAACATCTCCTGCCAAGCAGGTGTATGCTCAAAATCTCCATTGGCAACAAGAGGATAGTCCATAATTGTTGGGTCGTGCGAGACGTCACTGCCACCTTTTACTTAGGCGGTGACATTCTCAATTGCTTTGCCATTAGTTTGGACCTAATAAACTTCAAAGCTTGGTCCCGATTAGCGGATAATCCCATGGGCTTTGATGATCCAGAAAAAGCATTTAGGTCAGCTCAATTGCTACCTTATGCAGTTGAAATTCAGATCAAAGAGGACGTCACCATCCCAGAAAGGACCCGACAATTCTCCCTGGAAGTGAAAGTTAAGAGGACAAACATTGAAAAACCCTGATGCTTATATTCATCTAAATGCTTCTCTTCAACAGCAAGGGTTGGGGGTAAACCCAACATACGTGCTAGAAACGAGATTTAACTTTCATTTTAAAGCTAAGATCCTAAGCCTTCCAACAAGCCCCGACTTTCTACTCCTTATAGTTTTTCTAGTTTTTCCGTAATCGCGCTCGACACACTGGGAAAAATTGCCACGAATTGCAATTTGACTCAACTTCTTCATCTGTCAAAAATAGCTGTCTTTTGCTTCCACTGCTGAAATTCGTTTTCAACCTGATAATCCCTCATGAATCATTGCTAGTGTTGACCTGAACTAATTCAAAGTAGCCGTCACTTACCCTGAATTTCCTAGAGGGAATTAAAATCATTTTTAGCATATTTTCACTTCATTGCAAATCACATTAAAAGAATGTCTGCCTATTTTAAGCGTACCGGTTGCTCTAAGCTTGCTAGGGGGGAACTGTAAGCTGTATTGCATTTGATTGTGTTCCTGAAAACTGTTTGCTCTCCTTCCATCTCCTTATATTGCATAGGGGGGGGAGTGAATTGTCAAAAGAAAAAGTGATCATATCTCTTGTTGAAACCATATCAGTTTATTTCTGTGCTGCATTCTTTCCATCATTGCTTTTCCTTGAAACCATAAAAGTATTCGCTGCTACCTTATCCTTTCTATATTAACTCCTTACTGATTGAAAAGAGTGTGCAATTGTAACATTACCCATTGTTGATCAACTTTATATTCATAAGTGTGCTATCAAATATTAATTTATTCATAAAAGGGTGATATATATATATAAATATATATATAGTTTCATTTTTTCAAATAAATCTTAATTTGCAAAACAAACCTACTTCTTGGCTCAGTGAGGTCAGAGGGGATTCAAAGGGAGGGGCGTTATACAAAAGGTTTATCATCCAGATCTATGAACTCGTCATACAAATATATAAATAAGGGCTTCCCTTGGGCATCCCAGATTAGGCATGGACTTAGTTGGAGTGCTGAATTGATGTCACTTAACAGAATGGAGTTGTAACCATATTAGTCATCTCTAGGCTGTAGTTCACGCCGGGGTCCGTACAATCGATCAGGTCTTCAGGTTAAATCTCCTGATTCAGAAATATATGTTGTCACTTTAAGAAAAATGAATTTATATATGGCATGCATAGGCTTACAGAGAGCCTTTGATGAAGTCCCCCGCCCAATTCTATGGGATAGATCAATTACTCTAGATATTCCACACCCCCTGTTCAGCCCAATACAATCTTATGCTCACATAATGAAGCTGTTGTCAGATGGGGCTTTGGGAGGAGCAACAACTCTCGCTTTTTAAGTAGGAGTAAGGAGTTTCACAAGGCTGCATCTTGGCTGATATAGATCAGATCGATATCGATGGTGTCCTAGAGTTTCTCTAGACTGTTTTGACTGGCGCTATGCTACTAGGCAGAGTTAGATATGATATATATGATATGATATGATATCCTGCCCTTTTATTTGCCGATGATGTGGTATTGATCTAAATGGCGCCGACTGGGCTAAAAAAGCAGATGGTGGAATTTGTTGCTTTCTGTGAAAAGGAGGGCCTGATGGTTAATAAATCTAAAACCAAATCAATTGTATTCAAGCGAGTAAGGAAGAAGCAAAACAATTGGTGATAGAACCATTGATCAAGTCAATTTTCTTTACTACTTGGGGATCAGACTCACAGACACGAGAAAATGGGTAATGCAGATGGATAAGTCCAACATAATACTAAGAAGTATAGTGCAGCTGCGATAAAATATGTGAGCAAACATGGGGAAGGTGCAGTCAAGCCAAGCCTTAATATCTACAAACTGCAAGCGAGGCAAGCTACACTCTATGGTGCAGAGATGTGGCAGCGTAGGAGCGACAGAAAATACTTTCCTAAAAAATATGTGGAATCTACCAAGGAGCACTTCAACATTCTGTGAAGAGACAGTTCTGAGTTATGTCGGTCATGCCGGTAAGATAGCTTAGCAGGTTGAGCACTCGCTGCTGTGATCTATACGTCATAGGTTAGAATCCCGGCAATGCCAAATCACCCTTTCATCCTTCCGAGGTCGATAAATGAGCACCAACTTAAACATATAAAGCGCTTGGGGCTTAAGCGCTGTGCAAATAACACATCATGGTTGTAGGTGAAAGGATCGAATACAAAGGGTCGAAATGCAATTGTTTCGATACAAAAGGACCCTACACAAAAAAAAGAAAACAAAAATCGAATGCACTTTTTGGGGGGGGGTCCTCACTCAATCCCCCGTTTTTTGGGCAAAAACAACAAATGTAACCTATACCAAGGCGCAAACAAAAAAATTTTTTTAAAAAAAAGTCATTCGATCCTTTTTATTTCGCTTCTTTTGACTCGAAACAATTGTATTCGACCCTTTTAAATTCGAACCTTTGGGTGGACACCACACATCATTAACATTATATCGGTTGGCTGATTGCTATTAAACCCATGTTAAACTGTATTCGCTTATGGAGTGCTCCCCCATTACATAAATATAGAGGCGCGTTACAAGACGTGTTCAGTCAAGAGTGCGCGAAATCTTTGCCCTCATGTAATCATGTTAAAAAATCTCTTGTGAAACCTAGGTTATGGTATTTATCGGTCTGAACTAGAAAAAAAAAAAAAAAAGCAGTGAGATGATAATGACCCTCTTGTGTGAAGTGCGAAATAGAGATTTCGAAGAGACTATTATTAAGAGATCGGCAACTCTCGCACCGTACTGGGATTGCAAATAACCTTTGGGTTATGAACCATATTGTGACTATATAAGACCACAAACGTCAAGTTCAGAGGTGGTATCTTACCTGTGGCAATGCACACTTATCAATGGGATTGGACTGCTTCAGGTTCTTGCCCATTGTGTCCAGGTACAAGAGAGACGGTTATTCATTTCTTTTTGCTTTGCCCCAGGTATAGCAGCTTGCGGTAGCGCTATCTAAGGCCTAGAGTTAATAGAGTCAACCTTCGCAATACATGTATATCAGCTTGCGGAAGCGCTAGCTAAGGCCTAGAGTTAATAGAATCAACCTTCCCAATACGTGTATATCAGCTTGCGGAAGCACTATCTAAGGCCTAGAGTTAATAGAATCAACCTTGGCAATACATGTATATCAGCTTACGGAAGCACTATCTAAGGCCTAGAGTTAATAGAATCAACCTTCGCAATACATGTATATCAGCTTGCGGAAGCACTATTTAAGGCCTAGAGTTAATAGAGTCAACCTTGGCAATACATGTATATCAGCTTGCGGAAGCACTATCCAAGGCCTAGAGTTAATAGAATCAACCTTCGCAATACATGTATATCAGCTTGCGGAAGCACTATCGAAGGCCTAGAGTTAATAGAATCAACCGTCACAATACATGTATATCAGCTTGCGGGAGCACTATCTAAGGCCTAGAGTTAATAGAATCAACCTTCGCAATACATGTATATCAGCTTGCGGAAGCACTATCTAAGGCCTAGAGTTAATAGAATCAACCTCCGCAATACATGTATATCAGCTTGCGGAAGCACTATCTAAGGCCTAGAGTTAATAGAATCAACCTTCGCAATACATGTATATCAGCTTGCGGACACGCCGTCTAAGACCTAGAGTTAATAGAAACAACCTTGGCAATACAATGATAGCTGTGATGGCATGTATAGGAACGGATGAAGCGTCGTGTGTACATGCCGTCCCAAATCACATCTTTCATGCTTGGGTTTTCAGGAGAAATTGACTTGATCAGGATCAATCATTAGACATAGCCTTCCTTAATTCACAGTACCGTGGCCTTCACGCTGCTCAATTGCTTAAATTACTTTTTCACTTCTGTGTGTGACAGCCGCTATGGCATAACTGAGGAATTTGAGCGTTAGGGAGCGAATTTAATAATTCCTTGTATAGATACTACCAAGATTATGGTAACGTATTATTTGTATACTTGAAACTATGGAGTGACATGGGGTTACATATATTCCATATTGTCATGACATAGTTAAGCACCAGAACTTGAAAGGGTCTTTAACATGTATGTAGTTCTCTGTTATATTGATCATCTGGCTACGAAGACATGTTAGTCTGGGATTTTATCTCCCTCGCTATGAAATATTTAATTTGTTATTATGTGCAAATTAACCTGATTTATAGGCCTAATAACGTATATTTTTTTATTGTTTTAAATCATATGTTGTTGACTGATTATGTCACATATATCTGCTGTGCTACTGTATGAGAATTATTTTGTACATACCTTAATGGCCAAATTAACAAATTGGGCCAGATTCATGGATTGTTTTGCACGGTTCAAAGTGACTTTGCACTGGCGACAACAACCCTGATTCATGGAACTGTTCAAAGAGTATTTTTACTGTGGGATGTTTTTACCCATGCATCCAAGCCCTACCATAAAACTGTGCAGTACTGGCATGGAAAACATCATGATGGCCAGAACTCCCCAGAGAGTGCACAGGGAAAACATGAAGAATAGGCTGCCACCCATTTTTGCCTATGTTGTGAGCACAGGTGGGCACTGCCTAAAACCACCATTGGGCTACACACACAGTAGCCTGAAACCATTGGGAATGGCAATGCTGATTGCCAAAAAGCAACTCAGAACTGTGGGGAATTCATTTTCTTAATCCCAAAAATGGTTGCAATACCGGTGCTCACCACTATCAGAAAGCCGGCGTTTTAAAACCACCAGACTTTTGTGCAAAACTGAACAAAGGAACCGAAACTAGGCCAAGGAAAGACTTGCTAAGAGGTGGATACAATGTAAAACTATATTCTGAAATGACTTGAAGGAAGTAATTATTTAATGTATATATAAAAAAAAATAGCTGCATGTAAGTTGGATTTGAATGTAGAAAACTGGGAACTAAAGTGACATTTAGCTGAATTCTGCCTGACAACTACCCCCGACAGGAGAAACCTGCTCAGCCACTCTTCCCAGGCCTAGCTGCATCCTGCTTCCCCACCAAAAGGAGTGGACACCTCTCTGATTAGATTAGGGGAGGGGCACCGGCAGGAGGTTGCACAAAGCCTTGTCCTGGACTCAGGCAAATGTTATATTGGGGGGGGCCGTAAAGTGGCTTCCTCTTGGGAGAAGTGGGAGGAGAAGTGCCTCTGGGAGCCACCCGAGCTGGAGGCGGGGGCAGTCAGAAGCTTCCCCCATGTGCTTTGGAACCTAAACCACACCCATCTGGGCCAGAGCATAATTTTAAAAAGATAGATAACTCATAGTGTGGACTTGTCAGAATTATATAAGTAATATCATTATTCTTGTGATTTTTCTGTGCACTTTTTAAGAGGTGTTAGGGCCCTGTGGTGTATTCTGGGGGGTTGCTAGCGGAAAATAGGGTCTTACTCCAAATGTCTGCATGTTAACAATCTGACACTTCATCAATTAATGTCCATACTCCTTGCGCACATGTGTGTAATTTTTGGCAAATGTCCGATATTGGTAAACCAGTCAAAAAGCGCAAAATGTTGTCATTTTTTAATGCAAGCCCCCAGGAAGATCAGAGGCGGACAAGCATGGACCATAAGGAATATATAATGTGTACATGTAATTTCAACAAATTGTGTATCTGGGAAATATGTATTTGAATCAAATATAGATTTGTGGGCAAATTGACCAGGGGAGGATCCTCTGTCATGATCTCTGCTTCCAAAAGGTCAGGACTTACCCAACTCCCTTGGAAGCAGACCCATAACCCAGGTTCCGAGTGCCAGCCAGTCCCAATTGGGACCTTTTGGACCCTGTCCTGGCGCCAGTGGCGCCAGGCTCATAAATATGCCCAGTCCCAGCGCTGCAAGCGCCGGGCTCATAATGCTTGGGTGGACTTACCTGCAGCAGACCATGCTGCTTACTTACCTGCCAGTTGAACCCCTGATTCCCTTCTGTTTGGGACTACTTTTCCTGTTGGGTGGGGCAGGAGCCACTCCCTAGGTTCAGAACACTGGAACTCTTCTGGAAAGCAGGAACTCTTTTCTTACCTAGGCGTGGCTGTGGAAGGAGACACCTAAGCACTACAGGAGGCTATTTAAACCACACCTGATGGATGAATCTTGCTTTGCGTTATTCTGCATCCTCTGCAGCAGAACGCTCATCGTGTCTTCTGCATCTGATCCTGGGCCTAAAGGAAAAAGGCTTACCATCCTGAATCCAGTCTTCAGCAACATCTATAAAGACAAGAAAGAACAGGTTAGCACTACGGTCTTCAGTGACAGCGCATCTCTTACCTGGTCCATCGGCTGTCATCAACGCCTCGCGCAGCATTCCTGCATCTGAAAGACAAAAGCTTACCAACTCTTCGCACGCTCCGGAGGCCTTCGGCGCTGCATCCCGCATCTGTAAGACAAAAGAAGGTGCGTTTAAAGACATTTGGTAACGTTAAATACTCACGTGCCATTACTCCATCCATGCCGAACTCAGTGGGCATTCCGGCATCCTTCAGCAGCTCCGAACTGGTACCTGCAAAATAAAAGGACAGTTAGTGCGCATCGTGAAGCAAGCAACAAGCGCTTACTTACGCGCTTCCAGGCGCTTCTATTCCGCATACGGGTCCATCCTCAACTCACTTCAGCCAGTCAACCGCCATCGCCGGAACCCTGCAAACTAAGAGACAGCATTACAAAAGACTTTTAAAGACATTTGAAATATTCAGAACTCACCGTTCGTGAAGCAAACGACGGACAGCAGTCCTCTGAAGTCAAGAGGCCTGCGCTACCTATCCAGTGAAGAAACTGGTTACAGCACCCTGCCCCGAGGCAGATGGAGAGCTCGGCGCTCACTTACCTAAGGTGAGAGCGTTAACCTTTGGGGTTCTACAGGAGAGGAGAAAAGGAAAGAGATAGGGACACCCCAATAACCCCAGTTCATTAATCCCATATTTTCTATCTGCAGACATCTTACTCTTCGAGTCAGGCATACAGTGCACAGAGGTCCAGCCCAAAGAGACAACCGGGTGGTGCACATCACTTTTGAAGATACGGTAGTCGCCCAGTCAAGACCGGCGCCTCTGCGAGAATCAGGTGAGCGTTACATCCTCTGACCCATAAACAGACCTCATCATGATGACAATCCATTTCCTTCCCCCAATCATGGGAGAGGGGAGAATTGGGCCAATGACAAGTAGAGAGGGGCAGGCTCAGTTATGCCACGCACACACCCACTTCCAAAACACATAAAAAGAGACTGCTGGGACAGGTAGAGACATTCATTTTCCATTTCTGCGGAGCATTTTAACGGCCGACATCCCATCCAGACAGAGACCCATAGACTACAGAACTTTGAACCTAGAAGGCCCACTGCAAGCTAAAGTATTCTCAGCAGGCCTTCAGAATCCAGCAAACCTATTCAAACTATTCAACAGCCGGGCGAGCTGTTTGAATTCTGCCAGTATCCAGAAAGCAGTGTTACATCCAGAATCCACTTGATCCGGACCGGAAAACAGAGCAGTATCCAGAACCAGAGGCCGCTGTATCCAGAGAGGCTAGACCAGCAGAGCAGAGCGGACCCAGACGCTGTGAGCAGAACTGCCCAAAGTCCAGTTCAGTTGACCAGATCCGTGACGAGGCCCATTCCTTTCAAAATTAGGAGCGAGTATCCGCCAGAACTGTGCAGAACCCAATCTCTTAGTTAAAATAATCTAATTCAAACTATTTTAACCTAAGTAGAACTGCCTCCTAGAAATCGTGTCATCTGTCATTCTAAAGCTGCAAACTGTCACCTGTCATTGTGAGTTGTACTTTAAATCCAGAAATCTACCTTTATTAAATCGTCCGTATCTCTGGAACCGTTTGGGCTAGGAACGAGATTTTAAAACTGTGATTCTAGGCTTTGCAATAAGACTTCCTAGTCCCTATACTTTTTCCGCAATCGCGATTTACGCACGCGCAAAATTTACCGCGATTTGCGATTTGGCTCAATTTCTCCACTCGTCAAAATAGCAGCTCCATTCCTTCCTTTGTTAAAATCCGTTTGCAACCTGGTAATAACTCAGAGCATTGCTAAAGTGAGCCTGAACTAATACCAACAAGCATCTCTCACTCACCCTGAATCTCTAGAGGGAATTAAAATCAGTTAACACATTTTCCCATCCGTTGCCATCACATTTAAAAGCATTTTGGGCCTGTGTTTCAAACTTCTACCCGTTTCCTCTAAGCTTGCTGGGGGGGGAACTGAATTTCGTATTGTATTTGATTGCATTCCTGAGAACTGTGTGTTCCTCTTTCCATCTCCTTCCATTTCTTACATTGCATGGGGGGGGGGTGAATTGCCAGAGAAAAAGTGATTACATTGTTGTTGGTTGAAATCATATCAAGTTTATTTGCTGTACTGCATTTTATTCCACCTTGCATTTCCTTGAAACCATAAAGCATTTTCAGCTTCCTCATCCTCTATACTACTCCTAAGCAATGAAGTGTACCACTGTAACATTACCCATTGTGGATCCACATCATATGTCTCAGTGTACTATCAGATATTAATTTATTATAAAAGTGTGATATATATATATTGTTTAATTTTTCAAATAAACATTTTAATTTGCAAAACAAACCTACTTCTTGGCTCAGTGGGGTTAGGGGGATTCTAAGAGAGGGGTGTGATATAAGGGTTGTCATCCAGAGTACATGAACTGGACCTAAAAATATATCAATAAGGGTTTCCCTCAGCATCCCAGACTAGGCATTGACTTAGCTGTAGTGTTGAAGTGAATCCGCTTAACATTACAGTACAAAATGAACTTTGTACTGACCTTGCACTGTTGCATGAATCGGGGTTGGTGTCGCCAGTGCAAAGTCACTTTTCAGCAGTGCAAATTCACTTTGAACCGTGCAATACATTCCATGAATCGGGCCCATGAAGTATATTGACTGACACAAAGAACACCAAACCCCTGTGTATCTCCCAGGGTACCTATAACCTCTGCGATAATGTGCAAGGGGCATCCTTGGAGTCATCCATTCAGAACGATGTGGACCTTCTCGGTTGCCTCTTCCTTGCGCAGGCCCTCCTGGTCCAGTTTAAGGTAATCCTTAAGCAACAATGTCATGGCTCTTACCCTATACACCCTGCCAGCGCCCATCTTGTGCTCACGGGGTCTACGCTTTTCAAGCCTCTCTGAAAATACCTCTGCAGATTCCTTTGATCAGAAATCCAGGGCTCCAGATGGCATGGGGTCAATTCCCATCTCCATCTCCTTTTGGGGCTTCAGTCCTGACCTGCCTTGCCACATAAAACATACATGTATGCTTGTGCCTTTAAACTTCAGGTATGATTCAAAATAATACCAATAACTCTTTCTCCTGCCATAAGGCATGCAAACGAATGTCCACCTGCAACACTGTTCATTCTTACCCCAGGCCACCCTCACTCACTTCCTGTGGCATCATCTTCTGTGGCTTTCCTGTGCCCAACACCAGTTTGATCCTTTTACAATTCACAATAAACCACCATGCAGACCGTTTACATCCACTCATGGTGGCGCCCTTCCTTCAACTCCGCCACACTTATTATCCCTCCCATCCCGTCACACTCTGCCACAATGCCGTACTTTCTCATCACACCCTTTGCATGACAATATTGGCTCATGGCCATATAACCGACACAACCGCCTTTAAAACGCATGTTCTCTTTCACGTGGCCAGATTTCATCCCAGTACACCATTCAGCTTTACAACACATATCTGCACGGATGGTGGTTTATACTCGGTTACCCCCCTCACTCATGACGATTTTATCCTTTGGCATCTCTTTCAAGCAATTGGCACTTTTTTTTCTGTACAACACTCTTTCATCGCGGGATGATATTTTGCAGGGTTTTTATGACGAAAAACCTTTTAGGGGGCATTAGAAAAATATATATATGGTGTGTGGGTGTTCAGGAATAGAGGAACAATTTTAAGCAGCTGGGGGGGCTTGGGCAGGGGAACCCACCCCCAAAACATTAAAAAAATTAAATTCAATGAGGATTTTCGTTATGATATCCGCAGAAATAAAACCTGCGAAATTTCATCCCACAGTGAAATGACATTGAACCCTTTTTTCAATGCTCCTTGCTATTTCTATAGCAACGTCCAACTAGTTTTGGTTTTGAGTCTCTCCTGAATCTTGATGCCTGCTGAGAACCCGACTAGCCCTTATTGATGAGTTGACAAAAGTATTGAACCAATCCCTTAAAACCATTACATAGCTGCTCACATTCTCAGCAACTGATCGTTTCCTAGTAAAGAATGTCGGCCGTACTAAAGCCACATTACTTTTTTCCTAGCATAATATTCAAGCCTGTCCACAGCGCACACATGCAGCCCACTTCCCCTCACTCCTGATCTTCATCTTCTGGTGGCATATCATAAATCGACGTCCTTTGCATCCAGCCATTGTGTACTACATTGTGTAGGGCGGTTTCCTTCCTTATAAGGTAAAGCTCCAGGGTTGTCCAACTCCAGGCCTCAAGGGCCAGGATCCTGGCGGGTTTTCAGGATATCCCTCATTAATATTCATGAGGAAAATGTGCATACATTTAGAATCATTGCATGCAAATTTGTCTCATGTATATTGATGACAATTTCCCTCTAACACCCAACACAAGTGTCAAACATTGTTCTCCATCTTTCCCCTCATTTCCCTCCATCTTTTCCACCTTCTTGGCGATTGCCCTGGCTTTGCCAAACATGGGGGTGGGCACCCCAGACTTGTTTTTCTCCTCGTCATGGCAGTAACATGTACAAAAAGGCTCCTCCGTTATTGTAACAGAAGTAATAATAAAGATCTAAAATAAAAAGGTATTAGCCTATTTGACCTAAAACAATTGACCCTCGGACCAATTTGATTAAATTTTGCATGGGTGATTTGGCCTTCGGGGCAATTTGGTTGCATATCTTGCAAAATATCGACCCTAGAGAGCGGGGTGTCCCTCGCTTCTCATTTTTGCTATTTTGCAATTTTGAGGGTGCATGGGTGTCCCCCACTTCCTTAAAATTGGAGGTGGGGACAAAAATAAGCAAACTAAAAAAACAAATGTGCATTTAAAGTGGGCCCCGAGCAGATAAATTGCGCTAAGTATGCCGCAATCACAAAAGATTCGGTCAAACACACCTAAACCAAAATAAATACCCAAGATATTCACAATTAGCAGCCAGTTAGTGTTCCAAGTGATTTCTAATGGACGCTTTAAACTTCCTGATCAATTCGAGTCATAAACAGCCAACAGCTGCCACCCCCCACCTTCCAGAGGCTTTCAGAAAACAAAGATCATAAATGTTCATACACTTCCCTATGGACTCGCCATCAATGAGCCGCTGAGCGTCCCCCGAGTGTCCCAGGCTCTCTCTCCTGATCCTGCAGTCCCATCCATGTCTTCTTCTGGATGAGCACAACAGAGCCTTGACGTGGCTCTAGTTGTCCTGAGCCCACTGTGGTAGCCATTTGCAGGGAAGCACCATGGAGCATTCCACTGCCACCAGCAATGATGGGAGACACGGGATCGCGTGCAGCGAGCCGACACATCTAGCCCACGGCACAGGTCCTCCTCCAATGCTGCTGAAGTCTGTGGCACCTCAGGCTCCTCCAGAAATGATGGGAGCCTCAGGGTCGCGTGCAGCGAGCCACACATCTAGCCCACGGCACATGTCCTCCTCCAATGCTGCTGAAGTCTCTCTGGCACCTCAGGCTCCTCCAGAAACGATGGGAGCCTCAGGATCGCGTGCAGTGAGCCACACATCTAGCCCACGGCACAGGTCCTCCTCCAATGCTGCTGAAGTCTCTCTGGCACCTCAGGCTCCTCCAGAAAGGCTGCTCGGGCACACTAACAAGGACCAGCAGAGCCCAAAGAGCCCTGCAATGCTCTTCCCCTGATATTCCACTGCCGGTTAGCAGTGCGCAAAACTGGTGCCTCTTAGGAGTTCAGCAATTCACGGCTCGCATTGAGGTGTGGACCAATGGACTTCTGCTTCCTTACTCCCAAACCTCACTCTTAGGCAGGGATCCAGATAAGATGTTGGAGTATTTTACTCCGTATTTTCAGGTGATGAAGTAATGCCCGTTAGCAGGGGTATTTTCCACCCGAGTTAAAGTACATTTTAAGTTAACTCTAAAACAGGTATCGTTTTGTAATTCAGACGTCTCTGCACCCAGTAGTTCATGCAAATTAAAGTTGCATTTTTACCTTAAATGTCCTCGTTGCTTCTGGCAGTGATAATATTGGACGTCCTTCCTGTAGCACTGATCTGCTATGCAACTATATCTGTGGAGCTGTGAGGGTTAAACATGAGCACCAGCCTCTCTGCCCCTTTGTTTCCTAGGTTTTGTTAGGAGTATGTTTACTCTCGGTTTGTTTTTGTTGGGAGTATTTGAATATTTTTCGGGAGTAAAGGTGGCTCCTTGTCCGTGTACCCGATGGGCTGCTCCTAGGCACAGACCTCGTCCCTCCCATGAAGCAAAACAGGAGCCACAGGGAAAGGCTGTTTAGTTCAAACACCAGCATCAACAAGGATTGTGTCTATGGGGGGCTCACAAGCCAGTTTCCTGCTGTTACACCAGGTCTACTGATGAAGGCAGACAGTCAAGGGAAAAGATGACCAGGCGCTCCCCCTGCTGAACAGCTTGGCAAATTGGATAAGGCAAAAGTGTCAATTTAATTTCGATTAGTAACCGGCGAGGGACAATCGGATTGTATCAATCGATCTGATTGGACCTTACCCGGCCCCTACGAGCCCGACAAAAACTCACCTGCCAACGTTTGCAGCACCACATCCCTCTGAAGTCCATTTCTTTCTCCGGCCGGCCACCATGGAAAGGGAAAAAACTATGTGTAGTCCTTTTGCAACGTTCCATGGTGGCCATTTTCCTTTTCTCGAGATGAGAAACGGTTGACATGCCATTTCTTAACACAAGTAAAAATCCTATTACTACCCCAGTTCAACGTGCTGGGGTACTAATAGCATTAGAAACATAGGAGGGGGGTATTACCGGTCAGGTAATGCCCCCAGGGCGATACTTACAAGACCGAGTGAATTGTGGGCATCTAACAATCGCCCCTGAGGCATTTCCTGACTGTTAATGCCCCCCTTCTCAGGTTCTATTGCTTTACTAAAAGACACTGGAGTCAAATGTTATGCCTGAAAGGTAGAGGCACACTCCTGTCAATACATCTCCAGATGAGTCCTCCTACTGTGAGCTGTATCAAACATGTGACCTCAGCACATGACCTCAAATAGATGTCATGGAGTCCAGACTTTTTATCCACACTGCTGCTTGCGCTGCAGAATGCTGTAGCCTTTGGTGGGAAATCAGGGCTTTCTGGGGGAGGGTGCAGCAGAACTGCCCTTCTGGAAAAAATGTCATATCTGTCTGTTTTACTCCAGAAACAGGGAGTCAAACACATAGGGTGTCATTACACGGATGGCGGTAAGGGTTTACCGGTACCGGTATTTTACTGGTACCGGTAAATCCTTACCGCCTTACTACGAGGTCCCTTTGTGGTTTGGGGAATTTAACGCCTGCTTTTTGCAGGCATTAAAAACCAACCCGCAAAGGGACCAGTGGAGCTAATTACGGTACCGCAATTTGCGGTACCGTAATTAGCGCCTTCCCCATTCCCATAGAGCCCTATGGGGCAAAAATGGGAATGGGGAAGGGCAATGGTGGAAGGGGGAATTACCGCCCCGCCAACCTTGGAATGGGGTGGTAATTCCCCTTTCCACCAAGGCGGTGCCGGTATTTTACCGGCATGAACCATGGCGCTAATAGCGCCATGGTTCACCGCCATCCGTGTAATGAGGCCCATAGTCACCTATAGGTAGACCCCAGCCTCTTGTTGTTGCCAGCATTGCTGTGTTTATTGGCTCAGACAAGAGGCGCTAGCAGTGAAAGAAACACTTGTGTACAGGCAGGCGCGTTATCATATCACATCAAGTCTACACAAAGTAGCTGGACTATGACAATTTGTTGTCTGAAGAGGAGTTGAAAGATAGCAACATGTTCATACATGGTAATTAGTGGGAATAAATAAAGTATGGCTTATAACAAAAATATATACGTTTAAAACAAATGTAAATGTGTTTTTAGTTTCGTTAAAATGCCCTAAACAACGAGTACTACTTTTCCAAAGAAAAAACATTTACTTCGAACTTCGAAAATACACCCACATCAAAATCTTATCAGGAGACCTGGGGTCAAGTTTTTAAAAAAGTGTCCACTGAACTATTAATGAGTTTGCATACTATGTATTATTGTTTCTGCAAAACATGTAAATAAAAGGGTTTGTGGAGGACAACCAACAGATAATTACAATATTCGATGGCCCAGTGTCGCTGCTTAAGAGTGAGGCCTTAAGCATAATGTTTCTTGTGTTTTGTTTCTTTCCCTGGGGTGGGGGCGGGCGAGAAAGTTATATTAAACCACAGAGTGTGGGATGTACGAAGACGGAATGCAGCCTTTTGGAGGTGTACATTGGGGATTAGTGACAGGGCAGTAATGGTGTGGTTTCTGCCTCGAGCTTCAGAAAACCATGTGCAGTGCAGGGCTTTTTCTCAGGAGCGATCTTCGGAAGTACTGTTTTTGGTATTGTCCAATTTGACCTACTCCCATTTGACCGCATCATTTTGACCTAATTTGGTAGGTCACATGGTACACTTTAATTAAAAAAATAGTCGCGGGGTAAGGGAATAGGTTGGGGTGGAGGGGAAGTCGGGGGAGGCTTAGAGGGTCTCCCCCCACATTAGGGGGGTTGCAGGTGGTCTCCCTCCGCAGTAGGTCAAAAAGAATTAGGTCAAATGGGGAGTAGGTCACGCATTTTAGCTCAAACAACCCATACCATTTTTTTATATTAACAGATTATTGTTTCAATACAGATAATATATCATCTTAAAAATGATCGGATCCCACCCCTTTCTCCCATCTCTCTAGAAAGCATGAAGCATAGGTCGTCAGCAAGCATTTGGTACAAGGTTAGTTCTGAGAATCTTCCCTGGTTCCAGCATAAGACTACATGCTTGCTGATCTCGGAGGGAAGAGGTTTGGTGTCAACATTGAACACCCGAGAGGAAGAGTAATTCTTCTAGGAAATTGACTAGTTTAAGATGCCCTTTGCTCGACCAGGTCTTTGGCTCAGAAGAAAGTGACCATTGTTGCCAGGCCGATACAGGGGGTGCCACTTTACGCAGATGTGTACAGGGCCAGGTTCAAACATCACACCAATCGCAAAAAGCCAGGGACATACATAATCGAACAGTTTTGAAACTCCGAAAGGCTAAAAACAATACAGGTGTTGAAAATAATGAAACGTGCATTCTTCATTTTAACCAGTCTGCGCCCCAGCTCAGTGGCTCCAATTCAGAGCATTTAAATCTGCATGGCGACCATGTGGAATAAATTGTGGGTGGAGATAAAATTCCCTTTTTTGTTTTCCCATTTGTTGCACCCGTGAGCAGAAAGCTTATTTGGCCGGTACCGCCTAACCCAGGGCCACTCCAACTTGCATTGTTAAGTTGCGTGTGGCCTCCAGCCGCCACTTGCTTTGAAGTGCTAACTTTGCGTGCACTTGGCGCACCGGTTTAATTTGATATGCAGTTTCTTTCCTTCCAGCTCTGTGCTCATGTGGATTTTATTACTGTGCAAGCTTCCACCCCTCCCCACTTCTTCCGGAACGCACATCCGTGTACATGTATTTATGGAGCTCATAAGGAATGGCCTCGCTTAAAGAGGTACTCAAGATTTGCTGTACTCTTGAGTTGACAAACAGGTACCAGGAGATGAGACACGTCCTAAAAGGCTCAAATTAAACCAGAGGCTGGAAGTAAAGGCGGATTGCATTATACAGCGCGCAGGGTCTTTGTAATCAGACCAATTCATGGCAGTGTGAAGGCCGTTGCATATACCATTGCTTGGGATCTGCCTGGACCCTGGCGGTATATAGGCCTCATTACACGTTGTGCGGTAAAAATCTCAAATTACCGGCATGGCGCTCTTAACGTGTCTACCCTCGCAAGAGGGCGCTAATAGCGTACCATTACGAGTACGCGGACACGAGCATAGCGCCATGCTGGTAATGACCCTACCGCCATGCCGCTAAAGACCCCAAAACGTCACTTCCCGCCCTCGACGAAAGTGCAGATAGCACCTCCGCCCTCACGCTGCATGCAAATAGCGGTCACCGCTATTAGCGGTGACGTTAAATTGCGGAACTGGAAATAGCGTCATGGCACAGGAACGGGAAAGAGCACGGCGGCCATCTTTAAAAACACAATCCATTGCCATCCTCTGCCCCCTGGACCTGTTTGGAGTAGCTTGCAGTTTGAAATCATCAGGGACACCCTCAACATGCCCAAGGCATTAAAGAAAAACACCGACCGGCAGTGGAAAGAAATATTCACCTCAGAGGAGCTAATCATGCTGACCCAGACCCTAGCTGACAATGCCGCCGTTGTCTTTACCAACGACATGCGGCGGGACACACTCATTAAAAAAAGGCAATCTGGGCTCATGTTGCGGTGAAAGTTAGTGCAGTGGGCACCACCACCCGCAATGTGCGTGAGTGCAGGAAGAGGTGGGACGACCTCAGACTCCGGGTAAGAAGCATCCTTGCCGAAAACCACAAAATAGCCACTGCAGGTGGATCCGGTTCACCCATCAAACTAAAGGAATGGGAGGAGACCTGTGCAAACCTAATCGGAGTGGAATCCATTGAGGGAGTCGGCACTATGGAGCATGGCGTGGCAACCACTTCAGATGGAGGTGAGTGTACACATGACAGGATGCTATGTGAATGTACTGGTCCCCCCAGATGTGAGCCCAGAATCATCTCATGGATGGACAAACATCCACACATGCATCCATCCCTGCTCATGACAGTGTCAGACCCAAACACACACACATGCACACATCACCAGAGACAAGTGCCAAACACAACCATACATGGATGAGGCACTGAACTGACACATCACCTGCATCCCCAACAATGAAGTCCAAATGGCCACAGCTGCATTAATGATGTATTCTGCATAAAGTACATAGAAACGTAACCAATTCCATCCCCCTTCTTGTCCCTGACAGGCTCACACACAGACTGTGAAGATGCCGGAAATGCATCCCAGCACCCCCTGCAAGTAAGAGACCAAGGGCACAGGACTCTGAGGACACCCCCACGACATCAAGGGGCAAGGGGGGGGGAAGGTTCCACATGATGAGTCTCAAGCATCGGAGGAGTGCCACTGCCAGGATAGAGGTAGCCCCACCACCGGAGGTGAACCCACAACCACCAATCCCAGCGACGGAGGGCCCACCATCAGCTGCGCCAAGCTCCGCAGGAGAGGCAGCAGCCACTGCCCCACTATCTGATGTTGAGGACACAACAGATGTCACAATGGAGATGCACACCCCAACCCCCCCTGGAACCCCAGAGCCATCACCACTCCAGACACCTGGGTCTGATGCCACTTGCGAGGACAACATTCTAGGTTCTATGACCCCCCCCCGGTGGCTTCACCTGCTGACATGGATGCATCAGAGGGTACAGCAGCCACTCCACCAGCACTGCCCTCGACCTGGCCACCATCAGCCAGCGGCAACAGGACCCAACTGTGCTGGTTGGCCAGCATGTGGAGGAGGCTGCCGTCTCAGGGCGGAGATTGTGGAGACAGCAAGGCACTCCAGGGAGGGGATGGAGGCCTGTACAGGCTGTGTGAGGAGACTTAGGGAGGTCCTCACTCGAATAGCGGACGCAATGGACCGCCACTTCACACCACCAGGACAGTCAGCCACGTCGTCATCCGCCGGTTCAATGCAGAAAAGCCCCCTCCGCCGCTCCACACGCACCACCAGGCGCATGTCTAGCCAGCCTCCAAATGCTGCTGCAGACAATGGCCAATAGGGAGTTCATGGTGAAGCTTCTGCGTGCATGGCGGGACGGAAACATAGTGGCAGACACATGAGGAACTGTTGTGGGGGGTTGGGGGAAAGGGTGTTATGGGTCTGTTGTGGGGGGTGGGGGAAAGGGTGTTATGGGTCTGTTGTTGGGGAAAGGGTGTTATGGGTCTGTTGTGGGGGGTGGGTGGAAGGGTGGTGGGATGTTTGGGGACATGCACTTTTTCATCTTTCCGTTACTTAATACACTGGTGTCTGATCAAAACACAGGCTTGGACATCTTTATTGTGTTTGTGTACTTTATTGGCGACAGGGTCCATTGCGTGCTTCCAAACATACACCAGTGCATTCATACCCATATCCATGTGACAGTAAAAAAACACGTTACTCAGAATATCTGGTTGATCAGATGTCGTCTCACAGCACGTCCCTCCTGACCATCCCCTCTTGCATGTCCTGCATCCCCTTCACCTCCGTCCTCATCACCATCATCATCATCATCATCATCATCATCATCATCCTCATCAGGTGCTTCCATTTCAATGTCAGGGGGCAGTGGCACATTCCGTCTGATACACATATTGTGCAGCATGACACATGCCATGGTGATCTTGGGCACCTTCTCATGGCCATACAGGAGAGCGCCACCAGACCTGCTAATGAACCTAAACCGTGTCTTCAAAAGGCCAAATGTCTGCTCAATCACGTTGCGGGTACGGGTATGTGCACGATTGTATTCCTCCTCGTGCCTGTTCTGTGGGTTCCTAGCCAGCATCACCTGTATGGGGGGACAAATGGGGACCTGTTACTGTTCAGCACAAGTGCGGCCAGTTCATTTCCGGCTTTTTTAATTTGCATTGTGACTGAAGTGCACAAGTAACAGCATACATGCAGACTGTCTGTGTGACTGGAATGTGCAAAGGTAAGGGCAACCCTGCATGTACACATGCCCCGTCAATGCCTACAACAGTAATGGACATGTCCTGGCTGAAGCCATGTGTTAGGGGTTCCTTGGTCCTAAGCAGATTTGGTATCACACTGCTGGTGTACTGCCATTCCAACATTGCTGTTGCCATGCTGAGAGGCATCACTTGAGTTGTGCTATAAGTGCGTGGTGTAATGCTATGGCTAGGGGTGATCCTTTTGCATGCATTCAAGGCCGCGATGCATTATTGATGTTTTGCTGTGCTCATTTTGTATGACTATGTTGGTGGCATGTATGAGATTCGTGTATTTTGAGGTGTGGAATGTTGTGCAATGTGGATGTGGATGGATGTTTGATTTTTCTAGACCTTGATTGTTATCTATGTTATGTAGCTCACACTTGCATGTCCATTCATCTCTGGTACGTTTTGGGCCTATCCAGATGGATGTTGGTGTACATCTGTATGTGAATTTGTCCAACGGACAACAAGCTACACCCAATCGCAGTATGTATCTCTCCCCCCGCCCCCATTACACTGCCATGTGCTTGCCCCGCTACTCACCAAGTAGCCACGAACGTTGTCCGGCTTGTCGCTCCATGTAGCGTGGGATAGTTCAGTTCCGCAGGACCATGGAATCATGGGTCGATCCAGGAAATCGGGCACAGCAATGAGTGATTATCTTGTTGGCGTCACATACCATTTGGACATTGATGGAGTGGAATTGCTTCCTGTTTCGGTACACTACTTCATTGTGATGTGGGACCACCAATTCCACATGGGTACAGTCGATTGCCCGATGCAACTTGGGATGCCAGCCAGTGCATAGAAGCCAACTTTGGTGTTTGCAATTTCCTGGGCAGTCCGTGGCATGAATATGTGTTCAGGTGCCTGCTTCAGAAGGACATCGAGTACCTGGGTCAGCGTGCGTGAGAATACTGGTTGTGAGATGCCATGCATCTGCCCCACCGTATGCTGGTAAGTGCCTGTGGCCAGGAAGTGGAGCACAGTCACCACCTTCAGTAGAGGGGGGGGATGACAGTTCGGATGTCTATGAGGCTCACAATGTCGTTGTGTATCATGTCTACAATGCTGGTGATGGTAATCCCGGTCCAGACGGTACAGGGTGTGTATCTGCTCCGGGGTTAAGTTAAATGGACTGGCTCTGATCCTGGGGATTGGTGGGTGCCTCTGTGGAATGATTAGGTGCCGTGGTGGTGCTTGCTGTGCCTGTCTTGCCCTCCTCCTCCTCCTCCTGCGTCTCCTCTGTGCTGCCTGCTGCTGCTGCGCTGCGATCATGTCCTCCAGCCCATGTAATGCTGCTAGTATTGGAAACATCTTGGTGTGGGAAGGGGTGTGGTGTGCTCCTTTTGTGCTGCCTGAGTCTCCATTGCCTCCACCTGTGCTGATTGTGTCCACCTGTGGCAGGTGGGAACACTGCTCAGTTCTCTTAAGGGGTGGTTCGCGATGGCGGTATTAGCTCCATGGCAGTAAGGTGTTTTGGGGCTTTTCCATGCCGCTATTGGCACATCCGCCTGGCTTGTGCTAATAGCGGCATGGCGTAAATTACGGACTCGAGGGATGCGTGCCCGCGGACTGGCCGCTATTAGTGGCACCGTACTTAGCGGTGCCGCAAATAGCGGTGAGCCAGGCCGTAATTTGCATGGGGATTTAACGTTACCGGTATTCCATTACCGGTAACGTTAAATCCCTACCGCCTACCGTGTAATGAGGCCCATAGTATACAACAGGAATGCCGAGAAGAGTTGGAGCTGCTGGTCTGATTTTGGGATAGGTTAGGCAGTCAATTCCCAAAACCTTGCAAACATGAAACTGTATTGGTCGGTTGCGACTGCGACTAGTTGTCTGCCATTGGTTTTATCATTATTCAAATTTCTCATGGAGATTGCCCCAGAAGGGTAACAGGCTTTTGCACCCACGTTTGATCTCCCCGCGTAATCGTGGCCTTAGAGGAGGGTGTCAAAGGATTGAATGGAACTGGATCTGTGGGTGCAAAGATTCCCCCCCCCCCTACCTTTCAACGGGGATGTTTCCTCATTCGCACCCGGGGAAGGGTGCTTAGCCAATCAGTTGCCTGGAACAGTGGGCGAGAATACACATTGTTTTTCAGGTGGGGGAGGCAACAAGGAGCCTCAAGAAAAAGGACAAGAAAGACAAGGCAGATGACAGACGGCATGCCAAGAGTTTGAGCATTCAGATGGGAGAGAAAGGGATTGTGCGTCAAAGACAAGACAAGAAGGCATACTATAAATCATAGGGCATCGGGCGGGGTCCCGATTTACCCAGGTGGGTATACGTATTATAAACAAATAATCAGGATGAGGAGATCCAAAACAGAGACACAAAAGTGCTGTGTGTGTGTTTATTATGTACTCACACAGGAAATAGTTAGTGGCTCAACAATTTACTTTACATTTCTTCCGATAAGCACGAAAGATGGTTGAAATCGACAAACGGACAAAGTTAGTTATACAGTAGTAGCACAAATAGGTGTCGGCCTCTGGAGCGTAGAGGTCAAAACTACATTGGGACATATGTTTCCTTACAGATCGAGGGGGTATAAGAACCCACTGGTACAGGAAAAACACGAGCCTGAGACTTGGGATGGTCTGAGGCGTGGTAAACAAAAAGTGCACACAACAATCTTTGAATATGACAAATACAGGGTAGTGATACAGTTGTGTCACGTAGTTCGACACAGGGTGTGACACAGGGTGTGTTTCGGCCAAAGAAAGTGGCTTGGTTGGAGCCGTCTTTATGCTGGCCTTCGTCAGGAAAAGGCACCGGTGGCGGTGCTGTCCATGATGTCTGTGGGTGAAACAGAACTGTTAGGATCTCGGGTGGTTGTTCATAAAGTACTAAAGGTATTAAATACAGGCCAATTAGTGCCCAGGTGATACACCACATGGTGTATCAAAAGGACAGCTTAACTACTGCTGGGGTAGCAGAGGGGTGCTGTCGGGAAATCCAAAATAAATGCAGGATAACCGGTGCAATGCTGCCACTGGGTGGGTCGGCTGTAGTTTCCTAGAGGCCGACGTGGTTCAGAGTTTCACGGTACCGGAGTGGGCCGATATTGGACCCAGGTCTGGAAGGAGAGTAGAAAAAACAGGTATATAGTAACCTAGAATCGTAGGGATTCGAGAGTGCTGGGTGGTGTAAGTGACCGGCACTAAAGGTGGCTACTTGGTCAATCGTGTCGAAATACCCTGTGCGCTCACGGGTCATCAGGAAAATCAAAGGTGACCATGGGTATGGTGGACACACGAGGCGGTGCTGTAATAGCTCTAAAAACACGGAGTACAAAAGTGAGCTCAGTGGTGGTGCCTGGAGTACAGCGTTGGTGATGTGGAGAATGACTCGAGTGTGGTGCACAAGTTGTTCATCTCAAAGGCTTAACTTGTAGTGCATCTCAACAACATAGTACCCAGCGCGGGGGTAAGTGCAAAGGTAACCGAACTGAGGGGAACGCCACTGGCTCCTGGGACACACAGAGTTCCGAACATAGATATGGTTTACCCTTTTGAAGGACCAGATAATGGCGGCTACCTGAAAACAGGAGCGAAGCCCTGGTGAGCTGGTGGATGGGTGCCTCAAGTGAGACTGATCACTGCGTTACGAGTGGGCAGGACGTGTTGGTGTTGTGGCCCGGTGCGTGCTGCACGGCATTTGAGTCGAGGGGAACTTACTGCGGTCGTGATGATACGCTGCCGTGATGAACGGGGACTTCTGAGAGCCGTGTTAGTCGGAGGCCGAGGAAGCCGTGGCAGTCTGTATAAAACACTGCCTGTTGCTGAGAACAGGCAAATGGGAGCCCGCGGTCAAATAGAGGCTGCCTGCGGGAGCCAATCAGATGGCTGTGCGTGGTATCCCCATCGAAGTGCGAGACGACGCATGGGATGTTGGGTAATGTAGTCCGGTCGGGCGTGACATGGCCACTGCTATTGGTGGACACATAGACAGTGTCACGGTGTGTGTGACACATGGACCAAGAGTGTGTCTAGGTAGAGGGGACTCCTGTTGAGGCCCGTGAGGCATCGGCTATTGCTCTAGATACAGAAAATTAATACAACACCTAAATCAATACAGTGTAGGACTGAGGATTTCTACCGGAGGCACCTGCAGATGGTGGACATGGTTGACATGGTGTACAATTGTGTATAAAAGACAACACAACATAGCAGGCAAACAATAAGGTTGAAAACATTGATGCCCAAGGTGTACCGTATTGGTGGTAGTTGCACATTATAATTAATTGAGTGTTGTGGACACTGGTGATAATAGGTTCTAGGGTAACCATTTGAGAGAAAAACTGGTGTGTGGGGATGCCCAGTCCTCTGTGGTAGAGTGTAGGTTGGACACCAGGCCAAAGTGACATAATTGAAATCAATTACTGTTGCTGTAGTCTCAGTGCTGTGGCTGACAAACAGGTTGCGGTATCTGTAGTGCTCCCTCCTGGAGCTGGCAGGACCCATGGACGGTGAGCAGGAGTGTTTTTAGGTGTTAGTTGGGGGTCAGACACCTGGGGAGGGTATTGACGGCCATGATGTTGCCATGCTTACAGAGCACTGGTTGTTTTCTAGAAGTGTTTCCATTCAACGGTTATATTTAAACCGTTTTGTGTCTCTGTTTTGGATCTCCTCATCCTGATTATTTGTTTATAAGACAAGAAGGCAGACTGCCGATTCGATCCGACTCACCTGCTCGTCACTCACGTAAAGTGTCCAATGATCACGGCCCGTTCTCCCTGCAATGTCATTACTCAAAATATATGTCACTTCAAATTAGCAAGACCGTGCGGTGGCGGAGCATACAGCCGCCGCCTCTCGAGGAGAATCACTGAGTGGCCCAGACAGAAGCAACACGAGAAGGCATGATGAGACCCGTGAGATTTATCAGATGTCCCGTGTGTCTAATTGAAGAGATGTTGACGATGAACTGTAAGTGATCCATTTTTTTGTTTGCCTGAAAGGGGGAGATGTCGTTTCCCAGCATGGACACGGTTAATGGAGCACATCTGTGGCTGTCATTTGACGGCTAGCCAATAGAATGAGCAAGTCAATTACGTAAGCGCAGCGGCACTCCCGCACTTAGCAGTTGCAAAGATACAAGAATAAGAACAGTTCACCCTAAAGAAGGCTCTTTGTATTTATTTTTTAGTGAGCTTTCTCGCTACTCACCTTCCCGCGCGAGTAGCTCCTCACTCTCTCATCCTGCAAGTTACAGAGGCAAGAAGCACAAAGGAGTCGACAGATTCTCTCCTGTTTCTTCTCAGATGGACGGTTGACCCAAGCGGTATCTTAGCTGTGTTGGGCCAAGTATGGTGCTTGCCTTTAGCAGGCAGACTAGCTTAGTCCATGTAGTCTTCTCCATTCTAGATAAGGCAGGATTGTTCCGCACATCTGCTCGGGTGCAAACAGTTCTTTTCTTGTCTCCTTGTTTAGGCACTGGGCTTGGTGGGTGGAGTAGCAAGTGGTTAGTTGATTGGTCAGTCTTCTAAGGAGTTTTGGCCATTGAATTGCAACTATTCTACAACATCTAACACAATATTTGAATTTCAATGTGTGTTTCCCGTAACTCTGCCGTGTTCCACAGTCTCACGCCGTGAAGGTTTTTGATGGCATATCTGTTGTCTTTCTCATTCGCATATATGGTCTACTTCACCCTGTATCATGGAATTTACTATTGCTCATATGCTGTTCCACTGACGTATAAGCAGCTGGCTTGTGAGCACTCCGAATTCGTGTGTTGCATCAAACAGAGTGGTTCTTGTGTTTGCCAAAGGAGTTCAGTCTGCAAACTACTAAGGTTTGCGAGCCCAGCAACCACTCTTGACCTGGTTAGAAATTATATCCATACTAGTCATGCCCTGCTCCTGCCAGGCCGCCTGTGGCAGCCCTGATGCACTTGCTGCGGCACTTGCTAGGTTTCCCTGTTCCGCGTTGTTCGTGAACGTGCAACGTGCCACCTCCAAGATGACCATCGGGTCGTATTACCCAACCCAAGATGGCGGCCGACCGACATCACGTTTCTGCGTATCTCCGCTGCCGGCAAGCTGACATCATAAAGGCAAGACAGCCATGAGACGCAGTGTCTTATAATGCAGATCTTGAGAGACGCCATATTTAAGAAGTCATAGGTATTTAGCCTTCCTTGATTAACCCAGACCACTTCCCTGTGGTTCTTTACCTTGTGGTTCTTTACCTTGCCCATGTTAATTTCTGTTATGCTCATAGCAGGGAATAGTCTCTGACTTTTAATAAGGAGTAGACCGTTCCTTGTGACTCCACGGTGGTCATTGCTTCTCGTCATAACCTACAGCTCTGAGCTCGCCCCTGGCATTGGCATTTGCAATCAGAGTGCTGCTGAAGAGGAAAGTCTTGAGGTGCTTCCGTAACCAGAGATGGTCCTTGCAGCCACTGGGAGTCAATGCAGAGATTTCAGTGCTGGAGAGATACGATCCCTGGGCTTGAGGCCAAGGACAAGTCTCTCAGTCCTGTTCTGGATAAGTTGCAGAGGGCGGAGAGTAGAAGCAGGAAGAATACCTTTTAGGAGGTGCAGTTGGTAGTTTGACTTCTTAGAGACATCAGAGATGTGAGGAGAAAAGGAGAGTGTGGAGTCACGGATGACCCTAAGGTTCTTAGCCTCACAGGTGGCAGCAGGAAAAGGGTCAAGCGAGGTCGGCCAGAGCGTGACAGGAAAGGAGGGTGCAGGTGTGTCAATGAGGAGAATGTCTGTCTTATTGGCATTAAGGCAGAGATCGTTGGCTGCACACCACTCCTGGATAGCAGACAGACAGTCAGTCAGAGATGAGAGAAGGAGAAGAGGTGGCAGAGGGGAGCCTGAAAATGAGCTGTCATCGAAATAGCACTGAAAGTTGGAGCAGAGAGAGGCAATGTGGTGGGCGAGAGGTGCTAGGTATTGGTTGAACAGCCAGGGAGAAATGTTAGACCACTGGGGAAAACCACAGGTAGAGAGTGAGATAGAGGAATGGAAGGACCCAAGTTGGACCTGGGAGGGTCGATCGGAGAAGAAGGTCGTCAGCCAGGCCAGGGCCTGATCGGTGATACCCAGGTTATCACGGAGATGAATGAGCACGATAGCATGGTTGGCCGTGTCAAAGGCAGAAGAGAGATTGAGTAAGAAGAGGACAGAGGGGAGATTAGAATCATGGTTTGAGAGCAGGTCTTCACGGATGTTCAGGAGAGCAGTTTTCATGCTTCAGGCTGCTCTGAAGCCAGACTGGAGACAACCAAGGGATTCAGTGTGAAGATTAAGCTAGGAGATGGCCAGGTTTTCCAGGAGTTTGCCCAGGAAAGGCATGATGGAGCTGGGGCAATAGTTAGCCGGGCAGGAGGGGTCGGCTAAGGGTTTCTTGAGAAGAGGGTGCACAAAGGGTACGATGTCCTTTCATCGCCTGCATTTTCATCCCCTGGCATTTCAACATGGACATTCCATCGAAAATGCTCACATTTTTAGGGTGCGGTGGGAAAGGGCAGATAAGGGTTTGGGCTGGTAGGCAATAGCCAAAAATAAGTGTGGGAGAAGGGATTGGGGGAACCCCACCAAAAAAATAAAAATAAACGATGAGCATTTTTTCGATTGAATGTGCACGTTAAAATGACAGGGGATGAAATTACAGGCGATTAAATGACATGGAACCGCACAAAGGAGTGCTTCAGGGGGGGAAGGGAAGGAAGGAGTGGTTTCAGAAGTCAGCCATGGTGTCAATGTGGCCCTTGATGGTTTTGGAAGAACAGGGAAGAACCTGTTTTGATGAGATTTTCATAGATCGGACTTGTCTATAAACCTCGCCAGGGGAGAACAGAGGAAAGGAAGAGAAAGTGGGAGTAGAGGTGGCCAAAGGGGGACCAGAGGTAGAGGAGAGAATAGAGGGAGGAGGAGGAGAGGATGAGAGGGTGGACAGGATGTCCTGGGTTTTTAGAGATGAAATGAGAAGCCAGCGCCTTGGAGAGGACAGGAGATGCAGAGACTGCAGCATGATTGGCAAGCTGCATGCAGATTTTGAAGAGTTCAGCCAAGTTGTTAGATGCCACCGAGACGAAGGCTTGGATGTGGGCTCTCTTCTTAGTGCGGACAGAAAGCCAGTATTGTCTTTGGAGCAGGCGGCAAGCCGTTTTGTCAGAGGATGTACAATAAGCTAGCCATTTCCTCTCAGCCACCCTGCACTTGCATTTAAGTGTGCTGAGGTCAGAGTCATACCAGGAGTTGCACTTGGCATTAGGCTTCACGCAGATCCTCATGATAGGGGCAAGAACATCAAGAGTATCCGAGATAGAAGAGTGGAGCATGGAAAGGGCTGTGCCAGGATGCGAGTCAGCCAGAGGAGGCGGATGGGGAGAGAAAGTGGCGGCGAAAGCCTCAACTGACACAGGCTTCATGGGTCGGATGACCGAGAAGGTAGGAGGCAGCGATGGAGTTGGCTTGGCCTGGGGTAGTGAGGGAGAGATGGAGGAAAGGAGAAAGTGATCACTCCAGGAGAGGGGAGTGGTGAGGGGGATAGAGAAGGTGAGGTCTGAGGAGATTAGAACATCCAGATTGTTCCCTGCAAAGTGAGTGGGGTCAGAGGGGAGAATAGAAAGAGAGAGGGAGTTGCAGGGGTCGCAAAATAGTCCAGAGGAGGGACAGGAAGCATCCAGGTGGATGTTAAAAGTCTCCAAGAAGGAGGAGTTGAGTGGTCGAGGCCAGGAGGGAGGATAAGATATGATGGGTTATTTATAATAAATAGGGAGGAGAGGTCCACCCACTCAGAGAGGAAGGAGGTGAGCTGACCAAGTGGCCGATAGATAGTAGCCACGTTAAGAGAGTGGCCAGGAGAGGGAGAGAGAGCCTGCCAACAAGGCATTGGAAAGAGGCGTACTCCTGCATAGAATGACAGAGGCAGGAATCCATTCTGGGAAGATCAAGGCTACACCCCCTCCGTAAAGGTTGGATCTGGGCGCGGAGAGGATCTTGTAGCCATCGTAAGGTTGGAGAGTGTCAAAGCTTGTGACAGCGCTGGCCGTGAAACATGTCTCAGTGAGGACATCGAGATCAAGTTCTTCGAGGAGGCGGCAGATGTCAGAGGAGTGTTTGACTTGAGAGTGGCAATATGGAGAAGGTAAAAGGAACAAAAGTTGGGTGCACCGACCCAGCTCTGTCCGATACTCTCCAAAGTGCTCTTAAAACGAGCTGTTTATTAGTGCTTATTTGAATAGTATTGATGTTCTGTTTCGAGTTCAAATTATTTATTCATAGTTAAACCCTTTCACTCCAAGAAAGGTAAGGAATTCGTACAATTTCACGATTCTGGTAAAAAAACAATTTAATAGAACATACATTTGTATTCAAATTGCTCTGAGTCTGAATATGGCTCAAAAGCTGATGCATTTCGGAGAAACTCTCCATCCTCAGGGCTTAAATCAAGCCATATATTTTAATAACATGCCAATAAGTAAAGTTAACAAAAAAAACATAAAAAGTACAAAGTCAGAAGTACATACCATAATCAGCCATTATGAGTTACCAACATATAATAAATCAGAAAGAAGTAATCATGAACCTCATGAATATAAAATTAAACTATGCATGCGTATTTTTCACTCAAATGAAATTCAAACAGCTTGTACCTTGTTTGAGCCTTTTTGCTGTGGATTTACAATAAAGAGAAGTATATATGTGGTTGCATCGTGACGTCTCGCAAGGTCGCCATGACAGCGCTCTAAACACCATGACACGAAGCGCGCGCTCACGGGCAGCTTCTTTACAAACAACGTGGAGGAAGGAAGGTAAGCGGCATATGATTGCATACAAAGATTAACAGAATTGTACACACACGCATTCATTACCAAAGGATCCATTTACTTTTGCAGCCCACCACTTTGACTTCAAAACATGAAGCAATAGTTCCTAAGGTGAAATATTGTCTTCATGCCAAGTTTCTATGGCACATAGTGCAGAATGTTGGGTATCACGCACTGACCACATATATACTGGCATATTCTTGTCTCGTATCTCAGCAGGATTGGATGACTGATAACCACCTCTGCATGTAGGCTTCTAAAACCAAAGTTATCCTCGTAGGGTCCTGTGATTAATCTCAGAATGTCCTTCCTTCTCCGCTGGGGGGGGGGGGGGGGGAGACCCTCCCCATGGGGTCAGGGCGGTGAATCCACAGTACAATAGTCCCCCTGGGGGTGGTGCACCAGGGGAGGATCACATGAGAGAAGAAGCCCCTTACTGGATTAGCAACGGCAACCCTCGGAAAGCGTGGTATCCCGGCCAATCAAAGACCCTAGACCCCCTTCCTACAACCGTCAGAATAACCCCTTGTCTTATAAGCTCATGAGTTGTCATCTTACCCTTCGCCTTGAAAGTACTGGAATGAGGAAGAATAGGAGTTACCACAATAGAGGGGGGTGGGAGGACAGGGGAGAAAAACAGCAATAATGATCCTACTGGGCCTTGGGATATTTGGATCGTAGAAGTGCAATGACAAGAAGTGCGCAGGGAGGAGGGAGATAGGGCAAAGGGATGGGATAGGGAGAAGAGGAGGAAGTGCAGGAGAAGGGAGCTCAGGGCCTGGGCAATTGCTAAGGGGGGGTCCAGGAGGGCAGGTTCAATGGAAGCAGGGGTAGGGGTCTAGTGCGAGGACGGGGCTGGACAAGAGTCAGTCGGCTAGTCAGGGAAGGGGGCCCGAGGGTAAGTGCTGGTAAGGGGTGCAGGGGAAGACTGGTTGAAGGAGGGCCTGGATGCAGTAAGGCTCATAGGGGACACAGGCAACTAGAGGGAAGGAGGAGGAGAAAAGGTAGGTCTTGCGAAGCATCCGGAACTTACGGAGATTTGGATCAAGTCGGAGAGGGGCAGGGAGGCTGTTCCAGAGGGAGACTCCTGCAGAAGAAAGAGATCTACCCCCCTTCTCTCTGCTTAAAGAAACGTCTGACCTGCAGAGTGTTCGAGCTAGAGGACCGAAGGAGATGCATAACTGGTAGGAGAGTGAACCAAGGGGATACAACGCAGCCGTGCCAGTCTGGGCCCCACATCCAAATAAGAGGTTGAGAACAAAGGGGTCTGGCACTCCGAATGGAAGTGAAGGAAAGCCGGCAGATTTATATGTCTGGGAGGAGAATTAACCAAATGGATACAACACACAGTTGCGAGTCTGGGACCCAACCCTCTCATTAATAAAAGTCTATACCCAAACACATGCCACCATTGTGTCCGAGCCTTACGTCTGCAGCCTTACAGTCCAGTCCTAACATCCCCACTGCCCTTCCGGTCATCTGACCTTCACCCACGGCCCTCCCAAAAATTCCCATGACTGTAGGCAAACTCCTGACCGTGGGACCTCCATCAATAAGCAAATCAGAGGGCTCTCTACATCCTGCCATTACTACCTCCCCAGGGTCAAACGGTTCTTCCCAACTTTACCGTGTGGCATGAAGTGGAAGTCATCAGAGCTCCGGTGCTGTCCTGGCGGGACCATTACAGCAGTCTGTACATGGGCCTCCCCAGGTACCTGGTCCATACTCTCCAACGGATCTAGAAAAAGGCACCTCTGCTCTACCTGGGGTTAAAACCCTGAGATCACTTTACTCTTGCACTGAAAGCCATGCACCGGCTCCCTCTACAGGAAAGCATCAACTCCAAGCTTCTGGGGATCATTCCCCAAAAAGGTAGTCGCTGGCGGAGATCCCTCCCACATCACACCTTATCCTTAAAATTCTGCCCGCTCCTAGAGCTGAGATCCACCAGAACAATAGTTATCCTCTATGAAAAAGAAACTTCAGATATATATTATATAATGATGTGTTATTTATATAGCGTCTTCATCCAAAGCGCTTTACAGAGCGCATATCCAACCAAAATTGGTACTCATTTATCGACCTCGGAAGGATGAAAGGCTGAGTTAGCCTTGCCGGGATTCGAACCTGCAACCTCCAGATCACAGCAGCGAGCGCTCAATCCGCTGATTGATCTCTTGAACTCTCTCTTGATCTCTCTCTGTCTCTTGATCTCTCTCAACACAGGTTTGATCCCCAGGTCCGGGCTTAGAAACCTCTGGGTATTGAAGCGCGTTATAAATACCCAACTAAGACGACGACAGCAACAAAACAAAAAAAAAATACTGCAACAGCGCCTCGACGCCCCCGGGCTGTGTGAGCGCTTTAAAAATACAAATAACTAGCGCGTTGAACGCTTGCTGCCGTGATCTCTGTGTGATCTGCAGGTCGCAGGTTCGAATCCCAGCAAGGCCATCTCAGCCTTTCATCCTTCCAAGTTCGATAAATGTGTACCAACCTCGGTTGGGTTGATGCGTTCTATGTACAGCGTTTAGGCGGAAGCGCTATATGTCTTTCTCACGGCTCATTTTCAGCCGGTAATGTCCAGCTTGTTGTTTGGGGCGACGCACAGGCCACCGTGCCACGACGCCGATTTCAGAATTCAAGCAGGCGACTCGTCTTTGCATGTCAAAATGCAATAAGATCGGGACGAGACACGAATGACTCTAGTGCAGTGATTAAACGCTTTCACCAGTTTTCACTTACTCACATCCCACTAATCCTGGCATTCTCCGTGACTCACCGATGGCCCGGGCCGACACCGTTCAGGAAGCGGAGAAGAGACCAGACGCGGGCCTGACTAAACTTGATGAAAAACACTTAAGCCATCAGAAACGTTAAGCTGAGGAATTCGGGAACAGAGAGTCCTCTGCGTGCTGGCGTTTGGCGTGCACGCACACCGGTATTGCACGCGCATTGCCACTGCAGGCAACAGCCATGTTCCTGGTGCAGTCTGGCACTTAGGGACGCCGACAAAGAGTAACAGATTATGTGAGGTTTAGAGGTACAATAGATTGCCCCTTGCTTCCGCCTTGTTCAAGGGCGCCCCCCCCCCCAGACCCAGGGAAATCCCGAGACTATCACGTGGTCATTAATGGTCTCATCAAGGCTAGATTAGAGACCTGGGGTTTGCAGCTGCCACCTTCCAAAATGGCGGCCTAGGAAATGGGTCTCCGCTGCCCCAGCTGGCACAGACAATTATGAGTTATCAAACGATTTGTAGTCCACAACACCTGGTGCTGTTGGTAAAACGGTAAACCTTGAAGAATATGGTGACCGTTTGTAAACACCATTCGTACCCATTTGGGGTTAGGAGGGGTTGGTGAAGGCCTCCAAGGCAATCGGGGAGCTCCGAGCGGGGTCTTTTTCCCCGTGATAAAGCTCCTGCTCCGAGCCGCATCGTTAAGGGGTGCCGGGCTGCCCCATTTCCCCTTATTGGGGGGTGAAGTTAAGTGCGTCCCCTTGGCCCTACTTCCCGCCTCTCAACCACCAATTTCCACATCCCTAACCTACCCCTAACTCCGCCCCACATACCTGGCTCTCCCTTTTTCTTCAATGGTGCCTGGAACATCCCTGTCGAAACAATGGCCGCCATGGACAGTTTCCTTCTCCCTAGTCCATGGCAGACATCTTGTTTTGTTGTTTTTTTCTAGTTGAGAAAAGGCAAACATGACGTTTTTGAACTTGGAAAAAAAATAAACGATTAACAAATCATGCCAGGTGGCTAATAGCAATAAAACCCTCCGGGCCAGGGGCTTTACCGGGACAGGTAATACCCGGTCTTCCAATGAAGCCCTCACTTTGCTCAGGTTTGTAACTGGTCCGGGCATTAGCTAGTGTGGTAAAGCCCCTGCCCGTCAGGGTTTATTGCTTAAGTATCAATTGTCTGCTCAATGTTTGCACTGCAATCATCATTTCACAGTCTCCGGGTTTTTCGTTGCGCTTTGTGTCCAACTCTCGCGTGGGATGAACGCACGCCGATGGGATGCGCAGGTGGGCTGTCCATCTGAGTATCCTGCTTTCCAAGCCTCTTACACTCCACTTTCTTTGCTCAAGCAGACTAAGGTCCCGATACTTTTGGGGGGCAAAGTACGCCACCACTCCATGGACAAGTTTACGCACTCTGAAACTTCCAGCGGGGTGATTTGGGACAACACAGAGGCCAATTAACCTAACATGTCTAACCGATCTTTATAGACAGAGAAGGTTAATTACTGCAGTATACCAGCCCGCCCCCAAGTTATTGCCCAAGGAAAAGACCAGGGGCTGTCTGCTTGAAGGGGGTTCCAATGCCAAGCAATAATGACCCCTGCCAAGGTCTTCAAGACTATTAGCAGAGGGAGTTGTGCAACAGAAAAGGATAGAGTTTGTATCTTGCAGGAAAAAGAGCATACAAGTAACTCGTGATATTAAGTTACGGGGTCTGACTCTAGTGGCAATAAACCTTACCAATGTAGTGTTTTGTTGTGGTTTGTTAGTTTGAGGCATTGAGCAGCACATGCACCCCTCTGCACGAACACTGTCGAAAACTATGGTTTCTGCGCAGCTCATCACACTGCTGCTCAGTTAGGAATGTTTGAAATCAGGTCAATAACCAGTATTACAGACTGCATTCCGAGCATTCCGATTAGCTGAGAGAATGGCTATTATGGATTAGCTGGCACAGGGCCCAATGTCCCTCCCTCAATGCCAATTTACAATGCAACTGTCTGCAAACTTGCAGACATCGTCCTCAAGCCTGCCAACACCCCTCTAGCTGGAGAGGCAAACAAAATGCAACACAATAAAACCTACCTTCTGATTAACTCAATCCTGCCCCCATTGCTCTTTTGCCCCCCAGATACTGTTTTCCTCTGTTCTCATTCTCATCGTTTTTCTGTCTTGTATGTTCTCGGTGAGCTCTCCGAGGCCTCCGGGCATGTGGTGCGGTATATACAAAAATGTAATGAATAAATAAATAAATATCGAGACAGCGAAGCCAGCCAAGGGGCGGGTGTAACACTAAGGAACAGGTTCACACATTCTAGACCAGGCACAAGAGCAGAAGCACCTCGCCGGCACTCACTCACCCCATTGAAAAATGCTTTGGGACTCCGGTCCATTATGCCAAACAGGACATATCTAAAATAAGGCATAACTAAATAGTGACCTTTGGTTACAATAAGGGAAAAACTGACGACCGCAAACAGAGTAAAGGGAGAGGGGATTAAGATAAGGAGAAATCAGATACAAATTGTCCTAGTGCCAATATCATTCCGTATTAGCACTAGGGCAAACTATGCCCTGTTGCAATAAGGCAGTGGAAATGCATCTTTTTTGCACTATGGCAATTTTTGCCCTGGTGGTTATAGCATGCCAAACTGCACTTGCCATGGTGCAATGGTTTTCTAATATGTCTGAGTGTTTTTCAAAATAGTGTTAACTTTGCCCTAGTGCTAATACCGTGCAAACTTTGCACTTGCACCGGTGCAACGATTCTGTCATTTGGTCACCTTATTCTCAAAAGTGAACTGAGCATTTCAGGGCGGGGCTGGATGGTGGGGCAAGCATACGCTGCCCAGCCCTGTGCATACAGTGGTGTCAAGAGCATGCTCCCGGGCGTAATACGTGCCAACGCTTCCAGCAACCATGTGGTTGCTAGCAATGCATTTAACTTGGAAGGTCCCTTAAAGTGCCTGTGAAATGAAAGTGTGATAGGGACAGTAAACCGCGGCTGACACTTAAACATAAAAAATAAAACTAACAGGGTCAAGATTTGCGCCTCGCCTTCCACCTGTTTCAAAGGTGCAGGGCACCCTTCTTTCTGCGCATTTAAAAGCACTTCCTATTTGCGCATTCGGCGTGTGCTTTTAATGCCCAGAAACGCCCTCTTATTTGCACAGATGCGCTCGAAGAGTGCTCATTTAGCGGACCTTTGTGAACTGGGCGGATCCTTTTTTGGAGCAACTGAGGAGATGCGCTCGTGCATCTGCTCACTTGTGTTGGCGACTCTGGCCCATTGGGTCCAAACTGCCAGCAGCCAAATGCAGTGCGTTTTCCAACTGGCCAACCTTGGACCTCGAAACATTCCCCAGCGCCCTGTTCTATGGCCTATGGGCTAGTCAGAGACTGATGGAAAGGGCACAAAAGCGATAGAAAAACAATTACAGAATATAAACAAAAATAAATGTGTAAAGAAATGTCTATAATATTCATTAGCCATCTTGAAAGAGAACCTTGGTCTCCCATTGTACATCTCAGAAGGTCTTGTGGCACCAATACAAGCAGACATGGAAGTCATCGGGTGTAGGATACGCATTTTGAGGTGTAAAATAATCCGGATTCTTCTATTCTTATCATTTAAAGGTGCCTAGAAGAGATACCTTGATTTTCCCATAGATAAGGACTGTGTTCACTGCCCCTTTTGCCATAAGTACTTTCCCTCTTAAAGGATGAATGGTTTGTTTTGCATCTCCCTTGACCCTGCTGAATTAAAGGGGAGCATATGTGTGTCCATGAGGACCTTGGGTTTCAGGGGATCTTGGGTTCCTGGGAGCTTTGGTGCAAGAGGGTCTTGGGGGTCCAGGGGACCTTGGGTTTCTGGGAGCTTTAGTGCAAGAGGGTCTTGGGGTCCAGGGGATATTGGGTTCAAAAGGATCTTGGGGTCCAGAGGATCTTGTGTTCCTGGGAGCTTTGGTGCAAGAGGGTTTTGGCGTCCAGGGATATTGGGTTCAAGAGGATCTAGGGGACCAGAGGATCTTGGGTTCCTGGGAGCTTTGGTGCAGGAGGGTCTTGGGGTCCAGGGGATATTGGGTTCAAGAGGATCTTGGGTTCCAGGGGATCTTCGGTTCCTGGGAGCTTTGGTGCAAGAGGGTCTTGTTGGGGGTGTAGGGGGCCTTGGGTTCCTGATGACCTGGAGTGCAAAGGGGTCTTGGGGTCTAGGGAATCATTGGGTCAAGAGGATCATGGATTCCAGCTTTCCTCTCAGCTTTTGCATGGTGTGATAAGGAACAAGTTACTTACCTGTAACTGTTGTTCTCCAGCATGGGTCTGGCATGGATTCACATGCTAATGAATATTCCCCGTCGTCAGGCTGGGAATCCTCGGTAAAGAAAGAATGAGTTTCAGTTTTGTTTCTGAGCTGTCTTTCTACTAATAACCAATCACTGATCTCTGGGTCATACTGCCACAGCCAATGACTGCCCTTTACCTCAGCCCCTCCTCTGGCAGCCATCTTCAGATTTGGTAGCACGTAAAGTGGCAGTAGGACCAAGAGAAGAGCCGCAGAGGGGTTGGAGGGAGGGTTTGCATGTGAATCCATGCCAGACCCATGCTGGAGAACAACAGTTACAGGCAAGTAACTTGTTCCTGCTCCAGCATGGGGTCTGGCATGGATTCAAATGCTCATGAATACAAGAATACATAGCAGTACATACATGCACAACCACGGGAGGTGGCAAGGTTCAACATTAAGCATCTCTTACCTCCTCACCAGGCTCACCTTCAGGCGAACAGGTTGCGCAGCAGTGCCTGTCCGACTCTGGACTCCTCCCTGGAATCCCGGTCGACGCAGTAGAATCTTGTGAAAGTGTGTGTTGACCTCCATGTCCAGCAGGGGCACACCAGACAGGAACGCTGTAGTAGCAGCAATCGCTCTGGTTCAATGGGCTCTCGGACGGCCGGGCACGGTCGGTTTGCCAACTGGCAACAGTGCATGATGCAGCCGGAGAGCCATCTGGAAATAGAAGCCTTCGAGAGGGCCTTCCCTTGGTTCACAGGTCCAAAGTTCACAAACAGCTGTGATGGCTTCCGAAAACTCTTTGTGCGGTCCACGTAGAACTTCAGCACTCTAGCCACATCCAGCGAGTGCAAAGTCATCTCAGCCGGCAACAAACGACGGGAAGAAAACAGGTAACACCAAGGGCTCGTTGAGATGGAAGTCCGATGGCACCTTGGGCATGAAGGAGGGGTGCGTCCTTAGCACTAGCCTCGTCTCGTGGAATGTCAGGTATGGAGGTTTACAGGAGAGGGCCTTGATCTCCCACTCATCGTACGGAGGTGATGTCACAAGAAACGCTGTCTTCCACGATAGGAACTTCAGCGGTGGCGAATGAAAAGGCTCGAAGGGGGGACCCATGAGCTGGTCCGCACCACGTTGAGCTCCCATGGCAGGGTCAGAGCCTTCATCGGGCGGAACCGTCCTTTTATGAACTCCTTCACCAGGCGGTGAGACCACAGCGACGACCGCCCCAGAGTCCTGGTGTAGCGGGAGATAGCCGCCAGGTTAATCTTGATGGAGGCATGTGCCAGACCCACCTTGGCCAGCGACAAAGTATGGCAATACCTCCTTGCAGTCCGTCGGGAAATCGTAGCCTCCGAACTCTAGTGCTGCAGGAGCCAGGCCTGCAGGTTCAGCGATCCCGGGTTGTGATCTAGGATGGCACCTCCTTTCCAGCCGGAAGATCCGTGTCCGTCAGCAGTTTGACTTGGGGGGACACTGACAAGTCCAGAAGGTCCGGGAACCATATCTGCCTTGGCCACGCCAGTGCGACGAGGATCATCCTGCAGCGGGACCGTCTGAGTTGACTGATGAGTCGCAAAAGCAACGGCAACGCGTACAGGAACAGGCTGTTGCAGGAGAATGCATAGCCCATGCTCCCAGGCTGGGGAAACCTGCTGGAGAACCTCCGGCACTTGGTGTTCTCCGCGTCACGAACAGGTCAATCTGGGGACTGCCCCACCATCGGAATAGGAGATCCACTTCATCCTGCCAAAGCTCCCACTCGTGGCAAGAGCGCAGCTCCCTGCTGAGTGAGTCGGCAACAGTGTTTTTCACTCCTGCCAGATGAAAAGGTAGTAGTGCCACAGATCCTGCGCTTCCTTGGATAGGGCTGGGGATCTGGTGCCCCCCTGCTTCCGGATGTAGAACATCATGGTGGTGTTGTCGGTGAAGATCCATACAACTTTGCCCTTGAGGGACGGAAGGAAAGAATGGAGGGCCCAAACACGGCCCGGAGCTCCAGGACGTTGATGTGCAGGGACCTCTCCTAGATCTCCGGTGTGCGCTCCACATCCCTCCAGGGAAGCGTCCGTCATCACCTTTTCCTGGTGCGTTGGGGTCTGGCATTCCATGCCCGCCGCGAGATCCGGTGGTGGGGCACCCATGCGCATCGCTTGATGGAAAGTCTTGTTGAGGGGGGAGGGATCTTGTCTTCGAAGCTCCCCGCCACTTGCATCCAACGGGCGTCGAGGAACTCCTGCAGTGGTAGCATCTGCAGCCTGCACAGGGGCACGAGGTAGATGCAAGATGACATCATGCCGAGCATGGACTTGAGGGAACTCACCCTGGCCACTTCCATGGTCAACAGCTGTTGTACCTTGCCCAGGATGGCCTTCGTCCTCTCAGACGGTGAAGTCAACCGTGCCACTGTGTCGAGTCTGGCTCCCAAGAACAGGGCATCTTGAATCCCAGCCCCGTGAGCAGGCGGACGGTCTTCGCTGTGTGGTCGACAACAAGTTCTCTTGACTTTGCTTGGATGAGCCAATAGTCCAGTTAGGGGTAAACGTGGATCCCCTGCAGGCGGAGCCGTGCCACCACCGGTGCCAGGCACTTGGTAAAGACCCTTGGGGCCAACTTCAACCCAAAGGGCAGGGCATTGAACTGGTAGTGCCACCCTTGGAACAAGAAACGTAGGAACTTTCGATGTCCTTTGTATATGGGGATGTGAAAGTAAGCATCCTCCAAGTCCAGCGACGATAGGAAGTCGCCATCCTCCAGCTGTCCTAGCACGTGCTGAAGGGTAACCATCCAGAACTTCTGGGCTTTGATGTATATGTTGAGGCACCGAAGGTCCAGGATGGGTCGCCAGCCACCAGTCTTCTTTCGGATGAGACAGTACCGTGAGTATACTCAGGAGCCTCTTTGGGACAAGTTCTATCGCGCCCTTTCTCAGCATGGCTCATACCCCCAGAAGCAGATGTGGAACATAGTCTTCTTTCATGGCCACACGAGGGAAATGGGGCACTTTCTTTGAAACTCCAGAGTGTGCCTGTGGGCCAGGGAATCCAGCACCCAACGGTCGGTGGAGATGGACTCCCACACGCACATGAAGTTCGCCAGCCGGCCTCCCACCGGGGTGCTTAGGTGGGGGCCCGACGTCACGGCTGGTTCAATCCTGTTTCGCCAAGGCCTTGCCACCCTGGGCTCCTTGACGACGACGACGGTATCCACCGGTCTTGCTGTGGCCTCTGCAAGCTTCCTGCAATGAGGAACGGGCAGCTTGGCGGTACAATGAACTGCTGCCGAATCCTTTGGAGGCGCCTTGAGATTTGCCTCTGGAGGTCCGAAATGATGGCCATCGTTGATGAAGAGCGCCTAGGGCACGGGTCGTCTCGGTGTCTGCTTTGATGGCCTGTAGCGACTCGTCCACCACTTTCCCGAATAGGTTGTTTCCGTCGAAGGGCATGTCCAGTACCCTGATCTGCAACTCCTGACGGAAATTGATGGCTTTCAGCCAACCGCGCCAGCAAATGCTGTTGCCCATCTGGTGAAAGCCGGTGTCGCCGATGCCCGTGGCCACCGTGATGGTGTGGTCCGATGCCACCTCGCCTTCCTGCAGGATTTCAAGGGCTTCCGCCCTCTTGTCGTCTGGGAGGAAGTCCAGAAGGGGAGCAATCTTCAACCACACCTCCCTGTTGTAGTGTGCCACGATCGCAAGGGCGTTGGCCACCTTGATGGTCGTCGCTGCCAACGAGATGACCCATCATCCCATGGCGTCCAGCTTCTTTCCCTCGCCGTCCTGTGGGGGAAGTGGAAGTTGATGCCGTCGCCCCTGCCGATTTCTTCTTGGCCGTCACTGAGACAACCGAATCCAGGGACGGCTGTGCTCTGAGGCACATAAGAGTGGAGTCTGGGACCCGGTACTTCTCCTACCGGTCCCTCTTCGCAGGGGACGTGGACGGGTTCTTCAGCAGGGACAGCCCTTCGTCCCAGATGTCGTCAGAGTAGCGGGACTGAGAGGACGGTCTTCCTCTTGGCCTCCTGTCATTGGTAGAGGAAACCTTCCTTCTGCTCTTCGAGGCATAGCTAGAAAAGCTCTGATGCCCTGGCGATCATGGCATGAAAGGAGCCAATTTCATCGGGGCGGGTGAGGCCCGGGCAGGTGGTGATGGGAGATACGTCACGTCATCACCACCGTCGTCCTCTGTCGTCCGCCGTCCCTGTCGTCTCCGTTCCCATCTCATCCCTCGGTGGAGGGGATGGAGGTGAAGGATCGAAGGGACGGGGAGGCTGGATTCGCCTCTGCTTGCTCGGTGGACTCCCCGATGGTCCAGGTGCCTCTGGATCGTCCGCTGGGGGTAAGGGCAACCTTGTCCTCATCTCCGTACACAGGGTCTGCAAAGCCATCAAGATTGCTCCTGAATTGTCCTCAGGCGGCGGCATCGGTTGCAACGGGAGCGATGGCTTGGGCACGGGGTCCTCAGTTTCCTCCACGGCCCCACGGATCCTCGTTGGCTCCACCGTTGCTCTCCACGTCCGTCTCGTCGGGATCCCTCCCGTAGGCCTCAAACTTCTTGTCCAGGATAGCTTTGCCGCCAGCCAGCTCATCCTCCGAGGTGGTATCTGTGTCTGTCATGGCTACCATGCCCCCCCCCTATATCTCGTCTCGGGGTTTCACGGGGGTCTTCTCGATAGGCTGGAAAGATGATGATTCCCTCCGAGGTGGCAGGGAAACTCTAGGCCCAGAAGTCGTCTCCAATGGGGTAGCCTCCACAGGCTTTGCCAGGGCCGCCACGACTCCCTCAATCAAGGCCTTTGCCGGGTGAATCAGGGCCTTCACGACTGTGGGCGTGTCTGAGGCCTTCACCTTAGGGGGACGGTCACTGCCTCACGCCCCTGGGCTTTCTCCGTCGGGATCGACCGGGGCTTCTCCCGAAGCTTACCCGGGTTCTCAGACTGCCTTTTCCCCCCCAAGCCAGAGCGTTGGCTGATGGATGATGGTGTCGGTGACATTGCGCCCTCCCTGGCAGCCAAGGAGCCTGAACCAACAGCACTTCTGGTGCCCGTGGACTCGCAGTGCTTTGCCTTTTGTTGGGCCCCCATCACCGGAGTGCCCTCAAAGTTCTTAGAAGACCACTCAGACTTCTTCTCACCTGCAGCTGGGCTCTTCCCCTCCAGCCAGTTGGTGAGCCGAATATGACGGTCCTTCATTGTCCGGACGGACATATTCTTACAGAACGCACAGTCCTCCTCCACGTGCGACTTGTCGGCGTGAAGGCAGTAGAGGCACCGGGAGTGCTCACCTTCCTTGAAGACATTCTGTAATCCACATCCTGGGCAGTTCCTGAACAGCTTGGATCCAATAGGTGTCGAATCTCCTTTGTCCTGGGCCATGTCTGAATCGGGGTAGGCCTCAAAAGTCTTCCAGAATCCTCCAAGAAGTGTAATTCGATGAAAATCTGCCCATGAGGGGTGTAGAACATTTCGAAATTGGTCCCCGTTGATCGGAAGAAGAATCGGTGGAGCATTAAGCTCGGATTGACTGAATAAATAAGAGTAAACTCTGAAAAAACGCAATACGCAGTAAAAGCTCGAGAGCTAAAGCACGAGGACTCCCAACACTTGAACGTGCGGTAAAAATCTGAAGATGGCTGCCAGAGGAGGGTCTTAGGTAGAAGGCAGTCATTGGCTGGGGGCAGTATGACCCAGAGACCAGGGATTGTTTTTTTTTTTTTTCTTTACCGAGGTTTCCCAGCCTGACGATGGGGAATATTCATGAGCATGTGACTCCGTGCCAGACCCATTCTGGAGAATACGGATGCTCAGTGATCGAAAAAGGTATGTAAAAAGGTTAAGATTTATCAATGTCTATGGCAAACTATTAGCCGACTAGAACGTTTCAAGTGCTGGAGACCCCTCGCCTGCCAGAGTATTTGCTGTGACACTGGGAATTTTAAATGAGAGGAAGAGTATTACCTGAATCCATACAAATAACCGAGAAATTACCTAATTTATTTGACCGAAAACAGTATGTATAATAAAAATATTTTTTTTTAAATTACAAAAAGCAAAAAGTCATTTTCATTTTTCTGTCTAAATAATTAGGTCATTTCTTAGTTAGTTTTTTTAACTGAAATGATCATGGATATCCGTATTAACATATTCTGATTGAATAAACTCTAGGTACTGTTGTCAAAGGCGTTAGTATCCTTGAAGCGAAAAGGCATGTGTGCAAACAGACATCCAATGCATTGTTTTCCTCGCTAAGGTAGCTCCAGTGTGGTGTGTGGTGTGTGGTGTGTGTCTAGATCACCAGATCATAGAAGCAGCGCTACCTCCGTGAAAAACATCACCAAGTGAAGGAAAAACTGTCAAAGGATGTGTGCATGTGGACGCTGCCCACTGGATCCGGGGCTTTAAGTGGGCTTGGAATAGCTGGGGCAGAGCCCTGGCGGTCGCTATAAACTGCTCCTGGGCCACGGCAGCAGATGTGTGCAGTGCAAGCTCTCATGCTTGCAGAAAGGTGGCATGAAGGGATGACACAATCTGAAGTGTGACTCACGCATCCACTGCTCCTTGCACTTCACCTCTTCATTCCTCCCAGCCAGGGCCATTTCACTGGACAGGCTGCCTTTAGCGCCGCAAGATTAGCTGTTATCAGCCAGCACTAGGAGAGCTCTGGTCCTGATCATCTGATTGTTTACCATTGAGAGGGTAGTTGGGACTGATTAGTGTGAGTGGTGTAAGAGGATTCAATTCAACACTACAGCTAAGTCAATGCCTAGTCTGGGATACTGAATGGAAACCCTTATTGAAATATCTTTATGTCCAGTTCATGCGTTCTGGATGACTACCCCTATATAACACCCCTCTCTTGGAATCCTCCTGACCCCACTGAGCCAAGAAGTAGTTCTGTTTTGCACGTTTAAAGGTTTATTTGATAATTTAAACAATATATATATATATCACGCTTTATAATAAATTAATAATTGGATATCACACTGAATCTGAGCAGTAATCAATAATGTATAGTCTGGCACTAGCACACTTGTGAATAGGAACAGAAGAATAAGGTGGTAGAAAATGCTTTATATAAGTTCAGATGGATGTAATGTTGAATGAAAATGCAATACAGAAAATACTCAATATGATTTCAACAAAACAATGTAATCACTTTTCTCTGGCAATCCCCTCCCCCCTTTATGCAATGCAAGGAAATGGAAGGAAAGCACACAGTTCTCAGAAATGCAATCAAAGGTAATTCAGTTCACCCCAGCAAGCTTAGACTAAAGAAGTTGGAAACACAGGCCCAAAATGCCTTTATATGTGCTGGCAATGAAGTGAAAAATATGCTAAAATGCTTTTAATTCCTTCTAGAGGTTCAGGGTGAGTGGTATCAAGTTAATATTAGGCCAGGCTCACTTTAGCAAGGATCTAGGAGTAACTAGCAGGTTAAACGAATTTTTGGCAACTGAAAGCAAGAAAACTGCTGTTTTCACACGTTGAGAAATTTGCAAATCGCGGCAAATTCGCGAGTGCGTTTTTCGCGATTGTGGCAAAAGTATCGAGGGTAGGAATGCGGTTCTAGGTTCGTAGGAAAGCTACGATTCCCAGCTTTCAGAGGAAATTTACTGCAAGTCTCTAAGACAAACGGTCACGGAGATATGAGCGATTAAATAAAGGTAGTTTTTCGGATTTGGAATGTTAAAATTCAAAGTGACAATTGATAGCTAGCAACTAGAAATGACAGGTGACAGCTTTGCAAATGACAGGTGACAGGAGGCAGTTCTACTTAGATTAAAATGGATTGAATTATATTATTTTAACTAAGAGATTGGTTCTGCACAGTTCTGCTAGGTACTCACACTATATTCTTGAATTAGAATGGGCCTCGCCACGGATCTGGTCAGGTTTTAGACTGGACTCTGGTCTGGTCTCTGCACTTCACAGTGATCTGGGTCAGCTCTGCTCTCTCTGGGTCTTTCTGCACAGCTTTCTCTGGATTCTGGAGATTGATGGATTTGAAGTCTGGATCTTTCTGCACAGCTTTCTCTAGAGATTGATGGAGGTAAAGTATGGATTTTCCCGGCAGAGCGTCCCGCAGCAAATGGATTTGAATGTCCCTATCTGTCCTGACTGTCTGCTTTTATGTGTTTTGAAAATGGGTGTGTGTGCAGCATCACTAAGCTCTACCCCTCTCCACTTGTCATTGGCCACTTCATCCGCTTCCCCTTGATTGGGGGAATGAAATGAAGTGTCATCATGATGAGGTCTGTTTATGGTACAGAGAACCCACCCCTGTCAACTTTACACACAATCTATATTTGATCCAAAAGACATATTTGCACAGGTACACATTTGTTTAAAATTACATGCACCCATCACATATCACAGGAGGTATACCCTGTCCAAATCTGCTCTTCCTGGGAGCTTGCATTCAGAAATGGCGACATTTGCACTTTTTAACTGGTTTCGCAATATCGGACATTAACCCAAATTTACACACATGTGCGCAAGGAGTATGGACATTAATTGATGAAGTGTCAGATTTTTAACATGCATACATTTTAAGTAATACCCTCTTAACTGCTAGCTTGCCCCCAGATCATGCCACCGGTTCTAAAAACCTCTTAAAATGTGGGCAGAAAAATCACAAGAATTATGGTATCATTTAAATAATTTTCACAAGTCCACTCTATGAGTTATTCATCTTTTTCTAAAACCATATTCTGGCTACAGGGGTGTGGTTTCCCCCCAGCACAAGGTTGAATTTCTGGTTTGTCCAGTTCTGCCAAGCCAGCTTGCTCTCACAGGCAGTGCTACTCCCCTTTGCTTCAGGAGGAAGCCACTTTTTACGGCCCCATAATAAAACATTTGCCTGAGTCAGGACAGGGCTTTGTTCAGTTTCCTGCAGAGCCCAGGTAATTCAATCAGGGAAGTGTCATATTCCTTTTGGTGGGAGCAGCAAAAGGGCAGCTAGGCCTGGGAACACAGCTGTTGTGCAAGTCTCATCTCCTGTCGGGGGTAGCTGGTGGGCAGAATTCAGTTCCTTAAGCCAGGCTTCAGATAAAATGTCACTTTTTGTTACCCAGTTTTCTGCATTCAAATAAACTAACCATTTCTTACATATGCAGCTAAAATGCTGATTCCAAGTTCAAAACTATGGCATTTCAACAATTGCAACCTATGTGACACTCAAAAGTAGGTCACTCATTTCTTTTAAACATTTAGATTTTTAGTGTCTTTCAGTCCAAATTTACTTAAACTGCTGAAATCCACAGCTCAGCCAGTCTTGTTATAAACCTTCAAGTCACTTCAGAATATAACTTTAGATTGTATCCACCTCTCAGTAAGTCTTTCTTTGGCACGCTTTGGGTTCATTTATTCAGTTTTAAACAAAATCTGGTGGTTTTAAAACGCCGGCTTTCTGATAGTGGTGAGTACTGGTACTGCACCCCTTTTTGGGATTTAAGAAAATGAATTCCCCACAATTCTAGGTTGCTTTTGGCAATCAGCATTGCCATTCCCAATGGTTTCAGACTACTGTGTGGGTAGTCCAATGGTGGTTTTAGGCAGTGCCCTTCTGTGCCCATAACATCGGCAAAAATGAGTGGCAGCCTATTCTTCATGCATTTCCCTGTGCATTTTCTTGGAAGCTCTGGCCATCATGATGTTTTCCATGTCAGTACTGCACAGTTTTGAGGTAGGGCTTGGATGCATGGATAAAAACATCCCACAGTGGGAAGGCCCCTAAAAAGTGCAAATGCTGTGTGATCAGAAAGGTGCGTTACAAGCGTCATGCTGTGTAAAACAATGACTTCTAGCAGGTGGCCTTGCCGTGCATTTTATTTCTTTATGTGTCCGTGTCTCTTCAAGGTGGGGACAATAAAGCTATAATCAAACTCTTTTTGGTTCAACAGGTTTGCATAACAATTTTTACATTGCCCAGCAGATTTATAATGTGATTTGTGCATGATTGTATACTTTTCAAGATAGCGCTATAAAGTAAAATAAGAGTTTAACCTAGGGAAGTTAAACATTACATTACCTCATAGCTTCCCAGCTCTATTTGGTTCAGCTATCTGGTCAAATGCCTGAATTGCAGAATGGGCTACAATCCCAGCACTTAACTTTTTTGGAGCCCGGAAAGGCTTAAAAGTAGAGGTTTGTCTGATTCTGATGTTTGTTGGTGTTGTTGGAGTGAGAAAGGCAGTATGGAACATTTGCTGTGGGACTGTGTGAGGGTTTGTGGCTTTTGGCATGAGGTTTGTATTATTTGTCTCGGGGTTCTGAACCAAAATGTTGACTTGGATTTTAAGACTATGGTGCTGGGCTGTGATGATTTACTGGACGACCTTTCACTATCGGAAAAGAAATTTTTGTTCAGAGGTGCTTCTATTTGCAAAAAAATGATTTTGAGGAGCTGGAAATCGTGTGTCTCACCAATATTGGAGGATTGAATTACAGAAATGAACTGCTTAGCGAATATTGAGAAATTTATATACAGAAAAATGGGGAAATTGAGTCTACATACAAAGGTCTGGGGAGCTTTTTTGAGTAGGTACTAGTTCATCGCTTAATTCTTTCTTTTCCTATTCTTACATGTATATATGCTTTATGCTGTGCTATGATATTTTGAGATTTATTGTTCAGTTCTGTTCAAAGTACTAAAATTAAAATAAAGAATTAAAAAAAAAAAAAAAGTGTGTGATCCTGGGCAAATCATTTAATCTCACTGGGCCTTGGATGGGTGTCCTCAGAAGTGACTTAGTTTGTAGTGCACGCTCTTGAATAAGCTTCATTCATGGTTTACAAAATATAGTGTATCACTGACAAAACCAACAGATTTGTCTTATGAATAATGAAAGAAGTTCATTTTTTTACGACATCTTCACCATACGAAGAAATATTTATTGTTTCCAAATGTCTAGGTTGCTTGCCCCTCCTCCCACCAAAAAAATATGATCTATTGTTTGAGACAGGCCCCCTTAAAGTCATGTTCGTTCTATGCTACACACCATTGTTAAAACCTTCTTGAAATAAGTAGATAAAATGGCCACACAAGGTGGGGTTTAAAGTGCAAACATTTGTTCCCCCAGGAGTGGATAGTCACCGAGCAAACATGGCTGTCCTTGCACAAACGCAGGCTCGGCCTGAGCGCATGATAGCCCTGGCACCGAGCTCGGTCTCTGCACGCGCAACGTGCCTGGCAGCATTTTACAATTTCTACCAAGTTATTGTGCAAATTCATGCCTGTGCAGGAAGCAGTCGGTCCCGGCCACATTTGGAAATGCATCTATAAGTAGATATACTGCGAATGTCATGGTGCAGAAAAAACGAACGAGGACTGCAGAGGCTCCTCAATTACTGTCGCGCAGCTCAACTCGGTACAGCATGCCGGGGTACTAATAGCAATATAACCCTTGCAGGCGGGGGCATTACTGGTCAGGTAGTGCCCTGGGGCTAATGTTAAAGCCCGAGCAAAACGTATGCCCATTGCAGCCCCTGCCCCCATATTGCGTTTGATCGCTGGTGGGAAACATTCTTGAAAAGTGAAAAAGAAATGCATTTTTGCACAAGACATTTGGGCCATTTGTGGCCTTTCAGGCCTTGCACAGTAGAAATGCGGAGGTTCTGAAAAGACTAGTGCACTTCCCTTTGTTTCAGGCAAGACAAGCCCATCTGAAATTGATGGGCGTGAGGGAGTCTGACGACGCAGACTTGTCCAGCTGGGGTTCTTTAGGCAAGAGTTCAGCGCCCAGCAGGGCAGCACTGTGGCCGTCAGCAGAGAGATTAGACAAGCAGCAGCTGCAATGCATGCAGTTCCACAGCTCTGTGGGGGGCCGAGTACACACTGGAGAAATTCACCACAACCCCTGCCTCGCCTTCCTGCTGGGCAAGGACGGCCTGGGAGGGGAGATCAGGACTGCGGCAGGGACCAGGACAGCTTTGGTACTGATAAACCCACTCCAGCCACCGCCCCACCCCCCCCCTCCCTGCAAGCATCCTGTCATCCAGCCCCAAGAAGCTGTCTGGGCCCCAGCTGAGCAGCTAATGACAGCCGTGCAGACCGAAAGGCCATGTGATGAAGGCTCCCTGTGGAGGGTGGAGAGACCTTCTTCCATTTATTTTTTTTTATTTGTTATACAGCGAGGCCACTTCACAGCGCAGGCTCTGGCACGCCTCGTCTCGATGCAGTGCGCTTGAATCTGCAGGGTTTATGCATTTATTTTAATTTTTATGACACGCCCGTGGGCCTCAGAGCGCAAGGGATCTCAGAGATGTTGGCATGGCGTCTGATGAGGAGGGTGAGGGCGGTGGCGTAGCCATAGTCAAGAGGCCTGGGACTGGCCCAGCCAGGACAAGCGACATATGTTCAGTTACTTTGTGAACATTGCTGGCTGGTGCCATGAAAGCCTGGAGGCGTGTTTGCCCCAGGGCACATTGTGCCTCTGGGGGCCCTGGAGTGGGTACGCTGGGAGTTGCAAGACTTTCCGAGGGCACCTTTCAGGCATTCTTGAACTATGGCCGCACATTAGTAACACACCAGCCGACCCCGCGACGACAGAGGAGGTCCAAATACGCCTGTGTTGTGTGGCAGAAATGTGCTCCTTACAAAGCCATGACCGCAGGCACTACATGCTTCTTGGAGCTATGCCTATGCATAACCACATACCTACAAACAGAGTCAAATAATCACCAGAGAGGATATTTGAAGTCTTCGTTCCAGCATCAAAAACAAATAAATACACTTTCCTCCAAAGTGAAGACATTGTTTCAGTTTCAAGGAGTTCAGTAACAATTCCATATCTGCTTATGAAATAGACACTACGCATGTATTTATTTATTTGGATTTCTAGTGCACTTCCCTCAAAGCGCTGTGCAAATTGAACAAACCAATCAGTAACAAAATCATGAACAATAGTAGGGGAGAAATATATATATATGCAGCTGGACGTTAATGTAATGCTGAAAAGAAGATGAGCCAGCTTTGGCATAGCTAACAGTTTTGTCCTTGCGCAGGCATGGATTAGGCATTTTCCGGGCACTGCCATAACTGTACTGCCTGGTAATGAGAGGGCAGCAGCAGGAAAATAGTGTGATCACCTGGGCATATGATAGCAGCGTCTGGCAAATGCCTGTCCAATACCTCTACACACGGCAAAAATAATTTGCCTTTTCAATGCTTGGTTTTAATAAGACTTCAATGAAAGGGACAGATATCAATGATGTGGTATGACATCTATAGCACGCCTATACAGAAGTGTTCCACAAGTGCAATCAAGGGGGGGAGGCACATTTGGTTACTTACAACATTCGTATTACACCAGTAGCAAGTTGCCAGCTGTAATTAAACCATTCACTTTCAGAAGACTGCTTCGAAATAACACAGGCAGGCCAATTTTCTTCTTTTTTTTGCAGGATAGAGCAGCACACATGGATATGAGGAGGATGTGTTTAGGTGAGGAAGGGCAGGTATTGAGTGGGAATGGACATATGGATTAGGTGGGTAAATAACCAAATATTACCTACGAGCCGTTTGTGCCTCATCGCATGTAATTGCCCCCCTGGCTGTACTCCAATACAATAACTTCAGCGTATATGTGGCAGCGGCGCTCAGGCAACACCCAACAGCCAAAACTAAAAATATAGACTGTCAAAGAGGAGTACAAGGAGGTGAGAGTGGGTGCAGAGGACATTGATAGAGGGGCGGTTTGCACAGTTCAGGAGCAAAAAGAGAACTAGGGTCTACTCCCCAAGTCTTCTATACCCCATCCGTCCACAAAAGCACAGTTAGAATTTGCACAGGAAGACATTTATAATGATATTAGATTCGTACTTCACGTCATGATTTACTGAATTGCTACTTAGATAGAGGAGCGTCATATACTCATTGGGAAAGCCAATAGCGTCTGCCCACCACATGCAGCCTCAAATGCCCCAATACACCTCATGCCATCGTAATTGGTTATTTATAACACGCTCAATACCCAGATGTTTCTAAGCCCAGACCTGGGGATCAAACCCGCGTTGCCCCTCGTCGTCTTGCTTCCAAGACGAGCGCGTTGCCCCCGAGCTATCCTCCCGGGTCATGACTAAAGCACAGCAGTGAAGTTCACACCATGATGAGCGATAACAATCATTAAGATCGAACAGAACATGCACACGCTTCCAACAAAAAAAAAGGAGCAAAACACTGTTCTGTCGAGACTCCGTCATCAGGTACTCTTCCCTTTAAATCGACAGCTGGCAAACAGCTGCATATTTCAGCAAATCGCAATGCCAGAAACAGACAAGAGGGGATAATGATGGCACATCAGTAAGGCAGATGTGTTGCTATACACATTTTCCATCGACAGCCACTGCGTATAAATAGTTTTTGCGCCGCTACGCATCACTCTTGCGACGCAAAACCTAAAACTATCAACACATGCTCATCGCCGACTACCACGATGCTCGCGGCCTTAGATAGTATCCGTGTCTAGCCCCGAACAATCGAAAGGGCGCATACGCATTGTTGGCGAATGACAAGGCCATTGCGCACTGTGTCGTCTGGCAAGTACCGAGCGTCCAGCACAAAAGACTCCACAGGCTTAGAGTCGCCCGAGGCCACCCCTGACTCACTCCTAGTCTGGCCTCATTCATTGCAAAATCGCTGGTCAATGCTCCAGCCGCCCACGGGAGGGATTGCGATGGCGTGGGTGGCCGACTCATGCTTCCGTGACCTCAAACTGATGGCGCATCCTTCCTTTCAGGGGAGTTGCTAGGTCTGGAAAAGACCTGGGGCTAAGCTGATGTCGGAACTGTTGGGAGGGGGGGGGGGCTAGCTAGTCTTTTGGCTGTAGCTCCTGAGATTCTATCCGGGGCTACAACCAAAAGATCAGGGGCTATATCCCCCTTAGCCCTCCCCTAGCAACGCCCCTGCTTCCTTTAGGCCAGGGCTTTTGATAAGAAGGGACTTGGAAGGCCCCTCAAAAGTTGCCCTGAGGGATGATGCGACACATAGGGGTACATGCCAAGCACCTCGGTTGATTCCCAGCTGGAGCCCGTACAGAACGGACCATCGTCAGCGCCATGATACCTTCGGGTGGCCGTGCGCTACAGAAGTTTCCTTAACATAACAGTCTACGGTTGCGTATTCAATTATCGTCTACCAAGTGTCAGCGGCGTGTGCAGGGAGTGGCCTGGGGTGGCACGTGCTAGCCCTGGAATCTAATAGGCCACTTCAGGTGCCACCACATTTCCCTAAACTAGGAGCATTATATGTGTGTGGGCGCTCGCACTTCTTGCCACGCCTGCATAAGTCAGTGCCCCACTTGGGCCACCCCGAGTCAAAGGAATCCGGACACGCCACTGCTGGCTGCGGTTCTGGGGTCGGCGATTCCTCTGGATTGGCCGAGAGATACTTTTAATGTGCATTTGTCAGCTACTAATTGTTAATTACTTTTCCAAATGAACATATAGCAGCGAATGGGGAGGATCAGGCGGGCTATTCTCGTGATAAGAACGAATCAGAACTGATCAGATATGCTCGTTTCTTATTGGACATTGCAAATTGGCTGGCAGAGTAACATTTCTGATAATCAGTCAGATCACACCAGTGGAAATGCTTTTTTTCAAAAATGCAATTTAAAAAGAGTGCATTTCTGGTCGATACCTGCGGCCTGGACCATGGGAGTTCACTGGTGTCCAAAACGTTATGGCTCTGTAGGACCCTTCCGGTCACGTGCCACTGTAGACTAAAGAAGGCCTTGGATAGGCGGTCTTGAATGAGAAAGGGAGGGCAGTGACTGCGGCGGGCAGGGACATGGCCAACCTGTAACCCTCGTGTTCAGCTCAGACACGGGCACAGGGGAGAAGAGGACGATGGCGCAAGCTCTGGGACTTGCGGGGGGTATGCAGGAAGGAGAGGAGATGGACTGATAGTTTATCGCGGTGATTAGAAAGCGGTTTTCACAAAAGCAAAACATTAAACAGTAGAACCTTCCAGTTTAGCAAGGGAAAGGTGTCTAAAAAGTAGTCTAGAAAGGTCTTTGACACCATGCATAAAAACCACCAAAATCGCATATACCGCCTGCGACCACCCAAATAGGTCTGCCACCGAAATAGCCTAAAAAATATCCAGATGAACTTCATGGGGCGATTCATCGGCCCACCATGAATGGATCCAAGATATGGACTAAAATGTGTCTCCATTTGCTCAGAAAGTTAACAGCTCGCACATGATCAAGATTAAATGCTTGTGGAAGTCCAATGATTAACTTTGCGCAAATACTCATTACAATATTCAACAAATTGCATGCTGTCTCCAGCTGAACAGGTGTAAGCAGACACCTTAAAAAAATGTGGTTGGTTCTGAGCACCCCAACTTCTGATCCTAACCCATGTGGTCCACCCACGCCATCATCTCATGGACAACAATGGTTGGTGAGTGTGAGTTAAGAAGCCGCCAGCATTGGATCCTATGGTAAGGACCCACAGTCTACCAGGTGTCTTTAAGGGTTAATGAAGAAACACAAAAAGCCTCTCCTAGGAGGACGAGTGTGAGTAATAGGAGTGAGAGGAAGAGGAGTGTGAAGTCTGAACCAATCCAAAGCTAGCAAAAGTCTGGAAGTATTGTAGATATAGCGCACAGCAGCTCCGACAACCAATAAAACCTACTGGGAACACTGGGCGGGGGGAGAGGACATAGAGGGTTGCAAGAGCTTGCACTGGGGCAGAGTTCCTGTGTCGCGCCACCCAGGGGTGGACTGGGAACCAAAAGAGGCTCTAGAAATAATGTTCAAAGTGGCCCCATATTACACATTCTCAGAAAACCCAGCCCTTTCCCTATGGGAAAATGAAATAGGTTACCACACAAAAGAGGCCCTGGGTGCAGAGTCCTACCTGGGAAATCTACAGAGTTCCCTATAGGCCAGTCCACCCGTGGGTAACCACACAGGAGAGGCCCGGGGTGCAGAGGCTTACTGGGAAATCTCCAGAGTTCCCTATAGGCCAGTCCACCTGTGGGTAACCACACAGAAGAAGAGGCCCGGGGTGCAGAGGCCTACCTGGGAACTCTCCAGAGTTCCCTATAGGCCAGTCCACCCCAGGGTAACCACACATAGAAGCCCAGGGTGCAGAGGCTTACTGGGAAATCTCCAGAGTTCCCTTTAGGCCAGTCCACCCCAGGGTAACCACACAGAAGAGGCCCCTGGGTGCAGAGGCATACCGGGAAATCTTCAGAGTTCCGTATAGGCCAGTCCCCCTCTGGCGCCACCTGTGGGGCACATGCCTGAAGACCTTACGTTCTGTCCCAACACAACAAAGAAGAGTCAGACTGGGACATAAGGAAATGCCTGAGATCGAAGACAGAGAGGCCACGTCCCCAAATTGCAATTCATGGCTTGTCATGATAAACTCTTTGAGGGCTCATTTAGGGTGAAATTTGAGGGCAATAGTGGATACGTAAGCACATCGACCCATCAGGCACGGCTAAGACTGCCAGCTGCACACAGTTATCATTATAATGACTACATATTTGTATATCACTGAATAGGTCACAGAGCAAAATATTGGTAGCAAGAATTTATCAGGTCATCAAGAAAACCGGATGTGGGTGTGCACATGACAGCCAGAATCTGGGTTATATCAAGGTGTTGTTGGAAGAGCCAGGTCTTCCTTTCTTCCCTAAATGGAAGGAGACTTGGCGCAGTCCGGATTTCCAGTGTCATGGAGTTCCAGACGAACGCAGCATGCCAGGAGAAGTAGGGTCATTAAAGTGCAGGACATTGGCCCCAATACTGCCCCACGTTTTTGACATTGTAATTGGTTATTTATAACGCGCTTAATGCCCGGAGTTTTCTAAGCGCGGATCCGGGGATCGAACCTACGTTGCTCCGCTCTGAGCTATCCTCCCGAGCCAGCTTGAAGCTCATGAAACGAGTGGTTCATGGCTACCGACACTGTCAGGACACACGCTGCCAGTATGGCTACAGATGTCAGTGCACAACTGAGAATACATGTGTGCCCAGCTGTCGGAACCCCGGGGCACACAGACCAGAAGAAGGCACCCTCCAGAAATGAACCTGCTGCCCTACTGGCACCATACTACGCTGGTTAGGAGAAGTCATCTCTCAATGCCTGAGCTGGCAGCTGGCATCACAATCAATGACAATTAAACCAACGTAATTCACGCTTACGGAAAACTGCAAACATGGACAGGCATGCAGCACATACAAAGCCTGTTCAGCACACAGCTGCTGGATCCCTGCCCAGCCCCCCCCGCCCCCCCCCGCTACAGGGACACTGCCAGTTCACTGTGCATGCCAGGGGGCTTATAATGCAGGAAACACCCCACTTCTCAGCAATCCCTCCACGCCAGCTAAAGCAGCATCGGCTGGGTCTGGCTTTCATTCAGCGCTCACCAACTATCTGCCCCGAGAGTGCAGCAACACACCAAGAGAACTCATCCGAGGCAGCTGGCAGCTCGTGCACGTCTGTGCAAAAATCAATGCACAGGAGTGAATAATGTCCATTACAAAACGGGACCTTCTAAAGCTCAGAGTGATCCCACTTCTCTCGCCACTGTCTCCTCTGGGCAAAGCTTCCAGACATACAGGCGGCGCCACCCCCCCCACTCCCATCTTCTAGAAGAAAGGCTGCAATGTCCATGGTTAGAAAACAGACTTCAAAGAGCTACAAAATAAAATCATATGTCATTTACTTACAGAACAGCTCCTTGGCATTCTGAAACTATTTATATCGTAATACCTCACCCTCCTAATCTACCCCCCCTCGTCACCCTCTTTCCCTGCCTGTGGCAGAAAGGTGGTTGGAAAGAGGACTCCCCAATTCTTTCTTCCGTCAACATAAAACGTATGGAACCGCTGTAGGTCAGGTAGGGTGGCACAGGAAAGCAAGGCATAATGCATTCTTTCTAGGCTTCCATAGCACTCAAAAACAATCATATCGGTAGCGCTTCATGCCTCCCGCTTGTAAGCACTGTAATAATAACTACAATTAGCACCCGGGATTAGGGGGGGGGGGAGCAGCCAATCAGGTTCCATCGATCGCGGGCTGAAACTGCTGATCTCAGCCCGCGTTCCACAGAACTCGCAGGCTTGCCCCTCCACGGTCTGCCATCTTATCCCCACCCTCCTTTCCCTTTTTTTCTCTTTTAACACCCCCTCCCCCACCACCCTGACTTACCGGATTGTTGCAGCGGAGACAGGCTTCCCTTCATATCGCTTTTTCAGGCTGCCATGGAAATGGAAGAGGGGCTCCACCGTTCACAATCATGGTGGCCATCTTGGAAAATGTGCACAACATCCCATTCAATTAATGCACTTGTGTCGTTAATTCAGGCTGCAGGGCCGTTTACCCCCCCGCCCCCTTGCCCCGACTCCCCTGTATAGCCAGTGGAACGCGTTACTAATGCTTCATTATTAAGCACTTTCATGGTATTCAATTTATCGACGTAAGAAGGAATCTTTGATGGGTCAGATTCAAACTGTTGGCTAGGAGGGATGCCTGGGTCAGAAGAAGGAGCTTAACCCAGGAGGTATCTACCCACTTATTATCTAATCAGACTATTCAATGTATACTTCAGTGTCCCATATCGTAGAAAGGCCAGGAAAAGAGGCACCAAAAGATGTAGGCAACGGCACAACACAAAATTGAAATGAAGAACAGAGACGTAGCTATAAAAATAGTAAAAATGTCTTCATTCATTGTCCTAGGAGCGAAAGAAAGTAGCACTGGTCCACCAGGAATAAAGACATCGGACCAACAGGGATGGGGGGGATCTTAATATAGAGCTTTTTATGGGGGCCACTTTTAATTTTCGGGTGGAAGTCTCATGCAGGGGGAGCCTTGCTTCTAGCGGGAATATGCATTGTGTTTGAATTCCTAATGCTCACACTTTGGACCACTTTTTAAACCTATTTTATTACCGCATTGATGTACCATAGGACCACTTTTTAAACCATTTTTTTACCGCATTGATGTAGATGGTGGGTTAGGGTCCGAAAATATAGACTGAGGTGGGGTAGGGGAAAGAGGGTGGTATGTCAAGTCTCACCCCATGTTTGGCGGTAAAAAAAGTAGAAAGAAAAGGCGATAGCAAAGATTACAGCCCTTAGAGTGTGAGCAAAGCTTACAGATCGGCTCTAGGAAGTCTTACCTTCCCATGAAGTCCATCTTGTATGTTGGTACTCTCTCAATCGATCTCGGCAGGTGCGGATGTCCAGGAAGCAGGCGCTGGGTAAGGAGGCAATACTGTGTCCCCAACATGTTTCAGTCAGAGCTTCCCCAAGAGCCGGAGGTGACAGCAGTGCTGACCGGGCCTCAGGTTGTCCTCAGTTGTAACAGGATAGCAGGTCTCTTCCTTAATTGAAGACAGTACGGAACTGGCAGTGTCTATCAGGAAGAGCGTATCCTAAGAATTGTCAGGAATAAGGATGGGGCTTCGAAGAGTAATGCAACAGGTCTCCTTCTGGGGCCTTTTAACTGGCTGGCCAACCAGAAGACCCTTGCGGCTAGATGCCGACTGGCTTTTAAGATTATTTAGGATTTTGGCTTTCTCTGCCCAGATTAAATTCAAGCCTGAAAGGACACACAGTTCCTCGCGACTGTCTGGAGATTTTGCAAATCATTGTGGAAGATCTTTTTCACCCCGAAAAGGGGTCTTTGGTAAGTACCATTACCGAATACCCCCCAAAAGCGGTCCTGCGGTGGTCTGTAAAGAAAGCCATGCACAATCGAAAGACTTCAACATACATCCGAAAGTGGTCCGAGCCCGATTGAAGGAGACCTGAAGTACATTATGCCTTGGGAAGGGAGCCCATTTGCAACTTTGTGTGAACTGTATCGCGAGAGGTCTGAGCCCGGCAAAGGGGGAACCTTTTGTGAACGTTTTGATTGAAACTTTATTTTGAAAGCCAGAGAAAGGGACTTTAAACGTGGCAGGCCATGCGGTCCTCGAACCACGGTTGTGAGCTGTGTACTGTGTTAGAAGCTGAGCCAGAGAGCGTCATCCTGCCTACAAGGATCGCCTTAGCTCGTGAGTCCTAACATGAGTAGGAGAGCTGGTCCACACCGACTTTTCCTTTGCATACATTTTCTCTTTTTTACACTTTTGTACAAGAGATAGGGCAGGCATTACGTTTTTGTTAGTATAGGCCATTTCGATTTGACGGACTCCACTAGGACCGTTTGGTTTAATGTTTGATTGTCGAGACTCCTCCCATTTTAGCTATAGGCCAGAATAGGAGTTTCTCCAACCCCAACATTATCAATAAAGGTTTTATAAATTGTTTCCATTGTGTCAGTGTCAATACTTGTGATACCATGACTTCCCTACAATTTATTATATATGTAACATGGCCACGGTAGTGGCCACGTAGTTATGGTTAAGTTGGTGTTTCCATAGGAAGAGCACTTTTTGGGCGGCTTATAACTTCGCTCTCCCTGGACGAATCCTCACCAAACTTTGCAAAAAAAGTATTTGGGCCACTTTGAATTTTTTTTGCAAAGTTTGGTGAGGATTCGTCCAGGGGGGGCAAAGTTATTGGGGGGGTCCCAAAACTTTTTTTTTTGCCATAGACATAATGGGAAAAAACTTTGCTCACGCCTACAGCCCAAACGGCTGGACGGATTTACACCAAATTTGCAGCAGGGGCGGCGGCTTGGCTTTATTTGGTGTAAATCCGTCCAGTAGTTTTTTAAAAAATGGCAAAAATGTAAGTGAAAAAAATTAGTGATATGTGTGTTCGGTCCGTGGACAGGACGGTGATTGGGCAAGCAGCTAGCGTGATGTCCGCGGACATCGGACGTGCTCTCTCACTGGATGCAGTGAAAGCGTGCAGTGCGTCTGGCTTCAGAGACGCCCGCCATCTTTGTTCCTCGCCGCCTGCACAGAAAGTCTTGTGTCTGTCTCCCGTTTCTCCCACCCCCGCTCATGCCCCGTGTGTCCTTCTTGTCCCCCCACCCCCACTCATGCTCCGTGTCTCCCCTGTTCCTCAAGCTCACGCCATCGGCACACGGTCGCCAGCGGAGGGCCGAGGAGTGGGATCTGCCGCCTGCACACGAATGCCGTGTGTCACTCTCCCCTTCCCCCACCCCCCTGATCATGCCCCGTGTGTCTCTCTCCCTCCCACCCCCTCTCATGCCCCGTGTGTCCGTCTCCCTCCCCCCCACTCCCGCTCATGCCCCGTGCGTCCGTCTAACTCCCCCCCACCCCCGCTCATGCCCCGTGCGTGTCTCTCCCCCCACCTCCCGCTCATGCCCCATGTCTCTCCCGCCCACCCCCCGCTCATGCCCTGTGTGTCTCTCTCCCCTTCCCCCCCACCCCCCGCTCCTGCCCCGTGTCTGTCTCCTGTACCCCCCACCCCCCGCTCATGTCCCGTGTCTGTCTCCTGTACCCCCCCCACCCCCCCTCATGCCCCGTGTCTCTCTCCTGTTGCCCCCCCGCTCATGCCCGTGTCTCTCTCCTGTTGCCCCATCCCCCACTCATGCCCCGTGTCTCTCTCCTGTTGCCCCCATCCCCCGCTTATGCCCCGTGTGTCTCCTGTACCCCCCCCACCCCCGCTCATGTCCCGTGTCTGTCTCCTGTTGCCCCCACCCCCCGCTCATGCCCAGTGTCTGTCTCCTGTTGCCCCCCACCCTTCCCCGCTCATGCCCCGTGTCTCTCTCCTGTTGCCCCCCACCCCCTGCTCATGCCCGTGTGTCTCCTGTACCCCCAACTCTGCGCTCATTCCCCGTCTCTCTCTCCTGGTGCCCCCCACCCCCCCTGCTCATGCCCCGTATCTGTCTCCTGTTGCCTCCCATCCCCCGCTCATGCCCCGTGTCTCTCTCCTGTTGGCCCCATCCCCCCGCTCATGCCCCGTGTCTCTCTCCTGTTGGCCCCATCCCCCCACTCATGCCATGTCTCTCTCCTGTTGGCCCCATCCCCCCCGCTCATGCCCAGTGTCTGTCTCCTGACGCCCCCCACCCCCCGCTCATGCCCCGTGTCTCCCTCGTGTTCCCCCACCCCCGCTCATGCCCCGTGTTTCCCTTGTGTTACCACCCACCCCCTCGCTCATGCCCCGCGTCTCCCTTGTGTTCCCCCACCCCCGCTCATGTCCCGTGTGTGCCCTGTACCCCCCCGCTCATGCCCCGTGTCTCCCACGTGTGCCTCACCACCCCCCTCTCATGCCCCGTGTCTCCCTCGTGTTCCTCCCCACCTCCCGCTCATACCCCGTGTCTCCTTCATGTTCTTCCCCCACCCGCTGCTCATGCCCCGTATCTCTCGTGTTCCCCCACCACCGCTCATGCCCCGTGTTTCCTTCCTTTTCCCCCCACCCCCTGCTCATTCCCCGTTTGTACCCTGTTCCCTCTCACCACCCGCTCATGCCCATGTGTCTCCCCTGTTCTCCCCCACCCCTCGCTCATGCCCTGTTGTGTTCTTTATACACCCGCCTTCCCTTTCCATGGTGGCCATCGTGGTAAAACATTTTCCTTCCTACACCGGGACGCCACAGGAAGGAAAATCTTTTTGTTTTTTTTACCACCCGCCGTTCCTACTTTGAGGACATAAGATGTTAGTGGTCTTCATCTATTGAAAAGGAGGTTATGGTGACGTTGCACTAATAAAAACCTATGAAATTCAATGAAAAAAACTTTGTCAAAGGGATGTTATGGTTCCAAGTAAAACTGAAAAACCCTTGAAATTCGCCAGTTATGGTAAGCTAAGCAACCATAACTCGCGCCACCACCGTGCACTGCTAATACTAACACCCAGGACATCAAAGATGACATCACAAATGTCATTGATGACATCACTGATGACATCACATGTCTGGCTCACTCTTTTCTTTTGCTGACATATCTAGGCTACATGGTTTTCTTCAGTAACAGTCGGAAACTAAACATTTTATTTGTAGACGTATCCTTCTAGTAGGTTCTTACAGTAATTCCCTTAGAGTCCAGTCACATCATATGAAACATATACATATGGGAAGACACAAGCTTGAAAGACAGCAATCCTTTTTGTGCATAAAGATAATCAATAGACTTATGAGCACTTTCTGATAGTTCTGTGTTTTTTTATGATGGTACTTTCCCTGTATATGGTCATATTTGTATACATTGTACTCACACTACTTTCCTTAGGGTCCAATCACATCAACTGATACATATGCATAGGGTAAATAGCAGCTTTGAAACAGAGCAATCATTTATTTGCATGAAAATAATCAGTTAAGTTATGAATTGTTTCTGCTACTACTTGTGCTTTTTTGCTAACTTCACTTTCCCTGTATATACCCATATTGGAATGTGTTCTTGCGTCTTTGTGTTTTGTCTATAGTAATGCAATTATGTAATGCATGTGTTTTATTAGCTACTTATTACATATTTCACAGTACACAAAAATTTATTAAGAAAACAATTATTTCATTATTCAACATATTAACATTACGAATATTATACCTTCATCTCGTACACTGCACACAATGTTATATTACTGTATGAGTAGCTTAGTATACTAGATAGAACCCCATAATAGAATGCTATTTATATCGATGCATCGTTCAATGCACTAATTAGGGTATGATATTTATTGCAATGATTCTGGACACTTGATTGGCAACATTATAATAAGAATCCCTTGTACACATATTTCATGAAAAGTACATACACATGTGATGTCATCAATAACATTTGTGATATCATCTTTGATGTCCTGGGTGTTAGTCTTAGCAGTGCACGGTGGTGGCGCGAGTTATGGTTGCTTAGCTTACCATAACTGGCGCTTTTCAGGGGTTTTTCAGATTTACTTGGAACCATAACGTCCCTTTGACAAAGTTTTTTCACTGAATTTCATAGGTTTTTAGTAGCGCAACTTAAACATAATGTCCCTTTAACAAAGTTTTTTCACTGAATATATATATATATATATACACACACACACACGTATATACACACACGTATTATGTTTACATATGTGTGTGTATGTGTGTGTATGCATGTGCGTGTATGTATGCATGTGAGTGTATGTATGCATGTGCGTGTATGTGCGCATGTGCGTGTATGTATGCGCATGTGCGTGTATGTATGCGCATGTGCGTGTATGTATGCGCATGTGCGTGTATGTATGCGCATGTGCGTGTATGTATGCGCATGTGTGTATGCATGCGCGTGTATGTATTACCCTACCATCACTGTTTTTTTCCTCCCCACCACCCCTCCAGCACTATCTGAAATGTCGTCAGGCCTAGTATGATAATTGCTTGCTTTGTTCCTCCCCTACCTTTCTGCATCCCTCTCCCTCACCTTTTGTTTTTCTCTGGCTCTACCAGAAATGTCGTCAGGCCTAGTACGGTAGTGATATGATGTATGATATGGCATTTATAACACGCCTATACACAAGTGTTTCAAGTCGCCTGTCTGTTTCTAGTTCCTTCCCACTCTCCCCCTCCCTTCCTCATCTATGTCTTAGTTCTTGCACTATCTGAAATGTCGTCAGGCCGAGTACGATAGTTAATTTCACATCCTTACTGTTCATGGCCTGTAAGAATGTGGTTTTATTTTCCCTTGTTCCTTACCTTGCCTTGAAGCGCTTTGAAACACATTGTGTATAGGCACTATATAAATAAACGATCATATCATATGCATGTATGTGTGCGTGTAAGTATGCATGTATGTATATAATTATATATATATATATATATATATATATATATATATATATATATATATATATACACACACACACACACACCCGTGTGTGTATTGAGTTTGATAAAGCAGAAAGTTAGCTTGGACGCAACGGAGCTACATAGGGGCTGCACTTAGGGGGCGACGGGTAGGTTGCAGGGGGAGCAGAGGAGCCTTGACATGCAGGTGGGGCAGGGGTAGATGGATTGAGGGGGTGGGGGGACAGAAGTAGTGCTGAATGGGGTGATCACCGATTGGCGAGATGTTTTTTGAAAAGTAGCCTCTTCTTGTCCTTCCGGAAGTGCAAGATGGACATGACAGAAAATGCACAAATTGCGAATTAGTCCAATAACTAGTGTGGGGGGCGGAGGAAGAAGGGCGGTTCAATGGGAGATCATTGACGACACATTCACATTGACCATTAAGGTATATTTTAGATGCCACGTTAGAAAGTGAACTCCTGCTTCCGCTTAAAATACTGGCCTGGCATATTTCCGGCTGCAGATTAAAGAAACAGGCCTGCGCGCCCCCTGCCGGGACATGCGGATATAGCTTCCAAAGGGAGATTGACAAGGCCCGCGCGCGCGAGGGCTGATAACTAAACCCATATGTCTCTTAGGAAAGCACCTTATGCTGTGTCCCCTCCGAGGCGTGAACAGGATCCAGGCTGAGAGTGAGCGCCCCCCGCCCAGGGCACGCCGGAGGGAGGGTGTGAAAGTGGAGGCCCACAGTGGCCCCTTGTTGTGTGTACACAGAAGCTCTATAGGAAGTGGCCAAAGAGGCGCACACGCCCCGAGGCCCAGATGTCGCCTGCCCGTCAGGCCTCTCTGGTGCCCTGACCTCTTACCTTTGGGGTCTGCTCAGGAGTGTCCATCTGACATGGCCACGGCTTCCTCCTACACCCAGAGGGCAATAGGTCACACCCCGATCTGTTCAACAGACCAGACACTGGCGCGAGGCCTCATAATTGCTACTTTGGCCAGGACACTGCCTCCTCCTTTCTCCTGTACATTGAAAGTGGAAGTGAAACCACTGCCCTACTCCAGTGACATCACCTCCCTGTTATTACAGTGCTGAGAAGTGGGAAGGATCCAGCATGAAGCGCTATCTAAGACCACCAATTATTATCATGGTTCTTAATGTCATTAGTCTAACTGGTGTGAAGGGAAAGTGGGAGATTTTCAGACTGGCGGAGGACTATGAAGGCTGGCAGGGCCCGAGAAGAGTCATGTCAGGCCAACAAAGGGGGCTCAGAGACCTCTTAAAAAGCTGGCGGTTATGATATATCCTGCGGGTGAGGAGAACAGCCTGGTGTGCCATAGGTGTCATGGTGACAAAGTGGCAGGCATACAATGGGCACTTTAGAAACTAAAACTACAAGGGGGTGACGCGTCGTTCCCACGTTAGCATTGACAGTTACACGCGTTTGCAAGATTTTGATCAGTTTTCAGGGAACAAGCAAGAAAAAGTTAAGGGTATAGAAAGAATGAAAAGGGAAAGAGAGAAAGGACCTGCATTACTTTTTTTGCCCTTTTTTAAAGGCTATCGTTTAAGTCAGAGACTGCGGTGACATGTTCCAACAGCCAGTGGGACATGTGACTCGGCCTGCCTCATCTCCAATGGCTTTTCGAAAAGGCGCCGACTTGTCCGTAACTCTCAAAATGTGCGCAGAGGCCAGTCCATCTCTTAATAGTGGCTTAGTGCCAGTCCAATGTCATGCCAGTGGACGAGGCATAACAGAGCCGCCAGAGCGTCCATGAAGCAGTCCTTAGCTGTCTGATAAAGAAAGTGGCTGTGAGCCGATATGCCATGGCCTAGCTCAGCATATATATCTGCTATCGGAGCGACACAGGCGTGTGCTAAAGTCATGCGCCACTCCAGGGGCAGCCAGGAGTTTCTCAACCGCACTATATCACCCCAACCAGCTGCACTCACTTTCCTTCTGTACTGCAAAATTGGAGGCACGGTGGGGCACTGTAGTTGAACCAGGGCATCAAAACTGCAATACTGTTCGCTTTACGTTTGAGTAGGTGCTATTTTTTGGAACCATTTTCAGTTTTTCAGTCCCCAAAAACACCTCCTCAGCCCCCAGGGGCACCTCTTCCTTGGCTCTAAATGAGCATTCATGTTGTGCTATTTTAGTGCCAGTAGGCAGGGTGGTGCTGCAGATCTAACACTTACCCACCTTAAACCAGTCTCTGCTTTTTAGTTTATATAACTTTGGATTCTATAAACGATATCGTTGTAGTCGTTTCATTTTCCTCCACAGACCATGGACCTCCGATTCCCAGAATGCAGGGTGGTGTGAGATAAAAACAAGCAAAGGCGGAGCTATCAGGGTTGCGTAGTTTGTAGGAATTAAAGAGGCATTTTCCGGCCACTGCCAGAATGGTAACACCTGGCCAGAAGAAGACAACAGCCAGCTAATGGAATTGGTACCTTGGCATATTGTAGCACTCCCTGTAAATGCTCATCTAATGCCTATACAAGAACCACAAAATTGTTGCCGTTGCCAATGGTAGATTTGTAACAGGAATTAAGCGCAAGGCACAGCTGCAAGGACCCGCTTACACAGCTTATAAACCATGTGGCGGAAGGCACACTTGGTTATGAGATTTTCATTGCACCAAGAGCAACTATAATTAAGCAATACCTTTCAGAAGGCTGCTTAGAAGTTACAATGGTATCCCTTTAAAAGCAAAGAGCTGGCTGAAAGAGATCACAGTGAAGAGATGAGGCAAAAGCCCCAGGGTATGCAAGAAGAACAGGCCTCGGAAATCCCAACCCCAAAAACCAAAAAATGGAAGAGTCCAAAAGATTTGACAAAACCCGTTTTATTGACAAAACCACATAAAATAGGGACAGCTATGGATATCACGAATAATCCTGAGCTCTTGACAGGCTCCACTCATGATAATGGCTCAAAAGTGAGAGTGACATCACAATTGACGTTTCACAGTAAAAACCCTACAAGGGGACAGGATTGGTTAAAATCAACTACATATACTTTCCATAGGGGTTAGGACGTTCATTGGCTACTATCGGATGGCTCCGCCTGAGACCACCTACAAGCATGTACTCACAGTGCGGTACTACTGGCGGATGCAGCACGGTGTGTTGGGTAACAGTGTTGGTGAGTCAGGATTGATCAACTGTGTCTCTCTCAGCCTTGACAATTTGGACGTCAGCATACAAAGAACAATAGGGGCAGCTAAGAAGGCAGCAAGGTTCTACTTTCCACAATTTGGATACTTTTCTCTGATTCTCTGGGGCCCGAGCCAGGACAGGACATCTTTTTGTATCTTTGTCTTGAGAATTTGATGTGAATTAAGACCTTAGCCTGTCTGCCCCTGAAACTAACGAATAGTCCCTGTACTCCAGCTATGGATCAGGCGTGTGAGGACCACAGTTTGAATTACTATGCCCAGCATTTACTAGTTTCCCTCGAAGTTTGTGCTGGAAGCAGACTTCCTGCCCCCCCCCCCCCCCCCCCATTTCCCCAAACCACATACTTCTCTCCTCTGAATGACTCTTCTCTGTAGGGACACCTGTGGTAACTGCTGGACCCAGACAGGCCATTCACTGCCTTTCATGCAGTGAGGTGGGAACTAGCTTAAAGTTGACACATTGCATACCAAAGAGGTGTTAGTCCCTGCCTGCTGTTGTCTCTTCAGCAACCAAGCCCACTCAGCAGGCTTGCCTCAATCATCTCGTTAGTATGCACTGCCACCGGCCGGATCACAAAAGGAATGCAGATCCGTGGAGCCTTTGATATTTAAATTAGGCTGCCTATGCTGGAGGAAGGTGTGCCTTCCCCCTTCTTGAGATGCTTTGATGTACCGGGGACGGTCACATTCCAGCTGAATATGGCAGGGGAAGATGGCGCATGTTGCCTGTGTCTTCCCAGAGTGCATGCGACTGTGCATTTTGCGTGGGAAGCAGATGGACTGTGTGGAATGGCCTCACAGAGCCCTCTGAGGTTGATCTCCCACCATTCATTTTCTTTTATCAAAAAATTTAAAAAGCCCAAGCGAACGCACTCTCCCCGTGCAGGTGGTCAAATTCCTCATATGCATGGATTTCCTTGAACATTTGTCAAGTCCACGAACATCACAGCAATTTCCCCGAACATCTTAGATGTTTGAGGACATCAGAGAAGAAAAACAAAGATTTCTGGCATTTTCTGGACATATCCCATCCCATCGCATCCCATCCCCATCACATTGCCAGAGATTGTTTCATTTGTTTGACAGGTGTAATGTATTTTTTTAATATGTTTTTCCAGCGATCTTACCAGACTATGGGCGCTGTTCTCAAATCCAACATGGCATACGTTTCAAAGGTTTTGACGCACTTCATGGGTCCCATTACAAGTTTGCCGGTCCGGTAACAACGGCACTGGAGCAAAGTTTTCAAGGCCTTACGAAAGGCCAACCAGTTCGAGAACAGTTTTAAAAGCAGGAGGCAGACTGTTCCAGAGCTGGGCAGCTGTAATAGAAAAGGACCGCCCTCCTACCCGAGAACGATGGAAGGGGGGAACGCACAGCAGACCAGCTGAGCGCAACAGACGCTTATGAACATAACGTTTGAATTTTGTGCTTAGGTATTCAACACCTTGGTAGTGCAGAGCCCGGTGCACAATACAGAGGGACTTGAACTGGATACGTTGTGCCACCGGAGGCAAGTGGAGGGAATCGCAGCACGGGGGGGATATACGAGACCTCTAAGGGGGCCCAGTTGCCACTCTAGCGGCTAGATTCTGGAGATGCTGTAATCTGGCAACTAACCCCTTAGGTTGTGCCAGATACAGAGAATTACAGCAATCCAGCCTGCTAAGGATCATAGCCGCTACCACTGATGGACGCATTGAAGCGGGAATCAAATGGAACACTCTCTTAGATCTTAAGATGAAAGTACCTCTGCTGATACACCGAGGACACTTGGGATGTCAAGGAAAGATCGTCTGACTTAGTCACCCCGAGATTCTTTCCTTCAGAGAAGGAACCGGAAGAGAGCCAAATGACAGAGGCCAAAAAGGAGATCCAGAGGGAGGGATCAGGAGAGAAGCCCACCACCAACACCTCGGTCTTGTCCCCATTCAGTTTCAACCAGTTATCGCCCATCCACTCTCCAACGGCAGATGCACACTTATACACACATGTGGACACCACAGCTGGGTCCAGATCTAGACGGATCAACAGCTGGGTATCGTCTGCGTATGAATAGCATTGGATGCTGAGGGAACGGATAAGGTTAACCAGGAGAAAGATATAGATCTTGAAAAGAATGGGGGACAAGGCAGAACCCTGGGCACAGCACAGCTCAAAAGTGAGAAATTAGAGAGAAAAGGAGGTAGGGAAAGAGTTTGAGATCTGTCCTCCAAAAAAGGAGCCAAACCAGGCCAGTACCTGTCCCGATATGCCGTTCTGGGCCAGGCGAGTAAGCAGGATACCATGATCCATGGTGTCTAATGCCACTGACAAATCGAGAAGAATCAGGGTGCCGACGCTGCCTTGGTCAACCAGCCTGGCCAGCTCATCCTGCACGGACAAGTGGACACTTTCAGTCCCCATGCCGGGGTGGAAACCTGGCTGGGCCGCATCAAGCATCCTGGAGGACTCCACAAAGGAAGACAAAAGAGGAGAAACCAGTGATTCAAGAAGCTTCATAAGACAGGGGAGCAAAGAAAAAGGGTGAAAATTAGATGTAAGAGAAGGGTCCATAGAAGGCTTCTTCAGGAGGGGAATGACTAGAGCAGCCTTAAGTTCAGTCGGGATAACTCCCGACTGACAAGAATGGTTAACAGCTGTAGTAATCTCACCCAAAAGGTTAGCAGACAGCTGTTTCATCACATCAAGAGGCAAAGGGTCAGAGGGAGAACAGGATTTAACCCTTTGTAGTACCCTAGACACCATGCCTTCCGAGAACACAGGGAAAGAAGACCAAGTGGAACTAGGGGATTCAATGGCTTCATGATTGGCCCAACAATCACTTAAGGAAGTGTGGGACGATGGAGCATGGCTACTGTCAATATTAGCGCGGAGGGTAGCAACTTTAGTGATAAAGAACGCAGCCAAAGAGTCGCAAAGTTCTTGAGTAGGTCTTATAGCCGGGGTGCCTTTGGTGGAGGAAGACTGATTTCACCACAGTAAAAAGAGTCTTCGGCTGATTTAAGGCAGTTTCAAACTTCTCAGCAAAATACGATTTTTTTGCAATAAGAATGGATGCTGAATAGGATGAAAGGGCAGCCTTATACAACGATCTATCAGCAGGATCATAGGCACGGCATCATTTCCCCTCAAGCTGCCTCTCCCTCAAGCGCGCTGATCTTAATGGATCTGTGAACCAGGGCTCGGGTGGAAGTCTACGGGGTTGAAACTGGCGAAGAGGAGCTACCTCATTGGCCAGATCCACAAACAGAGATATTGAGAGGAGAGGGGCCGCTGACCACTTTTCCTTAGCAAGCCTAAGAAAATTCGGTAGATTGACATTGCGCCAGCAGCGCCATAAGGTACGCTCTGGTAATATCTTAGGTGGTTCGTGGCTCCTTAATAGAGTACAGGTAACCAAGTAATGGTCAGTCCAGACCACGGGCTCAGCAGAACCAAAGGAAAGCGGGGTTTTATTAGCAAGCACAATATCCAGCGTATTACCTAGCTTATGGGACGGACCATCGACCTGCTGAGGAAGGTCGAGGTCTAGCAGGCTATCATAAAAGAGATCCAAGGCTGTTGTCCTGGGAGGATTACATTTTAGATTCAGGTCACCAAGGATAAAAAATAACATACTGTGCCTGCAAATTAGCTATTAGATCGACCAGAGGTTCGAGTAGGCTGCCAGAAAACTCCAGGGGGATGATAAATAACCAAAATGTGGCATATATAAGAAGTAGAGATAACACAATGAAGTAATAAAGCTTCCATGTTGATACTATGAGAACAATGTAATTGGGAGCAGGTGAAGTTGGTTTTAAAAATAACAGCAACCCGCCACCATGAGAAGGTCTGGGCCTGTCAAGGTGCACAATATTATAACCTTGTGGAATAGACTGGGCCAGGACTGCTGCAGAGTAGTCCTCAAGCCAGGTTTCCGTAAGGACTAGTAGAGCCGGGCACCGATCAGTTCATAGAAAAGAAATATCCATGGCATGGGCTGTGAAGGAGCGGACAGTCAGTAGTAGCACCGACAGAGCTCTTGGGCTAGGCTCAGAGGACAGCAGCTGACTGTCTACGAAGGGAGGGGAGGCAGTGAGGCCCATCCTCCATCCGGCAGGGAGATTGGTGTCTGCTGGGGCTAAGTGAAGTAGAGCATCCTGGTATAATACTGGCGTTGCATGCACGGGCACAGACGAACTGGCATTAAGCATGCCATCAGCGCGCTGGCGGCTTGCCCGCTGCGTCCGTCCACTGTGCGGGCAAACTTAACGGCAGATAAATGCCGGTGCCGGCCTGCAAGAGAGTCCCGCCTCCTATGAAACAGAAAGAGGACTGGCCTCTGATCTAAGCAACCTTGGGCAATGCAATAACCCAAAGCAGCAGAAGACAGCAATGCCGCATAGCGGTACGGAGATATGTTAAAATGGACAGAATTCTAAAAATACAGCATACAGTATTAAAAGGCAGTTCACTTTTTTAAAAAAGTATAACAATGTCGCAACAAGCAGCTTTATAATGGCGTCCTTGTCAGAACAGCCTCACCTCTCCCCGGTAAGTCCCCATTGCCGGGTGCTGGTAAATTCGTGACTACGGCAGGAGCCGTGCTGGTATTCACTGACACGTCTACTGCCAGGGTCATAATGAGCCCCCCCCCCCCCCCCCATGTTTTTGAAATTGACCAATCAATGGCCATGTATGTTGTACCTGAATGTTACACGACTACCTCATTGGCCTAGAGGCGTCTGCAGATACTGAACCAGGAAGTGAGTCCACCAAAGGTGATATCACATTTTTGGGGACCTACATTGTAGGCCATTTAAAAAAATCTACAGGACGGATAAACACCAAATTTGCACCAAATTTACAAAAGCACGCTTTTGGGACCAAGCCGCTGCTCCTCACGCATGTTTGGTACAAATCTGTCCAGCGGTTTGGGCACTAGCCACTAGCAAAATCTTGTTCCATTCATGTCTATCTAGATTTCTAAACTTTGGGACCCCCCGGTCCCCACAACTCTACCTGTTTACAAAACTTAGTAATAGTAGGCAGAGTTGGCTTTTACGTTTCTGTGATGATTCATCGAACGCAAAAACTGGGAAGGGCTACTTAACTATAACTACTATGGGTGCTACCGCAGACCCTGTAATATATACAATAAACACACACACATCTGCTTGCTATTGTTGCGCGATATGGAGAGACAGATGCAAAGGCAAGATGAACAAATGCTTTAACAAAATCTGATCATGGATTTGAGCGTCTCTATTGAGGCAGAATAGCACAAGCCAGCTTTAGCCTTCCTCCAGAGCCTTCCTCTGGCAGGTTCCTTGCTCCGGGCCCTATGACCTCAGTACACATTGAAATACTCGGCATGCAAGTGTAGCAGTATGCAAATGAAGTCAATCGCAAGGGCGGATTAGGCGGAAGGGAAGTGTAGGAATTTCCCATCAGGCGGGACGGGAAATTCCCCCTTTTTCCTAATGGCCAGTCAGCTTCTGGCTGGAGCCCAGCTCTTGGCTGCTTCAGCTCAGGAAATAAACATGATGTGCGTTTTATAAAAAAGAATACTGAAAATACTAAGAATGTATTATCACTGTGTTCCGGGGCTCTGCTGGGGATGCATTTTTTCCGTGGGTCTTTCCCATGCAGTAAGTGCATTGACTCACGTACTAAGGCCACGCCCCTGACAAGAGCCCCTCCTCGCCTAAGGGTGGGCGGCCTGTAAGCAGGGGTGCTGGAGCGCACTAGCATTATTAGCTTTGGTGCCCCCAGCCCACAAAAGGAGGGACTCTGCGCACCACAAGTGTGACACCAGTGCAGCCCATCTCTCAGAAGAAGCAGGCAGCCCTTTCATTCAAGGAGGAGTGTGGTTAAAGACCAGGGGCTTTTTGCATGAAAGGTCTGTACTCTTTAGTCTTTACTCAGAAACAGGCGGAGGGCTGGAGGACCGGGCTCACCTATGGTTTCTGAGTAAAAGAGTGAATATGTAGCATGAAAGCCCATTAATCACGTGGTTAATGGGCTTTCGTGCTGCATGATAGCTCTTTGCTCAGAAACAATTGGAGAGCTGGGCCCTCCAGCCCTCCTCCTGTTTCTGAGTAAAGAATCATCAGGCAGCCCCCCGTGTAGCTGAAGCCACGGTTACACGGGCTGTCTGGAGGTTTCAGTACTTCAGGTAAGAAAAAAAGAAAAGCTGATGCCTTCATTTTTTTCTAACCGGAGTACTGACACTTGCAGGCAGCCCGTGTAACCGAGCAGCGCTTCTGTTACACCTGTGGCCTGATTAGTCTGCGTGGCTAGGGCTAGTCGGGCTGGGCCATGGCAGGCCCCCAGCTCGGGAGCACTTTATGTAGGCTGCCGGGGCTTGGCAGTAAAAGCCCTGACCCCCTCCTCCACCACACTTACCTGTGCCACAGGTCTGCTTCCGATCCAGTGCCGTCCTTCGTTGCATTCCCCCCGCACGATCCCTATCCAGCCACTTCCCGCTCTATCCTGACAGAACCTGCTGCACCTCTCCGTGCAGCTCGTTCCTTTGCCGCACTGCAAGCACAGTGCAGTAAAGACATGCGCTGCACTTGCAGCGCAGCAAAGACAGGACAGCAATCATCGCGACTGTCATTTTATGCGGAGCGCATGCATGGAGGAGGCCCGTGCACCTCAGAGGAATACATGCTGAATCGTGCGCCCTGGAGGGGGTCTGGGGTTCTCCTGTTCACACTTGGCTGGCATCCCCGACGTCCTGGTGCCTGGTGGTCCCTCAAAGGGGCACTATTTTAGGATTTTATTTAGGTTGCGAGTACATCATGGACTAAGGTTCGGACTGGTCAGTAGGGGCGGGAGTAATTCCCCCTGGCGAAACGAAACTGGCGAAATTCACCAACAATTCTGTACCGCCGGCAGGGAGGGGGGGGGGGGGGCAGGTGGAGCCTTTCTACCAGATCCTTTGGGGGTTTCCTTTCCACTAAGACATTTTGGTTTACCATAACGTCATTGTTCGGGCGAATTTTGTCGCAAATTTGACACTTTCGCCCACCCCTTCTGGTCAGTAGGACAGGTCCCTTAAGCTAGCTCGACAGTCGCGTGTTGTGGGCAATGTGGGCGAGTGTGATGACTTGGTGGAATGTAGGCTAGTGTGGTGCCTTAGAGAAATGTGGCGAGTGTGACGATTTAGTGCAATATGGGCCAGTGTGGTGCCTTAGAGCAATCGGGGCCAGTGTGGTGCCTTAGAGCAATCCGGGCCAGTGCGGTGCCTTAGAGCAATGCGGGCCAGTGCGGTGCCTTAGAGCAATGCGGGCCAGTGCGGTGCCTTAGAGAAATGTGGCGAGTGTGACGATTTAGTGCAATATGGGCCAGTGTGGTGCCTAAGAGCAATCGGGGCCAGTGTGGTGCCTTAGAGCAATCCGGGCCAGTGCGGTGCCTTAGAGCAATGCGGGCCAGTGCGGTGCCTTAGAGCAATGCGGGCCAGTGCGGTGCCTTAGAGCAATCCGGGCCAGTGCGGTGCCTTAGAGCAATCCGGGCCAGTGCGGTGCCTTAGAGCAATCCGGGCCAGTGCGGTGCCTTAGAGCAATCCGGGCCAGTGCGGTGCCTTAGAGCAATCCGGGCCAGTGCGGTGCCTTAGAGCAATCCGGGCCAGTGCGGTGCCTTAGAGCAATGCGGGCCAGTGCGGTGCCTTAGTGCAATGCGGGCCAGTGCGGTGCCTTAGTGCAATGCGGGCCAGTGTGGTGCCTTAGAGCAATCCGGGCCAGTGTGATGCCTTAGTGCAATATGGGCCAGTGTGATGCCTTAGAGCAGTGTTGCACAACTAATTTTGCCAGAGGGCCGAATGTACCTTACAAGCTGTCTACCGGGGGCCGGATTATGTGTCTGGGGTAGTCAGGAGGGGCGTGTGATGAATTTACGACTTTTTAGTAAGCATATGGGGACACAAACAGCATTTGAGTTGTACTTCTTGTCTTAATTGCCATTTGTGCTTTCAATTCTGCAGCACATTTATTAACCAATACAGTTTTTCTAGTGCTTATTAACATACTTCACAGCGCTAGCGTTAGTACACATTACTACCAAGCCAGAAGAAAAACTTTAAGGGACATAAGAATAAGTGTCTGATTATTTTCCCATACTCACCCATATGCAGCTCCTGGTCCAGGTTATCACAAACCCATAAAGAGGGGCATCACATTGCCGCCTCCACCCCAGGAGACAGAGTTGGCCACGTGTGTGATTACTACTGGACTACTCTCGTTTCTAGAAGTGTTTTTTTTGCCTGGCATCATCTCCTGTGGTTCCCAGAGAAGATCCTGTTCTTGGACACCGATGTGCAGAGGGTAAACTTGGGGTTGAACTTTGAACAGCGCACTAAGACACTCTTGGTATGGCCTGTGCTGTATAAAAGAGGTATGGACCTCACTATCTCCAACTCTCTTCCTAAGTACGATCCTACTAGAGCCCTCCAATCGTCTACTTTTGATTCTCTGCGGGTGAGTCGCTTCTCCAAGCAGAGATTGGGGGTAGATCTCTCCTATGCAGGTGCCTCCCTCTGGAACGGCCTCCGTGCCTCTCTCCACCTTGAGCAAGATCTCTCAATGTTCCCTTTTTAATGCAGGACTACAAGCCTAAGAATGCAAAGAAAAGCCAGGACTAGATGTCCCGATTCACACCGGATGCAGAACTGCAAGACTGGGATCACGGCAGGTGCAGATCTAGATGGGAAAGGAGTTTGTGTTTCTGGATTATGAATAAACACTATGTATGCCAAGCTCCGATCACCAACATGGTACAGGGTGTCGTTCAGCTGGTCGAAGCTGACGGAACACAACAGCGGGGGGTGTAAGAGAGGACGTGGCTCAAGGCGGTGTGCGAATTAAGGGCAACCATTGGCCGAGTCTAGTGAGAGCCAAACTACGAGAGCTTTTGCCGCGCTCCTGAATTGCTGAATGTTCAGGCGGCTTCTGGGACTTGTAGTTTTAGGGTGGTGCACAACAAGATGTGACCTATTGTCTCATCTTTATGTCAATACATTTATTTATTTATTTTTTACATTTGTATAGCGCACTACAGCCGAAAAGGTATTGAGGCGTTTTTACATGAAAGTGTACATGGGCAAGATTACGGTTACAACATGTGGTTACTTGGTTACAATGGGGATGATTGGAGGTGCTAGGTCACAAAATACAGTTGGGTATATTTCAGTGTGTACAGGTTGAGAACGAGGGGTTAACAGATCAGACAAATAGCCTAGTTTTGATGGCTTTGCGGAAGGCTAGGTGAGAGTTGATTCCCCTGAGGTGCGTAGGTAAGGCGTTCCAGTGTGTGGCAGCAATGGCTGGGAACCTGGAGCCACCTGCACGCACTCCGCGGGTTTTGGGCATGGAGATCAGGTTGGTATAGGCCAGTCTGGACGGCCTAGAGGATGTTGGCATGGCTATGCACTGGGCCGGGTAAGAGAGTGCAAGTTCATGGAGGCATTTGTGCATGAGGGAAAGGATTTTGAAGATGATTCTGTCCTTAACGGGAAGCCAGTGGACCGGTCTTCTCAGGTCGGAATTGTGATCCTTTTTTGAGAATCCTGTGGCGGCCCGGAGGGCGTTGTTCTGGACCAGTTGGAGTTTAGCAATGTTTTTGCTAGATGTACCCCGAAGGAGAGCATTGCAATAATCCAATCTTGAACCAATCGTAGCCCTAGCAATGGTAAGGCAGTTTTGTGAGGTTAAGAAGGGTCTTGCTGCATTGAGCAGTTTGGAGTAGTAGGCCGAGGAAGATGCAATGGCATGGACCTGCTTGTTCATAGTGAGATTAGAGTCGACGTACACTCCCAAGGTGTTAACTGTTTGGGATACTGCAATGGATATAGTATCAATAGCGAAGGAGCAGTAGTTCTTGTCGAGGTTACCCAGAATGGTTGGTGAACCAATTAGCAGAAGCTCGGTTTTCTGATGCCAACGTTATCCATTCTATGCTGGAGATGCTAGTCCAGTCCTGGTTTTAACTTTGCATTTAGGGACTTATACTTCTGCCTTTCCCCATAATAAAGCAGGACTAAAAGTACCAGAATGGACTGGACTTGCTCCGCCGGAATGGAATTGATAACATTGGCATGCATGTGCGTCTCATTTGTGTTACTGAATTAGCACAGTGGCACTGACAGAGGTCGAAATGAAGATTGGATGAACAGGAGCAAAAAAACAGCTCCTGGGTATCCAGCATTAACCAGTGACCAGGAGCTACCACTGGGCAACAAGGAGCTAAAAAACCACTCCTGGGTATCCAGCATTAACCAGTGACCAAGAACCACCACTGGGCAACAAGGAGGTAGCAAATAGCATCCCACAAGTCTAACTTCCACGTAAAATATAAACCTATCCTTGTGTCCATTGTATAGAACCCTTATGCGTCAAATGTCGTCTAGATGTGCTCTAATGTTTATCTATAGATGGTCCCAAATGTAAAGAGTTAAATTCACATAGGTGTGTTTGGGCAGCATTAGTTGACCTGGGGATCCACAAACAGCTCCTGGTGGCTTTTGGTGTCCAGCTACCCAGGCTCTTCTACGCCATAAGCAGGAGCTAAAGTGCTCCCAGCGCCCCTCAATTTCGAACCCGTGATTTAGCTAATTCGAGTTGTTTTTTTTTTTTTTTTTTTGGTTAAAAAATAACCTTTAACAAATCCAATACAATAACAGCTACAAATATGTTGGGGAATTTTCAAGTCCAGACAAAACCCTCAAACTTTCAGGAATTAGGACCCAGGAATGTGATGACTACATTAGGATGAAGACTCGGGAGGATAGCCCTGGGGCAACACGCTCGTCTTGGAAGCAAGATGACGCAGACCAACACAGGTTCGATCCCCAGGTCCGCGCTTAGAAACCGCTGGGTATTAAGTGCATTATAAATAACCCATTACAATTACAATGTATTGGGTTTATAATAGGATTCCTAGGTCCGAGGTGTCCATTTTTCACTGATCGCGTCCCAGAATCTCTCCCTCCGCACTTTATGGACATGCTGGGGCATTTGCACATCCGTTCGCTACTTTGTCTCCCGTTCTGTTCTCAGACTTGGCAGAAGGATGGAGAACTAACTCTTCTTGGCCTTTTATGCAGACTCTACAATTTATCACAAAACAGGATTACTCACAAAATGCTAACCCCAGAAATATTTTCACATCCAAGAAAACGCGATACCTTACAAATTTGTAGGCAGAGAATTGTATTACCTTGGCTCTAAAAAAGTTAGTTGAAGCTCTGGCTTTTGATGATGCCAGGGCGGCCTATATATATATATATATATATATATATATATATATATATATAGCTTTCAAAGAAGAAAGCATGGTGCAGTTCCACTTTCTGTTTGTCATGCAGAGCGAGTGCAGCGGTGGACTGGCCTGCAGGGAACTCGGGAGATTTTCCGATGGGCCTCTTCTGTGTGGGTGCCTAGGAGGAAGGGGGGACTGGCCTGGAGGAACCTCTTGGGATTTTCCCAGTGGGCCTCTGCACCATGGCCTCTCCTGTGTGGTTACCCAGAGGTATACTGGGCTACAGGGAATTCTGGAGATTTCCCTGTGGGCTTCTGCACCCTGGGCCTCTTCTGTGTGGTTACCCAGGGGTGGACTGGCCTGGGGTTAACTGGCCTGCAGGGAACCCTGGAGATTTCTCATTTGGCCTCTGCACCATGGGCCTCTTCTGTGTGGCTACCCAGGGGTGGACTGGCCTGCAGGGAACCCTGGAGATTTCCCCAGGGCTTCTGCACCCCGGGCCTCTTCTGTGTGGTATCCAGGGATGGACTGGCCTCGGGTGGACTGCAGGGAACTCTGCAGATGTCCTGATGAGCCTCTGCACCATGGTCCTCTTCTGTGTGGTTACCAAGGGGTGGACTGGCCTGGGGTGGACTGGCCTGTAGGGAACCCCGGAGATTTCCCCGATGGGCCCCTGCACCCTGGGCTCTTATGTGCGAGTACTTTGCTTTCATTAGCACACACTATTGCTGTCAGCGATAGCTCTACCGAGGGCCTCAGAAATGGAAGCGCTGCCCCTGCTTTGTGCCAGCCAATGGGAAGCAGAGCTGTGCAGAGAGTCTGCGCGTGCACAGAGACTGGCCTTTGAGTTCCTGTGTTCCTGAAGCGGTGAAAGGTGTGCAGGGCAACAAGGATAGGCTCAGCATAGACCCACTCTGCCATGTACCAGCCAGGCCTGTGCAGAAGGCAGGAAGTTCAGAGTGGGGGAAGAGGGAGTGGACCGATGGTGGGTAACACCCGAGAACTTCTAGTGGGTCAACTGATCAAACTTTCCAACCCTACCGATTCAGGTGGTATGCAACTGGACTATCCGAGGCAGGGTCATCCGCCGGTACAGCCCGAGGCTGTGTGCCTCACTATTGAGGGGGGTATCATAACAGCGCTTTGATGCGTTTGGGTGAGCCAGCACTAATGACATTGGTTGGCATCCACACATAGAGGCCAATGGTGTGCTTGGTGTGTCAGAAGCAGCCTCTGATCGAATCCCTGGAGCGAGGTGCGGCTTGACACACAGGACCACGTATGTACGGAGGCTCTTTCCTCTGATCCGCGAGTGAGTGACGCGAGCGACACGAGAGACGAGAGACGCAAGGGAAGCAAGGAAGCGGAGGCGTAAACACTGAACACCGTACGGCAGCTCCCTGCACCTTGCACGGCGGCTCCCCGCACCTTGCACGGCGGTTCCCCTGCATCTTGCACGGTGGCTCCCCGCACCCCGTCTGCCCGCTCTGCTTGTCCGTCTACCTGCCGGTGAAATCTGCCGGGAGAGGATTCTCCCCGGTGGGCCGGTGGGCTTGTGCCGGAGTGACTGGGTGGAGTGACGGCTCGGACTGCAGATAGTAGGGTAAGCCTGTCGTGCAGCTTTTGGCATCCGCTTCCTTGGGGGCTCTGTCAATCAGAGGAAGGGGTGAGCAGGGAGCAGGAGGGGTCGCGAGTGCCCTGGCTGTGATGCACCGGATGCGTGGCATTGTTGGCGGGGAGTTGAGAGTGCTACTCGCGTTTCTGGCTTTTTGAGCTGGAGGGGGCCTCTTTTGACGTAACTGTCAAGGTGATCGTCTACCCAGGGCCGTATCTCAGCATAGCACGGTGCTTTCCTGTACATCATTGTACTCGGGGTGATTCTGTGGAGAACTGGAATCAGTGTGTACATCCCGGAGACTGCGGGCTTCTGCCTTTGATCCGGGCTGCTAGAACGTAGACACTGTGTGTGCAAGATCAGGGCTGTTGGTGAGAAGAGTAATTCTGGGGTTCCCGGAAGACGGTGGGACACCACCTTCTTTCCGTTGTGTGGTATATGGGAATAATCTCTTCTCCTTTCCAATCACAGCACCCATTATTACATTCGCCATTGTAGCTTTATCCTGATAAATTTACATTTAATGGACAGTGAGCCTCACCGCAGATATGCAGCGGGGGAAAAGAGCTCCCCATTCGATCTATAACTTGCGGAAAATCAAGTCTCAACCTGTAAAGGAATACAAGGAGACCAACAAGAAAGGTGATAAACTCAAGAAGAACGCAAAATACTCTAAACCGGTGGCGCAAGGTGCTATCACTGAGTTTTTCCCTGTGAATCCTCCCCCTGAAATAAATTCCACCATCATTGAGGAAACGGCAGCCCCGGGCCAAAGTGGTAGCCTCTCTTTAAACGCTACTAACTTCGACGACATAGATAATAATTCCCTCTTAGATCTTTGTTTAAATATACAGAGAAGAATGTCATCACAAATTCCCCAGATGGCATCCAGAGGCATAACGCCCCTGAAGGAAAACATCAGCACTCCCCTGGGCGTGCATAATTCTGGGGGTAGCAGCGGTCGTCTGTCTGCCTCTCCGAATCTTGCAATGGCATCGATGGAGGATGGGCCTGACAATGAGGCTGAGGATAATAATGATCCGCATCCAAGCCGAGCTCCAATCATCGGTTGCCGCCCTCCAATTTGCGCTCAAGATCCTTCTGCAATTGTCAGGACGTATTCTGGCAAATACCAATACCATTGCTATGGCGTTAGATCTGAAGGATTTCCCTCGAGAAGAAGCGGAAGTTAACCTATCTGACGCCTTGCATATAGCTGAGGGGACTGAAGAGCAGGAAAATATGGCAGAGGTGGTTGCTGAGAATTCTGAATCCAAAGGGAGCATTCAAGCTGAGGATGTACCAGCAGAGTATGTAGATGAACATGAGCTAGCACAAAGTCCTCTGGCTCCCCCTTCACGGAAACAACGTAGATTGGCAAAGAAGGCGCTTAAAAATAAGAAATCTACAATGAGTGCCCCACTTCCAACTGCTGGACCACGGCCTGATCCAGAAACACGCTCAAAAAAAGACTTGTGAAAGCGGCTGCACGGGCGGTAACGATTAAAGGTCCCCTTGGTACCGGAAGAGAAGTCCATCGTTGTGGATTTAGATGAAGCCTTGCTGGTAGACTCAGAGCAATATCTTGAATCTAGTATGCCAACATATCCTGAGCAACCTCCCGGGTCAGTGGCGGTGGGAGGACCATCTGAGCCTACACTGCCTGACTAGAAGAGTTTAGCAAAGGATATTAATGAGAACCGCATTTGCTTCATTAAGAATCTATACCCCAGTGGCAAACATCCCTGGTTGGCGCGTTCTGAGTTATTAGCCAGACTTTATTACATTCCTTAACTTCGTGTTTTAAAATATGATGATTTTTTGTTCATCGAACCCCAGAAGGGAGCTAACCCCCACGTCTCCTCTACATTGTACTTTCTTGGCCAATGCGCAATTGATCAGAAAATACAAAGAAGAATTGAGAGCAGTTGGCATCGATATTGACGTGGACCCGCAGGAGAGGGATCCTTATGCTGAACCAGAGGACATTGCCACACCTGCTCCTCTAGCCAATGAGCTCACGTCTGTGGCAGAGGAAAATCTCGCCCTGGTTGAAATACAACAAGTTCTTAAGTCGCTTCTGGGATCCCTCCCGCAAGTGCTACAGAACCATTGATGTTTCTCGTTACTCACTTGGAACTGCCGAGGCTTTGCCAATCTTCTGAGGTTAGAGGGCTCTGTAGACTTATTGTATAAACAGTTGCATTTGTCTTCCAGAGACTTGGTCACTGGACCTTTATTGCTTGATGGTTTTGTTATATATCAATCACTTGCTAAACGGGGCAACAAGGGGCGCCCTTATGGGGGTTTACTCACAGGGGTGAGTAATATGGTTATGTCATGAAAGATTCAGAGTAAAGCTGAGGACCATCTTATGGCAGAAGAGGTTGATTACCTTGATGAAAGTGGTTTATGTAGGTTTCTCTTAATTAATCTATATAACCTCCCCCCCCTCCCCAGGAGCGGTGGTGAGAGAACTATTACAAGAGGCAATTCAGGATCTACTGCCCTCTTGGTAGTTGAGGCCTGGTAATGTCGCGGTGGCTGTTATGGCGGGATTTTAATTGTTATATGACAGGTGATGTACTTATATCTTGCAATCCTGCTCTTAGTGCAAGATGTCTGATGACCCATGGAAAGAGGGAGGGGGAAGGACTAGGCTGGCTGCAATTGTTCGATTCCTAGGACCTTACGATAATCAATGGTCGTACTCCGGGAGATCGGCACGGGAAACACACTTGGTCTAATGGAACATCGTTCAGCACTCTGGACTACATATTTATGTGTCCCGAGATGCAGTCCAGAGTTGCTGATATGAGTGTGACTCCCAACAAATGGAGCGACCATGCGTTGTTTCTTTGTTCACTCCGCCTCCATATCCCTCTCACTTCTCCTTTGAATATCGGTAGCATTCAAACCAACTACACAGGATCAAGAATAGTTTGGTCTGAGAAGAACATAAGATCGGCCACTGAAGCTCTTAAACCCACTGCTTCAGATGGTTTCTCCGGCTTCAATCTCATGACTGTAAATGATATAGAAGATTGGATCCTAGGATTCTTGGGCCAACATGCCACTGCTAAAATGGGGCATATGTTAAGAATTGGGGGCATTAAATTCCCTTATAACAAGGGAATTAGGGATGCCAAGAGAGGGCTGAGAGCTGAGATTCGGGGTCTCAAGAACCTGAACTTATCTGGAGTCCTCTGCTGCGAGAAAGTAAGAAAAGCTAAAAACAGATATAGAGCTAGCATTAAGAGCATAAAGTTGGCAGAGAGGAATAGCGGATATCAAAGGCTAGTACAGAGCATCTGCTCTAGAGATTCTCGCAGTATTTGGACACTCCTAAATGAGAAGAGAGAGAAGGTCAAAGGCCCATTAGCCAACCCTATTGGCGAGGAGGCATGGGTAAAATTCTTATTAGGTCACAATTCAGGGGAGGCGGAGGCTTTAAGTATATCTGTGGAGAAGGGCCCCATCCTTCCGCCTTTTGATGTTTCAGCGGAGGCCATTCTGAACAAAATAATTGCTGTTAAGTCTTCTGGAGCCCCTGGCCCTAATGGGCTGGCTAACGCAGTAATTAAGTACTACCCTGCATTTTGGGCAGACCTGTTCTCCCTACTCTTTAAAAAGATCTTAGCACAGGGGACAATTCCCCAATCCTGGCAAACAGCTATTCTCATTCCTGTCTTTAAAAAGGACAGTAGCATAGACCCTAACAACTATAGGCTCCTTTCTATGCTTGACATCACAAACTGTTTGCCTCATTACTGCTCAGTGAGGTGCAGAAATGGGTAGAAAAGACCAATATACTTCCAATGTGGTTTTCGGCGAGATTTTTCCAGCTCTCATAATCTATTGGTGATGGATACACTTCGTATACGGGCGCTCAGCAAGAGGCAGCCCCGGCTTTACGTCCTCTATATTGATTTCAAGGCTGCCTTTGACTCTATCCCTAGAGCAAGGCTATGGACGAAGCTTGAAACAATGGGATGCCCGACAGGTCTCTTATACCATCTGAGACTTTTGCACCAGAACACCTCTGCTCGCCTTAGATTAAATCATGAAGGCAGCATGGCCAGAAAGGCGATCCAAAATAGGGGCGGTAAAGCAGGGATGTGTTACAGCACCCCTTATTTACAATCTATAGGTGTATGATATCCCTGCAGTGCTAGCGGAGGTTGACAATTGCCCTCCTAAAATTGGTGAGGCACCGTGTGCAGTTTTAGCATATGCTGACGACTTGGTCGTATTTGATAATACCATAGGTGGACTTAGGCGTTCCGCTGCCACCCTATGGGACTATGCTAAGATTAATGGCTTGACCTTTAACCTAGATAAGACAAAGGTGCGTAGATTTACCAGAAAAAGAGCATCCCGAGTGAACCCGATGGTACATAACAATCACATACTTTACGCCCTTCATATGGGTATCTTGGAGTGGAAATTGAGCCTCATGGCGATTATCTCCATTGTAGACAAGGATGCATAACCAGGGCGACGCAAGTCATTGCATTAATATCTTCTTTTACTAATAAGCAGGATGGCTTTACTCTTTGGGGGACACGACACCTATATATTCAAGTGTTTGCCCCCATGATTATCTACGGCCTCGAGTCTCTTCTCTCATTTGATCTGGCGTGGCTGCAAGTGATGGAGGGAAAATTCTGGCGCCGGATACTGGGGTTACCCCCGGGTGTTCCTATGGCCCTGTTCAGACTTGAATTGGGCCTTCCCTCATTGAAAGCATCCGTACTTAAAAGGAGGGCAGGGTTTTACCTTAAGATGACCGGCTGCTCGTCTAATCCCTTACTGGCTGTGATCCATCAGGAAGTGATTAAAAAACATACCACTTCACCCCTTCTGAAAGCCATGAACACATTTTTTATAGACATAGGCTGGACGCACAGAGAGGCAATTGCCACCAAGGAAGTTCTAAAAGTACTCGTAAAAAAGGTGGATCTGTGGGATTGGCTTGAGAATTTCTCACATTTGAGCAGTCCAAAGACCTATCATTTTGTAAAATAGAGATTATACAACTTTATTAAACCTCAAGCATATCTGTACCTCTGTCCCACCAAAAGGCTTAGACGTTTTATCGTCGTGTTCCGATTGGAACAACTGCCCACTCTGTATAATGTAGGAGCCAGGGAAAAGATCCCTGTCAAAGAGCGAGTTTGTCGCCTATGTAAATCCCCAGAATGTTTAGAGACAGCCAAACATCTTTTAACGGAATGTCAGACATTAAATCATACAATCTTATACTATCTTGGTGAATTTGTGCATGATCCTTTAACCATAGTGCAATAAAGCCAAAATGACGTTTTGCATAACACCTGCAATATGCACGTGTTCATTGCATTGTATAATGTCTGGCAACAGATTGAAATAGGTTTGGGCTCCCTGACTTGAATGATCTCAGTACGGTGGGTGGTGTTGAGAACTGTCATGTCACTCTGTCTAGGAAGAGGTCCTTTATTAATTGTATCTATATCTGATTCTGATTCAAGTTGTCTCTTGTAAAGATGTTTATTACTTTGTTCTGCTAAGATTGTACAGATGAGTGGGCAAAGACAATAACTCTTACATATTTTAACATGATTTTTCTTGATTCTTATTATTTTGTAAATATTTTAAGTAAATCTGTTTTATTATCCTTTTTCTTTTCTCTATATTACATTTGCTGATGATTTGTTTTTTCTATGATCTAACATTAATGTATGTAACTTGTATTATGTGTAAAGTTTGAATTTATTTTCAAGCTATATCACATTAAAGAATTATTATTACTATATAAAACCTGGTATTATTAAAAACACTACTGCTCCTAGTCCCACCTGCAATGCCCGAGAGTGGCGCAAGAGGACGCTGTCTGCTGACCTATCTGGCCATTGCCAATACTGTCGTTGCTTCTCCCCCTCCCCATCGCTCATTATTACTGACCCTAGAAGTGGAAGGGCTCTGCCTCTAAGCGCTACATAAAACATGATCATGTTCCCATTAACGAAGTGCTAACGAAGATATATGTAATTGCGCCGGGATACCCAAGGGTTTGGGCGTATATCCAAATCCAACAAACAAATAAATACCATTGCCAGAGTTTGGATGATCACGCCCTGACTTCACAACCCCATGGATGCTTGTTCCATCCAGGCCAAGGCTTTAATGACTGGCTCCCTTCAGCTGGGCCCTCCCATGTTACACCTCGTGTATTCGTGTAAACGGGAACAGAATTTAGGCAAAGCAGTGCGTGCTCTACTTGACAATAACCGCCCGTAGCGCTAGCAAGCCACCTCGGCTTAGCTGGGCCCTGGAAGGGGTCTCAATGTTACCATCCTGGAAACGGCACTCAGCAAAAACAGCTGGAAGATCAACACGCTCCCTGGTGATCCATGGGGTGCCTTTGGCGCCGGATTCCCGGCTTAAGGCAGTTTCACTGGAGTGAGTTGTCACAATATTAGTGTCTGAGATTAATCTGCTGCTTTTGAAGGCGAGCCAGGCCGCCCCACTCTGCGCCCTCCTCTCCTTTGGCCCACTGGCTGGAGTCCACTGTGTGTTGATTTTGGACCCCGGCGTGTCTCCTAGTACGAGTTGTATATATCGAGGGAGGTGTTCTTTGCGGACCTCCCCCGAGCTGGATCAAGTCGCCCCACCACAGGATCAGAACGGTTTGAAGAAGACTTAGTTTGCGGCGGAAACGTTACCCCGCAGGCATGCACTTGTAATCACTTGACTGCCAAACTATCGAGGGTGTTAGCAACTGGAGGGGGGGAGGGGGGGGGTTTGTTCTTGACTGTCTACAAGCGACAGAAGGGGAATTGCGGACAAGCTCTACGGCCACGTGCTCCCCAAGCGCGACTTAACTGTGCACTCAGGAACCAGCAGACCAGCGTGGTTTCCTCGGCTCCTCCACTGGCCCGGGTCGTGTGATCTAGTGCCACTCGTCAAGGCTCTCTGCACTGCAAACGCCTGGTCATCAGATATTAACATGGATCAAATGCTGGTACTAACTAAGACTACGGTCTGCAACCCTAGGCTCTCCAAGGGTTGTGGACTACAACACCCATCACTCTTGGGCAGCATGGTCAATGGTGGGGGGCCATGGGAGTCGTAGTTCAAAACACCTAAAGAGTCACAGGTTGTAGACCCCTGATACTAAGCCTTCTGTTGATGCTATTGGGTTATATCCAGTTAAACTCCTACCATTTTCCTGGTCCCTTGGTGAGATTTTCTCTGTGGATAGTAGGAACAGTGGGAGTAGGGTAGGGGGGGGGGTGCTGTGTTGTGCTCTTCGTGTATGCAGAGAGGAAATGACCTGTTCTGGGCACCCCTTAAGTTTGCAGGTGTTTTTTGAGGGATGTAGTCTGTTGGGGTGCTGTGTTTATCCTGAAACATGGCCCGCTGAAGCTGTGGAAGGGCAACTTTGCGTAGGACAGGGATGATTCAGTCAAAAGCCCGGGCACCCACAGTGAGGCGTCCTTCGTCATGGTGTACTGCCTTTAGGGAAGCCAGGCGAGCCGCTGGGAGCCCTAGCAGGAGGGTTCCACCCCCCATATATGTGCGCGATCGCAAGGGCTTGCAATATGGTCCGGAAGTCCGGTGCTGGGATGAAGGGTTTGATTTTGCAAAGAGTGGACCTTTGGAGCCAGGCCATTTTGGCCTCCTTGGTTATGGTTTCCTGGAAGGTTTGAGTTTCCTTCTCAGCGCATATTATTGAATCATTGTTGGAAGAGTTGTTTAGCGAGTGGCTGATGGGGACGAATTCAGTCTTGGTGGAGTTAAGTTGGAGGTAGGCAGTCGACTTCCAAAACTGGATAATGGCTAGGCAGTCACGGAGACGACTGATGTCCTGTAGGCTTTTATTCTCGTGTGTAATTGACTATCATCCGTGTATTGGTGGATACCTAAACCAAGATCTTTAAAGGAGGGTTCCCGGAGGCTCCGTGTAAAGGTTAAAAAAGATCAGCGAGACACTGGACCCTTGGGGGACTCCGCAGGAGACTAGGAGTCATAATGCAATGTGTTCATCTGGACTACCTGGTGTATGCCGAGAGGTAGGACGTAAGCCAATTCAGGACAGTGCCAGTGAATTCCATCCTATTAGTGTGGATGGAGAGGACGATATGGTGATCAACGGTATGGAATACAGATGAGAGGTCAAAGAAGACAAGAAGGCACGAGTCGCCTTTATCTGGGGGGCACAATCCACCAGGATGGTGGCTGTCTCGATGCAGCACCGGGGAGCAGATCCCCGACTGATAAGTGTATGAGGGATTGTTGTGCGATTCTGGCTAATAGTTGTATAGCAACTACCTTTTCTAAGGTTTTGATGATAAAACAGAAGGTTCGTAGTGGGATAGTAGTTGGCCAGTACGTCTGAGTCCAGGATAGGTTGTAGAAGACCAGTCTGGACGGTGTCGGGAATGAGCCTTTAGTAAGCAAGGCATTAATAATGCTGAAGAAATCGTTCAGCGCCGTACCAGTCAGTGGTTTATTGCTGGAGGCCAGAATGATATTGTCAGAGTAGGAGGTTGGTATGAGGTAGGCAAGCATTTTAGGAGGTCCAGGGTGAGGGGGAGAGAGGTCAGAATTTGGTTCAGAGCAGCGGTGTCAGTTCTGGGATGCATTGGGGGGCTAATGCTGGGGGAGATCGATTAGAAGATCTGACCTTTTTTTGTATTCTCTCTATCCCGTTGCATTTTTCTTGAGTTGCTGGTACCTCGGGTCGGGTGAGGGCTTGGTACAAATCTTGCCAACTTCAAAGAGAGCTTTGCTCCAATAGAGGATACCACAATGGTAGGGGAGTAGTAAACAGCTGTGGCCTTGGCGATTAGATGCCTACGGTTGGCGTGGAGAGATTTGAGGTTGGTGAGATATCTGTGGTTACATTCTTTGCCAGCACCATTTCTTCAGGGCTCCGACCAAGCTTTTGTGGAAGCCAAAATCGGCGGTACACCAATGGGTGGATGGATTGCTTTAAACCCAGCCGTTTTATTTGGGGGTGGGGGGCTTCATTGTCCAACAGTTTACAAAGCAGTCTTGTAGGACAAGATTACAAGAGCCCCGGAAGATACCCTCTCAGAGGTGCTCCTTACCACCGTAACATTTTATCTGGTGTCAAAGGTACAAACGCAAACATTATATCTCGGATAAAACAAAAACCAGCCAGCCTTGCACGTCACCGCTGATCTGCAGGTACATTTCTTCTTGTTTTTGGTACAGGTTGCATCTTCGGAGAGAAGAATAGCTCAGGGGAAACGCAGTTGTGTTGGAAGCAAGACAACACAGTGCAACACAGGTTCGAATCCAGATCCCGTGCTTAGAAACCACTCGCTCGTATTAAGCAAGTTATACAACAAGAATTATAATCTAATCATAAGGATTCAATAATTTTGAAACACTGATGGAGAGATCATGGCCATCTTCTGGCCGATCTTCGGCCCGCCATGTTTAGCAAAAAACAAAGAGACCTGCGTTGCTTCCAAACAGTTTACCTACATTGAAGATGGCTACCTAATAAATCACTACCTACATTGAAGATGGCTACCTAATAAATCACTACCTACATTGAAGATGGCTACCTAATAAATCTGCCTTTTAACCGCATCGTGGGATTGAAAAAACCCTCATGAACATTAGGGAGAAATTGCTTCTGACCCAAGATCAAAATATCATGTATAGTTTGATCCTTCTCATCTAGAAACTGGGGGTGGCGGGGACAGCACTGCAGTGCTTCAATTCTTTGCTGTTTACCCAACAGGCCCAGCTTGGTTCCTCCCTCTGTGCACTGGCAGAGGTCACGTGCAGAGTGTAGCAGAGGTCTTTGCTCTCAACAATCCTACTAAACATGTATGTGGCACTGCTTGGCACCTCTGAGATGCATGTGGGCAGGTTCCAGATCCGCTTCAGGCTCCGGCTCACTCGGGTGCAACCACAGATGTGGATAAAGAAGGCCCGCCTCAGTGGATCCACATTAAGAAAATGGTCCCGCATCACTCACATCGGTCCGTCATTTGGCAGCTCACATTTCCTCAAGCTCGGTCCTTGATTTTGGCCAAAACTCGGCTTAATGTTGACCTCCAGGTCAGCAGGGTTCGGATTAATCGCCCAGGCAAGCTTGAAATGCCCCATATCTATGCTGCCAGACTGAGCAATTACTTCGGCAAGGTCTCAGGAGGATAGCTCAGCGGCAAGGTGCTCGCTTTGGAAGCAAGACGACTTGGAGCATCACAGGTTCGATTCCCGGGTCTGCTCTTAGAAACCTCGGGGTATTCTAAATAACCTATCATATCATATCTTATCATGACGACTAAACCCATTATACAGACACGTAAATAACGGGTCCGAAAATCGACATAAATAATATATAAAAAAAAATCTAATAATAACATGTTTCTTTCCTCTTATGTGACTGCCCTGATCTTGAGGGGGCCCGGGTGCAGAGTGGTCCTTAGCATCAGCTGCTCATTAATGACTCGGGGGTAATTATGCTGTGCAATCTGTTTCTAAGTGTCGCTAATTGCTCTGGAAATGTGTCCCCTTACACTGGGGCACCCGGGCACATGCGCCCCCCCCCCTGCTCACACGGCAGGTGAGCAGAGGGGGCAAGGGGGCAGAGGTAACGAGGAAGACGTCTAAGTGACGTCCACACCTTCAAATGTGGCGACGCAATGCGCACACACACCCCTCCCCCACTGGGAGCGGCCGAGTCTTTCCTTCCACTCCGCAAGCATCACAATGGCCTCACACGTTACCCCAGGGCGCCAGTTTTTTTTTTAAAATAAGAAATTAGAGGTTTGCCCCTCCCCCACCACCCCCACCACCCTGTTCTGTGTGATCTGTCTCGACCACGTTGTGCAGAACACACATATGCCAGAATGCCACATGCCATTCTGGGGATACAAGTCCAGTTCGCGAGTCCAGTACTGGTTTTAGCGTTGCAATCTGAGACTACAGTGCAGATTCTCAAATTAAACACCCAGAACTACAAGTCCCAGAATGCAAACGTCGCACCATGATTGGACTAGCATTTTCGGAAATGAACGAGGCACGCACGTTATGTGCGCCAGCTATGAAGGTACGTAACCGTGCTGTGTGGCTGAGCTCGTTTCAGGCCTTTCCAGCCCACGCTGGGATGTGTGTTGGCATGCAAGCAGCCAAGGCAGGTGTTTATTTCAACATCAGGCTGTGGTTACACCCTTCCCTGCCTGGAGGGGCTCTGGGAGGTGGGTAGCCCGGAGGTACATGTTTTGTTCTAACTGTGCCACGCAAGGCAAGGGGTGGCATCAGGTCAGCGCAGCATAATGGCACGCTTGCTACTGGGCCGTTCCGGGGGGGAGGGGGCGAGGGAGGGGGAGGGATAGCTCTTCCCATTATAAGCCCAGGGCTGGGTGACGGGCTCTTCCCATTATAAACCCAGGGCTGGATGACGGGCTCTTCCCATTATAAACCCAGGGCTGGGTGACGGGCTCTTCCCAGGGCTGGGTGACGGGCACTTCCCATTATAAACCCATGGCTGGGCGACGGGCTCTTCCCAGGGCTGGGTGACGGGCTCTTCCCATTATAAACCCAGGGCTGGGTGATGGGCTCTTCCCAGGGCTGGGAGACAGGCTCTTCCCAGGGCCGGGTGACAGGCTCTTCCCACTATAAACCCAGGGCTGGGTGATGGGCTCTTCCCATTATAAACCCAGGGCCGGGTGACGGGCTCTTCCCATTATAAACCCAGGGCCGGGTGACGGGCTCTTCCCATTATAAACCCAGGGCCGGGTGACGGGCTCTTCCCATTATAAACCCAGGGCTGTGTGACGGGCTCTTCCCATTATAAATCCAGGGCCGGGTGACAGTTTCTTCCCATTATAAACCCAGGGCTGGCTGGGTGACGGGCTCTAACCAGGGCTGGGTGACGGGCTCTTCCCATTATAAACCCAGGGCTGGGTGACAGGCTCTTCCCAGGGCTGGGTGACGGGCTCTTCCCATTATAAACCCAGGGCCGGGTGACAGGCTCTTCCCATTATAAACCCAGGTCCGGGTGACTGGCTCTTCCCATTATAAATCCAGTGCTGGGTGACCGTTTCTTCCCATTTTAAACCCAGTGCTGGGTTTTGGCATTTTCCCCATTATAAACCCAGGGCTGAGTGAGGGGCTTTTGTCATTATAAACCAAGGGCTGGGTGATGGCCTTTTCCCCATGATGGCCTTTTCCCACCATTATAAACCCAGGGCTGGGTGATGGGCTATTCCCATTATAAACCCAGGTCTGGGTGATGGGATCTTCCCATTATAAACCCAGGGCTGCTTGACTGGCTCTTCCCATTATAAACCCAGGGCTGGGTGACGGGCTCTTCCCAGGGCTGGGTGATGGCCTCTTCCCATTATAAACCCAGGGCTGGGTGATGGCATTTTCCCATTATAAACCCTGGGCTGGGTGATGGGCTCTTCCCATTATAAGCCCAGGGCTGGGTGATGGGCTCTTGTCATTATAAGCCCAGGGCTGGGTGATGGGCTCTTGTCATTATAAGCCCAGGGCTGGGTGATGGGCTCTTGTCATTATAAGCCCAGGGCTGGGTGATGGCATTTTCCCATTATAAACCCAGGGCTGGGGGATGGCATTTTCCCATTATAAACCAAGGGCTGGGTGATGGGCTCTTCCCATTATAAACCCAGGGCTGGATGATGGGCTCTTCCCATTATAAACCCAGGGCTGGATGATGGGCTCTTCCCATTATAAACCCAGGGCTGAGTGATGGGTGTTTCCCATTATAAACCCAGGGCTGATGAGGGTTTTTTCCCTCCCATTATAAACCTAGGGGCCATGAGACTGCCCGGGGCACCATTAGTCCCCAGCAACACCAGTTCGGGGGAGTCTTTCAAGGGTCCACCGAGTTGGCGTAGTGAAGGAAAGCACAGCTGTTGCCCTATTGTTATTAAATGCGTCCACGGTGGCGGGCCGCATACAACAATAGGGTGCTGATGCAAAAGCATCAGCACCCGAGGACTACCTCCCCATTCCAACACAATGTGGTTTTTATTACAATTGCATGAGCGCCCTATTAAAGTCATTAACTCCCAGCTCAGACGATGGAGCGGGAAGTTACAAGAAAAAGGAAAAAAAAAGGCGGGGCGCAACATTTTTCTGAAATCGCCCAGGGCGCTGTAGCCGCTACGCGCTCACTGTTGCAGGATTGTAGTCTACAGTAAGGGCCATTACAATCCAGCAACTGCTATAGAAATTATGACACACCCTGCCTCCACCTTCCACTACCAGGCATAACCCCACCCCGCTCCACAATGCAACTTAAACCTTTTGAGGGTTGATGTGCTACAGGATTCAGGTTGACTCTGGTTTAATTGTCCCAGGGGCTGTGGTGCCATGGTGAAATTACATTGCATCATGCCCGCAAGAAGAGATATACTTATTATAAGACTTGCTATATGCCACCTTAGACCCCGGCACAGGGGCAGCAACCAATCAGGCTGCTCGTAAAGCGGATTGAAACAGCTGATCTAAATCCATGTTCCGAGCAGTCTGATGGATGCTTCCCGCACCCGTCATCTTCCCCCCACTGTCCCTTCCTTTATTTTTCAATACTTCCCTCATCCCCACTTACCCGATTGCGGTGGCAGCGTCGGATCCGCGGCCACTGCTGCAGCTTGAGCTACCGCTCCATTGTGGCCACCATGGAAATGGAAGAGGGCCTCCGTATGTGCCCTCCCCCATCTTCCATCTCGGGGCGGACATCTTGGTACAGTGTTTTGATTGAATGTACGGACTGCTGCGCAGAGTCCTGTTCATTCAATCAAAACACAATCCTCTCAGCAGCCTAGGTTACTGGATTGGCAACCTGCGGGGCTATTAGCATTTACACACTCCGGCAGACCGAATCGTTAAAAGCCCTCGCTCGGGCCTGGTGGATTGGATGTTAATGCTTAATTAGCATAGGGGAGGCAGCCAATCAAGAGGCAAAGAACGCAGGCTGAAACTCCTGATGTAAATCTGCTTTCCCCACCCGCCATCTTCCCGCCATTGTCCCTTCTCTTTTTTCTCTCCCCCTTCCCCACTTACCTTAATGCAGTGGTGGTAGATGCCGCCGCAGCAGCTGCTTCTGCTCATGGTCCCATGTGGCCACCATGGAAATGGAAGAGGGGCTCCATATGGAGTTCCGCCTTCCAGATCCATGGCGGCCATCTTACTGAAGTATTTTCACTGAATTAATAGGACGCTGCTAGGCGTCCTATTTATTGAATTAAAATAAATGCTGTCAGCCCCCCAGGTTGCCAGATTGGCAACTTGGCTAACATCATTAAGACCGGTTTCGGCCCACCGGATCGGGTCTTAACGCTTAATTCTTTTGAGAGTCACAGCAAGGCTATCATCCACTCACCAGATACCAACGATGACTTACTTGTTGTAATGATGCAGGGAAAACTCCCCAGCCACAGGCCAATTCCGACCTTGTCTTAAACCTAAACACCCAGAGTTCCTTCTTCATGCGGTGTGGGACATGGGTTCCTTGAGCTGAGGTCATCCTGGATACAAAACATTACTCGCCCAAGATCTCACTTTTTGATTCGTTAATGGGACACCAATCAATCTGGTTTTCTGGGTAAATTAATAGAAACTCAAGGAATGAGTCTTTGGACATGGGGCACACTACCCGTAATAATTTTAAAAGCACTAATATTACCATGATTTTTACTTTAGGTCCACATGTGGCCAACTTGAGTATTTCCTAATCTTGCCTGCAATTTCCAGACGGATGTGCCACATGAGGGTTCTGCAAAACAAGGGGTTTTAGATATTCTGTACTACAGCTCCCATCAGCTCTAGTCAGAATAGTCAATGGGGAGGGATCATGGGAGTTGTAGTCAAAAATATCTGGCGATCCTAAGGTTGCCGACGGTGCCTTAGATTTTCACCATTGTTGGAACCAACCAAATGGACCACGTTTCTTGAAAACAGAAACCCCCCCCAGCCTGGAGCATCTTCTCTATTTCTGGGGGTTGATAGAATGGAGAATATCGGCTGACTCAGTCTTTCTCGCTTTTGGAGTTTTCTGGTGCAGTCGTGATGTTTGCTTGTGATTCTATTGGACACTAAAGTCCTAATAATAATATTTCTTGAAATTGGGAAATTCAAAACCAACATAGCGGCTTGGTAGATATAATCGTACGATCCAGAATAAATATCCCTTTTTCGCTCTACAAATATATCTCTTAAACAGGGCACATATCTCAAGAATTTAGAGGCAAATTATTGAACAGAAGAAATGATTTGGGGAGGATCGTCGTCTTGATTGTGTTCACCTGACTCCACGGGCCCAAGTCCAGCTTGTCCATTTCCTTCAATGCTTGTAATAAATGTTAGGGGATTACGGTCCAAACCAGACATTGGTTAAATGTCTCAAGATCCTGGACCCAAGGACATAAGCATTAGTTATTGAAAAGTTTGTAACCTTGACCAGGTGAAATAAACAGGGCTCTGCAACATTTGGCTCTCCACAATTCCCATAATATCTAGCTATTGATTATGCTCGTGAGGAATGATGGGGGTTGTTGTCCAAAACATCTGGAGAGCAAGAGGTTGCCGACCCCTGAACTACTCTCTTCTCATGTGCTCTAAAGAGGGCGCAACATGGATGTGGCACAAGACTCTTCACTTGCAGGTTGGCAAGGATGGTGGTTTCCTTATCCGAAAGCTGGAATCACGTGTCTGGAATAGTAAACGCTTAGGTCATATACCGGCTTGACATGGTGGCACCACATGACACTGATCCAGTGCTATAATCCAGGATAATGCATAGATGTGTGGCTAAAATATGAAGTGCAATTGATGCGACTCAGACATTTCACTCGAAAATGCTCTTTGCCAATATTGTGGACTTACTTAAAGTTCCTTCCCCTGTTTTGCATTATCTGAAATCAGGCCTTGGTGGGTCAGCGGGCACACAGAGGTCCAGGTCAGAGCATTCAGTTCTCCATACTTTCAAGCCGGAATCGGAGGGTATGCTCCTGGCAATGTCTTGGTCAAAGCCCCAGAAGGTGTTAATGAGACTCGCCTAAACATTAGGGGACTATAGTCTGTTTTATAGCTGAAATCACAGGAATCCATACTTTGATTATTATTGGACCAACTGAAATTAATATGCTAAATGGTCCAATGCATGAACTTTTGAACGTTCCATAGACTTCATCAGATGGGGACCGTGAGCCGCATGGTACCAGCCTGCGCTCTTCTGCAAATTCAAGCCATTCATCCTCACCCACATTTTCAGAAAAAGTGCCCAAGCCCCCGTCACCTCCCTCCTGGAAGGGGGCAACAGCCTACTTGCAGGATTCCCGGATTCCACCGTGGACCCTTTGAAAGCTGCCTATCATACATTGGCATGTCTAACTAACGGACTCAGAAAATGCGCCCACTTCACCCCGCCCCCAGCGTCACAGAGCTGCGCTGGCTACAGCTTCCAGCAGGCATCATGCTCAAGACAGCGGGCATCACCTACAAAGCAGTGGAAACCAAACACAGCAGCAGCAGCTCTAGAGGCCAGCGCACCAGCAGATATCACGATAGTGCCAGGCTTGGAATAAAGACCTCCAATGGGGGGGAAACAGGGTGCAAGGTGCCCTTCCTGCCAGGCACCTTCTCTCTGGAACCAGTTAGTAACACAGGCGAGACTGGCCCCGTCCACCCTGCACTTCAGGATGACCCGAGCACCCTACACTCTCGCTGACCGCTCCACTCAAGCCCCCTGCCCCCCTTTGAGATCCTTCCGAGCTCGTCTGCTACCCCTGCACCCTACTGGCAATGCCATGGGTGTGCCCTCCATGTACAACGCTCTGTTGCCCGCCAGCTAGATTTTGCGCTTCATAAATCCCAGACGTACATGGAACCACAGAGTGAAAAGGTGACTAAGAAAGGCTTCCATTATTTAATATTAGCGTCTAAACGAGGTGTATCGAGCGATATACACATGCAGCCATCGTCTGCATAACTCTTCTTAGACTCCACCGGGTTTCCCCAATTCGCACATGGATTGCGGGCTCCATTACTCGATACCTTTAACTCGGCATATATAGCTCAAATGTCAGGCCCGCACTTAGTATTACCTCAAAAAAACGAAGGACATAATAACGAGGCCGAAAATGGCGATTTGCTTATTGAATGTATTTTGCACTTCATCTCGCAGAAAATTCTGTGCCTGGGAATACATTAAGGTAGGGGGGATGCGAGTGTGGGGTGGGGGCGGTTGCGGGAGGTCTTCCACCTTATTTTAAAAAAATTAAAAAAAGAAAAAGCCATTTGGCTAATTCGACAAAAATATAAATAGATCAGTGTTTTCGCTGCATTGTTTTACATTCGGCTTTTCAACGTATAAAAACCCAACATTGCCATCACTATGGATATGCGCAGGGTGCAAATATAACAGTATTATTAATTATAATAAAGGGGGCTGGATCAAAAATCTTTTTTTTTTTTTTTTTAAAAGGGGCCTATTTTTGTCAATCGGTGTTTGACATTAAAAATGTGTAAACCCGTTTGATTAGGGAAAGCACAGCTCTCATTTGGTGCGTGCTGTAAAATGTGTCTATCACGTGCACTGATGCCCAGGAAGAGAGGCAGCACGTGATTAGCCAATCAGGAGCCAGGAACAGAGGATGCGGTCGTGACATTATACTCCGTTTATGAAAGAGTCTGCAACCTTTGACTCTCCGGATGTTTTGGACTACAACGCCCCCCCACCCCCCATCATTCCTAACCAGCATCAAGGTCGGACTGGGCCATACAATTGTCACGTGGAAACCAATGAAAAAGTGGCCCACAGTTTCAAATGGCTATTCATTCCTTTCGTGACACTGTTTGAGTAGCACCCAAGGGGGAGTGTTTTGAGAAAGTGTGATGCAAATTGTGCATTTTAAAGAATATTTATTCAGCAACACTGGTCAAAACTACTAGCCGTAAAGTAAATTAACTCATCAAACTGGCCAAAAACCTGAGCCACTTCGACTAGAAACACTAGCCCACACCAGAATTGTGTATTTTTGGTTCGGCCATGGGCCTAGTCCGAGCCTAACCAGCATAGTCAATAGCCAGATATTATGGGAATTTTAGTCCAGCACATCTGTAGAGTCAAAGGTTGCAGACCTCTGGGTTATACTTATACAGTTACTCACAGGGTTAAGGGAGTGCAGGTGTTTAGGGCTCTACTGGGGGGAGGGGGGAGGCAGGTTGCATCAAGTCGCCACCTGATTTCTGGATCCCGGTCCATGCAGGCTTTCGTCACCCCTAGTTTGTTTGTTTGTTTGTTTTATTATTTGTAATGCGCGAGCGTACCGGGGGTATCAGGGCGCAGCCTTTACAAGAATTTTCTAAACTTGGTTACAGTACAAAGAATATACATAATGCAAGAATAAAATAGACCAATGTTATGTACAGCACAGTAGTAGGCCGACAGGCCAGTATGTACAGGTAAACGGGAGGCACACGTGTTACAAATTGTGCAGGTAGCACTGTACACTTTATTAGTAATTTAACATTAAAAGGCTTGCACCCACTGACCCCCTGCAATTCTGCCAGACTCCCACCTCCCCTGTGGTGTGCCTCTAATGTGACATGCCCATCACAGAATATTGATCCTAAGAATGGTAGCCCTGACTACGCCCTTCCCCCACCCTCTCTAAATTATCCATGTGCTCTGCAGGGCGACTGTGCAGAAGTGGGGGATGGACAGACATTGAAACCGGCCAGCAATCCCTTCCACTGATGTAAGCTGCAAATGGGCTGTCTTCGCAGGGGTTAATTTTGGGATGAATGGAGCAGAAGCTTGAAGTAGCGCCTGGGTGTCGCCCTTTTGCTCTAACCAGGAGCTACTCATCGCTATCCAGGTGATATCAAAATCTCACGAGTGGGTTCTTAGGAAGAAGCGCATTTAATGGATTACTTCTATAAAAAAAAGAAAAAAAAAGAAATGCATACAAAGTTTAAAAGAAACGTAGAGAACATGTGACTTTCGAAAGGCAATTTAACCATAGAGATGCACAAGTCAGAACAGCCGCTGCCAAGAGCCCGAAAGATGATAAACTTTCCAAACTGACATGCAACTATGCACCCAAGACTCCATGTGTCATAAACCGCTCTCTCTTTTGCCCTGTTGCCCTGCGTTTCACTTGTATTCCTCTTTACACTGATTTCCCTTATACACCCTTTTCACATTTCTTTCCCGCGAGTTCTCATTTCGTCTGAGCATCTTGTCTTCTACATTCATAACTCTGCCCAATAGGTACTGGGCCCGATATGAGTCTCCTGCACTCGCATACTCCCCGGACGACTGCTTAACACCCACCAACATGCCAGTTCCATGTGGGTACCCGATAGGGCCCTGGCCACCCCTACCCTTCTTTGCATCGGGTAAAATTCACACATGCATTCTAAACTCTTCAGATGATTTTCCCATACCTTGGACTTTTGTCTCCCCAGGCCATTCATCTACAGCGCTTCGAGACCCTATCAATGGAAAAAGGCACTATACAAATGACAATTACATTACATCTGTTCCGTTACTGAACGGATCTCTGTTGCTGTCTCCTTGCTGACCCCCTTTTTCTTTGATGCCACCTAGCTCAGAATTCTGCACCACAACACAGTGTCACAATTCATACCACGTGAGATGGACGCTATATAACTTTTTCTCCAGTACATATCACCCATCATGCTTTGTATGGCACCCTTGGCTTGGGCAGCAAATAGTAGCTCCTGGTAGCTGTTGGTGTCAAGCTAACTAGGATCTTCTAAGCTAGGTGTATGAAACCGATGGCCCTCCAGATGTGATATGATATAGGATATGGCATTACAATGAGCCTTTACACGAGTGTTTCAAGGCACGACGAGGCAAGGGAGGGGAAACAGAGACAACGATCTTACCAGACCTAGTGACATTGAGATCGAGCGAGTGCAAGGGGAAAAGTGCCAGGGGCAAGTGCCGTACAAGGGATCAAAACAACAAGTAGTGCGGCCAGCAGGTGGCAAGTGCAAGGGTTAAGTGCAGACAGCTGGTGTCCAATAAGTCCAGGTAAGGGGACTGTAGGGTTGCAGATACAGGCCCAATTGCAGGGGTTGCCAGGAGGCACTCAGGTATGCAACTGGGTGGGCAGGGACCTAGGCCCTAATTCAGAGGGTCACCAGGTGACCAATGCAGTATCAGACAGGAGATCAGAAGTGGAGAGGAAGAGAAAAGGCAGAAGCAAAGAGGAAGGTCTTAAGGTGCTTCCTGGACCAGAGAAGGTTCTGCTCAAGGTTCAGAGAGGCAGGGAGGCTGTTCCAGAGGGAGGCACCAGCAGAAGAGAGAGATCTGCCCCAACCCGTTGCTTGGTGGTGGAGGAGTGAAGAGCTCCTTGAAGAGAGTTGGAGGTATTGCAGTCCCAGGCCCCAGAAGGCCTAGTGGACAATGCAGAGGGTCTCGAACTTGATCCTTGCAGCCACTTGGAGCCAATGGAGAGAGTTCAGGGCTGAAGAGATATGATCCCTGGGCATGAGGCAAGGACAAGTCTTGTAGTCCTGTTCTGGATGAGTTGTAGAGGGCGGAGAGTAGAGGCAGGCAGATTTAGAAAGTGGCTGTTGCAGCCTAGAGAGGATCAGGGCTCTAGAGACAGTGAGCTTCTGGGGAAGGTGAGAAAGAATACATCCGAGAAGGTGCAGTTAGTAGTTTGAATTCTTAGAGACGTCAGATGTGAGGAGAAAAGGAAAGCGTGGTGTTGGAGATGGCCCTGAGGTTCTTAGCCTCACAGGTGGGAGCAGGAAGAGGGCCAAGAGAAGCCGGCCAGAGAGCGACAGGAAAGGAGGAAAGGAAGTTGCAGGTGTGCCGATGAGGAGAATCTCTGTCTTACTGTCATTAAGGCAGAGATTGTTGGCGGCCCACCACTCCTGGATTGCAGACATACAATCCGAGATGAAAGAGGGAGAAGAAGCAGCAGAGGGGAGCCTGAGTGTCATCCGCATAGCACTGAAAGTTGGGCCAGATAGCAGCAAGGCGGTGGGCGAGAGGTGACAGGTATTGGTTGAAAAGCCAGGGAGAAAGGTTAGATTCCTGGGGAACACCACGGGTAGCGAGTGAGATAGAGGAGAGGAAGAACCCAACTTGGACCTGAGAGGATCGGTCCGAGAGGAAAGAGGTCAGCCAGGCCTGGGCCTGATCAGTGATACCCAGGTTATCACGTGGTGGACAACAGCTCCCATCATTCCTAACCTGCATAGTCCAGTGCCAGGTATTATGGGAAGTGTAGTCCAACACATCTGGAGATCCAAAGGTTGCAGACTCATGTTGTAGGCTAAAGTCAGGGCCTTAAATAATTCCCGGCTGGCAGCATTTTTAACCCTGCTAGGTGCAAATACATATGTATGAAGGTTTAACTTACAGCAGCACCCCTATTCTCTAGCAGCCTACTCAAAGATCCAGCTGAGCAAGCCTGCTTGATTTTGACCTGGTAGTTGGGAAAAGTGACGTCCTATTTTTATAAAGAGCTTTTAGTGTTGTTATAATAGCCGTCACCCAATTTACTGCACTTTTTTTTACAAATGTCAGAAGTATGAAGGCTGAGACAGAGCTGCTGGGATCCGAACCAGAACCTCCGATCACACGGGTAAATGATTAACTCCCCGAGCTATTTTATGAACTTAGCATTCAAAAAAATACAGGGAACCACTGTAATTAGACAGGTTTTTACATAGCACTTTATGTTGGACTCCGTCCACTTCTAAACGCTGTAATAATTACCCAATTTAATAGAACTCAATTTATTGATGTTGGAAGAGTGAAGTTATTGACTGGAATGCCTTCTAGTACTCTGTGATAGTCGTGAGAGGGCACTAAATGACACACACTCCTCAATCACACTGATGCATGCCAGTATTACGCAGCTCTGCATGCTCAGGGGGGGTATTGGCACAGATGGGCTGTTTGTGGATATAGCTATACCTCATAAAAGCCTCTCAGCCTCAAAAGGAGCCAGTCGCATTTGACACATCAACCAGACATGTGACCGGTTCTGCCCCATGCCAACACCCCTTCGGAGGGACTAGCTTGCGGTGGCAAATAGGTCAATATTCCACCAGGCCAGTAAGCTTCTGTGTGTGCCAAGTGCTTAATGGCCCGGTGTGGTTCTGTGTTCACCCAGTCTGATATAATCTGGCCTAGCTCTTCCACAGCATAGCTGCCATGTTGCCTCATGCCATGTGCTACACCTTCACTTAATGGCCCGGTGTGGTTCTGTGTTCACCCAGACTGATATAATCTGGCCTAGCTCTTCCACAGCATAGCTGCCATGTTGCCTCATGCCATGTGCTACACCTTCACTTAATGGCCCGGTGTGGTTCTGTGTTCACCCAGTCTGATATAATCTGGCCTAGCTCTTCCACAGCATAGCTGCCATGTTGCCTCATGCCATGTGCTACACCTTCACTTAATGGCCCGGTGTGGTTCTGTGTTCACCCAGTCTGATATAATCTGGCCTAGCTCTTCCACAGCATAGCTGCCATGTTGCCTCATGCCATGTGCTACACCTTCACTTAATGGCCCGGTGTGGTTCTGTGTTCACCCAGTCTGATATAATCTGGCCTAGCTCTTCCACAGCATAGCTGCCATGTTGCCTCATGCCATGTGCTACACCTTCACTTAATGGCCCGGTGTGGTTCTGTGTTCACCCAGTCTGATATAATCTGGCCTAGCTCTTCCACAGCATAGCTGCCATGTTGTCTCATGCCATGTGCTACACCTTCACTTAATGGCCCGGTGTGGTTCTGTGTTCACCCAGTCTGATATAATCTGGCCTAGCTCTTCCACAGCATAGCTGCCATGTTTCCTCATGCCATGTGCTACACCTTCACTTAATGGCCCGGTGTGGTTCTGTGTTCACCCAGTCTGATATAATCTGGCCTAGCTCTTACACAGCATAGCTGCCATGTTGCCTCATGCCATGTGCTACACCTTCACTTAATGGCCCGGTGTGGTTCTGTGTTCACCCAGTCTGATATAATCTGGCCTAGCTCTTCCACAGCATAGCTGCCATGTTGCCTCATGCCATGTGCTACACCTTCACTTAATGGCCCGGTGTGGTTCTGTGTTCACCCAGACTGATATAATCTGGCCTAGCTCTTCCACAGCATAGCTGCCATGTTGCCTCATGCCATGTGCTACACCTTCACTTAATGGCCCGGTGTGGTTCTGTGTTCACCCAGTCTGATATAATCTGGCCTAGCTCTTCCACAGCATAGCTGCCATGTTGCCTCATGCCATGTGCTACACCTTCACTTAATGGCCCGGTGTGGTTCTGTGTTCACCCAGTCTGATATAATCTGGCCTAGCTCTTCCACAGCATAGCTGCCATGTTGCCTCATGCCATGTGCTACACCTTCACTTAATGGCCCGGTGTGGTTCTGTGTTCACCCAGTGTGATATAATCTGGCCTAGCTCTTCCACAGCATAGCTGCCATGTTGCCTCATGCCATGTGCTACACCTTCACTGACTCCTGACCTTTTATTTTATTTATTGCTTTTTTTGACAGTGCCCAAACCCGTGAGTATCACAGCGCTGATTTCAGGTTAGTTGTATTTGTCAAACAGCCAGGTTTTTAGTAGTTTTGTGAAGAGGAGGTAGGATACTTGGACGTGAAGAGGTAGGGCATTCCACAGGGTGGGGGCAATGACCGTGAAGCAGGTGCCCCCAGCTCTTTTTCTGAAAAATCTAGGTATGACAAGGTGGATGAGGACCGTAGGCAGGGGAGCTTGGTCCTTTTGGAGATGCGTTGGGTGAGGAAGGAGGGTGCAGTATTGTGGATGCATCTGTGTGTTAGAGAGATCAATGCATGCTTTGATAGGCAACCAGTGAGCATCACGCCTGGCATGGGAGATGTGGTATGAGTGCTCGAGGCCCTATACAGCCCGGAGGACATTGTTTTGGACCAGCTGAAGTTCAACGAGATTCTTAGAAGAGGTGCCTGCAGGATGGCGTTTCAGTAGTCCAATGTACTGCCTATAATGGCTCTGACGAGGATGAGTCAGCTGTCCGTGGATAGGGATTTTCTGCGGAGGTTAACGAGTCTAGTGATGTAGGCCACTGAGGAGGCGGGGGCTTTGACGTGTTTGTGCATGGGTAATTCTGCATCTAAGTGAACACCCAGTGTTTTCACTTGGCTTGAGATGCCGGCAGGGTTTCCACTACCAGAGGTGGCAGTCAATAGCACTTTGCCACCTGGGACTTAAGTACCTAATTATCTTTCTAAGCCTGGGCTTTCCTTGCAAATCATTATGTCACGTGGGATGTGTATAGCGTTCCTCTGCCAGTTACAAAACGGAATAAAAAAAGTGTCAGCTGTGCCTTACCCAAGGTGGAGGGAAATAGCACCTAGCCAAAGTGGCATGGGTGGCATCAGAGCCCTTCAACATTTTCAAATAAAGGGGCCTCGAGTCTCAGGGGCAACTACCCCCATGTTGCCAGGCTGCAGTCTTGTAACACGGCAAACTATTAATTTCTCTATTTTCGTTCTGGGGCTTAAAATGTGCGCGTTGCAGCGCTTGCAGGGGTGTTGCTAGGCTAGGAAAAGAGCCAGGGCTATGCTTTTGTTGGAACTGTGGGGACTCGGGGCTAGCGAGCCTTTTGGTTGTATCCCCAAAGCTTCTAACTGGGGCTACAACAAACAGACCGTGGGCTATAGCACACTCAGCCCCCTCACCCCCCCCCCCAAGCAACGCTAAGTTGCATTACAAGCTGCTTTTTCTCTTAGCACGGGATTTACTGAAGTGTTACCACCTCATTGTCACTAGCACCGGTTCCTCCACATCAGCCCCTTGCTGACAAAGAAGGGTTTATAGCTTTTCAGTGGGCATGTAGTGTTTAAACTTCCTTCTGGCTGGCAGCTATTAACCATATCATTATCGTCATTGCAGTGTATGCACCCTACGGGTGCCTCAGACTGTTTTCGCTCTCAGCAAGGGGCCCCCACCTATCATGTTGAATTGGGCGCCCACACATCTTGACACAGGCATCGCCCTTCTGCAAGATTAATGTGCCGTCCAATTCACATCCCCGATGCCAAGATATATGTTAATGTTAAAGGATATTTGTACCGTGCACTATCACCACCGGAGTGGTCCCCTGGCGGCTCTGAAAGAGGGAGGGGGGGGGTGTGGGTTAGTGGGAATAAGCTGGAAAAGTGCAAGAGAGCAGTGATGTGCTGATGGCAGTACATATGAAAGTATGCGCGCCCCCGCCTGGGCACTCACCATTCTGCCGGTGCCCCGTTCCGTGGCTTTCTTCACCTTGCCGTAGGTGCCCCTTCCCAGGGTCTCCAGCACCTCGTAGCGGCTCTTCACGCTGTGCTGGTGCTTGCGGACTCGCACGGGCCCCGCGGGGCCCCGGACGCTGCTGGCCGGGCTCCCGCTGGATGGGTCCTGGGGCCCAGCGTCACCACTCCTTTCAGGCGCCCATCGCCTCTCATCGAGGCATCCTGCCGCCCTACCCGGCATGGCGACCGCTGCCCGGTCTGCCTCCCTGCTGAGGGGGGTAACCCCGGTCATGGAAGCGGCCTTTGGGGTCACTGGCTGGCCCCTGGCTTCCTGCTGCAGAGAAGGGAAACGGTCAACGATCGCCCTGGTGCAACATCGTGTTCATAAAATTGCCAATTGTGTCATTAATTGTTCTTCGGGGGCTCGGCGGTTCAGGGGGCCACCCTCTGGAACATGCTGCTTCACAGGATCCACTTCAAGGAAATCCACCTGCGCTTCGGGGAGAAACTGAATACACACCTCTCCTAGTTTCAGTCCCGCGACTTCTTCAGCCAGGAGGCGCCTAGAAGGAGCCGGCGTGCAGAGTGGCGCTATGCACGCTCAGCGTTGTGTCCGCTGAGATTCCCACAACGCCTCGCTCTTTGCTGCAGCACGCCCCAGGCGTGGCCATTTCACGCCGCGAGCAGCACCTGCTCTCTCGCCAGAGTGCGCGGCGCATCTCAGGGGCCGTGCAGCCCCCAGCCCTTCTGCGCCATCACCGAGGAGCTGAGCATCCCGCTGCACCTTGCACGAGGGCGGGGGGTCTCTGCTCTCTCAGGCCAGCCTGCGGGGCTCGTGTCCCACGCTGCAGTGGGCCAAGCCCCCGGGTAGTGCGGCCAGAGGGTCTCTCCTGTGCACAGCGGTGGCAACAGCTCCGGTGGCAGCAGCTGGTCGGCGCTCTCTCCTGCACCCTCCTGCGAGTGTGGGCTCACTGAGCCTCCTCGGCCTGCCTGGGCAGCCCCTGCCTCGTGGGGGAGGGGCAACAGAGGACTGGGCGGGGCCTGGGATCATGCCTCTGTGACAGCCTGGTACACACGTCTTGTACCTGCCTGCCCGTCCTGTCCTGTTCCCGGACACAGGGCTCTTGCGCAACGCCCCCGTGACTCCTACAGCCAAATATTGTTTATTTTCCAGATGGGATTTGACTGTAAGTGGCGGGAAGCTGATTTTCCTATAGCATTTTCTTCTGTTGTGTGTCAGGATGCGTCCGGCCATTCTGCGGGCGTGCCTCCATTCCACGCCCGCTGAGCCTCAGCTGCCCTTGCTGCTTCTGCAGCCGCCGCTGCTGCTGCTGCTGTTTTAAGTTTAGGAGGACAGCTCCCGAAATAGTGCCGCGTTCATAAGAAAGGGTGACGCACCACAGAGGATTCACTTTTTCATCTGTCACACTAAAGTGGAACAGTTTGTCGACGCTGTTACCAGAAGACACGAACCCTCGTTCACATACAAGTTGACTAAAATGTGTGATCCTGGGCAGTGGTGAATTAAAAGGGGTGCCCACAAAGACTGGGGTGGGGGCGGAGTTTGAAGGATGGGGCGGAGTTCTGAGTTGGCGCCACTGGCATTTGAACTCCGCTCTAATAACGTGTTCAAAATAATAGTTTAATGTTAAAGGTATTTATATAGCGCAGTGTCACCAACGGAATTGGTCTTCAGGCGCTCAAATGGATCTGTAAACAAGAAGGCGGGCTGGGGTTCGTCGGGTAAAGACGGAGTAGGTAAGTGAGAAAGGTGGTGTCCTGTTGCCAGCTTCAGTTCGGTTTTCTTCTTTTTTTAATTTTTTTTTTTAATTGATTTAGCTGTTAAAAACAACTTTTCAATACACAAACACACAATTTTTTTTGATATAATCGTAAAAATAGCATCAGATTTAGAAAAATTCATGTTAGAATGTACAGACTCAAGCAGCCCAGATGTTATTGCCCTTCATCTAGCGAATATACAAACATTTAGCTAATACATGATAGAAATAAAACAGATACACTTCACAAATAAGTAATTCACTAACATTATGAGAAATAAAATTAAAAGAAAGGAGGGGTTTCCTCTTTTTTTAGTTTACGGGCTGCTTGAGACTTAGATTACTTCTCATTTAACTTTATCCAAATTTAAAGATAATAAAAAGTTGGTTAATGCAATCTGCAAAAAGTAAGTATTAGGGCACAGTAAAAAGGTCCATCGCATTTCTTGGTCAACAGTTTCTATGATGGGTAATACTTTCAAAAAGTGCATTAACCTTTGAGCATTCAATTTGGTACAATGACAGACTAGATGTTCCAATGATTCTATGGTATTATCTTGCATACAGAATCGACATGCTTGTAGTGCTCGTGATCGCAGATTTCGCTTTGCCTGAACCTGATAAGTGGGCCATAAATCGAATCGTGCTCTCAGGAAGCCTGCTCTTAATTTAGCAGAAGGAAATTTGAAAAGATAAGATTCAGGGCATTTCATTGGTTTGGGCCAGAAGCGAAACTTACATGGTTGACAATACTTTTGGCATTTAACGATGGTATTGGACCAATCTAAGTTATAGAATGTTTTTTTGGAACCCACAGGATTGGCTATTAACTTGTAAATTGAAATATTTACAGATGCTAAGGCTTCCAAACAAAGACTAATCCATAATTTTACAAAGTTCTTGTCAGTTGTTAACATGTAGTCACCTATTACAGATAGCATATTCATGTTTTGATTTGCCATGAGACATTTACGAAATAACATACAACATCGGCAAGTATAGACCGCATGTATGGAAATAAGGCCTACTTTGTATCGCAACCAGGCGCTTGGAACACAATGGGTTAGGTTGAGCACAGCCCTCCAAAACTTTCCCTCGAGTCTCTCAAGATGCAAGTGATTAAAATTCAATAGGGTTTCAGCCCCATGGCTGGGAATTGAATGGAAGGGATTGCTTTTATGGACCAGTAAATTATTACCGGTTGGATTGTAAATTTTCCAAATTTATGCAATATGATTTTAGATTGCGAAATTGCTGTAGTCAATTTTGCCTCCATGCGGTCAATTTGACGGTGCGGTTTGACCGAGCCACTAAATTCACAGCCCAGATAAGTATATGATTGCACAACTTCCAGTGGAGTATAATTGAATGTCCATTTAGGTTTAAATGTATGCAGCCGATTTGCCTTATAGACTACAATCTGTTTTTTTTTAGTGTTGATTATCAATTGGTTCTCGATTAAATACACATTAAATGCATCAATGAGGTTCTGTAAGCCCTTCGGCGTTTTTGAAATAAGGACTATATCATCTGCATAGTTTAAGTTAGTAACTTTTTGTCCTTTAAGGACTGGAGCATCAGAGGCGATCTGTAGAAAAATTGAGGTTAGGTCGTGGATGAAATAATTTGTTAGGCGATCCTCTACACACCAGGCCACGACACATCAGAACACTGCTCACATTCCCACAACATCTCCTCCCAAGCTTCGAGGCTCAAGTGATTCGGTGAAACCACAGAACCGAAAACCTCGTACCAGTGTACGGGCTCGATTGCAACCCTTTCTGCATTGGCAACTGCCTTGGAGAACGTATAGCAGAAAGGGCGGCCTTACGTCTTCACGCCGGTCACGTGATCGTTCCCCATGTGATCTTGGTGGACGTCACATGACCCAGGGGCGATCAGTATAAAGGTCTGAGAGACAGAACGCTCATTGCTTCTCAGCTGGCTTCGGACACTGTTTGGCGTTACAACTTGCTCCTTGTTACCTTGATCACGGAACTCTATCTCGGACTCCCTTGGACACCCCTTGGTACTTTTGCTTGGAACTGTTTACCTGTTGCCGGATATTTGGACTGCACCTCGACTTGTCTTTGGATCATCCCTTGGTACCCTGCTGATCTCCTACGCCTTTTCCCTACTGGGGATTCAAGTCAAGCCCTGACTCCCACAGGTGGCTACTCCTCATCCACGCTAACCTGCGGTTCTACCATTCCAGGGACCGCCGCATCTAATGAGCCTCGAACCTCCCTACTAGGTTACCTGGGTCTCCCTTACACCAGATAGGTAAGACACTTTAGATTATTTTGTTTACCTGCCTGTATTGTGATTGCCTGGTGCTTAACCTCCTTCCTTCTTGACAGCAGCATCGGTGTTCCAGAGGCTCCGTGGATCTGGGAAGACATCTCTCACCTGTGGCCTCAAGGGTCGCACAGCGGGTTTCTATTTTCGTTCCCCTGTGCGTCACTTGGGGACGGAGGTCTCATCGGTCTACACGACACTCAAGTCAGAACAGACTGAGAAGCCGTATAGTCGTGTTAGACGATGCAGGGATCCACGGACGAACCCATAACTGCTTTAGTTCAGGCAATTACAATACTAAGGGCAGATATGGCCGCCGCGAACACAGTGATCCACCAAAGGCTGGATACCATACAGAGCGTTCAGCATTCACTTCCTGCAGACCCGGAGTTTGGAGAGGGCAGCTCCTCCCCTACACCGCCAGTCCCGACTCCAATAGTCCTCCCAACTCCTTCCCCCCTGGCTGCTCCTGAACGTTACCAGGGCGATCCCAAGACATTCAGAACCTTTGTTAACCAGTGCAAGTTACATTTCTTATGCAGGCCTTTGGCTTTTCCCACGTCCACTGCTAAGGCCGCCTTCGCCCTTTCCCATTTAGCTGGAACAGCTGCCGCTTGGGCTAATCCCCTGTTAGAAAACAATAGCCCGGTTCTTTATGACTTTGATTTGTTGGTCCTAGAAATGTCCCGAGTATTCGATACTCGACACAAGGCACAGTCTAGGGATTTGGAGTTGTTGGAATTGACTCAGGGCAAAAGAACGCTGATAGATTACATCACCAGGTTTAATCAGCTAGTTGCGGAAACATCATGGCCAGAAAATAAGCGGGCGGTGGTCTTTTATAGGGGATTGAGTAACACCATGAAAGACGCTTTAGCAGTGATCCCTTCTATGCCTACTCAGTACCAGGAATTGGTTGATCTCGTCCTGCAGGTAGATGCACGCCGAGCGGAGCGTAGAGCTGAATCAGGGGCCTCCTCCTCTCCTCCTCCTCTTGTTAATACTCCCGTTTCTGTTACTGTAGAACCTATGCAAGTGGGAGGGGTACGCAGTCCTATTACAACATCTGAGAGGGAACGAAGAAGGGTTGATAATGCGTGCTTTTACTGTGGCACCACTGGACATTTCGTGAAAGAGTGTCCTCGACGTCCCAAGAAGAGTCAGGTTTTTCGGATGGCTCGACCTTAGAACCGGAGACCAGGTCGAGTGTTCCATCATCTTCTCCGGGAACCCCTCTTACTTTTGCTCGTGTTCGACCTATCTCCGTAAAGGCTACTCTATGTCCCTCTACTGGCCTTCTACATGTAGTCAATATCATTATTGATTCTGGTGCCACTGGTAATTACATGGATATTGATTTGGCCCATTCCCTCAATCTACCTTTAGTGGTAAAAACACGACCGGAACCTGTCCAAGCCGTAGACGGCTCTGCATTGATTTCTGGTCCTGTTAGACATCAAACTGCACCCCTCTTGTTGAACATACAGGACATACACACAGAAACCTTAAGTTTTGATTTGATCACCGCACCTCAATTCGGTATCATACTAGGGATTCCCTGGTTACGTGAACATAATCCATTGATCAATTGGCAAGCAGGCACTGTACTCTTTGAGTCCGATATTTGTCAGAATTATTGTCTCCCGATCCATCAAGCCCCTGACACACCCTCTCGGGTCTTGGGAGCCCTAGCACAACTCACACTGACGGTTGACGATCCAGAAGTCATACAGTCCCATACTGTTGGGGGGTTGGTGTCTGGGATCCCGCCAGAATATCTGGCTTTCGAATCTGTTTTCGATCGAGGCTCGTCTGAGGTACTTCCTCCACATAGACCTTATGACTGCCCAATCGAATTGCTTCCTGATTCCACCGTTCCTTCGGGCAGGATCTACTCTCTGTCTCCCTCGGAGGAACTGGTGTTAAAAGAATATGTACAGAACGCCCTGCGTTTAGGACACATCCGCCCCTCCACTTCACCAGCGGCAAGTCCTATCTTCTTTGTACCCAAGAAGGAGGGGGATTTACGTCCTTGTGTGGATTATCGGCGTCTTAACGCGATCACCAAGAAGGATAGATATCCCATCCCGTTAATCACTCCACTCTTAGATCATTTGACACATGCTTCCATTTTTACCAAACTCGATCTACGCGGCGCATACAATTTGGTACGCGTTCGCGAGGGAGACGAGTGGAAAACTGCTTTCTGTACTCGTTACGGATTGTACGAATATCTTGTCATGCCCTTTGGCTTATGTAACGCCCCGGCCACGTTCCAACGATTCATGAATGACATTTTCAGGGATATTCTGGATGTGTACATGGTTGTGTATTTGGACGACATCCTGATCTTCTCTCGTGATCTGGATGACCATGTAAAACACGTCCGAGAAGTATTAACCCGTTTAAGCAAACATTCCTTATTTGCCAAACCCGAGAAATGTCAGTTCCATAAGACCTCTGTTGAGTTTTTGGGTTTCCACATCACCCCTGGGGCGTTATCCATGAACGAGTCTAAGGTCAAAGCAGTCTTAGATTGGCCAGTACCTCAAACACTCAAGTCCTTGCAGGCCTTTTTAGGATTCGCCAACTTCTATAGGCGTTTCATCTCTTCCTTTTCCACGATTGTAGCCCCACTCACGGCCCTGACTAGTCCTCGGGTACCATATCAGTGGCAGAGAGAACAGCAGGAGGCTTTTGAGACTCTGAAAACCGCCTTTACTACCGCACCGGTACTCCAACACCCCAATCCGGATCTTCCGTTCATAGTCGAGGCAGATGCCTCTTCCTTTGCCCTCGGGGCGGTGCTGTCACAAACGTGTCCTAATACCGGCAAATTACATCCAGTGGCATTCCACTCCCGTAAGTTTTCCAGTACTGAGTCTCATTATACCGTTACGGAAAAAGAACTCTTGGCGGTCATGGACGCGTTCCGTGTTTGGCGTCATCATCTTCTGGGGGCTAAGTATCCTGTCACAGTATACTCCGATCATCGGAACCTACAGGATTTGGCCTCCCTGAAATGCATTAATAGCAGACAGGTCCGATGGCATCTTTTCTTTTCCTCCTTTGACTTCCGTATTATGCACCGTCCTGGAACGGCGCATGGGAAGGCGGATGCCTTGTCACGTTCCCCGGGGGGGGTCCAATTGCCTACATTCCCCGACACTGTTCTCGAAAAGAGTCATGTGATCTGTCTCTGTACTCCCTCATTGTCACTGATAGACTCGGTTCGATCCTGGACTAGCGATCATTCTGACCAGTTACGAGAATGGGATCCGGTATATTCTGATGGTTTACCTTTCGTACATGAACGCCTGTTCCTTCCTACACCTGATGCACGTAATCTTGCCCTTGAGTGGTCTCATGACGCCCCCTTTAATGCCCATCCCGGACAAGAGCGCACCTTAGACCTTCTCAAGCGTTGGTGTTGGTGGCCTTCTATGAAGCGCGATGTGGAGTGTTATGTCAGATCTTGTGCGGTATGTGCCCAGGCTAAACATCAAAGGGGTCGACCGATTGGGTTGTTGCTTCCGCTTCCGGTACCTCCCAGGCCCTGGCATACATTGACAATGGATTTCGTTACCGATCTCCCCAAGTCGAAAGGCTTCGATACCATCTGGGTAGTGGTGGACACGTTCACAAAAATGGCCCGTTTTGTTCCTTGCAAAGGCATCCCTTCGGCCCCTGTCTTGGCGGACCTGTTTTTTGAACATGTGTTTATGCTATTCGGCCTCCCTTCGGTCATTGTTTCTGATCGAGGTTCACAGTTCACCTCTCGGTTTTGGAGATCCTTGACGAAACTATTGGGCATTGATACGAGGTACTCTTCGGCCTATCATCCGGAGACCGATGGTCAGACCGAGAGGACGAATCAATCGATGGAACAGTACCTTCGTTGCCTCATATTGCAACATCAGTCCTCTTGGTTGGCCGTTTTGCGGCTTGCGGAGTTCGCGTATAACAATGCGGCTCATTCAGCTACTGGTTATTCTCCTTTTTACGCCCTCTATGGTCAACATCCCAAGGTTTTGCCGGTCCCTGATGCCTCTGATTCTTCGAATCCTGCGGCCACGACATGTCTTAGGGATCTTTCTGCTATTCATGCGAGCACAGTGGTTCATCTCACTGAAGCAAAGGCCTCTATGAAGGCCCGTGTGGATGGCAAACGTCGTGCTGCTCCCCCTCTGGTGGTGGGTTCTAGGGTCTGGTTATCTTCCCGACATCTTCGCCTAGTGGGTTGCCGGAAATTGCTGCCTCGCTTTGTCGGGCCGTATGTGATCTCACAGGTTGTCAATCCGGTGGCTTTCCGTCTAGTACTCCCCAGCTCTTGGCGTATCCATCCTGTGTTTCATGTCTCCCTCCTCAAACCCTGTCCTGACTCAGTCCGTCTTCGTACCCCTGTTGCGCCGGTGTCCTTGACCTCTCCTGATGTTTTTGAGGTGTCGGCCATTTTGGGTTCCAGATGGTTTAGGGGTAGGCTCCAGTTTCTGGTGGATTGGACGGGTTACGGCCCGGAGGAGCGTTCGTGGGTTTCCGCATCTGATTTGAACGCCCCACGGTTGGTAGCCCGCTTCCATAGGGATCATCCGTCCTGCCCACGGGGTCGTGGGCCGTTGGGGGGGGGCTATGTTAGGCGATCCTCTACACACCAGGCCACGACACATCAGAACACTGCTCACATTCCCACAACATCTCCTCCCAAGCTTCGAGGCTCAAGTGATTCGGTGAAACCACAGAACCGAAAACCTCGTACCAGTGTACGGGCTCGATTGCAACCCTTTCTGCATTGGCAACTGCCTTGGAGAACGTATAGCAGAAAGGGCGGCCTTACGTCTTCACGCCGGTCACGTGATCGTTCCCCATGTGATCTTGGTGGACGTCACATGACCCAGGGGCGATCAGTATAAAGGTCTGAGAGACAGAACGCTCATTGCTTCTCAGCTGGCTTCGGACACTGTTTGGCGTTACAACTTGCTCCTTGTTACCTTGATCACGGAACTCTATCTCGGACTCCCTTGGACACCCCTTGGTACTTTTGCTTGGAACTGTTTACCTGTTGCCGGATATTTGGACTGCACCTCGACTTGTCTTTGGATCATCCCTTGGTACCCTGCTGATCTCCTACGCCTTTTCCCTACTGGGGATTCAAGTCAAGCCCTGACTCCCACAGGTGGCTACTCCTCATCCACGCTAACCTGCGGTTCTACCATTCCAGGGACCGCCGCATCTAATGAGCCTCGAACCTCCCTACTAGGTTACCTGGGTCTCCCTTACACCAGATAGGTAAGACACTTTAGATTATTTTGTTTACCTGCCTGTATTGTGATTGCCTGGTGCTTAACCTCCTTCCTTCTTGACAGCAGCATCGGTGTTCCAGAGGCTCCGTGGATCTGGGAAGACATCTCTCACCTGTGGCCTCAAGGGTCGCACAGCGGGTTTCTATTTTCGTTCCCCTGTGCGTCACTTGGGGACGGAGGTCTCATCGGTCTACACGACACTCAAGTCAGAACATAATTAAAAATTGCTGCGGCCAATAAACATCCTTGCTTTAGGCCCCGGTCTGTCTTGATTGTGGCGGACAACAAGCCATCTAAAGTGAGCCTTACACGAATCGATGTGGCTGCATCGAATGCGTGGATGATATCGTGAAGAACTGGGGGGCATTTGTCTCTTGTTAGTTTCATCATAAGCAGGGCACGTGAGACAGAGTCAAAGGCAGCATGTAGATCAATAAACGCAAAATAAATGGATTGTTTGTGGGACTGACTGTGGGCTTTTATTGCATTTAAAGTTAACAGGTTTATACAGGTACCCATACCTGCGACAAATCCCGTTTGCTGCCGATCTCGTTTGGCAGTGAGGTCCGTCCAAAGATTGAATTCGATTAGAACTAATTTAGCAAAAAGTTTTCCCGGGACATCCAGGAGGGCAATTGGGCGGTAATTACAAGGATCAGCACGATCACCCTTCTTATAAATCGGGACTATGACCGAGCATAGCCACGAAGCAGGCAAGATACGACGTTTCATGATTTCTGCAAAAATGGCATGGAGATTTTTTGCCCATAGCCTCGGGTTTTCTTTCAGGATGGCGTTGTGTAGGCCGTCAGGACCAGCGGCTCGGGAAGGGCTCAACTTTGCGATCAGCTCTTCGAGTAGGGCGGGGGAGCAGGTAATTTTCCACTGAGTTTTGGATTGAATCTTATATGCATTATGGTGGAAGAGCGGGTCACGATATAAGTCTGAAAAATGTGCAATCCAAACAGCTTCGGTTACCGCACCAGTTTGAACATGAGCCTGTGATAGATTAGAATTCGAATTGAGGAGGCGCCATATTTCAGCCGAATTCTTGGACCAGATTGAGCACAGCATGGCTTCGCTATCTTGTTGAAACATCCATGCTCGACGTTCGCGAATCCAGTTCAAGTATTTACATTTAATAGTTCTTAGTGCACTGTAAGTATTGGTATTATTTAACTTAATGATGAGTCTCTTTTCTTTGCGATATTCGGCCCTGCGTGCTTTGATTACAGGGTCGTAAAGGTGTTTATGTTTTTTTATATTTGGGGTTGGTACAATTGTATTCCGGAATGGTTCTAGAAGATCAGTATACTCAATCAATTTATATGAGTTGTCTAATGCAAACAATGCATTTGAGAACTGCGTAAGGGTTCTCTTGGACCATTTTAGACGTTTTTTTGCATTATGAACCGTTAGATGTTGGGTCGACCATTGTTTGATAGAAAGGGTACCTGACCAGCTAAGTTGTAATGAAAGAAGATGGTGATCACTTGTAGATTGTGCAATTATCTCAAATGAAATAACACTACTATACATAGATTGGTCAATGTACATGTAATCAATAATACTTTGACTCTTCCCACGCTGCCATGTGGGTTTCGGGGGGATATCACGTTCCACTGAGCCATTTATTACTCGCATATTACGGTCATACATAAGATGGGACCAGGTGGATAAGGCCCTTGTCTTGATTTGGTTAACGGAGGATATACAGTCCATATTTAAGTCACCCATAATCAGGGTGTCAGTGATACCAGGTGTAGCCGAAATTTCATCTAACAGGTCCATTAACCCCGCAAAAAAGGCTATGTCGGATAGACCTGCCGGATTGCGATAGATGTTAATGAGGGCTATTATATGGTCACTGTGGGTGATCTTTACTAGTTGCAAAAAAATACTGACATTTAACCACGCCTCAATTTTGAACCCAAGTTTCTTATTAGCTGCAACCATTAAACCCGATGAAGGGCGACCACGTAGTCCCATCTTTGCTGGTAACAAAATAACATCAAAATTGTCCCAAGTAGGAGGGACCAAATACCCAGTCTCCTGAAGTGCAATTATAGCGTAGTCAGTCAAAGATTGTACAGAAGTATGCAAATGAGTATAGCCTCGGGTATTCCAAGAGGCTATTTTGATATCATAAAACTGAGGTGCAATTGATGGTTAATTATTAGGGGCTTGGAGGTCATCACAAGAACTGTAGTATGTTTGTGATAGATGGTGGGGAGGGGCCTCTACACGTTCCTCTAAGCGGGCCGGGTCTTGCGCCAATAAGAATCCCATGTTAAAAAGGGTCCTCTTGGCTAACCATATCGTATTCAGGACAATGCCTGAAGGAATCCAAAGCCTCACAATTGCTGTTGAATCATCATTCAAATATTCCACTTGGGCTATATCATGGGATGTCAAGTCTTCTAATTCTAGGACATCACTGAAAATATTAAGTACACTTTGTCTATTTAGATTATAGGTTGGATAGGCACCTTCACGGCATTTCAGAATCAGTGTATGACAGGTAGAAGCCATAGGAATGGAGTGCCGGGAAAGGGTATTTTTGGAAGGCTTCAAGCCATTACCATGTGGTGAGTGTGTGTGTCGTTCCGAAGTGTATTTTGGGGTCACTGGTATCAGGCACGAAGGTCGTGTGAAAGCATGCGCTTCGCCATGGGTTGCAGGGTTTGGTAATTTTGCCTGTTGGGCCACCGGGGAGGTCCAGGATACTGATTTTGATGAAATATCAGTGGACAACTTCGTTGGTTGTTGGGGTTGACCATGATTACGCTCGTCCATATAGGCATCCAGCGCCTTGCGCATTTCCTTCAAAATCAGTGATCTTTGACATTCGGATTCAGTGGATTTGGGCACAGGTAACACGCTGTCCGTTTGGGGGATTGGCAGCTCAGTTATCGCTAGAGCATGATGTTTGGCATTGGAGTCAGAACTAAAAGTGTTGACCAGAGCGTCCAGTGGTTCGTAAGCTTCAATGGTAGCAGGGGAGGCTTGGTCATTGGAATGCAATGGCAGGCTAATTGGGGCAGCTGCAATGATTTTTGGAATAGCTAAAGCATCAGCACTTGGAATGGAAATTTTCTTAAAAAAAGCATTTAGAGATGCTTTAGTCACGCGTGGAACAGGCATGTTTTTGGTTTTCCTTTTTTTTGTGGTTGTTGTTTAGCAGTAGATCTGATGATCTTCTTAATTTTTGGTTCAGGTCCAGGGACGGTGCCATGGGTAATAATTGGTACAGACACTAGGGGAGACGTAATGTCCATCACAGGGACCATCACAGGATCGTGCTCTGTTGATTCTTGTACACTGACCCATTAGTTATTTAGTGGGTTCATGTGAACAAGAGACTGTTTTGGAGGGCTTGTTGTAATTATGTAAGGTACAGCAGGCAATACAGAATGAATTGTAATGCTCGGTGGAGGTGACCTCGGTGCAATCGTCTTATTGGTTAAATCGATGCACGATATGCCTGGTCCTGCAGAGAGATAAGCTTGAGGGGCCAGGTTGACTTTTTGTGTCCATAATAATAAATCATCTAGCTTTGATTCTTGTTTCGTTATTTTAGCATCCAATACTTCAAAGAGTTTGAACATAGATAATAAGGTTGTGTTAATTGCTGCCAGGGTGGTTTGTAGCAGTTGTGGGTGTATTTCAGCTGAATCGCACTTTGGTTGTGTTACAGGGCGCCGCGGGGTTGGGTGTACATAAGAAATTGCGGATATAGAGTGGTCTGAGGATGAGGGGTCAGAGTATGGACTATGAAGTGAGTTGTGAGAGATGCGAATCGGTATTGGTGACTCGCACTGACTTGCATAAAGAGAAACCTCTTGATTATCTGGGGAATCGGAAGTATAGTCAGTTGACATAGAGGAGTCAGAAGAACTTACAACCAATTGCGGGAATTGTTGGCATGGTGAGTTTAACATGGTGTTATCAGATAGTTCACCAAATGCCGTTAATCCCGCAATGGCCTTGATAAATGGTCGTTGTATTGGTAAGCCAGAGCTGGTGCTTGATTTATGTGACTGAAGGGCCTGTGAATTCAACTGAGCATTTGATTTCGGTGTAGATAAGGAGGTCGGATTAAATAATGGTGTGTCAGGGCCTTTCGTGGATCGAGGACATGGAGTCAGCACGACGGACTTATAAGAAAGCAGATTTTTGTGTGCAGTATTCGAGTTGCCATTAGGGCTATTGCTAGTAGTTATCATAGGAGGCATGCCAGACTTTAAAGAATAAACCTGTCTACGCTTTGACATGACTCACAGACGAGCGGTCCTATGTTAGATCAACAGCCAAGAGGTGAGAACTTGGACCACTTGGACCACTGGACAACAGTGAAAGGGAAAAAAGGAAAAAAGGAAATCATCTCTTTTGGGTACTTACTTTTCTACAGGGTTAATGGGAAGGGCCACCTCTACCGTAAAAGCGGCAAAGCGGGTAAGCGGTACTCAGACCGGTACTCGCCCGTGTGCGCTGTAAGAGGATTCAATTCAACACTACAGCTAAGTCAATGCCTAGTCTGAGATACTGAATGGAAACCCTTATTGATATATCTTTATGTCCAGTTCATGCGTTCTGGATGACTACCCCTATATAACACCCCTCCCTGGGAATCCCCCTGACCCCACTGAGCCAAGAAGTAGTTCTGTTTTGCAAGTTAAAAGGTTTATTTGATAATTTAAACAATAGATATATATATCACACTTTATAATAATTTAATAATTGAATATCACACTGAATCTGAGCAGTAATCAATAATGGATAGTCTGGCACTAGCACACTTCTTTATAATCAATGATGAGTGGTTATAGGATGGATAAGATAGCAACAATACTTTGATGGTTTCAAATGGATGCAATGTGGAATGAAAATGCAGTACAGAAAATACTCAATATGCGTTCAACAAAACAATGTAATCACTTTTCTCTGGCAATCCCCTCCCCCCTTTATGCAATGCAAGGAAATGGAAGGAAAGCACACAGTTCTCAGAAATGCAATCAAATGTAATTCAGTTCACCCCAGCAAGCTTACACTACAGAAGTTGGAAACACAGGCCCAAAATGCTTTTATATGTGCTGGCAATGAAGTGAAAAATATGCTAGAATGCTTTTAATTCCCTCTAGAGGTTCAGGGTGAGTGGTATCAAGTTAATATTAGTCCAGGCTCACTTTAGCAAGGATCTAGGAGTAACTAGCAGGTTAAACGAATTTTTGGCAACTGAAAGCAAGAAAACTGCTGTTTTCACACGTTGAGAAATTTGCAAATCGCGGCAAAATCACGAGTGCGTTTTTCGCGATTACAGAGGAACTACAAGGACTAGCACTATCGTTTTGGGGTCCTAGGACAGCCTAGGATCTCAGCTTCCAGATGAAAGTTACTGCAAGTCTCTAGCACAAACGGTTACAGAGTTATGAGCGATTAAATAAAGGTAGTTTTCAGATTTGAAATTTTCAAGTTCAAAGTGACAAGTGCAGCTTGCAACTAGAAAATTACAGGTGACAGCTTTACAAATGACAGGTGACAGGAGGCAGTTCTACTTAGATTAAAAAGGATTGAATTATATTATTTTAACTAAGAGATTGGTTCTGCACAGTCTTGCTAGGTACTCACAATATATTCTTGAATTAGAATGGGCCTCGCCACGGATCTGGTCAGGTTTTAGACTGGACTCTGGTCTGGTCTCTGCGCTTCACAGTGATCTGGGTCAGCTCTCTCTCTCTCTGGATTCTGGAGATTGATGGATTTGAAGTCTGGATCTTTCTGCACAGCTTTCTCTAGAGATTGATGGAGGTAAAGTATGGATTTTCCCGGCAGAGCGTCCCGCAGCAAATGGATTTGAAAGGTCCCTATCTGTCCTGCCTGTCTGCTTTTATGTGTTTTGAAAATGGGTGTGTGTGCAGCATCACTAAGCTCTACCCCTCTCCACTTGTCATTGGCCACTTCATCCGCTTCCCCTTGATTGGGGGAATGAAATGAAGTGTCATCATGATGAGGTCTGTTTATGATACAGAGAACCCACCCCTGTCAACTTACACACAATCTATATTTTGACCCAAAAGACATATTTGCACAGGTACACATTTGTTTAAAATTACATGCACCCATCATGCATTACAGGAGGTATACCCTGTCCAAATCTGCTCTTCCTGGGAGCTTGCATTCAGAAATGGCAATATTTTGTGTTTTTTAGTGGTTTCGCAACATCAGATTTTTCTCCAGATTTATACACATGTGCGCAAGGAGTATGGACATTAATTGATGAAGTGTCAGATTTTTAACATGCATACATTTTCAGTAATACCCTCTTAACTGCTAGCTTGCCCCCAGATCATGCCACCGGTTCTAAAAACCTCTTAAAATGTGGGCAGAAAAATCACAAGAATTATGGTATCATTTAAATAATTTTCACAAGTCCGTACTATGAGTTATTCACCTTTTTCTAAACCCATATTCTGGCTACAGGGGTGTGTCTTTTCAGGTCACATGGTACAGAAACCAGTCTTTCCAGTTTCTGCCAAGCTCAGAGACCCTGCCCCTCCCAGCTTCTGCCAAGAGGAAGCTGTTTTACGACACCTGCAATAAACCATCTGCCTGGGCCCTGGAAGGCCCATTGTTCAAGAGGAAGCCATTTATGGCCCCCATAATAAAACATTTGCCTGAGTCAGGACAGGGCTTTGTTCAATTTCCTGCAGAGCCCAGGTAATTCAATCAGAGAAGTGTCATATCCCTTTTGGTGGGAGCAGCAAAATGCAGGTCGGCCTGGGACCACAGCTGTTGTGCAAGTCTCATTTCCTGTCGGGGGTAGCTGGTGGGCAGAATTCAGTTCCTTAAATCAGGCCCCAGCTAATGTCACTTTTGTTCCCCAGTTTTCTGCATTCAAATAAAATGAACCATTTTTACATATGCAGCTAGAATGCTGATTCTAAGTTAAAACTATGACATTTAAACAATTGCAACCTATGTGACACTCAAAAGTAGGTCACTCATTTATTTTAAACATTTAGGTTTTTAGTGTCTTTCAGTCCAAATTTACTTAAACTGCTGAAATCCACAGCTCAGCCAGTCTTGTTATAAACCTTCAAGTCACTTCAGAATCTAACTTTAGATTGTATCCACCTCTCAGTAAGTCTTTCTTTGGCATGCTTTGGGTTCATCTATTCAGTTTTACACATATAAAAAAAAATCTGGTGGTTTTAAAACGCCGGCTTTCTGATAGTGGTGAGTACTGGTACTGCACCCCTTTTTGGGATTTAAGAAAATGAGTTCCCCACAATTCTAGGTTGCTTTTGGCAATCAGCATTGCCATTCCCAATGGTTTCAGGCTACTGTGTGGGTAGTCCAATGGTGGTTTTAGGCAGTGCCCTTCTGTGCCCATAACATCGGCCAAATGAGTGGCAGCCTATTCTTCATGCATTTCCCAGGGCATTTTCTGGGAAGTTCTGGCCATCATGATGTTTTCCATGTCAGTACTGCACAGTTTTTGAGGTAGGGCTCGGATGTATGGGTAAAAACATCCCACAAGCCCCCCTCTTGCGATGGCCATTCTGTTTCACGGATGGGACTCGCAAGACCTGGGATGTTTCCTCATCTTCTTCCAATAGATGGCACAGTTCAGCATCTTTTCCTCCATCCGGTCGGATCGATCGGTTCTCCTCGCCGGTCCTGATGGGAATATTGGGCGGTACACCGGGCCCCTTGCGTCTCTGCTCCCGGTCTCCGGATCGTCCCCCTTGGCCCGTCTCCAGGTTTTCTTTCTCCTAGGACGACAAAGGAAGAGCGGCAATACCTATTCATAGACATTTTTCCCCCACCATTGATATAGTGGGGTGGCATATGAATTTTAGAACTCAACAGATATGCACATGCACATTTTTCTTTTAAATTAAGAGACAGAAACACAAACTTGAGAAACACAGAATTTGTTAGGCTATATGTAGGATCTTTTAAGTTAGAACTGAATTAATCTGAGACAGTACCCTCTAGGATTCCAGAGGATTCCTCCAGTTGTTGCAGAGTGTGCCTGGGATGGCAACACTTCAACTGGTTTATGTGGACCCACTTGTCTTCCCCCTCTGCCAAACCGCCTTTGGGGATGCGGATCTTATAGGCCACAGGGGAGATTTTGTCTATAATCTCAAAGGGTCCCTTCCATGTAGGCAAAAATTTGCACTGCTTGGCCTGGTTCCTTTGGAAGTTGTATAGATAGACCCGGTGTCCCACCTGATATTCCTTCCTGGAAGTATTCAGGTCATAATGGGTCTTCATGCTATCAGCCGATCTTTCTAGATTCCGCTGAGCGTAAGCAAAAGCATGCTGGAGGTGTTTCCTTAAATTCTCCACATACTCATGAGTAGTGGAGGCATTTATCAGTGTCTGCTCTTGGGTCCTATAGAGCAAATGCTGCGGAAGCACCATCTTGCGCCCAGTCATCAACTCAAATGGTGACATTTTGGTTGCAGATGAAGGGGTAGATCTGATGGCCATTAGGACCAGAGGTAATCGGATATCCCAACTTGGCCCAGAATCTGCCACAAACTTCTTTAATATGCTCACAATGGTTCGGTTATATCTCTCTACTGCCCCAGAAGAAGCTGGCCTGTAAGCAATATGTAACTTCCTTTTGACCCCCAGTATCTCCCACATCTTTGTCATCACTTCACTGGTGAAGTGGCTACCTCTGTCTGACTCAATCCTTTGAGGTAGACCAAAACGGGAAAAGATGTGGTTAATCATCAAGGCAGCTGCCGTTTCTGCCTTGCAATTTGGGGCTGGGAGACATTCCACCCACTTGGTAAACAAGCATGTCACAGTCAACATGTACTTATTCCCCCTAGCAGAGCGAATCACGGAGCCTACAAAGTCGATTTGTAAATCTGACCATGGCAGTGTCATCCCCCTCTTTTGGAGAGGCGCACGGTGCGTGAGGGATGATGGCTGAAATTGTGCACACACAAGACACCCCTTCAAGTATTGGTCGAGGTCCTGCCCCATGTGTGGCCAGTATGCAACCTCTCTTAAGATTTCCAGTGTTGTGTGAAACCCCCTATGACCGGCGGTGGCCGCATCATGGGCGTGACTTAACATCAGGCTTCGGAATGAGGTAGGAACCACCCACTGATCGTGGCCAGCTTTGGATTTCCTTACCAGCAAACCGTCTTGGATTCGGAACATTTTTGGACATTTCATCAACACTCTTAGGTCCTCTTTCCCAATATAATCGGTATCCGTCAGGGGAAAGTTCTCAGGGTCCTCAAGGTGCTGGTAAAATTTACCAATTATTGGATCCCCCTTCTGAGCTGTAATCAAATCAGCATCAGGGGTCTCCTTGCTCCATTGTGCAATTGAAAGGTCGTTGTGAGCATTTGTCTGGGACCTAGTGATAGCAGTGACCTGGATTTCCCCCAACAGGGACTCAATCTCAATTAGATCCCCTTGGATGGCCCCGGTTTTGGCCAGCTGATCAGCTAAGTCATTTCCAGTTTTGTCTGGTCCCTCTACTTTGGAATGACCCTTGATCTTTTTCCAATAGATGGTCATCTCATTCGAGGTGACCAGATCATCAATGTTTTGGATCAACTTCCCATGTTTCAAGGGTTTGTTGTTAGCACATAACGTGCCTCTGGTTTTCCAATTAACCAGGTGCTCCACGAACCCGTTCCGTACATAATCCGAATCTGTGATTATGACCAGTTCGTGGAGTTGATGCTGGACAGCAGTGAGGATGGCCTGATGCACAGCCATCAATTCTGCCACCTGACTACTTCGGGGACCAATTTTGTATCCAGCGGAGGGTTCTGGGGACTCATTCACCCATGCATTCCCTACGCCGGCCACCAGTTCTTTCTCCCCGTTGTTGTCAACCTGGTAAGAGCATCCATCCACATAGACAGTGGGCATTCTCTCACACTTGTCTTCTTCAAAGACTTTGTGTGGGGAATTAAGGTATGCCTCCGTGTTGTCCTTGATTTTTAGACTTTCGTCCTCGAGACAGTTTTCTCTGGCACAATCATGCAAGTCAGCCAGACCTTGCGCGAGGGGACTCTTCTTGTTTTGGCCATATCTGACCTCCACAGGAAAGCCTTGCATTGACAGAATCCAGGAAGTAATTCGGGAATTACTCACATTTCCGGCCCGGATTCTATCACTTTGGAGATATTGCAGAGGCTGGTGTGGAGTCTCCACTATGATGTGTTCCCCCTGGATAAACGGGCGGTAATTCTTCAATGCCCACACCGTTGCCAGGAGTGCCTTCTCACAATCGTTGAATTTTTCCTCCACAGAGGATAAAGCTTTGCTCGCATAGGAGATTACTTTATTGACCTTGTCATGCTTTTGGTATAATACTGCTGTCAAGCACGTATTAGAGAACCCCGTCTCCAGGAAGAACTCCTTGTTTCTGACAGGGTAAGCTAGGCAGGGCGCTTGTGAGAGGCTTCTTTTGAGTTGTTTTACTGCCTCGGCTTGTTCTGGACCCCATTCCCACTTGACCCCCCCTTCAGGAGATGAATCAGGGGTCTGGTGATCTCTGCGTAGCCCTCAATGAACTTTCTGCTGTAATTAGTCAGTCCAAGGAGGCTCCTTAGTTCCCGCAGAGTTGTGGGGTCTTTCAGTTTCTGAAGTGCTTCCACTTTCTTTTCCTGGAGACAGAGACCCTGAGGAGTAATCTCATGCCCCAAGAAATTAACACGGGTTCTACACCACTGTGCTTTCTGAAAGGAAAGTTTTGCTCCGGCGGCCCTCAACTGCGTCAGAACATAACGGATCTCCGCTATGTGTTCCTCAACAGTTGAGCTTTTGATGAGGACATCGTCTACATAAGCCAGGTTACCCCTCGCACCCAGGTCGGGCATGGCCTTATGTAGGAAAATATTGAACTCATTGCCGGAGTTGAGGTATCCGAAGGGAGTCCGGGTCCATGTGTATTGCTGGCCCCCAAAGGTAAAAGCCAGTTTGTATTGGTCCTCCCTACTGACAGGCACAGTCCAGTATCCATTGGTCAGGTCTATTGCAGTGAATACCTGTGACCCCTGAATCTGGGCCAGCCCTTGGTCAATGTAGGGAAGAGGCCATCGGGAAGTATGGACCCGTTTGTTGAGCTCCCTGAGGTCGGCACAGAGTCTCCACTGGCCATTTGGCTTCAATATTCCCAGCACCGGATTATTGAAGGTGCTGTGGACTTGACGGATTATTCCCCGGGACTCAAGGTTCTTAATTATTTCAGTAAGGGACTCCATTGATGCGAGAGGCAAGCGATATTGCTTCACAAACACAGGAGTCATGCCAGGGTCCGTGGGGATTGTTGTTGTGTGGATGTCAGTGCGACCACAGTCATATGAGTCTACCGCAAAGAGATCTTGGAAATCCAAAAAAACTTGTTTCAACTTTTGCTTTTGTTCCAGAGTCACACAGGCATCAGCTAGGTTGACTCTCTCTTCCACCATCTGCCTGAAGCCTGGAAAGACTTCTGGTTTGGCTATTTCAGCGGCCTCCTCCAGCTGGGTGGAGAAGTCCCTGGTCAGAGTGCTGATTTGGACTGGAGGCTTAAGGTGGGAAAGGCAGCCCTCATGGACCTGGAAAATCACCTCATCCCTCCTGAAGTCACAAGTAACATCTTCCTTACCATAAGAGCAAGAAGTGTACACCAGGAAGTTCCCCCCATGCCGGGTAAAAATCCTGTCTGGTGTTGTATTGTCGTCACTGTCACTGTCAAAGCAGTCCTTGGGGATTGGCCCTAACAGTTCATTACCTAAATCTATGGAAAAATGTCGGTCATCAACCGCCATTCCAATAATCGTGCCTGCGGCTAGAGTAATACTCTTTAAGTCGCTGTTATCCACCTCTATTGGAATGGTGTCATGTTCTATGTTGACTAATGGTGTTGGGTTTACCCCTAACCCTTGCTGTTGGAGAGAAGCGTTTAGATGTATGTAAGCATCAGGGTTTTGCAAATATTGTCCTCTTTTAACTTTCACTTCCAGGGAGAATTGTCGGGTCCTTTCTGGGATGGTGACTTCCTCCTTGATCTAAATTTCAACTGCATAAGGTAGCAATTGAGCTGACCTAAATGCTTTTTCTGGATCATCAAAGCCCATGGGATTATCCGCTAATCGGGACCAAGCTTTGAAGTTTATTAGGTCCAAACTAATGGCAAAGCGATTGAGAATGTCACTGCCTAAGTAAAAAGCGGCAGTGACGTCTCGCACGACCCAACAATTGTGGACTATGCTCTTGTTGCCAATGGAGATTTTGAGCATACACCTGCTTGGCAGGAGATGTTTGGAATTAGGTGCTTCCAGGTCCATTTCCCATTGGTCTATCAGTTTGAATGTGGGAATGGCTGGATCTTTTGGGAGTTGGCGGAACATGGCTTCGCTGATGAAGCTCTTACCGTTGTTCACACACACTCGAGCGAGAACAGAGTCCTTCCCATCATTTAACTGAACAGGGATGAACAACTGCTCTCCAGTTTGCTGAATATCAGCCAGGCTCTGAGCTGATTTCACATCTTTCTGGACTATAGGAGTGGGAGTTTCTGATTGTGGATAGGTAAAGAATTTCAGGGTGTTTCCTTCCAGTGTGGAATACCACCTTAAACTGGAAGGAAGGTTGATTTTCAGAAATAGAGAGGACCCTCCATCACCAGTCTGTTGTCCTACTGCTATTACTGTCACGTCTGGAATTTGGCTATTCTGGAAGTGAAATTCTACTTGGTCAGGTTTTTGTTCAACCATGTGGCAGGTGCCGTTTAACTTAACATGGTTGACACTCTGTTTCAATTTTATTGGTCGGCTAGTCTGGGTCCAGAGGACCTTGTTTACGCAATCTATTAAGGGTGACAACCTCCTCAGGAGGTCAGTCCCCAGTAAACAAGGGGTGCCCTCTGGAGTCACAACTATGACTGGGTGTTTCAACTTGTGTCGCCCAATTTTAATGTCCAAATCTGCCGTCCCCTCGACGGGAATTTCCTTCCCGTCAAAGTTCTGGAGTTGTCCAGGAAGTGAGGTGAGAGGAATTTGGTAATTCCCTCCCCTTCCTGCATTCAGTTCATCAAAGGCCCTTCTGGACAGAAGGGTAGCTTGAGATCCCGTGTCCACCAGTGCCAGAATTGTACCCTGCCCCTGTACTTGTACCGGGGCATAATATCTTCCCTCCTTCTCCTCAAGGGGGCACAGATAATGCACATTTTTGGACAACTGGTGGGCTAACTTTCTCGTTTTGGACATTACAAGAGAAGAAATTTGGGCAGACTCCTGTGGAGAGCCTTGGGAATCTGAAAGAAAAAGTTGGCAACTGGAGACCAGAGCCATTGTAGGTTCCCCTGGCTCCAGTTCCGGGCCGCCCCCCCCTTTTTGGAGGCAGTCACCAGGATGGGTTTGAACCAGGGGATTTTCTTGCTGTTGGTTCTGGGATGAGATGGTGGGCGGCGGTAGCTCAGTCTCCACATCTCCCCAGTCTGGATTTGCATCCCTAGGGACCCATTTTTCTTTGGGAGGAGTTCCCCCCTCTCTGAAGGAGAAGATCCTTTTCCCAGGATCCTCTGAGGATCCCTCTCCCTCAAATTGGAAGATCTGTACCTCCTCCTCAAACTGAGTCTGTTTGGGTCTTTTGTTTCTCCTACCCCCCCTCTGATCCTTAGGAGGCAGACTTTCAGGGGCAAGAGATTTTGTTTCCGGTTCCTGGGTTTCCAGGGGCTGTTTACAAGTGAGGAAGGAAGCTTCCTCCCAGGCTTTACACCCCCCTTCCCTTTGTGCCTCCTCCCTGGGAACCGGTGTGTTATCGGGGTGCTGCCCCCGTCATTGTTCTGGAGCACCAGGTCCAGAGTTGGGTGCGTTCTGCGCCGGCATGCCGATCTGAGGGTTCTGCTGAGCCCTCAGTATGTGACCCAGATCCCGCGGCATGTTTTGAACCTGGCGCTCTAACTGGGAAACCCGCTCAGGCTGATACAGAGCCCTGTTTTCTCCCCTGGGCTGATCCCGGGAAGGGTAGCTATCCCTTCTTTGGTAGTACCCCTGGTTGGGAAGATTTGGATACCCCTCCGCCCTTGGCCTCCCCTCTCCCGGATTCGGTTGTCTGGGCTCAGGGAATTGGGGAAAGAAGGGTGGATGATTTTGGGGCTGGAAATTGGGTGGATACCTGGGGAAAAAGTTCTGCCCAGGATTTGGAGAATTTCTGCCCTCCTGTGGGAAGTTGGGAGGGAAGTTCCCTGGGTTAGGTGCTTGGCTGGATCCCCCCCCTTGGGCTGGAGGAGTCCACACATAACCCAGGATGGGTCGATTTCCCTTGTAACGGGGACTTACATAATCAGGAGAGCGAGGGACCCCATTTGTGGGGCTGCCTCCCTGGCCCCCTGTCTGTGACTGGCCCGAGGACCTTCTGGGCCTAGCATTATTAGGTGCAGGTAGGTTTTTAGGCCCCCCCATCTCCAAATCTAAAACGGGGGTGACCTTTACCTCTGCCACCTTGGCAGCAGCAGGGGTGTTGTTGGCTTTGGGGTTTTTGGGCTGGTTTTTGTTTTCCACCGGTTTCTGCACCTCGTAGATGCGGGTGGCTTGTTCAATGACCCATTCTAAAGATCTTTTCTCATGAAAATCTCTCACGAGCTAGGTCATTATGTATTTGGGCAAGGCATGGAAAAACGTATTAATAAATTCTCTGCTATCCGTGCGCACCCTTCTTGTGGTCTGTGCAAAAGCACGCTTTAACTCCTGCACAAATTCTTGTGGGGCCTGATCCTCCCCACATTGTAAATTGTAGGCTGCCTTGCGAGCCTCTTGAGGATTTCTATGAGTAGAAAAATGTTTCAAGATGGCCGCCTTATAGGTGGACCATCTTAAATGATTTTGGTCCTCCAGCCCCGCAAAGAAACTGGAGTATTCCGGGGAGAAGGTCCACTTTACATATTGAATACAGCTTTGGCTGTCCTTCAAATGGAAAGTCTCCATCATTTGCTCAAACAACTCTAAGTGCTCCCAAACAGAATACTTGGCATTCTTATTATAAGGCGTGATGACACTCCTGATTGCCTTAATCTGTTTCAATGGGTCCTTAATCAAGGCCCTTTTTGCCTTATTGGCCTTTTTGGTTCGGGTAACCCTTGTCCATTCGTCCTCTGACTCAGAGGCACTGCTCCCAGAGGTTCCTGTCTGTTCTTCCAGGTTTTCCCAGATTCTGCGAGCCTGGGAATGGCTGGCAGAATGTGGGGACCTGGTCTCCTGTGTCCTGTACCGTTCAGAGGAGTCTTCAGATTCCTCTTTGCTGCCAGGATTTGATGGGTACCCCCCCCACTGACCTAACTGGGCAGAGGTTTTCAGGATGCCCTTAATGGGCCTACTCTCCTGGGGTTCCCCATCAAATTGCACTGTGCTTGGGTGCCCATACCCGGAGGCTCGCCCCTCCATTCCTGGGTGGTACTGGCCTATGAGCCCCATGCTTCTGGCTGGATAGTAATCTGCCATCCCTGTGGCCCTGTGCTCATGTGTGCCAGGGGACATGGGGGTGGCAGAGTCCAGGGACTGAGAGAAATAAAGGCCTCTGGTACTAGGGCTCCTGGGGTTATGCTCAGGAGTTTCTCTTTCCCAGCGAACCTCATCTCTCTCCGCCCCTGCTCCCTGTTGCAATGCAAGAGCCTGCGCCTTCAGTTCCTCAGTTAAGGCCTTACTGGACTCTATCAGTCTCTCCTGCATCGCTACCTGTTGTTGGAGTCTATCATTGTGCTGGCAGAGAGCCTCATTCTCTCTCTGCGTTTCCTGATTGGTCCTGGAGCCCTGGGCCAGTCTTTGCTGCAGGAGGGTTACCTCCCGAGCTGTGTCCCTATTGGCCTGCTCCTGTCTTGCCAGAGCCTCCTCCACCCTCCTGGTGTGCTCTAGCAAGTCCTGGTGTTCTTTTTGGAGGTCACCCAGTCCCTGGTGGGCCAGGTGATTTTCTTCCATTTTTCTCCTTAAGTGGCAGACTTCCTGGCCTAAGGTGTCCCTTTCCTGACCACGAGCTTGAATTTGTGACGCCAGGTCGTCCCTTTGCCTTTGGAAGGCACCAGCTTTCTGGCGCTCCTGATCAAACTCTGCCTGGGTATCCAGGTCTTTCAGAATCAGCTTGTTGCTCTCTGCCTTCACTCTATCTAGATGACTTTGCAGGGTGGCTACCTGCTCCGTGCATGCCCTGTTAAAGTCTAATTGTTGCTCCAGCTTTTTCTGGCTCTGCAGTAGGGAGTCCAAACCTTCTTGGTACTCCTTCTGCAAGGCCAGAAATCTGGTATCCTGGTCAGCCTTTTCCTGTTGCAGGATGTCCATATCCCTCTTTATTTTAATGATGTGCTGTCTACTCTCATTTTCTGACTCCTGGCTCCCCTGCAGCCTCTGCTCAGAAGAGACCAGGTCAGATTGGACCTTCTCTAACGCCATCTGTCGCTTATTCGCCAGATCTTGGCTTTCAGTACATTTATCCTGCATGCCTCCCATATATAGGTACAGGTATGCGGCTATCCTAACCATCTTGTCTTGTTCATCCTTAGCTTTAGGGGCCATGTATAGTTCACTCAGGGCCACATGTAGGGGACCCTGATCTCCCCATATATCTGACCCTGTTTCAGTGACCTGTTGCGTGATGGCCTGCAGCCAGACCGTGCGGTCCTGGTGAGTCCACTCACCTCTCACAAATAACTTATGTAAGAAGTGCTCTCTGGCTATTTTCATGTCTACTAAGGTCGTCATTCTAGAGATTGGTCTCTGTCCTGACTTACAGAAGTTTGTATTTTATTTTTGAAAAACAGACCTTTTCCTTAGAGCGTTCCTTTGAGGAGTGCTTTACAGCGTAACACAGCGTGTGATCCGACCGGATATGTGTATCTGGTCAGCTGGCACGCATGTATTAATCTGCACAAGTGATAAATCTAATCCAAACATCCCGGACGAGCCCCCAATTTGTAAGAGGATTCAATTCAACACTACAGCTAAGTCAATGCCTAGTCTGAGATACTGAATGGAAACCCTTATTGATATATCTTTATGTCCAGTTCATGCGTTCTGGATGACTACCCCTATATAACACCCCTCTCTTAGAATCCCCCTCACCCCGCTGAGCCAAGAAGTAGTTCTGTTTTGCAAGTTAAAAGGTTTATTTGATAATTTAAACAATAGATATATATATCACACTTTATAATAATTTAATAATTGAATATCACACTGAATCTGAGCAGTAATCAATAATGGATAGTCTGGCACTAGCACACTTCTTTATAATCAATGATGAGTGGTTATAGGATGGATAAGATAGCAACAATACTTTGATGGTTTCAAATGGATGCAATGTGGAATGAAAATGCAGTACAGAAAATACTCAATATGCGTTCAACAAAACAATGTAATCACTTTTCTCTGGCAATCCCCTCCCCCCTTTATGCAATGCAAGGAAATGGAAGGAAAGCACACAGTTCTCAGAAATGCAATCAAATGTAATTCAGTTCACCCCAGCAAGCTTACACTACAGAAGTTGGAAACACAGGCCCAAAATGCTTTTATATGTGCTGGCAATGAAGTGAAAAATATGCTAGAATGCTTTTAATTCCTCTAGAGGTTCAGGGTGAGTGGTATCAAGTTAATATTAGTCCAGGCTCACTTTAGCAAGGATCTAGGAGTAACTAGCAGGTTAAACGAATTTTTGGCAACTGAAAGCAAGAAAACTGCGATTACAGAATAACTACAAGGACTAGCACTATCCTTTTGGGGTCCTAGGACAGCCTAGGATCTCAGCTTCCAGATGAAAGTTACTGCAAGTCTCTAGCACAAACGGTTACAGAGTTATGAGCGATTAAATAAAGGTCGTTTTCAGATTTGAAATTTTCAAGTTCAAAGTGACAAGTGCAGCTTGCAACTAGAAAATTACAGGTGACAGCTTTACAAATGACAGGTGACAGTTAGGAGGCAGTTCTACTTAGATTAAAATAGATTGAATTATATTATTTTAACTAAGAGATTGGTTCTGCACAGTCTTGCTAGGTACTCACAATATATTCTTGAATCAGAATGGGCCTCGCCACGGATCTGGTCAGGTTTTAGACTGGACTCTGGTCTGGTCTCTGCGCTTCACAGTGATCTGGGTCAGCTCTCTCTCTCTCTGGATTCTGGAGATTGATGGATTTGAAGTCTGGATCTTTCTGCACAGCTTTCTCTAGAGATTGATGGAGGTAAAGTATGGATTTTCCCGGCAGAGCGTCCCGCAGCAAATGGATTTGAAAGGTCCCTACCTGTCCTGCCTGTCTGCTTTTATGTGTTTTGAAAATGGGTGTGTGTGCAGCATCACTAAGCTCTACCCCTCTCCACTTGTCATTGGCCACTTCATCCGCTTCCCCTTGATTGGGGTAATGAAATGAAGTGTCATCATGATGAGGTCTGTTTATGATACAGAGAACCCACCCCTGTCAACTTACACACAATCTATATTTTGACCCAAAAGACATATTTGCACAGGTACACATTTGTTTCAAATTACATGCACCCATCATGCATTACAGGAGGTATACCCTGTCCAAATCTGCTCTTCCTGGGAGCTTGCATTCAGAAATGGCAATATTTTGTGTTTTTTAGTGGTTTCGCAACATCGGATTTTTCTCCAGATTTATACACATGTGCGCAAGGAGTATGGACATTAATTGATGAAGTGTCAGATTTTTAACATGCATACATTTTCAGTAATACCCTCTTAACTGCTAGCTTGCCCCCAGATCATGCCACCGGTTCTAAAAACCTCTTAAAATGTGGGCAGAAAAATCACAAGAATTATGGTATCATTTAAATAATTTTCACAAGTCCGTACTATGAGTTATTCACCTTTTTCTAAACCCATATTCTGGCTACAGGGGTGTGTCTTTTCAGGTCACATGGTACAGAAACCAGTCTTTCCAGTTTCTGCCAAGCTCAGAGACCCTGCCCCTCCCAGCTTCTGCCAAGAGGAAGCTGTGTTACGACACCTGCAATAAACCATCTGCCTGGGCCCTGGAAGGCCCATTGTTCAAGAGGAAGCCATTTATGGCCCCCATAATAAAACATTTGCCTGAGTCAGGACAGGGCTTTGTTCAATTTCCTGCAGAGCCCAGGTAATTCAATCAGAGAAGTGTCATATCCCTTTTGGTGGGAGCAGCAAAATGCAGGTCGGCCTGGGAACACAGCTGTTGTGCAAGTCTCATCTCCTGTCGGGGGTAGCTGGTGGGCAGAATTCAGTTCCTTAAACCAGGCCCCAGCTAATGTCACTTTTGTTCCCCAGTTTTCTGCATTCAAATAAAATGAACCATTTTTACATATGCAGCTAGAATGCTGATTCTAAGTTTAAAACTATGACATTTAAACAATTGCAACCTATGTGACACTCAAAAGTAGGTCACTCATTTATTTTAAACATTTAGGTTTTTAGTGTCTTTCAGTCCAAATTTACTTAAACTGCTGAAATCCACAGCTCAGCCAGTCTTGTTATAAACCTTCAAGTCACTTCAGAATCTAACTTTAGATTGTATCCACCTCTCAGTAAGTCTTTCTTTGGCATGCTTTGGGTTCATCTATTCAGTTTTACACATATAAAAAAAAATCTGGTGGTTTTAAAACGCCGGCTTTCTGATAGTGGTGAGTACTGGTACTGCACCCCTTTTTGGGATTTAAGAAAATGAGTTCCCCACAATTCTAGGTTGCTTTTGGCAATCAGCATTGCCATTCCCATTGGTTTCAGGCTACTGTGTGGGTAGTCCAATGGTGGTTTTAGGCAGTGCCCTTCTGTGCCCATTACATCGGCCAAATGAGTGGCAGGCTATTCTTCATGCATTTCCCTGGGCATTTTCTGGGAAGCTCTGGCCATCATGATGTTTTCCATGTCAGTACTGCACAGTTTTTGAGGTAGGGCTCGGATGTATGGGTAAAAACATCCCACAGCGCGCGCGCTGTGCGCGTGCGCGAACAATTTGTAGAGGTGAGTGACTCCTCGCACAGCCAATCGCCGTGATAGGGGGCGGAGTTGGTGGAACCAGCCGGAAATAGGCAGAATTGGCAGTGCAAACGCCAAAACAAACAGAGATTAACTCTAAAAACAAACAGAAAACACGCTGTCACTTTCACTTGGATAGTATTCGTGAGTCAATAAAGTTCGACTTGATAAGTTCGGTTCGTCACCTTGATAATAAAGCAGTCCAACTTCAAAGGTCCTCAAGGAGCAGGAGCAGGTGCAGCAAAACAGAAACAGGAACAGCGGGTAGTGCGGGTAAGCGGTACTCAGACCGGTACTCGCCCGTGTACGCGCGCGCTGTGCGCGTGCGCGAACAATTTGTAGAGGTGAGTGACTCCTCGCACAGCCAATCGCCGTGATAGGGGGCGGAGTTGGTGGAACCAGCCGGAAATAGGCGGAACCGGCAGTGCAAACGCCAAAACAAACAGAGATTAACTCTTGATAATAAAGCAGTCCAACTTCAAAGGTCCTCAAGGAGCAGGAGCAGGTGCAGCAAAACAGAAACAGGAACAGCGGGTAGTGCGGGTAAGCGGTACTCAGACCGGTTTCACTGTGCTCTGTGCTTGGGTGTGAATAGTGGATCAATGTGAGTCCACGTGTGCTGTTGGTGCGACTTATGTGTTGTTTGTTGTTGTGGTTGACTAAAAAAAAGGCTGCTTGCTGCTTCTTTCCAAACTTGACACTGCACATCAATTCCACTTTAAAGTGATTTTTAGAACATTAAGGGATCCATAGACACACGCTCTACAGTAGGAGGCTACCAGGGTAGCTCAGCTGGTTGAGAGACCGTTGCTGAGATGGTATTTATTAAAAACTGGTTGTTAATCATATGACTTTTCCAATTCCTTGTAAAAAAAAAAAAAAACAAGTGCTATAAAATGTGTCTGACCAGGGGATTGGTTGGAGAGCTCACTTGCTTATATTCAGGGCAGAAATGGGGGTATTTCGGCCCCTGTGGTGAAAATCAAAAGTTGTCCCCCGTGATCCCAGTGTTTAATTTACTAATAACTGCTGTCAGCACAACAGAAGCATTTATTTGTGATTAAGCAGTTTGACAAGCATATAGCATCTTTATAAATGTAACCTGTGATTAAACAGAAAGGATGGGGCACAACTACTACAGGGCATTTTTGTGGTAGTCTGACAAAAAAAGAAATGCATATAGAGAGGCAGATGAACAGGTCATGTATGGAGCCCCCCCCCCCTCACCTCTGTCATATTGGAAGAACAGTAAGAGAGCAGTGAGCATGACAGCTGGTATCATGCCGATACCACATGGAAGGTATGAGAGACGTTGTGCACTGAGACAACCGCATCAAATGCACCCTCGAACTGATGCGGTAGACAGGATTCTGCAGACACCACTGGACATAGAAGAGTCTAGAGGAGAAGCCAAGTAACCCTGCCCAAAGCTCCGCGCCCATGTTGCCTATATGTTGGGAGCCAGAAAAGGAGACACGTGCAGTACCAGTGAGGATGCCTGTAGCACAAAGAACCCTGGAAGCATGGTATCCACTAAGGAAACCATATATGCACTCACGATAATATGATGGCTGTTTGAATAAGATCCCGGAGGAAGTTTGAAAATGAGTAAGAAAGAGGACTGGCGACGTCATGCGAAGCAGGACTGACACACCCAGAAAAGATGCAGAGGCGAACAGACATAAACCTTCTATGAGATTTGAAGAGAAGGTGGTACAGAGGAGCAACATTTCGGGCTCGAGATGACGATGCCCATGCTATAGAAATACTGAAGAAAATGCAAAATATTTTACAATTGTACAGACGCAGTAACGCAAGCAGCCTACGTGATCGCAAGGCTGGCTATGTAGTGAATAGATTGCGGCGATGCGCCAATGTATATGCATAGCAATGTATGGACTATGGATATTCCACAACGCACTTTAGCAGAACTTGGACCCCGTGAACAGAGAGGCTTTTCAGTGTGGCGCAGTTTGAAAACAGCTCATGGTGGAGGCAGAATTCAAGAAAGGCTTGGCTGGCCCAGCACCAAGAAGTCGAGGCCACCGTGAGCCTGGATGTTCATTCAGTAGTTGCAAACGTGAGAAAAGAACAAACCCTGTCTGAGGTGGGGTGAAGAACACTGAAGACCTCAGAGGTTCATCATTTAATAGAATTAAATGAAGCAAAAAGCTCAGAAACATGGTCTCCTGTCACATGATCAAATGAAAATAGACATTAGGTCGAGCTACATCGAAACTAAGAGACAAACTATGCCTATACTCCCTTTTCTTCTCAGACACAAAGTACACAAGGCCAAGTTCAACGCTTAATTGACTGGCAGACTGCAAGATTGATAACAGATGTCATACTAATTGGGTGGGAAGCTATGGTTAAGACCAGCCCACGAGCACCTGGGGCACCTGCCTGCGCGCTGCTAGCGTGTGTGGAATAGTACAGAGGGGCACAAGGGGGCCAACCAATTATAGAGGGCCATGTAACAGAGAGCCCTATAGTTTGAGAACCAATTGATCGGTGTGTAATTAGTGACAAAATAGACGACAAGCAGAAAGGAAGTTTTGTTTATTATTTTGGAACACATCAGATGCTCGGAGGCAAAAGACTTTTTGTAAAAATGAAACTTAACCACCGAAGGTCCTGCTAGCTAAGAGCGGAACTGTCGTCCCATGCTGGGAAAGCTCGAGCGTGTGCTTTGCTCAGGAGTCCCACCTTGTCTCGTGCTCAAAACGTGGGGAAGGGAGACTCCCGGCTAACACATCCTGACTTATCATTTGTCAACACTTCTTTCTTTCTTGTGAACCCTATCCCACGCCCTTTTGAATTTAGTTGCAAGGATTGGCAATAGGTTTTTCTTAGTATAGGCCCTTTTATTTGACAAGACGCCAATAGGACTGCCTTATTTTATTTGATGGTCAACGCTTGCTCCTATCTTAGATTTAGGTTTAGAATAGGCGTTTTCCCAACCCGCATATACAGTTTAATAAACACCCTTGAACTGTGATCACTTGTGTCTGTCTTTACTGTTGCCAGCATAAGCTCCTTACACTTACAGCAACAACCCTTTATTTTTCACAATATTAATGGGTTAACACCACCACTGGATCGAACACTCACAGTAATGTCATCATCTGAAAGCTCTGTCGCTTCACCTGTGACATTGACAGTTCAAGACAGCAATCTCTCAGAGATATTCTACAATCACTTGATATAGCATCGGGTGATGTACTGGATATCCCAGCCCCTTTGATGAGTAGCAATTACCCTGGAGATGGATGGGGATGCAGATTTTATTCATACATCAATAATCAAAACGACTCAGGTAGTTTGGCAAAAGGAAAGCTGTTTTAATGTCAATTATACAAAACAGGAAGTACAACGAACATCGGCACTCGCTCGATCCTCTTACTCAACGAATCTTACAAAAAACTGAGGTTATATTAAGGAAATTCATCATCAGTGACGTCTTGAGCTGCATCGTTACCAACTTCATCCTCCGTGGCAAACTACAAAAACCTATTGAAGGGGCTCTAAATGAATATCTAAGTATATGTTCCATATCAGTATGGGACAGTGAATGAAAGTGATAGGGTACTTAACATCAGGTGGCGCAACTAAACCCTCCCCTCACAATGGCCACTATGAACGTCACTAAATACACAACGTGCCATTGGCTACACAAACTATAGGACCCTTAATTACGTGGTCCTCTACAATTCGTTGGCTTCTAACCCCCGTCAGTACTTTTCCACCTACGTCTAGCAGCAGGCAGGCTGAACATCCAGGTGCTGGGGAGCTCGTCTTAACCTTAGCTTCCCACCAATTAGCAAATCAAGCCATCATCACGTCAATGGTTTAGTGTCAATTAGGCCTTTGAAGCTCGGCCTTGAGTTTGTACTGTGCTCTGAGAAATGTAAGGAGTGTGGGCACACTCTGCCCTCGTGCGTAGGTGTGACCACCTCATTCGTCCAACCTCATTCTTCCACGTGACTGGAGACCATGGAATCGGGCCTTTTGGTGCATTTAATGCTATTTTTTAATAGACCTCTGACGTCTTCCTTGTTATTGCCAATGTTTTGTACCCAATGTCAGTTCACTCCCGTTTGATAAGACCAGCCTCACCTGCTGAGATTCACTTTTTTAATTCAACTTGCTTTTTAACTGCAAAACACTAGAAATGAGGCCTTCTTGCTAATATCCAGAACTGCTATAATGCGTAGTGGAAACATCCATTCTTTTCTCATCCATATGCTTATATATATATATATATTGGCGCTTGCCGCAATCTATTCACTATAAAGCTAGCCTCATGATTACTTTGTCTGATTGCGTTTCTCTTGCATCTGTACACGTTTAAACTAGCTTGATATCTTCATCAGTTTCTGTGGCATAAGCTTCTTCACCTTGATCCCAAGATGTCACTTATCCTTGATACCTTCTTGATGCCTTATAGAATATCTGCTATTCTCTGGTGTCTGCATCTCTTCTGTAGACATCAGCTCGATTCTGTGTGACGTCATCATTCGCCCTTGCCGTTTATTAGCTCTGCTTCTTCAGGGATTTCATTCAAATGGTCATCATATTTTCTCGTATGCATTTATGGTTTCCTCAGTGGGTACTTTGCCACCCAGATTCTGTTAGGTATTGGCACTTTCACTGGTACTGCACAGAGTGCATACGCTGCTCTTTGTCTGTTCAACTGCTCTGTGTATGTCTCATACTCTGGTTTACAACAGACAGGTAAAATGGGCAGGACGATTGACGTGGGGGTACTTAGCTCCTTCTGCACAGTGACCAGACTTGCCGGGTTTGGAGGGACATGCCCTGTTTTCACACTTGTCCCTGTCCTGAAAAACTTCTGCAAAATACTGAAATGTCACAATCTTCAAGAAATGCTCTAAAGCTAGATACTTATCGAATAAAGGCCTTTCAGTTGCAGGGAAGGCCTAACGATGGATGAGGACGATGCAGGGCCTGATTTCTCTCGGGAGAATAGCCCAGGGACAATACGCTTGCCTTGGAAGGAAAACGACACGGAGCAACACAGGTTCCACCCCCAGGTCCGCACTTAGAAACCTCTGGGTATTAAATGAGTTATAAATAACCAATTATAATAATAATAATAATAATAATAATAATAATAATAATTTACACAGCGTTTTCCAATGGGATTGCGCCTTTTGTAAATCAGGCCCACTGTGTAAACACAAGCATCTCGTATAGTCGCCACAACATGACATGCCTAAAAAATGAAATAAAAAGAGATGATAGACTGTGGCACTTGATGGATTGGAGTACAGTAGAAGAAAACTGTATTAAGTGGCTAGCATGCAGACTGGTGCCTTATTAAAGCTCACTCAATGTTTACATTGCATGAATAGTGATGGAGAGAGTAAGGAATAGAAAATAATTCAGATGAATAATAGATTCAAGGACAGGAAGGTACAGAGGTAATGTAATGTTCTCTTCAGAAAGTGTCCTCATTAGTGCCACTGTATACTGAAAAATGCATTGCCTGACAACGTTTCACCCATTAAAAAACCTCTGATACAGTATACACCTCCTACTGCGGGTTTGGTCATTTCGGGTCCGCCGTTTAGATTTTGGTGTCCTTCTTCTAAGGCTATTATTAACTTTTCAAAATTATCCCGGTTTTTGGTTTGGAAAATCTGGTCACCCTACACAGCGCTTACACTAGCAATGGCACTTACAAGGTGTCTTATATAGCTGGATGCTATTTAGTGACTTACCTTTATGTTGACAATGTTCTGATAAAATACCACTGAGGATTTGTTTTACTGAACCTTGATCATAGTTTTTTTGACAAGCTTTTTGGATGGAATTACAATCATCATGGATGGCGGTGACTCTTTGACCCCACTGCGGCCCTGTTGCCTATCTGCCATCAGTTTCTTAATTTTATATATTACACCCCCTTCCATTTTCCAACTTATTTCAAATGTTTAACTGGAAGTAGCTGCCGTTACCTATCCCCCATGCTTTCTTAATTGTTCATACGCATTTCAGACCCAGTTGATTAACAATATACTTTCACTTTTCTCTCTGTCCCTGCTCCTACCCATGATTTACCCTTTGCTATCTGTCCCTGCTCCTACCAATGATTTACCCTTTGCTATCTGTCCCTGCTCCTACCAATGATTTACCCTTTGCCCTATATCCCCGCTCCTTCCCATGCTTTACCCTTCACTCTCTATCCCTGTTCCTGTCCATGATTTACCCTTTGCTCTCAATCTCTGCTCCTACCCATGTCATATACTTTGCTCCCTGTTCCTGCTCCTCCCCATGCTTGACCCTTCGCTCTCATTCCCATGCTCTATCCCATGCTTTACCCTTTGCTCTCTGTCCCTGCTCCTTCCCATGCTTTACTACTCGATGTTTATCCCTGTTCCTATACATGATTTGCCCTTTGGTCTCAATCCCTGCTCCTACGCATGCTTTATACCTTGCTCTCTATACTTCAATACACACCAGACTCTTCCTACCCATGATTTATCCTTTGCTCGTAATCCCTGCTCCTACCCATGATTTACCCTTTGTTTTCTATCCCTGGCCCTACCCATGATGTAGCCTTTGCTCTCAATCCCCGCTCCTGCCCATGCTTTACACTTTGCTATATGTCCCGGCTCTTTTCCGTGCTTGGCCCATTGCTATCTGTCCCTGCTCCTACCCATTATTTACCCCTTCTTATAACACCTTTTCCCCATCCTACTATGTAAGATACTCAGAAATTCTACCCCGCCTTTCCCGACACAAACACTTTCTCATGACACAAAAGACAACGGACTAACACCAGAGCCATTTACCTGACATGTCCCAACACAAGGGGAAGGCAAAGTCAGGAAATTGACCAGAACCACACACACCTGACAGCCCTTTCCCTTCCCACGGCGACAAAAGTTGGAGCACAAGAGCACATTGTGAGCAAGCAGACCGCACAATGACACAGCTATCCCAGGATGGCAGTTGAAGAGGAGGAGAAATGCGACAAGAACCGAAGGGGTGACACGGAGAGAACCGATCTTGCCCTTTCCGGCCCGACACACGAAGCCTCAGGAAAAGGAATCATAAAACCATGAACAATAGCCAGCGTGTGTTGCAGCAGATATCAACGGCACACAAAGCCCTCTTACACTGATAATCAGGACAGGGAGAGACGCTTGCTACCATGGTACAGGCCTTGACTTCAGAAACAAGAAATGCCAAGCGGTTCATCGCAGCCGGTGAGTTAAGGGCAGAACCAATAAGAAACCGAACTGTTTGGACAAAAGTTACAAAATGGCAAATTAAGGGAAAAGCAAAGAACTGTTAACTCATCAGGGGGAAACCAGCTGCAGAGGAGTCTGACATCACGTGGGTGCTCACTCGAGAGACTCTGGTTGATGCCCCTACTGTTGAAACTACCAATATCAGAATGCCTTAGGAGAGCTGTAAGGAAAAGATCAAAGTGACCATTCAGGGGTCTAGCAAAAAATCCCCTGTACAGTTGCAAGTCTTTGACCAGCACGTAATTGGAAAAGTAAGGAAAGGGAATACCCCATAGTAGGAAAGTAAAAGGAACCGTGCAGTTGGCATACGTGAACCCGAAGGAGGAATGCCTGCAGAACGGGGTGAAGCATGATGTCCCCGTAAACACTGTGTCGACACAAGTGAACCAGATGGAAGGAGGTCCACAGTAAATTGTTCAAAAAGACATTAAGATTTGTGAATGCAACAGTTGAAATCTTTTGGAGGGAAAGCCGTAGTGAATCCGACGTAGGTAGCCTCACATTATCGAGAAGAATCAGAGCCAGGAAGAAGGAGATCCAGGGGTCAAAAGCCATCACCCAACGACACGTGAATGCAGCAGATGACATCTTTTTTTAATACAAGCCGTATTGAACCTGACGAAGGGGGGCTGACATTTAAAAGGGGTCTGAGCCCGGAAGAGGGGGACCCAGGGGTTAAAAATCATCACCCCAGGTGCAATCAGAAAGGAACTTTTGTTTGTTATTTTGAATATATCAGGCCCTCGGAAGCAAAAGAGTTAACCACAGAAGGTCCTGAAATCACTAGGAGCCTTTGTGGATCTGAGCCCGTAGGAGGGTGATCCAGCGGTAAAAAATCAGCACCTGACGTACTTGCAGAAAGGAACTTTTGTATGGGTATTTTGAACACATCAGGTCCTCGGAGGCAAGAGAGTTTTTCTTTGGTATAAAAGAGACTTAACCATCGTAGACCTGATACCTGAGAAAGGAACTGTCATCTCGTGCTGGGAAAGCTGGAGAGTGTGTTGTGCTCAGGAGCCCCGCCTTGTCCCGTGCTCAAAACGTGAAGAAGGCAGACCCCTGACTACCACATCCTGACTTATTATTTGTGAACACTGCTTTCTTTCTTGCGAACACTATCCCACACTCTTTTTCTATTAGCTGTAAGGATTGGAAATAGGTTTTTCTTAGTATAGGCCTTTTTATTTGACAGGAGGCCACTAGGACTGCCTTATTATTATTTGATGGTCGAAGCTTGCTCACATCTTAGATTTAGGTTTAGAGTAGGCGTTTTTCCAACCCGCACATACAGCTTATTAAACACCCTTGAACTGTGATCACTTGCGTCTGACTTTACTGTTGCCTTACAGTGGGCTTAGTTCATGTGAACTAGATCCACTTGCAACAAGTCACAAACTGCAAAAGAAAAGAGGCTGGAAGTTTGCTTAAGTAGGGAAAAAAGTGAGCGGCAAAATAAGGAGGCATGAGAAGAATATCAGTGATTGACAGGTGGCTAGGGTTCAGATCACGGGACCTAGATCCACTTGCACCACCCTGAAAACCAGGCGTGGTAGGGACTCGCAAGGAGTTGGAAACTCCATGGGCTTATGTGTTTTTAATTTGGTCAATCTGATCAATTTTCTTAAGTAACATCTAGTTTCCAAGGGCTGATCTATGGTGATCTAGTTTTCTGGTCGCACGCGCCATTTCTTTGCACCCTGTGGTGCCTCGTGCCGTTCTGGTCCTATGTAAAATGTCCAGTTTAGTGCCTTTGGAGACTCAAGAAAGACTTTTCCATTATGCGGGCTGAAGGGAGAGGCAAGGCCCTTTATGCAGAATTGAAATTGCACTGCAGAGGAAAGTGAAACACAGTCTAATTGCCAATTTGGCACAAAGGCAAAACTGCAGCCTGTCCGTAAATCAAATGCACTTCTCTTGGAGCGTACACAGAACACATTGCTTCCCGTCCTGTTCTAAATATTTCCCATTAAGGAAAATGCTGCATTGTCTACGAGATTAGAACTCTGTGTATGTGTGCTTCGAAGAGCATAGATTGGCGTTTTATAAAAAACTTAAATAGGTATGTGAATAGATCAATGTCCTTTGTGGGCTTAGGGGTAGGGAAGGGATAAGACAGTAGGGCTCGGAGAGAACAGGGACACAGAAAAAAGGGATGAGTATCAGTGAGGGGGAACACACTGGATAATGTCTTGATGATTCAGGATGCCAGGTCTAAAGAAATGAGGTACAAAGCAGATGACAGAGGCAATCCCTGTGTAGGGTGCATGTACAACAGAGGGTGGATGACTGAATGAGCAGAAGACCAGCTGATGAAGGTAACATACACCAGGGGCAAAGACTCAGGCACAGGGATAAATAAGATGTTCATTAAGGTACTAGAGCAGGGGTCTGAAAACATGCAGCTCTCCAGATGTTTTGTTCTATGACTCCTATGATGCCTCAACATTGACTGTCCTGGCTATTCCTGATGGTAGTTGTAGTTCAAGACTATGGCCTCATTATGCGTATGCCGGTGCAGTGTTAACATGCTGGTAATTCCATTTACCGGCATGTTACTGCACCAGCATACTCTGAGTTTGCTGGTGGGGGGCATGATTTACCTCCAGCTAACAGCTGGAGGTAAGGCAGGCATCTGTGAGGATTCTGAGGGCATCCTCACTTCTTTCCCCAACATATCCTCCTCCCAGGTGGCCAGGGAAAGGCCGTCGCAATCGGATCCTGACCCTGGGGGTTAATATGCGAGGGAGGATCACCTCGGCGGAGGGGACTTGGGGAGTGAGGATGAGGCACCTTTGGGTGGGACATGGTACCCCCCCATTTGCCTTTTCCAATATTCCCCATGCCTTTGTAGTTTATTACAAATCCCTTCCCTATTGTATGCATGACGTATGTCCCAGTGAACACCACTTTGTTACTGAGATGAGGAAGAGACACACCAGAGCCATATATCACACACACAAACACCACCTTGGTACTGGGAGGAGGAAGATGCAACAAAGACTGATAACAAGTGCCTAATCCAGCTAGCAGAGTATTTAATGGCCAGTGCTGGAAACAGAGGAAGGTGAAGAGGAGAGCAGTTGTGTGGAAGTGAGATCCTGAGAAGTCCAGAGAGCGAAGCAGAAATCCAGGTGGCCAGCAGGCCCGTGTGAGAAAGCTCTGCAGAGGAAAGCTGGTGCTTCCCTCTGAACCAGAGAAGCATCTGGGGAGGCCAGGTGAGAGCCGAGGAGCACCGCCAAATGAACTGCAGCAGAGAAGGTGCTGGCAGTGTCACAGAGGCAGTGAGGTGCATCGGCTATACCAGCGGGCGAGAGAGAAGCTGTCCCTGAGGCCACGGGAGGACCGGCAGGACAGAGAACGCATCCCGGAGACACGTCAAGTGCTGCAACCCCACACCATCCTTCGGACACACCAAGCAACACCGGCGAGTCTGCCCAGGAGCGCTGGGAGCCCCGGGGCATACCAACATGGGTTACAAGGTGATATTTGCTATATATGACAAGCCGATAAAGGAAAGAGACTTAAAATACGTGAAACCTCACATATAAGTCAATTTGGGGAAACTACAGAATAAGTACAACAATGAAGCAATGGACTGTAATAAAACCAGAGAAAGTATAAGTATAAATGCCAGTGAAGTGAAATGGCTAATAAGTAAATGATTAGGATGAACATTGCCAAGAGTCAAGTGAGCATTGCCAAGAGTCAAGCAGATATTAGTGCATATTACCGAGGGAAATGAATGGTTGAGAAAAGTAAACCTGTGCAAGAGAAACATGGCCAAAGGGCACCAGAGGTTATAATCAGAAGATCTGAAAACAGTGAATACGTTTCCTAGCTGGAGAGTGTACTGGGAAACGTATGTTAGTCATTGCAAGTGAAAGCTAATATACCAGTGGATGGTGATAAAAGAAGAAACAATAAAACTTCAAGGGCAAGTGAAAGGATTAAGTCTGTATCAGGCCCTCTGAAAGAAGAGGCTTTGAATGGCAAAGAGACTTTGGCACAGAAGGCCATGATGTTGAGGTTTTGACTGCACCCTCGTGCTAGAGAAGCCAGAGACTGTGCTAAGCTTGAGTGTGCCGACTTGTCCCGTGCTAAAAACGTGGGGAAGGGAAGCCTACGGCTTGAATATCCTTGCATATGATTTCTTGAACACTTTTTCTTTTACATAACATTGTTTCCCGCTGTATTTGTATTCAGAGGTAAGGATTGGCAATAGGTTTATTAGTATGAGCTCTTTTATTTTGAGAAGACACCACTAGAACTGCGTTATTATTATTTGATTGTCATAGCTTGCTTACATCTTTAGATTTAGGATTAGATAGGCATTTTTTAAACCCAATGGAGGTTCAATAAACACCCTTGAACAGTGGTCCCTTGTGTCTGTCTTACTGTTGATACCAGGCCTTCCTTACATGTGGTGTAAGTCGCTCAGAGTGTGCTCTCGTGCTCCACCTTTTATCCGTGTGGGGAAGTGTAATGGAAGTCAGGTGTGTGTGATAGTCAGTATTTGCCTGACCTTGCCTGACCATTGTATTGGGACACATCAGGTATACGGCTCGGGTGTTGGTCCGTTTTCTCTCATAGCGGACTGTCAGTGAGAAAGGGTTTGTGTTGTAAAAGAGGAGGGCTTGAGTTCCTAAATATCCTACCTGATAGGATCGGATAAAAGTTGTTACAGGGAAGGGAATACAGCATCTCGTCATCCGGTGTCCCATTCTGACGCCCCTGAAGACCCCTCACCCAGGTGATCCTCCCACACTTGTCCACCCCAGGAACTGGATCCAAAAGCGATGGCCGTGTCCTGGGCACCTGGATCACAAATCCCCGGGGACTAGTAGGTGAGACACCTTCTGGTTTCTCACACACCCTGCCGGCAAAAACAGCTCGTCATCCCAGCAATCCCCCGCATGGAGTCCACTAGCACCCTATGGAATGGGGATTAAATTACCCTTACTAACACTTGGAATCTTCTGGTAATTGCGGCAGTCCAAGACCAAGTGCTGGTAAGAGTAATTCCGTTTGGTGGGATCCCAAATTATCTTGCTATGATCCCTAAATAGTGGAAGAGATGCAGCTCTAGAGCTGTGTTCCCTTCTTTAGGACAATAAGGTCTCAGTAATTTCCGTTTCGAAATGTTACATCGTGGAATTGGTTCTGGTCCTTGAGTGGAATTTCCCTCTTGCCGCGCCCAAGAGGGAGGGACCATAAAGTAGACCTACCTGGTTTAGTGACTGATAAAGAACACATTTAGAGTGTAATCAATACCATAGCCTACATCCGAACCTTCACTGAGAGTCAAAGCATTCATGTTGTGCCCGCCACAAAGGCCACCATTTTCTGATGAGGAGGGCCCACCTCCATGATACAGAACTTGAGTTTGTCTGCAAAGATAGAATTCCAATATGAGAGAGGGAACATGCCGGTCTGCAGAGACCATTACGCTGAACCATGGCGGCGGTGTCTGGTTTTTGCAAGATGGGCCCGCTTTTCCTGAACCAGGAAAAAACAGGAGCCGTGAGTAGAAATCATTAGGAAATGACTGCCGCCATATTTGCCATCTTGCCTGCTTGGTTGCTGATCTCTGCCATGCATGTCCTGGGTTGCCGTGACTTTTTACGGCACTGATACAGTCACTGAGCGGAGCCAGACCAGCAACTGTTTTAAAGTGCCGAACCACGTAGATTAGGGTGACCAGATTTTCAAAATAAAAAAACAGGATGGCTAAAAACATAAAAGTAGGACTACAATATCCCCCTCCCCTTCGCCCCCCAACTCCCCAACATTTACCCCGGCTCCTGCCCTCACCTGTCCACGCAGCTGGTGGGAACACACAGTAAATAATAAATAGTTTCCAATCCCAGCACTGCTCCAGGATACAAACGATTGGGCGGTGGCTGTAAATGTGAGCATTTTAAAAACAAAGGGGCTTTTACAGGCCTTACAATATATTGCTTTCCCAGACAGCCTTCTGCGCCATGTTGAGTTAACGCATATGACTAGTACTGTCATGATGCCTGCTCCCGGGGAGCCGGTTCAAGCCCTGCGTCCCCGAAAGCGGACATCCAGTCCCCAAGGAAGGACCCAGCAACCCCATATAGGGGCCCTTTGGACAGTGTCCTGGCGCCTATGGCGCCAGGCTCATAAAAGACATCAGTCCTGGCACCATAGGCGCCAGGCTCATTATGGGAGTGCTTGGGTGCACTTACCTGATGCAGACCATGCTGCAGGATCCCGGCCTCCTTGAGGCCTGAAAGGAACTACTTTACCTGTGGGATTAATTTACCATCCGGGCGTGGTCGGGGAAGGATACATACCTGATTGGAGGAAGGATACATACCTGGAACTTCTTCCAAGGCTATTTAAACCCCACCCGAACAGCCACACGTGCTTCACGTTGTTCTGCATCTAGCAGCTGGACGCTCACCGTGTCTGGTCCTGCATCCTGACTTCTGCCACGCCTGCCAGCATCCTGGATCACCTGCAAAGGAAGAGAAGAAGAGAACTGAAGAAGGAAAAGTCCTTACCTGCTAAATCCGCATCCCGGAGACATCTCGCCGACAATCCTGAAAAGGAAGACTTTTATTTAAAAGCTCATTGCGTCGATCGCTGCAGCGCCGCATTCCACTCACCTTTACAGGGCGCCACCATGTTCAGCAGCGATCATCCGGATTCGCAGTCACGCCCCAGCGCCTAGGGAGAAAAAGACAAGAACAAAAGGTGAGAGAGAGAAGGGAATAAGGAAAGCTAAATCTCCATGTTAAGACTTACCTGTTGATTCATTCCCTCTTCATTTCGGGTCCGCGCCGCATCCTGGCATTTACGGACCCCGGCCGCTAAGGGGAAAAAGACATCAGCGTTAATGAGCGAATGAAAAGACATTACCAAAAAACGCTCATTAAAGACTTACCTGATTTCTACAAGGATTTCACCTCTCATCTCGGGTCGGTGCCTGTTCCCCGGCATTCCGTACCCCGGCCCCTATGGGGAAAAAGACACTAGCATTAGTACATTAATGCATGGACACAAGGGGAACCTCTTATCAAAAAAACTTACCTGGATGCCAAGCAAGTTTGGTTCTCACCAATCCGAAAATCCAGTGAAGTAACTTGATACCAACGCGCCCCTGCATCAGAAGCAGGATGGAGAGCTCGTCCTTCCAGACCCTAAGGTGAGACGCTACGGGGAATCACAGAAGGGTTTCGAGGAGGGTGAGAGGGGAAAGTGGGAGGCCGATTGCATTACCCCGCAGACAGTTAATCCCCTATTTTCGCCTACAGAAGGATACTTCTGCGAGCCAGACAAACCAGATTTGGGGGCCCGGTCCAGCCCGTCTTCCGAACCCTGCGCATCACCTTAGAAGAGGTCACAGCAGCGCGAATCAGGCCAGCGCCTCCGTGGGAGTCAGGTGAGCGTCACAAGTACCTGAAAGGTTAGCGGTTCAAGTACATCACAGGATGCCGGAGATGTGGTGTAACGTTATTAAAATGTTTATTTGGCTTAGAAATGTTACTACTCCCACTCTGGAGGAAGCCTGGGGTGTATACTGTGATCACCCCTTTACATAGGAGCACACAAGGCTCATAACGGACCTGAACCCTCACCAAAGCCCTTAAATCGCCCGGTCCAACCTTAGGCCCATGCTGGCAGGATGTTATCAGACCTGGTCACCTCTGAACGCAGAAGTGCTACCTTACTGAATACTGTATATAATCTGAAACAGTGGCAATGTGACGTCATAAGCATGGTAAACACACACAGTGTGAAAGGCAGTTCTTTAAGCAGGATGCTAGCTCTGCCTAGCTTTCAGATTCTTTCCCCCTGAGCTTTCCTTGTCTGTCTGTGATTGAATGACCTCTGCCCTGCAGGAGTACAAGGATGGGTAGTGGCTAAACCACCTTACTCAGTCCCCACACTCCTACAAAACTACAGTGATCCCAATCGTAAAGGTAAACCCGGCACAGGTAAAAGACATACCTTCTTTGTCTTTTGTGGTAAAGTGGGCAGAGGCAAGGCTATACCCTCAAGTGGGGTATGAGGGTGAGACAGCAATGCAAACACCAATAGTACAACAAAATATACACATTTTCAATCTCCAAATATATATATATATTTTAATTAAACACACACATATGCAACATAAATATGCTAGAAAACACTAACAACCCACCCATGTTAGTGCCGTGATACCTCCGGGTCTGGGCGCTACCAACAAATACAATAAATAAATAAAATAAATAAATGAATGAAGACAGAAAAATGTAGAATTGAAGCACTTTGGAAGCTTAGCAGGGAGGAAAAAGGCAATCAAATACCTTAAAAGGATACGCTGCTTGATTAAGAATGTGTAAAAGGAGGGGAGCTCTTAAGCAGTCTCTCGGGTCCAGCAAATGGGTTAAGGGGTCTGGTGCCTTCCAACAATATCTGATTCAGTTCTCATTAAACCAGGTTTCTTATCGTCGTACAAGTAGTTCGAATAAGGTTTGGATGCAGCGAGTCACGGAGATCCAGATGGAATTCAGGCGTTGAGTCTGGTTCAAATTGAGGCTCATTGCTGTTCGATGTGGCATTCTAATGAAGTAGGTCGATGGCGCCTCCAGGTTCAGTTTGATGCTCGATTTTGGGTCGAAAGCGAAGATGCTGGTGGCTTGAGGAGATCGGTCGAGATGCGGCTTTACAAAACCTTTCCGTCGAGGAGAGCAGAGGCAACAATGCGCTCAGCTGGCGAGGTGCAGAGGTAAACTGGTTCTAGGAGCAGTTACAGCGGTTCCAGTGAGAGTGTCAAAGGTAGCACCGGTGGGTCCTGTTGATCAAATGCAGTGAACAAGGCTTGAATCTGGTTTGACCGGTTTGAGGCAGTGAAAAACAGGGATACTGTTTGTTCTGACTTTCAAGATGCATTGACTCCAAACCCAGGTGCTCAGGAACAGATTGAGTCCTTATTCTCTTTCTCCCAACCTGGGGGAGGCTGGCTAAAACCTGTAGGAGTCCTTTACCATCAGTGGGGTCCTGGGTACCATTGTAGCTGGTAGATATATGATATAGCTTTTATAACGCGCCTGTACACAAGTGCTTCTAGGCGCGACAAGACAAGGAAAGGGATAGGCGTTGCTGGGGGGGTGGGATGAGGTGGCTATTGCCCCGGGTCTTTTGGTTGTAGGCCCGGATAGAAGCTCAGGGGTTACAATCAAAAAGGCCTGCTAGCCCCCAGTCCTGACAGTCCCAAAATGAACGTAGCCCTGGATCTTTTCCAGACCTAGCAACACCCCTGAGGGGGAATCGAAGGGAGGACAAAACAAAAATCTTACTAGGTCTTGTGTCATTCAGATCCCACAAGTGCGGGGAAGGAGGAAGAGGAGAAGTGCCGGGGGGAGGCGAAGGGGGAAAGTGCAGGTAACTCAATAAGTGCAGCCAGCGGGTGGCTCATAAGTGCAGAGAGAAGGGACTGTAGGGTTGCAGGTACAGACCCTTAAGTGCTGGGGGAGCCTGGAGGCAGTGCGAGGGCAACTGGACATGCAGGAGCTTAGGCCCAAGTTCAGAGGGTAACCAGGTGACCAGTGCATGGAGCAGTCAGGGACATCAGCAGGGGAGAGAAAGAGAGAAAGTGGAAGAGTGAGAGAGAGAAAGAGAGAGAAGTGTTGGTTGTCTTGACCCACGTTCAAGTTATTGGGCTACAACATTTGTGCTGTGGGCTTAGGAAAACCAAGAGGGCGGAAAAGCCCACATTTGCACCAGAATCCTGGAGAACTGTGCAGTTTTGTGCACAGCAAAATGGTCCCCTGACCTGCCACCCATCAGTGCTAAGGAATCTGGTGCTGTTCAAAATCTGTTATTAATGTCAAAAATGGATGCAATACTGGTGCTCACCACTACCAGAAAGCCGGCGTTTAAAAAAAGACCAGACACTTGTGTAAAACTGAACAAATGAACCAAACCAGGCCAAAGAAAGACTTACTAAGAGGTGGATATAATGTAAAACTATATTCTGAAATGACTTGAAGGAAGTAATTGTCTAATGTATGTATTGAAAATAGCTGGGGATGTCAGCAGCTTAAGTGAATTTGGGTTTAAAGCCACTAAAATCAAAATGTTTAGAATAAATGAGTGACCTACTTTTGAGTGTCACATAGGTTGAAATTGTTTAAATGTCATAGTTTTGAACTTAGAATCAGTGTTCTAGCTGCATGTGTAAAAATTGCAAGTTTGGTTTGAATGTAGAAAACTGGGAACCAAAGTGACATTTAGCTGAAGCCTGGCTTAAAGAGAGTGAATTCTGCCTGACAACTACCCCCGACAGGAGTTGAAACTTGATCAGCAGCTGTGTTCCCAGGCCTGGCTGCATTCTGCTGCCTCTGCCAAAAGGAGATGACACCTCTCTGATTGAATTAGGGGAGTGGCACCTGGGGACTGCAGGAAACTAAACAATGAGCCTTCCTTGGCCCAGGCAAATGTTAAATTAGGGGGGTCATAAATGGCTTCCCCTTGGAAGGAAACGGGGAGGGGCACTGCATCTGTGAGCAAGCTGAGTTGGGGGAAGTGGACAAACCAGAAAATCCACCATGTGCTTTGGGAAACCACACCCCTTTGGGGCCAGAGCATAATTTTAAAAAGATGGATAATTCATAGTGCGGACTTGTACAAATTATATAAATAATATCATCATTCTTGTGATTTTTCTGTGCACATTTTAAGAGTTGTCAGGACTCTGTGGTATGTTCTGGGAAGTAGTAGCGGAAAATAAGGTTGTTACTCCAAACGTATGCATTTTAAAAATCTGACACTTTATCATCTGAAACCCATATCCCTTGTGCACATTTGTGGAAAATCTGGAAAAGTTTAGAGGTTGTGTTCTTGATGAAAAGGGCAGAATTCTGTCATAAGTGGACACGACATCTTACAAAGACAGGGATCGGATGGTTTGGTGCTACAGAAAATATGTTAACTGGACATATAATATTAGAAAAATGTTACATAGATAAATGGGTATTTGGATCAGAAATAGATTTGTGTGCAATTTGACAAGGGGAAGATCCTCTGACCATAAACCTACCTCATCACTCTGACTCATTGTTCCCTTCTCAAATCAGGTCAAAGAGAAATCCTTGACCTATCAAATGGTGAGTGGGTTGGGCAAAGAAAGTTAGCATCCACACCCATTTTCAAAAGACATAAAAAGAGCCACTGGAAGCCAGGCAGGGACATTCACTTTCCATTTTCTTGCGGGACGCTTTGCCGGAAGACTCCAGACTTCAAATCCATCAATCTCCAGAGACCAGAGATCCAGAGAGACCAGAGATCCAGAGAGACCAGAACTGTGCAGTGCTAGGAGCTGACCCAGAACGCTGTGCGTAGAACCAGCACCAAGTGGCGAGAGAACCGCAGCCAATCCTGACCCGATCCGTGACGAAGTCGTATTCCTGTCCATAATATAGTGTGAGTACTCGGCCAGAACTGTACAAAACCAATCTCTTAGTTTAAAATAATCTAATTCAAACTATTTTAACCTATTGAGAACTGCATCATAGAAATCGTGTCCCTTCTTTTGATTCAAAGCTGCAAAACTGTCATCTGTCATTCTGAAACTTTAAAATTTCATTTCTGAAAAACTACCTTCACGAAATCGTCCGTATCTCTTGAACCGTTTGTGATAGAAGCGTGATTTAACTTTTATTTTAAAGCTGAGATCCTCTAGAAAGCTCTAAACCGACTTGCTACTCCTTATACTTCCTCTGTAATTGTGCTCGATGCACGCGACTAAATTGCCGCGATTTGACATTTTGCTTAATTTCAGCCACGTGTATAAATATTCGTCTTTTGCTTCCATTACGGAATTCCGTTTTCAACCTGGTAACCATCCCTGAATCATTGATAGGGCTGGCCTGAACTGATTTAAAGTATCTCTCACTCACCCTGAACCTCTAGAGGGAATTAAAATCATTTTAGCATATTTCCCTTCATTGTATACCACCCTTAAAGTACTTTGCCTGTGTTTAAAATCATCCCTGTTTCTCTAAGCTTGCTAGGGGGGAACTGAATTTGTATTGTACTGTGATTGTATTCCTGAGAACTGTGTGCTCTCCCTTCCATCTTCTATTGCATGGGGGGGGGGGGTGAGTTACCAAAAGGGGAAAAGTGATTCTATTACCTTTTGCTGAAATCATATCAAGTTTATTCCTGTGTTGCTTCTTTTCCACCTTGCATTTCCTTGTACCATATAAAGCATTCTCAGCTGCCTTATATTCTTTACTACTCCTAAGTAATTAAACCAGTGTGCTAGTATAACATCATCCATTGTTGATCACTCACTGTCATATGTCTAAGTGTGATATTAAATATTAATTTATTATACAAGTGTGATATATATCTATTGTTTAATTTTTCAAATAAACATTTTCAATTTGCAGAACAAACCTACTTCCTGGCTCAGTGGGGTCAGGGGGATTCTCAGAGAGGGGCGTGATACAAGGGTTCATCATCCAGATTATAACTTGTCATAAAAATATATAAATAAGGGCTTCCCTTGAGCAATCCCAGACAAGGCACTGACCTAGTGGGAATGCTTGATTGGAGTCTTTAACAGAAGTATTTCTACGAAAGCAGGAGCAGAAGAAATACACAAAGCTTTTCAGAGAGGCAGGTCATGCTGTAGCAGCAGTTAACCCCCAATCTGTCCTGATGATGGGAGGGAGCAGAGTTTGTCTACTGTGAAGTAACTCAGCTATCACCCCAGCTTTCACCCCAGCTGTCAGATAGGGCACCTATGATCTCTAAATCTGGATGGCACGGGCTGGCATGTATGGCACGGGCTGCACAACTGGATACTGATGCAGCACGGCACAGGTGTACACTATGCTTTTGGCATAGAGTTTGATAACATGAGAGTCTGATTAGCAGAGAACCCTTTCTGGGATGGAGTACCAGCAACATTGTATTGTTAATAGAAAAGCGAAGGCTTCCCTATATCACCAACTACGCTGATGACACCCAGATACTCATCCCCATCTCTGGTGACTTTGCTCTTGATGCTAAGGCACTTAATGATGTCTACTCAATCATCCAGGCTTGGATGGCTCATCATGGGCTTTGCCTCAATAATGAGAAAACAGAGCTACTCATCCTCGGATCACATTCCAAATTGGCCAAACTTGATCCAGCTTACAAATCATTCACTATAGACGGTAACACCATGAAAGTGTCGAACGCAGCAAAAACACTAGGCATATATCTCAACGCAACGCTATCTCTAACAAGACAAACTAATGCAGTAGCATCTGCCTTGGCCTATACCTGCAAACTTATGACAGACTGTAGACCTTTCCTGAACAATGAGAACTGCATCATCCTAGCCAGAACACTAATCATGGCAAACATAGACTATTGCAATGCCCTCTACCTAGGGACCAGTCAAAAAAACATTGGCAAGTTACAAGTTGCACAAAACAATGCCATCAGGGCGGCCCTCAACATCCCTAGAAGATCTCACATATCAGACATCAGACGTAACCTTCACTGGCTCCCCGTCTTGCAGCGGATATTGCTCAAAACCTTAGCCTTAACCTACAAGGCTCAGAACAACTTGGCACCAGCATATCTGACTAGCCGTTTTCCGCAGCATGTCACGAACAGACCGCTGAGATCAGCCTATGTCAACACACTCACTATACCTAGATTTAAGCTGCAGTCTGCTGGGGAGATCAAGTTTCCCAGTCCTTGCAGCTAAACTCTGGAGTACCACCCCTTCCACACTCAGTTCAGAACCTACGTTCCTCTCCATCAAAACCAAAATCTGGCTTCTCAAGCTTGATGAGCCTACCACACCTTCATCATAGGCACCAACCTTAACTACATTAGTACTGCTCACCCTATTCTCATCCCTACACCAGCTTCAGTTTTCTCTTTATGCTCTTGGAGTAATTATGTGTATCCTGTACCGTGATGTTTCAAGTTCTGTTTTAAGCCTTATTGTATTATCTTTGTTAAGACTGCTAGACTGTCGTAACAGGTTATGCCTGCTTGTAACCTCCTCCTTCGACCTACGCGCCCAGATGCCTCAGGGCAAGGCTGCGCTTTACAAGTAAATAAAATACAAATACAAAATACAAATACAAATATCTTTGCCAGATGGCAATCCTTCACATACCCCCCAGCCAAAAGGTTGAGAATCTCCCGTCTAGGGGTCTGGCACATCCTGAATGCAAATGTATCTGCTGAGGCCATCATCATTGGAGTGCTGCTACCCATGTTTGCATTGGTTGTCCATGTCCAATCCCTGTCGCTACAGCTTAGGATTCTATCCCTGCATGTCCATAAGCCACCTAAGAGGTCTGTGGTCTGTTTGAACCATAAAGTGAGACCCAGATATCTGGAGGTTCAGCTTGCCTATCTCCCAACCCTTTCAATTGTGGCCCAGTTGCACTCTTGCTTGATAAAGCACCTACTAAGATACTCACAAGGTTGCTCTACCCCCTTGGAGTTTAGGTGGGCTAACACTGTGACACCTCTGAATTTACACGCGTCTGTCTGAATGGTGAATTGCTGCTGGTATTGCAGGATCTTTAGAACTAGGTCCTTGCATTAACCATCCTTTAAACTCTAGAAAGTTGACTGAGAGGCAGGTGTCCAGGTAATCTTTGTGGACATTTCTTAAAAGTAAAATCCGTAAGGTGAAGGGCAAGGGCCTCATACCACTTGATGAATGACTTGCAGTAACTAGTGAGGCCAAGAACGCCTTCCTCTGAGTTTGTCCCAATCCATCACTGCCTGGACTTCGGCCTAGAGAGAGCGTTTCTTAGCACCACCCACTTGGTGTCCTAGATAAGTAACAGCGCCCTGTGCTATTTGGCACATGGATGCCTTGATAGTCATGCCTGTCTTCTACATGGCTTGAAGCACTTGTTTCAGGTGGGATAGATGGTCTTCCCAGGTATGGCTGAAGACAGCAACATCACAATGCTGTGCTGCATTAGCTGCAGCTCGCCCCATACCCCACTGCTGCCTGCGAGCATCGTAGTTCAGAGGAACTACATTTCCCAGCACCACTGGCTCTCTTCTTCACGTTGGCAGTGCATTAGTGCCGGTGCATATGGAGAGGCCAGTTGCCAGCGGTTGGCGATAGGTGTGCCCTGTGTGCTAGACTCTGGTTACCCCACATAGTTCACAAGGCATTGTCCGTGTTCTTACTTCTTCTTCTAAGGATGTCTGTAATCACTGAGCTTATACAAGAGTTGCATAACAGATCACTGAGTATTCCAGCCCACAACCTCTCCTCATTTCATACTAAAAAGGAGAGTATTCTGCAGAGCTATCTGACCCCCCAGTTACTTCTGCGCTACCCCTGCATTGTACCAGAATGGCTGCTTTACAAACACCTCATCCTCCTCTTGCTGAGACGGGCGCATGTGAATCCTCTAATACCACCCTGCACTGTATAGGCCCGAGTATATCCCCTCCCAGGAGAAGTACTCACTTTCCCGCGATGGGTTGGTGTCGGCTCCCTCTTCTAGGGAGGCCCCACCGCCTGGTCATTGCAATACAAGTTCTGTTCAGTTGGCTTATTTAGACGACTCACACACACACACACATATACACGCACGCACGCACGCACCCTGCAACATCTAGGGGAATCATATTGCATAATGGCGACCTTGGTGTCCCACAGACACCTGTAAACACTGCGCAGACCACCTTTATTAGTGCACATTTGGCTGCACCTCACACAGTTAAGGGCTCGAATGAGGCAGGAAATAATTTCCCTTCAGACTCCCTGATGTCTTTTCCTCTTCTAAATACCCGGTCTGTTCTGAAACATGGCGTGGAAGTTGCTCGGAATCCGCCCCCGATCTTCTCGCACTCACTGCATCCATCCCCATCGATACCACACTCTCCTGTCCATCTGATTATTCGATTTTGTGTGCAGATTGCACAGGCCAGGAGGGCGGTGGTGTTGCCCTCATGTTTAAAAAGCATTCTGATTGTCATCTGGCCAATCACGCTTGTCCTGAGGACTGTGAAACACTGCTTGCAAAAATCAAATTCAACCATCAGGTCTCATGGATCATCCTGGTCATTTACAGACCCTGCAGGGACATGCCACAATTTGAAGAACATTCCTTGTACTTCTCAATCTTATTACCAAGGGCAAGACCCCCCTTATCCCACAATTTGAAGAACATTCCTTGTACTTCTCAATCTTATTACCAAGGGCAAGACCCCCCTTATCATTCTTGGAGCTCTAAGTGTATGGGCTGAAGACCCACTTGATAGACAAGCCTTGTCTCTAATTAAGTCCCTACAATGGGTTAAGGACCCCTCGCATACTGAGGGGCACACCTTGGATTGAATTATCACACTCCCTGTACCTTCCCAAGGTTGAAGTCTGTCCCTATGCGGGGTCTGACCACTCTGTGGTGGACGTATAGGTTCAGCTTGCAACACCACCGATAACAATGGATCTATTGACTCGAATTGAAAAGAAATCCAGAAACTTTAAGAATGTCATACCAGCCAAATGATCTGCTTTGTTAGTGGCCAGGCTTCCGCCAATTCACAATCTTACCAATTCATCGAAACCAGGCTGTCCATCTTACATCTACCATTGATTCCATCATAGAAACTCTTCTCCCTGTGAAAACTAAAAAGATTAAGAGCGAAACTCATAAAAATGCTTGATTTAATGACATCATCCCGCTTTGACAAAATAAAAGACAACTTGAAGGAGTCTGTCGTAACAACCCCAGATGTCAATCACTGGGCGCCTATAAACAGGCAGTAAAAGACTTTAAAAAAAAAACTATTGTGGAGGCCAAATCAGCCTACCTTAATAATAGAATTGTGAGTGCCAGTTGAACCTCTAGCGAACTGTACAAAATCCTCAATAATTTTGAGGATAAACCAAACACCAACCACCATCAGTTCATAATTTTTGTATTTTTTAATTTATTTACTTGCATAGTGCCGGGATCCCTCGGGCATCGGGCGCGCTCTGACATGGAAGGACATTTAATAGACAGGACTAAACATTTATGTAGTGATATCATGGATATGCTAGGTGGTGCAAATGAAGTCTCCTTCACAATTCTGGGCTACCTACAGACGATCAAACATCTACAGGGGAGCATGGGGCTGCTTAGAGTTATCCTGTCACCCCTCTCAGGTGCCAACTGTCCTCAAACTAATTACGACATCTTTAGCTTTACCTCTTGTCCGAAGATGACATCTATAAAATCATCCAGTGATGAAACCAACATCCTGTTTGGGAGATAGCTGCCCAGCCAACATCTTGAAAGGCTCCCTTGAGTCATCAGTTCCCTGGATAACAAGACTTATAAACCTCTCCTGCAGTGAAGGTGTGGTCTCACCATCCTTAAAAGAGGCCTGGATCACGCCTTTGCTCAAGAAAAGTGACTTGGATGCAGCAGTCACCAAAAACTACCGACCCATCAAGAATGTACCCTTTTTCATTGAAATCATGGACAAGGAAGCCCATTTACAGCTCCATGGCTTCATTGAAGATCCCGCTATCCAGGGGGTACGACAGTCAGGATTCAGAGCTAAGCACAGGACAGAAACCTCTATGCTGGATCTCAAATCCACCTCGGCAAGCATCGTCGATCAAGGACACCCTGCACAGTTTATGCTGTTAGATCTCTCTGCGGCCTTTGATTTGGTCGATCACTCTGGTGTCGAGATTAAGGCAGGTCAGTGGATTGCCTTCCTTCTTGGACCACGCACCTCCCGAGTCGCAGATGGTTGCGCAAGTTCCACTCCTACTGCCCAAACCTGTGGTGTTCCCCAGGGCTCATGCATTTCTAACACGCTGTTAAATATTTACATCAGGCCTCTCCTTAGCCTCTTGGACCACCTGGTTGTCCATTATACCAACTATGCCAATGACATCCAGGTCGTCCTTGAGCTTGTTGGAACTACGCACAGGACTCTACTAATACATTGTACAACGCTATAAAGTCCTGCATGGCCGAAAACTCCCTTGCTCTTAAAGGAAAAACAGAGCTCCTGATTGTGGCCTCTGCCCACAGGCTTAATAAACTCAATCTGGCATTCAGTAGCTTCAGTATTGCTGGCAATTCCAACAGTGTAGCCAAAAGCGTAAAGACTCTAGGTGTGTTCCTTGACGCCAAACCTACTCTGATATCACATGTTTCGCACACCCTGTCCTCTTGTAAATTTACAACAAAGCGCCTACACCACATTCAGCCGTTCATCTCAGCCAGTACCTGTTCCGTCCTAGCCACTGCTTCGGTGAACTCAAAGCTAGATTACTGCAACAGCTTGCTGGCTGGCACTGCGCAAACCAATCTTCACGCCTTCCAGGTCTCTCAAAATGGTGCAGTAGGTGCCATTTTTGGCCTTGCAAGACGAAACCATGTAGCTGATGCCAGAAGGGAACTACAATGGCTTCCCATTCGGAATAGGACCACTCACAAGATCCTAATACTCTCCTATAAGTACTGGACAGATACAGCCCCACAACGCCTGAAGGATCGGATAAATGTGAACATACCAGGCTGTCACCTGCGTTTCCAGGACAACCTTAAAACGGTTGCAACCAGGCATACGCTTGTAAGGTTTGGTAGTACAATCTTTGATGTCCAGACTCCCCTTGCCTGGAATGCATGACCAGCCTCCATCAGAGCTGCAGGCTCCATTGGTCTTTTCAAAACACCGGTGAAACGCCACCTCTCCGTTCTCATCCTAGGCTAAAGAGCCATGCTTCTGCATTTTCCTCCTCTGAATACCGTTTTTGAACCTGTTTTGTCGGTCTCTTGTCTTCTCGTTTCATGTGCGCTCTGAGGTCAATGGGCATGTGGCGCATTATAAAAATTAAATAATAATAATAATAATCATCTAGATGGACAATGCTTAAGTCCTCTAATACAAATAGGACCCGATTCCCCATCCTCTTAAAGGTGGCAGTGCATTTGTTAATCCAAAGGGCATAACCGTGAACTGGAAGTGCCCTTCTGAAGTGGAAAAGGCAGACTTCATCTTTGCCTTTCCAGTTAGTCACACCTAGCAGTAGCCAACCATGAGGTCAAAGGTACTCATGGACCAGGCAATGCCTAATCTGCCAATAAGATCAGTTGCCTTAGGTATATGGTGTGCATCTGACTTGGCAACCAAATTGAGCCTAGGTATAGGGTGTGCATCTATCTTGGTGACCAAACTATGGCTGCTGTAGATCACACAAAAACAGACTTCAGTCTTCCCACTATTTTACATATTAGGTACCAGTACCACAGGACTTGCCAATGGGGTGTATGTAGGAAGGCCTAATCTCCCCAAGGTCCAAAATCTTGGAGGCATCCTCCTTGATGGCGTTGTTACCTTGTCGGACAACCAGTGAATTCTGCTCTTCTCTGGCTTTCTGTCTCCTGTGTCAATATCATGGATGCAACAAGCAATGTTCTTGGAGTCAGTGTAAACAGACTTGCATCCTAGCCCAGCAGCTGCTGGCAGTCTTGCAATTGCTTTTCACTTAGGTTGGGTTAGATTTGAACTCCCCCCAAAGACTCATCAGTGGTCTCTGTGTCTAACAAGTCTAGGGAGAGGCCTGTCTCCTCCTCAGCTTCATCTTCAGTCAGGAGAGCCAACAGTAAGTAATGACTACTATAGTGAGGCTTCAACCGGTTGACATAAAATACCCTCTGTGTCTGCCTTTTACAGAACCACATAAGGTACAGTGCACTTATCACAAAGGGTGCTGGGCTTGGCAGGTTCCATAATCTAGGCCATCTGTACTGGAGTACTCTGTCGCTGTGCAATTTAGGTCAAGCCATTGCTTCATCAGCTCTTCACTGATGTTCACATTCTGGGTGCTCTGTCCTCTGTGCTTGGCCATCTTTGATGTGAGGCCAAGTACATAATCCACTATGTTTTGGAAAGGAGCTCTGGGATTTCCTTCCATTCCATCCAATACCACACTTAGGGGACCTCTAACAGGACGTCCAAACAGGAGCTCAAATGGACTGAACTGTACACCGCTCTGTGGCACCTCCCTGTAAAGAACAAAAAAGAGAAAGTTGCCTGTAAGGGAACTCGCATCTTCTGCACACTATATTATAACCTAAAAATAGGCAAGTAATTGGAAGCAAGTGGCAAGAGGTTCCTATAAAGATGTCTCTTGATGTCTATAAAATGTCTCTTGATATGTTTAGCTTTCTCTCTCACTGTGTGAAATGTGTTGTTGCTTTTGCAAAATGTTCCAGGCCTTCTTTTTGGAAAATACTTGCACTTCAAAGTCTTATCTGGAGCTGTGCACCAAATTCCCAAAAAACCACTCTAGACCCTGATGACCTCACCAGCTTTAACCATTTCTATCCTTCCCTTCCTGGGAAAGGCCATTGAAAAAATCATCGCTCTACAACTACACGAACAAATAGATCAACTTAGCCTGGTACAAGATTAGTGGTATGGGGTCAGAGCAAGATGTAGCAACGAGTAAGTTATCATATATTGTATTGACAATTCCGCGCATATCATGGAAAAAGGCACACAAGTGCCATTGCCCTGCTCAGCCATCTCTGCACTTGTGGGGTTTGCAAAGCTCTATAGTCACCAGGTGGGCACAAGATCATCCAGGTGGGACATTTAGATCACAAGCCACAGCCCTTCCAGTCAAATACGGTGTCCCCCAAGGATCCATCCTATCACCAGCGATAATTAAGCTCTACGAAGAGCTTCTAAGAGCTCTCATCAATACACCCAATATCTTTGTTTATCAATACACAAATCACACACCAATGTGCCAGGAGGTCAGCTCGTCGAGCAAATCTCATGGCTGAAATGAAGTCTTCTGCTTACTGAGCCCTACATAGCAAGCACATATTTAATAATTAACCCACATAAAACGGAGTGTGTGCTACTCTACAATCCAACCATTCAAACACTTGTCCAACCATGGCTCTCCAATATGAAAAGAGCTCAAGACCATCCTCTTCAAGGAATGACTCTTCCTTAACACCTAGATCCACACACCCTGCACTCCCCACCCTACTGGAGACTCTGTGATGTGCTCCCCACTGCCCCCCCAGTTGCTTGTAGATCCCTTGCTGCCAATTGACCCCCCTGTTAGCTCCCCGCTCCTTTTTTCCCTGCTTCCCTCACTGTGTTCTTCCCCCTATGATTGTGAAGCACTCTGTAGGTTCCCGAAGCGAGGTCCAGACTCAAAAATACCCTAATAATAATAATAATTAAAATGAAAGGGTCCACACTGGGGCTAGAGTAGCTCCCCAGTTAAATCACGAGACTCCATCATTGTCCGCTTCTACCCCTTTAACCAACATAATGGGCCTCATTACGAGTCCTTCGGTAACCGTACCAGTATTACCGGCAGGTTGCCGCCAGACCCATAAATATTTACCAGCGACTGACTTGCCAGTAACACCAGGAGATTACAACCCCAGCAGTCCGGGGAGTCAGGCGCTGGTTAATTGGAATTTCCCAATCCCGTGGAGTGTCCTATAGGACTCCACGGGAATGGGGACCACGGAAGCACCGTTATTAACGGTGCTGGTGCTTCTGTGACAGCCTGCCTACCATGGCCGCTGTGTCAGGTGGGTCTGACCTGTCAAGCACATCGGCTCCGGCAGGCAGACTTGTAGTCTGCTGGTCCAGAAACAACTGTGCTGTTAGGCTTACCGGCGCCTTTGTTTCCGTACCGGCACGCTTGTAATGATGCCCACAGCTTTGTGCCAACTATTACTGCTGCGCTAAATGAAACCTTTCCTGCCACCGCTGGACTTCAGGACAGGCCTTCATTGCACACATGGTGGTGGTCAGAGGTGGGGGGGGCACTCTACTCTCTGGTATCTCGACCATGGCTCTAGCACCACTCACAGGAATGCATCATGTTGCCTGCTGCTACAATTCAACATTATAACCCTCATTCCGAGGGATACGCCACCCCCTGATCATCTTGTATCATGTGCAAGGCTTTATCAACTCACGTGCTGCATTGCCGTCCTTCCTCTCTTTCTACCTTCTGTTTCAACGTCTACATTCGTCCCTTCAACCTCCTAATCTGCTCATTCTGACTCAATGTGAATTTATAGGCCAAAGACACAGGCATATCCCTCAGACTGGACCAGAATCATGAGCCTGCTTCATGTTCACTGCACCCATGGATGTTTGCTCTGGACAAGCTGAGATAATTTAATCAAGCTCAACTTTGACCAAACAGAGGTATTATTATGAAAATCCCACTGCATGTGTGGCCTTCCACCAGTCACCTTTCCCAGAACCCTTCCTCCTCCCCTTCACAATCTGTCAAAAGCTTAAGGGTCCTCATCAAAGCTGGCCCCAGCCCCTGCTACTTTCTCCTCTGCACCCTCAATGAAACCTTTTATTTTTCTCCTTCCCGCACAATTTGTCCATCATTAACGCCCTCATCTCCTCCAGGCTCGGCTATGGGGAAAGAGATTTTGCTTGACCTCCCTGTTCTTCTTATCCATTCCCCTTCCGGCATGTCCGGAATGTGTCCGCCCCTAGTCTCTTCTGCTTTAGGAGGACTTCTTGAATCACATCTGCCCTCTTCTCCTTTTACTGGTTTCCTGCTGCTAACCTATCCTTTTCTATCCCCTTCGCCATTTCATCTGGGAATGTCTCCAGCACGCCTCTTCACCCAGCAACCTCTGCTCTTCCTGCTCGAGGTTTCTTCTCTCCAATTCCCACGTCATTGGAACCCACTCAAGAGGACAGACCTCTCCTCTTTGCCCATTAACCTCTGCTCTTCCTACTCACAGTTTCTTCTCTCAAATGTCCACTTCATTGGAACCCGCTCTCCATTGCTGCTTCTCTATCCCGCTCAGGAGAACAGACCTCTCCATTGCTGCTTCTCAATCCCGCTCAGGTGAACAGACCTCTCCATTGCTGCTTCTCAATCCCGCTCAGGAGAACAGACCTCTCCATTGCTGCTTCTCAATCCCGCTCAAGAGAACAGCCCTCTCCATTGCTGCTTCTCAAACCCGCTCAGGAGAACAGCCCTCTCCATTGCTGCTTCTCAATCCCGCTCAGGAGAACAGCCCTCTCCATTGCTGCTTCTCAATCCCTTTCAGGAGAAAAGACCTCTCCATTGCTGCTTCTCAATCCCGCTCAGAAGAACAGCCCTCTCCATTGCTGCTTCTCAATCCCGCTCAGGAGAACAGCCCTCTCCATTGCTGCTTCTCTATCCCGCTCAGGAGAACAGACCTCTCCATTGCTGCTTCTCAATCCCGCTCAGGAGAACAGACCTCTCCATTGCTGCTTCTCAATCCCGCTCAGGAGAACAGACCTCTCGATTGCTGCTTCTCAATCCCGCTCCGGAGAACAGCCCTCTCCATTGCTGCTTCTCAATCCCGCTCAGGAGAACAGACCTCTCCATTGCTGCTTTCAATCCCGCTCAGGAGAACAGACCTCTCCATTGCTGCTTCTCAATCCCGCTCAGGAGAAAAGACCTCTCTATTGCTGCTTCTCAATTCTGCTCAGGAGAACAGACCTCTCCATTGCTGCTTCTCAATTCCGCTCAGGAGAACAGACCTCTCCATTGCTGCTTCTTAATCCCGTTTAGGAGAACAGCCCTCTCCATTGCTGCTTCTCAATCCCGCTCAGGAGAACAGACCTCTCCATTGCCAGACCTCTCCATTGCTGCTTCTCAATTCTGGAACTGCCTTTCTGGCTGTTGTGCTTCATAGATGATGAAATAACCGTTAAAAAAAATCCTTAGAGCTCTCGAGGCTGCAGTTAGCTCATGGGTGCAGCGCTTGCACCTGAAGCGTGTACCTCAGCGTATGGTGACTATATCCGGCATGCAATGGCATTCCTGGGGAATTTGAGACTGCACTCAACACATGACCAAATAGCCATAACCGATTGGCCTGGTAAATGGTTAATTTCCTTTCTTATGACTACGATTTGGCCTACAAAAATACCAAAATGAACCAGGGGGCTTGCCAGGCCTTCACCTACATCCATTGATTAGATATGGTAATTTTCCCGGGTGGGCGCACTGAAGGCTCATGGGACAGTGTGACATGACCATCCCCTGATCATCTTCCAGGCAGCTTGTATCAGGTGCAAGGCTGTATTACCTCAGCCGCCAACTTACCCTCCTCTCCATCCCTCTTCCGCCAAAGAGAACTAACTCTAGAAATCACTCTGCCCAGTTAGAGGATTTGGCAACAGCTGACATGCATTCTAATGTTGGGAGCAATGGACCAAAAACAAGCACTCAATGGAACGTCCACCTTTCCGAGAGTGAAAATGACTTCTCCTTTGAGTTTATTGCACCCTCTACTGATCCCTGCCAGGCACTGGCCTGGGCGATGGGTCATGCAACTGCCTACTCACGTGTATCCCATGATCCTGCTGTGTCAGAAAACCACACAGGAAGTGTCATGGCTGAATCCCTGTCTGCAGCGATAAGAATGAAAGCCCCAGCTGGAGTCCAGGAGGAGGCCCTTTCCTTGTCAGTCAGCCCTCTTCATGCTATTACTCACTTTCCTCCAGAATACAGGACAAAAACGATGCCTGAGACATCGGTAAAAAAAAAAGAAAAACTATTGAAATACCATGAGAATAAGTGTTTATAATGGATTAGTTGAAAAACAGGGCCAACATGTATTTGTATTTTATAATATTTTATATAGCGCTTTTAGCCAAAGCACTTCACAGAGAACAATCAGTAGTACATTAAAATGGCAGTAGAACGTGGTGTTCAGGGTGGACCAGTAACAATCAAGCAGGCGATTGACATAAGTGAGTTTTTAAGGAAGAGCGAAGAGGATAGGAGGTGATAGAGCGGAGAGATAGAGGAAGGAGATTCCAGTGGAGGAGGGCAAGAAGTTGGATTGGTCAGAAGCAAGATTGCACACAGGGAACATTGAGTAGAAAAAGACCAGCAGAATGGAGAGGCCGAGTTGGAGAATAGAATGAGAGAAGAGAAGCAAGGTAAACGGGGGCAAGACCATGAAGAGATTTAAACACTAGACAAAGCAAGTTGTATTTGAGTTGAGAGGAAACAAAACGCCATCCAAGGGAGTCAAGAGCAGAGGAAATTGAGTCTCGGTAAGAGTGTAAACAAAGTGATAGAATAGAAGAGTGAAAGATTGATTTGAGAGGGGCAAGGCGTGAGGAGGTAAGACCATCGAATAAGACAGAGCAGTAAAAGAGTCGAGAAAAGACTAGCGAGGAGACCAGAAGCTTAGTGGCATGAAAGGTAAGAAAAGGGCAAATATTTACATATATTGTAAAGGTGGAATCGACAGGCACATGAGGTGAGAGAGATATGATGGGCAAAGGAAAGATCAGAGTCAAAGTAAAGGCCAAGAATGCGAGCAGTAGAGGAGAAAGAGAGATTAGAGGCAGGAAAGGAGATATAGGGAGGAGGAGACGAGGATGGATGAGTATTTGTGGGAAAGAAAAGGACTTCAGTCTCTCCGGGTTTCGAGTAAGGAAGTGAGAAGTCATCCACCATTTGATGCAGTGAGGCAAGATGAAAGGGTCAAATGGATGTCCAGTGAGAAAGAAGAGAAGGAAAGAAAGAGCTGAATGTCATCAGCGTAGAAGTGATGCGATACTCCGAAAGATGAGAGGATGGGAGCAAGAAAGGAAGTCTATAAGGAAAAGAGAAAAGGACCAAGGACAGACCCTTGTGGGACTCCGTGATCGAGAGTGAGAGAAGAAGTGGTGTTGTCACCCCAGGAAATGGTGAAAAGTTCATTTAGATAAGTAGATGTACAGATAGATGTTGAAATGCATAACCTGTACCACCTGTTCTGCAAATCACACACATTGCTCTTTCTTGTGAGTTGCAAGGCAGCTTTGGTGGAAAGTGGCCAGAAATACTGCCTTGCAGGTCACACAAAAACTCATCAATGATTTCGGGTGAAGTTGCGGCTCCTGTTTTTCCACCCTGGTAGGTCAGAAAGACAGACAGGATTAAAAAAACATAGGAAAGTCTGACATGTGACTGAATCGGCCCACATTCTACAAGCTCTAGATAGCCTGTTGGGAAGTCAGTCAATTCCACCAAATCTCAACCCATGGCCACTTACCCCACAGACTTGCAACCACACTAGAATCTTCCCAGCACTATGGAAAACATACTCTGTTAATATGGTTTTATGCTGTGCCGAATCGCCAAAATAGTCTCCGAGAGCCTAGGTTTGTCCATGGAGTGGTGTACTGGCGCCCGCCAGGGGTATAGAAACCGTAGGCTGCAGAAAGAAAGAAAACAATGGTGGAGAAATCATGAGTTTGACGGTAACTGTATCATATTTCTGTGGACTTGCTGCCAAACTCATTTACAGTGTTAATCCCATATTTGGAGACCATAGTACTCAATGGCGATTTCTGTAGATTTATCGTGTACTGTTATTCTACTGCAGTACATCCACTCATTTTTGGAGAAGAAGTGGAGGATTTACGTCCAGCATATAGGCATAAGCTGAAGGCAAATCTTTCACTTATAGGCATAAACTGAAGGTAAATCCTTCACTTATAGGCATCCTTCACTTATAGGCTTAAACCGAAGGTAAATCCTTCACTTATAGGCATAAGCTGAAGGCAAATCCTTCACTTATAGGTATATGTTGTAGGTAAAACCTTCACTTATTGGCATGAACTGAAGGTAAATCCTTCACTTATAGGTATATGTTGGAGGTAAATCCTTCACTTATAGGCATAAACTGAAGGTAAATCCTTCACTTATAGGCATAAGCTGAAGGTAAATTCTTCACTTATAGGTATATGTTGTAGGTAAATCCTTCACTTATAGGCATAAACTGAAGGTAAATCCTTCACTTATAGGTATATGTTGTAGGTAAATCCTTCACTTATAGGCATAAACTGAAGGTAAATCCTTCACTTATAGGCATCCTTCACTTATAGGCATAAACTGAAGGTACATTCTTCACTTATAGGCATAAGCTGAAGGTAAATCCTTCACTTATAGGAATATGTTGTAGGTAAATCCTTCACTTATAGGCATATACTGAAGGTAAATCCTTCACTTATAGGCATCCTTCACTTATAGGCATAAACTGAACGTAAATCCTTCACTTATAGGCATAAGCTGAAGGTAAATCCTTCACTTATAGGTATATGTTGTAGGTAAATCCTTCACTTATAGGCATAAACTGAAGGTAAATCCTTCACTTATAGGCATAAACTGAAGGTAAATCCTTCACTTATAGGCATCCTTCACTTATAGGCATAAACTGAAGGTAAATCCTTCACTTATAGGCATAAGCTGAAGGTAAATCCTTCACTTATAGGTATATGTTGTAGGTAAATCCTTCACTTATAGGCATAAACTGAAAGTAAATCCTTCACTTATAGGTATATGTTGTAGGTAAATCCTTCACTTATAGGCATAAACAGAAAGTAAATCCTTCACTTATAGGTATATGTTGGAGGTAAATCCTTCACCTATAGGCATCCTTCACTTATAGGCATAAATTGAAGGTAAATCCTTCACTTATAGGCATAAGCTGAAGGTAAATTCTTCACTTATAGGTATATGTTGTAGGTAAATCCTTCACTTATAGGCATAAACTGAAGGTAAATCCTTCACTTATAGGTATATGATGGAGGTAAATCCTTCAGTTATAGGCATAAACTGAAGGTAAATCCTTCACTTATAGGTATATTTTGTAGGTAAATCCTTCACTTATAGGCATCCTTCACTTATAGGCATAAACTGAAGGTAAATCCTTCACTTATAGGAATATGTTGTAGGTAAATCCTTCACTTATAGGCATATACCGAAGGTAAATCCTTCACTTATAGGCATCCTTCACTTATAGGCATAAACTGAAGGTAAATCCTTCACTTATAGGCATAAGCTGAAGGTAAATCCTTCACTTATAGGTATATGTTGTAGGTAAATCCTTCACTTATAGGCATAAACTGAAGGTAAATCCTTCACGTATAGGCATCCTTCACTTATATGCATACACTGAAGGTAAATCATTCACTTATAGGCATAAGATGAAGGTAAATCCTTCACTTATAGGTATAAATTGAAGGTAAACCCTTCACTTATAGGCATCCTTTACTTATAGGCATAAACTGAAGGTAAATTCTTCACTTATAGGCATATGCTGAAGGTAAATCCTTCACTTATAGGCATAAACTGAAGGTAAATCCTTCACTTATAGGCATCCTTCACTTATAGGCATAAACTGAAGGTAAATCCTTCACGTATAGGCATCCTTCACTTATTGGCATAAACTGAAGGTAAATCCTTCACTTATAGGCATAAGCTGATGGTAAATCCTTCACTTATAGGTATATGTTGTAGGTAAATCTTTCACTTAGAGGCATAAACTGAAGGTAAATCCTTCACCTATTGGCATCCTTCACTTATAGGCATAAACTGAAGGTAAATTCTTCACTTATAGGCATATGCTGAAGGTAAATCCTTCACGTATAGGTATATGTTGTAGGTAAATCCTTCACTTATAGGCATAAGCTGAAGGTAAATTCTTCACTTATAGGTATATGTTGTAGGTAAACCCTTCACTTATAGGCATAAACTGAAGGTAAATCCTTCACTTATAGGTATATGTTGGAGGTAAATCCTTCAGTTATAGGCATAAACTGAAGGTAAATCCTTCACTTATAGGTATATTTTGTAGGTAAATCCTTCACTTATAGGCATCCTTCACTTATAGGCATAAATTGAAGGTAAATCCTTCACTTATAGGCATAAGCTGAAGGTAAATTCTTCACTTATAGGTATATGTTGTAGGTAAACCCTTCACTTATAGGCATAAACTGAAGGTAAATCCTTCACTTATAGGTATATGTTGGAGGTAAATCCTTCAGTTATAGGCATCCTTCACTTATAGGCATAAACTGAAGGTACATTCTTCACTTATAGGCATATGCTAAAGGTAAATCCTTCACTTATAGGAATATGTTGTAGGTAAATCCTTCACTTATAGGCATATACTGAAGGTAAATCCTTCACTTATAGGCATCCTTCACTTATAGGCATAAACTGAAGGTAAATCCTTCACTTATAGGCATAAGCTGAAGGTAAATCCTTCACTTATAGGTCATGTTGTAGGTAAATCCTTCACTTATAGGCATAAACTGAAGGTAAATCCTTCACTTATAGTTATATGTTGGAGGTAAATCCTTCACTTATAGGCATAAGCTGAAAGTAAATCCTTCACTTATAGGTATATGTTGTAGGTAAATCCTTCACTTATAGGCATCCTTTACTTATAGGCATAAACTGAAGGTAAATCCTTCACTTATAGGTATAAGCTGAAGGTAAATCCTTCACTTATAGGCATCCTTCACTTATAGGCATATGCTGAAGGTAAATCCTTCCCTTATAGGCATAAGCTGAAGGTAAATCCTTCACTTATAGGTATATGTTGTAGGTAAATCCTTCACTTATAGGCATAAACTGAAGGTAAATCCTTCACTTATAGGCATCCTTCACTTATAGGCATAAACTTATGGTAAATCATTCACTTATAGGCATAAACTGAAGGTAAATCCTTCCCTTATAGGCATAAGCTGAAGGTAAATCCTTCACTTATAGGTATATGTTGTAGGTAAATCCTTCACTTATAGGCATAAACTGAAGGTAAATCCTTCACTTATAGGCATCCTTCACTTATAGGCATAAACTTAAGGTAAATCATTCACTTATAGGCATAAGCTGAAGGTAAATCCTTCCCTTATAGGCATAAACTGAAGGTAAATCCTTCACTTATAGGTATAAACTGAAGGTAAATCCTTCACTTATAGGCATCCTTCACTTATAGGCATAAGCTGAAGGTAAATCCTTCCCTTATAGGCATAAGCTGAAGGTAAATCCTTCACTTATAGGTATATGTTGTAGGTAAATCCTTCACTTATAGGCATGAACTGAAGGTAAAACCTTCACTTATAGGCATCCTTCACTTATAGGCATAAACTTAAGGTAAATCATTCACTTATAGGCATAAACTGAAGGTAAATCCTTCACTTACAGGTATATGTTGTAGGTAAATCCTTCACATATAGGCATAAACTGAAGATAAATCCTTCGCTTACAGGTATATGTTGTAGGTAAATCCTTCACATATAGGCATAAGCTGAAAGTACATCCTTCACTTATAGGTATATGTTGTAGATAAATCCTTCACTTATAGGCATAAACTGAAGGTAAATCCTTCACTTATAGCCATAAGCTGAAAGTACATCCTTCACTTATAGGTATATGTTGTAGATAAATCCTTCACTTATAGGCATAAACTGAAGGTAAATCCTTCACTTATAGGCATGAGCTGAAGGTTAATCCTTCGCTTATAGGTATATGTTGTAGGTAAATCCTTCACTTATAGGCATAAACTGAAGGTAAATCCTTCACGTATAGGCATCCTTCACTTATTGGCATAAACTGAAGGTAAATCCTTCACTTATAGGCATAAGCTGAAGGTAAATCCTTCACTTATAGGTATATGTTGTAGGTAAATCTTTCACTTAGAGGCATAAACTGAAGGTAAATCCTTCACCTATAGGCATCCTTCACTTATAGGCATAAACTGAAGGTAAATTCTTCACTTATAGGCATATGCTGAAGGTAAATCCTTCACGTATAGGTATATGTTGTAGGTAAATCCTTCACTTATAGGCATAAACTGAAGGTAAATCCTTCACTTATAGGCATCCTTCACTTGTAGGCATAAGCTGAAGGTAAATCCTTCACTTATAGGTATATGTTGGAGGCAAATCCTTCACTTATAGGCATCCTTCACTTATAGGCATACGCTGAAGGTAAATCCTTCACTTATAGGCATATGCTGAAGGTAAATCCTTCACTTATAGGTATATGTTGCAGGTAAATCCTTCACTTTTAGGCATAAACTGAAGGTAAATCCTTCACTTATAGGCATAAGATGAAGGTAAATCCTTCACTTATAGGTATATGTTGGAGGTAAATCCTTCACTTATAGGCATCCTTCACTTATAGGCATAAACTGAAGGTAAATCCTTCACTTATAGGCATATGCTGAAGGTAAATACTTCACTTATAGGCATAAACTGAAGGTAAAGCCTTCACTTATAGTCATAAACTGAAGGTAAATCCTTCACTTATAGGCATACGTTGTAGGTAAATCCTTCACATATAGGCATACGTTGTAGGTAAATCCTTCACTTATAGGCATAAACTGAAGGTAAATCCTTCACTTATAGGTATATGTTGGAGGTAAATCCTTCAGTTATAGGCATCCTTCACTTATAGGCATAAACTGAAGGTACATTCTTCACTTATAGGCATAAGCTGAAGGTAAATCCTTCACTTATAGGAATATGTTGTAGGTAAATCCTTCACTTATAGGCATAAACTGAAGGTAAATCCTTCACTTATAGGCATAAACTGAAGGTAAAGCCTTCACTTATAGTCATAAACTGAAGGTAAATCCTTCACTTATAGGCATACGTTGTAGGTAAATCCTTCACATATAGGCATACGTTGTAGGTAAATCCTTCACTTATAGGCATAAACTGAAGGTAAATCCTTCACTTATAGGTATATGTTGGAGGTAAATCCTTCAGTTATAGGCATCCTTCACTTATAGGCATAAACTGAAGGTACATTCTTCACTTATAGGCATAAGCTGAAGGTAAATCCTTCACTTATAGGAATATGTTGTAGGTAAATCCTTCACTTATAGGCATAAACTGAAGGTAAATCCTTCACTTATAGGCATCCTTCACTTATAGGCATAAACCGAAGGTAAATCCTTCACTTATAGGCATATGCTAAAGGTAAATCCTTCACTTATAGGTATATGTTGTAGGTAAATCCTTCACTTATAGGCATAAACTGAAGGTAAATCCTTCACCTATAGTTATATGTTGGAGGTAAATCCTTCACTTATAGGCATAAGCTGAAAGTAAATCCTTCAACTATAGGTATATGTTGTAGGTAAATCCTTCACTTATAGGCATAAACAGAAGGTAAATCCTTCACTTATAGGCATAAGCTGAAGGTAAATCCTTCCCTTATAGGCATAAGCTGAAGGTAAATCCTTCACTTATAGGTATATGTTGTAGGTAAATCCTTCCCTTATAGGCATAAGCTGAAGGTAAACCCTTCACTTATAGGCATCCTTTACTTATAGGCATAAACTGAAGGTAAATCCTTCACTTATAGGCATAAGCTGAAGGTAAATCCTTCCCTTATAGGCATAAGCTGAAGGTAAATCCTTCACTTATAGGTATATGTTGTAGGTAAATCCTTCCCTTATAGGCATAAGCTGAAGGTAAATCCTTCACTTATAGGTATATGTTGTAGGTAAATCCTTCACTTATAGGCATAAACTGAAGGTAAATCCTTCACTTATAGGCATGAGCTGAAGGTTAATCCTTCACTTATAGGCATCCTTCACATATAGGCATAAACTGAAGGTAAATCCTTCGCTTATAGGTATATGTTGGAGGTAAATCCTTCACTTATAGGCATAAGCTGAAAGTACATCCTTCACTTATAGGCATAAGCTGAAAGTACATCCTTCACTTATAGGCATAAACTGAAGGTAAATCCTTCACTTATAGGCATGAGCTGAAAGTACATCCTTCACTTATAGGCATAAACTGAAGGTAAATCCTTCACTTATAGGTATATGTTGCAGGTAAATCCTTCACTTTTAGGCATAAACTGAAGGTAAATCCTTCACTTATAGGCATAAAATGAAGGTAAATCCTTCACTTATAAGTATATGTTGGAGGTAAATCCTTCACTTATAGGCATCCTTCACTTATAGGCATAAACTGAAGGTAAATCCTTCACTTATAGGCATATGCTGAAGGTAAATACTTCACTTATAGGCATAAACTGAAGGTAAAGCCTTCACTTATAGTCATAAACTGAAGGTAAATCCTTCACTTATAGGCATACGTTGTAGGTAAATCCTTCACATATAGGCATACGTTGTAGGTAAATCCTTCACTTATAGGCATAAACTGAAGGTAAATCCTTCACTTATAGGTATATGTTGGAGGTAAATCCTTCGATTATAGGCATCCTTCACTTATAGGCATAAACTGAAGGTACATTCTTCACTTATAGGCATAAGCTGAAGGTAAATCCTTCACTTATAGGAATATGTTGTAGGTAAATCCTTCACTTATAGGCATAAACTGAAGGTAAATCCTTCACTTATAGGCATCCTTCACTTATAGGCATAAACTGAAGTTAAATCCTTCACTTATAGGCATATGCTAAAGGTAAATCCTTCACTTATAGGTATATGTTGTAGGTAAATCCTTCACTTATAGGCATAAACTGAAGGTAAATCCTTCACCTATAGTTATATGTTGGAGGTAAATCCTTCACTTATAGGCATAAGCTGAAAGTAAATCCTTCAACTATAGGTATATGTTGTAGGTAAATCCTTCACTTATAGGCATAAACAGAAGGTAAACCCTTCACTTATAGGCATCCTTTACTTATAGGCATAAACTGAAGGTAAATCCTTCACTTATAGGCATAAGCTGAAGGTAAATCCTTCCCTTATAGGCATAAGCTGAAGGTAAATCCTTCACTTATAGGTATATGTTGTAGGTAAATCCTTCCCTTATAGGCATAAGCTGAAGGTAAATCCTTCACTTATAGGTATATGTTGTAGGTAAATCCTTCACTTATAGGCATAAACTGAAGGTAAATCCTTCACCTATAGGCATCCTTCACTTATAGGCATAAACTTAAGGTAAATCATTCACTTATAGGCATAAGCTGAAGGTAAATCCTTCACTTACAGGTATATGTTGTAGGTAAATCCTTCACATATAGGCATAAACTGAAGGTAAATCCTTCACTTATAGGTATATGTTGGAGGTAAATCCTTCACTTATAGGCATAAACAGAAGGTAAACCCTTCACTTATAGGCATCCTTTACTTATAGGCATAAACTGAAGGTAAATCCTTCACTTATAGGCATAAGCTGAAGGTAAATCCTTCCCTTATAGGCATAAGCTGAAGGTAAATCCTTCACTTATAGGTATATGTTGTAGGTAAATCCTTCCCTTATAGGCATACGCTGAAGGTAAATCCTTCACTTATAGGTATATGTTGTAGGTAAATCCTTCACTTATAGGCATAAACTGAAGGTAAATCCTTCACCTATAGGCATCCTTCACTTATAGGCATAAACTTAAGGTAAATCATTCACTTATAGGCATAAGCTGAAGGTAAATCCTTCACTTACAGGTATATGTTGTAGGTAAATCCTTCACATATAGGCATAAGCTGAAAGTACATCCTTCACTTATAGGTATATGTTGTAGATAAATCCTTATCTTATAGGCATAAACTGAAGGCAAATCCTTCAATTATAGGCATCCTTCACTTATAGGCATAAACTGAAGGTAAATCCTTCACTTATAGGCATGAGCTGAAGGTTAATCCTTCGCTTATAGGTATATGTTGTAGGTAAATCCTTCACTTATAGGCATAAACTGAAGGGAAATCCTTCACGTATAGGCATCCTTCACTTATTGGCATAAACTGAAGGTAAATCCTTCACTTATATGCATAAGCTGAAGGTAAATCCTTCACTTATATGTATACGTTGTAGGTAAATCCTTCACTCTTAGGCATAAACTGAAGGTAAATCCTTCACCTATAGGCATAAACTGAAGGTAAATCCTTCACCTATAAGCATAAACTGAAGGTAAATCCTTCACTTATAGGCATACGCTGAAGGTAAATCCTTCACTTATAGGCATACACTGAAGGTAAATCCTTCACTTATAGGAATATGTTGTAGGTAAATCCTTCACTTATAGGCATCCTTCACCTATAGGCATATGCTGAAGGTAAATCCTTCACTTATAGGTATATGTTGGAGGTAAATCCTTCACTTATAGGCATCCTTCACCTATAGGCATACGCTGAAGGTAAATCCTTCACTTATAGGTATATGTTGGAGGTAAACCCTTCACTTATAGGCATCCTTCACTTATAGGCATAAACCAAAGGTAAATACTTCACTTATAGGCATAAGATGAAGGTAAATCCTTCACTTATAGGCATAAACTGAAGCTAAATCCTTCACATATAGGCATAAGATGAAGCTAAATACTTCACTTATAGGAATAAACTGAAGGTAAACCCTTCACTTATAGGAATAAACTGAAGGTAAACCCTTCACTTATAGGCATAAACTGAAGGTAAATCCTTCACTTATAGGCATAAACTGAAGGTAAATCCTTCACTTATAGGCATAAGATGAAGCTAAATACTTCACTTATAGGAATAAACTGAAGGTAAACCCTTCACTTATAGGAATAAACTGAAGGTAAACCCTTCACTTATAGGCATAAACTGAAGGTAAATCCTTCACTTATAGGTATGTGTTGGAGGTAAAACCTCCACTTCACTTCCAAACTTGGAGTTCACTGGTGTGGGAAAATAACTGGCCAGTTGTGGTAATTCCCTTAATGTCTTTTTCCTGCTACTTTTCCCCATATCACCAGACTTGTAATGAGGTTTTAATGACTTTTTTGATGTGTCTCACTTTCCAAACCTCCATTCCACAACACCAACAGACAGGGCAATCTGTCTACACCAAAAAGTGCTCTCCTCTCTCCCACTTTTCCAGTTGCCTGAAATGTTATTTGAGAGACTTCCCATAAATACGTTCTCCCGAGAGGCCAATATGGGTTGAGAAGCATCAGCCGCATCTTGCATTGCCTGACATGTAACTGACTCGTTTCCAGCCCCGATGACGTAGCTGAGGCCTCCCGCCTTGTGGGAAACATTGAGATTTCGGAAAATCCACCTCTCTTTCCGGCTTCACTGGTTTTGCCAACACAATGCAGCTCTCGGGCTGTTCCTCCATACTCCCTGTGGAAGACTGGCCCACGGGAGACCTGGAGAGATTTCCCAACACAAAGATACTCTGAGCGGCCTCTTAGGCGGGCTGTGGAATTCCGCCTCTCATATAACCAATTACCTCAGCCTTACTGGTCTCCACAACCTGCTGTGATTCTTGTATTTTCTCCATCAGCATTTCCCATAAGAACATATGATGTCCATCTGTTACTCATCCTTGCAACTCCTTCAACCAATACAGCAGTCTATGCCCGGAAGTCTGATATTTGGGTACGACATGCATTCATCCACATCCCTTTTTTTCGATGGGTTTTTTGCCTATTTGTTCTCTTAAGAAACCATACAAAAAAATAGGTGGCTGTAGGGAACGGTATATAATGGGTGGGAGGGTCGGAAATAGTGATAGATTAATTGAGGGTTGGGTGGACCCCCTAACCACCAAAAAGAAAAAGAATATTTCTGATGGGCTTTAAAAAAATGGCAAAACCCATCGAAAAAATGCATGCCGGTAAATGAACATAAAACCGATATTTGGTCAGGGATGCTGTCACAAAATGCATCTTTCCAGCCTCCTTTGCAATCTACACTGCATATTTGCCCCTGTGGGTAATTACATAGCATTTGAAAAAAATGAGAAAAGTGTTTTTCAGGAGTCGAATAATAAGAAACTATTTGGCCGGAGCCAAAAATATTTTTTTCAGCGGAATTTGTTTGAATACTTACTCAAAGCCGAAGTTTCGTACACCCCTAATTTTAACAATTGAACAAACCAGGTGCAATACTGGCTCAGTGGAACAGACCACTGACCAGTTTTGTTTGTTTCTAAAATAATGCACCAGGAAGCGAGGGTTTTGGTCTGTTTATGATTCCTTGACTGCTGGAGAGAAGATGAAATTGGAAAGCAAAACTGGAAGAATCGGATCATATTATGTTACTTTTCTGAAACAGGGAAATGGGGACCCTATAGCACTCATGCGACCCCCATGAAATCTTTAAGAAGAAGAAGAAGATTGCTTGATTGTTTCATCGGCCCAATATAGTTGTGCTTATGCATTCGATTGCTCTCAGATCTCACCCAAACAGCTGTTTGAGAGAGTTAAAAAAAATAGCAGACTGTATTGGCAAAGCTGATGTTCAATATGAATTTCCATATGCAAATGTTTAGATTTGCATATGATTTGCAGATGAGATGCGAGGACAGATACGTCAGCCAGGTCTAGAAGGGAGGCACTGGACAGAACGAGGATAGGGAACTGACATCCATTGATTACAGACAAACGCACACCACACTAGACGTTTCGAGTATTGGCACTCCCAGCCTAGAGCCATTCTTGCAACAGATTGTGGGTTTAGCGGGCATCACGATTGCACAGCAGAATAGTGCCAGTCACATCCTGTGCCCACAGTGGGGCAGATTATAACCGGGGCATGATGTGTGTGGGTGGGGAACTGCAGAGAGGGAGGAAATGAAAGGCAGCTGCTAATCTGCCCACTGGGCAGCAGCCAAGGAATGATTACTTCGCCGAGCAGAGCCTAGTATAAAATGCATGATCTTTGTGTTGCATGGCTAGATTCTGGCAGGCCTGGCTTCCTGTAGCAGTGCTACTCAACTCAAAAGCCATGCCACCTGCATGATCCACCTCAGCACCTCAATACCCAGTATTGTGTTTGCATTTACTAGGAACCAACTCAGAAACTCAATGACCCATTACTGTATTAGCATTTGGTAGGACCCACCTCAGCACCCCAATACCCCCAGTGCTTTATTTGGATTTGGAAGGGTCTAACTCATTGCCCCAGTGTTTTATTTACATTTGGTAGGATCCGCCTCGGCATCTCAATGCCCCAGTATTTGTTTGCATTTTATCGGATCAACCATAGCACCTCAATTCCAAAATGTTTTATTTAAATTTACTAGAATCCAACTCATTACCCCAGTATTTTATATGTATTTGCTTGGATCCACTGCTGCACCTCAAACCCCAGTATTGTATTTGCATTATGTCGGTTTCACCTCAGCACGTGCAATATTTATTTGCATTTGGTAGTTGGACTGTATGGTATTGTTAATTGTGAACATATGGTGTCCGGGAAACATTTTCTGAGCATTTTTTGGTGTAAATGATGAAATGCTAGCGCATCTCAACTTTTGTGCAAAAATAATGATGCACTACATTTACAAGCGACATTCGAAAACGTGCAAAGTTGATGGCCGCTTTTAAATTCCATTTCCCACCGTTTGCATATTTGCACAGCTCAGGAGGTCATTTCTGCACATTATAAAGTGCATCCCATATATTCACAAATGGGATGCAATTTCATTTTTTTTTTAAATTATTAACATTCCACTGTGCTTGCTTGCAGCAAGTGCAGCATTATAAGGTTGTTTCCTGACCCCTTCATGCATTTTATGTTCTATCCCTCAAACAGGGATAGAAATGCTTTTCATTTTTACATTTCACTTTGAAATGCACTCCAAGCACTACTGTGGGTGTTCGGAGCCTGTAATATTTCCTTGACGGGAGAGTGCAAGGGGGCGTCATTTGCACTATGTGAGAAACCAGAAGGTGTCTCACCCACTAGTCCCTGGGTTTCTGTCATCCAGGTGGCCAGGATACAGCCATCGCTTTTGGATCCAGTCTCTGGGGGCGGACCAGTTCAGGAGGATCACCTGGATGATGGGTCTTCGGGGAGTGGGAATCGGAACACCGAATGGTGAGATTCGGTATTCCCTTACTTATAATACCTTTACCCCATCCTACCAACCCTTCCCCACATTAACAACACAAACACTTTCTCACGAACAGCCCTCTATGTGAGAAAACAGACTAACACCCGAGCAGTATGCCTGACGTGTCCCAATACAATGGCCAGCCAAGGTCAGGCAATTACTGACCATCACTCACAACTGACTTCAAATACGCTTACTCACACAGATAAAAGGCAGAGCACAAGAGCACACTCTAAGCGAGGCAAAGCACACAAGGAAACAGCAATTCCAAGATGGCAGTTTAACAAGAGGAGAAAGATGGCGAAACAGAAGGGGATTGCAAGGAGGGAAGTTCCCTTGACCTTTTTTGACAAGGAACCTTTGCTTTCATGAGCCCTTGAAATTGGAAAGCCTAAAACCAGGAAAACAGGCTGAAGAATCCTGCGTTGTGTGTCGGAGATGCCGGGGCCCTCCCGCATCAATGATCAAGGTGGGGAGAATTACCAGCCACTGTGGTACAGTCCTTGACTCCAACAGCAAAGCAGCGTCAGTGAAATCAGCATAGCCGGTGAGTTGGGGAGACCAATACAAGACCGGTCTGTGTTGAAGCCAAGGTTGCAAGCAGAAACATTGTATGGCGAGCGCTGGAACGAACATTGTTTGAAATGCATGTGATAAAAGATGCAAGTAATGTTGAACTGCTGATGAGTGATTGAACTTTGAAACAAAGATAGGATACCTTTGACAGAGTGGTCCGACACCACGTGGGTGCTCAATCGAAGGTCTCTGGTAAGTATACAGCAGAAAAGTCAAAGAGTTGTAGAGAATTGTGAATCGAAGTGGTCCTGCGATGGTTCACTCAATACCCAGTGCACAATCGAAAGTCTTCGATGTTGATAAAGTAAAGAACATTTGTGGGAAAGTTGATAAAGTTGGTCCGAGCCCCGCAGAGGGAGATCAATTGAAAGCCAGATGGAGGGGGATTTTGGTGAAGTGAAAATCACCAGAGAATGTTTTGTGTCGAAGTGGGTCTGAGCCTGGCAGAGGTGGACCCAATGTGAACAGAGAATCACCCGAGAATTTGTATGTGTGAAATCCTAAGAAGGTGGGTCTGAACCCAGTGGAGGGGGACCCGGGGTGAACAGAAAATCATCTGAGAATTTGTACGTGTGAACCCTAAGGAGAAAGGAACGTTATTTGTTGTATGGCACCAGGCCCTCTGAAAAAGAGACTTTGAATGGCAAAGAGAATTTGGCACAGAAGGCCATGATGTTGATGTTTTGAACTGCACACTTGTACTAGAGAAGCCAGAGATTGTGTTAAGCTCGAGTGTGCCACCTCGTCCCGTGCTGAAAACATGAGGAAGGGAAGCCAATGGCTTCAATATGCTGACATATTATTTCTTGAACACTTTTCTTTTGCATAACATTGTTTCCCACACTATTTGTATTTATAAGTAAGGATTGGCAATAGGTCTATTATTATAGGCCTTTCTATTTTGACAAGACACCACTAAGACTGTGTTATTATTATTTGATGGTCGTAGCTTGCTCCCATCTGTAGATTTAGAATTAGATGAACTATGGTCACTTGTGTCTGTCTTACTGTCTGATACCATGCCTTCCTTACAAATGCAACACAGCACCCTGAAAATGTGTACTTCATCTTTGAGAAAAAGGTGATCTGCGCATCTCCAAAAATGGGGCATATAAAAACGCATCCCATGCATGATTTCTTGTTGCATCGGTTTTAAAACATTGGTTTCATCGTGTCCCTCTGATGATTAGCTATGCCCCCATTGCCCTCACCCCCTTTCAACTTAGGAACAGGCAAAGAAATGGAAGAGGCATGGAGTGCCACACAACCTTCTGGGAGTAGGGGAAAAGCAGGTGGAGTGATCTGATCATTGCGGCTGGTGCCTCTTATGGGTTGCAGAGTTATGAAGTCACAGAAGATGCTGAGCAGCTGTTACGGGTACACCTAAGTACAGGCTATTGGCATAAGCGACCCTTGACAGAACTAAAGCTATAATCGCTTAGGTTTTCAGTTCTTGCAAGTTCTCACCTGGAAGACTAGGAAGTGACTTGTTTGTCTGCCTTTGGTGCGTTACATAGCACCAAACAACATAAAATAGATGTAAAAGTATATGAAAAACACCCTCGCTGAATTGGTTTGAAGAACTCTCAGCAAATCTCAATTCGTCCAACCATATAACTGAGGGAGTGGGCAGAGCCTACTATGATTTCTTATGGGCATTCAGGACGAACATAGATGCCATTAGCACTGAAGTTAATGGAAACATCTCTAAGTTCCACCATCTTGTGCTCTAAGCAGGCTTTCTGATTTGTTTCTGGGAACATTACACCTATGACTGCCCTGAATGCATTAACTCAGAGAAAATGAAGAACTACACAATTAGTTCACTTAACATCTGGGAAAGGTGTTCATTATTGCTGAAATGGCTGCTATGCTGGACTGCACCAGCTAGTGACAGCCCAGTGACATGAGTAAAGGGTTACACCAATGCTCTTTTTTTCAATGTTTTTTTTTCAAAGATTTTTTATTGAAAAAACTCATTGTATTTAAAAAAAATCATTTTGGGGGGTTCCCCTCAAATCCAACATCCCCTATTTTTAAAATCTATTCCTGACCACCCTACCCCTTATATGCAGTTTCTGACCCCTCTCCCTATATATTTGTATGAGTTTATTCATTAAATACATTTCAGAAAAAACTCATCAAAGAAATGTTGATGTAAGAACGTTATACGGAGTAAAGGCATGAGCAAAGTGATTCCTACTACTATGGGTGATGAGGCCGTTACCATACCGACAAAGCCTGGCCAAGAGGCAATTATTGATAATAACACCTGTAAATGGTGATAAAAAACAAAATTTCATCTCAGGCCAGGGCGCTCAGGTGAGTGTACTTTCATGATGAGAAATATGGTCCAATCGATAATAGCAACAAAGTAATGGAGGAAGGGGCACTTGATGATGTGAGGAATTTTGATTTTTTAATAATGAAAATGAATGATGGGAGATCAACATCTGAGAAATGTGCGTGACCATTACATGCACATTTCATCTGCTTCCCACACAAAACGCATAGTCACATGTACTCCAGGAAGACACAGCCTCCAGGTGCTGTCTTCTCCTGTCATATTGAGCTGCAATGTGACAGCCCCGGGTACAGCAAATCATCTCAAGTAGGGGGAAGGCACACCTTCCTCCAGCACGGGTAGCCTAATTTAAATATCAAAGGCTCCATGGATCTGCATTTCTTTTGTCCTCCAGCTGGTGGCAGTGCATACTAACAACATAATTGAGGCAAGCCTGCTGAGTGGGCTTGGTTGACAAAGAGTCAACAGGAAGGCGGAACTAACACCCCTTTGGTATGCAATGTGTCAACTTGAAGCTAGTTTCCACCTCTCTGTATGAAAGGCAGTGAATGGCTTGTCTGGGTCCTGCAGTTACCATAGGTGTCCCTGCAGAGCAGACCCCTTTCAGAGGGGAGAAGTATGTGGTTTGGGGGACACAGGAAGTCTGCTGCCAGCACCAACTTCAAGGGAACCCTACGCTTTAATCAAGAGTCACAGAGGCCTCTTGTAAGCCATAGAGGCAATTTGATCTACAACAGACAGGGAGATTGGTGGGACTTAGGTATATGTTGTGACCACCTTTATCTGTCCTGTTGCAGAGCACTCTGGTCCTTACCTCATGCATAACAGAAGATTGTTGTGGGAACCCAGGATTGGTGCATTAAGGTGGGCTTAGCCTGCACCAATCACTGAGGCCCATTTGGCTTTAAAAGTGGGCGGAACGCCTCACTTAGCAGATCATCTGAAGACTTCGAAAGGAGCAAGAAGAAGGACTCATTTGGATCCAAGCTGAAGGTACAGTCTACCTTACATCTTCCACCCGTGAAGGAAGGTCAGGAGTTCCAAGAGCGAGGCAAGATATCTCCCCTAAACATCTCCCAGGGAAAAGAGGGGGTTAGCAGCCTCAGAGGACCCGTCCAGCAGGTCCAGAACCAGTACCCAGCCAGCACAGAGCGTGCCCTGCTAGGTCCTGCCAGCAAGCTTCCGAGTCTCTGGACAAAGGCCAAGCCGTTGCCTGCAATCAGTCTCCTGAGCTTTGGGCAGTCCACCTTGAAAGGACACAAGCCCTGCGAAAAAGCTAAGAGGAGTGCCACACAAGCATCTTCCAGTGTCCATCTTTTAAGGACATTTTCGAGACAGTTGAGTCCTCAAACCGCATCCGGCTGCACAGCTGACTGTTGTCACGGTGCAGTCACAAGAGCTGTCCGAGCCGCCTCGACCAGCATTCAAGATCCACCAACCAGCACAGAGAGAATGATTCTTGGCCCAGAGCAGCTGTGCCAGACAGCCTGCAGAAGTCCGTCCAACCTCACTTGCCAAACTGCTTGTCGCCTCGTACCCACAGCTGTCTTCCGCCACTAACTTTGTCCCAAAGGCTGCACAGCGCCCTGGAACCGCCTCAACGCTATCGAGCATCAAGTACTTCTTCAGCACCAGGTACATTGTGGTTCCGCCCCCGCTGGTCCTTCTCCCAAGGCCCCTACAGACAGTTAAAACCCTTTGCCCCCTTGGTACTGGAACCGAATCACCTTGAACTGTAAGACTGATTGTTTTTCCAACTACCCTCCTGTCAGTATACAGAGTGCATCCCTTTTCTTTTGTGAAACTGTCTGTCCTCTGTGTTCCTTTACAGGGTGGTCGTATTTGTAGTCTGCTAGAACTGTCTGGTTTAGTAATAATAAAGTAGATATTTTTTATACAACCCTGACTGGACAGTCCCTTTTATCATTGGGTAACTAACCAACGATCCATGACCTTGCGGAGAAAAACCTGCCGTTCCGTCCACGTTACCGTAATTGGACAAGGAGCTCTTATAATTCACTTGTATTCCAATCTGTTTCGATCCTTTCTGGTGTACTAAAGGTGTGAGTTGATTGAGGGTTTAGAAACCAATATTCATCCCTGGACCACTGTTGCCCCAGAAGTTGATTTGTCACAGATGACTAGTCCCTTTTCACTTTCCATGTAGACCATTCGGGTTTGGGGGAATCTGGTAGACGAGGATGAAGCTGATTTGGGGACTAGAAAGTAGGAGAGCCATTGTCTCGCCTCTGAATCGATTGTCACCCCAAACCATTGAAAGTCATCGTTTCACTTTCCATGTAGACCATTCGGGTTTGGGGGAAGCTGGTAGACAAGGATGAAGCTGATTTGGGGACTAGAAAGTAGGAGAGCCATTGTCTCGCATCTGAATCGATTGTCACCCCAAACCATTGAAAGTCATCTTCTCAAATGTTGACTCAACTTAACCGGAGCCAGCACCTTCAAGCCAACTTGATGCCAGCTGAAGGTAGGATTGCATTGACTCAAACGTCTCCTCATCACCACAACCTTTGCAAAATCACTTAGAAGCCCAGCTTGACGCTGTTGAGCACCAAAGGAGGCCCTGTTTCCCTGGTCTACCATCGTGACTTTTAAGCCTCGCTTTTCTACCTTGTTCTTCATAGACATAACTAATGGCATCATAGCCAACTCTCTTGTCTGAACACCACTGATTATCTAGAGCGCTCTTTCTCTGTGTTTGCTTTACATGAGTGAGCTTGTGACGTTTTAGTTAGTTTGATGCATTGATTGTTTTGATTAAAATTCCTACATTTTAGGCCCCAGATCGTATCTGCAGGTACCCGCAGGAGAAGCAAGAAGCCAACAATAAGTAAGTGTGGCAAGGGCGGGGACAGAAGCAATTACTTCATGCCTTACTACCCTATCACTGAACCCTTGAAGTTAGACTGTTGTAAACTCTCCCATCTGTGGTACAATTCCAGCTAAAAAGTCCTCCTAACAGCATATTTGTGGTCTAGCGTGCCCAATAGCCTCTCTGTGAAACTTTAACATAGATATGTGCCCCATAGCCTCTCTGTGAAAGTTGAATTTAGAAATGTGCCCAATAGCCTCTCTGTGAAAGTTGAACATAGATATGTGCCCAATAGCCTCTCTGTGAAAGTTGAATTAGAAGTGTGCCCAATAGCCTCTCTGTGAAAGTTGAATTTAGAAGTGTGCCCATTAGCCTCTCTGTGAAACGTTGAACATAGATATGTGCTCAATAGCCTCTCTGTGAAAGTTGAATTAGAAGTGTGCCCAATACCCTCTCTGTGAAAGTTGAATTTAGAAGTGTGCCCAATATCCTCCTTGAAAAGTTGAATTTAGAAGTGTGCCCAATATCCTCTGTGAAAAGTTGAATTTAGAAGTATACCCAATAGCTTCTATGTGAAAGTTGAATTTAGAAGTGTGCCCAATAGCCTCTCTGTGAAAGTTGAACAAAGAAATATGCCCAATAGCCTCTCTGTGAAAGTTGGACATAGATATGTGCCCAATAGCCTATCTGTGAAAGTTGAACATAGATACGTGCCCAATAACCTCTCTGTGAAAGTTGAATTTAGAAGTGTGCCCAATAGCCTCTCTGTGAAATGTTGAACTTAGAAGTGTGCCCAATATCCTCTGTGAAAACATGAAGTTAAAAGTGCACCCAATATCCTCTCTATGAAAAGTTGAATTTAGAAGTGCGCCCAATAGCCTCTCTGTGAAAGTTGAACTTAGAAATGTGCCCAATAGATTCTATAAGAAAGTGGAATTTAGAAGTGTGCATAATAGCCTATCTTGAAAGCTCAATCTAGAAGTGCACCCAATAGCCTCTGAAGGTTGAATTTAGAAGTGTGCCCAATAGCCTCTCTGTGAAGGTTGAATTTAGAAGTGTGCCCAATAGCTTCTATGTGGAAGTTGAATCTAGAAGTGTGCCCAATATCCTCTCTGTGAAAAGTTGAACTTAGAAGTGTGCCCAATATCCTCTGTGAAAACTTGAAGTTAGAAGTGTACCCAATATCCTCTCTATGAAAAGTTGAATTAGAAGTGCACCCAATAGCCTATCTGTGAAAGTTGAACATAGATATGTGCCCAATAGCCTCTCTGTGAAAGTTGAATTTAGAAGTGTGCCCAATAGCCTCTCTGTGAAACGTTGAACTTAGAAGTGTGCCCAATATCCTCTGTGAAAACTTGAAGTTAAAAGTGCACCCAATATCCTCTCTATGAAAAGTTGAATTTAGAAGTGCGCCCAATAGCCTCTCTGTGAAAGTTGAACTTAGAAATGTGCCCAATAGATTCTATAGGAAAGTGGAATTTAGAAGTGTGCATAATAGCCTATCTTGAAAGCTCAATCTAGAAGTGCACCCAATAGCCTCTGAAGGATGAATTTAGAAGTGTGCCCAATAGCCTCTCTGTGAAGGTTGAATTTAGAAGTGTGCCCAATAGCTTCTATGTGAAAGTTGAACTTAGAAGTGTGCCCAATATCCTCTGTGAAAACTTGAAGTTAGAAGTGTACCCAATATCCTCTCTATGAAAAGTTGAATTAGAAGTGCACCCAATAGCATCTCTGTGAAAGTTGAACTTAGAAATGTGCCCAATAGATTCTATAGAAAGGTTGAATTTAGAAGTGTGCCCAATAGCCTCTCGGTGAAAGTTGAATTTAGAAGTGTGCGCAACATTCTTTCTGTGCAAATTGGAAATAGAAGTGCACCTAATATCCTTCCTAGGCAAACCTACACCTAAACATCCTCCCTGTACAAACCTGAACCTAAGGTAGACCCAATATCCCACCCGTGCAAAGCTGCACTTAGAACTCTGCAAAGTTTAACGCAGAAGTTTGTCTAATTGCCTGCTCTGGTTGAATCTTGAACTATACCTAATAGCCTCTCTGTGCAAAGTTGACTTTAGAACCATGCCTAACAGCATGCTTGGTTGAACCAAAGATCTTAGAATTATGCCTAATACCCTCTCTGCATAAAGTTGAATTGAGAAGTGTGCCTAATAGCGTGCCCTTGTTGAACTAACTAGCGTCCCTAATAGCTCCTCTACACATAGTTCAATTTAGAAGTACACCCAATAGCGTGCCCAGTGATAGAAGTGTGCCTAATAGCCTCTCTGTGCAAGACACAAATTCAGGAGTGCACCTAAAAAATCCTCGCTGTGCAAGACTTGAATTCAGAAGTGCGCTTAAACATCCACTCTGTGCAAAGCTGAATTTAGAAGTCCTCCTAATATCCTCGCTGTGCAAAGCTAAATTTAGAAGTGGACCTAATATGGCACCTTGCTAGAATCTTGCCTAATAACGTGCCCTAGTTAAATTCAGAAGTATCCCTTATACCCTCTCTGTGCAAATTGAACTTGGAAGTGTGCCTAATATCCTCTCTGTGTACATTGAACTTGGAAGTGTGCCTAATATCCTCTCTGTGTACATTGAACTTGGAAGTATGCCTAATATCCTCTCTGTATACATAATATCCCTCTCTGTGCAATAGTGTGCCCAGTAGCGTTAAGTTATTAGCTAAATATAGAAGCGTCCCTGATATCCTATCCGTACAAAACTCACATTTAGAAGTGGGCCTAATAGCGCCCCTTGCTTGAATCTAGAAGTGTGCCTAATAGCGTGCCCCCATTGAATTTAGAAATACAATTAGAAAGCCCTCCAAACTGCACTTAAAGTCCACCTAAAACCATACCTGTGGTGTTGCTACATTCAATTCCTCCCTAATAGCCTACCTGTATTCCAGCTTACTAGAAGAAAGCCTACCCAACAGCGTAACTGTGCTGTAGTTTCAAAACGGCCTAATATCTACAACCTAGTGCAACTAGTACACTAAAACCTAGAATAGGTGAATAATATCACCCTGCTTAGTAAGGAACCCTTAAACCAAGACTAATCCCACCCAATGATATAGCCAAACCTATAAAGTCTAATAAAGTGTAGATTGCACTTGAAAGTACACCTAATTGCTCGTACTAACAATGAGTGGACCCACTCCACCAGGGCCTCCCGGAAACGATCGACGTGGACCGCCTCCACTCTCCGGTCTGCCTCGCCTCCCGTCCCCCCTTCCCAAATCATCCCACCCTCCTTCACATCCCCTAACCTTCCCCTTTCCAAACACCAAGCCAGAGGGGCACAATGACGAACCAACAACCCTAAGACCACTGCTCCCCCGAACCCCACCACTGACCAGCCTACTTTGATCATGCCCGCCCCCTCACTATCATACCGGGCACACTCCGCCCTGCAATCATCCACCCCCGCCTTTCCCACAAACCCCCACCATCTTCCCCCCCAACCACACCCTTTCCCCTCCCGAAAAACTGCACGCCTAGCCCTAGCAAGAACAGAAGCCTCACCCCTCTCCCCCTCTGACCCTCCTACGCTCTCTCACACACCAATCGCAACAAAGACACTAAAGAGGAAACGTACCTGGTCCCCCTCATTCTCTCAGCACTCTTAGCCTCCACTGTCGCGACCCACCACCTCTTTCCCCCAATCACCACCTTTCCCCCTCTTTTCACCCTTCCTGAAACCCCTCTCCCTCGATTTCTCACCAACTGCAACTGAAACTCCTAACCGCCCACACCCCACCTTCAAATCTCCCAGGCCAAACCCAATCCTCCTAAGACACGCATCCACCCACTCCCACCCGAAACCCGCCAACTTTTCCACTCGCCCACTTCAACCACCCTACCCCTCTCCCTCCCCGGTTTCTACTCGCTCCCCCCCACCCTTCTGCTCCAGCTCCGACTCCAACCTCACCTACCGAAGTGAACTGCATCCTATTTAATGCCCGATCCGTAGCAAAAAACAGACACTGCATCTTTGACCTCCTCGCCTCTGACAAACCAAACCTGGTTTTCATCACCGAAACTTGGTTCTATGATGACTTCGCCCCAATTGCCAATGAAGCCTTCCCCCCTGACTACTCCCTCATCCCACTGAACTGTCCCTCAAGAGGTGGGGGAATAGCATTCGTCTTCAAGTCTCACTTCTACTACTCAATCATCGACAACCAACCTTCCAGTCCTTCCTGCGAATCACTCCTCGTTAAACTATCCCTCTCCCCGTCGTTCTCAGACAGCTTCCTAATAATCTACATACCCCCTGGCTACGACAGACAATTCTCAAACAACCTCTGCAACTCTATTGCCACTCTTCAACTAAACCATCCCAACCTCACCCTTCTTGGAGACTTCAACATATGGATCGACATCCCCACCAACCCAATGACACACTCTCTGGTTGACGGTCTAGACGCAATTAACCTCCAACCCCACATAAACGGCCCGACTCACTATAAAGGACACACACTTGATGCCATCTTTAGCTCCCACAACTGGATACATCTAAACACCCCCCACCCCTATCATCTGGTCCGATCACTTCATTGTTTCTTTCGCCATTCGCTCACCCGACCCCCTTCCCGTACTTGAATCTGAACTTCCAAATCTACGCAAATGCTGGAAAAAAATAATAATCGTTCCTGACCTAGCCGATGCACTCCTCCAGTCTCCACCACCTACCTGCTAACTCATTAAACAACTAACCCCGGACGCCTTCGACTCATGGCTCAACACCTCACTAATGCGGCTCACACCCTCTTGCAAACCATCAGCACGCCGTGGCCTGTTCCCTAGATGGTTCACACCTGAGTTGAAGACCACTAAACAACTGTATAAATACCTAGAACGCAAACAGCAGAAAGACAAAACCCAGGAGAGCAGAGCCACCCTGGCCCGACAACTTCATCAGTACAAGGCCGAAATCTGGAAAGCAAAAAAAGCCCACTACAACTCTCAAATCGTAAATTGCAAAAACCCAGCAAAGAACTTCATAAAATCATCTCCGAATTCACCAAACCAGCATGCACTACAACCATCCCGACCCCCTCACAATCACTTTGCGACTCACTCTCTCTCCACTTTTACGCCACGGCTCTCGAAAGAACAGATGCTCTAAACACCAAACTCGCTCTCTTACATCCACCAGGCAACCCTCCCCCCATACCGTCCAACCCACCGCCTGTGACCACTACGCAACCAACGTTTGAATCCTTTAGTCCAATATCACCAGACCAATTTCTAAAACTTCTATCTGCCCGCAAACCATCCGGCTCTCCGCTAGACCCTTGCCCGGCCACAACCCTCAAAGACATTTTGTCTCCACCTGCGCAGGAGAACACGTAAGATCCATCATAAATGACTCCCTTTCCTCGGGTATCTTTCCCGACGCATTCAAAACGGTTCATGTCAAACCTCTAATAAAATAACCTTCCCTCGACCCTCTCGAGCCCTAAAACTACCGCCCCATCTCAAACACCAGGTTCCTTGCCAAACTCATTGACCGAACCGCCTACTCCCAATTAAATGCCTTTGTCAATGCCAACAATCTCCTAGACCCTGCACAATCAGGTTTCAGAGCCCGTCACGGAACTGAAACCAACATAACCTCAATCTGGGATGACCTTAAAATGACGGCAGACTCCACGGGAAGCGCCGCATTAATCGTTCTTGACCTATCTGCCGCCTTCGACACAATCAATCACTCAATCCTCCTTGACTGCCTCCACTCCCTAGGAATTTGTGGAACCGCTCTTAAATGGATAGCTTCATTGCTCAAAGATGGGTACCAAATAACGATACTCTCCACCTATTCCTCCCAAGCCCGACCAGTCGACACGGGGGTCCCACAAGGAGCATGCATATCTGCCCTCTTGTTCAATCGCTACTTGATCACCCTCCCACCAATAATTTGTTCACACAACATCCTGTGTTACAACTACGCTGATGACACTCAACTAATTCTAAAACTCCTAAATTTAAAACCCAACTGCCTACCTGACCTCGCCTCCTGCCTCCTCGACATAGAGCTCTGGATGACCCAAAGCCACCTCTTGTTAAACCCCTCCAAAACTGAAATCATGGTATGTGGCAACTCCGAACTTCTTCCACACCCACTACCCTGGCCATCCGCCATGGGCAACTCACCAACCTCCTCTAAGTCAGTGAAAAACCTTGGATGCACCCTTGACTCGGACCTAACACTCTCGCGCCAAGTCAACAAGGTCTCAAAGTCATGCCACTACCATCTTAAAACTCTTAGGCGCATCTTTCCATATCTCTCCTTTCCCAACAGACTCTCCGTGGTCCAATCAATTGTTATATCAAGACTGGACTACGCAAACCCCCTCGACCTCGGAATCCACACTTACCAACTGAATAAACTTCAAAGGGCACAAAACGCCGCCGCCAAACTGCTACTTGCGCTCGGACCAAGAGACCACATCTCCCCAGCCCTCAAGACTCTGCACTGGCTTCCAGTGGCCCGAAGAGTGACTTTCAAAACCTTATGTATCTCCCATCGAGCACTGCATAAAACCGGACCTCAATATCTTCAAGACAAGCTAAAACCCTATCACCCTCCACGTACTCTAAGATCAAGCTCAGCCGGCCTCCTAGTCATACCTAAGACAACTCAGTCAGGTTAGGCGGATCATCATTCTCATCCTTGGCCCCCACGCTGTGGAACGCACTCCCACCCCTCATCCACCTTACTGAAGATCTAATGTCTTTCCGCAAACTACTGAAAACCTGGCTCTTCCCCTAAACCAACCCGTAATTAAACTAACCCAAACAGAATTAAAGCATCTCAATGACACCAATCCAACAAACCCCTAGATCCGAGAAACCGACATCCAACAACCGACAATATAAACTAAAAGGACAAACAGAATAGAACGAGTAAAGTAGATCAAATCAGTAAAGTGGATAATAAGGAATAATCGTAGGAAAACAGTAACGAGATTTAAATTAATGAAATGGATGTAATGCATGAAGAATGAACAATGTGAAGGGAGTGGATGAAATAGTTAGAATGGATGAAGCGCGTGGAACGGATGAATGCGCTGAGTGGATGAATGCGTTGAGCAGATGAGTGTGTAGAGCGGATGAGTGTATAGAACGGATGAGTATATTGACCGGATGAGTGTGTAGAACGGTTGGATGTGTAGAGCGGACGAGTGTGTAGGGCGGAGGAGTGCATAAGTGCAGAGGAGCGTGTAGAACGCAAGAGTGCGTAGAGCAGATGAATGTGCAGAACAGAGAAGTGTAGAGTGTGTAGAGCGGAGAAGGGTGTATTGCAGATGAGTGCGGAAGAGTGTGTAGAACACTGGAGCAGGTGAAAGTGCTGTCCGGATGAGGGTATAGAGTGGATGAGTATACAGAGCAGATGAGTGCATAGAGCAGATGAGTGCATAGAGCGGATGAGTGCATAGAGCGGATGAGTGCGCAGAGGGGCAGAGTGCGCAGAGGGGCCAAGTGCGCAGAGGGGCCTAGAGCAGACGATTGCATAGTGCAGATGAATACGTAGAGCCGCTGAATGCATAGGGCAGATGCAACGGGTGAAGTATGTGTATGGAATGGCTGACGTATATGGATAGAATGAGTGATATATATGGAACGGACGACTTATGTGGATGGAACGAGTGATGTACATGGAACGGACGACATATGTGGATAGAACATGTGAAATATGTGGATGAAGCGCATAAAACAACTTAGAATACTCGGAACAAATCGGAGTAAATAGAACAGATTCGAATGCATGAAACGGACTGGAGTGTGTGGAACGGACTGGAGTGTGTGGAACGGACTGGAGTGTTGACCTACTAAGAATGGTTTGGAGTGCATGGAACGTTTGAAATAGCATGTAACCCATCATATCACATTACCATGCTTACTCTCTTCTTTACACCACCATTCAACCAGAACACAGGGATACTATGACACCATTCGGTATAACTGTTTTCATACCAACATCTGCCGCATACTCCCCATCATTCTAAGTAAACACTGCTGGTTACACACCACCCAGCCAGGCGTTCTCCTCAGGCCTAACGCAGCCACATTCGGTCTGGATAAATCCTGCCAGAACGAACACATACCCCTAATCTCTCAAGCACCACACCTACCGCTAAGAAGCAGCTATTACACGAATACCACATGAGCTGCACACATACCCGGTACTCACATGCACCTTTGACTCTCTCTACTCTCTCTACTGACTTGAACTCTGGTTCCCAAGGTCGTTCAACCTGCCAGCGCCTTCAGACCATCCCAATGGTACATAAGGCGCTAAATAAATGCAAAATAACATAACATAACATCGAACATTGATTGGCCAGTCTTTTATTTTGGAACCATTGTACTAAATTTGTTTGAGTTGCTACTGTTATCAGGTCACACCCCAACTGAAGATGTAGCCTGCCCTTGGCCCACATTATCAAGAGCGCAGAAAGAGATAAACAATTTGGGGTGTGCTTGTTTCACTTTTATGATTAGGATCACATGCTTATTTAGTAGTATGATGGGGCTGAACATGCAGTATAACCAGTCCTCATTTTCTGCAGAGCTGTAGTCAATTCATCACAGTTAGGGTGAGAGTTGCGAAAATTAAACGAGCAGCAATCCCAGCATGCATTATGTGCTTAGCCATTCATGCTTACAACCATTTTATCACAAATATAAGACATTCTAATGTCAAATATAAAGATCTGTGATCAATCTTTGTTCCCAAACCAACTTTGATTTCATGCAAAAATGCCAGTAGCACTCATTGGTGAAATGTGTCTCCTTAGCCCTTTCTCATAGGGGTATTGCAAAAGAGCAAAATAGAGATGTTTCGGACTATCTTGGAATGAAAATATTCCACCAGAAAATAATGTATATGATTACTCTAACTTTCAAAATGTGCTTTGCTCAGTAAGACAAGTGTCATCTTTTTATTATGGCAACATGATATACTGGAAGTGATCATTACCAAGGAACATTATAACATTTTAAGAAGAGCTTATTATCAATGGTAGCGAAAATAAATAATGTATGTTTTATTATGTTTGATTTGCAGAGAATACCCACTGATGGGTCTTTGAAAATGGCATTCCTTCTTGAAAAAGGTCATGCTCAGAATGAAACCAAATATCAGTTCATTCTGTGTGCATCTAGGCAGTATTTATATTTGCCTGCTGGGCACTTATTGGTTAGTAGTACTGCTGAACTTGTGCATTGGTTACTATATGCTCACACAATTAAAATTAACAAAAAAAAAAATAACAAATACAACGGTAGGCAATGCCGGCCTGGTCCCTAATAAAGCATGTCAGAATTCCAGCACCCCCCAACCCCCCACACACACTCCCACATAGCCTAGCCTCACGGCCAATGTGCCCTCAGTCTGATAATGACATTCCTGCAGGACATATATGCAGTTATAGTATATTACTCACACCTACCTGAGTGATAAATGTATGCATATTCTAAGCACGTGACTTGCTCTGTGAACTGGAAGTAAGCATAGGTTACAACTCTTCTCACCCATAAGTCATACATTTATCTAGAAGAATCCATGCACATCTGCCCATGTCTGTTCTTTATGTGCGGTTGTAGGTGTTCACACTGGCACAGAACACAGCATGCACCTCCCTGTAGGGCAGAACACAGCACTTCCTTGAGAGCAATTGTTCTTCCCGAGTAAAGGGAGCTCCTAATGTGTGTACTCTAATGAAGGTCCACCACTCAAGGTACCATTAAGAGATGCCAGTCCGTGACATATTCTGCCTCACACAAACACATGTCATCAACTCATGACTTGTTAATGTGACTAGTGGTGCCGCACACGTTAGACAAATAGGGCACCCCCTGACCTCAACATTGTGGCTCAGCTACTTCTGTGGGTTGCCACATCCTGCATTGGTCCATTTGAGGGTGGTATGCCTGGGAGGAAAGCAGCACCACACGCCTGTGTGCCAGCCAGAGACACACCTAGAGGACCTGGGCAGGGATTAAAGAATGTCTGCACATATCATACAGGCAGGCTTTGCTTGGTTCTTCGCTGTCAGCGTGCCTCATTTAACTGCAGTATGGACAGATGTGGCACTTTGGGCCGCAATTATAGTAGACGCCCTTATGGATGTCCACATGTTCCACAATACATACGTCTTGAGCAGGCAGATTAACTTCTTCTGCTTACTGCTGTCATTAATGGTAAACGTGTTCTTCTTCTCTACAGCCCACAATGGACTCTCGGCTCAATCCTCTGCACCAGTGATGTTCAAACCTAGTTATTTATTATTTATTTATTGCATTTGTTACACGCCCAAACCCAATGGTATCACGGCATTGGTTACTTAGAATCTTCACTTATTACAGGCATGGGTACAGGTTAGATACTACTTCCCACATACCCAGCACTGACTTTGAATAATTATCGTGGTGTTGTCTCATTACTCTAACCCAGTCCATGCAATACATGGGCGCTTCTGACTTGGTGTCTTCGTCTAACCTCTCTCTGATTCACTGGTGGGCTGCGGCCTCCTCCCTTCACCCCTGTCTCTACGTTCTTGGTGTCTGTATCGCTCTTCATAGATGGCTAACGTTTCCTATTTTTTATACCCTACTCTGAGGAACGATTATTTTCACTTAAATATGTGGTTTTTCCTCATATACAGTTAATAGATAAAAAATGTTAAGCAGTGCCAGTCAACCTTGTAACAGAAAATGGGTTCTTTCACCATTCCCTTCTTCAGGAGATCCTACCACTCCTACCACAGGATCATTGAGATTCTCCATAACAAACCCTGTGGCCAAGCGCCAATGTACACACGCTATGCTGAAAGCCTCGTCCATGATCTGGGCAGATTGGGCACAGCTCTGAATACTTGCTCCATTGGTTGCCAGTCCTGCAGAGAGTGGGAGTTCACCCCCTCTATCTGGTTCACAGAGCTGTCTGCATAGCCCTTTTACCACCCCATAAAAAGGCTATGGTTGGACTTCTAAAATTGTCATCTCTACTGACAGTGCTGCACAAACAGTATGGTGGGGAGGGGAGATCTCTTCATTGCCATGGTTCCTCCCTATCGAATTTCCCCTCAAAGGCTGTATACCTAGAGCCCACTACTACTTCTGGAAGTTCTGGAAAGTCCTCAAAACCCATGTCTTGCTCAGAGCTTCTGGAGCTGTTAGAAATTACTGCCCTGGATGTGGACATCCAGATTCTTGACTTCCCCCTCCATTTCTCTTAAGCCCTTTGAAGAGCTGGGATGGTGAAGCTGCTGTTTGGTACTGCTAGCGCTTTAACAATAACCAAGTATATGAATGGGTTCCACAACAGCAGCACTTACATCCACGGTAAATTGACTTTCTAGCATGCAACAGCTGTGAAGAGGCCCAGCTTTGAACAAGTAACTTCTCCTGCAGGCCCTCAGCACATTGCACCTAACGTTGATTGGCTATGACACACCTGAACCTTCCTGCTACTACCCATTCCACCTCCTCTTATGATAAGTGTCTCCCTTTTACCCTGATGATGGTTTCTGTGGCCTCCCTTCCCCCCACGCTCTCACCAGGTGTACTACCCATCACACCTCCTCTTATGATACAATCTCCCTTCTACAGTGATGATGATTTCTGTGGCATCCCTTCACCTTCCCCCCCACGCTCTCTCCAGGTGTACTACCCATCTCACCTCCTCTTATGATACCTGTCTCCCTTCTACCCTGATGATGGTTTCTGTGGCCTCCCTTTCCCCCACGCTCTCTCCAGGTGTACGACCCATCCCACCTCCTCTTATGATACCTGTCTCCCTTCTACCCTAATGATGGTTTCTGTGGCATCCCTTCCCCATCCCCCCACGCTCTCTCCAGGTGTACTACCCATCCCAACTCCTCTTATGATACCTGTCTCCCTTCTACCCTGATGATGGTTTCTGTGGCCTCCCTTCCCCCCCACGCTCTCTACAGGTGTACTACCCATCCCACCTCCTCTCATCATACCTGTCTCCCTTCTACCCTGATGATGGTTTCTGTGCCCTCCCTTGCCCTCCCCCTGCGCTCTCTCCAGGTGTACTACCCATCCCACCTCCTCTTATGATACCTGTCTCCCTTCTACCCTGATGATGGTTTCTGTGGCCTCCCTTCCCCCCACGCTCTCTCCAGGTGTACTACCCATCCCACCTCCTCTCATGATACCTGCCTCCCTTCTACCCTGATGATGGTTTCTGTGGCATCCCTTCCCCTTCCCCCCACGCTCACTCCAGGTGTACTACCCATCCCACCTCCTCTTATGATACCTGTCTCCCTTCTACCCTGATGATGGTTTCTGTGACATCCCTTCCCCTTCCCCCACGCGCTCTCCAGGTGTACTACCCATCCCACCTCCTCTTATGATACCTGTCTCCCTTCTACCCTGATGATGGTTTCTGTGGCCTCCCTTCCCCCCACGCTCTCTCCAGGTGTACTACCCATCCCACCTCCTCTCATGATACCTGCCTCCCTTCTACCCTGATGATGGTTTCTGTGGCATCCCTTCCACTTCCTTACACGCTCACTCCAGGTGTACTACCCATCCCACCTCCTCTCATTATACCTGCCTCCCTTCTACTCTGATGATGGTTTCTGTGGTCTCCCTTCCCCCCACGCGCTCTCCAGGTGTACTACCCATCCCACCTCCTCTCATGATACCTGCCTCCCTTCTACTCTGATGATGGTTTCTGTGGTCTCCCTTCCCCCCACGCTCTCTCCAGGTGTACTACCTATCCCACCTCCTCTTAAGATACCTGTCTCGCTTGTACCCTGATGATGGTTTCTGTGCCCTCCCTTCCCTTTCCGCCCACGCTCTCTCCAGGTATACTACCCATCCCACCTCCTCTTATGATACCTGTCTCCCTTCTACCCTGATGATGGTTTCTGTGCCCTCCCTTACCCTCCCCCTGCGCTCTCTCCAGGTGTACTACCCATCCCACCTCCTCTTAAGATACCTGTCTCCCTTATACCCTGATGATGGTTTCTGTGCCCTCCCTTCCCTTTCCCCCCACGCGCTCTCCAGGTGTACTACCCATCCCACCTTCTCTTATGATACCTGTCTCCCTTCTACCCTGATGATGGTTTCTGTGGCCTCCCTTCCCCCCACGCTCTCTCCAGGTGTACTACCCATCCCACCTCCTCTCATGATACCTGCCTCCCTTCTACCCTGATGATGGTTTCTGTGGCATCCCTTCCCCTTCCCCCCACGCTCACTCCAGGTGTACTACCCATCCCACCTCCTCTTATGATACCTGTCTCCCTTCTACCCTGATGATGGTTTCTGTGGCCCCTCTTCCCCCCACGCTCTCTCCAGGTGTACTACCCATCCCATCTCCTCTTATGATACCTGTCTCCCTTCTACCCTGATGATGGTTTTTGTGCCCTCCCTTCCCCTTCCCTGCACGCTCTCTCCAGGTGTACTACCCATCCCACCTCCTCTCATGATACCTGTCTCCCTTCTACCCTGATTATGGTTTCTGTGGCCTCCCTTCCCCTCCCCCTGCGCTCTCTCCAGGTGTACTACCGATCCCACCTCCTCTCATGATACCTGTCTCCCTTCTACCCTGATGATGGTTTCTGTGGCCTCCCTTCCTCCCACACTCTCTACAGGTGTACTACCCATCCCACCTCCTCTCATGATACCTGTCTCCCTTCTACCCTGATGATGGTTTCTGTGCCCTCCCTTCTCCCCACGCGCTCTCCAGGTGTACTACCCATCCCAACTCCTCTCATGATACCTGCCTCCCTTCTACCCTGGTGATGGTTTCTGTGGCCTCCCTTCCCCCCACGCTTTCTCCAGGTGTACTACCCATCCAACCTCCTCTTAAGATACCTGTCTCGCTTGTACCCTGATGATGGTTTCTGTGCCCTCCCTTCCCTTTCCCCCCACGCTCTCTCCAGGTATACTACCCATCCCACCTCCTCTTATGATACCTGTCTCCCTTCTACCCTGATGATGGTTTCTGTGGCCTTCCTTCCCCCCACGCTCGCTCCAGGTGTACTACCCATCCCACCTCCTCTTATGATACCTGTCTCCCTTCTACCCTGATGATGGTTTCTGTGGCCTCCCTTCCCCCCACGCTCTCTCCAGGTGTACTACCCCTCCCATCTCCTCTTATGACACCAGTCTCCCTTCTACCCTGATGATGGTTTCTGTGGCCTCCCTTCCCCTTCCCTGCACGCTCTCTCCAGGTGTACTACCCATCCCACCTCCTCTTATGATACCTGTCTCCCTTCTACCCTGATGATGGTTTCTGTGGCCTCCCTTCCCCTCCACCCACGCTCTCTCCAGGTGTACTACCCATCCCACCTCCTCTTATGATACCCGTCTCCCTTCTACCCTGATGGTGGTTTCTGTGCCCTCCCTTCCCTTCCCCCCACGCTCTCTCCAGGTGTACTACCCATCCCACCTCCTCTTATGACACCAGACTCCCTTCTACCCTGATGATGGTTTCTGTGTCCTCCCTTCCCCCCACGCTCTCTCCAGGTGTACTACCCATCCCACCTCCTCTTATGACACCAGACTCCCTTTTACCCTGATGATGGTTTCTGTGGCCTCCCTCCCCCTCCCCCCGCACTCTCTCCAGGTGTACTACCCATCCCTCCTCCTCTCATGATACCTGCCTCCCTTCTACCCTGATGATGGTTTCTGTGCCCTCCCTTCCCCTCCCCCCGCGCTCTCTCCAGGTGTACTACCCACCCCACCTCCTCTTATGATATCTGTCTCCCTTCGACCCAGATGATGGTTTCTGTGGCCTTCCTTCCCCCCACGCTCTCTCCAGGTGTACTACCCATCCCACCTCCTCTTATGATACCTGCCTCCCTTCTACCCTGATGATGGTTTCTGTGGCCTCCCTTCTCCCCACGCTCTCTCCAGGTGTACTACCCATCCCACCTCCTCTTATGATACCTGCCTCCCTTCTACCCTGATGATGGTTTCTGTGGCCTCCCTTCGCCCCACGCTCCCTCCAGGTGTACTACCAATCCCACCTCCTCTGATGATACCTGTCTTCCTTCTACCCTGATGATGGTTTCTATGGCCTCCCTTCCCCTCCCCCCACGCTTTCCTCAGGTGTACTACCCATCCCACCTCCTCTTATGATACCTGTCTCCCTTCTACCCTGATGATGGTTTCTGTGGCCTCCCTTCCCCTTCCCCCACGCTCTCCCCAGGTGTACTACCCATCCCACCTCCTCTTATGATAACTTTCTCCCTTCTACCCTGATGATGGTTTCTGTGGCCTCCCCTCCCCCCGCGCTCTCTACAGGTGTACTACCCATCCCACCTCCTCTTATGATAACTTTCTCCCTTCTACCCTGATGATGGTTTCTGTGGCCTCCCTTCCCCCCGCGCTCTCTCCAGGTGTACTACCCATCCCACCTCCTCTGATGATACCAGACTCCCTTCTACCCCGAGGATGGTTTCTTTGCCCTCCCTTCCCCTTCCCCACACGCTCTCTCCAGGTGTACTACCCATCCCACCTCCTCTCATGATACCTGTCTCCCTTCTATCCTGACGATGGTTTCTGTGGCCTCTCTTGCCCCCACATTCTCTCCAGGTGTACTACCCATCCCACCTCCTCTCATGATACCTGTCTCCGTTCTACCCTGATGATGGTTTCTGTGGCATCCCTTTCCCTTCCCCCCACGCTCTCTCCAGGTGTACTACCCATCCCACCTCCTCTCATGATACCTGTCTCCCTTCTACCCTGATTATGGTTTCTTCGGCCTCCCTTCCCACCACTCTCTCTCCAGGTGTACTACCCATCCCACCTCCTCTCATGATACCTGTCTCTCTTCTACCCTGATGATTGTTTCTGTGGCCTCCCTTCCTCTTTCCCCCACGCTCTCTCCAGGGGTACTACCCATCCCACCTCATCTCATGATACCTGCCTCCCTTCAACCCTGATGATGGTTTCTGTGGCCTCCCCTCCCCCCGCGCTCTCTACAGGTGTACTACCCATCCCAACTCCTGTTATGATACCTGTCTCCCTTCTACCCTGATGATGGTTTATGTGGCCTTTCTTCCCCTTCCCTCATGCTCTCCCCAGGTGTACTACCCATCCCACCTCCTCTTATGATACCTGTCTCCCTTCTACCATGATGATGGTTTCAGTGGCCTCCCTTCCCCTCCCCCTGAGCACTCTCCAGGTGTACTACCCATCCCACCTCCTCACATGATACCCGTCTCCCTTCTACCCTGATGGTGGTTTCTGTGCCCTCCCTTCCCTTCCCCCCACACTCTCTCCAGGTGTTCTACCCATCCCACCTCCTCTTATGACACCAGACTCCCTTCTACCCTGATGATGATTTCTGTGGCCTCCCTTCCTCCCACACTCTCTCCAGGTGTACTACCCATCCCACCTCCTCTTATGATACCTTCCTCCCTTTTACCCTGATGATGGTTTCTGTGGCCTCCCTTCCCCTCCCCCCGCACTCTCTCCAGGTGTACTACCCATCCCACCTCCTCTTATGATACCTGCCTCCCTTCTACCCTGATGATGGTTTCTGTGGCCTCCCTTCTCCCCACGCTCCCTCCAGGTGTACTACCAATCCCACCTCCTCTGATGATACCTGTCTTCCTTCTACCCTGATGATGGTTTCTGTGGCCTCCCTTCCCCTCCCCCCACGCTCTACTCAGGTGTACTACCCATCCCACCTCCTCTTATCATACCTGTCTCTCTTCTACCCTGATGATGGTTTCTGTGGCCTCCCTTCCCCTTCCCCCCACGCTCTCCCCAGGTGTACTACCCATCCCACCTCCTCTTATGATACCTTTCTCCCTTCTACCCTGATGATGGTTTCTGTGGCCTCCCCTCCCTCCGCGCTCTCTACAGGTGTACTACCCATCCCACCTCCTCTTATGATACCTGTCTCCCTTCTACCCTGATGATGGTTTCTGTGCCCTCCCTTACCCTCCCCCTGCGCTCTCTCCAGGTGTACTACCCATCCCACCTCCTCTTAAGATACCTGTCTCCCTTATACCCTGATGATGGTTTCTGTGCCCTCCCTTCCCTTTCCCCCCACGCGCTCTCCAGGTGTACTACCCATCCCACCTTCTCTTATGATACCTGTCTCCCTTCTACCCTGATGATGGTTTCTGTGGCCTCCCTTCCCCCCACGCTCTCTCCAGGTGTACTACCCATCCCACCTCCTCTCATGATACCTGCCTCCCTTCTACCCTGATGATGGTTTCTGTGGCATCCCTTCCCCTTCCCCCCACGCTCACTCCAGGTGTACTACCCATCCCACCTCCTCTTATGATACCTGTCTCCCTTCTACCCTGATGATGGTTTCTGTGGCCCCTCTTCCCCCCACGCTCTCTCCAGGTGTACTACCCATCCCATCTCCTCTTATGATACCTGTCTCCCTTCTACCCTGATGATGGTTTTTGTGGCCTCCCTTCCACTTCCCTGCACGCTCTCTCCAGGTGTACTACCCATCCCACCTCCTCTCATGATACCTGTCTCCCTTCTACCCTGATGATGGTTTCTGTGGCCTCCCTACCCCTCCCCCTGCGCTCTCTCCAGGTGTACTACCGATCCCACCTCCTCTCATGATACCTGTCTCCCTTCTACCCTGATGATGGTTTCTGTGGCCTCCCTTCCTCCCACACTCTCTACAGGTGTACTACCCATCCCACCTCCTCTCATGATACCTGTCTCCCTTCTACCCTGATGATGGTTTCTGTGCCCTCCCTTCTCCCCACGCACTCTCCAGGTGTACTACCCATCCCACCTCCTCTCATGATACCTGCCTCCCTTCTACCCTGGTGATGGTTTCTGTGGCCTCCCTTCCCCCCACGCTCTCTCCAGGTGTACTACCCATCCAACCTCCTCTTAAGATACCTGTCTCGCTTGTACCCTGATGATGGTTTCTGTGCCCTCCCTTCCCTTTCCCCCCACGCTCTCTCCAGGTATACTACCCATCCCACCTCCTCTTATGATACCTGTCTCCCTTCTACCCTGATGATGGTTTCTGTGGCCTTCCTTCCCCCCACGCTCGCTCCAGGTGTACTACCCATCCCACCTCCTCTTATGATACCTGTCTCCCTTCTACCCTGATGATGGTTTCTGTGGCCTCCCTTCCCCCCACGCTCTCTCCAGGTGTACTACCCCTCCCATCTCCTCTTATGACACCAGTCTCCCTTCTACCCTGATGGTGGTTTCTGTGCCCTCCCTTCCCTTCCCCCCACGCTCTCTCCAGGTGTACTACCCATCCCACCTCCTCTTATGACACCAGACTCCCTTCTACCCTGATGATGGTTTCTGTGGCCTCCCTTCCCCCCACGCTCTCTCCAGGTGTACTACCCATCCCACCTCCTCTTATGACACCAGACTCCCTTTTACCCTGATGATGGTTTCTGTGGCCTCCCTCCCCCTCCCCCCGCACTCTCTCCAGGTGTACTACCCATCCCTCCTCCTCTCATGATACCTGCCTCCCTTCTACCCTGATGATGGTTTCTGTGCCCTCCCTTCCCCTCCCCCCGCGCTCTCTCCAGGTGTACTACCCACCCCACCTCCTCTTATGATATCTGTCTCCCTTCGACCCAGATGATGGTTTCTGTGGCCTTCCTTCCCCCCACGCTCTCTCCAGGTGTACTACCCATCCCACCTCCTCTTATGATACCTGCCTCCCTTCTACCCTGATGATGGTTTCTGTGGCCTCCCTTCTCCCCACGCTCTCTCCAGGTGTACTACCCATCCCACCTCCTCTTATGATACCTGCCTCCCTTCTACCGTGATGATGGTTTCTGTGGCCTCCCTTCGCCCCACGCTCCCTCCAGGTGTACTACCAATCCCACCTCCTCTGATGATACCTGTCTTCCTTCTACCCTGATGATGGTTTCTATGGCCTCCCTTCCCCTCCCCCCATGCTTTCCTCAGGTGTACTACCCATCCCACCTCCTCTTATGATACCTGTCTCCCTTCTACCCTGATGATGGTTTCTGTGGCCTCCCTTCCCCTTCCCCCACGCTCTCCCCAGGTGTACTACCCATCCCACCTCCTCTTATGATAACTTTCTCCCTTCTACCCTGATGATGGTTTCTGTGGCCTCCCCTCCCCCCGCGCTCTCTACAGGTGTACTACCCATCCCACCTCCTCTTATGATACCTTTCTCCCTTCTCCCCTGATGATGGTTTCTGTGGCCTCCCCTCCCCCCGCGCTCTCTACAGGTGTACTACCCATCCCACCTCCTCTTATGATACCTGTCTCCCTTCTACCCTGATGATGGTTTCTGTGGCCTCCCTTCCCCCCGCGCTCTCTCCAGGTGTACTACCCATCCCACCTCCTCTGATGATACCAGACTCCCTTCTACCCCGATGATGGTTTCTTTGCCCTCCCTTCCCCTTCCCCCCACGCTCTCTCCAGGTGTACTACCCATCCCACCTCCTCTCTTGATAGCTGTCTCCCTTCTACCCTGACGATGGTTTCTGTGGCCTCTCTTGCCCCCACATTCTCTCCAGGTGTACTACCCATCCCACCTCCTCTCATGATACCTGTCTCCCTTCTACCCTGATGATGGTTTCTGTGGCATCCCTTTCCCTTCCCCCCACGCTCTCTCCAGGTGTACTACCCATCCCACCTCCTCTCATGATACCTGTCTCCCGTCTACCCTGATGATGGTTTCTTCGGCCTCCCTCCCCACCACGCTCTCTCCAGGTGTACTACCCATCCCACCTCCTCTCATGATACCTGTCTCTCTTCTACCCTGATGATTGTTTCTGTGGCCTCCCTTCCTCTTTCTCCCACGCTCTCTCCAGGGGTACTACACATCCCACCTCATCTCATGATACCTGCCTCCCTTCAACCCTGATGATGGTTTCTGTGGCCTCCCCTCCCCCGCGCTCTCTACAGGTGTACTACCCATCCCAACTCCTGTTATGATACCTGTCTCCCTTCTACCCTGATGATGGTTTCTGTGGCCTTTCTTCCCCTTCCCTCATGCTCTCCCCAGGTGTACTACCCATCCCACCTCCTCTTATGATACCTGTCTCCCTTCTACCATGATGATGGTTTCAGTGGCCTCCCTTCCCCTCCCCCTGAGCACTCTCCAGGTGTACTACCCATCCCACCTCCTCACATGATACCCGTCTCCCTTCTACCCTGATGGTGGTTTCTGTGGCCTTCCTTCCCCCCACGCTCGCTCCAGGTGTACTACCCATCCCACCTCCTCTTATGATACCTGTCTCCCTTCTACCCTGATGATGGTTTCTGTGGCCTTTCTTCCCCTTCCCTCATGCTCTCCCCAGGTGTACTACCCATCCCACCTCCTCTTATGATACCTGTCTCCCTTCTACCATGATGATGGTTTCAGTGGCCTCCCTTCCCCTCCCCCTGAGCACTCTCCAGGTGTACTACCCATCCCACCTCCTCTTATGATACCTGTCTCCCTTCTACCCTGATGATGGTTTCTGTGGCCTTCCTTCCCCCCACGCTCGCTCCAGGTGTACTACCCATCCCACCTCCTCTTATGATACCTGTCTCCCTTCTACCCTGATGATGGTTTCTGTGGCCTCCCTTCCCCCCACGCTCTCTCCAGGTGTACTACCCCTCCCATCTCCTCTTATGACACCAGTCTCCCTTCTACCCTGATGATGGTTTCTGTGGCCTCCCTTCCCCTTCCCTGCACGCTCTCTCCAGGTGTACTACCCATCCCACCTCCTCTTATGATACCTGTCTCCCTTCTACCCTGATGATGGTTTCTGTGGCCTCCCTTCCCCTCCACCCACGCTCTCTCCAGGTGTACTACCCATCCCACCTCCTCTTATGATACCCGTCTCCCTTCTACCCTGATGGTGGTTTCTGTGCCCTCCCTTCCCTTCCCCCCACGCTCTCTCCAGGTGTACTACCCATCCCACCTCCTCTTATGACACCAGACTCCATTCTACCCTGATGATGGTTTCTGTGGCCTCCCTTCCCCCCACGCTCTCTCCAGGTGTACTACCCATCCTACCTCCTCTTATGACACCAGACTCCCTTTTACCCTGATGATGGTTTCTGTGGCCTCCCTCCCCCTCCCCCCGCACTCTCTCCAGGTGTACTACCCATCCCTCCTCCTCTCATGATACCTGCCTCCCTTCTACCCTGATGATGGTTTCTGTGCCCTCCCTTCCCCTCCCCCCGCGCTCTCTCCAGGTGTACTACCCACCCCACCTCCTCTTATGATATCTGTCTCCCTTCGACCCAGATGATGGTTTCTGTGGCCTTCCTTCCCCCCACGCTCTCTCCAGGTGTACTACCCATCCCACCTCCTCTTATGATACCTGCCTCCCTTCTACCCTGATGATGGTTTCTGTGGCCTCCCTTCTCCCCACGCTCTCTCCAGGTGTACTACCCATCCCACCTCCTCTTATGATACCTGCCTCCCTTCTACCGTGATGATGGTTTCTGTGGCCTCCCTTCGCCCCACGCTCCCTCCAGGTGTACTACCAATCCCACCTCCTCTGATGATACCTGTCTTCCTTCTACCCTGATGATGGTTTCTATGGCCTCCCTTCCCCTCCCCCCATGCTTTCCTCAGGTGTACTACCCATCCCACCTCCTCTTATGATACCTGTCTCCCTTCTACCCTGATGATGGTTTCTGTGGCCTCCCTTCCCCTTCCCCCACGCTCTCCCCAGGTGTACTACCCATCCCACCTCCTCTTATGATAACTTTCTCCCTTCTACCCTGATGATGGTTTCTGTGGCCTCCCCTCCCCCCGCGCTCTCTACAGGTGTACTACCCATCCCACCTCCTCTTATGATAACTTTCTCCCTTCTACCCTGATGATGGTTTCTGTGGCCTCCCTTCCCCCCGCGCTCTCTCCAGGTGTACTACCCATCCCACCTCCTCTGATGATACCAGACTCCCTTCTACCCCGAGGATGGTTTCTTTGCCCTCCCTTCCCCCCACGCTCTCTCCAGGTGTACTACCCATCCCACCTCCTCTCATGATACCTGTCTCCCTTCTATCCTGACGATGGTTTCTGTGGCCTCTCTTGCCCCCACATTCTCTCCAGGTGTACTACCCATCCCACCTCCTCTCATGATACCTGTCTCCGTTCTACCCTGATGATGGTTTCTGTGGCATCCCTTTCCCTTCCCCCCACGCTCTCTCCAGGTGTACTACCCATCCCACCTCCTCTCATGATACCTGTCTCCCTTCTACCCTGATTATGGTTTCTTCGGCCTCCCTTCCCACCACTCTCTCTCCAGGTGTACTACCCATCCCACCTCCTCTCATGATACCTGTCTCTCTTCTACCCTGATGATTGTTTCTGTGGCCTCCCTTCCTCTTTCCCCCACGCTCTCTCCAGGGGTACTACCCATCCCACCTCATCTCATGATACCTGCCTCCCTTCAACCCTGATGATGGTTTCTGTGGCCTCCCCTCCCCCCGCGCTCTCTACAGGTGTACTACCCATCCCAACTCCTGTTATGATACCTGTCTCCCTTCTAACCTGATGATGGTTTCTGTGGCCTTTCTTCCCCTTCCCTCATGCTCTCCCCAGGTGTACTACCCATCCCACCTCCTCTTATGATACCTGTCTCCCTTCTACCATGATGATGGTTTCAGTGGCCTCCCTTCCCCTCCCCCTGAGCACTCTCCAGGTGTACTACCCATCCCACCTCCTCACATGATACCCGTCTCCCTTCTACCCTGATGGTGGTTTCTGTGCCCTCCCTTCCCTTCCCCCCACACTCTCTCCAGGTGTTCTACCCATCCCACCTCCTCTTATGACACCAGACTCCCTTCTACCCTGATGATGATTTCTGTGGCCTCCCTTCCTCCCACACTCTCTCCAGGTGTACTACCCATCCCACCTCCTCTTATGATACCTTCCTCCCTTTTACCCTGATGATGGTTTCTGTGGCCTCCCTTCCCCTCCCCCGCACTCTCTCCAGGTGTACTACCCATCCCACCTCCTCTTATGATACCTGCCTCCCTTCTACCCTGATGATGGTTTCTGTGGCCTCCCTTCGCCCCACGCTCCCTCCAGGTGTACTACCAATCCCACCTCCTCTGATGATACCTGTCTTCCTTCTACCCTGATGATGGTTTCTGTGGCCTCCCTTCCCCTCCCCCCAAGCTCTACTCAGGTGTACTACCCATCCCACCTCCTCTTATCATACCTGTCTCTCTTCTACCCTGATGATGGTTTCTGTGGCCTCCCTTCCCCTTCCCCCCACGCTCTCCCCAGGTGTACTACCCATCCCACCTCCTCTTATGATAACTTTCTCCCTTCTACCCTGATGATGGTTTCTGTGGCCTCCCCTCCCCCCGCGCTCTCTACAGGTGTACTACCCATCCCACCTCCTCTTATGATAACTTTCTCCCTTCTACCCTGATGATGGTTTCTGTGGCCTCCCTTCCCCCCGCGCTCTCTCCAGGTGTACTACCCATCCCACCTCCTCTGATGATACCAGACTCCCTTCTACCCCGAGGATGGTTTCTTTGCCCTCCCTTCCCCTTCCCCCCACGCTCTCTCCAGGTGTACTACCCATCCCACCTCCTCTCATGATACCTGTCTCCCTTCTATCCTGACGATGGTTTCTGTGGCCTCTCTTGCCCCCACATTCTCTCCAGGTGTACTACCCATCCCACCTCCTCTCATGATACCTGTCTCCGTTCTACCCTGATGATGGTTTCTGTGGCATCCCTTTCCCTTCCCCCCACGCTCTCTCCAGGTGTACTACCCATCCCACCTCCTCTCATGATACCTGTCTCCCTTCTACCCTGATTATGGTTTCTTCGGCCTCCCTTCCCACCACTCTCTCTCCAGGTGTACTACCCATCCCACCTCCTCTCATGATACCTGTCTCTCTTCTACCCTGATGATTGTTTCTGTGGCCTCCCTTCCTCTTTCCCCCACGCTCTCTCCAGGGGTACTACCCATCCCACCTCATCTCATGATACCTGCCTCCCTTCAACCCTGATGATGGTTTCTGTGGCCTCCCCTCCCCCCGCGCTCTCTACAGGTGTACTACCCATCCCAACTCCTGTTATGATACCTGTCTCCCTTCTAACCTGATGATGGTTTCTGTGGCCTTTCTTCCCCTTCCCTCATGCTCTCCCCAGGTGTACTACCCATCCCACCTCCTCTTATGATACCTGTCTCCCTTCTACCATGATGATGGTTTCAGTGGCCTCCCTTCCCCTCCCCCTGAGCACTCTCCAGGTGTACTACCCATCCCACCTCCTCACATGATACCCGTCTCCCTTCTACCCTGATGGTGGTTTCTGTGCCCTCCCTTCCCTTCCCCCCACACTCTCTCCAGGTGTTCTACCCATCCCACCTCCTCTTATGACACCAGACTCCCTTCTACCCTGATGATGATTTCTGTGGCCTCCCTTCCTCCCACACTCTCTCCAGGTGTACTACCCATCCCACCTCCTCTTATGATACCTTCCTCCCTTTTACCCTGATGATGGTTTCTGTGGCCTCCCTTCCCCTCCCCCCGCACTCTCTCCAGGTGTACTACCCATCCCACCTCCTCTTATGATACCTGCCTCCCTTCTACCCTGATGATGGTTTCTGTGGCCTCCCTTCGCCCCACGCTCCCTCCAGGTGTACTACCAATCCCACCTCCTCTGATGATACCTGTCTTCCTTCTACCCTGATGATGGTTTCTGTGGCCTCCCTTCCCCTCCCCCCACGCTCTACTCAGGTGTACTACCCATCCCACCTCCTCTTATCATACCTGTCTCTCTTCGACCCTGATGATGGTTTCTGTGGCCTCCCTTCCCCTTCCCCCCACGCTCTCCCCAGGTGTACTACCCATCCCACCTCCTCTTATGATACCTTTCTCCCTTCTACCCTGATGATGGTTTCTGTGGCCTCCCCTCCCTCCGCGCTCTCTACAGGTGTACTACCCATCCCACCTCCTCTTATGATACCTGTCTCCCTTCTACCCTGATGATGGTTTCTGTGCCCTCCCTTACCCTCCCCCTGCGCTCTCTCCAGGTGTACTACCCATCCCACCTCCTCTTAAGATACCTGTCTCCCTTATACCCTGATGATGGTTTCTGTGCCCTCCCTTCCCTTTCCCCCCACGCGCTCTCCAGGTGTACTACCCATCCCACCTTCTCTTATGATACCTGTCTCCCTTCTACCCTGATGATGGTTTCTGTGGCCTCCCTTCCCCCCACGCTCTCTCCAGGTGTACTACCCATCCCACCTCCTCTCATGATACCTGCCTCCCTTCTACCCTGATGATGGTTTCTGTGGCATCCCTTCCCCTTCCCCCCACGCTCACTCCAGGTGTACTACCCATCCCACCTCCTCTTATGATACCTGTCTCCCTTCTACCCTGATGATGGTTTCTGTGGCCCCTCTTCCCCCCACGCTCTCTCCAGGTGTACTACCCATCCCATCTCCTCTTATGATACCTGTCTCCCTTCTACCCTGATGATGGTTTTTGTGGCCTCCCTTCCCCTTCCCTGCACGCTCTCTCCAGGTGTACTACCCATCCCACCTCCTCTCATGATACCTGTCTCCCTTCTACCCTGATGATGGTTTCTGTGGCCTCCCTACCCCTCCCCCTGCGCTCTCTCCAGGTGTACTACCGATCCCACCTCCTCTCATGATACCTGTCTCCCTTCTACCCTGATGATGGTTTCTGTGGCCTCCCTTCCTCCCACACTCTCTACAGGTGTACTACCCATCCCACCTCCTCTCATGATACCTGTCTCCCTTCTACCCTGATGATGGTTTCTGTGCCCTCCCTTCTCCCCACGCGCTCTCCAGGTGTACTACCCATCCCACCTCCTCTCATGATACCTGCCTCCCTTCTACCCTGGTGATGGTTTCTGTGGCCTCCCTTCCCCCCACGCTCTCTCCAGGTGTACTACCCATCCAACCTCCTCTTAAGATACCTGTCTCGCTTGTACCCTGATGATGGTTTCTGTGCCCTCCCTTCCCTTTCCCCCCACGCTCTCTCCAGGTATACTACCCATCCCACCTCCTCTTATGATACCTGTCTCCCTTCTACCCTGATGATGGTTTCTGTGGCCTTCCTTCCCCCCACGCTCGCTCCAGGTGTACTACCCATCCCACCTCCTCTTATGATACCTGTCTCCCTTCTACCCTGATGATGGTTTCTGTGGCCTCCCTTCCCCCCACGCTCTCTCCAGGTGTACTACCCCTCCCATCTCCTCTTATGACACCAGTCTCCCTTCTACCCTGATGATGGTTTCTGTGGCCTCCCTTCCCCTTCCCTGCACGCTCTCTCCAGGTGTACTACCCATCCCACCTCCTCTTATGATACCTGTCTCCCTTCTACCCTGATGATGGTTTCTGTGGCCTCCCTTCCCCTCCACCCACGCTCTCTCCAGGTGTACTACCCATCCCACCTCCTCTTATGATACCCGTCTCCCTTCTACCCTGATGGTGGTTTCTGTGCCCTCCCTTCCCTTCCCCCCACGCTCTCTCCAGGTGTACTACCCATCCCACCTCCTCTTATGACACCAGACTCCCTTCTACCCTGATGATGGTTTCTGTGGCCTCCCTTCCCCCCACGCTCTCTCCAGGTGTACTACCCATCCCACCTCCTCTTATGACACCAGACTCCCTTTTACCCTGATGATGGTTTCTGTGGCCTCCCTCCCCCTCCCCCCGCACTCTCTCCAGGTGTACTACCCATCCCTCCTCCTCTCATGATACCTGCCTCCCTTCTACCCTGATGATGGTTTCTGTGCCCTCCCTTCCCCTCCCCCCGCGCTCTCTCCAGGTGTACTACCCACCCCACCTCCTCTTATGATATCTGTCTCCCTTCGACCCAGATGATGGTTTCTGTGGCCTTCCTTCCCCCCACGCTCTCTCCAGGTGTACTACCCATCCCACCTCCTCTTATGATACCTGCCTCCCTTCTACCCTGATGATGGTTTCTGTGGCCTCCCTTCTCCCCACGCTCTCTCCAGGTGTACTACCCATCCCACCTCCTCTTATGATACCTGCCTCCCTTCTACCGTGATGATGGTTTCTGTGGCCTCCCTTCGCCCCACGCTCCCTCCAGGTGTACTACCAATCCCACCTCCTCTGATGATACCTGTCTTCCTTCTACCCTGATGATGGTTTCTATGGCCTCCCTTCCCCTCCCCCCATGCTTTCCTCAGGTGTACTACCCATCCCACCTCCTCTTATGATACCTGTCTCCCTTCTACCCTGATGATGGTTTCTGTGGCCTCCCTTCCCCTTCCCCCACGCTCTCCCCAGGTGTACTACCCATCCCACCTCCTCTTATGATAACTTTCTCCCTTCTACCCTGATGATGGTTTCTGTGGCCTCCCCTCCCCCCGCGCTCTCTACAGGTGTACTACCCATCCCACCTCCTCTTATGATACCTTTCTCCCTTCTCCCCTGATGATGGTTTCTGTGGCCTCCCCTCCCCCCGCGCTCTCTACAGGTGTACTACCCATCCCACCTCCTCTTATGATACCTGTCTCCCTTCTACCCTGATGATGGTTTCTGTGGCCTCCCTTCCCCCCGCGCTCTCTCCAGGTGTACTACCCATCCCACCTCCTCTGATGATACCAGACTCCCTTCTACCCCGATGATGGTTTCTTTGCCCTCCCTTCCCCTTCCCCCCACGCTCTCTCCAGGTGTACTACCCATCCCACCTCCTCTCATGATAGCTGTCTCCCTTCTACCCTGACGATGGTTTCTGTGGCCTCTCTTGCCCCCACATTCTCTCCAGGTGTACTACCCATCCCACCTCCTCTCATGATACCTGTCTCCCTTCTACCCTGATGATGGTTTCTGTGGCATCCCTTTCCCTTCCCCCCACGCTCTCTCCAGGTGTACTACCCATCCCACCTCCTCTCATGATACCTGTCTCCCGTCTACCCTGATGATGGTTTCTTCGGCCTCCCTCCCCACCACGCTCTCTCCAGGTGTACTACCCATCCCACCTCCTCTCATGATACCTGTCTCTCTTCTACCCTGATGATTGTTTCTGTGGCCTCCCTTCCTCTTTCTCCCACGCTCTCTCCAGGGGTACTACACATCCCACCTCATCTCATGATACCTGCCTCCCTTCAACCCTGATGATGGTTTCTGTGGCCTCCCCTCCCCCGCGCTCTCTACAGGTGTACTACCCATCCCAACTCCTGTTATGATACCTGTCTCCCTTCTACCCTGATGATGGTTTCTGTGGCCTTTCTTCCCCTTCCCTCATGCTCTCCCCAGGTGTACTACCCATCCCACCTCCTCTTATGATACCTGTCTCCCTTCTACCATGATGATGGTTTCAGTGGCCTCCCTTCCCCTCCCCCTGAGCACTCTCCAGGTGTACTACCCATCCCACCTCCTCACATGATACCCGTCTCCCTTCTACCCTGATGGTGGTTTCTGTGGCCTTCCTTCCCCCCACGCTCGCTCCAGGTGTACTACCCATCCCACCTCCTCTTATGATACCTGTCTCCCTTCTACCCTGATGATGGTTTCTGTGGCCTTTCTTCCCCTTCCCTCATGCTCTCCCCAGGTGTACTACCCATCCCACCTCCTCTTATGATACCTGTCTCCCTTCTACCATGATGATGGTTTCAGTGGCCTCCCTTCCCCTCCCCCTGAGCACTCTCCAGGTGTACTACCCATCCCACCTCCTCTTATGATACCTGTCTCCCTTCTACCCTGATGATGGTTTCTGTGGCCTTCCTTCCCCCCACGCTCGCTCCAGGTGTACTACCCATCCCACCTCCTCTTATGATACCTGTCTCCCTTCTACCCTGATGATGGTTTCTGTGGCCTCCCTTCCCCCCACGCTCTCTCCAGGTGTACTACCCCTCCCATCTCCTCTTATGACACCAGTCTCCCTTCTACCCTGATGATGGTTTCTGTGGCCTCCCTTCCCCTTCCCTGCACGCTCTCTCCAGGTGTACTACCCATCCCACCTCCTCTTATGATACCTGTCTCCCTTCTACCCTGATGATGGTTTCTGTGGCCTCCCTTCCCCTCCACCCACGCTCTCTCCAGGTGTACTACCCATCCCACCTCCTCTTATGATACCCGTCTCCCTTCTACCCTGATGGTGGTTTCTGTGCCCTCCCTTCCCTTCCCCCCACGCTCTCTCCAGGTGTACTACCCATCCCACCTCCTCTTATGACACCAGACTCCATTCTACCCTGATGATGGTTTCTGTGGCCTCCCTTCCCCCCACGCTCTCTCCAGGTGTACTACCCATCCCACCTCCTCTTATGACACCAGACTCCCTTTTACCCTGATGATGGTTTCTGTGGCCTCCCTCCCCCTCCCCCCGCACTCTCTCCAGGTGTACTACCCATCCCTCCTCCTCTCATGATACCTGCCTCCCTTCTACCCTGATGATGGTTTCTGTGCCCTCCCTTCCCCTCCCCCCGCGCTCTCTCCAGGTGTACTACCCACCCCACCTCCTCTTATGATATCTGTCTCCCTTCGACCCAGATGATGGTTTCTGTGGCCTTCCTTCCCCCCACGCTCTCTCCAGGTGTACTACCCATCCCACCTCCTCTTATGATACCTGCCTCCCTTCTACCCTGATGATGGTTTCTGTGTCCTCCCTTCTCCCCACGCTCTCTCCAGGTGTACTACCCATCCCACCTCCTCTTATGATACCTGCCTCCCTTCTACCGTGATGATGGTTTCTGTGGCCTCCCTTCGCCCCACGCTCCCTCCAGGTGTACTACCAATCCCACCTCCTCTGATGATACCTGTCTTCCTTCTACCCTGATGATGGTTTCTATGGCCTCCCTTCCCCTCCCCCCATGCTTTCCTCAGGTGTACTACCCATCCCACCTCCTCTTATGATACCTGTCTCCCTTCTACCCTGATGATGGTTTCTGTGGCCTCCCTTCCCCTTCCCCCACGCTCTCCCCAGGTGTACTACCCATCCCACCTCCTCTTATGATAACTTTCTCCCTTCTACCCTGATGATGGTTTCTGTGGCCTCCCCTCCCCCCGCGCTCTCTACAGGTGTACTACCCATCCCACCTCCTCTTATGATACCTTTCTCCCTTCTCCCCTGATGATGGTTTCTGTGGCCTCCCCTCCCCCCGCGCTCTCTACAGGTGTACTACCCATCCCACCTCCTCTTATGATACCTGTCTCCCTTCTACCCTGATGATGGTTTCTGTGGCCTCCCTTCCCCCCGCGCTCTCTCCAGGTGTACTACCCATCCCACCTCCTCTGATGATACCAGACTCCCTTCTACCCCGATGATGGTTTCCTTGCCCTCCCTTCCCCTTCCCCCCACGCTCTCTCCAGGTGTACTACCCATCCCACCTCCTCTCATGATAGCTGTCTCCCTTCTACCCTGACGATGGTTTCTGTGGCCTCTCTTGCCCCCACATTCTCTCCAGGTGTACTACCCATCCCACCTCCTCTCATGATACCTGTCTCCCTTCTACCCTGATGATGGTTTCTGTGGCATCCCTTTCCCTTCCCCCCACGCTCTCTCCAGGTGTACTACCCATCCCACCTCCTCTCATGATACCTGTCTCCCGTCTACCCTGATGATGGTTTCTTCGGCCTCCCTCCCCACCACGCTCTCTCCAGGTGTACTACCCATCCCACCTCCTCTCATGATACCTGTCTCTCTTCTACCCTGATGATTGTTTCTGTGGCCTCCCTTTCTCTTTCTCCCACGCTCTCTCCAGGGGTACTACACATCCCACCTCATCTCATGATACCTGCCTCCCTTCAACCCTGATGATGGTTTCTGTGGCCTCCCCTCCCCCGCGCTCTCTACAGGTGTACTACCCATCCCAACTCCTGTTATGATACCTGTCTCCCTTCTACCCTGATGATGGTTTCTGTGGCCTTTCTTCCCCTTCCCTCATGCTCTCCCCAGGTGTACTACCCATCCCACCTCCTCTTATGATACCTGTCTCCCTTCTACCATGATGATGGTTTCAGTGGCCTCCCTTCCCCTCCCCCTGAGCACTCTCCAGGTGTACTACCCATCCCACCTCCTCACATGATACCCGTCTCCCTTCTACCCTGATGGTGGTTTCTGTGCCCCCCTTCCCTTCCCCCCACACTCTCTCCAGGTGTTCTACCCATCCCACCTCCTCTTATGACACCAGACTCCCTTCTACCCTGATGATGATTTCTGTGGCCTCCCTTCCTCCCACACTCTCTCCAGGTGTACTACCCATCCCACCTCCTCTTATGATACCTTCCTCCCTTTTACCCTGATGATGGTTTCTGTGGCCTCCCTTCCCCTCCCCCCGCACTCTCTCCAGGTGTACTACCCATCCCACCTCCTCTTATGATACCTGCCTCCCTTCTACCCTGATGATGGTTTCTGTGGCCTCCCTTCGCCCCACGCTCCCTCCAGGTGTACTACCAATCCCACCTCCTCTGATGATACCTGTCTTCCTTCTACCCTGATGATGGTTTCTGTGGCCTCCCTTCCCCTCCCCCCACGCTCTACTCAGGTGTACTACCCATCCCACCTCCTCTTATCATACCTGTCTCTCTTCTACCCTGATGATGGTTTCTGTGGCCTCCCTTCCCCTTCCCCCCACGCTCTCCCCAGGTGTACTACCCATCCCACCTCCTCTTATGATACCTTTCTCCCTTCTACCCTGATGATGGTTTCTGTGGCCTCCCCTCCCCCCGCGCTCTCTACAGGTGTACTACCCATCCCACCTTCTCTTATGATACCTGTCTCCCTTCTACCCTGATGATGGTTTCTGTGGCCTCCCTTCCCCCACGCTCTCTCCAGGTGTACTACCCATCTCACCTCCTCTGATGATACCAGACTCCCTTCTACCCTGATGATGGTTTCTTTGCCCTCCCTTCCCCTTCCCCCCACGCTCTCTCCAGGTGTACTACCCATCCCACCTCCTCTCATGATACCTGTCTTCTTTCTACCCTGATGATGGTTTCTGTGGCCTCCCTTCCCCTCCCCCACGCTCTCCCCAGGTGTACTACCCATCCCATCTCCTCTTATGATACCTGTCTCCCTTCTACCCTGATGATGGTTTATGTGGCCTCCCTTCCCCTTCCCCCACGCTCTCTCCAGGTGTACTACCCATCCCACCTCCTCTCATGATACCTGTCTCCCTTCTACCCTGATGATGGTTTCTGTGGCCTCTCTTCCCCTCCCCATGCGCTCTCTCCAGGTGTACTACCCATCCCACCTCCTCTCATGATACCTGTCTCCATTCAACCCTGATGATGGTTTCTGTGGCGTCGCTTCCCCCACACGCTCTCTCCAGGTGTATTACCCATCCCACCTCCTCTCATGATACCTGTCTCCCTTCTACCCTGACGATGGTTTCTGTGGCCTCTCTTCCCCCCACATTCTCTCCAGGTGTACTACCCATCCCACCTCCTCTCATGATACCTGTCTCCCTTCTACCCTGATGATGATTTCTGTGCCCGCTCTTCCTCTTCCCCCCACGCTCTCTCCAGGGGTACTACCCATCCCACCTCATCTCATGATACCTGTCTCCCTTCAACCCTTATTATGGTTTCTGTGGCCTCCCTTCCCCTTCCCCCCACGCTCTCTCCAGGGGTACTACCCATCCCACCTCCTCTTATGACACCAGACTCCCTTTTACCCTGATGATGGTTTCTGTGGCCTCCCTCCCCCTCCCCCCGCGCTCTCTCCAGGTGTACTACCCACCCCACCTCCTCTTATGATATCTGTCTCCCTTCGACCCAGATGATGGTTTCTGTGGCCTTCCTTCCCCCCACGCTCTCTCCAGGTGTACTACCCATCCCACCTCCTCTTATGATACCTGCCTCCCTTCTACCCTGATGATGGTTTCTGTGGCCTCCCTTCTCCCCACGCTCTCTCCAGGTGTACTACCCATCCCACCTCCTCTTATGATACCTGCCTCCCTTCTACCCTGATGATGGTTTCTGTGGCCTCCCTTCGCCCCACGCTCCCTCCAGGTGTACTACCAATCCCACCTCCTCTGATGATACCTGTCTTCCTTCTACCCTGATGATGGTTTCTATGGCCTCCCTTCCCCTCCCCCCACGCTTTCCTCAGGTGTACTACCCATCCCACCTCCTCTTATGATACCTGTCTCCCTTCTACCCTGATGATGGTTTCTGTGGCCTCCCTTCCCCTTCCCCCACGCTCTCCCCAGGTGTACTACCCATCCCACCTCCTCTTATGATAACTTTCTCCCTTCTACCCTGATGATGGTTTCTGTGGCCTCCCCTCCCCCCGCGCTCTCTACAGGTGTACTACCCATCCCACCTCCTCTTATGATACCTTTCTCCCTTCTCCCCTGATGATGGTTTCTGTGGCCTCCCCTCCCCCCGCGCTCTCTACAGGTGTACTACCCATCCCACCTCCTCTTATGATACCTGTCTCCCTTCTACCCTGATGATGGTTTCTGTGGCCTCCCTTCCCCCCGCGCTCTCTCCAGGTGTACTACCCATCCCACCTCCTCTGATGATACCAGACTCCCTTCTACCCCGATGATGGTTTTTTTGCCCTCCCTTCCCCTTCCCCCCACGCTCTCTCCAGGTGTACTACCCATCCCACCTCCTCTCATGATACCTGTCTCCCTTCTACCCTGACGATGGTTTCTGTGGCCTCTCTTGCCCCCACATTCTCTCCAGGTGTACTACCCATCCCACCTCCTCTCATGATACCTGTCTCCCTTCTACCCTGATGATGGTTTCTGTGGCATCCCTTTCCCTTCCCCCCACGCTCTCTCCAGGTGTACTACCCATCCCACCTCCTCTCATGATACCTGTCTCCCTTCTACCCTGATGATGGTTTCTTCGGCCTCCCTTCCCACCACGCTCTCTCCAGGTGTACTACCCATCCCACCTCATCTCATGATACCTGCCTCCCTAGAACCCTGATGATGGTTTCTGTGGCCTCCCCTCCCCCCGCGCTCTCTACAGGTGTACTACCCATCCCAACTCCTGTTATGATACCTGTCTCCCTTCTACCCTGATGATGGTTTCTGTGGCCTTTCTTCCCCTTCCCTCATGCTCTCCCCAGGTGTACTACCCATCCCACCTCCTCTTATGATACCTGTCTCCCTTCTACCATGATGATGGTTTCAGTGGCCTCCCTTCCCCTCCCCCTGAGCACTCTCCAGGTGTACTACCCATCCCACCTCCTCACATGATACCCGTCTCCCTTCTACCCTGATGGTGGTTTCTGTGCCCTCCCTTCCCTTCCCCCCACACTCTCTCCAGGTGTTCTACCCATCCCACCTCCTCTTATGACACCAGACTCCCTTCTACCCTGATGATGATTTCTGTGGCCTCCCTTCCTCCCACACTCTCTCCAGGTGTACTACCCATCCCACCTCCTCTTATGATACCTTCCTCCCTTTTACCCTGATGATGGTTTCTGTAGCCTCCCTTCCCCTCCCCCCGCACTCTCTCCAGGTGTACTACCCATCCCACCTCCTCTTATGATACCTGCCTCCCTTCTACCCTGATGATGGTTTCTGTGGCCTCCCTTCGCCCCACGCTCCCTCCAGGTGTACTACCAATCCCACCTCCTCTGATGATACCTGTCTTCCTTCTACCCTGATGATGGTTTCTGTGGCCTCCCTTCCCCTCCCCCCACGCTCTACTCAGGTGTACTACCCATCCCACCACCTCTTATCATACCTGTCTCTCTTCTACCCTGATGATGGTTTCTGTGGCCTCCCTTCCCCTTCCCCCCGCGCTCTCTACAGGTGTACTACCCATCCCACCTCCTCTTATGATACCTGTCTCCCTTCTACCCTGATGATGGTTTCTGTGCCCTCCCTTACCCTCCCCCTGCGCTCTCTCCAGGTGTACTACCCATCCCACCTCCTCTTAAGATACCTGTCTCCCTTATACCCTGATGATGGTTTCTGTGCCCTCCCTTCCCTTTCCCCCCACGCGCTCTCCAGGTGTACTACCCATCCCACCTTCTCTTATGATACCTGTCTCCCTTCTACCCTGATGATGGTTTCTGTGGCCTCCCTTCCCCCCACGCTCTCTCCAGGTGTACTACCCATCCCACCTCCTCTCATGATACCTGCCTCCCTTCTACCCTGATGATGGTTTTTGTGGCCTCCCTTCCCCTTCCCTGCACGCTCTCTCCAGGTGTACTACACATCCCACCTCCTCTCATGATACCTGTCTCCCTTCTACCCTGATGATGGTTTCTGTGGCCTCCCTTCCCCTCCCCCTGCGCTCTCTCCAGGTGTACTACCGATCCCACCTCCTCTCATGATACCTGTCTCCCTTCTACCCTGATGATGGTTTCTGTGGCCTCCCTTCCTCCCACACTCTCTACAGGTGTACTACCCATCCCACCTCCTCTCATGATACCTGTCTCCCTTCTACCCTGATGATGGTTTCTGTGCCCTCCCTTCTCCCCACGCGCTCTCCAGGTGTACTACCCATCCCACCTCCTCTCATGATACCTGCCTCCCTTGTACCCTGGTGATGGTTTCTGTGGCCTCCCTTCCCCCCACGCTCTCTCCAGGTGTACTACCCATCCAACCTCCTCTTAAGATACCTGTCTCGCTTGTACCCTGATGATGGTTTCTGTGCCCTCCCTTCCCTTTCCCCCCACGCTCTCTCCAGGTATACTACCCATCCCACCTCCTCTTATGATACCTGTCTCCCTTCTACCCTGATGATGGTTTCTGTGGCCTTCCTTCCCCCCACGCTCGCTCCAGGTGTACTACCCATCCCACCTCCTCTTATGATACCTGTCTCCCTTCTACCCTGATGATGGTTTCTGTGGCCTCCCTTCCCCCCACGCTCTCTCCAGGTGTACTACCCCTCCCATCTCCTCTTATGACACCAGTCTCCCTTCTACCCTGATGATGGTTTCTGTGGCCTCCCTTCCCCTTCCCTGCACGCTCTCTCCAGGTGTACTACCCATCCCACCTCCTCTTATGATACCTGTCTCCCTTCTACCCTGATGATGGTTTCTGTGGCCTCCCTTCCCCTCCACCCACGCTCTCTCCAGGTGTACTACCCATCCCACCTCCTCTTATGATACCCGTCTCCCTTCTACCCTGATGGTGGTTTCTGTGCCCTCCCTTCCCTTCCCCCCACGCTCTCTCCAGGTGTACTACCCATCCCACCTCCTCTTATGACACCAGACTCCCTTCTACCCTGATGATGGTTTCTGTGGCCTCCCTTCCCCCCACGCTCTCTCCAGGTGTACTACCCATCCCACCTCCTCTTATGACACCAGACTCCCTTTTACCCTGATGATGGTTTCTGTGGCCTCCCTCCCCCTCCCCCCGCACTCTCTCCAGGTGTACTACCCATCCCTCCTCCTCTCATGATACCTGCCTCCCTTCTACCCTGATGATGGTTTCTGTGCCCTCCCTTCCCCTCCCCCCGCGCTCTCTCGAGGTGTACTACCCACCCCACCTCCTCTTATGATATCTGTCTCCCTTCGACCCAGATGATGGTTTCTGTGGCCTTCCTTCCCCCCACGCTCTCTCCAGGTGTACTACCCATCCCACCTCCTCTTATGATACCTGCCTCCCTTCTACCCTGATGATGGTTTCTGTGGCCTCCCTTCTCCCCACGCTCTCTCCAGGTGTACTACCCATCCCACCTCCTCTTATGATACCTGCCTCCCTTCTACCGTGATGATGGTTTCTGTGGCCTCCCTTCGCCCCACGCTCCCTCCAGGTGTACTACCAATCCCACCTCCTCTGATGATACCTGTCTTCCTTCTACCCTGATGATGGTTTCTATGGCCTCCCTTCCCCTCCCCCCACGCTTTCCTCAGGTGTACTACCCATCCCACCTCCTCTTATGATACCTGTCTCCCTTCTACCCTGATGATGGTTTCTGTGGCCTCCCTTCCCCTTCCCCCACGCTCTCCCCAGGTGTACTACCCATCCCACCTCCTCTTATGATAACTTTCTCCCTTCTACCCTGATGATGGTTTCTGTGGCCTCCCCTCCCCCCGCGCTCTCTACAGGTGTACTACCCATCCCACCTCCTCTTATGATACCTTTCTCCCTTCTCCCCTGATGATGGTTTCTGTGGCCTCCCCTCCCCCCGCGCTCTCTACAGGTGTACTACCCATCCCACCTCCTCTTATGATACCTGTCTCCCTTCTACCCTGATGATGGTTTCTGTGGCCTCCCTTCCCCCCGCGCTCTCTCCAGGTGTACTACCCATCCCACCTCCTCTGATGATACCAGACTCCCTTCTACCCCGATGATGGTTTCTTTGCCCTCCCTTCCCCTTCCCCCCACGCTCTCTCCAGGTGTACTACCCATCCAACCTCCTCTCATGATACCTGTCTCCCTTCTACCCTGACGATGGTTTCTGTGGCCTCTCTTGCCCCCACATTCTCTCCAGGTGTACTACCCATCCCACCTCCTCTCATGATACCTGTCTCCCTTCTACCCTGATGATGGTTTCTGTGGCATCCCTTTCCCTTCCCCCCACGCTCTCTCCAGGTGTACTACCCATCCCACCTCCTCTCATGATACCTGTCTCCCGTCTACCCTGATGATGGTTTCTTCGGCCTCCCTCCCCACCACGCTCTCTCCAGGTGTACTACCCATCCCACCTCCTCTCATGATACCTGTCTCTCTTCTACCCTGATGATTGTTTCTGTGGCCTCCCTTCCTCTTTCTCCCACGCTCTCTCCAGGGGTACTACACATCCCACCTCATCTCATGATACCTGCCTCCCTTCAACCCTGATGATGGTTTCTGTGGCCTCCCCTCCCCCCACGCTCTCTACAGGTGTACTACCCATCCCAACTCCTGTTATGATACCTGTCTCCCTTCTACCCTGATGATGGTTTCTGTGGCCTTTCTTCCCCTTCCCTCATGCTCTCCCCAGGTGTACTACCCATCCCACCTCCTCTTATGATACCTGTCTCCCTTCTACCATGATGATGGTTTCAGTGGCCTCCCTTCCCCTCCCCCTGAGCACTCTCCAGGTGTACTACCCATCCCACCTCCTCACATGATACCCGTCTCCCTTCTACCCTGATGGTGGTTTCTGTGCCCTCCCTTCCCTTCCCCCCACACTCTCTCCAGGTGTTCTACCCATCCCACCTCCTCTTATGACACCAGACTCCCTTCTACCCTGATGATGATTTCTGTGGCCTCCCTTCCTCCCACACTCTCTCCAGGTGTACTACCCATCCCACCTCCTCTTATGATACCTTCCTCCCTTTTACCCTGATGATGGTTTCTGTGGCCTCCCTTCCCCTCCCCCCGCACTCTCTCCAGGTGTACTACCCATCCCACCTCCTCTTATGATACCTGCCTCCCTTCTACCCTGATGATGGTTTCTGTGGCCTCCCTTCGCCCCACGCTCCCTCCAGGTGTACTACCAATCCCACCTCCTCTGATGATACCTGTCTTCCTTCTACCCTGATGATGGTTTCTGTGGCCTCCCTTCCCCTCCCCCCACGCTCTACTCAGGTGTACTACCCATCCCACCACCTCTTATCATACCTGTCTCTCTTCTACCCTGATGATGGTTTCTGTGGCCTCCCTTCCCCTTCCCCCCACGCTCTCCCCAGGTGTACTACCCATCCCACCTCCTCTTATGATACCTTTCTCCCTTCTACCCTGATGATGGTTTCTGTGGCCTCCCCTCCCCCCGCGCTCTCTACAGGTGTACTACCCATCCCACCTCCTCTTATGATACCTGTCTCCCTTCTACCCTGATGATGGTTTCTGTGCCCTCCCTTACCCTCCCCCTGCGCTCTCTCCAGGTGTACTACCCATCCCACCTCCTCTTAAGATACCTGTCTCCCTTATACCCTGATGATGGTTTCTGTGCCCTCCCTTCCCTTTCCCCCCACGCGCTCTCCAGGTGTACTACCCATCCCACCTTCTCTTATGATACCTGTCTCCCTTCTACCCTGATGATGGTTTCTGTGGCCTCCCTTCCCCCCACGCTCTCTCCAGGTGTACTACCCATCCCACCTCCTCTCATGATACCTGCCTCCCTTCTACCCTGATGATGGTTTTTGTGGCCTCCCTTCCCCTTCCCTGCACGCTCTCTCCAGGTGTACTACCCATCCCACCTCCTCTCATGATACCTGTCTCCCTTCTACCCTGATGATGGTTTCTGTGGCCTCCCTTCCCCTCCCCCTGCGCTCTCTCCAGGTGTACTACCGATCCCACCTCCTCTCATGATACCTGTCTCCCTTCTACCCTGATGATGGTTTCTGTGGCCTCCCTTCCTCCCACACTCTCTACAGGTGTACTACCCATCCCACCTCCTCTCATGATACCTGTCTCCCTTCTACCCTGATGATGGTTTCTGTGCCCTCCCTTCTCCCCACACGCTCTCCAGGTGTACTACCCATCCCACCTCCTCTCATGATACCTGCCTCCCTTCTACCCTGGTGATGGTTTCTGTGGCCTCCCTTCCCCCCACGCTCTCTCCAGGTGTACTACCCATCCAACCTCCTCTTAAGATACCTGTCTCGCTTGTACCCTGATGATGGTTTCTGTGCCCTCCCTTCCCTTTCCCCCCACGCTCTCTCCAGGTATACTACCCATCCCACCTCCTCTTATGATACCTGTCTCCCTTCTACCCTGATGATGGTTTCTGTGGCCTTCCTTCCCCCCACGCTCGCTCCAGGTGTACTACCCATCCCACCTCCTCTTATGATACCTGTCTCCCTTCTACCCTGATGATGGTTTCTGTGGCCTCCCATCCCCCCACGCTCTCTCCAGGTGTACTACCCCTCCCATCTCCTCTTATGACACCAGTCTCCCTTCTACCCTGATGATGGTTTCTGTGGCCTCCCTTCCCCTTCCCTGCACGCTCTCTCCAGGTGTACTACCCATCCCACCTCCTCTTATGATACCTGTCTCCCTTCTACCCTGATGATGGTTTCTGTGGCCTCCCTTCCCCTCCACCCACGCTCTCTCCAGGTGTACTACCCATCCCACCTCCTCTTATGATACCCGTCTCCCTTCTACCCTGATGGTGGTTTCTGTGCCCTCCCTTCCCTTCCCCCCACGCTCTCTCCAGGTGTACTACCCATCCCACCTCCTCTTATGACACCAGACTCCCTTCTACCCTGATGATGGTTTCTGTGGCCTCCCTTCCCCCCACGCTCTCTCCAGGTGTACTACCCATCCCACCTCCTCTTATGACACCAGACTCCCTTTTACCCTGATGATGGTTTCTGTGGCCTCCCTCCCCCTCCCCCCGCACTCTCTCCAGGTGTACTACCCATCCCTCCTCCTCTCATGATACCTGCCTCCCTTCTACCCTGATGATGGTTTCTGTGCCCTCCCTTCCCCTCCCCCCGCGCTCTCTCCAGGTGTACTACCCACCCCACCTCCTCTTATGATATCTGTCTCCCTTCGACCCAGATGATGGTTTCTGTGGCCTTCCTTCCCCCCACGCTCTCTCCAGGTGTACTACCCATCCCACCTCCTCTTATGATACCTGCCTCCCTTCTACCCTGATGATGGTTTCTGTGGCCTCCCTTCTCCCCACGCTCTCTCCAGGTGTACTACCCATCCCACCTCCTCTTATGATACCTGCCTCCCTTCTACCGTGATGATGGTTTCTGTGGCCTCCCTTCGCCCCACGCTCCCTCCAAGTGTACTACCAATCCCACCTCCTCTGATGATACCTGTCTTCCTTCTACCCTGATGATGGTTTCTATGGCCTCCCTTCCCCTCCCCCCACGCTTTCCTCAGGTGTACTACCCATCCCACCTCCTCTTATGATACCTGTCTCCCTTCTACCCTGATGATGGTTTCTGTGGCCTCCCTTCCCCTTCCCCCACGCTCTCCCCAGGTGTACTACCCATCCCACCTCCTCTTATGATAACTTTCTCCCTTCTACCCTGATGATGGTTTCTGTGGCCTCCCCTCCCCCCGCGCTCTCTACAGGTGTACTACCCATCCCACCTCCTCTTATGATACCTTTCTCCCTTCTCCCCTGATGATGGTTTCTGTGGCCTCCCCTCCCCCCGCGCTCTCTACAGGTGTACTACCCATCCCACCTCCTCTTATGATACCTGTCTCCCTTCTACCCTGATGATGGTTTCTGTGGCCTCCCTTCCCCCCGCGCTCTCTCCAGGTGTACTACCCATCCCACCTCCTCTGATGATACCAGACTCCCTTCTACCCCGATGATGGTTTCTTTGCCCTCCCTTCCCCTTCCCCCCACGCTCTCTCCAGGTGTACTACCCATCCCACCTCCTCTCATGATACCTGTCTCCCTTCTACCCTGACGATGGTTTCTGTGGCCTCTCTTGCCCCCACATTCTCTCCAGGTGTACTACCCATCCCACCTCCTCTCATGATACCTGTCTCCCTTCTACCCTGATGATGGTTTCTGTGGCATCCCTTTCCCTTCCCCCCACGCTCTCTCCAGGTGTACTACCCATCCCACCTCCTCTCATGATACCTGTCTCCCGTCTACCCTGATGATGGTTTCTTCGGCCTCCCTCCCCACCACGCTCTATCCAGGTGTACTACCCATCCCACCTCCTCTCATGATACCTGTCTCTCTTCTACCCTGATGATTGTTTCTGTGGCCTCCCTTCCTCTTTCTCCCACGCTCTCTCCAGGGGTACTACACATCCCACCTCATCTCATGATACCTGCCTCCCTTCAACCCTGATGATGGTTTCTGTGGCCTCCCCTCCCCCCGCGCTCTCTACAGGTGTACTACCCATCCCAACTCCTGTTATGATACCTGTCTCCCTTCTACCCTGATGATGGTTTCTGTGGCCTTTCTTCCCCTTCCCTCATGCTCTCCCCAGGTGTACTACCCATCCCATCTCCTCTTATGATACCTGTCTCCCTTCTACCATGATGATGGTTTCAGTGGCCTCCCTTCCCCTCCCCCTGAGCACTCTCCAGGTGTACTACCCATCCCACCTCCTCACATGATACCCGTCTCCCTTCTACCCTGATGGTGGTTTCTGTGCCCTCCCTTCCCTTCCCCCCACACTCTCTCCAGGTGTTCTACCCATCCCACCTCCTCTTATGACACCAGACTCCCTTCTACCCTGATGATGATTTCTGTGGCCTCCCTTCCTCCCACACTCTCTCCAGGTGTACTACCCATCCCACCTCCTCTTATGATACCTTCCTCCCTTTTACCCTGATGATGGTTTCTGTGGCCTCCCTTCCCCTCCCCCCGCACTCTCTCCAGGTGTACTACCCATCCCACCTCCTCTTATGACACCTGCCTCCCTTCTACCCTGATGATGGTTTCTGTGGCCTCCCTTCGCCCCACGCTCCCTCCAGGTGTACTACCAATCCCACCTCCTCTGATGATACCTGTCTTCCTTCTACCCTGATGATGGTTTCTGTGGCCTCCCTTCCCCTCCCCCCACGCTCTACTCAGGTGTACTACCCATCCCACCTCCTCTTATCATACCTGTCTCTCTTCTACCCTGATGATGGTTTCTGTGGCCTCCCTTCCCCTTCCCCCCACGCTCTCCCCAGGTGTACTACCCATCCCACCTCCTCTTATGATACCTTCCTCCCTTTTACCCTGATGATGGTTTCTGTGGCCTCCCTTCCCCTCCCCCCGCGCTCTCTACAGGTGTACTACCCATCCCACCTTCTCTTATGATACCTGTCTCCCTTCTACCCTGATGATGGTTTCTGTGGCCTCCCTTCCCCCACGCTCTCTCCAGGTGTACTACCCATCTCACCTCCTCTGATGATACCAGACTCCCTTCTACCCTGATGATGGTTTCTTTGCCCTCCCTTCCCCTTCCCCCCACGCTCTCTCCAGGTGTACTACCCATCCCACCTCCTCTCATGATACCTGTCTTCCTTCTACCCTGATGATGGTTTCTGTGGCCTCCCTTCCCCTCCCCCACGCTCTCCCCAGGTGTACTACCCATCCCATCTCCTCTTATGATACCTGTCTCCCTTCTACCCTGATGATGGTTTATGTGGCCTCCCTTCCCCTTCCCCCACGCTCTCTCCAGGTGTACTACCCATCCCACCTCCTCTCATGATACCTGTCTCCCTTCTACCCTGATGATGGTTTCTGTGGCCTCCCTTCCCCTCCCCATGCGCTCTCTCCAGGTGTACTACCCATCCCACCTCCTCTCATGATACCTGTCTCCATTCAACCCTGATGATGGTTTCTGTGGCGTCGCTTCCCCCACACGCTCTCTCCAGGTGTATTACCCATCCCACCTCCTCTCATGATACCTGTCTCCCTTCTACCCTGACGATGGTTTCTGTGGCCTCTCTTCCCCCCACATTCTCTCCAGGTGTACTACCCATCCCACCTCCTCTCATGATACCTGTCTCCCTTCTACCCTGATGATGATTTCTGTGCCCGCTCTTCCTCTTCCCCCCACGCTCTCTCCAGGGGTACTACCCATCCCACCTCATCTCATGATACCTGTCTCCCTTCAACCCTTATTATGGTTTCTGTGGCCTCCCTTCCCCTTCCCCCCACGCTCTCTCCAGGGGTACTACCCACCCCACCTCCTCTTATGATACCTGCCTCCCTTCTACCCTGATGATGGTTTCTGTGGCCTCCCTTCGCCCCACGCTCCCTCCAGGTGTACTACCAATCCCACCTCCTCTGATGATACCTGTCTTCCTTCTACCCTGATGATGGTTTCTATGGCCTCCCTTCCCCTCCCCCCACGCTTTCCTCAGGTGTACTACCCATCCCACCTCCTCTTATGATACCTGTCTCCCTTCTACCCTGATGATGGTTTCTGTGGCCTCCCTTCCCCTTCCCCCACGCTCTCCCCAGGTGTACTACCCATCCCACCTCCTCTTATGATAACTTTCTCCCTTCTACCCTGATGATGGTTTCTGTGGCCTCCCCTCCCCCCGCGCTCTCTACAGGTGTACTACCCATCCCACCTCCTCTTATGATACCTTTCTCCCTTCTCCCCTGATGATGGTTTCTGTGGCCTCCCCTCCCCCCGCGCTCTCTACAGGTGTACTACCCATCCCACCTCCTCTTATGATACCTGTCTCCCTTCTACCCTGATGATGGTTTCTGTGGCCTCCCTTCCCCCCGCGCTCTCTCCAGGTGTACTACCCATCCCACCTCCTCTGATGATACCAGACTCCCTTCTACCCCGATGATGGTTTCTTTGCCCTCCCTTCCCCTTCCCCCCACGCTCTCTCCAGATGTACTACCCATCCCACCTCCTCTCATGATACCTGTCTCCCTTCTACCCTGACGATGGTTTCTGTGGCCTCTCTTGCCCCCACATTCTCTCCAGGTGTACTACCCATCCTACCTCCTCTCATGATACCTGTCTCCCTTCTACCCTGATGATGGTTTCTGTGGCATCCCTTTCCCTTCCCCCCACGCTCTCTCCAGGTGTACTGCCCATCCCACCTCCTCTCATGATACCTGTCTCCCTTCTACCCTGATGATGGTTTCTTCGGCCTCCCTTCCCACCACGCTCTCTCCAGGTGTACTACCCATCCCACCTCATCTCATGATACCTGCCTCCCTTCAACCCTGATGATGGTTTCTGTGGCCTCCCCTCCCCCCGCGCTCTCTACAGGTGTACTACCCATCCCAACTCCTGTTATGATACCTGTCTCCCTTCTACCCTGATGATGGTTTCTGTGGCCTTTCTTCCCCTTCCCTCATGCTCTCCCCAGGTGTACTACCCATCCCACCTCCTCTTATGATACCTGTCTCCCTTCTACCATGATGATGGTTTCAGTGGCCTCCCTTCCCCTCCCCCTGAGCACTCTCCAGGTGTACTACCCATCCCACCTCCTCACATGATACCCGTCTCCCTTCTACCCTGATGGTGGTTTCTGTGCCCTCCCTTCCCTTCCCCCCACACTCTCTCCAGGTGTTCTACCCATCCCACCTCCTCTTATGACACCAGACTCCCTTCTACCCTGATGATGATTTCTGTGGCCTCCCTTCCTCCCACACTCTCTCCAGGTGTACTACCCATCCCACCTCCTCTTATGATACCTTCCTCCCTTTTACCCTGATGATGGTTTCTGTGGCCTCCCTTCCCCTCCCCCCGCACTCTCTCCAGGTGTACTACCCATCCCACCTCCTCTTATGATACCTGCCTCCCTTCTACCCTGATGATGGTTTCTGTGGCCTCCCTTCGCCCCACGCTCCCTCCAGGTGTACTACCAATCCCACCTCCTCTGATGATACCTGTCTTCCTTCTACCCTGATGATGGTTTCTGTGGCCTCCCTTCCCCTCCCCCCACGCTCTACTCAGGTGTACTACCCATCCCACCACCTCTTATCATACCTGTCTCTCTTCTACCCTGATGATGGTTTCTGTGGCCTCCCTTCCCCTTCCCCCCACGCTCTCCCCAGGTGTACTACCCATCCCACCTCCTCTTATGATACCTTTCTCCCTTCTACCCTGATGATGGTTTCTGTGGCCTCCCCTCCCCCCGCGCTCTCTACAGGTGTACTACCCATCCCACCTCCTCTTATGATACCTGTCTCCCTTCTACCCTGATGATGGTTTCTGTGCCCTCCCTTACCCTCCCCCTGCGCTCTCTCCAGGTGTACTACCCATCCCACCTCCTCTTAAGATACCTGTCTCCCTTATACCCTGATGATGGTTTCTGTGCCCTCCCTTCCCTTTCCCCCCACGCGCTCTCCAGGTGTACTACCCATCCCACCTTCTCTTATGATACCTGTCTCCCTTCTACCCTGATGATGGTTTCTGTGGCCTCCCTTCCCCCCACGCTCTCTCCAGGTGTACTACCCATCCCACCTCCTCTCATGATACCTGCCTCCCTTCTACCCTGATGATGGTTTTTGTGGCCTCCCTTCCCCTTCCCTGCACGCTCTCTCCAGGTGTACTACCCATCCCACCTCCTCTCATGATACCTGTCTCCCTTCTACCCTGATGATGGTTTCTGTGGCCTCCCTTCCCCTCCCCCTGCGCTCTCTCCAGGTGTACTACCGATCCCACCTCCTCTCATGATACCTGTCTCCCTTCTACCCTGATGATGGTTTCTGTGGCCTCCCTTCCTCCCACACTCTCTACAGGTGTACTACCCATCCCACCTCCTCTCATGATACCTGTCTCCCTTCTACCCTGATGATGGTTTCTGTGCCCTCCCTTCTCCCCACGCGCTCTCCAGGTGTACTACCCATCCCACCTCCTCTCATGATACCTGCCTCCCTTCTACCCTGGTGATGGTTTCTGTGGCCTCCCTTCCCCCCACGCTCTCTCCAGGTGTACTACCCATCCAACCTCCTCTTAAGATACCTGTCTCGCTTGTACCCTGATGATGGTTTCTGTGCCCTCCCTTCCCTTTCCCCCCACGCTCTCTCCAGGTATACTACCCATCCCACCTCCTCTTATGATACCTGTCTCCCTTCTACCCTGATGATGGTTTCTGTGGCCTTCCTTCCCCCCACGCTCTCTCCAGGTGTACTACCCATCCCACCTCCTCTTATGATACCTGTCTCCCTTCTACCCTGATGATGGTTTCTGTGGCCTCCCTTCCCCCCACGCTCTCTCCAGGTGTACTACCCCTCCCATCTCCTCTTATGACACCAGTCTCCCTTCTACCCTGATGATGGTTTCTGTGGCCTCCCTTCCCCTTCCCTGCACGCTCTCTCCAGGTGTACTACCCATCCCACCTCCTCTTATCATACCTGTCTCCCTTCTACCCTGATGATGGTTTCTGTGGCCTCCCTTCCCCTCCACCCACGCTCTCTCCAGGTGTACTACCCATCCCACCTCCTCTTATGATACCCGTCTCCCTTCTACCCTGATGGTGGTTTCTGTGCCCTCCCTTCCCTTCCCCCCACGCTCTCTCCAGGTGTACTACCCATCCCACCTCCTCTTATGACACCAGACTCCATTCTACCCTGATGATGGTTTCTGTGGCCTCCCTTCCCCCCACGCTCTCTCCAGGTGTACTACCCATCCCACCTCCTCTTATGACACCAGACTCCCTTTTACCCTGATGATGGTTTCTGTGGCCTCCCTCCCCCTCCCCCCGCACTCTCTCCAGGTGTACTACCCATCCCTCCTCCTCTCATGATACCTGCCTCCCTTCTACCCTGATGATGGTTTCTGTGCCCTCCCTTCCCCTCCCCCCGCGCTCTCTCCAGGTGTACTACCCACCCCACCTCCTCTTATGATATCTGTCTCCCTTCGACCCAGATGATGGTTTCTGTGGCCTTCCTTCCCCCCACGCTCTCTCCAGGTGTACTACCCATCCCACCTCCTCTTATGATACCTGCCTCCCTTCTACCCTGATGATGGTTTCTGTGGCCTCCCTTCTCCCCACGCTCTCTCCAGGTGTACTACCCATCCCACCTCCTCTTATGATACCTGCCTCCCTTCTACCGTGATGATGGTTTCTGTGGCCTCCCTTCGCCCCACGCTCCCTCCAGGTGTACTACCAATCCCACCTCCTCTGATGATACCTGTCTTCCTTCTACCCTGATGATGGTTTCTATGGCCTCCCTTCCCCTCCCCCCATGCTTTCCTCAGGTGTACTACCCATCCCACCTCCTCTTATGATACCTGTCTCCCTTCTACCCTGATGATGGTTTCTGTGGCCTCCCTTCCCCTTCCCCCACGCTCTCCCCAGGTGTACTACCCATCCCACCTCCTCTTATGATAACTTTCTCCCTTCTACCCTGATGATGGTTTCTGTGGCCTCCCCTCCCCCCGCGCTCTCTACAGGTGTACTACCCATCCCACCTCCTCTTATGATAACTTTCTCCCTTCTACCCTGATGATGGTTTCTGTGGCCTCCCTTCCCCCCGCGCTCTCTCCAGGTGTACTACCCATCCCACCTCCTCTGATGATACCAGACTCCCTTCTACCCCGAGGATGGTTTCTTTGCCCTCCCTTCCCCTTCCCCCCACGCTCTCTCCAGGTGTACTACCCATCCCACCTCCTCTCATGATACCTGTCTCCCTTCTATCCTGACGATGGTTTCTGTGGCCTCTCTTGCCCCCACATTCTCTCCAGGTGTACTACCCATCCCACCTCCTCTCATGATACCTGTCTCCGTTCTACCCTGATGATGGTTTCTGTGGCATCCCTTTCCCTTCCCCCCACGCTCTCTCCAGGTGTACTACCCATCCCACCTCCTCTCATGATACCTGTCTCCCTTCTACCCTGATTATGGTTTCTTCGGCCTCCCTTCCCACCACTCTCTCTCCAGGTGTACTACCCATCCCACCTCCTCTCATGATACCTGTCTCTCTTCTACCCTGATGATTGTTTCTGTGGCCTCCCTTCCTCTTTCCCCCACGCTCTCTCCAGGGGTACTACCCATCCCACCTCATCTCATGATACCTGCCTCCCTTCAACCCTGATGATGGTTTCTGTGGCCTCCCCTCCCCCCGCGCTCTCTACAGGTGTACTACCCATCCCAACTCCTGTTATGATACCTGTCTCCCTTCTACCCTGATGATGGTTTCTGTGGCCTTTCTTCCCCTTCCCTCATGCTCTCCCCAGGTGTACCACCCATCCCACCTCCTCTTATGATACCTGTCTCCCTTCTACCATGATGATGGCTTCAGTGGCCTCCCTTCCCCTCCCCCTGAGCACTCTCCAGGTGTACTACCCATCCCACCTCCTCACATGATACCCGTCTCCCTTCTACCCTGATGGTGGTTTCTGTGCCCTCCCTTCCCTTCCCCCCACACTCTCTCCAGGTGTTCTACCCATCCCACCTCCTCTTATGATACCAGACTCCCTTCTACCCTGATGATGATTTCTGTGGCCTCCCTTCCTCCCACACTCTCTCCAGGTGTACTACCCATCCCACCTCCTCTTATGATACCTTCCTCCCTTTTACCCTGATGATGGTTTCTGTGGCCTCCCTTCCCCTCCCCCCGCACTCTCTCCAGGTGTACTACCCATCCCACCTCCTCTTATGATACCTGCCTCCCTTCTACCCTGATGATGGTTTCTGTGGCCTCCCTTCGCCCCACGCTCCCTCCAGGTGTACTACCAATCCCACCTCCTCTGATGATACCTGTCTTCCTTCTACCCTGATGATGGTTTCTGTGGCCTCCCTTCCCCTCCCCCCACGCTCTACTCAGGTGTACTACCCATCCCACCTCCTCTTATCATACCTGTCTCTCTTCTACCCTGATGATGGTTTCTGTGGCCTCCCTTCCCCTTCCCCCCACGCTCTCCCCAGGTGTACTACCCATCCCACCTCCTCTTATGATACCTTTCTCCCTTCTACCCTGATGATGGTTTCTGTGGCCTCCCCTCCCTCCGCGCTCTCTACAGGTGTACTACCCATCCCACCTCCTCTTATGATACCTGTCTCCCTTCTACCCTGATGATGGTTTCTGTGCCCTCCCTTACCCTCCCCCTGCGCTCTCTCCAGGTGTACTACCCATCCCACCTCCTCTTAAGATACCTGTCTCCCTTATACCCTGATGATGGTTTCTGTGCCCTCCCTTCCCTTTCCCCCCACGCGCTCTCCAGGTGTACTACCCATCCCACCTTCTCTTATGATACCTGTCTCCCTTCTACCCTGATGATGGTTTCTGTGGCCTCCCTTCCCCCCACGCTCTCTCCAGGTGTACTACCCATCCCACCTCCTCTCATGATACCTGCCTCCCTTCTACCCTGATGATGGTTTCTGTGGCATCCCTTCCCCTTCCCCCCACGCTCACTCCAGGTGTACTACCCATCCCACCTCCTCTTATGATACCTGTCTCCCTTCTACCCTGATGATGGTTTCTGTGGCCCCTCTTCCCCCCACGCTCTCTCCAGGTGTACTACCCATCCCATCTCCTCTTATGATACCTGTCTCCCTTCTACCCTGATGATGGTTTTTGTGGCCTCCCTTCCCCTTCCCTGCACGCTCTCTCCAGGTGTACTACCCATCCCACCTCCTCTCATGATACCTGTCTCCCTTCTACCCTGATGATGGTTTCTGTGGCCTCCCTACCCCTCCCCCTGCGCTCTCTCCAGGTGTACTACCGATCCCACCTCCTCTCATGATACCTGTCTCCCTTCTACCCTGATGATGGTTTCTGTGGCCTCCCTTCCTCCCACACTCTCTACAGGTGTACTACCCATCCCACCTCCTCTCATGATACCTGTCTCCCTTCTACCCTGATGATGGTTTCTGTGCCCTCCCTTCTCCCCACGCGCTCTCCAGGTGTACTACCCATCCCACCTCCTCTCATGATACCTGCCTCCCTTCTACCCTGGTGATGGTTTCTGTGGCCTCCCTTCCCCCCACGCTCTCTCCAGGTGTACTACCCATCCAACCTCCTCTTAAGATACCTGTCTCGCTTGTACCCTGATGATGGTTTCTGTGCCCTCCCTTCCCTTTCCCCCCACGCTCTCTCCAGGTATACTACCCATCCCACCTCCTCTTATGATACCTGTCTCCCTTCTACCCTGATGATGGTTTCTGTGGCCTTCCTTCCCCCCACGCTCGCTCCAGGTGTACTACCCATCCCACCTCCTCTTATGATACCTGTCTCCCTTCTACCCTGATGATGGTTTCTGTGGCCTCCCTTCCCCCCACGCTCTCTCCAGGTGTACTACCCCTCCCATCTCCTCTTATGACACCAGTCTCCCTTCTACCCTGATGATGGTTTCTGTGGCCTCCCTTCCCCTTCCCTGCACGCTCTCTCCAGGTGTACTACCCATCCCACCTCCTCTTATGATACCTGTCTCCCTTCTACCCTGATGATGGTTTCTGTGGCCTCCCTTCCCCTCCACCCACGCTCTCTCCAGGTGTACTACCCATCCCACCTCCTCTTATGATACCCGTCTCCCTTCTACCCTGATGGTGGTTTCTGTGCCCTCCCTTCCCTTCCCCCCACGCTCTCTCCAGGTGTACTACCCATCCCACCTCCTCTTATGACACCAGACTCCCTTCTACCCTGATGATGATTTCTGTGGCCTCCCTTCCCCCCACGCTCTCTCCAGGTGTACTACCCATCCCACCTCCTCTTATGACACCAGACTCCCTTTTACCCTGATGATGGTTTCTGTGGCCTCCCTCCCCCTCCCCCCGCACTCTCTCCAGGTGTACTACCCATCCCTCCTCCTCTCATGATACCTGCCTCCCTTCTACCCTGATGATGGTTTCTGTGCCCTCCCTTCCCCTCCCCCCGCGCTCTCTCCAGGTGTACTACCCACCCCACCTCCTCTTATGATATCTGTCTCCCTTCGACCCAGATGATGGTTTCTGTGGCCTTCCTTCCCCCCACGCTCTCTCCAGGTGTACTACCCATCCCACCTCCTCTTATGATACCTGCCTCCCTTCTACCCTGATGATGGTTTCTGTGGCCTCCCTTCTCCCCACGCTCTCTCCAGGTGTACTACCCATCCCACCTCCTCTTATGATACCTGCCTCCCTTCTACCGTGATGATGGTTTCTGTGGCCTCCCTTCGCCCCACGCTCCCTCCAGGTGTACTACCAATCCCACCTCCTCTGATGATACCTGTCTTCCTTCTACCCTGATGATGGTTTCTATGGCCTCCCTTCCCCTCCCCCCATGCTTTCCTCAGGTGTACTACCCATCCCACCTCCTCTTATGATACCTGTCTCCCTTCTACCCTGATGATGGTTTCTGTGGCCTCCCTTCCCCTTCCCCCACGCTCTCCCCAGGTGTACTACCCATCCCACCTCCTCTTATGATAACTTTCTCCCTTCTACCCTGATGATGGTTTCTGTGGCCTCCCCTCCCCCCGCGCTCTCTACAGGTGTACTACCCATCCCACCTCCTCTTATGATACCTTTCTCCCTTCTCCCCTGATGATGGTTTCTGTGGCCTACCCTCCCCCCGCGCTCTCTACAGGTGTACTACCCATCCCACCTCCTCTTATGATACCTGTCTCCCTTCTACCCTGATGATGGTTTCTGTGGCCTCCCTTCCCCCCGCGCTCTCTCCAGGTGTACTACCCATCCCACCTCCTCTGATGATACCAGACTCCCTTCTACCCCGATGATGGTTTCTTTGCCCTCCCTTCCCCTTCCCCCCACGCTCTCTCCAGGTGTACTACCCATCCCACCTCCTCTCATGATAGCTGTCTCCCTTCTACCCTGACGATGGTTTCTGTGGCCTCTCTTGCCCCCACATTCTCTCCAGGTGTACTACCCATCCCACCTCCTCTCATGATACCTGTCTCCCTTCTACCCTGATGATGGTTTCTGTGGCATCCCTTTCCCTTCCCCCCACGCTCTCTCCAGGTGTACTACCCATCCCACCTCCTCTCATGATACCTGTCTCCCGTCTATCCTGATGATGGTTTCTTCGGCCTCCCTCCCCACCACGCTCTCTCCAGGTGTACTACCCATCCCACCTCCTCTCATGATACCTGTCTCTCTTCTACCCTGATGATTGTTTCTGTGGCCTCCCTTCCTCTTTCTCCCACGCTCTCTCCAGGGGTACTACACATCCCACCTCATCTCATGATACCTGCCTCCCTTCAACCCTGATGATGGTTTCTGTGGCCTCCCCTCCCCCGCGCTCTCTACAGGTGTACTACCCATCCCAACTCCTGTTATGATACCTGTCTCCCTTCTACCCTGATGATGGTTTCTGTGGCCTTTCTTCCCCTTCCCTCATGCTCTCCCCAGGTGTACTACCCATCCCACCTCCTCTTATGATACCTGTCTCCCTTCTACCATGATGATGGTTTCAGTGGCCTCCCTTCCCCTCCCCCTGAGCACTCTCCAGGTGTACTACCCATCCCACCTCCTCACATGATACCCGTCTCCCTTCTACCCTGATGGTGGTTTCTGTGGCCTTCCTTCCCCCCACGCTCGCTCCAGGTGTACTACCCATCCCACCTCCTCTTATGATACCTGTCTCCCTTCTACCCTGATGATGGTTTCTGTGGCCTTTCTTCCCCTTCCCTCATGCTCTCCCCAGGTGTACTACCCATCCCACCTCGTCTTATGATACCTGTCTCCCTTCTACCATGATGATGGTTTCAGTGGCCTCCCTTCCCCTCCCCCTGAGCACTCTCCAGGTGTACTACCCATCCCACCTCCTCTTATGATACCTGTCTCCCTTCTACCCTGATGATGGTTTCTGTGGCCTTCCTTCCCCCCACGCTCGCTCCAGGTGTACTACCCATCCCACCTCCTCTTATGATACCTGTCTCCCTTCTACCCTGATGATGGTTTCTGTGGCCTCCCTTCCCCCCACGCTCTCTCCAGGTGTACTACCCCTCCCATCTCCTCTTATGACACCAGTCTCCCTTCTACCCTGATGATGGTTTCTGTGGCCTCCCTTCCCCTTCCCTGCACGCTCTCTCCAGGTGTACTACCCATCCCACCTCCTCTTATGATACCTGTCTCCCTTCTACCCTGATGATGGTTTCTGTGGCCTCCCTTCCCCTCCACCCACGCTCTCTCCAGGTGTACTACCCATCCCACCTCCTCTTATGATACCCGTCTCCCTTCTACCCTGATGGTGGTTTCTGTGCCCTCCCTTCCCTTCCCCCCACGCTCTCTCCAGGTGTACTACCCATCCCACCTCCTCTTATGACACCAGACTCCATTCTACCCTGATGATGGTTTCTGTGGCCTCCCTTCCCCCCACGCTCTCTCCAGGTGTACTACCCATCCCACCTCCTCTTATGACACCAGACTCCCTTTTACCCTGATGATGGTTTCTGTGGCCTCCCTCCCCCTCCCCCCGCACTCTCTCCAGGTGTACTACCCATCCCTCCTCCTCTCATGATACCTGCCTCCCTTCTACCCTGATGATGGTTTCTGTGCCCTCCCTTTCCCTCCCCCCGCGCTCTCTCCAGGTGTACTACCCACCCCACCTCCTCTTATGATATCTGTCTCCCTTCGACCCAGATGATGGTTTCTGTGGCCTTCCTTCCCCCCACGCTCTCTCCAGGTGTACTACCCATCCCACCTCCTCTTATGATACCTGCCTCCCTTCTACCCTGATGATGGTTTCTGTGTCCTCCCTTCTCCCCACGCTCTCTCCAGGTGTACTACCCATCCCACCTCCTCTTATGATACCTGCCTCCCTTCTACCGTGATGATGGTTTCTGTGGCCTCCCTTCGCCCCACGCTCCCTCCAGGTGTACTACCAATCCCACCTCCTCTGATGATACCTGTCTTCCTTCTACCCTGATGATGGTTTCTATGGCCTCCCTTCCCCTCCCCCCATGCTTTCCTCAGGTGTACTACCCATCCCACCTCCTCTTATGATACCTGTCTCCCTTCTACCCTGATGATGGTTTCTGTGGCCTCCCTTCCCCTTCCCCCACGCTCTCCCCAGGTGTACTACCCATCCCACCTCCTCTTATGACAACTTTCTCCCTTCTACCCTGATGATGGTTTCTGTGGCCTCCCCTCCCCCCGCGCTCTCTACAGGTGTACTACCCATCCCACCTCCTCTTATGATACCTTTCTCCCTTCTCCCCTGATGATGGTTTCTGTGGCCTCCCCTCCCCCCGCGCTCTCTACAGGTGTACTACCCATCCCACCTCCTCTTATGATACCTGTCTCCCTTCTACCCTGATGATGGTTTCTGTGGCCTCCCTTCCCCCCGCGCTCTCTCCAGGTGTACTACCCATCCCACCTCCTCTGATGATACCAGACTCCCTTCTACCCCGATGATGGTTTCTTTGCCCTCCCTTCCCCTTCCCCCCACGCTCTCTCCAGGTGTACTACCCATCCCACCTCCTCTCATGATAGCTGTCTCCCTTCTACCCTGACGATGGTTTCTGTGGCCTCTCTTGCCCCCACATTCTCTCCAGGTGTACTACCCATCCCACCTCCTCTCATGATACCTGTCTCCCTTCTACCCTGATGATGGTTTCTGTGGCATCCCTTTCCCTTCCCCCCACGCTCTCTCCAGGTGTACTACCCATCCCACCTCCTCTCATGATACCTGTCTCCCGTCTACCCTGATGATGGTTTCTTCGGCCTCCCTCCTCACCACGCTCTCTCCAGGTGTACTACCCATCCCACCTCCTCTCATGATACCTGTCTCTCTTCTACCCTGATGATTGTTTCTGTGGCCTCCCTTCCTCTTTCTCCCACGCTCTCTCCAGGGGTACTACACATCCCACCTCATCTCATGATACCTGCCTCCCTTCAACCCTGATGATGGTTTCTGTGGCCTCCCCTCCCCCGCGCTCTCTACAGGTGTACTACCCATCCCAACTCCTGTTATGATACCTGTCTCCCTTCTACCCTGATGATGGTTTCTGTGGCCTTTCTTCCCCTTCCCTCATGCTCTCCCCAGGTGTACTACCCATCCCACCTCCTCTTATGATACCTGTCTCCCTTCTACCATGATGATGGTTTCAGTGGCCTCCCTTCCCCTCCCCCTGAGCACTCTCCAGGTGTACTACCCATCCCACCTCCTCACATGATACCCGTCTCCCTTCTACCCTGATGGTGGTTTCTGTGCCCTTCTTCCCTTCCCCCCACACTCTCTCCAGGTGTTCTACCCATCCCACCTCCTCTTATGACACCAGACTCCCTTCTACCCTGATGATGATTTCTGTGGCCTCCCTTCCTCCCACACTCTCTCCAGGTGTACTACCCATCCCACCTCCTCTTATGATACCTTCCTCCCTTTTACCCTGATGATGGTTTCTGTGGCCTCCCTTCCCCTCCCCCCGCACTCTCTCCAGGTGTACTACCCATCCCACCTCCTCTTATGATACCTGCCTCCCTTCTACCCTGATGATGGTTTCTGTGGCCTCCCTTCGCCCCACGCTCCCTCCAGGTGTACTACCAATCCCACCTCCTCTGATGATACCTGTCTTCCTTCTACCCTGATGATGGTTTCTGTGGCCTCCCTTCCCCTCCCCCCACGCTCTACTCAGGTGTACTACCCATCCCACCTCCTCTTATCATACCTGTCTCTCTTCTACCCTGATGATGGTTTCTGTGGCCTCCCTTCCCCTTCCCCCCACGCTCTCCCCAGGTGTACTACCCATCCCACCTCCTCTTATGATACCTTTCTCCCTTCTACCCTGATGATGGTTTCTGTGGCCTCCCCTCCCCCCGCGCTCTCTACAGGTGTACTACCCATCCCACCTTCTCTTATGATACCTGTCTCCCTTCTACCCTGATGATGGTTTCTGTGGCCTCCCTTCCCCCACGCTCTCTCCAGGTGTACTACCCATCTCACCTCCTCTGATGATACCAGACTCCCTTCTACCCTGATGATGGTTTCTTTGCCCTCCCTTCCCCTTCCCCCCACGCTCTCTCCAGGTGTACTACCCATCCCACCTCCTCTCATGATACCTGTCTTCCTTCTACCCTGATGATGGTTTCTGTGGCCTCCCTTCCCCTCCCCCACGCTCTCCCCAGGTGTACTACCATCCCATCTCCTCTTATGATACCTGTCTCCCTTCTACCCTGATGATGGTTTATGTGGCCTCCCTTCCCCTTCCCCCACGCTCTCTCCAGGTGTACTACCCATCCCACCTCCTCTCATGATACCTGTCTCCCTTCTACCCTGATGATGGTTTCTGTGGCCTCTCTTCCCCTCCCCATGCGCTCTCTCCAGGTGTACTACCCATCCCACCTCCTCTCATGATACCTGTCTCCATTCAACCCTGATGATGGTTTCTGTGGCGTCGCTTCCCCCACACGCTCTCTCCAGGTGTATTACCCATCCCACCTCCTCTCATGATACCTGTCTCCCTTCTACCCTGACGATGGTTTCTGTGGCCTCTCTTCCCCCCACATTCTCTCCAGGTGTACTACCCATCCCACCTCCTCTCATGATACCTGTCTCCCTTCTACCCTGATGATGATTTCTGTGCCCGCTCTTCCTCTTCCCCCCACGCTCTCTCCAGGGGTACTACCCATCCCACCTCATCTCATGATACCTGTCTCCCTTCAACCCTTATTATGGTTTCTGTGGCCTCCCTTCCCCTTCCCCCCACGCTCTCTCCAGGGGTACTACCCATCCCACCTCCTCTTATGACACCAGACTCCCTTTTACCCTGATGATGGTTTCTGTGGCCTCCCTCCCCCTCCCCCCGCGCTCTCTCCAGGTGTACTACCCACCCCACCTCCTCTTATGATATCTGTCTCCCTTCGACCCAGATGATGGTTTCTGTGGCCTTCCTTCCCCCCACGCTCTCTCCAGGTGTACTACCCATCCCACCTCCTCTTATGATACCTGCCTCCCTTCTACCCTGATGATGGTTTCTGTGGCCTCCCTTCTCCCCACGCTCTCTCCAGGTGTACTACCCATCCCACCTCCTCTTATGATACCTGCCTCCCTTCTACCCTGATGATGGTTTCTGTGGCCTCCCTTCGCCCCACGCTCCCTCCAGGTGTACTACCAATCCCACCTCCTCTGATGATACCTGTCTTCCTTCTACCCTGATGATGGTTTCTATGGCCTCCCTTCCCCTCCCCCCACGCTTTCCTCAGGTGTACTACCCATCCCACCTCCTCTTATGATACCTGTCTCCCTTCTACCCTGATGATGGTTTCTGTGGCCTCCCTTCCCCTTCCCCCACGCTCTCCCCAGGTGTACTACCCATCCCACCTCCTCTTATGATAACTTTCTCCCTTCTACCCTGATGATGGTTTCTGTGGCCTCCCCTCCCCCCGCGCTCTCTACAGGTGTACTACCCATCCCACCTCCTCTTATGATACCTTTCTCCCTTCTCCCCTGATGATGGTTTCTGTGGCCTCCCCTCCCCCCGCGCTCTCTACAGGTGTACTACCCATCCCACCTCCTCTTATGATACCTGTCTCCCTTCTACCCTGATGATGGTTTCTGTGGCCTCCCTTCCCCCCGCGCTCTCTCCAGGTGTACTACCCATCCCACCTCCTCTGATGATACCAGACTCCCTTCTACCCCGATGATGGTTTTTTTGCCCTCCCTTCCCCTTCCCCCCACGCTCTCTCCAGGTGTACTACCCATCCCACCTCCTCTCATGATACCTGTCTCCCTTCTACCCTGACGATGGTTTCTGTGGCCTCTCTTGCCCCCACATTCTCTCCAGGTGTACTACCCATCCCACCTCCTCTCATGATACCTGTCTCCCTTCTACCCTGATGATGGTTTCTGTGGCATCCCTTTCCCTTCCCCCCACGCTCTCTCCAGGTGTACTACCCATCCCACCTCCTCTCATGATACCTGTCTCCCTTCTACCCTGATGATGGTTTCTTCGGCCTCCCTTCCCACCACGCTCTCTCCAGGTGTACTACCCATCCCACCTCATCTCATGATACCTGCCTCCCTTCAACCCTGATGATGGTTTCTGTGGCCTCCCCTCCCCCCGCGCTCTCTACAGGTGTACTACCCATCCCAACTCCTGTTATGATACCTGTCTCCCTTCTACCCTGATGATGGTTTCTGTGGCCTTTCTTCCCCTTCCCTCATGCTCTCCCCAGGTGTACTACCCATCCCACCTCCTCTTATGATACCTGTCTCCCTTCTACCATGATGATGGTTTCAGTGGCCTCCCTTCCCCTCCCCCTGAGCACTCTCCAGGTGTACTACCCATCCCACCTCCTCACATGATACCCGTCTCCCTTCTACCCTGATGGTGGTTTCTGTGCCCTCCCTTCCCTTCCCCCCACACTCTCTCCAGGTGTTCTACCCATCCCACCTCCTCTTATGACACCAGACTCCCTTCTACCCTGATGATGATTTCTGTGGCCTCCCTTCCTCCCACACTCTCTCCAGGTGTACTACCCATCCCACCTCCTCTTATGATACCTTCCTCCCTTTTACCCTGATGATGGTTTCTGTGGCCTCCCTTCCCCTCCCCCCGCACTCTCTCCAGGTGTACTACCCATCCCACCTCCTCTTATGATACCTGCCTCCCTTCTACCCTGATGATGGTTTCTGTGGCCTCCCTTCGCCCCACGCTCCCTCCAGGTGTACTACCAATCCCACCTCCTCTGATGATACCTGTCTTCCTTCTACCCTGATGATGGTTTCTGTGGCCTCCCTTCCCCTCCCCCCACGCTCTACTCAGGTGTACTACCCATCCCACCACCTCTTATCATACCTGTCTCTCTTCTACCCTGATGATGGTTTCTGTGGCCTCCCTTCCCCTTCCCCCCACGCTCTCCCCAGGTGTACTACCCATCCCACCTCCTCTTATGATACCTTTCTCCCTTCTACCCTGATGATGGTTTCTGTGGCCTCCCCTCCCCCCGCGCTCTCTACAGGTGTACTACCCATCCCACCTCCTCTTATGATACCTGTCTCCCTTCTACCCTGATGATGGTTTCTGTGCCCTCCCTTACCCTCCCCCTGCGCTCTCTCCAGGTGTACTACCCATCCCACCTCCTCTTAAGATACCTGTCTCCCTTATACCCTGATGATGGTTTCTGTGCCCTCCCTTCCCTTTCCCCCCACGCGCTCTCCAGGTGTACTACCCATCCCACCTTCTCTTATGATACCTGTCTCCCTTCTACCCTGATGATGGTTTCTGTGGCCTCCCTTCCCCCCACGCTCTCTCCAGGTGTACTACCCATCCCACCTCCTCTCATGATACCTGCCTCCCTTCTACCCTGATGATGGTTTTTGTGGCCTCCCTTCCCCTTCCCTGCACGCTCTCTCCAGGTGTACTACACATCCCACCTCCTCTCATGATACCTGTCTCCCTTCTACCCTGATGATGGTTTCTGTGGCCTCCCTTCCCCTCCCCCTGCGCTCTCTCCAGGTGTACTACCGATCCCACCTCCTCTCATGATACCTGTCTCCCTTCTACCCTGATGATGGTTTCTGTGGCCTCCCTTCCTCCCACACTCTCTACAGGTGTACTACCCATCCCACCTCCTCTCATGATACCTGTCTCCCTTCTACCCTGATGATGGTTTCTGTGCCCTCCCTTCTCCCCACGCGCTCTCCAGGTGTACTACCCATCCCACCTCCTCTCATGATACCTGCCTCCCTTGTACCCTGGTGATGGTTTCTGTGGCCTCCCTTCCCCCCACGCTCTCTCCAGGTGTACTACCCATCCAACCTCCTCTTAAGATACCTGTCTCGCTTGTACCCTGATGATGGTTTCTGTGCCCTCCCTTCCCTTTCCCCCCACGCTCTCTCCAGGTATACTACCCATCCCACCTCCTCTTATGATACCTGTCTCCCTTCTACCCTGATGATGGTTTCTGTGGCCTTCCTTCCCCCCACGCTCGCTCCAGGTGTACTACCCATCCCACCTCCTCTTATGATACCTGTCTCCCTTCTACCCTGATGATGGTTTCTGTGGCCTCCCTTCCCCCCACGCTCTCTCCAGGTGTACTACCCCTCCCATCTCCTCTTATGACACCAGTCTCCCTTCTACCCTGATGATGGTTTCTGTGGCCTCCCTTCCCCTTCCCTGCACGCTCTCTCCAGGTGTACTACCCATCCCACCTCCTCTTATGATACCTGTCTCCCTTCTACCCTGATGATGGTTTCTGTGGCCTCCCTTCCCCTCCACCCACGCTCTCTCCAGGTGTACTACCCATCCCACCTCCTCTTATGATACCCGTCTCCCTTCTACCCTGATGGTGGTTTCTGTGCCCTCCCTTCCCTTCCCCCCACGCTCTCTCCAGGTGTACTACCCATCCCACCTCCTCTTATGACACCAGACTCCCTTCTACCCTGATGATGGTTTCTGTGGCCTCCCTTCCCCCCACGCTCTCTCCAGGTGTACTACCCATCCCACCTCCTCTTATGACACCAGACTCCCTTTTACCCTGATGATGGTTTCTGTGGCCTCCCTCCCCCTCCCCCCGCACTCTCTCCAGGTGTACTACCCATCCCTCCTCCTCTCATGATACCTGCCTCCCTTCTACCCTGATGATGGTTTCTGTGCCCTCCCTTCCCCTCCCCCCGCGCTCTCTCCAGGTGTACTACCCACCCCACCTCCTCTTATGATATCTGTCTCCCTTCGACCCAGATGATGGTTTCTGTGGCCTTCCTTCCCCCCACGCTCTCTCCAGGTGTACTACCCATCCCACCTCCTCTTATGATACCTGCCTCCCTTCTACCCTGATGATGGTTTCTGTGGCCTCCCTTCTCCCCACGCTCTCTCCAGGTGTACTACCCATCCCACCTCCTCTTATGATACCTGCCTCCCTTCTACCGTGATGATGGTTTCTGTGGCCTCCCTTCGCCCCACGCTCCCTCCAGGTGTACTACCAATCCCACCTCCTCTGATGATACCTGTCTTCCTTCTACCCTGATGATGGTTTCTATGGCCTCCCTTCCCCTCCCCCCACGCTTTCCTCAGGTGTACTACCCATCCCACCTCCTCTTATGATACCTGTCTCCCTTCTACCCTGATGATGGTTTCTGTGGCCTCCCTTCCCCTTCCCCCACGCTCTCCCCAGGTGTACTACCCATCCCACCTCCTCTTATGATAACTTTCTCCCTTCTACCCTGATGATGGTTTCTGTGGCCTCCCCTCCCCCCGCGCTCTCTACAGGTGTACTACCCATCCCACCTCCTCTTATGATACCTTTCTCCCTTCTCCCCTGATGATGGTTTCTGTGGCCTCCCCTCCCCCCGCGCTCTCTACAGGTGTACTACCCATCCCACCTCCTCTTATGATACCTGTCTCCCTTCTACCCTGATGATGGTTTCTGTGGCCTCCCTTCCCCCCGCGCTCTCTCCAGGTGTACTACCCATCCCACCTCCTCTGATGATACCAGACTCCCTTCTACCCCGATGATGGTTTCTTTGCCCTCCCTTCCCCTTCCCCCCACGCTCTCTCCAGGTGTACTACCCATCCAACCTCCTCTCATGATACCTGTCTCCCTTCTACCCTGACGATGGTTTCTGTGGCCTCTCTTGCCCCCACATTCTCTCCAGGTGTACTACCCATCCCACCTCCTCTCATGATACCTGTCTCCCTTCTACCCTGATGATGGTTTCTGTGGCATCCCTTTCCCTTCCCCCCACGCTCTCTCCAGGTGTACTACCCATCCCACCTCCTCTCATGATACCTGTCTCCCGTCTACCCTGATGATGGTTTCTTCGGCCTCCCTCCCCACCACGCTCTCTCCAGGTGTACTACCCATCCCACCTCCTCTCATGATACCTGTCTCTCTTCTAACCTGATGATTGTTTCTATGGCCTCCCTTCCTCTTTCTCCCACGCTCTCTCCAGGGGTACTACACATCCCACCTCATCTCATGATACCTGCCTCCCTTCAACCCTGATGATGGTTTCTGTGGCCTCCCCTCCCCCCGCGCTCTCTACAGGTGTACTACCCATCCCAACTCCTGTTATGATACCTGTCTCCCTTCTACCCTGATGATGGTTTCTGTGGCCTTTCTTCCCCTTCCCTCATGCTCTCCCCAGGTGTACTACCCATCCCACCTCCTCTTATGATACCTGTCTCCCTTCTACCATGATGATGGTTTCAGTGGCCTCCCTTCCCCTCCCCCTGAGCACTCTCCAGGTGTACTACCCATCCCACCTCCTCACATGATACCCGTCTCCCTTCTACCCTGATGGTGGTTTCTGTGCCCTCCCTTCCCTTCCCCCCACACTCTCTCCAGGTGTTCTACCCATCCCACCTCCTCTTATGACACCAGACTCCCTTCTACCCTGATGATGATTTCTGTGGCCTCCCTTCCTCCCACACTCTCTCCAGGTGTACTACCCATCCCACCTCCTCTTATGATACCTTCCTCCCTTTTACCCTGATGATGGTTTCTGTGGCCTCCCTTCCCCTCCCCCCGCACTCTCTCCAGGTGTACTACCCATCCCACCTCCTCTTATGATACCTGCCTCCCTTCTACCCTGATGATGGTTTCTGTGGCCTCCCTTCGCCCCACGCTCCCTCCAGGTGTACTACCAATCCCACCTCCTCTGATGATACCTGTCTTCCTTCTACCCTGATGATGGTTTCTGTGGCCTCCCTTCCCCTCCCCCCACGCTCTACTCAGGTGTACTACCCATCCCACCACCTCTTATCATACCTGTCTCTCTTCTACCCTGATGATGGTTTCTGTGGCCTCCCTTCCCCTTCCCCCCACGCTCTCCCCAGGTGTACTACCCATCCCACCTCCTCTTATGATACCTTTCTCCCTTCTACCCTGATGATGGTTTCTGTGGCCTCCCCTCCCCCCGCGCTCTCTACAGGTGTACTACCCATCCCACCTCCTCTTATGATACCTGTCTCCCTTCTACCCTGATGATGGTTTCTGTGCCCTCCCTTACCCTCCCCCTGCGCTCTCTCCAGGTGTACTACCCATCCCACCTCCTCTTAAGATACCTGTCTCCCTTATACCCTGATGATGGTTTCTGTGCCCTCCCTTCCCTTTCCCCCCACGCGCTCTCCAGGTGTACTACCCATCCCACCTTCTCTTATGATACCTGTCTCCCTTCTACCCTGATGATGGTTTCTGTGGCCTCCCTTCCCCCCACGCTCTCTCCAGGTGTACTACCCATCCCACCTCCTCTCATGATACCTGCCTCCCTTCTACCCTGATGATGGTTTTTGTGGCCTCCCTTCCCCTTCCCTGCACGCTCTCTCCAGGTGTACTACCCATCCCACCTCCTCTCATGATACCTGTCTCCCTTCTACCCTGATGATGGTTTCTGTGGCCTCCCTTCCCCTCCCCCTGCGCTCTCTCCAGGTGTACTACCGATCCCACCTCCTCTCATGATACCTGTCTCCCTTCTACCCTGATGATGGTTTCTGTGGCCTCCCTTCCTCCCACACTCTCTACAGGTGTACTACCCATCCCACCTCCTCTCATGATACCTGTCTCCCTTCTACCCTGATGATGGTTTCTGTGCCCTCCCTTCTCCCCACGCGCTCTCCAGGTGTACTACCCATCCCACCTCCTCTCATGATACCTGCCTCCCTTCTACCCTGGTGATGGTTTCTGTGGCCTCCCTTCCCCCCACGCTCTCTCCAGGTGTACTACCCATCCAACCTCCTCTTAAGATGCCTGTCTCGCTTGTACCCTGATGATGGTTTCTGTGCCCTCCCTTCCCGTTCCCCCCACGCTCTCTCCAGGTATACTACCCATCCCACCTCCTCTTATGATACCTGTCTCCCTTCTACCCTGATGATGGTTTCTGTGGCCTTCCTTCCCCCCACGCTCGCTCCAGGTGTACTACCCATCCCACCTCCTCTTATGATACCTGTCTCCCTTCTACCCTGATGATGGTTTCTGTGGCCTCCCTTCCCCCCACGCTCTCTCCAGGTGTACTACCCCTCCCATCTCCTCTTATGACACCAGTCTCCCTTCTACCCTGATGATGGTTTCTGTGGCCTCCCTTCCCCTTCCCTGCACACTCTCTCCAGGTGTACTACCCATCCCACCTCCTCTTATGATACCTGTCTCCCTTCTACCCTGATGATGGTTTCTGTGGCCTCCCTTCCCCTCCACCCACGCTCTCTCCAGGTGTACTACCCATCCCACCTCCTCTTATGATACCCGTCTCCCTTCTACCCTGATGGTGGTTTCTGTGCCCTCCCTTCCCTTCCCCCCACGCTCTCTCCAGGTGTACTACCCATCCCACCTCCTCTTATGACACCAGACTCCCTTCTACCCTGATGATGGTTTCTGTGGCCTCCCTTCCCCCCACGCTCTCTCCAGGTGTACTACCCATCCCACCTCCTCTTATGACACCAGACTCCCTTTTACCCTGATGATGGTTTCTGTGGCCTCCCTCCCCCTCCCCCCGCACTCTCTCCAGGTGTACTACCCATCCCTCCTCCTCTCATGATACCTGCCTCCCTTCTACCCTGATGATGGTTTCTGTGCCCTCCCTTCCCCTCCCCCCGCGCTCTCTCCAGGTGTACTACCCACCCCACCTCCTCTTATGATATCTGTCTCCCTTCGACCCAGATGATGGTTTCTGTGGCCTTCCTTCCCCCCACGCTCTCTCCAGGTGTACTACCCATCCCACCTCCTCTTATGATACCTGCCTCCCTTCTACCCTGATGATGGTTTCTGTGGCCTCCCTTCTCCCCACGCTCTCTCCAGGTGTACTACCCATCCCACCTCCTCTTATGATACCTGCCTCCCTTCTACCGTGATGATGGTTTCTGTGGCCTCCCTTCGCCCCACGCTCCCTCCAAGTGTACTACCAATCCCACCTCCTCTGATGATACCTGTCTTCCTTCTACCCTGATGATGGTTTCTATGGCCTCCCTTCCCCTCCCCCCACGCTTTCCTCAGGTGTACTACCCATCCCACCTCCTCTTATGATACCTGTCTCCCTTCTACCCTGATGATGGTTTCTGTGGCCTCCCTTCCCCTTCCCCCACGCTCTCCCCAGGGGTACTACCCATCCCACCTCCTCTTATGATAACTTTCTCCCTTCTACCCTGATGATGGTTTCTGTGGCCTCCCCTCCCCCCGCGCTCTCTACAGGTGTACTACCCATCCCACCTCCTCTTATGATACCTTTCTCCCTTCTCCCCTGATGATGGTTTCTGTGGCCTCCCCTCCCCCCGCGCTCTCTACAGGTGTACTACCCATCCCACCTCCTCTTATGATACCTGTCTCCCTTCTACCCTGATGATGGTTTCTGTGGCCTCCCTTCCCCCCGCGCTCTCTCCAGGTGTACTACCCATCCCACCTCCTCTGATGATACCAGACTCCCTTCTACCCCGATGATGGTTTCTTTGCCCTCCCTTCCCCTTCCCCCCACGCTCTCTCCAGGTGTACTACCCATCCCACCTCCTCTCATGATACCTGTCTCCCTTCTACCCTGACGATGGTTTCTGTGGCCTCTCTTGCCCCCACATTCTCTCCAGGTGTACTACCCATCCCACCTCCTCTCATGATACCTGTCTCCCTTCTACCCTGATGATGGTTTCTGTGGCATCCCTTTCCCTTCCCCCCACGCTCTCTCCAGGTGTACTACCCATCCCACCTCCTCTCATGATACCTGTCTCCCGTCTACCCTGATGATGGTTTCTTCGGCCTCCCTCCCCACCACGCTCTATCCAGGTGTACTACCCATCCCACCTCCTCTCATGATACCTGTCTCTCTTCTACCCTGATGATTGTTTCTGTGGCCTCCCTTCCTCTTTCTCCCACGCTCTCTCCAGGGGTACTACACATCCCACCTCATCTCATGATACCTGCCTCCCTTCAACCCTGATGATGGTTTCTGTGGCCTCCCCTCCCCCCGCGCTCTCTACAGGTGTACTACCCATCCCAACTCCTGTTATGACACCTGTCTCCCTTCTACCCTGATGATGGTTTCTGTGGCCTTTCTTCCCCTTCCCTCATGCTCTCCCCAGGTGTACTACCCATCCCATCTCCTCTTATGATACCTGTCTCCCTTCTACCATGATGATGGTTTCAGTGGCCTCCCTTCCCCTCCCCCTGAGCACTCTCCAGGTGTACTACCCATCCCACCTCCTCACATGATACCCGTCTCCCTTCTACCCTGATGGTGGTTTCTGTGCCCTCCCTTCCCTTCCCCCCACACTCTCTCCAGGTGTTCTACCCATCCCACCTCCTCTTATGACACCAGACTCCCTTCTACCCTGATGATGATTTCTGTGGCCTCCCTTCCTCCCACACTCTCTCCAGGTGTACTACCCATCCCACCTCCTCTTATGATACCTTCCTCCCTTTTACCCTGATGATGGTTTCTGTGGCCTCCCTTCCCCTCCCCCCGCACTCTCTCCAGGTGTACTACCCATCCCACCTCCTCTTATGATACCTGCCTCCCTTCTACCCTGATGATGGTTTCTGTGGCCTCCCTTCGCCCCACGCTCCCTCCAGGTGTACTACCAATCCCACCTCCTCTGATGATACCTGTCTTCCTTCTACCCTGATGATGGTTTCTGTGGCCTCCCTTCCCCTCCCCCCACGCTCTACTCAGGTGTACTACCCATCCCACCTCCTCTTATCATACCTGTCTCTCTTCTACCCTGATGATGGTTTCTGTGGCCTCCCTTCCCCTTCCCCCCACGCTCTCCCCAGGTGTACTACCCATCCCACCTCCTCTTATGATACCTTCCTCCCTTTTACCCTGATGATGGTTTCTGTGGCCTCCCTTCCCCTCCCCCCGCGCTCTCTACAGGTGTACTACCCATCCCACCTTCTCTTATGATACCTGTCTCCCTTCTACCCTGATGATGGTTTCTGTGGCCTCCCTTCCCCCACGCTCTCTCCAGGTGTACTACCCATCTCACCTCCTCTGATGATACCAGACTCCCTTCTACCCTGATGATGGTTTCTTTGCCCTCCCTTCCCCTTCCCCCCACGCTCTCTCCAGGTGTACTACCCATCCCACCTCCTCTCATGATACCTGTCTTCCTTCTACCCTGATGATGGTTTCTGTGGCCTCCCTTCCCCTCCCCCACGCTCTCCCCAGGTGTACTACCCATCCCATCTCCTCTTATGATACCTGTCTCCCTTCTACCCTGATGATGGTTTATGTGGCCTCCCTTCCCCTTCCCCCACGCTCTCTCCAGGTGTACTACCCATCCCACCTCCTCTCATGATACCTGTCTCCCTTCTACCCTGATGATGGTTTCTGTGGCCTCCCTTCCCCTCCCCATGCGCTCTCTCCAGGTGTACTACCCATCCCACCTCCTCTCATGATACCTGTCTCCATTCAACCCTGATGATGGTTTCTGTGGCGTCGCTTCCCCCACACGCTCTCTCCAGGTGTATTACCCATCCCACCTCCTCTCATGATACCTGTCTCCCTTCTACCCTGACGATGGTTTCTGTGGCCTCTCTTCCCCCCACATTCTCTCCAGGTGTACTACCCATCCCACCTCCTCTCATGATACCTGTCTCCCTTCTACCCTGATGATGATTTCTGTGCCCGCTCTTCCTCTTCCCCCCACGCTCTCTCCAGGGGTACTACCCATCCCACCTCATCTCATGATACCTGTCTCCCTTCAACCCTTATTATGGTTTCTGTGGCCTCCCTTCCCCTTCCCCCCACGCTCTCTCCAGGGGTACTACCCACCCCACCTCCTCTTATGATACCTGCCTCCCTTCTACCCTGATGATGGTTTCTGTGGCCTCCCTTCGCCCCACGCTCCCTCCAGGTGTACTACCAATCCCACCTCCTCTGATGATACCTGTCTTCCTTCTACCCTGATGATGGTTTCTATGGCCTCCCTTCCCCTCCCCCCATGCTTTCCTCAGGTGTACTACCCATCCCACCTCCTCTTATGATACCTGTCTCCCTTCTACCCTGATGATGGTTTCTGTGGCCTCCCTTCCCCTTCCCCCACGCTCTCCCCAGGTGTACTACCCATCCCACCTCCTCTTATGATAACTTTCTCCCTTCTACCCTGATGATGGTTTCTGTGGCCTCCCCTCCCCCCGCGCTCTCTACAGGTGTACTACCCATCCCACCTCCTCTTATGATACCTTTCTCCCTTCTCCCCTGATGATGGTTTCTGTGGCCTCCCCTCCCCCCGCGCTCTCTACAGGTGTACTACCCATCCCACCTCCTCTTATGATACCTGTCTCCCTTCTACCCTGATGATGGTTTCTGTGGCCTCCCTTCCCCCCGCGCTCTCTCCAGGTGTACTACCCATCCCACCTCCTCTGATGATACCAGACTCCCTTCTACCCCGATGATGGTTTCTTTGCCCTCCCTTCCCCTTCCCCCCACGCTCTCTCCAGGTGTACTACCCATCCCACCTCCTCTCATGATACCTGTCTCCCTTCTACCCTGACGATGGTTTCTGTGGCCTCTCTTGCCCCCACATTCTCTCCAGGTGTACTACCCATCCTACCTCCTCTCATGATACCTGTCTCCCTTCTACCCTGATGATGGTTTCTGTGGCATCCCTTTCCCTTCCCCCCACGCTCTCTCCAGGTGTACTACCCATCCCACCTCCTCTCATGATACCTGTCTCCCTTCTACCCTGATGATGGTTTCTTCGGCCTCCCTTCCCACCACGCTCTCTCCAGGTGTACTACCCATCCCACCTCATCTCATGATACCTGCCTCCCTTCAACCCTGATGATGGTTTCTGTGGCCTCCCCTCCCCCCGCGCTCTCTACAGGTGTACTACCCATCCCAACTCCTGTTATGATACCTGTCTCCCTTCTACCCTGATGATGGTTTCTGTGGCCTTTCTTCCCCTTCCCTCATGCTCTCCCCAGGTGTACTACCCATCCCACCTCCTCTTATGATACCTGTCTCCCTTCTACCATGATGATGGTTTCAGTGGCCTCCCTTCCCCTCCCCCTGAGCACTCTCCAGGTGTACTACCCATCCCACCTCCTCACATGATACCCGTCTCCCTTCTACCCTGATGGTGGTTTCTGTGCCCTCCCTTCCCTTCCCCCCACACTCTCTCCAGGTGTTCTACCCATCCCACCTCCTCTTATGACACCAGACTCCCTTCTACCCTGATGATGATTTCTGTGGCCTCCCTTCCTCCCACACTCTCTCCAGGTGTACTACCCATCCCACCTCCTCTTATGATACCTTCCTCCCTTTTACCCTGATGATGGTTTCTGTGGCCTCCCTTCCCCTCCCCCCGCACTCTCTCCAGGTGTACTACCCATCCCACCTCCTCTTATGATACCTGCCTCCCTTCTACCCTGATGATGGTTTCTGTGGCCTCCCTTCGCCCCACGCTCCCTCCAGGTGTACTACCAATCCCACCTCCTCTGATGATACCTGTCTTCCTTCTACCCTGATGATGGTTTCTGTGGCCTCCCTTCCCCTCCCCCCACGCTCTACTCAGGTGTACTACCCATCCCACCACCTCTTATCATACCTGTCTCTCTTCTACCCTGATGATGGTTTCTGTGGCCTCCCTTCCCCTTCCCCCCACGCTCTCCCCAGGTGTACTACCCATCCCACCTCCTCTTATGATACCTTTCTCCCTTCTACCCTGATGATGGTTTCTGTGGCCTCCCCTCCCCCCGCGCTCTCTACAGGTGTACTACCCATCCCACCTCCTCTTATGATACCTGTCTCCCTTCTACCCTGATGATGGTTTCTGTGCCCTCCCTTACCCTCCCCCTGCGCTCTCTCCAGGTGTACTACCCATCCCACCTCCTCTTAAGATACCTGTCTCCCTTATACCCTGATGATGGTTTCTGTGCCCTCCCTTCCCTTTCCCCCCACGCGCTCTCCAGGTGTACTACCCATCCCACCTTCTCTTATGATACCTGTCTCCCTTCTACCCTGATGATGGTTTCTGTGGCCTCCCTTCCCCCCACGCTCTCTCCAGGTGTACTACCCATCCCACCTCCTCTCATGATACCTGCCTCCCTTCTACCCTGATGATGGTTTTTGTGGCCTCCCTTCCCCTTCCCTGCACGCTCTCTCCAGGTGTACTACCCATCCCACCTCCTCTCATGATACCTGTCTCCCTTCTACCCTGATGATGGTTTCTGTGGCCTCCCTTCCCCTCCCCCTGCGCTCTCTCCAGGTGTACTACCGATCCCACCTCCTCTCATGATACCTGTCTCCCTTCTACCCTGATGATGGTTTCTGTGGCCTCCCTTCCTCCCACACTCTCTACAGGTGTACTACCCATCCCACCTCCTCTCATGATACCTGTCTCCCTTCTACCCTGATGATGGTTTCTGTGCCCTCCCTTCTCCCCACGCGCTCTCCAGGTGTACTACCCATCCCACCTCCTCTCATGATACCTGCCTCCCTTCTACCCTGGTGATGGTTTCTGTGGCCTCCCTTCCCCCCACGCTCTCTCCAGGTGTACTACCCATCCAACCTCCTCTTAAGATACCTGTCTCGCTTGTACCCTGATGATGGTTTCTGTGCCCTCCCTTCCCTTTCCCCCCACGCTCTCTCCAGGTATACTACCCATCCCACCTCCTCTTATGATACCTGTCTCCCTTCTACCCTGATGATGGTTTCTGTGGCCTTCCTTCCCCCCACGCTCTCTCCAGGTGTACTACCCATCCCACCTCCTCTTATGATACCTGTCTCCCTTCTACCCTGATGATGGTTTCTGTGGCCTCCCTTCCCCCCACGCTCTCTCCAGGTGTACTACCCCTCCCATCTCCTCTTATGACACCAGTCTCCCTTCTACCCTGATGATGGTTTCTGTGGCCTCCCTTCCCCTTCCCTGCACGCTCTCTCCAGGTGTACTACCCATCCCACCTCCTCTTATCATACCTGTCTCCCTTCTACCCTGATGATGGTTTCTGTGGCCTCCCTTCCCCTCCACCCACGCTCTCTCCAGGTGTACTACCCATCCCACCTCCTCTTATGATACCCGTCTCCCTTCTACCCTGATGGTGGTTTCTGTGCCCTCCCTTCCCTTCCCCCCACGCTCTCTCCAGGTGTACTACCCATCCCACCTCCTCTTATGACATCAGACTCCCTTCTACCCTGATGATTATTTCTGTGGCCTCCCTTCCCCCCACGCTCTCTCCAGGTGTACTACCCATCCCACCTCCTCTTATGACACCAGACTCCCTTTTACCCTGATGATGGTTTCTGTGGCCTCCCTCCCCCTCCCCCCGCACTCTCTCCAGGTGTACTACCCATCCCTCCTCTTCTCATGATACCTGCCTCCCTTCTACCCTGATGATGGTTTCTGTGCCCTCCCTTCCCCTCCCCCCGCGCTCTCTCCAGGTGTACTACCCACCCCACCTCCTCTTATGATATCTGTCTCCCTTCGACCCAGATGATGGTTTCTGTGGCCTTCCTTCCCCCCACGCTCTCTCCAGGTGTACTACCCATCCCACCTCCTCTTATGATACCTGCCTCCCTTCTACCCTGATGATGGTTTCTGTGGCCTCCCTTCTCCCCACGCTCTCTCCAGGTGTACTACCCATCCCACCTCCTCTTATGATACCTGCCTCCCTTCTACCCTGATGATGGTTTCTGTGGCCTCCCTTCGCCCCACGCTCCCTCCAGGTGTACTACCAATCCCACCTCCTCTGATGATACCTGTCTTCCTTCTACCCTGATGATGGTTTCTATGGCCTCCCTTCCCCTCCCCCCACGCTTTCCTCAGGTGTACTACCCATCCCACCTCCTCTTATGATACCTGTCTCCCTTCTACCCTGATGATGGTTTCTGTGGCCTCCCTTCCCCTTCCCCCACGCTCTCCCCAGGTGTACTACCCATCCCACCTCCTCTTATGATAACTTTCTCCCTTCTACCCTGATGATGGTTTCTGTGGCCTCCCCTCCCCCCGCACTCTCTACAGGTGTACTACCCATCCCACCTCCTCTTATGATACCTTTCTCCCGTCTCCCCTGATGATGGTTTCTGTGGCCTCCCCTCCCCCCGCGCTCTCTACAGGTGTACTACCCATCCCACCTCCTCTTATGATACCTGTCTCCCTTCTACCCTGATGATGGTTTCTGTGGCCTCCCTTCCCCCCGCGCTCTCTCCAGGTGTACTACCCATCCCACCTCCTCTGATGATACCAGACTCCCTTCTACCCCGATGATGGTTTCTTTGCCCTCCCTTCCCCTTCCCCCCACGCTCTCTCCAGGTGTACTACCCATCCCACCTCCTCTCATGATACCTGTCTCCCTTCTACCCTGACGATGGTTTCTGTGGCCTCTCTTGCCCCCACATTCTCTCCAGGTGTACTACCCATCCCACCTCCTCTCATGATACCTGTCTCCCTTCTACCCTGATGATGGTTTCTGTGGCATCCCTTTCCCTTCCCCCCACGCTCTCTCCAGGTGTACTACCCATCCCACCTCCTCTCATGATACCTGTCTCCCTTCTACCCTGATGATGGTTTCTTCGGCCTCCCTTCCCACCACGCTCTCTCCAGGTGTACTACCCATCCCACCTCCTCTCATGATACCTGTCTCTCTTCTACCCTGATGATTGTTTCTGTGGCCTCCCTTCCTCTTTCTCCCACGCTCTCTCCAGGGGTACTACACATCCCACCTCATCTCATGATACCTGCCTCCCTTCAACCCTGATGATGGTTTCTGTGGCCTCCCCTCCCCCCGCGCTCTCTACAGGTGTACTACCCATCCCAACTCCTGTTATGATACCTGTCTCCCTTCTACCCTGATGATGGTTTCTGTGGCCTTTCTTCCCCTTCCCTCATGCTCTCCCCAGGTGTACTACCCATCCCACCTCCTCTTATGATACCTGTCTCCCTTCTACCATGATGATGGTTTCAGTGGCCTCCCTTCCCCTCCCCCTGAGCACTCTCCAGGTGTACTACCCATCCCACCTCCTCACATGATACCCGTCTCCCTTCTACCCTGATGGTGGTTTCTGTGCCCTCCCTTCCCTTCCCCCCACACTCTCTCCAGGTGTTCTACCCATCCCACCTCCTCTTATGACACCAGACTCCCTTCTACCCTGATGATGATTTCTGTGGCCTCCCTTCCTCCCACACTCTCTCCAGGTGTACTACCCATCCCACCTCCTCTTATGATACCTTCCTCCCTTTTACCCTGATGATGGTTTCTGTGGCCTCCCTTCCCCTCCCCCCGCACTCTCTCCAGGTGTACTACCCATCCCACCTCCTCTTATGATACCTGCCTCCCTTCTACCCTGATGATGGTTTCTGTGGCCTCCCTTCGCCCCACGCTCCCTCCAGGTGTACTACCAATCCCACCTCCTCTGATGATACCTGTCTTCCTTCTACCCTGATGATGGTTTCTGTGGCCTCCCTTCCCCTCCCCCCACGCTCTACTCAGGTGTACTACCCATCCCACCTCCTCTTATCATACCTGTCTCTCTTCTACCCTGATGATGGTTTCTGTGGCCTCCCTTCCCCTTCCCCCCACGCTCTCCCCAGGTGTACTACCCATCCCACCTCCTCTTATGATACCTTTCTCCGTTCTACCCTGATGATGGTTTCTGTGGCCTCCCCTCCCCCCGCGCTCTCTACAGGTGTACTACCCATCCCACCTTCTCTTATGATACCTGTCTCCCTTCTACCCTGATGATGGTTTCTGTGGCCTCCCTTCCCCCACGCTCTCTCCAGGTGTACTACCCATCTCACCTCCTCTGATGATACCAGACTCCCTTCTACCCTGATGATGGTTTCTTTGCCCTCCCTTCCCCTTCCCCCCACGCTCTCTCCAGGTGTACTACCCATCCCACCTCCTCTCATGATACCTGTCTTCCTTCTACCCTGATGATGGTTTCTGTGGCCTCCCTTCCCCTCCCCCACGCTCTCCCCAGGTGTACTACCCATCCCATCTCCTCTTATGATACCTGTCTCCCTTCTACCCTGATGATGGTTTCTGTGGCCTCCCTTCCCCTCCCCCTGCGCTCTCTCCAGGTGTACTACCCATCCCACCTCCTCTCATGATACCTGTCTCCATTCAACCCTGATGATGGTTTCTGTGGCGTCGCTTCCCCCACACGCTCTCTCCAGGTGTATTACCCATCCCACCTCCTCTCATGGTACCTGTCTCCCTTCTACCCTGACGATGGTTTCTGTGGCCTCTCTTCCCCCCACATTCTCTCCAGGTGTACTACCCATCCCACCTCCTCTCATGATACCTGTCTCCCTTCTACCCTGATGATGATTTCTGTGCCCGCTCTTCCTCTTCCCCCCACGCTCTCTCCAGGGGTACTACCCATCCCACCTCATCTCATGATACCTGTCTCCCTTCAACCCTTATTATGGTTTCTGTGGCCTCCCTTCCCCTTCCCCCCACGCTCTCTCCAGGGGTACTACCCATCCCACCTCCTCTGATGATACCTGTCTCCCGTCTACCCTGATGATGGTTTCTGTGGCCTCCCTTCCCGCCACGCTCTCTCCAGGTGTACTACCCATCCCACCTCCTCTCATGATACCTGTCTCCCTTCTACCCTGATGATGATTTCTGTGCCCGCCCTTCCCCTTCCCCCCACGCTCTCTCCAGGTGTACTACCCATCCCATCTCCTCTTATGATGCCTGTCTCCCTTCTACCCTGATGATGGTTTCTGTGGCCTCTCCTCCCCCCGCGCTCTCTACAGGTGTACTACCCATCCCACCTCCTCTTATGATACCTGTCTCCCTTCTACCATGATGATGGTTTCAGTGGCCTCCCTCCCCCCGCGCTCTCTACAGGTGTACTACCCATCCCAACTCCTCTTATGATACCTGTCTCCCTTCTACCCTGATGATGGTTTCTGTGGCCTCCCTTCCCCTCCTCCTGCACTCTCTCCAGGTGTACTACCCATCCCTCCTCCTCTTATGATACCTGCCTCCCTTCTACCCTGATGATGGTTTCTGTGCCCTCCTTTCCCCTCCCCCCGCGCTCTCTCCAGGTGTACTACCCACCCCACCTCCTCTTATGATACCTGTCTCCCTTCGACCCAGATGATGGTTTCTGTGGCCTTCCTTCCCCCCACGCTCTCTCCAGGTGTACTACCCATCCCACCTCCTCTTATGATACCTGCCTCCCTTCTACCCTGATGATGGTTTCTGTGGCCTCCCTTCCCCCCACGCTCTCTCCAGGTGTACTACCCATCCCACCTCCTCTTATGATACCTGCCTCCCTTCTACGCTGATGATGGTTTCTGTGGCCTCCCTTCGCCCCACGCTCCCACCAGGTGTACTACCAATCCCACCTCCTCTGATGATACCTGTCTTCCTTCTACCCTGATGATGGTTTCTGTGGCCTCCCTTCCCCTCCCCCCACGCTCTACTCAGGTGTACTACCCATCCCACCTCCTCTTATGATACCTGTCTCCCTTCTACCCTGATGATGGATTCTGTGGCCTCCCTTCCCCCTCCCCCCACGCTCTCCCCAGGTGTACTACCCATCCCACCTCCTCTTATGATACCTTTCTCCCTTCTACCCTGATGATGGTTTCTGTGGCCTCCCCTCCCCCCGCGCTCTCTACAGGTGTACTACCCATGCCACCTCCTCTTATGATACCTGTCTCCCTTCTACCCTGATGATGGTTTCTGTGGCCTCCCTTCCCCTCACTCTCGCTCCAGGTTTACTACCCATCCCACCTCCTCTGATGATACCAGACTCCCTTCTACCCCGATGATGGTCTCTTTGCCCTCCCTTCCCTTTCCCCCCAGGCTCTTTCCAAGTGTACTACCCATCCCACCTCCTCTCATGATACCTGTCTCCCTTCTACCCTGATGATGGTTTCTGTGGCCTCCCTTCCCCTCCCCCTGCGCTCTCTCCAGGTGTACTACCCATCCCACCTCCTCTCATGATACCTGTCTCCCTTCAACCCTGATGATGGTTTCTGTGGCGTCGCTTCCCCCACACGCTCTCTCCAGGTGTATTACCCATCCCACCTCCTCTCATGATACCTGTCTCCCTTCTACCCTGACGATGGTTTCTGTGGCCTCTCTTCCCCCCACATTCTCTCCAGGTGTACTACCCATCCCACCTCCTCTCATGATACCTGTCTCCCTCCTACCCTGATGATGGTTTCTGTGGCATCCCTTCCCCTTCCCCCACGCTCTCTCCAGGTGTACTACCCATCCCACCTCATCTCATGATACCTGTCTCCCTTCAACCTTGATGATGGTTTCTGTGGCCTCCCTTCCCCTTCCCCCCGCGCTCTCTACAGGTGTACTACCCATCCCACCTCCTCTTATGATACCTGTCTCCCTTCTACCATGATGATGGTTTCAGTGGCCTCCCTCCCCCCGCGCTCTCTACAGGTGTACTACCCATCCCAACTCCTCTTATGATACCTGTCTCCCTTCTACCCTGATGATGGTTTCTGTGGCCTCCCTTCCCCTCCCCCTGCACTCTCTCCAGGTGTACTACCCATCCCTCCTCCTCTTATGATACCTGCCTCCCTTCTACCCTGATGATGGTTTCTGTGCCCTCCTTTCCCCTCCCCCCGCGCTCTCTCCAGGTGTACTACCCACCCCACCTCCTCTTATGATACCTGTCTCCCTTCGACCCAGATGATGGTTTCTGTGGCCTTCCTTCCCCCCACGCTCTCTCCAGGTGTACTACCCATCCCACCTCCTCTTATGATACCTGCCTCCCTTCTACCCTGATGATGGTTTCTGTGGCCTCCCTTCCCCCCACGCTCTCTCCAGGTGTACTACCCATCCCACCTCCTCTTATGATACCTGCCTCCCTTCTACGCTGATGATGGTTTCTGTGGCCTCCCTTCGCCCCACGCTCCCACCAGGTGTACTACAGATCCCACCTCCTCTGATGATACCTGTCTTCCTTCTACCCTGATGATGGTTTCTGTGGCCTCCCTTCCCCTCCCCCCACGCTCTACTCAGGTGTACTACCCATCCCACCTCCTCTTATGATACCTGTCTCCCTTCTACCCTGATGATGGTTTCTGTGGCCTCCCTTCCCCCTCCCCCCACGCTCTCCCCAGGTGTACTACCCATCCCACCTCCTCTTATGATACCTTTCTCCCTTCTACCCTGATGATGGTTTCTGTGGCCTCCCCTCCCCCCGCGCTCTCTACAGGTGTACTACCCATGCCACCTCCTCTTATGATACCTGTCTCCCTTCTACCCTGATGATGGTTTCTGTGGCCTCCCTTCCCCTCACTCTCGCTCCAGGTTTACTACCCATCCCACCTCCTCTGATGATACCAGACTCCCTTCTACCCCGATGATGGTCTCTTTGCCCTCCCTTCCCCTTCCCCCCAGGCTCTTTCCAAGTGTACTACCCATCCCACCTCCTCTCATGATACCTGTCTCCCTTCTACCCTGATGATGGTTTCTGTGGCCTCCCTTCCCCTCCCCCTGCGCTCTCTCCAGGTGTACTACCCATCCCACCTCCTCTCATGATACCTGTCTCCCTTCAACCCTGATGATGGTTTCTGTGGCGTCGCTTCCCCCACACGCTCTCTCCAGGTGTATTACCCATCCCACCTCCTCTCATGATACCTGTCTCCCTTCTACCCTGACGATGGTTTCTGTGGCCTCTCTTCCCCCCACATTCTCTCCAGGTGTACTACCCATCCCACCTCCTCTCATGATACCTGTCTCCCTCCTACCCTGATGATGGTTTCTGTGGCATCCCTTCCCCTTCCCCCACGCTCTCTCCAGGTGTACTACCCATCCCACCTCATCTCATGATACCTGTCTCCCTTAACCTTGATGATGGTTTCTGTGGCCTCCCTTCCCCTTCCCCCCACGCTCTCTCCATTGGTACTACCCATCCCACCTCCTCTGATGATACCTGTCTCCCTTCTACCCTGATGATGATTTCTGTGCCCGCCCTTCCCCTTCCCCCCACGCTCTCTCCAGGTGTACTACCCATCCCATCTCCTCTTATGATACCTGTCTCCCTTCTACCCTGATGATGGTTTCTGTGGCCTCCCCACCCCCGGCGCTCTCTACAGGTGTACTACCCATCCCAACTCCTGTTATGATACCTGTCTCCCTTCTACCCTGATGATGGTTTCTGTGGCCTTTCTTCCCCTTCCCCCCACGCTCTCCCCAGGTGTACTACCCATCCCACCTCCTCTTATGATACCTGTCTCCCTTCTACCATGATGATGGTTTCAGTGGCCTCCCCTCCCCCCGCGCTCTCTACAGGTATACTACCCATCCCAACTCCTCTTATGATACCTGTCTCCCTTCTACCCTGATGATGGTTTCTGTGGCCTCCCTTCCCCCCACGCTCTCTCCAGGTGTACTACCCATCCCACCTCCTCTGATGATACCTGTCTCCCTTCTATCCTGATGATGGTTTCTGTGCCCGCCCTTCCCCTTCCCCCACGCTCTCCAGGTGTACTACCCATCCCACCTCCTCTGATGATACCTGTCTCCCTTCTATCCTGATGATGGTTTCTGTGGCCTCCCTTCCCCTCCCCCCGCACTCTCTCCAGGTGTACTACCCATCCCTCCTCCTCTTATGATACCTGCCTCCCTTCTACCCTGATGATGGTTTCTGTGCCCTCCCTTCCCCTCCCCCCGCGCTCTCTCCAGGTGTACTACCCACCTCACCTCCTCTTATGATACCTGTCTCCCTTCTTCCTTGATGATGGTTTCTGTGGTCTCCCTTCCCCCCACGCTCTCTCCAGGTGTACTACCCATCCCACCTCCTCTTATGATACCTGCCTCCCTTCTACCCTGATGATGGTTTCTGTGGCCTCCCTTCGCCCCACGCTCCCTCCAGGTGTACTACCAATCCCACCTCCTCTGATGATACCTGTCTTCCTTCTACCCTGATGATGGTTTCTGTGGCCTCCCTTCCCCTCCCCCCACGCTCTACTCAGGTGTACTACTCATCCCACCTCCTCTTATGATACCTGTCTCTCTTCTACCCTGATGATGGTTTCTGTGGCCTCCCTTCCCCTTCCCCCCACGCTCTCCCCAGGTGTACTACCCATCCCACCTCCTCTTATGATACCTTTCTCCCTTCTACCCTGATGATGGTTTCTGTGGCCTCCCCTCCCCCCGCGCTCTCTACAGGTGTACTACCCATCCCACCTCCTCTTATGATACCTGTCTCCCTTCTACCCTGATGATGGTTTCTGTGGCCTCCCTTCCCCCACGCTCTCTCCAGGTGTACTACCCATCTCACCTCCTCTGATGATACCAGACTCCCTTCTACCCTGATGATGGTTTCTTTGCCCTCCCTTCCCCTTCCCCCCACGCTCTCTCCAGGTGTACTACCCATCCCACCTCCTCTCATGATACCTGTCTTCCTTCTACCCTGATGATGGTTTCTGTGGCCTCCCTTCCCCTCCCCCACACTCTCCCCAGGTGTACTACCCATCCCATCTCCTCTTATGATACCTGTCTCCCTTCTACCCTGATGATGGTTTATGTGGCCTCCCTTCCCCTTCCCCCCACGCTCTCTCCAGGTGTACTACCCATCCCACCTCCTCTCATGATACCTGTCTCCCTTCTACCCTGATAATGGTTTCTGTGGCCTCCCTTCCCCTCCCCCTGCGCTCTCTCCAGGTGTACTACCCATCCCACCTCCTCTCATGATACCTGTCTCCCTTCAACCCTGATGATGGTTTCTGTGGCGTCGCTTCCCCCACACGCTCTCTCCAGGTGTATTACCCATCCCACCTCCTCTCATGATACCTGTCTCCCTTCTACCCTGATGATGGTTTCTGTGGCCTCCCCTCCCCCCGCGCTCTCTACAGGTGTACTACCCATCCCACCTCCTCTTATGATACCTGTCTCCCTTCTACCATGATGATGGTTTCAGTGGCCTCCCTCCCCCCGCGCTCTCTACAGGTGTACTACCCATCCCAACTCCTCTTATGATACCTGTCTCCCTTCTACCCTGATGATGGTTTCTGTGGCCTCCCTTCCCCTCCCCCTGCACTCTCTCCAGGTGTACTACCCATCCCTCCTCCTCTTATGATACCTGCCTCCCTTCTACCCTGATGATGGTTTCTGTGCCCTCCCTTCCCCTCCCCCCGCGCTCTCTCCAGGTGTACTACCCACCCCACCTCCTCTTATGATACCTGTCTCCCTTCGACCCAGATGATGGTTTCTGTGGCCTTCCTTCCCCCCACGCTCTCTCCAGGTGTACTACCCATCCCACCTCCTCTTATGATACCTGCCTCCCTTCTACCCTGATGATGGTTTCTGTGGCCTCCCTTCCCCCCACGCTCTCTCCAGGTTTACTACCCATCGCACCTCCTCTTATGATACCTGCCTCCCTTCTACCCTGATGATGGTTTCTGTGGCCTCCCTTCGCCCCACGCTCCCTCCAGGTGTACTACCAATCCCACCTCCTCTGATGATACCTGTCTTCCTTCTACCCTGATGATGGTTTCTGTGGCCTCCCTTCCCCTCCCCCCACGCTCTACTCAGGTGTACTACCCATCCCACCTCCTCTTATGATACCTGTCTCCCTTCTACCCTGATGATGGTTTCTGTGGCCTCCCTTCCCCCTCCCCCCACGCTCTCCCCAGGTGTACTACCCATCCCACCTCCTCTTATGATACCTTTCTCCCTTCTACCCTGATGATGGTTTCTGTGGCCTCCCCTCCCCCCGCGCTCTCTACAGGTGTACTACCCATGCCACCTCCTCTTATGATACCTGTCTCCCTTCTACCCTGATGATGGTTTCTGTGGCCTCCCTTCCCCTCACTCTCGCTCCAGGTTTACTACCCATCCCACCTCCTCTGATGATACCAGACTCCCTTCTACCCCGATGATGGTCTCTTTGCCCTCCCTTCCCCTTCCCCCCAGGCTCTTTCCAAGTGTACTACCCATCCCACCTCCTCTCATGATACCTGTCTCCCTTCTACCCTGATGATGGTTTCTGTGGCCTCCCTTCCCCTCCCCCTGCGCTCTCTCCAGGTGTACTACCCATCCCACCTCCTCTCATGATACCTGTCTCCCTTCAACCCTGATGATGGTTTCTGTGGCGTCGCTTCCCCCACACGCTCTCTCCAGGTGTATTACCCATCCCACCTCCTCTCATGATACCTGTCTCCCTTCTACCCTGACGATGGTTTCTGTGGCCTCTCTTCCCCCCACATTCTCTCCAGGTGTACTACCCATCCCACCTCCTCTCATGATACCTGTCTCCCTTCTACCCTGATGATGGTTTCTGTGGCATCCCTTCCCCTTCCCCCACGCTCTCTCCAGGTGTACTACCCATCCCACCTCATCTCATGATACCTGTCTCCCTTCAACCTTGATGATGGTTTCTGTGGCCTCCCTTCCCCTTCCCCCCACGCTCTCTCCAGGGGTACTACCCATCCCACCTCCTCTGATGATACCTGTCTCCCTTTTACCCTGATGATGATTTCTTTGCCCGCCCTTCCCCTTCCCCCCACGCTCTCTCCAGGTGTACTACCCATCCCATCTCCTCTTATGATACCTGTCTCCCTTCTACCCTGATGATGGTTTCTGTGGCCTCCCCACCCCCCGCGCTCTCTACAGGTGTACTACCCATCCCATCTCCTCTTATGATACCTGTCTCCCTTCCACCCTGATGATGGTTTCTGTGGCCTCCCCTCCCCCCGCGCTCTCTACAGGTGTACTACCCATCCCACCTCCTCTTATGATACCTGTCTCCCTTCTACCATGATGATGGTTTCAGTGGCCTCCCTCCCCCCGCGCTCTCTACAGGTGTACTACCCATCCCAACTCCTCTTATGATACCTGTCTCCCTTCTACCCTGATGATGGTTTCTGTGGCCTCCCTTCCCCTCCCCCTGCACTCTCTCCAGGTGTACTACCCATCCCTCCTCCTCTTATGATACCTGCCTCCCTTCTACCCTGATGATGGTTTCTGTGCCCTCCCTTCCCCTCCCCCCGCGCTCTCTCCAGGTGTACTACCCACCCCACCTCCTCTTATGATACCTGTCTCCCTTCGACCCAGATGATGGTTTCTGTGGCCTTCCTTCCCCCCACGCTCTCTCCAAGTGTACTACCCATCCCACCTCCTCTTATGATACCTGCCTCCCTTCTACCCTGATGATGGTTTCTGTGGCCTCCCTTCCCCCCACGCTCTCTCCAGGTGTACTACCCATCCCACCTCCTCTTATGATACCTGCCTCCCTTCTACCCTGATGATGGTTTCTGTGGCCTCCCTTCGCCCCACGCTCCCTCCAGGTGTACTACCAATCCCACCTCCTCTGATGATACCTGTCTTCCTTCTACCCTGATGATGGTTTCTGTGGCCTCCCTTCCCCTCCCCCCACGCTCTACTCAGGTGTACTACCCATCCCACGTCCTCTTATGATACCTGTCTCCCTTCTACCCTGATGATGGTTTCTGTGGCCTCCCTTCCCCCTCCCCCCACGCTCTCCCCAGGTGTACTACCCATCCCACCTCCTCTTATGATACCTTTCTCCCTTCTACCCTGATGATGGTTTCTGTGGCCTCCCCTCCCCCCGCGCTCTCTACAGGTGTACTACCCATGCCACCTCCTCTTATGATACCTGTCTCCCTTCTACCCTGATGATGGTTTCTGTGGCCTCCCTTCCCCTCACTCTCGCTCCAGGTTTACTACCCATCCCACCTCCTCTGATGATACCAGACTCCCTTCTACCCCGATGATGGTCTCTTTGCCCTCCCTTCCCCTTCCCCCCAGGCTCTTTCCAAGTGTACTACCCATCCCACCTCCTCTCATGATACCTGTCTCCCTTCTACCCTGATGATGGTTTCTGTGGCCTCCCTTCCCCTCCCCCTGCGCTCTCTCCAGGTGTACTACCCATCCCACCTCCTCTCATGATACCTGTCTCCCTTCAACCCTGATGATGGTTTCTGTGGCGTCGCTTCCCCCACACGCTCTCTCCAGGTGTATTACCCATCCCACCTCCTCTCATGATACCTGTCTCCCTTCTACCCTGACGATGGTTTCTGTGGCCTCTCTTCCCCCCACATTCTCTCCAGGTGTACTACCCATCCCACCTCCTCTCATGATACCTGTCTCCCTTCTACCCTGATGATGGTTTCTGTGGCATCCCTTTCCCTTCCCCCACGCTCACTCCAGGTGTACTACCCATCCCACCTCATCTCATGATACCTGTCTCCCTTCAACCTTGATGATGGTTTCTGTGGCCTCCCTTCCCCTTCCCCCCACGCTCTCTCCAGGTGTACTACCCTTCCCACCTCCTCTGATGATACCTGTCTCCCTTCTACCCTGATGATGATTTCTGTGCCCGCCCTTCCCCTTCCCCCCACGCTCTCTCCAGGTGTACTACCCATCCCATCTCCTCTTATGATACCTGTCTCCCTTCTACCCTGATGATGGTTTCTGTGGCCTCCCCACCCCCCGCGCTCTCTACAGGTGTACTACCCATCCCAACTCCTCTTATAATACCTGTCTCCCTTCTACCCTGATGATGGTTTCTGTGGCCTTTCTTCCCCTTCCCCCCACGCTCTCCCCAGGTGTACTACCCATCCCACCTCCTCTTATGATACCTGTCTCCCTTCTACCATGATGATGGTTTCAGTGGCCTCCCCTCCCCCCGCGCTCTCTACAGGTGTACTACCCATCCCAACTCCTCTTATGATACCTGTCTCCCTTCTACCCTGATGATGGTTTCTGTGGCCTCCCTTCCCCCCACGCTCTCTCCAGGTGTACTACCCATCCCACCTCCTCTGATGATACCTGTCTCCCTTCTATCCTGATGATGGTTTCTGTGCCCGCCCTTCCCCTTCCCCCACGCTCTCCAGGTGTACTACCCATCCCATCTCCTCTTATGATACCTGTTTCCCTTCTACCCTGATGATGGTTTCTGTGGCCTCCCTTCCCCATCCCTGCATGCTCTCTCCAGGTGTACTACCCATCCCACCTCCTCTCATGATACCTGTCTCCTTTCTACCCTGATGATGGTTTCTGTGGCCTCCCTTCCCTTCCCCCCACGCTCTCTCCAGGTGTTCTACCCATCCCACCTCCTCTTATGACACCAGACTCCCTTCTACCCTGATAATGGTTTCTGTGGCCTCCCTTCCCCCCACACTCTCTCCAGGTGTACTACCCATCCCACCTCCTCTTATGATACCTGCCTCCCTTTTACCCTGATGACGGTTTCTGTGGCCTCCCTTCCCCTCCTCCCGCACTCTCTTCAGGTTTACTACCCATCCCTCCTCCTCTTATGATACCTGCCTCCCTTCTAACCTGATGATGGTTTCTGTGCCCTCCCTTCCCCTCCCCCCGTGCTCTCTTCAGGTGTACTACCCACCCCACCTCCTCTTATGATACCTGTCTCCCTTCGACCCAGATGACGGTTTCTGTGGCCTTCCTTCCCCCCACGCTCTCTCCAGGTGTACTACTCATCCCACCTCCTCTTATGATACCTGCCTCCCTTCTACCCTGATGATGGTTTCTGTGGCCTCCCTTCCCCCCACGCTCTCTCCAGGTGTACTACCCATCCCACCTCCTCTTATGATACCTGCCTCCCTTCTACCCTGATGATGGTTTCTGTGGCCTCCCTTCGCCCCACGCTCCCTCCAGGTGTACTACCAATCCCACCTCCTCTGATGATACCTGTCTTCCTTCTACCCTGATGATGGTTTCTGTGGCCTCCCTTCCCCTCCCCCCACGCTCTCCCCAGGTGTACTACCCATCCCACCTCCTCTTATGATACCTTTCTCCCTTCTACCCTGATGATGGTTTCTGTGGTCTCCCCTCCCCCCGCGCTCTCTACAGGTGTACTACCCATCCCACCCCCTCTCATGATACCTGTCTCCCTTCAACCCTGATGATGGTTTCTGTGGCGTCGCTTCCCCCACACGCTCTCTCCAGGTGTATTACCCATCCCACCTCCTCTTATGATACCTTTCTCCCTTCTACCCTGATGATGGTTTCTGTGGCCTCCCCTCCCCCCACGCTCTCCCCAGGTGTACTACCCATCCCACCTCCTCTTATGATACCTTTCTCCCTTCTACCCTGATGATGGTTTCTGTGGCCTCCCCTCCCCCCGCGCTCTCTACAGGTGTACTACCCATCCCACCTCCTCTTATGATACCTGTCTCCCTTCTACCCTGATGATGGTTTCTGTGGCCTCCCTTCCCCCCACGCTCTCTCCAGGTGTACTACCCATCCCACATCCTCTGATGATACCAGACTCCCTTCTACCCCGATGATGGTTTCTTTGCCCTCCCTTCCCCTTCCCCCCACGCTCTCTCCAGGTGTACTACCCATCCCACCTCCTCTTATGATACCTGTCTCCCTTCTACCCTGATGATGGTTTCTGTGGCCTCCCTTCCCCCCACGCTCTCTCCAGGTGTACTACCCAATCCACCTCCTCTCATGATACCTGTCTTCCTTCTACCCTGATGATGGTTTATGTGGCCTCCCTTCCCCTCCCCCCACGCTCTCTCCAGGTGTACTACCCAACCCACCTCCTCTCATGATACCTGTCTCCCATCTACCCTGATGATGGTTTCTGTGGCCTCCCTTCCCCTCCCCCTGCGCTCTCTCCAGGTGTACTACCCATCCCACCCCCTCTCATGATACCTGTCTCCCTTCAACCCTGATGATGGTTTCTGTGGCGTCGCTTCCCCCACACGCTCTCTCCAGGTGTATTACCCATCCCACCTCCTCTCATGATACCTGTCTCCCTTCTACCCTGATGATGGTTTCTGTGGCCTCTCTTCCCCCTACGTTCTCTCCAGGTGTACTACCCATCCCACCTGCTCTCATGATACCTGTCTCCCTTCTACCCTGATGATGGTTTCTGTGGCATCCCTTCCCCTTCCCCCCACGCTCTCTCCAGGTGTACTACCCATCCCACCTCCTCTCATGATACCTGTCTCCCTTCTACCCTGATGATGGTTTCTGCGGCCTCCCTTCCCCCCACGCTCTCTCCAGGTGTACTACCCATCCCACCTCCTCTCATGATACCTGTCTCCCGTCTACCCTGATTTTGGTTTCTGTGGCCTCCCTTCCCCCCACGCTCTCTCCAGGTGTACTACCCATCCCACCTCCTCTTATGATACCTGTCTCCTTTCTACCCTGATGATGGTTTCTGTGGCCTCCCCTCCCCCCACGCACTCTACAGGTGTACTACCCATCCCAACTCCTCTTATGATACCAGTCTCCCTTCTACCCTGATGATGGTTTCTGTGGCCTCCCTTCCCCCCACGCCTTCTCCAGGTGTACTACCCATCTCACCTCCTCTTATGATACCTGTCTCCCTTATACCCTGATGATGGTTTCTGTGCCCTCCCTTCCTCTCCCCCTGCGCTCTCTCCAGGTGTACTACCCATCCCACCTCCTCTCATGATACCTGTCTCCCTTCAACCCTGATGATGGTTTCTGCGGTGTCGCTTCCCCCACACGCTCTCTCCAGGTGTATTACCCATCCCACCTCCTCTCATGATACCTGTCTCCCTTCTACCCTGATGATGGTTTCTGTGGCCTCTCTTCCCCCCACGTTCTCTCCAGGTGTACTACCCATCCCACCTCCTCTCATGATTCCTGTCTCCCTTCTACCCTGATGATGGTTTCTGTGGCATCCCTTCCCCTTCCCCCCACGCGCTCTCCAGGTGAACTACCCATCCCACCTCCTCTCATGATACCTGTCTCCCTTCTACCCTGATGATGGTTTCTGCGGCCTCCCTTCCCCCCACGCTCTCTCCAGGTGTACTACCCATCCCACCTCCTCTCATGATACCTGTCTCCCGTCTACCCTGATGATGGTTTCTGTGGCCTCCCTTCCCCCCACGCTCTCTCCAGGTGTACTACCCATCCCACCTCCTCTTATGAAACCTGTCTCCTTTCTACCCTGATGATGGTTTCAATGGCCTCCCCCCCCGCGCATTCTACAGGTGTACTACCCATCCCAACTCCTCTTATGATACCAGTCTCCCTTTTACCCTGATGATGGTTTCTGTGGCCTCCCTTCCCCCCACGCTCTCTCCAGGTGTACTACCCATCCCACCTCCTCTTATGATACCTGTCTCCCTTCTACCCTGATGATGGTTTCTGTGGCCTCCCTTCCCCTCCCTCTGAGCTCTCTCCAGGTGTACTACCCATCCCAACTCCTCTTATGATACCTGTCTCCCTTACACCCTGATGATGGTTTCTGTGCCCTCCCTTCCCTTTCCCCCCACGCTCTCTCCTGGTGTACTACCCATCCCATCTCCTCTTATGATACCTGTCTCCCTTCTACCCTGAGGATGGTTTCTGTGGCCTCCCCTCCCCCGCGCTCTCTACAGGTTTACTACCCATCCCAACTCCTCTTATGATACCTGTCTCCCTTCTACCCTGATGATGGTTTCTGTGGCCTTTCTTCCCCTTCCCCCCACGCTCTCCCCAGGTGTACTACCCACCCCACCTCCTCTTATGATACCTCTCTCCCTTCTACCCTGATGATGGTTTCTGTGGCCTCCCCTCCCCCCGCGCTCTCTACAGGTGTACTAACCATCCCAACTCCTCTTATGCTACCTGTCTCCCTTCTACTCTGATGATGGTTTCTGTGCCCTCCCTTCCCCTTCCCCCCACGCTCTCCAGGTGTACTACCCATCCCACCTCCTCTGATGATACCTGTCTCCCTTATACCCTGATGATGGTTTCTGTGCCCTCCCTTCCCCTTCCCCCCACGCTCTCTACAGGTGTACTATCCATCCCACCTCCTCTTATGATACCTGTCTCCCTTCTACCCAGATGATGGTTTCTGTGGCCTCCCTTCCCCTCTCCCCACGCTCTCTCCAGGTGTACTACCCATCCCACCTCCTCTTATGATACCTGTCTCATTCTACCCAGATGATGGTTTCTGTGGCCTCCCTTCCCCTTCCCCCCAAGCTCTCCCCAGGTGTACTACCCATCCCACCTCCTCTCATGATACCTGTCTCCCTTCTACCCTGATGATCGTTTATGTGGCCTCCCTTCCCCCCACGCTCTCTCCAGGTGTATTACCCATCCCACCTCCTCTGATGATACCAGACCCCCTTCTACCCTGATGATGGTTTCCGTGCCCTCCCTTCCCCTTCCCCCCACGCTCTCCCCAGGTGTACTACCCATCCCACCTCCTCTCATGATACCTTTCTCCCTTCTACCCTGATGATGGTTTCTGTGGCCTCCCTTCCCCCCACGCTCTCTCCAGGTGTATTACCCATCCCACCTCCTCTGATGATACCAGACCCCCTTCTACCCTGATCATGGTTTCTGTGCCCTCCCTTCCCCTTCCCCCACGCTCTCCCCAGGTGTACTCCCCATCCCACCTCCTCTTATGATACCTGTCTCCCTTCTACCGTGATGATGGGTTCTGTGGCCTCCCCTCCCCCCGCGCTCTCTACAGGTGTACTACCCATCCCACCTCCTCTTATGATACCTGTCTCTCTCTACCCTGATGATGGTTTCTGTAGCCTACCCTCCCCCCACGCTCTCTACAGGTGTACTAGCCATCCCACCTCCTCTTATGATACCTGTCTCCCTTCTACCCTGATGATGGTTTCTGTGGCCTCCCTTCCCCCATGCTCTCTCCAGGTGTACTACCCATCCCACCTCCTCTGATGATACAAGACTCCCTTCTACCCTGATGATTGTTTCTGTGCCCTCCCTTCCCCTTTCCCCCACGCTCTCTCCAGGTGTACTACCCATCCCACCTCCTCTGATGATACCTGTCTCCCTTTTACCCTGATGATGCTTTCTGTGTCCTCCCTTCCCCTTCCCCCCACGCTCTCTCCAGGTGTACTACCCATCCCACCTCCTTTTATGATATCTGTCTCCCTTCTACCCTGATGATGGGTTCTGTGCCCTCTGCTCCCCCCGCGCTCTCTACAGGTGGACTACCCACCCCACCTCCTCTTATGATACCTGTCTCCCTTCTACCCTGATGATAGTTTCTGTGGCCTCCCTTCCCCATCCCCCCACGCTCTCCCCAGGTGTACTACCCATCTCCTCTCATGATACCTGTCTCCCTTCTACCCTGATGATTGTTTCTGTGGCCTCCCTTCCCCCCACACTCTCTACAGGTGTACTACCCATCCCACCTCCTCTCATGATACCTGTCTCCCTTCTACCCTGATGATGGTTTCTGTGGCCTCCCTTCCCCTCCCCCCGCACTCTCTTCAGGTGTACTACCCATCCCTCCTCCTCTTATGATACCTGCCTCCCTTCTAACCTGATGATGGTTTCTGTGCCCTCCCTTCCCCTCCCCCCGCGCTCTCTCCAGCTGTACTACCCACCCCACCTCCTCTTATGATACCTGTCTCCCTTCGACCCAGATGACGGTTTCTGTGGCCTTCCTTCCCCCCACGCTCTCTCCAGGTGTACTACTCATCCCACCTCCTCTTATGATACCTGCCTCCCTTCTACCCTGATGATGGTTTCTGTGGCCTCCCTTCGCCCCACGCTCCCTCCAGGTGTACTACCAATCCCACCTCCTCTGATGATACCTGTCTTCCTTCTACCCTGATGATGGTTTCTGTGGCCTCCCTTCCCCTCCCCCCCACGCTCTCCCCAGGTGTACTACCCATCCCACCTCCTCTTATGATACCTTTCTCCCTTCTACCCTGATGATGGTTTCTGTGGCCTCCCCTCCCCCCGCGCTCTCTACAGGTGTACTACCCATCCCACCTCCTCTTATGATACCTGTCTCCCTTCTACCCTGATGATTGTTTCTGTGGCCTCCCTTCCCCCCACGCTCTCTCCAGGTGTACTACCCATCCCACATCCTCTGATGATACCAGACTCCCTTCTACCCCGATGATGGTTTCTTTGCCCTCCCTTCCCCTTCCCCCCACGCTCCCTCCAGGTGTACTATCCATCCCACCTCCTCTTATGATACCTGTCTCCCTTCTACCCTGATGATGGTTTCTGTGGCCTCCCTTCCCCCCACGCTCTCTCCAGGTGTACTACCCAATCCACCTCCTCTCATTATACCTGTCTTCCTTCTACCCTGATGATGGTTTATGTGGCCTCCCTTCCCCTCCCCCCACGCTCTCTCCAGGTGTACTACCCAACCCACCTCCTCTCATGATACCTGTCTCCCTTCTACCCTGATGATGGTTTCTGTGGCCTCCCTTCCCCTCCCCCTGCGCTCTCTCCAGGTGTACTACCCATCCCACCCCCTCTCATGATACCTGTCTCCCTTCAACCCTGATGATGGTTTCTGTGGCGTCGCTTCCCCCACACGCTCTCTCCAGGTGTATTACCCATCCCACCTCCTCTCATGATACCTGTCTCCCTTCTACCCTGATGATGGTTTCTGTGGCCTCTCTTCCCCCTACGTTCTCTCCAGGTGTACTACCCATCCCACCTCCTCTCATGATACCTGTCTCCCTTCTACCCTGATGATGGTTTCTGTGGCATCCCTTCCCCTTCCCCCCACGCTCTCTCCAGGTGTACTACCCATCCCACCTCCTCTCATGATACCTGTCTCCCTTCTACCCTGATGATGGTTTCTGCGGCCTCCCTTCCCCCCACGCTCTCTCCAGGTGTACTACCCATCCCACCTCCTCTCATGATACCTGTCTCCCGTCTACCCTGATGATGGTTTCTGTGGCCTCCCTTCCCCCCACGCTCTCTCCAGGTGTACTACCCATCCCACCTCCTCTTATGATACCTGTCTCCTTTCTACCCTGATGATGGTTTCTGTGGCCTCCCCTCCCCCCACGCACTCTACAGGTGTACTACCCACCCCAACTCCTCTTATGATACCAGTCTCCCTTCTACCCTGATGATGGTTTCTGTGGCCTCCCTTCCCCCCACGCTCTCTCCAGGTGTACTACCCATCTCACCTCCTCTTATGATACCTGTCTCCCTTCTACCCTGATGATGGTTTCTGTGGCCTCCCTTCCCCTCCCCCTGAGCTCTCTCCAGGTGTACTACCCATCCCAACTCCTCTTATGATACCTGTCTCCCTTATACCCTGATGATGGTTTCTGTGCCCTCCCTTCCCCTCCCCCTGCGCTCTCTCCAGGTGTACTACCCATCCCACCTCCTCTCATGATACCTGTCTCCCTTCAACCCTGATGATGGTTTCTGCGGTGTCGCTTCCCCCACACGCTCTCTCCAGGTGTATTACCCATCCCACCTCCTCTCATGATACCTGTCTCCCTTCTACCCTGATGATGGTTTCTGTGGCCTCTCTTCCCCCCACGTTCTCTCCAGGTGTACTACCCATCCCACCTCCTCTCATGATACCTGTCTCCCTTCTACCCTGATGATGGTTTCTGTGGCATCCCTTCCCCTTCCCCCCACGCTCTCTCCAGGTGTACTACCCATCCCACCTCCTCTCATGATACCTGTCTCCCTTCTACCCTGATGATGGTTTCTGCGGCCTCCCTTCCCCCCACGCTCTCTCCAGGTGTACTACCCATCCCACCTCCTCTCATGATACCTGTCTCCCGTCTACCCTGATGATGGTTTCTGTGGCCTCCCTTCCCCCCACGCTCTCTCCAGGTGTACTACCCATCCCACCTCCTCTTATGATACCTGTCTCCTTTCTACCCTGATGATGGTTTCAATGGCCTCCCCCCCCGCGCATTCTACAGGTGTACTACCCATCCCAACTCCTCTTATGATACCAGTCTCCCTTTTACCCTGATGATGGTTTCTGTGGCCTCCCTTCCCCCCCACGCTCTCTCCAGGTGTACTACCCATCCCACCTCCTCTTATGATACCTGTCTCCCTTCTACCCTGATGATGGTTTCTGTGGCCTCCCTTCCCCTCCCCCTGAGCTCTCTCCAGGTGTACTACCCATCCCAACTCCTCTTATGATACCTGTCTCCCTTATACCCTGATGATGGTTTCTGTGCCCTCCCTTCCCTTTCCCCCCACGCTCTCTCCTGGTGTACTACCCATCCCATCTCCTCTTATGATACCTGTCTCCCTTCTACCCTGATGATGGTTTCTGTGGCCTCCCCTCCCCCCGCGCTCTCTACAGGTTTACTACCCATCCCAACTCCTCTTATGATACCTGTCTCCCTTCTACCCTGATGATGGTTTCTGTGGCCTTTCTTCCCCTTCCCCCACGCTCTCCCCAGGTGTACTACCCATCCCACCTCCTCTTATGATACGTCTCTCCCTTCTACCCTGATGATGGTTTCTGTGGCCTCCCCTTCCCCCGCGCTCTCTACAGGTGTACTAACCATCCCAACTCCTCTTATGATACCTGTCTCCCTTCTACTCTGATGATGGTTTCTGTGCCCTCCCTTCCCCTTCCCCCCACGCTCTCCAGGTGTACTACCCATCCCACCTCCTCTGATGATACCTGTCTCCCTTATACCCTGATGATGGTTTCTGTGCCCTCCCTTCCCCTTCCCCCCACGCTCTCTACAGGTGTACTATCCATCCCACCTCCTCTTATGATACCTGTCTCCCTTCTACCCAGATGATGGTTTCTGTGGCCTCCCTTCCCCTCTCCCCACGCTCTCTCCAGGTGTACTACCCATCCCACCTCCTCTTATGATACCTGTCTCATTCTACCCAGATGATGGTTTCTGTGGCCTCCCTTCCCCTTCCCCCCAAGCTCTCCCCAGGTGTACTACCCATCCCACCTCCTCTCATGATACCTGTCTCCCTTCTACCCTGATGATGGTTTCTGTGGCCTCCCTTCCCCCCACGCTCTCTCCAGGTGTATTACCCATCCCACCTCCTCTGATGATACCAGACCCCCTTCTACCCTGATGATGGTTTCTGTGCCCTCCCTTCCCCTTCCCCCACGCTCTCCCCAGGTGTACTCCCCATCCCACCTCCTCTTATGATACCTGTCTCCCTTCTACCGTGATGATGGGTTCTGTGGCCTCCCCTCCCCCCGCGCTCTCTACAGGTGTACTACCCATCCCACCTCCTCTTATGATACCTGTCTCCCTCTACCCTGATGATGGTTTCTGTAGCCTACCCTCCCCCCACACTCTCTACAGGTGTACTAGCCATCCCACCTCCTCTTATGATACCTGTCTCCCTTCTACCCTGATGATGGTTTCTGTGGCCTCCCTTCCCCCATGCTCTCTCCATGTGTACTACCCATCCCACCTCCTCTGATGATACAAGACTCCCTTCTACCCTGATGATTGTTTCTGTGCCCTCCCTTCCCCTTTCCCCCACGCTCTCTCCAGGTGTACTACCCATCCCACCTCCTCTGATGATACCTGTCTCCCTTTTACCCTGATGATGCTTTCTGTGTCCTCCCTTCCCCTTTCCCCCACGCTCTCTCCAGGTGTACTACCCATCCCACCTCCTTTTATGATACCTGTCTCCCTTCTACCCTGATGATGGGTTCTGTGCCCTCCGCTCCCCCCGCGCTCTCTACAGGTGGACTACCCACCCCACCTCCTCTTATGATACCTGTCTCCCTTCTACCCTGATGATGGTTTCTGTGGCCTCCCTTCCCCATCCCCCCACGCTCCCCCAGGTGTACTACCCATCTCCTCTCATGATACCTGTCTCCCTTCTACCCTGATGATTGTTTCTGTGGCCTCCCTTCCCCCCACACTCTCTACAGGTGTACTACCCATCCCACCTCCTCTCATGATACCTGTCTCCCTTCTACCCTGATGATGGTTTCTGTGGCCTCCCTTCCCCACCCCCCCACGCTCTCTCCAGGTGTACTACCCATCCCACCTCCTCTCATGATACCTGTCTCCCTTCTGCCCTGATGAAGGTTTCTGTGCCCTCTCTTCTCCTTCCCCCCACGCTCTCTCCAGGTGTACTACCTCCCCCACCCCCTCTTATGTTACCTGTCTCCCTTCTACCCTGATGATGGTTTCTGTGCCCTCCCTTCCCCTTCCCCCCACGCTCTCTCCAGGGGTACTACCCACCCCACCTCCTCTTATGATACCTCTCTCCCTTCTTCCCTGATGATGGTTTCTGTGGCCTCCCTTCACCTTCCCACCACGCTCTCCCCAGGTGTACTACCCATCTCACCTCCTCTTATGACACCAGACTCCCTGCTACCCTGATGATGGTTTCTGTGGCCTCCCTTCCCCTCTCCCCGCGCTCTCTCCAGGTGTACTACCCATGCCACCTCTTTTTATGATATCTGTCTCCCTTCTACCCTGATGATGGTTCCTGTGACCTCCCTTCCCCTCCCCCGGCGCTCTCTCCAGGTGTACTACCCATCCCACCTCCTCTCATGATACCTGTCTCCCTTCTACCCTGATGATGGTTTCTGTGGCCTCCCTTCCCCTCCCCCACGCTCTCCCCAGGTGTACTACCCATCCCACCTCCTCTCATGATACCTGTCTCCCTTCTACCCTGGTTTCTGTGACCTCCCTTCCCCTTCCCCCCACGCTCTCCCCAGGTATACTCCCCATCCCACCTCCTCTTATGATACCTGTCTCCCTTCTACCCTGATGATGGTTTCTGTGGCCTACCCTCCCTCCACGATCTCTACAGGTGTACTACCCATCCCACCTCCTCTTATGATACCTGTCTCCCTTCTAGCCTGATGATGGTTTCTGTGGCCTCCCTTCCCCCACGCTCCCTCCAGGTGTACTACCAATCCCACCTCCTCTGATGATACCTGTCTTCCTTCTACCCTGATGATGGTTTCTGTGCCCTCCCTTCCCCTTCCCCCCACGCTCTCTCCAGGTGTACTACCCATCCCACTTCCTCTGATGATACAAGACTCCCTTCTACCCTGATGATGGTTTCTGTGCCCTCCCTTCCCCTTCCCTGCAGGCTCTCTCTGGGTGTACTACCATCCCACCTCCTCTCATGATACCTTTCTCCCTTCTACCCTGATGATCGTTTCTGTGGCCTCCCTTCCCCCCACGCTCTCTACAGGTTTACTACCCATCCCACCTCCTCTCATGATACCTGCCTCCCTTCTACCCTGATGATGGTTTCTTCGGCCTCCCTTCCCACCACGCTCTCTCCAGGTGTACTACCCATCCCACCTCCTCTCATGATACCTGCCTCCCTTCTACCCTGATGATGATTTCTGTGGCCTCCCCTCCCCCCACGCTCTCTCCAGGTGTACTACACACCCCACCTCCTCTCATGATACCTGTCTCCCTTCTACCCTGATGATGGTTTCTGTGCCCTCCCTTCCCCTTCCCCCCACGGTCTCTCCAGGGGTACTACCCACCCCACCTCCTCTTATGATACCTCTCTCCCTTCTTCCCTGATGATGGTTTCTGTGCCCTCTCTTCTCCTTCCCCCCACGCTCTCTCCAGGTGTACTACCCACCCCACCTCCTCTTATGTTACCTGTCTCCCTTCTACCCTGATGATGGTTTCTGTGCCCTCTCTTCCCCTTCCCCCCACGCTCTCTCCAGGGGTACTACCCACCCCACCTCCTCTTATGATACCTCTCTCCCTTCTACCCTGATGATGGTTCCTGTGACCTCCCTTCCCCTCCCCCTGCGCTCTCTCCAGGTGTACTACCATCCCACCTCCTCTCATGATACCTGTCTCACTTCTACCCTGATGATGGTTTCTGTGGCCTCCCTTCCCCTCCCCCATGCTCTCCCCAGGTGTACTACCCATCCCACCTCCTCTCATCATACCTGTCTCCCTTCTACCCTGGTTTCTGTGGCCTCCCTTCCCCTTCCCCCCACGCTCTCCCTAGGTGTACTCCCCATCCCACCCCCTCTTATGATACCTGTCTCCCTTCTACCCTGATGATGGTTTCTGTGGCCTACCCTCCCCACACGATCTCTACAGGTGTACTACCCATCCCACCTCCTCTTATGATACCTTTCTCCCTTCTAGCCTGATGATGGTTTCTGTGGCCTCCCTTCCCCCACGCTCTCTCCAGGTGTACTACCCATCCCACCTCCTCTGATGATACAAGACTCCCTTCTACCCTGATGATGGTTTCTGTGCTCTCCCTTCCCCTTCCCCCCACGCTCTCTCCAGGTGTACTACCCATCCCACATCCTCTCATGATACCTTTCTCCCTTCTACCCCGATGATCGTTTCTGTGGCCTCCCTTCCCCTCCCCCTGCGCTCTCTCCAGGTGTACTACCCATCCCACCTCCTCTCATGATACCTGTCTCCCTTCTACCCTGATGATGGTTTCTGTGGCCTCCCTTCCCCTTCCCCCCACGTTCTCACCAGGTGTACTACCCATCCCACCTCCTCTTATGACACCAGACTCCCTTCTACCCTGATGATGGTTTCTGTGGCCTCCCTTCCCCTCCCCCCACGCTCTCTCCAGGTGTACTACCCATCCCACCTCTTTTTATGATATCTGTCTCCCTTCTACCATGATAATCGTTCCTGTGACCTCCCTTCCCCTCCCCCTGCGCTCTCTCCAGGTGTACTACCCATCCTACCTCCTCTCATGATACCCGTCTCCCTTCTACCCTGATGATGGTTTCTGTGGCCTCCCTTCCCCTCCCCCACGCTCTCCCCAGGTGTACTACCCATCCCACCTCCTCTCATGATACCTGTCTCCCTTCTACCCTGGTTTCTGTGGCCTCCCTTCCCCTTCCCCCCACGCTCTCCCCAGGTGAACTACCCATCCCACCTCGTCTTATGATACCTGTCTCCCTTCTACCTTGATGATGGCTTCTGTGGCCTCCCTTCCCCTTCCCCCATGCTCTCCCCAGGTGTACTACCCATCCCACCTCCTCTTATGATACCTGTCTACCTTCTACCCTGATGATGGTTTCTGTGGCCTCCCTTCCCCCCACGCTCTCTCCTGGTGTACTACCCATCCCACCTCCTCTGATGATACCAGACTCTCTTCTACCCTGATGATGGTTTCTGTGGCCTCCCTTCCCCTTCCCTGCACGTTCTCTCCAGGTGTACTACCCATCCCACCTCCTCTTATGATACCTGTCTCCCTTCTACCCTGATGATGGTTTCTGTGGCCTCCCCTTCCCCCCACGCTCTCTCCAGGTGTACTACCCATCCCACCTCTTCTTATGATACCTGTCTCCCTTCTACCCTGATGATGGTTTCTGTGGCCTCCCCTTCCCCCCACGCTCTCTCCAGGTGTACTACCCATCCCACCTCCTCTTATGATACCTGTCTCCCTTCTACCCTGATGATGGTTTCTGTGGCCTCCCCTTCCCCCCACGCTCTCTCCAGGTGTACTACCCATCCCACCTCCTCTTATGATACCTGCCTCCCTTTTACCCTGATGATGGTTTCTGTGGCCTCCCTTCCCCTTCCCCCATGCTCTCCCCAGGTGTACTACCCATCCCACCTCCTCTTATGATACCTGTCTACCTTCTACCCTGATGATGGTTTCTGTGGCCTCCCTTCCCCCCACGCTCTCTCCAGGTGTACTACCCATCCCACCTCCTCTGATGATACCAGACTCCCTTCTACCCTGATGATGGTTTCTGTGGCCTCCCTTCCCCTTCCCTGCATGCTCTCTCCAGGTGTACTACCCATCCCACCTCCTCTTATGATACCTGTCTCCCTTCTACCCTGATGATGTTTTATGTGGCCTCCCCTTCCCCCCACGCTCTCTACAGGTGTACTACCCATCCCACCTTCTCTTATGATACCTGTCTCCCTTCTACCCTGATGATGGTTTCTGTGGCCTCCCCTTCCACCCACGCTCTCTCCAGGTGTACTACCCATCCCACCTCCTCTTATGATACCTGTCTCCCTTCTACCCTGATGATGGTTTCTGTGGCCTCCCCTTCCCCCCACGCTCTCTCCACGTGTACTACCCATCCCACCTCCTCTTATGATACCTGCCTCCCTTTTACCCTGATGATGGTTTATGTGGCCTCCCTTCCCCATCCCCCCACGCTCTCTCCAGGCGTACTACCCATCCCATCTCCTCTTATGATACCTGCCTCCCTTCTACCCTGAAGATGGTTTCTGTGGCCTCCCTTCCCCTTCCCTGCACGCTCTCTCCAGGTGTACTACCCATCCCACCTCCTCTCACGATACCTGTCTCCCTTCTACCCAGATGATGGTTTCTGTGGCCTCCCTTCCCCTCCCCCTGCGCTCTCTCCAGGTGTACTACCCATCCTACCTCCTCTCATGATACCTGTCTCCCTTCTACCCTGATGATGGTTTCTGTGGCCTCCCTTCCCCCCACACTCTCTACAGGTGTACTACCCATCCCACCTCCTCTCATGATACCTGTCTCCCTTCTACCCTGATGATGGTTTCTGTGGCCTCCCTTCCCCACCCCCCCACGCTCTCTCCAGGTGTACTACCCATCCCACCTCCTCTCATGATACCTGTCTCCCTTCTGCCCTGATGAAGGTTTCTGTGCCCTCTCTTCTCCTTCCCCCCACGCTCTCTCCAGGTGTACTACCCACCCCACCTCCTCTTACGTTACCTGTCTCCCTTCTACCCTGATGTTGGTTTCTGTGCCCTCCCTTCCCCTTCCCCCCACGCTCTCTCCAGGGGTACTACCCACCCCACCTCCTCTTATGATACCTCTCTCTCTTCTTCCCTGATGATGGTTTCTGTGGCCTCCCTTCACCTTCCCCCCAAGCTCTCCCCAGGTGTACTACCCATCCCACCTCTTTTTATGATATCTGTCTCCATTCTACCCTTATGATGGTTCCTGTGACCTCCCTTCCCCTCCCCCTGTGCTCTCTCCAGGTGTACTACCCATCCCACCTCTTCTTATGATATCTGTCTCCATTCTACCCTGATGATGGTTCCTGTGACCTCCCTTCCCCTCCCCCTGCGCTCTCTCCAGGTGTACTACCCATCCCACCTCCTCTCATGATACCTGTCTCCCTTCTACCCTGATGATGGTTTCTGTGGCCTCCCTTCCCCTCCCCCCCGCGCTCTCTCCAGGTGTACTACCCATGCCACCTCTTTTTATGATATCTGTCTCCATTCTACCCTGATGATGGTTCCTGTGACCTCCCTTCCCCTCCCCCTGCGCTCTCTCCAGGTGTACTACCCATCCCACCTCCTCTCATGATACCTGTCTCCCTTCTACCCTGATGATGGTTTCTGTGGCCTCCCTTCCCCTCCCCCACGCTCTCCCCAGGTGTACTACCCATCCCACCTCCTCTCATGATACCTGTCTCCCTTCTACCCTGGTTTGTGTGGCCTCCCTTCCCCTTCCTCCCACGCTCTCCCCAGGTGTACTCCCCATCCCACCTCCTCTTATGATACCTGTCTCCCTTCTACCCTGATGATGGTTTCTGTGACCTACCCTCCCCCCACGATCTCTACAGGTGTACTACCCATCCCACCTCCTCTTATGATACCTGTCTCCCTTCTAGCAGCCTGATGATGGTTTCTGTGGCCTCCCTTCCCCCACGCTCCCTCCAGGTGTACTACCAATCCCACCTCCTCTGATGATACCTGTCTTCCTTCTACCCTGATGATGGTTTCTGTGGCCTCCCTTCCCCCACGCTCTCTCCAGGTGTACTACCCATCCCACCTCCTCTGATGATACAAGACTCCCTTCTACCCTGATGATGGTTTCTGTGCCCTCCCTTCCCCTTCCCTGCACGCTCTCTCTGGGTGTACTACCATCCCACCTCCTCTCATGATACCTTTCTCCCTTCTACCCTGATGATCGTTTCTGTGGCCTCCCTTCCCCCCACGCTCTCTACAGGTGTACTACCCATCCCACCTCCTCTCATGATACCTGCCTCCCTTCTACCCTGATGATGGTTTCTGTGGCCTCCCTTCCCCTTCCCCCCCGCTCTCTCCAGGTGTACTACCCATCCCACCTCCTCTCATGATACCTGCCTCCCTTCTACCCTGATGATGGTTTCTGTGGCCTCCCCTCCCCCCACGCTCTCTACAGGTGTACTACACACCCCACCTCCTCTCATGATACCTGTCTCCCTTCTACCCTGATGATGGTTTCTGTGCCCTCCCTTCCCCTTCCCCCCACGGTCTCTCCAGGGGTACTACCCACCCCACCTCCTCTTATGATACCTCTCTCCCTTCTTCCCTGATGATGGTTTCTGTGCCCTCTCTTCTCCTTCCCCCCACGCTCTCTCCAGGTGTACTACCCACCCCACCTCCTCTTATGTTACCTGTCTCCCTTCTACCCTGATGATGGTTTCTCTGCCCTCCCTTCCCCTTCCCCCCACGCTCTCTCCAGGGGTACTACCCACCCCACCTCCTCTTATGATACCTCTCTCCCTTCTTCCCTGATGATGGTTTCTGTGGCCTCCCTTCACCTTCCCCCCACGCTCTCCCCAGGTGTACTACCCATCCCACCTCCTCTTATGACACCAGACTCCCTTCTACACTGATGATGGTTTCTGTGGCCTCCCTTCCCCTCCCCCCGCACTCTCTCCAGGTGTACTACCCATGCCACCTCTTTTTATGATATCTGTCTCCCTTCTACCCTGATGATGGTTCCTGTGACCTCCCTTCCGCTCCCCCTGCGCTCTCTCCAGGTGTACTACCCATCCCACCTCCTCTCATGATACCTGTCTCCCTTCGACCCTGATGATGGTTTCTGTGGCAAACCCTCCCCCCACGATCTCTACAGGTGTACTACCCATCCCACCTCCTCTTATGATACCTTTCTCCCTTCTAGCCTGATGATGGTTTCTGTGGCCTCCCTTCCCCCACGCTCTCTCCAGGTGTACTACCCATCCCACCTCCTCTGATGATACAAGACTCCCTTCTACCCTGATGATGGTTTCTGTGCCCTCCCTTCCCCTTCCCCCCACGCTCTCTCCAGGTGTACTACCCATCCCACCTCCTCTCATGATACCTTTCTCCCTTCTACCCTAATGATCGTTTCTGTGGCCTCCCTTCCCCTCCCCCTGCGCTCTCTCCAGGTGTACTACCCATCCCACCTCCTCTCATGATACCTGTCTCCCTTCTACCCTGATGATGGTTTCTGTGGCCTCCCTTCCCCCCACGCTCTCTACAGGTGTACTACCCATCCCACCTCCTTTCATGACACCTGCCTCCCTTCTACCCTGATGAAGGTTTCTGTGCCCTCTCTTCCCCTTCCCCCCACGCTCTCTCCAGGGGTACTACCCACCCCACCTCCTCTTATGATACCTCTCTCCCTTCTTCCCTGATGATGGTTTCTGTGGCCTCCCTTCCCCTTCCCCCCACGTTCTCCCCAGGTGTACTACCCATCCCACCTCCTCTTATGACACCAGACTCCCTTCTACCCTGATGATGGTTTCTGTGGCCTCCCTTCCCCCCACGCTCTCTCCAGGTGTACTACCCATTCCACCTCCTCTCATGATACCTGCCTCCCTTCTACCCTGATGATGGTTTCTGTGGCATCCCTTCCCCTTCCCCCCACGCTCACTCCAGGTGTACTACCCATCCCACCTCCTCTTATGATACCTGTCTCCCTTCTACCCTGATGATGGTTTCTGTGGCCTCCCCTTCCCCCCACTCTCTCTCCAGGTGTACTACCCATCCCACCTCCTCTTATGATACCTGCCTCCCTTTTACCCTGATGATGGTTTCTGTGGCCTCCCTTCCCCTTCCCCCATGCTCTCCCCAGGTGTACTACCCATCCCACCTCTTCTTATGATACCTGTCTACCTTCTACCCTGATGATGGTTTCTGTGGCCTCCCTTCCCCCCACGCTCTCTCCAGGTGTACTACCCATCCCACCTCCTCTGATGATACCAGACTCCCTTCTACCCTGATGATGGTTTCTGTGGCCTCCCTTCCCCTTTCCTGCGCACTCTCTCCAGGTGTACTACCCATCCCACCTCCTCTTATGATACCTTTCTCCCTTCTACCCAGATGATGGTTTCTGTGGCCTCCCCTTCCCCCCACGCTCTCTCCAGGTGTACTACCCATCCCACCTCCTCTTATGATACCTGTCTCCCTTCTACCCTGATGATGGTTTCTGTGGCCTCCCCTTCCCCCCACGCTCTCTTCAGGTGTACTACCCATCCCACCTCCTCTTATGATACCTGTCTCCCTTCTACCCTGATGATGGTTTCTGTGGCCTCCCCTTCCCCCCACGCTCTCTCCAGGTGTACTACCCATCCCACCTCCTCTTATGATACCTCCCTCCCTTTTACCCTGATGATGGTTTCTGTGGCCTCCCTTCCCCTCCCCCTGCGCTCTCTCCAGGTGTACTACCCATCCTACCTCCTCTCATGATACCTGTCTCCCTTCTACCCCGATGATGGTTTCTGTGGCCTCCCTTCCCCCCACTCTCTCTCCAGGTGTACTACCCATCCCACCTCCTCTCATGATACCTGTCTCCCTTCTACCCTGATGATGGTTTCTGTGGCCTCCCTTCACCCCACGCTCCCTCCAGGTGTACTAACCATCCCACCTCCTCTGATGATACCAGACTCCCTTCTACCCTGATGATGGTTTCTGTGCCCTCCCTTCCCCCCACGCTCTCTCCAGGTGTACTACCCATCCCACCTCCTCTCATGATACCTGTCTTCCTTCCACCCTGATGATGGTTTCTGTGGCCTCCCTTCCCCTCCCCCCATGCTCTCCCCAGGTGTACTACCCATCCCACCTCCTCTTATGATACCTGTCTCCCTTCTACCCTGATGATGGTTTCTGTGGCCTCCCTTCCTCTTCCCCCCACGCTCTCCCCAGGTGTACTACCCGTCCCACCTCCTCTTATGATACCTGTCTCCCTTCTACCCTGATGATGGTTTCTGTGGCCTCCCCTCCCCCCGCGCTCTCTACAGGTGTACTTACCCATCCCACCTCCTCTTATGATACCTGTCTCCCTTCTAGCCTGATGATGGTTTCTGTTGCCTCCCTTCCCCCACGCTCCCTCCAGGTGTACTACCAATCCCACCTCCTCTGATGATACCTGTCTTCCTTCTACCCTGATGATGGTTTCTGTGGCCTCCCTTCCCCCACGCTCTCTCCAGGTGTACTACCCATCCCACCTCCTCTGATGATACAAGACTCCCTTCTACCCTGATGATGGTTTCTGTGCCCTCCCTTCCCCTTCCCTGCACGCTCTCTCTGGGTGTACTACCATCCCACCTCCTCTCATGATACCTTTCTCCCTTCTACCCTGATGATCGTTTCTGTGGCCTCCCTTCCCCCCACGCTCTCTACAGGTGTACTACCCATCCCACCTCCTCTCATGATACCTGCCTCCCTTCTACCCTGATGATGGTTTCTGTGGCCTCCCTTCCCCTTCCCCCCACGCTCTCTCCAGGTGTACTACCCATCCCACCTCCTCTCATGATACCTGCCTCCCTTCTACCCTGATGATGGTTTCTGTGGCCTCCCCTCCCCCCACGCTCTCTACAGGTGTACTACACACCCCACCTCCTCTCATGATACCTGTCTCCCTTCTACCCTGGTTTGTGTGGCCTCCCTTCCCCTTCCCCCCAAGCTCTCCCCAGGTGTACTCCCCATCCCACCTCCTCTTATGATACCTGTCTCCCTTCTACCCTGATGATGGTTTCTGTGACCTACCCTCCCCCCACGATCTCTACAGGTGTACTACCCATCCCACCTCCTCTTATGATACCTGTCTCCCTTCTAGCCTGATGATGGTTTCTGTTGCCTCCCTTCCCCCACGCTCCCTCCAGGTGTACTACCCATCCCACCTCCTCTCATGATACCTGTCTCCCTTCTACCCTGATGATGGTTTCTGTGGCCTCCCTTCACCCCACGCTCCCTCCAGGTGTACTACCCATCCCACCTCCTCTGATGATACCAGACTCCCTTCTACCCTGATGATGGTTTCTGTGCCCTCCCTTCCCCTTCCCCCCACGCTCTCTCCAGGTGTACTACCCATCCCACCTCCTCTTATGATACATGTCCCACTTCTACCCTGATGATGGTTTCTGTGGCCTCCCCTCCCCCCGCGCTCTCTACAGGTGTACTACCCATCCCACCTCCTCTGATGATACAAGACTCCCTTCTACCCTGATGACGGTTTCTGTGCCCTCCCTTCCCCCCACGCTCTCTCCAGGTGTACTACCCATCCCACCTCCTCTGATGATACCAGACTCCCTTCTACCCTGATGATAGTTTCTGTGGTCTCCCTTCCCCTTCCCTGCATGCTCTCTCCGGGTGTACTACCCATCCCACCTCTTCTCATGATACCTGTCTCCCTTCTACTCTGATGATGGTTTCTGCGGCCTCCCTTCCCCTCCCCCTGCGCTCTCTCCAGGTGTACTACCCATCCCACCTTCTCTCATGATACCTGTCTCCCTTCTACCCTGATGATGGTTTCTGTGGCCTCCTTTCCTCCCACGCTCTCTACAGGTGTACTGGCCATCCCACCTCCTCTCATCATACCTGCCTCCCTTCTACCCTGATGATGGTTTCTGTGCCCTCCCTTCCCCGCACGTTCTCTTCAGGTGTACTACCCACCCCACCTCCTCTTATGATATCTGTCTCCCTTCTACCCTGATGATGGTTTCTGTGCCCTCCCTACCCCTTCCCCCCACGCTCTCTCCAGGTGTACTACCCATCCCACCTCCTCTGATGATACCAGACTCCCTTCTACCCTGATGATGGTTTCTGTGCCCTCCCTTCCCCTTCCCCCACGCTCTCTCCAGGTGTACTACCCATCCCACCTCCTCTCATGATACCTGTCTTCCTTCCACCCTGATGATGGTTTCTGTGGCGTCCCTTCCCCTTCCCCCCACTCTCTCTCCAGGTGTACTACCCACCCCAACTCCTCTTATGTTACCTGTCTCCCTTCTACCCTGATGATGGTTTCTGTGCCCTCCCTTCCCCTTCCCCCCAAGCTCTCTCCAGGGGTACTACCCACCCCACCTCCTCTTATGATACCTCTCTCCCTTCTTCCCTGATGATGGTTTCTGTGGCCTCCCTTCCCCTTCCCCCCATGCTCTCCCCAGGTGTACTACCCATCCCACCTCCTCTTATGACACCAGACTCCCTTCTACCCTGATGACGGTTTCTGTGGCCTCCCTTACCCCCACGCTCTCTCCAGGTGTACTACCCATCCAACCTCCTCTTATGATACGGATCTCCCTTCTACCCTGATGATGGTTTCTGTGGCCTCCCTTCCCCTCCCCCCGCGCTCTTTCCAGGCGTACTTCCCATCCCACCTCTTCTTATGATACCTGTCTCCCTTCTACTCTGATGGTGGTTCCTGTGACCTCCCTTCCCCTCCCCCTGCGCTCTCTCCAGGTGTACTACCCATCCCACCTCCTCTCATGATACCTGTCTCCCTTCTACCCTGATGATGGTTTCTGTGGCCTCCCTTCCCCTCCCCACGCTCTCCCCAGGTGCACTACCCATCCCACCTCCTCTCATGATACCTGTCTCCCTTCTACCCTGATGATGGTTTCTGTGGCCTCCCTTCCCCTTCCCCCCACGCTCTCCCCAGGTGTAATACCCATCCCACCTCCTCTCATGATACCTGTCTCCCTTCTACCCTGATGATGGTTTCTGTGGCCTCCCTTCCCCTTCCCCCCACGCTCTCCCCAGGTGTACTACCCATCCCACCTCCTCTTATGATACCTGTCTCCCTTCTACCCTGATGATGGTTTCTGTGGCCTCCCTTCCCCCCACGCTCTCTCCAGGTGTACTACCCATCCCACCTCCTTTGATGATACATGTCTCCCTTCTACCCTGATGATGGTTTCAGTGCCCGCCCTTCCCCTTCCCCCCACGCTCTCTCCAGGTGTACTACCCATCCCATCTCCTCTTATGATACCTGTCTCCCTTCTACCCTGATGATGGTTTCTGTGGCCTCCCTTTCCCTCCCCCTGCGCTCTCTCCAGGTGTACTGCCCATCCCACCTCCTCTTATGATACCTGTCTCCCTTCTACCCTGATGATGGTTTCTGGGGCCTCCCTTCCCCACACGCTCTCTCCAGGTGTACTACCCATCCCACCTCCTCTGATGATACCGGCCTCCCTTCTACCCTGATGATGGTTTCTGTGGCCTCCCTTCCCCTTCCCTGCACGCTCTCTCCAGGTGTACTACCCATCCCACCTCCTCTTATGATATCTGTCTCCCTTCTACCCTGATGATGCTTTCTGTGCCCTCCCTTCCCCTTCCCCCCACGCTCTCTCCAGGGGTACTACCCACCCCACCTCCTCTTATGATACCTCTCTCCCTTCTTCCCTGATGATGGTTTCTGTGGCCTCCCTTCCCCATCCCCCCATGCTCTGCCCAGGTGTACTACCCATCCCACCTCCTCTTATGACACCAGACTCCCTTCTACCCTGATGATGGTTTCTGTGGCCTCCCTTACCCCCACGCTCTCTCCAGGTGTACTACCCATCCCACCTCCTCTGATGATACCGGCCTCCCTTCTACCCTGATGATGGTTTCTGTGGCCTCCCTTCCCCTTCCCTGCACGCTCTCTCCAGGTGTACTACCCATCCCACCTCCTCTTATGTTACCTGTCTCCCTTCTACCCTGATGATGGTTTCTGTGCCCTCCCTTCCCCTTCCCCCCACGCTCTCTCCAGGGGTACTACCCACCCCACCTCCTCTTATGATACCTCTCTCCCTTCTTCCCTGATGATGGTTTCTGTGGCCTCCCTTCACCTTCCCCCCACACTCTCCCCAGGTGTACTACCCATCCCACCTCCTCTTATGACACCAGACTCCCTTCTACCCTGATGATGGTTTCTGTGGCCTCCATTCCCCTCCTCCCGCGCTCTCTCCAGGTGTACTACCCATGCCACCTCTTTTTATGATATCTGTCTCCCTTCTACCCTGATGATGGTTCCTGTGACCTCCCTTCTCCTCCCCCTGCGCTCTCTCCAGGTGTACTACCCATCCCACCTCCTCTCATGATACCTGTCTCCCTTCGACCCTGATGATGGTTTCTGTGGCAAACCCTCCCCCCACGATCTCTACAGGTGTACTACCCATCCCACCTCCTCTTATGATACCTTTCTCCCTTCTAGCCTGATGATGGTTTCTGTGGCCTCCCTTCCCCCCCGCTCTCTCCAGGTGTACTACCCATCCCACCTCCTCTGATGATACAAGACTCCCTTCTACCCTGATGATGGTTTCTGTGCCCTCCCTTCCCCTTCCCCCCACGCTCTCTCCAGGTGTACTACCCATCCCACCTCCTCTCATGATACCTTTCTCCCTTCTACCCTAATGATCGTTTCTGTGGCCTCCCTTCCCCTCCCCCTGCGCTCTCTCCAGGTGTACTACCCATCCCACCTCCTCTCATGATACCTGTCTCCCTTCTACCCTGATGATGGTTTCTGTGGCCTCCCTTCCCCCCACGCTCTCTACAGGTGTACTACCCATCCCACCTCCTTTCATGATACCTGCCTCCCTTCTACCCTGATGAAGGTTTCTGTGGCCTCCCTTCCCCTTCCCCCCACGTTCTCCCCAGGTGTACTACCCATCCCACCTCCTCTTATGACACCAGACTCCCTTCTACCCTGATGATGGTTTCTGTGGCCTCCCTTCCCCCCACGCTCTCTCCAGGTGTACTACCCATCCCACCTCCTCTCATGATACCTGCCTCCCTTCTACCCTGATGATGGTTTCTGTGGCATCCCTTCCCCTTCCTCCCACGCTCACTCCAGGTGTACTACCCATCCCACCTCCTCTAATGATACCTGTCTCCCTTCTACCCTGATGATGGTTTCTGTGGCCTCCCCTTCCCCCCACGCTCTCTCCAGGTGTACTACCCATCCCACCTCCTCTTATGATACCTGCCTCCCTTTTACCCTGATGATGGTTTCTGTGGCCTCCCTTCCCCTTCCCCCATGCTCTCCCCAGGTGTACTACCCATCCCACCTCTTCTTATGATACCTGTCTACCTTCTACCCTGATGATGGTTTCTGTGGCCTCCCTTCCCCCCACGCTCTCTCCAGGTGTACTACCCATCCCACCTCCTCTGTCGATACCAGACTCCCTTCTACCCTGATGATGGTTTCTGTGGCCTCCCTTCCGCTTTCCTGCGCACTCTCTCCAGGTGTACTACCCATCCCACCTCCTCTTATGATACCTGTCTCCCTTCTACCCAGATGATGGTTTCTGTGGCCTCCCCTTCCCCCCACGCTCTCTCCAGGTGTACTACCCATCCCACCTCCTCTTATGATACCTGTCTCCCTTCTACCCTGATGATGGTTTCTGTTTCCTCCCCTTCCCCCCACGCTCTCTTCAGGTGTACTACCCATCCCACCTCCTCTTATGATACCTGTCTCCCTTCTACCCTGATGATGGTTTCTGTGGCCTCCCCTTCCCCCCACGCTCTCTCCAGGTGTACTACCCATCCCACCTCCTCTTATGATACCTGCCTCCCTTTTACCCTGATGATGGTTTCTGTGGCCTCCCTTCCCCTCCCCCTGCGCTCTCTCCAGGTGTACTACCCATCCTACCTCCTCTCATGATACCTATCTCCCTTCTACCCTGATGATGGTTTCTGTGGCCTCCCTTCCCCCCACGCTCTCTCCAGGTGTACTACCCATCCCACCTCCTCTCATGATACCTGTCTCCCTTCTACCCTGATGATGGTTTCTGTGGCCTCCCTTCACCCCACGCTCCCTCCAGGTGTACTACCCATCCCACCTCCTCTGATGATACCAGACTCACTTCTACCCTGATGATGGTTTCTGTGCCCTCCCTTCCCCTTCCCCCCACGCTCTCTCCAGGTGTACTACCCATCCCACCTCCTCTTATGATACCTGTCCCCCTTCTACCCTGATGATGGTTTCTGTGGCCTCCCCTCCCCCCGCGCTCTCTACAGGTGTACTACCCATCCCACCTCCTCTGATGATACAAGACTCCCTTCTACCCTGATGACGGTTTCTGTGCCCTCCCTTCCCCCCACGCTCTCTCCAGGTGTACTACCCATCCCACCTCCTCTGATGATACCAGACTCCCTTCTACCCTGATGATAGTTTCTGTGGTCTCCCTTCCCCTTCCCTGCATGCTCTCTCCGGGTGTACTACCCATCCCACCTCCTCTCATGATACCTGTCTCCCTTCTACTCTGATGATGGTTTCTGCGGCCTCCCTTCCCCTCCCCTTGCGCTCTCTCCAGGTGTACTACCCATCCCACCTTCTCTCATGATACCTGTCTCCCTTCTACCCTGATGATGGTTTCTGTGGCCTCCTTTCCTCCCACGCTCTCTACAGGTGTACTACCCATCCCACCTCCTCTCATCATACCTGCCTCCCTTCTACCCTGATGATGGTTTCTGTGCCCTCCCTTCCCCGCATGTTCTCTTCAGGTGTACTACCCACCCCACCTCCTCTTATGATATCTGTCTCCCTTCTACCCTGATGATGGTTTCTGTGCCCTCCCTACCCCTTCCCCCCACGCTCTCTCCAGGTGTACTACCCATCCCACCTCCTCTGATGATACCAGACTCCCTTCTACCCTGATGATGGTTTCTGTGCCCTCCCTTCCCCTTCCCCCACGCTCTCTCCAGGTGTACTACCCATCCCACCTCCTCTCATGATTCCTGTCTCCCTTCTACCCTGATGATGGTTTCTGTGCCCTCCCTTCCCCTTCCCCCCAAGCTCTCTCCAGGGGTACTACCCACCCCACCTCCTCTTATGATACCTCTCTCCCTTCTTCCCTGATGATGGTTTCTGTGGCCTCCCTTCCCCTTCCCCCCATGCTCTCCCCAGGTGTACTACCCATCCCACCTCCTCTTATGACACCAGATTCCCTTCTACCCTGATGACGGTTTCTGTGGCCTCCCTTACCCCCACGCTCTCTCCAGGTGTACTACCCATCCAACCTCCTCTTATGATACGGATCTCCCTTCTACCCTGATGATGGTTTCTGTGGCCTCCCTTCCCCTCCCCCCGCGCTCTTTCCAGGCGTACTTCCCATCCCACCTCTTCTTATGATACCTGTCTCCCTTCTACTCTGATGGTGGTTCCTGTGACCTCCCTTCCCCTCCCCCTGCGCTCTCTCCAGGTGTACTACCCATCCCACATCCTCTCATGATACCTGTCTCCATTCTACCCTGATGATGGTTTCTGTGGCCTCCCTTCCCCTCCCCACGCTCTCCCCAGGTGCACTACCCATCCCACCTCCTCTTATGTTACCTGTCTCCCTTCTACCCTGATGATGGTTTCTGTGCCCTCCCTTCCCCTTCCCCCACGCTCTCTCCAGGGGTACTACCCACCCCACCTCCTCTTATGATACCTCTCTCCCTTCTTCCCTGATGATGGTTTCTGTGGCCTCCCTTCACCTTCCCCCCACACTCCCCCCAGGTGTACTACCCATCCCACCTCCTCTTATGACACCAGACTCCCTTCTACCCTGATGATGGTTTCTGTGGCCTCCATTCCCCTCCTCCCGCGCTCTCTCCAGGTGTACTACCCATGCCACCTCTTTTTATGATATCTGTCTCCCTTCTACCCTGATGATGGTTCCTGTGACCTCCCTTCTCCTCCCCCTGCGCTCTCTCCAGGTGTACTACCCATCCCACCTCCTCTCATGATACCTGTCTCCCTTCAACCCTGATGATGGTTTCTGTGGCAAACCCTCCCCCCACGATCTCTACAGTTGTACTACCCATCCCACCTCCTCTTATGATACCTTTCTCCCTTCTAGCCTGATGATGGTTTCTGTGGCCTCCCTTCCCCCCGCTCTCTCCAGGTGTACTACCCATCCCACCTCCTCTGATGATACAAGACTCCCTTCTACCCTGATGATGGTTTCTGTGCCCTCCCTTCCCCTTCCCCCCACGCTCTCTCCAGGTGTACTACCCATCCCACCTCCTCTCATGATACCTTTCTCCCTTCTACCCTAATGATCGTTTCTGTGGCCTCCCTTCCCCTCCCCCTGCGCTCTCTCCAGGTGTACTACCCATCCCACCTCCTCTCATGATACCTGTCTCCCTTCTACCCTGATGATGGTTTCTGTGGCCTCCCTTCCCCCCACGCTCTCTACAGGTGTACTACCCATCCCACCTCCTTTCATGATACCTGCCTCCCTTCTACCCTGATGAAGGTTTCTGTGGCCTCCCTTCCCCTTCCCCCCACGTTCTCCCCAGGTGTACTACCCATCCCACCTCCTCTTATGACACCAGACTCCCTTCTACCCTGATGATGGTTTCTGTGGCCTCCCTTCCCCCCACGCTCTCTCCAGGTGTACTACCCATCCCACCTCCTCTCATGATACCTGCCTCCCTTCTACCCTGATGATGGTTTCTGTGGCATCCCTTCCCCTTCCTCCCACGCTCACTCCAGGTGTACTACCCATCCCACCTCCTCTAATGATACCTGCCTCCCTTTTACCCTGATGATGGTTTCTGTGGCCTCCCTTCCCCTTCCCCCATGCTCTCCCCAGGTGTACTACCCATCCCACCTCTTCTTATGATACCTGTCTACCTTCTACCCTGATGATGGTTTCTGTGGCCTCCCTTCCCCCCACGCTCTCTCCAGGTGTACTACCCATCCCACCTCCTCTGTCGATACCAGACTCCCTTCTACCCTGATGATGGTTTCTGTGGCCTCCCTTCCCCTTTCCTGCGCACTCTCCCCAGGTGTACTACCCATCCCACCTCTTCTTATGATACCTGTCTCCCTTCTACCCTGAAGATGGTTTCTGTGGCCTCCCCTTCCCCCCACGCTCTCTCCAGGTGTACTACCCATCCCACCTCCTCTTATGATACCTGCCTCCCTTTTACCCTGATGATGGTTTCTGTGGCCTCCCTTCCCCTTCCCCCATGCTCTCCCCAGGTGTACTACCCATCCCACCTCTTCTTATGATACCTGTCTACCTTCTACCCTGATGATGGTTTCTGTGGCCTCCCTTCCCCCCACGCTCTCTCCAGGTGTACTACCCATCCCACCTCCTCTGTCGATACCAGACTCCCTTCTACCCTGATGATGGTTTCTGTGGCCTCCCTTCCCCTTTCCTGCGCACTCTCTCCAGGTGTACTACCCATCTCACCTCCTCTTATGATACCTGTCTCCCTTCTACCTAGATGATGGTTTCTGTGGCCTCCCCTTCCCCCCACGCTCTCTCCAGGTGTACTACCCATCCCACCTCCTCTTATGATACCTGTCTCCCTTCTACCCTGATGATGGTTTCTGTGGCCTCCCCTTCCCCCCACGCTCTCTTCAGGTGTACTACCCATCCCACCTCCTCTTATGATACCTGTCTCCCTTCTACCCTGATGATGGTTTCTGTGGCCTCCCCTTCCCCCCACGCTCTCTCCAGGTGTACTACCCATCCCACCTCCTCTGTCGATACCAGACTCCCTTCTACCCTGATGATGGTTTCTGTGGCCTCCCTTCCCCTTTCCTGCGCACTCTCTCCAGGTGTACTACCCATCCCACCTCCTCTTATGATACCTGTCTCCCTTCTACCCAGATGATGGTTTCTGTGGCCTCCCCTTCCCCCCACGCTCTCTCCAGGTGTACTACCCATCCCACCTCCTCTTATGATACCTGTCTCCCTTCTACCCTGATGATGGTTTCTGTGGCCTCCCCTTCCCCCCACGCTCTCTTCAGGTGTACTACCCATCCCACCTCCTCTTATGATACCTGTCTCCCTTCTACCCTGATGATGGTTTCTGTGGCCTCCCCTTCCCCCCACGCTCTCTCCAGGTGTACTACCCATCCCACCTCCTCTTATGATACCTGCCTCCCTTTTACCCTGATGATGGTTTCTGTGGCCTCCCTTCCCCTCCCCCTGCGCTCTCTCCAGGTGTACTACCCATCCTACCTCCTCTCATGATACCTATCTCCCTTCTACCCTGATGATGGTTTCTGTGGCCTCCCTTCCCCCCACGCTCTCTCCAGGTGTACTACCCATCCCACCTCCTCTCATGATACCTGTCTCCCTTCTACCCTGATGATGGTTTCTGTGGCCTCCCTTCACCCCACGCTCCCTCCAGGTGTACTACCCATCCCACCTCCTCTGATGATACCAGACTCCCTTCTACCCTGATGATGGTTTCTGTGCCCTCCCTTCCCCTTCCCCCCACGCTCTCTCCAGGTGTACTACCCATCCCACCTCCTCTTATGATACCTGTCCCCCTTCTACCCTGATGATGGTTTCTGTGGCCTCCCCTCCCCCCGCGCTCTCTACAGGTGTACTACCCATCCCACCTCCTCTGATGATACAAGACTCCCTTCTACCCTGATGACGGTTTCTGTGCCCTCCCTTCCCCCCACGCTCTCTCCAGGTGTACTACCCATCCCACCTCCTCTGATGATACCAGACTCCCTTCTACCCTGATGATAGTTTCTGTGGTCTCCCTTCCCCTTCCCTGCATGCTCTCTCCGGGTGTACTACCCATCCCACCTCCTCTCATGATACCTGTCTCCCTTCTACTCTGATGATGGTTTCTGCGGCCTCCCTTCCCCTCCCCCTGCGCTCTCTCCAGGTGTACTACCCATCCCACCTTCTCTCATGATACCTGTCTCCCTTCTACCCTGATGATGGTTTCTGTGGCCTCCTTTCCTCCCACGCTCTCTACAGGTGTACTACCCATCCCACCTCCTCTCATCATACCTGCCTCCCTTCTACCCTGATGATGGTTTCTGTGGCCTCCCTTCCCCTCCCCACGCTCTCCCCAGGTGCACTACCCATCCCACCTCCTCTCATGATACCTGTCTCCCTTCTACCCTGATGATGGTTTCTGTGGCCTCCCTTCCCCTTCCCCCCACGCTCTCCCCAGGTGTAATACCCATCCCACCTCCTCTCATGATACCTGTCTCCCTTCTACCCTGATGATGGTTTCTGTGGCCTCCCTTCCCCTTCCCCCCACGCTCTCCCCAGGTGTACTACCCATCCCACCTCCTCTTATGATACCTGTCTCCCTTCTACCCTGATGATGGTTTCTGTGGCCTCCCTTCCCCCCACGCTCTCTCCAGGTGTACTACCCATCCCACCTCCTTTGATGATACATGTCTCCCTTCTACCCTGATGATGGTTTCAGTGCCCGCCCTTCCCCTTCCCCCCACGCTCTCTCCAGGTGTACTACCCATCCCATCTCCTCTTATGATACCTGTCTCCCTTCTACCCTGATGATGGTTTCTGTGGCCTCCCTTCCCCTCCCCCTGCGCTCTCTCCAGGTGTACTGCCCATCCCACCTCCTCTTATGATACCTGTCTCCCTTCTACCCTGATGATGGTTTCTGGGGCCTCCCTTCCCCACACGCTCTCTCCAGGTGTACTACCCATCCCACCTCCTCTGATGATACCGGCCTCCCTTCTACCCTGATGATGGTTTCTGTGGCCTCCCTTCCCCTTCCCTGCACGCTCTCTCCAGGTGTACTACCCATCCCACCTCCTCTTATGATATCTGTCTCCCTTCTACCCTGATGATGCTTTCTGTGCCCTCCCTTCCCCTTCCCCCCACGCTCTCTCCAGGGGTACTACCCACCCCACCTCCTCTTGTGATACCTCTCTCCCTTCTTCCCTGATGATGCTTTCTGTGCCCTCCCTTCCCCTTCCCCCCACGCTCTCTTCAGGTGTACTACCCATCCCACCTCCTCTTATGATACCTGTCTCCCTTCTACCCTGATGATGGTTTCTGTGGCCTCCCCTTCCCCCCACGCTCTCTCCAGGTGTACTACCCATCCCACCTCCTCTTATGATACCTGCCTCCCTTTTACCCTGATGATGGTTTCTGTGGCCTCCCTTCCCCTCCCCCTGCGCTCTCTCCAGGTGTACTACCCATCCTACCTCCTCTCATGATACCTATCTCCCTTCTACCCTGATGATGGTTTCTGTGGCCTCCCTTCCCCCCACGCTCTCTCCAGGTGTACTACCCATCCCACCTCCTCTCATGATACCTGTCTCCCTTCTACCCTGATGATGGTTTCTGTGGCCTCCCTTCACCCCACGCTCCCTCCAGGTGTACTACCCATCCCACCTCCTCTGATGATACCAGACTCCCTTCTAACCTGATGATGGTTTCTGTGCCCTCCCTTCCCCTTCCCCCCACGCTCTCTCCAGGTGTACTACCCATCCCACCTCCTCTTATGATACCTGTCCCCCTTCTACCCTGATGATGGTTTCTGTGGCCTCCCCTCCCCCCGCACTCTCTACAGGTGTACTACCCATCCCACCTCCTCTGATGATACAAGACTCCCTTCTACCCTGATGACGGTTTCTGTGCCCTCCCTTCCCCCCACGCTCTCTCCAGGTGTACTACCCATCCCACCTCCTCTGATGATACCAGACTCCCTTCTACCCTGATGATAGTTTCTGTGGTCTCCCTTCCCCTTCCCTGCATGCTCTCTCCGGGTGTACTACCCATCCCACCTCCTCTCATGATACCTGTCTCCCTTCTACTCTGATGATGGTTTCTGCGGCCTCCCTTCCCCTCCCCCTGCGCTCTCTCCAGGTGTACTACCCATCCCACCTTCTCTCATGATACCTGTCTCCCTTCTACCCTGATGATGGTTTCTGTGGCCTCCTTTCCTCCCACGCTCTCTACAGGTGTACTACCCATCCCACCTCCTCTCATCATACCTGCCTCCCTTCTACCCTGATGATGGTTTCTGTGCCCTCCCTTCCCCGCACGTTCTCTTCAGGTGTACTACCCACCCCACCTCCTCTTATGATATCTGTCTCCCTTCTACCCTGATGATGGTTTCTGTGCCCTCCCTACCCCTTCCCCCCACGCTCTCTCCAGGTGTACTACCCATCCCACCTCCTCTGATGATACCAGACTCCCTTCTACCCTGATGATGGTTTCTGTGCCCTCCCTTCCCCTTCCCCCACGCTCTCTCCAGGTGTACTACCCATCCCACCTCCTCTCATGATTCCTGTCTCCCTTCTACCCTGATGATGGTTTCTGTGCCCTCCCTTCCCCTTCCCCCCAAGCTCTCTCCAGGGGTACTACCCACCCCACCTCCTCTTATGATACCTCTCTCCCTTCTTCCCTGATGATGGTTTCTGTGGCCTCCCTTCCCCTTCCCCCCATGCTCTCCCCAGGTGTACTACCCATCCCACCTCCTCTTATGACACCAGATTCCCTTCTACCCTGATGACGGTTTCTGTGGCCTCCCTTACCCCCACGCTCTCTCCAGGTGTACTACCCATCCAACCTCCTCTTATGATACGGATCTCCCTTCTACCCTGATGATGTTTTCTGTGGCCTCCCTTCCCCTCCCCCCGCGCTCTTTCCAGGCGTACTTCCCATCCCACCTCTTCTTATGATACCTGTCTCCCTTCTACTCTGATGGTGGTTCCTGTGACCTCCCTTCCCCTCCCCCTGCGCTCTCTCCAGGTGTACTACCCATCCCACCTCCTCTCATGATACCTGTCTCCCTTCTACCCTGATGATGGTTTCTGTGGCCTCCCTTCCCCTCCCCACGCTCTCCCCAGGTGCACTACCCATCCCACCTCCTCTCATGATACCTGTCTCCCTTCTACCCTGATGATGGTTTCTGTGGCCTCCCTTCCCCTTCCCCCCACGCTCTCCCCAGGTGTAATACCCATCCCACCTCCTCTCATGATACCTGTCTCCCTTCTACCCTGATGATGGTTTCTGTGGCCTCCCTTCCCCTTCCCCCCACGCTCTCCCCAGGTGTACTACCCATCCCACCTCCTCTTATGATACCTGTCTCCCTTCTACCCTGATGATGGTTTCTGTGGCCTCCCTTCCCCCCACGCTCTCTCCAGGTGTACTACCCATCCCACCTCCTTTGATGATACATGTCTCCCTTCTACCCTGATGATGGTTTCAGTGCCCGCCCTTCCCCTTCCCCCCACGCTCTCTCCAGGTGTACTACCCATCCCATCTCCTCTTATGATACCTGTCTCCCTTCTACCCTGATGATGGTTTCTGTGGCCTCCCTTCCCCTCCCCCTGCGCTCTCTCCAGGTGTACTGCCCATCCCACCTCCTCTTATGATACCTGTCTCCCTTCTACCCTGATGATGGTTTCTGGGGCCTCCCTTCCCCACACGCTCTCTCCAGGTGTACTACCCATCCCACCTCCTCTGATGATACCGGCCTCCCTTCTACCCTGATGATGGTTTCTGTGGCCTCCCTTCCCCTTCCCTGCACGCTCTCTCCAAGTGTACTACCCATCCCACCTCCTCTTATGATATCTGTCTCCCTTCTACCCTGATGATGCTTTCTGTGCCCTCCCTTCCCCTTCCCCCCACGCTCTCTCCAGGGGTACTACCCACCCCACCTCCTCTTATGATACCTGTCTCCCTTCTACCCTGATGATGGTTTCTGTGGCCTCCCCTTCCCCCCACGCTCTCTCCAGGTGTACTACCCATCCCACCTCCTCTTATGATACCTGTCCCCCTTCTACCCTGATGATGGTTTCTGTGGCCTCCCCTCCCACCGCGCTCTCTACAGGTGTACTACCCATCCCACCTCCTCTGATGATACAAGACTCCCTTCTACCCTGATGACGGTTTCTGTGCCCTCCCTTCCCCCCACGCTCTCTCCAGGTGTACTACCCATCCCACCTCCTCTGATGATACCAGACTCCCTTCTACCCTGATGATAGTTTCTGTGGTCTCCCTTCCCCTTCCCTGCATGCTCTCTCCGGGTGTACTACCCATCCCACCTCCTCTCATGATACCTGTCTCCCTTCTACTCTGATGATGGTTTCTGCGGCCTCCCTTCCCCTCCCCCTGCGCTCTCTCCAGGTGTACTACCCATCCCACCTTCTCTCATGATACCTGTCTCCCTTCTACCCTGATGATGGTTTCTGTGGCCTCCTTTCCTCCCACGCTCTCTACAGGTGTACTACCCATCCCACCTCCTCTCATCATACCTGCCTCCCTTCTACCCTGATGATGGTTTCTGTGCCCTCCCTTCCCCGCACGTTCTCTTCAGGTGTACTACCCACCCCACCTCCTCTTATGATATCTGTCTCCCTTCTACCCTGATGATGGTTTCTGTGCCCTCCCTACCCCTTCCCCCCACGCTCTCTCCAGGTGTACTACCCATCCCACCTCCTCTGATGATACCAGACTCCCTTCTACCCTGATGATGGTTTCTGTGCCCTCCCTTCCCCTTCCCCCACGCTCTCTCCAGGTGTACTACCCATCCCACCTCCTCTCATGATTCCTGTCTCCCTTCTACCCTGATGATGGTTTCTGTGCCCTCCCTTCCCCTTCCCCCCAAGCTCTCTCCAGGGGTACTACCCACCCCACCTCCTCTTATGATACCTCTCTCCCTTCTTCCCTGATGATGGTTTCTGTGGCCTCCCTTCCCCTTCCCCCCATGCTCTCCCCAGGTGTACTACCCATCCCACCTCCTCTTATGACACCAGATTCCCTTCTACCCTGATGACGGTTTCTGTGGCCTCCCTTACCCCCACGCTCTCTCCAGGTGTACTACCCATCCAACCTCCTCTTATGATACGGATCTCCCTTCTACCCTGATGATGGTTTCTGTGGCCTCCCTTCCCCTCCCCCCGCGCTCTTTCCAGGCGTACTTCCCATCCCACCTCTTCTTATGATACCTGTCTCCCTTCTACTCTGATGGTGGTTCCTGTGACCTCCCTTCCCCTCCCCCTGCGCTCTCTCCAGGTGTACTACCCATCCCACCTCCTCTCATGATACCTGTCTCCCTTCTACCCTGATGATGGTTTCTGTGGCCTCCCTTCCCCTCCCCACGCTCTCCCCAGGTGCACTACCCATCCCACCTCCTCTCATGATACCTGTCTCCCTTCTACCCTGATGATGGTTTCTGTGGCCTCCCTTCCCCTTCCCCCCACGCTCTCCCCAGGGGTAATACCCATCCCACCTCCTCTCATGATACCTGTCTCCCTTCTACCCTGATGATGGTTTCTGTGGCCTCCCTTCCCCTTCCCCCCACGCTCTCCCCAGGTGTACTACCCATCCCACCTCCTCTTATGATACCTGTCTCCCTTCTACCCTGATGATGGTTTCTGTGGCCTCCCTTCCCCCCACGCTCTCTCCAGTTGTACTACCCATCCCACCTCCTTTGATGATACATGTCTCCCTTCTACCCTGATGATGGTTTCAGTGCCCGCCCTTCCCCTTCCCCCCACGCTCTCTCCAGGTGTACTACCCATCCCATCTCCTCTTATGATACCTGTCTCCCTTCTACCCTGATGATGGTTTCTGTGGCCTCCCTTCCCCTCCCCCTGCGCTCTCTCCAGGTGTACTGCCCATCCCACCTCCTCTTATGATACCTGTCTCCCTTCTACCCTGATGATGGTTTCTGAGGCCTCCCTTCCCCACACGCTCTCTCCAGGTGTACTACCCATCCCACCTCCTCTGATGATACCGGCCTCCCTTCTACCCTGATGATGGTTTCTGTGGCCTCCCTTCCCCTTCCCTGCACGCTCTCTCCAAGTGTACTACCCATCCCACCTCCTCTTATGATATCTGTCTCCCTTCTACCCTGATGATGCTTTCTGTGCCCTCCCTTCCCCTTCCCCCCACGCTCTCTCCAGGGGTACTACCCACCCCACCTCCTCTTATGATACCTCTCTCCCTTCTTCCCTGATGATGGTTTCTGTGGCCTCCCTTCCCCATCCCCCCATACTCTGCCCAGGTGTACTACCCATCCCACCTCCTCTTATGACACCAGACTCCCTTCTACCCTGATGATGGTTTCTGTGGCCTCCCTTACCCCCACGCTCTCTCCAGGTGTACTACCCATCCAACCTTCTCTTATGATACCTGTCTCCCTTCTACCCTGATGATGGTTCCTGTGACCTCCCTTCCCCTCCCCCTGCGCTCTCTCCAGGTGTACTACCCATCCCACCTCCTCTCATGATACCTGTCTCCCTTCTACCCTGATGATGGTTTCTGTGGCAAACCCTCCCCCCACGATCTCTACAGGTGTACTACCCATCCCACCTCCTCTTATGATACCTTTCTCCCTTCTAGCCTGATGATGGTTTCTGTGGCCTCCCTTCCCCCACGCTCTCTCCAGGTGTACTACCCATCCCACTTCCTCTGATGATACCAGACTCCCTTCTACCCTGATGATGGTTTCTGTGCCCTCCCTTCCCCTCCCCCCACGCTCTCTCCAGGTGTACTACCCATCCCACCTCCTCTCATGATACCTTTCTCCCTTCTACCCTGATGATCGTTTCTGTGGCCTCCCTTCCCCTTCCCCTGCGCTCTCTCCAGGTGTACTACCCATCCCACCTCCTCTCATGATACCTGTCTCCCTTCTACCCTGATGATGGTTTCTGTGGCCTCCCTTCCCCCCACGCTCTCTACAGGTGTACTACCCATCCCACCTCCTCTCATGATACCTGCCTCCCTTCTACCCTGATGAAGGTTTCTGTGCCCTCTCTTCCCCTTCCCCCCACGCTCTCTCCAGGGGTACTACCCACCCCACCTCCTCTTATGATACCTCTCTCCCTTCTTCCCTGATGATGGTTTCTGTGGCCTCCCTTCCCCTTCCCCCCACGTTCTCCCCAGGTGTACTACCCATCCCACCTCCTCTTATGACACCAGACTCCCTTCTACTCTGATGATGGTTTCTGTGGCCTCCCTTCCCCTCCCCCCGCGCTCTCTCCAGGTGTACTACCCATCCCACCTCTTTTTATGATATCTGTCTCCCTTCTACCCTGATGATGGTTCCTGTGACCTCCCTTCCCCTCCCCCTGCGCTCTCTCCAGGTGTACTACCCATCCCACCTCCTCTCATGATACCTGTCTCCCTTCTACCCTGATGATGGTTTCTGTGGCCTCCCTTCCCCTCCCCCACGCTCTCCCCAGGTGTACTACCCATCCCACCTCCTCTCATGATACCTGTCTCCCTTCTACCCTGGTTTCTGTGGCCTCCCTTCCCCTTCCCCCCACGCTCTCCCCAGGTGTACTACCCATCCCACCTCCTCTTATGATACCTGTCTCCCTTCTACCCTGATGATGGTTTCTGTGGCCTCTCTTCCCCTTCCCCCATGCTCTCCCCAGGTGTACTACCCATCCCACCTCCTCTTATGATACCTGTCTACCTTCTACCCTGATGATGGTTTCTGTGGCCTCCCTTCCCCCCACACTCTCTCCAGGTGTACTACCCATCCCACCTCCTCTGATGATACCAGACTCCCTTCTACCCTGATGATGTTTTCTGTGGCCTCCCTTCCCCTTCCCTGCACGCTCTCTCCAGGTGTACTACCCATCCCACCTCCTCTTATGATACCTGTCTCCCTTCTACCCTGATGATGGTTTCTGTGGCCTCCCCTTCCCCCCACGCTCTCTCCAGGTGTACTACCCATCCCACCTCCTCTGATGATACCAGACTCCCTTCTACCCTGATGATGGTTTCTGTGGCCTCCCTTCCCCTTTCCTGCGCACTCTCTCCAGGTGTACTACCCATCCCACCTCCTCTTATGATACCTGTCTCCCTTCTACCCAGATGATGGTTTCTGTGGCCTCCCCTTCCCCCCACGCTCTCTCCAGGTGTACTACCCATCCCACCTCCTCTTATGATACCTGTCTCCCTTCTACCCTGATGATGGTTTCTGTGGCCTCCCCTTCCCCCCACGCTCTCTTCAGGTGTACTACCCATCCCACCTCCTCTTATGATACCTGCCTCCCTTTTACCCTGATGATGGTTTCTGTGGCCTCCCTTCCCCTTCCCCCATGCTCTCCCCAGGTGTACTACCCATCCCACCTCTTCTTATGATACCTGTCTACCTTCTACCCTGATGATGGTTTCTGTGGCCTCCCCTTCCCCCCACGCTCTCTTCAGGTGTACTACCCATCCCACCTCCTCTTATGATACCTGCCTCCCTTTTACCCTGATGATGGTTTCTGTGGCATCCCTTCCCCTTCCCCCCACGCTCACTCCAGGTGTACTACCCATCCCACCTCCTCTAATGATACCTGTCTCCCTTCTACCCTGATGATGGTTTCTGTGGCCTCCCCTTCCCCCCACGCTCTCTCCAGGTGTACTACCCATCCCACCTCCTCTTATGATACCTGCCTCCCTTTTACCCTGATGATGGTTTCTGTGGCCTCCCTTCCCCTTCCCCCATGCTCTCCCCAGGTGTACTACCCATCCCACCTCTTCTTATGATACCTGTCTACCTTCTACCCTGATGATGGTTTCTGTGGCCTCCCTTCCCCCCACGCTCTCTCCAGGTGTACTACCCATCCCACCTCCTCTGATGATACCAGACTCCCTTCTACCCTGATGATGGTTTCTGTGGCCTCCCTTCCCCTTTCCTGCGCACTCTCTCCAGGTGTACTACCCATCCCACCTCCTCTTATGATACCTGTCTCCCTTCTACCCAGATGATGGTTTCTGTGGCCTCCCCTTCCCCCCACGCTCTCTCCAGGTGTACTACCCATCCCACCTCCTCTTATGATACCTGTCTCCCTTCTACCCTGATGATGGTTTCTGTGGCCTCCCCTTCCCCCCACGCTCTCTTCAGGTGTACTACCCATCCCACCTCCTCTTATGATACCTGTCTCCCTTCTACCCTGATGATGGTTTCTGTGGCCTCCCCTTCCCCCCACGCTCTCTCCAGGTGTACTACCCATCCCACCTCCTCTTATGATACCTGCCTCCCTTTTACCCTGATGATGGTTTCTGTGGCCTCCCTTCCCCTCCCCCTGCGCTCTCTCCAGGTGTACTACCCATCCTACCTCCTCTCATGATACCTATCTCCCTTCTACCCTGATGATGGTTTCTGTGGCCTCCCTTCCCCCCACGCTCTCTCCAGGTGTACTACCCATCCCACCTCCTCTCATGATACCTGTCTCCCTTCTACCCTGATGATGGTTTCTGTGGCCTCCCTTCACCCCACGCTCCCTCCAGGTGTACTACCCATCCCACCTCCTCTGATGATACCAGACTCCCTTCTACCCTGATGATGGTTTCTGTGCCCTCCCTTCCCCTTCCCCCCACGCTCTCTCCAGGTGTACTACCCATCCCACCTCCTCTCATGATACCTGTCTTCCGTCCACCCTGATGATGGTTTCTGTGGCCTCCCTTCCCCTCCCCCCATGCTCTCCCCAGGTGTACTACCCATCCCACCTCCTCTTATGATACCTGTCTCCCTTCTACCCTGATGATGGTTTCTGTGGCCTCCCCTCCCCCCGCGCTCTCTACAGGTGTACTACCCATCCCACCTCCTCTGATGATACAAGACTCCCTTCTACCCTGATGACGGTTTCTGTGCCCTCCCTTCCCCCCACGCTCTCTCCAGGTGTACTACCCATCCCACCTCCTCTGATGATACCAGACTCCCTTCTACCCTGATGATAGTTTCTGTGGTCTCCCTTCCCCTTCCCTGCATGCTCTATCCGGGTGTACTACCCATCCCACCTCCTCTCATGATACCTGTCTCCCTTCTACTCTGATGATGGTTTCTGCGGCCTCCCTTCCCCTCCCCCTGCGCTCTCTCCAGGTGTACTACCCATCCCACCTCCTCTCATGATACCTGTCTCCCTTCTACCCTGATGATGGTTTCTGTGGCCTCCTTTCCTCCCACGCTCTCTACAGGTGTACTGCCCATCCCACCTCCTCTCATCATACCTGCCTCCCTTCTACCCTGATGATGGTTTCTGTGCCCTCCCTTCCCCCCACGTTCTCTCCAGGTGTACTACCCACCCCACCTCCTCTTATGATATCTGTCTCCCTTCTACCCTGATGATGGTTTCTGTGCCCTCCCTTCCCCTTCCCCCCACGCTCTCTCCAGGTGTACTACCCATCCCACCTCCTCTGATGATACCAGACTCCCTTCTACCCTGATGATGGTTTCTGTGCCCTCCCTTCCCCTTCCCCCCACGCTCTCTCCAGGTGTACTACCCATCCCACCTCCTCTCATGATACCTGTCTTCCTTCCACCCTGATGATGGTTTCTGTGGCCTCCCTTCCCCTTCCCCCCACTCTCTCTCCAGGTGTACTACCCACCCCAACTCCTCTTATGTTACCTGTCTCCCTTCTACCCTGATGATGGTTTCTGTGCCCTCCCTTCCCCTTCCCCCCACGCTCTCTCCAGGGGTACTACCCACCCCACCTCCTCTTATGATACCTCTCTCCCTTCTTCCCTGATGATGGTTTCTGTGGCCTCCCTTCCCCTTCCCCCCATGCTCTCCCCAGGTGTACTACCCATCCCACCTCCTCTTATGACACCAGACTCCCTTCTACCCTGATGACGGTTTCTGTCGCCTCCCTTACCCCCACGCTCTCTCCAGGTGTACTACCCATCCACCCTCCTCTTATGATACCGATATCCCTTCTACCCTGATGATGGTTTCTGTGGCCTCCCTTCCCCTCCCCCCGCGCTCTTTCCAGGCGTACTTCCCATCCCACCTCTTCTTATGATATCTGTCTCCCTTCTACCCTGATGGTGGTTCCTGTGACCTCCCTTCCCCTCCCCCTGCGCTCTCTCCAGGTGTACTACCCATCCCACCTCCTCTCATGATACCTGTCTCCCTTCTACCCTGATGATGGTTTCTGTGGCCTCCCTTCCCCTCCCCACGCTCTCCCCAGGTGCACTACCCATCCCACCTCCTCTCATGATACCTGTCTCCCTTCTACCCTGATGATGGTTTCTGTGACCTCCCTTCCCCTTCCCCCCACGCTCTCCCCAGGTGTAATACCCATCCCACCTCCTCTCATGATACCTGTCTCCCTTCTACCCTGATGATGGTTTCTGTGGCCTCCCTTCCCCTTCCCCCCACGCTCTCCCCAGGTGTACTACCCATCCCACCTCCTCTTATGATACCTGTCTCCCTTCTACCCTGATGATGGTTTCTGTGGCCTCCCTTCCCCCCACGCTCTCTCCAGGTGTACTACCCATCCCACCTCCTTTGATGATACATGTCTCCCTTCTACCCTGATGATGGTTTCAGTGCCCGCCCTTCCCCTTCCCCCCACGCTCTCTCCAGGTGTACTACCCATCCCATCTCCTCTTATGATACCTGTCTCCCTTCTACCCTGATGATGGTTTCTGTGGCCTCCCTTCCCCTCCCCCTGCGCTCTCTCCAGGTGTACTGCCCATCCCACCTCCTCTTATGATACCTGTCTCCCTTCTACCCTGATGATGGTTTCTGGGGCCTCCCTTCCCCACACGCTCTCTCCAGGTGTACTACCCATCCCACCTCCTCTGATGATACCGGCCTCCCTTCTACCCTGATGATGGTTTCTGTGGCCTCCCTTCCCCTTCCCTGCACGCTCTCTCCAGGTGTACTACCCATCCCACCTCCTCTTATGATATCTGTCTCCCTTCTACCCTGATGATGCTTTCTGTGCCCTCCCTTCCCCTTCCCCCCACGCTCTCTCCAGGGGTACTACCCACCCCACCTCCTCTTATGATACCTCTCTCCCTTCTTCCCTGATGATGGTTTCTGTGGCCTCCCTTCCCCATCCCCCCATGCTCTCCCCAGGTGTACTACCCATCCCACCTCCTCTTATGACACCAGACTCCCTTCTACCCTGATGATGGTTTCTGTGGCCTCCCTTAACCCCACGCTCTCTCCAGGTGTACTACCCATCCAACCTTCTCTTATGATACCTGTCTCCCTTCTACCCTGATGATGGTTTCTGTGGCCTCCCTTCCCCTCCCCCCGTGCTCTTTCCAGGCGTACTACCCATCCCACCTCCTCTCATGATACCTGTCTCCCTTCTACCCTGATGATGGTTTCTGTGGCCTCCCTTCCCCTCCCCCGCGCTCTCTCCAGGTGTACTACCCATGCCACCTCTTTTTATGATATCTGTCTCCCTTCTACCCTGATGATGGTTCCTGTGACCTCCCTTCCCCTCCCCCTGCGCTCTCTCCAGGTGTACTACCCATCCCACCTCCTCTCATGATACCTGTCTCCCTTCTACCCTGATGATGGTTTCTGTGGCAAACCCTCCCCCCACGATCTCTACAGGTGTACTACCCATTCCACCTCCTCATGATAACTTTCTCCCTTCTAGCCTGATGATGGTTTCTGTGGCCTCCCTTCCCCCACGCTCTCTCCAGGTGTACTACCCATCCCACTTCCTCTGATGATACCAGACTCCCTTCTACCCTGATGATGGTTTCTGTGCCCTCCCTTCCCCTTCCCCCCACGCTCTCTCCAGGTGTACTACCCATCCCACCTCCTCTCATGATACCTTTCTCCCTTCTACCCTGATGATCGTTTCTGTGGCCTCCCTTCCCCTTCCCCTGCGCTCTCTCCAGGTGTACTACCCATCCCACCTCCTCTCATGATACCTGTCTCCCTTCTACCCTGATGATGGTTTCTGTGGCCTCCCTTCCCCCCACGCTCTCTACAGGTGTACTACCCATCCCACCTCCTCTCATGATACCTGCCTCCCTTCTACCCTGATGAAGGTTTCTGTGCCCTCTATTCCCCTTCCCCCCACGCTCTCTCCAGGGGTACTACCCACCCCACCTCCTCTTATGATACCTCTCTCCCTTCTTCCCTGATGATGGTTTCTGTGGCCTCCCTTCCCCTTCCCCCCACGTTCTCCCCAGGTGTACTACCCATCCCACCTCCTCTTATGACACCAGACTCCCTTCTACTCTGATGATGGTTTCTGTGGCCTCCCTTCCCCTCCTCCCGCGCTCTCTCCAGGTGTACTACCCATCCCACCTCTTTTTATGATATCTGTCTACCTTCTACCGTGATGATGGTTCCTGCGACCTCCCTTACCCTCCCCCTGCGCTCTCTCCAGGTGTACTACCCATCCCACCTCCTCTCATGATACCTGTCTCCCTTCTACCCTGATGATGGTTTCTGTGGCCTCCCTTCCCCTCCCCCACGCTCTCCCCAGGTGTACTACCCATCCCACCTCCTCTCATGATACCTGTCTCCCTTCTACCCTGGTTTCTGTGGCCTCCCTTCCCCTTCCCCCCACGCTCTCCCCAGGTGTACTACCCATCCCACCTCCTCTTATGATACCTGTCTCCCTTCTACCCTGATGATGATTTCTGTGGCCTCCCTTCCCCTTCCCCCATGCTCTCCCCAGGTGTACTACCCATCCCACCTCCTCTTATGATACCTGTCTACCTTCTACCCTGATGATGGTTTCTGTGGCCTCCCTTCCCCCCACGCTCTCTCCAGGTGTACTACCCATCCCACCTCCTCTGATGATACCAGACTCCCTTCTACCCTGATGATGGTTTCTGTGGCCTCCCTTCCCCTTCCCTGCACGCTCTCTCCAGGTGTACTACCCATCCCACCTCCTCTTATGATACCTGTCTCCCTTCTACCCTGATGATGGTTTCTGTGGCCTCCCCTTCCCCCCACGCTCTCTCCAGGTGTACTACCCATCCCACCTCCTCTTATGATACCTGTCTCCCTTCTACCCTGATGATGGTTTCTGTGGCCTCCCCTTCCCCCAACGCTCTCTCCAGGTGTACTACCCATCCCACCACCTCTTATGATACCTGTCTCCCTTCTACCCTGATGATGGTTTCTGTGGCCTCCCCTTCCCCCCACGCTCTCTCCAGGTGTATTACCCATCCCACCTCCTCTTATGATACCTGCCTCCCTTTTACCCTGATGATGGTTTCTGTGGCCTCCCTTACCCTTCCCCCATGCTCTCCCCAGGTGTACTACCCATCCCACCTCCTCTTATGATACCTGTCTACCTTCTACCCTGATGATGGTTTCTGTGGCCTCCCTTCCCCCCACGCTCTCTCCAGGTGTACTACCCATCCCACCTCCTCTGATGATACCAGACTCCCTTCTACCCTGATGATGGTTTCTGTGGCCTCCCTTCCCCTTCCCTGCACGCTCTCTCCAGTTGTACTATCCATCCCACCTCCTCTTATGATACCTGTCTCCCTTCTACCCGGATGATGGTTTCTGTGGCCTCCCTTTCCCCCCACGCTCTCTCCAGGTGTACTACCCATCCCACCTCCTCTTATGATACCTGTCTCCCTTCTACCCTGATGATGGTTTCTGTGGCCTCCCCTTCCCCCCACGCTCTCTCCAGGTGTACTTCCCAACCCACCTCCTCTTATGATACCTGTCTCCCTTCTACCCTGATGATGGTTTCTGTGGCCTCCCCTTCCCCCAACGCTCTCTCCAGGTGTACTACCCATCCCACCTCCTCTTATGATACCTGTCTCCCTTCTACCCTGATGATGGTTTCTGTGGCCTCCCCTTCCCCCCACGCTCTCTCCAGGTGTATTACCCATCCCACCTCCTCTTATGATACCTGCCTCCCTTTTACCCTGATGATGGTTTCTGTGGCCTCCCTTACCCTTCCCCCATGCCCTCCCCAGGTGTACTACCCATCCCACCTCCTCTTATGATACCTGTCTACCTTCTACCCTGATGATGGTTTCTGTGGCCTCCCTTCCCCCCACGCTCTCTCCAGGTGTACTACCCATCACACCTCCTCTGATGATACCAGACTCCCTTCTACCCTGATGATGGTTTCTGTGGCCTCCCCTTCCCCCAACGCTCTCTCCAGGTGTACTACCCATCCCACCACCTCTTATGATACCTGTCTCCCTTCTACCCTGATGATGGTTTCTGTGGCCTCCCCTTCCCCCCACGCTCTCTCCAGGTGTATTACCCATCCCACCTCCTCTTATGATACCTGCCTCCCTTTTACCCTGATGATGGTTTCTGTGGCCTCCCTTACCCTTCCCCCATGCTCTCCCCAGGTGTACTACCCATCCCACCTCCTCTTATGATACCTGTCTACCTTCTACCCTGATGATGGTTTCTGTGGCCTCCCTTCCCCCCACGCTCTCTCCAGGTGTACTACCCATCCCACCTCCTCTGATGATACCAGACTCCCTTCTACCCTGATGATGGTTTCTGTGGCCTCCCTTCCCCTTCCCTGCACGCTCTCTCCAGTTGTACTATCCATCCCACCTCCTCTTATGATACCTGTCTCCCTTCTACCCGGATGATGGTTTCTGTGGCCTCCCTTTCCCCCCACGCTCTCTCCAGGTGTACTACCCATCCCACCTCCTCTTATGATACCTGTCTCCCTTCTACCCTGATGATGGTTTCTGTGGCCTCCCCTTCCCCCCACGCTCTCTCCAGGTGTACTTCCCAACCCACCTCCTCTTATGATACCTGTCTCCCTTCTACCCTGATGATGGTTTCTGTGGCCTCCCCTTCCCCCAACGCTCTCTCCAGGTGTACTACCCATCCCACCTCCTCTTATGATACCTGTCTCCCTTCTACCCTGATGATGGTTTCTGTGGCCTCCCCTTCCCCCCACGCTCTCTCCAGGTGTATTACCCATCCCACCTCCTCTTATGATACCTGCCTCCCTTTTACCCTGATGATGGTTTCTGTGGCCTCCCTTACCCTTCCCCCATGCCCTCCCCAGGTGTACTACCCATCCCACCTCCTCTTATGATACCTGTCTACCTTCTACCCTGATGATGGTTTCTGTGGCCTCCCTTCCCCCCACGCTCTCTCCAGGTGTACTACCCATCACACCTCCTCTGATGATACCAGACTCCCTTCTACCCTGATGATGGTTTCTGTGGCCTCCCTTCCCCTTCCCTGCACGCTCTCTCCAGTTGTACTACCCATCCCACCTCCTCTTATGATACCTGTCTCCCTTCTACCCGGATGATGGTTTCTGTGGCCTCCCCTTCCCCCCACGCTCTCTCCAGGTATACTACCCATCCCACCTCCTCTTATGATACCTGGCTCCCTTCTACCCTGATGATGGTTTCTGTGGCCTCCCCTTCCCCCCACGCTCTCTCCAGGTGTACTACCCAATCCACCTCCTCTTATGATACCTGTCTCCCTTCTACCCTGATGATGGTTTCTGTGGCCTCCCCTTCCCCCCACGCTCTCTCCAGGTGTACTACCCATCCCACCTCCTCTTATGATACCTGCCTCCCTTTTACCCTGATGATGGTTTATGTGGCCTCCCTTCCCCATCCCCCCACGCTCTCTCCAGGTGTACTACCCATCCCATCTCCTCTTATGATACCTGCCTCCCTTCTACCCTGATGATGGTTTCTGTGGCCTCCCCTCCCCCCGCGCTCTCTCCAGGTGTACTACCCACCCCACCTCCTCTTATGATATCTGTCTCCCTTCTACCCTGATGATGGTTTCTGTGCCCTCCCTTCCCCTTCCCCCCACTCTCTCTCCAGGGGTACTACCCACCCCACCTCCTCTTATGATACCTCTCTCCCTTCTTCCCTGATGATGCTTTCTGTGGCCTCCCTATCCCCTTCCCCCCATGCTCTCCCCAGGTGTACTACCCATCCCTCCTCCTCTTATGACACCAGCCTCCCTTCTACCCTGATGATGGTTTCTGTGGCCTCCCTTACCCCCACGCTCTCTCCAGGTGTACTACCCATCCCACCTCCTCTTATGATACCTGTCTCCCTTCTACCCTGATGATGGTTTCTGTGGCCTCCCCTCCCCCCGCGCTCTCTACAGTTGTACTACCCATCCCACCTCCTCTTATGATACCTGTCTCCCTTCTACCCTGATGATGGTTTCTGTGGCCTCCCTTTCCCCCACGCTCTCTCCAGGTGTACTACCCATCCCACCACCTCTGATGATACAAGACTCCCTTCTACCCTGATGACGGTTTCTGTGCCCTCCCTTCCCCCCACGCTCTCTCCAGGTGTACTACCCATCCCACCTCCTCTGATGATACCAGACTCCCTTCTACCCTGATGATAGTTTCTGTGGTCTCCCTTCCCCTTCCCTGCATGCTCTCTCCGGGTGTACTACCCATCCCACCTCCTCTCATGATACCTGTCTCCCTTCTACTCTGATGATGGTTTCTGCGGCCTCCCTTCCCCTCCCCCTGCGCTCTCTCCAGGTGTACTACCCATCCCACCTCCTCTCATGATACCTGTCTCCCTTCTACCCTGATGATGGTTTCTGTGGCCTCCTTTCCTCCCACGCTCTCTACAGGTGTACTACCCATCCCACCTCCTCTCATCATACCTCCTCCCTTCTACCCTGATGATGGTTTCTGTGCCCTCCCTTCCCCCCACGTTCTCTCCAGGTGTACTACCCACCCCACCTCCTCTTATGATATCTGTCTCCCTTCTACCCTGATGATGGTTTCTGTGCCCTCCCTTCCCCTTCCCCCCACGCTCTCTCCAGGTGTACTACCCATCCCACCTCCTCTGATGATACCAGACTCCCTTCTACCCTGATGATGGTTTCTGTGCCCTCCCTTCCCCTTCCCCCCACGCTCTCTCCAGGAGTACTACCCATCCCACCTCCTCTCATGATGCCTGTCTTCCTTCCACCCTGATGATGGTTTCTGTGGCCTCCCTTCCCCTTCCCCCCACTCTCTCTCCAGGTGTACTACCCACCCCAACTCCTCTTATGTTACCTGTCTCCCTTCTACCCTGATGATGGTTTCTGTGCCCTCCCTTCCCCTTCCCCCCGCGCTCTCTCCAGGGGTACTACCCACCCCAACTCCTCTTATGATACCTCTCTCCCTTCTTCCCTGATGATGGTTTCTGTGGCCTCCCTTCCCCTTCCCCCATGCTCTCCCCAGGTGTACTACCCATCCCACCTCCTCTTATGACACCAGACTCCCTTCTACCCTGATGACGGTTTCTGTGGCCTCCCTTACCCCCACGCTCTCTCCATGTGTACTACCCATCCAACCTCCTCTTATGATACCGATCTCCCTTCTACCCTGATGATGGTTTCTGTGGCCTCCCTTCCCCTCCCCCCGCGCTCTTTCAAGGCGTACTTCCCATCCCACCTCTTCTTATGATATCTGTCTCCCTTCTACCCTGATGGTGGTTCCTGTGAACTCCCTTCCCCTCCCCCTGCGCTCTCTCCAGGTGTACTACCCATCCCACCTCCTCTCATGATACCTGTCTCCCTTCTACCCTGATGATGGTTTCTGTGGCCTCCCTTCCCCTCCCCACGCTCTCCCCAGGTGCACTACCCACCCCACCTCCTCTCATGATACGTCTCCCTTCTACCCTGATGATGGTTTCTGTGGCCTCCCTTCCCCTTCCCCCCACGCTCTCCCCAGGTGTACTACCCATCCCACCTCCTCTTATGATACCTGTCTCCCTTCTACCCTGATGATGGTTTCTGTGGCCTCCCTTCCCCCCACGCTCTCTCCAGGTGTACTACCCATCCCATCTCCTCTTATGATACCTGTCTCCCTTCTACCCTGATGATGGTTTCTGTGGCCTCCCTTCCCCTCCCCCTGCTCTCTCTCCAGGTGTACTGCCCATCCCACCTCCTCTTATGATACCTGTCTCCCTTCTACCCTGATGATGGTTTCTATGGCCTCCCTTCCCCTTCCCCCCACGCTCTCTCCAGGGGTACTACCCACCCCACCTCCTCTTATGACACCAGACTCCCTTCTACCCTGATGATGGTTTCTGTGGCCTCCCTTACCCCCACGCTCTCTCCAGGTATACTACCCATCCAACCTTCTCTTATGATACCTGTCTCCCTTCTACCCTGATGATGGTTTCTGTGGCCTCCTTTCCCCTCCCCCGTGCTCTTTCCAGGCGTACTACCCATCCCACCTCCTCTCATGATACCTGTCTCCCTTCTAGCCTGATGATGGTTTCTGTGGCCTCCCCTCCCCCACGCTCTCTCGAGGTGTACTACCCATCCCACCTCCTCTGATGATACCAGACTCCCTTCTACCCTGATGTTGGTTTCTGTGCCCTCCCTTCCCCTTCCCCCCACGCTCTCTCCAGGTGTACTACCCATCCCACCTCCTCTCATGATACCTTTCTCCCTTCTACCCTGATGATCGTTTCTGTGGCCTCCCTTCCCCTCCCCCTGCACTCTCTCCAGGTGTACTACCCATCCCACCTCCTCTCATGATACCTGTCTCCCTTCTACCCTGATGATGGTTTCTGTGGCCTCCCTTCCCCCCACGCTCTCTACAGGTGTACTACCCATCCCACCTCCTCTCATGATACCTGCCTCCCTTCTACCCTGATGAAGGTTTCTGTGCCCTCTCTTCCCCTTCCCCCCACGCTCTCTCCAGGGGTACTACCCACCCCACCTCCTCTTATGATACCTCTCTCCCTTCTTCCCTGATGATGGTTTCTGTGGCCTCCCTTCCCCTTCCCCCCACGTTCTCCCCAGGTGTACTACCCATCCCACCTCCTCTTATGACACCAGACTCCCTTCTACTCTGATGATGGTTTCTGTGGCCTCCCTTCCCCTCCCCCCGCGCTCTCTCCAGGTGTACTACCCATCCCACCTTTTTTTATGATATCTGTCTCCCTTCTACCCTGATGATGGTTCCTGTGACCTCCCTTCCCCTCCCCCTGCGCTCTCTCCAGGTGTACTACCCATCCCACCTCCTCTCATGATACCTGTCTCCCTTCTACCCTGATGATGGTTTCTGTGGCTTCCCTTCCCCTCCCCCACGCTCTCCCCAGGTGTACTACCCATCCCACCTCCTCTCATGATACCTGTCTCCCTTCTACCCTGGTTTCTATGGCCTCCCTTCCCCTTCCCCCCACGCTCTCCCCAGGTGTACTACCCATCCCACCTCCTCTTATGATACCTGTCTCCCTTCTACCCTGATGATGGTTTCTGTGGCCTCCCTTCCCCTTCCCCCATGCTCTCCCCAGGTGTAGTACCCATCCCACCTCCTCTTATGATACCTGTCTACCTTCTACCCTGATGATGGTTTCTGTGGCCTCCCTTCCCCCCACGCTCTCTCCAGGTGTACTACCCATCCCACCTCCTCTGATGATACCAGACTCCCTTCTACCCTGATGATGGTTTCTGTGGCCTCCCTTCCCCTTCCCTGCACGCTCTCTCCAGGTGTACTACCCATCCCACCTCCTCTTATGATACCTGTCTCCCTTCTACCCTGATGATGGTTTCTGTGGCCTCCCCTTCCCCCCACGCTCTCTCCAGGTGTACTACCCATCCAACCTCCTCTTATGATACCTGTCTCCCTTCTACCCTGATGATGGTTTCTGTGGCCTCCCCTTCCACCAACGCTCTCTCCAGGTGTACTACCCATCCCACCTCCTCTTATGATACCTGTCTCCCTTCTACCCTGATGATGGTTTCTGTGGCCTCCCCTTCCCCCCACGCTCTCTCCAGGCGTATTACCCATCCCACCTCCTCTTATGATACCTGCCTCCCTTTTACCCTGATGATGGTTTCTGTGGCCTCCCTTCCCCTTCCCCCATGCTCTCCCCAGGTGTACTACCCATCCCACCTCCTCTTATGATACCTGTCTACCTTCTACCCTGATGATGGTTTCTGTGGCCTCCCTTCCCCCCACGCTCTCTCCAGGTGTACTACCCATCCCACCTCCTCTGATGATACCAGACTCCCTTCTACCCTGATGATGGTTTCTGTGGCCTCCCTTCCCCTTCCCTGCACGCTCTCTCCAGTTGTACTACCCATCCCACCTCCTCTTATGATACCTGTCTCCCTTCTACCCTGATGATGGTTTCTGTGGCCTCCCCTTCCCCCCACGCTCTCTCCAGGTGTACTACCCATCCCACCTCCTCTTATGATACCTGTCTCCCTTCTACCCTGATGATGGTTTCTGTGGCCCCACGCTCTCTCCAGGTGTACTACCCAACCCACCTCCTCTTATGATACCTGTCTCCCTTCTACCCTGATGATGGTTTCTGTGGCCTCCCCTTCCCCCCACGCTCTCTCCAGGTGTACTACCCATCCCACCTCCTCTTATGATACCTGCCTCCCTTTTACCCTGATGATGGTTTATGTGACCTCCCTTCCCCATCCCCCCACGCTCTCTCCAGGTGTACTACCCATCCCATCTCCTCTTATGATACCTGCTTCCCTTCTACCCTGAAGATGGTTTCTGTGGCCTCCCTTCCCCTTCCCTGCACGCTCTCTCCAGGTGTACTACCCATCCCACCTCCTCTCACGATACCTGGCTCCCTTCTACCCAGATGATGGTTACTGTGGCCTCCCTTCCCCTCCCCCTGGGCTCTCTCCAGGTGTACTACGGATCCTACCTCCTCTCATGATACCTGTCTCCCTTCTACCCTGATGATGGTTTCTGTGGCCTCCCTTCCCCCCACGCTCTCTCCAGGTGTACTACCCATCCCACCTCCTCTCATGATACCTGTCTCCCTTCTACCCTGATGATGGTTTCTGTGGCCTCCCTTCACCCCACGCTCCCTCCAGGTGTACTACCTATCCCACCTCCTCTCATGATACCTGTCTTCCTTCTACCCTGATGATGGTTTCTGTGGCCTCCCTTCCCCTCCCCCCACGCTCTCCCCAGGTGTACTACCCATCCCACCTCCTCTTATGATACCTGTCTCCCTTCTACCCTGATGATGGTTTCTGTGGCCTCCCTTCCCCCCAAGCTCTCTCCAGGTGTACTACCCATCCCACCTCCTCTGATGATACCAGACTCCCTTCTACCCTGATGATGGTTTCTGTGCCCTCCCTTCCCCTTCCCCCCACGCTCTCTCCAGGTGTACTACCCATCCCACCTCCTCTCATGATACCTGTCTTCCTTCCACCCTGATGATGGTTTCTGTGGCCTCCCTTCCCCTCCCCCCATGCTCTCCCCAGGTGTACTACCCATCCCACCTCCTCTTATGATACCTGTTTCCCTTCTACCCTGATGATGGTTTCTGTGGCCTCCCCTCCCCCCGCGCTCTCTACAGGTGTACTACCCATCCCACCTCCTCTTATGATACCTGTCTCCCTTCTACCCTGATGATGGTTTCTGTGGCCTCCCTTTCCCCCACGCTCTCTCCAGGTGTACTACCCATCCCACCTCCTCTGATGATACAAGACTCCCTTCTACCCTGATGACGGTTTCTGTGCCCTCCCTTCCCCCCACGCTCTCTCCAGGTGTACTACCCATCCCACCTCCTCTGATGATACCAGACTCCCTTCTACCGTGATGATAGTTTCTGTGGTCTCCCTTCCCCTTCCCTGCACGCTCTCTCCGGGTGTACTACCCATCCCACCTCCTCTCATGATACCTGTCTCCCTTCTACTCTGATGATGGTTTCTGTGGCCTACCTTCCCCTCCCCCTGCGCTCTCTCCAGGTGTACTACCCATCCCACCTCCTCTCATGATACCTCTCTCCCTTCTACCCTGATGATGATTTCTGTGGCCTCCTTTCCTCCCACGCTCTCTACAGGTGTACTACCCATCCCACCTCCTCTCATCATACCTGCCTCCCTTCTACCCTGATGATGGTTTCTGTGCCCTCCCTTCCCCCCAGGTTCTCTCCAGGTGTACTACCCATCCCACCTCCTCTCATAATACCTGCCTCCCTTCTACCCTGATGATGCTTTCTATGCCCTCCCTTCCCCTTCCCCCCACGCTCTCTCCAGGTGTACTACCCACCCCACCTCCTCTTATGATATCTGTCTCCCTTCTACCCTGATGATGGTTTCTGTGCCCTCCCTTCCCCTTCCCCCCACTCTCTATCCAGGGGTACTACCCACCCCACCTCCTCTTATGATACCTCTCTCCCTTCTTCCCTGATGATGGTTTCTGTGGCCTCCCTTACCCCCACGCTCTCTCCAGGTGTACTACCCATCCAACCTCCTCTTATGATACCGATCTCCCTTCTACCCTGATGATGGTTTCTGTGGCCTCCCTTCCCCTCCCCCTGCGCTCTCTCCAGGTGTACTACCCATCCCACCTCCTCTCATGATACCTGTCTCCCTTCTACCCTGATGATGGTTTCTGTGGCCTCCCTTCCCCTCCCCCACGTCCTCCCCAGGTGTAATACCCATCCCACCTCCTCTTATGATACCTGTCTACCTTCTACCCTGATGATGGTTTCTGTGGCCTCCCTTCCCCCCACGCTCTCTCCAGGTGTACTACCCATCCCACCTCCTCTGATGATACCAGACTCCCTTCTACCCTGATGATGGTTTCTGTGGCCTCCCTTCCCCTTCCCTGCACGCTCTCTCCAGTTGTACTACCCATCCCACCTCCTCTTATGATACCTGTCTCCCTTCTACCCTGATGATGGTTTCTGTGGCCTCCCCTTCCCCCCACGCTCTCTCCAGGTGTACTACCCATCCCACCTCCTCTTATGATACCTGTCTCCCTTCTACCCTGATGATGGTTTCTGTGGCCCCACGCTCTCTCCAGGTGTACTACCCAACCCACCTCCTCTTATGATACCTGTCTCCCTTCTACCCTGATGATGGTTTCTGTGGCCTCCCCTTCCCCCCACGCTCTCTCCAGGTGTACTACCCATCCCACCTCCTCTTATGATACCTGCCTCCCTTTTACCCTGATGATGGTTTATGTGACCTCCCTTCCCCATCCCCCCACGCTCTCTCCAGGTGTACTACCCATCCCATCTCCTCTTATGATACCTGCTTCCCTTCTACCCTGAAGATGGTTTCTGTGGCCTCCCTTCCCCTTCCCTGCACGCTCTCTCCAGGTGTACTACCCATCCCACCTCCTCTCGCGATACCTGGCTCCCTTCTACCCAGATGATGGTTACTGTGGCCTCCCTTCCCCTCCCCCTGGGCTCTCTCCAGGTGTACTACGGATCCTACCTCCTCTCATGATACCTGTCTCCCTTCTACCCTGATGATGGTTTCTGTGGCCTCCCTTCCCCCCACGCTCTCTCCAGGTGTACTACCCATCCCACCTCCTCTCATGATACCTGTCTCCCTTCTACCCTGATGATGGTTTCTGTGGCCTCCCTTCACCCCACGCTCCCTCCAGGTGTACTACCTATCCCACCTCCTCTCATGATACCTGTCTTCCTTCTACCCTGATGATGGTTTCTGTGGCCTCCCTTCCCCTCCCCCCACGCTCTCCCCAGGTGTACTACCCATCCCACCTCCTCTTATGATACCTGTCTCCCTTCTACCCTGATGATGGTTTCTGTGGCCTCCCTTCCCCCCAAGCTCTCTCCAGGTGTACTACCCATCCCACCTCCTCTGATGATACCAGACTCCCTTCTACCCTGATGATGGTTTCTGTGCCCTCCCTTCCCCTTCCCCCCACGCTCTCTCCAGGTGTACTACCCATCCCACCTCCTCTCATGATACCTGTCTTCCTTCCACCCTGATGATGGTTTCTGTGGCCTCCCTTCCCCTCCCCCCATGCTCTCCCCAGGTGTACTACCCATCCCACCTCCTCTTATGATACCTGTTTCCCTTCTACCCTGATGATGGTTTCTGTGGCCTCCCCTCCCCCCGCGCTCTCTACAGGTGTACTACCCATCCCACCTCCTCTTATGATACCTGTCTCCCTTCTACCCTGATGATGGTTTCTGTGGCCTCCCTTTCCCCCACGCTCTCTCCAGGTGTACTACCCATCCCACCTCCTCTGATGATACAAGACTCCCTTCTACCCTGATGACGGTTTCTGTGCCCTCCCTTCCCCCCACGCTCTCTCCAGGTGTACTACCCATCCCACCTCCTCTGATGATACCAGACTCCCTTCTACCGTGATGATAGTTTCTGTGGTCTCCCTTCCCCTTCCCTGCACGCTCTCTCCGGGTGTACTACCCATCCCACCTCCTCTCATGATACCTGTCTCCCTTCTACTCTGATGATGGTTTCTGTGGCCTACCTTCCCCTCCCCCTGCGCTCTCTCCAGGTGTACTACCCATCCCACCTCCTCTCATGATACCTCTCTCCCTTCTACCCTGATGATGATTTCTGTGGCCTCCTTTCCTCCCACGCTCTCTACAGGTGTACTACCCATCCCACCTCCTCTCATCATACCTGCCTCCCTTCTACCCTGATGATGGTTTCTGTGCCCTCCCTTCCCCCCAGGTTCTCTCCAGGTGTACTACCCATCCCACCTCCTCTCATAATACCTGCCTCCCTTCTACCCTGATGATGCTTTCTATGCCCTCCCTTCCCCTTCCCCCCACGCTCTCTCCAGGTGTACTACCCACCCCACCTCCTCTTATGATATCTGTCTCCCTTCTACCCTGATGATGGTTTCTGTGCCCTCCCTTCCCCTTCCCCCCACTCTCTATCCAGGGGTACTACCCACCCCACCTCCTCTTATGATACCTCTCTCCCTTCTTCCCTGATGATGGTTTCTGTGGCCTCCCTTACCCCCACGCTCTCTCCAGGTGTACTACCCATCCAACCTCCTCTTATGATACCGATCTCCCTTCTACCCTGATGATGGTTTCTGTGGCCTCCCTTCCCCTCCCCCTGCGCTCTCTCCAGGTGTACTACCCATCCCACCTCCTCTCATGATACCTGTCTCCCTTCTACCCTGATGATGGTTTCTGTGGCCTCCCTTCCCCTCCCCCACGTCCTCCCCAGGTGTAATACCCATCCCACCTCCTCTCATGATACCTGTCTCCCTTCTACCCTGATGATGGTTTCTGTGGCCTCCCTTACCCTTCCCCCCACGCTCTCCCCAGGTGTACTACCCATCCCACCTCCTCTTATGATACCTGTCTCCCTTCTACCCTGATGATGGTTTCTGTGGCCTCCCTTCCCCCCACGCTCCCTCCAGGTGTACTACCCATCCCACCTCCTTTGATGATACATGTCTCCCTTCTACCCTGATGATGGTTTCTGTGCCCGCCCTTCCCCTTCCCCCCACGCTCTCTCCAGGTGTACTACCCATGCCACCTCTTTTTATGATATCTGTCTCCCTTCTACCCTGATGATGGTTCCTGTGACCTCCCTTCCCCTCCCCCTGCGCTCTCTCCAGGTGTACTACCCATCCCACCTCCTCTCATGATACCTGTCTCCCTTCTACCCTGATGATGGTTTCTGTGGCAAACCCTCCCCCCACGATCTCTACAGGTGTACTACCCATCCCACCTCCTCATGATACCTTTCTCCCTTCTAGCCTGATGATGGTTTCTGTGGCCTCCCTTCCCCCACGCTCTCTCCAGGTGTACTACCCATCCCACTTCCTCTGATGATACCAGACTCCCTTCTACCCTGATGATGGTTTCTGTGCCCTCCCTTCCCCTTCCCACCACGCTCTCTCCAGGTGTACTACCCATCCCACCTCCTCTCATGATACCTTTCTCCCTTCTACCCTGATGATCGTTTCTGTGGCCTCCCTTCCCCTTCCCCTGCGCTCTCTCCAGGTGTACTACCCATCCCACCTCCTCTCATGATACCTGTCTCCCTTCTACCCTGATGATGGTTTCTGTGGCAAACCCTCCCCCCACGATCTCTACAGGTGTACTACCCATCCCACCTCCTCATGATACCTTTCTCCCTTCTAGCCTGATGATGGTTTCTGTGGCCTCCCTTCCCCCACGCTCTCTCCAGGTGTACTACCCATCCCACTTCCTCTGATGATACCAGACTCCCTTCTACCCTGATGATGGTTTCTGTGCCCTCCCTTCCCCTTCCCCCCACGCTCTCTCCAGGTGTACTACCCATCCCACCTCCTCTCATGATACCTTTCTCCCTTCTACCCTGATGATCGTTTCTGTGGCCTCCCTTCCCCTTCCCCTGCGCTCTCTCCAGGTGTACTACCCATCCCACCTCCTCTCATGATACCTTTCTCCCTTCTACCCTGATGATCGTTTCTGTGGCCTCCCTTCCCCTTCCCCTGCGCTCTCTCCAGGTGTACTACCCATCCCACCTCCTCTCATGATACCTGTCTCCCTTCTACCCTGATGATGGTTTCTGTGGCCTCCCTTCCCCTCCCCCACGTCCTCCCCAGGTGTAATACCCATCCCACCTCCTCTCATGATACCTGTCTCCCTTCTACCCTGATGATGGTTTCTGTGGCCTCCCTTACCCTTCCCCCCACGCTCTCCCCAGGTGTACTACCCATCCCACCTCCTCTTATGATACCTGTCTCCCTTCTACCCTGATGATGGTTTCTGTGGCCTCCCTTCCCCCCACGCTCCCTCCAGGTGTACTACCCATCCCACCTCCTTTGATGATACATGTCTCCCTTCTACCCTGATGATGGTTTCTGTGCCCGCCCTTCCCCTTCCCCCCACGCTCTCTCCAGGTGTACTACCCATGCCACCTCTTTTTATATCTGTCTCCCTTCTACCCTGATGATGGTTCCTGTGACCTCCCTTCCCCTCCCCCTGCGCTCTCTCCAGGTGTACTACCCATCCCACCTCCTCTCATGATACCTGTCTCCCTTCTACCCTGATGATGGTTTCTGTGGCAAACCCTCCCCCCACGATCTCTACAGGTGTACTACCCATCCCACCTCCTCATGATACCTTTCTCCCTTCTAGCCTGATGATGGTTTCTGTGGCCTCCCTTCCCCCACGCTCTCTCCAGGTGTACTACCCATCCCACTTCCTCTGATGATACCAGACTCCCTTCTACCCTGATGATGGTTTCTGTGCCCTCCCTTCCCCTTCCCACCACGCTCTCTCCAGGTGTACTACCCATCCCACCTCCTCTCATGATACCTTTCTCCCTTCTACCCTGATGATCGTTTCTGTGGCCTCCCTTCCCCTTCCCCTGCGCTCTCTCCAGGTGTACTACCCATCCCACCTCCTCTCATGATACCTGTCTCCCTTCTACCCTGATGATGGTTTCTGTGGCAAACCCTCCCCCCACGATCTCTACAGGTGTACTACCCATCCCACCTCCTCATGATACCTTTCTCCCTTCTAGCCTGATGATGGTTTCTGTGGCCTCCCTTCCCCCACGCTCTCTCCAGGTGTACTACCCATCCCACTTCCTCTGATGATACCAGACTCCCTTCTACCCTGATGATGGTTTCTGTGCCCTCCCTTCCCCTTCCCCCCACGCTCTCTCCAGGTGTACTACCCATCCCACCTCCTCTCATGATACCTTTCTCCCTTCTACCCTGATGATCGTTTCTGTGGCCTCCCTTCCCCTTCCCCTGCGCTCTCTCCAGGTGTACTACCCATCCCACCTCCTCTCATGATACCTTTCTCCCTTCTACCCTGATGATCGTTTCTGTGGCCTCCCTTCCCCTTCCCCTGCGCTCTCTCCAGGTGTACTACCCATCCCACCTCCTCTCATGATACCTGTCTCCCTTCTACCCTGATGAAGGTTTCTGTGCCCTCTATTCCCCTTCCCCCCACGCTCTCTCCAGGGGTACTACCCACCCCACCTCCTCTTATGATACCTCTCTCCCTTCTTCCCTGATGATGGTTTCTGTGGCCTCCCTTCCCCTTCCCCCCACGTTCTCCCCAGGTGTACTACCCATCCCACCTCCTCTTATGACACCAGACTCCCTTCTACTCTGATGATGGTTTCTGTGGCCTCCCTTCCCCTCCCCCCGCGCTCTCTCCAGGTGTACTACCCATCACACCTCCTCTGATGATACCAGACTCCCTTCTACCCTGATGATGGTTTCTGTGGCCTCCCTTCCCCTTCCCTGCACGCTCTCTCCAGTTGTACTACCCATCCCACCTCCTCTTATGATACCTGTCTCCCTTCTACCCGGATGATGGTTTCTGTGGCCTCCCCATCCCCCCACGCTCTCTCCAGGTGTACTACCCATCCCACCTCCTCTTATGATACCTGGCTCCCTTCTACCCTGATGATGGTTTCTGTGGCCTCCCCTTCCCCCCACGCTCTCTCCAGGTGTACTACCCAATCCACCTCCTCTTATGATACCTGTCTCCCTTCTACCCTGATGATGGTTTCTGTGGCCTCCCCTTCCCCCCACGCTCTCTCCAGGTGTACTACCCATCCCACCTCCTCTTATGATACCTGCCTCCCTTTTACCCTGATGATGGTTTATGTGGCCTCCCTTCCCCATCCCCCCACGCTCTCTCCAGGTGTACTACCCATCCCATCTCCTCTTATGATACCTGCCTCCCTTCTACCCTGATGATGGTTTCTGTGGCCTCCCCTCCCCCCGCGCTCTCTCCAGGTGTACTACCCACCCCACCTCCTCTTATGATATCTGTCTCCCTTCTACCCTGATGATGGTTTCTGTGCCCTCCCTTCCCCTTCCCCCCACTCTCTCTCCAGGGGTACTACCCACCCCACCTCCTCTTATGATACCTCTCTCCCTTCTTCCCTGATGATGCTTTCTGTGGCCTCCCTATCCCCTTCCCCCCATGCTCTCCCCAGGTGTACTACCCATCCCTCCTCCTCTTATGACACCAGCCTCCCTTCTACCCTGATGATGGTTTCTGTGGCCTCCCTTACCCCCACGCTCTCTCCAGGTGTACTACCCATCCCACCTCCTCTTATGATACCTGTCTCCCTTCTACCCTGATGATGGTTTCTGTGGCCTCCCCTCCCCCCGCGCTCTCTACAGTTGTACTACCCATCCCACCTCCTCTTATGATACCTGTCTCCCTTCTACCCTGATGATGGTTTCTGTGGCCTCCCTTTCCCCCACGCTCTCTCCAGGTGTACTACCCATCCCACCACCTCTGATGATACAAGACTCCCTTCTACCCTGATGATGGTTTCTGTGGCAAACCCTCCCCCCACGATCTCTACAGGTGTACTACCCATCCCACCTCCTCATGATACCTTTCTCCCTTCTAGCCTGATGATGGTTTCTGTGGCCTCCCTTCCCCCACGCTCTCTCCAGGTGTACTACCCATCCCACTTCCTCTGATGATACCAGACTCCCTTCTACCCTGATGATGGTTTCTGTGCCCTCCCTTCCCCTTCCCCCCACGCTCTCTCCAGGTGTACTACCCATCCCACCTCCTCTCATGATACCTTTCTCCCTTCTACCCTGATGATCGTTTCTGTGGCCTCCCTTCCCCTTCCCCTTCCCCTGCGCTCTCTCCAGGTGTACTACCCATCCCACCTCCTCTCATGATACCTTTCTCCCTTCTACCCTGATGATCGTTTCTGTGGCCTCCCTTCCCCTTCCCCTGCGCTCTCTCCAGGTGTACTACCCATCCCACCTCCTCTCATGATACCTGTCTCCCTTCTACCCTGATGAAGGTTTCTGTGCCCTCTATTCCCCTTCCCCCCACGCTCTCTCCAGGGGTACTACCCACCCCACCTCCTCTTATGATACCTCTCTCCCTTCTTCCCTGATGATGGTTTCTGTGGCCTCCCTTCCCCTTCCCCCCACGTTCTCCCCAGGTGTACTACCCATCCCACCTCCTCTTATGACACCAGACTCCCTTCTACTCTGATGATGGTTTCTGTGGCCTCCCTTCCCCTCCCCCCGCGCTCTCTCCAGGTGTACTACCCATCACACCTCCTCTGATGATACCAGACTCCCTTCTACCCTGATGATGGTTTCTGTGGCCTCCCTTCCCCTTCCCTGCACGCTCTCTCCAGTTGTACTACCCATCCCACCTCCTCTTATGATACCTGTCTCCCTTCTACCCGGATGATGGTTTCTGTGGCCTCCCCATCCCCCCACGCTCTCTCGAGGTGTACTACCCATCCCACCTCCTCTTATGATACCTGGCTCCCTTCTACCCTGATGATGGTTTCTGTGGCCTCCCCTTCCCCCCACGCTCTCTCCAGGTGTACTACCCAATCCACCTCCTCTTATGATACCTGTCTCCCTTCTACCCTGATGATGGTTTCTGTGGCCTCCCCTTCCCCCCACGCTCTCTCCAGGTGTACTACCCATCCCACCTCCTCTTATGATACCTGCCTCCCTTTTACCCTGATGATGGTTTATGTGGCCTCCCTTCCCCATCCCCCCACGCTCTCTCCAGGTGTACTACCCATCCCATCTCCTCTTATGATACCTGCCTCCCTTCTACCCTGATGATGGTTTCTGTGGCCTCCCCTCCCCCCGCGCTCTCTCCAGGTGTACTACCCACCCCACCTCCTCTTATGATATCTGTCTCCCTTCTACCCTGATGATGGTTTCTGTGCCCTCCCTTCCCCTTCCCCCCACTCTCTCTCCAGGGGTACTACCCACCCCACCTCCTCTTATGATACCTCTCTCCCTTCTTCCCTGATGATGCTTTCTGTGGCCTCCCTATCCCCTTCCCCCCATGCTCTCCCCAGGTGTACTACCCATCCCTCCTCCTCTTATGACACCAGCCTCCCTTCTACCCTGATGATGGTTTCTGTGGCCTCCCTTACCCCCACGCTCTCTCCAGGTGTACTACCCATCCCACCTCCTCTTATGATACCTGTCTCCCTTCTACCCTGATGATGGTTTCTGTGGCCTCCCCTCCCCCCGCGCTCTCTACAGTTGTACTACCCATCCCACCTCCTCTTATGATACCTGTCTCCCTTCTACCCTGATGATGGTTTCTGTGGCCTCCCTTTCCCCCACGCTCTCTCCAGGTGTACTACCCATCCCACCACCTCTGATGATACAAGACTCCCTTCTACCCTGATGACGGTTTCTGTGCCCTCCCTTCCCCCCACGCTCTCTCCAGGTGTACTACCCATCCCACCTCCTCTGATGATACCAGACTCCCTTCTACCCTGATGATAGTTTCTGTGGTCTCCCTTCCCCTTCCCTGCATGCTCTCTCCGGGTGTACTACCCATCCCACCTCCTCTCATGATACCTGTCTCCCTTCTACTCTGATGATGGTTTCTGCGGCCTCCCTTCCCCTCCCCCTGCGCTCTCTCCAGGTGTACTACCCATCCCACCTCCTCTCATGATACCTGTCTCCCTTCTACCCTGATGATGGTTTCTGTGGCCTCCTTTCCTCCCACGCTCTCTACAGGTGTACTACCCATCCCACCTCCTCTCATCATACCTCCTCCCTTCTACCCTGATGATGGTTTCTGTGCCCTCCCTTCCCCCCACGTTCTCTCCAGGTGTACTACCCACCCCACCTCCTCTTATGATATCTGTCTCCCTTCTACCCTGATGATGGTTTCTGTGCCCTCCCTTCCCCTTCCCCCCACGCTCTCTCCAGGTGTACTACCCATCCCACCTCCTCTGATGATACCAGACTCCCTTCTACCCTGATGATGGTTTCTGTGCCCTCCCTTCCCCTTCCCCCCACGCTCTCTCCAGGAGTACTACCCATCCCACCTCCTCTCATGATGCCTGTCTTCCTTCCACCCTGATGATGGTTTCTGTGGCCTCCCTTCCCCTTCCCCCCACTCTCTCTCCAGGTGTACTACCCACCCCAACTCCTCTTATGTTACCTGTCTCCCTTCTACCCTGATGATGGTTTCTGTGCCCTCCCTTCCCCTTCCCCCCGCGCTCTCTCCAGGGGTACTACCCACCCCAACTCCTCTTATGATACCTCTCTCCCTTCTTCCCTGATGATGGTTTCTGTGGCCTCCCTTCCCCTTCCCCCCATGCTCTCCCCAGGTGTACTACCCATCCCACCTCCTCTTATGACACCAGACTCCCTTCTACCCTGATGACGGTTTCTGTGGCCTCCCTTACCCCCACGCTCTCTCCATGTGTACTACCCATCCAACCTCCTCTTATGATACCGATCTCCCTTCTACCCTGATGATGGTTTCTGTGGCCTCCCTTCCCCTCCCCCCGCGCTCTTTCAAGGCGTACTTCCCATCCCACCTCTTCTTATGATATCTGTCTACCTTCTACCCTGATGGTGGTTCCTGTGACCTCCCTTCCCCTCCCCCTGCGCTCTCTCCAGGTGTACTAGCCATCCCACCTCCTCTCATGATACCTGTCTCCCTTCTACCCTGATGATGGTTTCTGTGGCCTCCCTTCCCCTCCCCACGCTCTCCCCAGGTGCACTACCCATCCCACCTCCTCTCATGATACGTCTCCCTTCTACCCTGATGATGGTTTCTGTGGCCTCCCTTCCCCTTCCCCCCACGCTCTCCCCAGGTGTACTACCCATCCCACCTCCTCTTATGATACCTGTCTCCCTTCTACCCTGATGATGGTTTCTGTGGCCTCCCTTCCCCCCACGCTCTCTCCAGGTGTACTACCCATCCCATCTCCTCTTATGATACCTGTCTCCCTTCTACCCTGATGATGGTTTCTGTGGCCTCCCTTCCCCTCCCCCTGCACTCTCTCCAGGTGTACTGCCCATCCCACCTCCTCTTATGATACCTGTCTCCCTTCTACCCTGATGATGGTTTCTATGGCCTCCCTTCCCCTTCCCCCCACGCTCTCTCCAGGGGTACTACCCACCCCACCTCCTCTTATGACACCAGACTCCCTTCTACCCTGATGATGGTTTCTGTGGCCTCCCTTACCCCCACGCTCTCTCCAGGTGTACTACCCATCCAACCTTCTCTTATGATACCTGTCTCCCTTCTACCCTGATGATGGTTTCTGTGGCCTCCTTTCCCCTCCCCCGTGCTCTTTCCAGGCGTACTACCCATCCCACCTCCTCTCATGATACCTGTCTCCCTTCTAGCCTGATGATGGTTTCTGTGGCCTCCCCTCCCCCACGCTCTCTCGAGGTGTACTACCCATCCCACCTCCTCTGATGATACCAGACTCCCTTCTACCCTGATGATGGTTTCTGTGCCCTCCCTTCCCCTTCCCCCCACGCTCTCTCCAGGTGTACTACCCATCCCACCTCCTCTCATGATACCTTTCTCCCTTCTACCCTGATGATCGTTTCTGTGGCCTCCCTTCCCCTCCCCCTGCGCTCTCTCCAGGTGTACTACCCATCCCACCTCCTCTCATGATACCTGTCTCCCTTCTACCCTGATGATGGTTTCTGTGGCCTCCCTTCCCCCCACGCTCTCTACAGGTGTACTACCCATCCCACCTCCTCTCATGATACCTGCCTCCCTTCTACCCTGATGAAGGTTTCTGTGCCATCTCTTCCCCTTCCCCCCACGCTCTCTCCAGGGGTACTACCCACCCCACCTCCTCTTATGATACCTCTCTCCCTTCTTCCCTGATGATGGTTTCTGTGGCCTCCCTTCCCCTTCCCCCCACGTTCTCCCCAGGTGTACTACCCATCCCACCTCCTCTTATGACACCAGACTCCCTTCTACTCTGATGATGGTTTCTGTGGCCTCCCTTCCCCTCCCCCCGCGCTCTCTCCAGGTGTACTACCCATCCCACCTTTTTTTATGATATCTGTCTCCCTTCTACCCTGATGATGGTTCCTGTGACCTCCCTTCCCCTCCCCCTGCGCTCTCTCCAGGTGTACTACCCATCCCACCTCCTCTCATGATACCTGTCTCCCTTCTACCCTGATGATTGTTTCTGTGGCCTCCCTTCCCCTCCCCCACGCTCTCCCCAGGTGTACTACCCATCCCACCTCCTCTCATGATACCTGTCTCCCTTCTACCCTGGTTTCTATGGCCTCCCTTCCCCTTCCCCCCACGCTCTCCCCAGGTGTACTACCCATCCCACCTCCTCTTATGATACCTGTCTCCCTTCTACCCTGATGATGGTTTCTGTGGCCTCCCTTCCCCTTCCCCCATGCTCTCCCCAGGTGTAGTACCCATCCCACCTCCTCTTATGATACCTGTCTCCCTTCTACCCTGATGATGGTTTCTGTGGCCTCCCTTCCCCTTCCCCCATGCTCTCTCCAGGTGTACTACCCATCCCACCTCCTCTGATGATACCAGACTCCCTTCTACCCTGATGATGGTTTCTGTGGCCTCCCTTCCCCTTCCCTGCACGCTCTCTCCAGGTGTACTACCCATCCCACCTCCTCTTATGATACCTGTCTCCCTTCTACCCTGATGATGGTTTCTGTGGCCTCCCTTCCCCTTCCCCCATGCTCTCTCCAGGTGTACTACCCATCCCACCTCCTCTGATGATACCAGACTCCCTTCTACCCTGATGATGGTTTCTGTGGCCTCCCTTCCCCTTCCCTGCACGCTCTCTCCAGGTGTACTACCCATCCCACCTCCTCTTATGATACCTGTCTCCCTTCTACCCTGATGATGGTTTCTGTGGCCTCCCCTTCCCCCCACGCTCTCTCCAGGTGTACTACCCATCCAACCTCCTCTTATGATACCTGTCTCCCTTCTACCCTGATGATGGTTTCTGTGGCCTCCCCTTCCCCCAACGCTCTCTCCAGGTGTACTACCCATCCCACCTCCTCTTATGATACCTGTCTCCCTTCTACCCTGATGATGGTTTCTGTGGCCTCCCCTTCCCCCCACGCTCTCTCCAGGTGTATTACCCATCCCACCTCCTCTTATGATACCTGCCTCCCTTTTACCCTGATGATGGTTTCTGTGGCCTCCCTTCCCCTTCCCCCATGCTCTCCCCAGGTGTACTACCCATCCCACCTCCTCTTATGATACCTGTCTACCTTCTACCCTGATGATGGTTTCTGTGGCCTCCCTTCCCCCCACGCTCTCTCCAGGTGTACTACCCATCCCACCTCCTCTGATGATGCCAGACTCCCTTCTACCCTGATGATGGTTTCTGTGGCCTCCCTTCCCCTTCCCTGCACGCTCTCTCCAGGTGTACTACCCATCCCACCTCCTCTGATGATACCAGACTCTCTTCTACCCTGATGATGGTTTCTGTGGCCTCCTTTCCCCTTCCCTGCACGCTCTCTCCAGGTGTACTACCCATCCCACCTCCTCTTATGATACCTGTCTCCCTTCTACCCTGATGATGGTTTCTGTGGCCTCCCTTCCCCTTCCCCCATGCTCTCTCCAGGTGTACTACCCATCCCACCTCCTCTGATGATACCAGACTCCCTTCTACCCTGATGATGGTTTCTGTGGCCTCCCTTCCCCTTCCCTGCACGCTCTCTCCAGGTGTACTACCCATCCCACCTCCTCTTATGATACCTGTCTCCCTTCTACCCTGATGATGGTTTCTGTGGCCTCCCCTTCCCCCCACGCTCTCTCCAGGTGTACTACCCATCCAACCTCCTCTTATGATACCTGTCTCCCTTCTACCCTGATGATGGTTTCTGTGGCCTCCCCTTCCCCCAACGCTCTCTCCAGGTGTACTACCCATCCCACCTCCTCTTATGATACCTGTCTCCCTTCTACCCTGATGATGGTTTCTGTGGCCTCCCCTTCCCCCCACGCTCTCTCCAGGTGTATTACCCATCCCACCTCCTCTTATGATACCTGCCTCCCTTTTACCCTGATGATGGTTTCTGTGGCCTCCCTTCCCCTTCCCCCATGCTCTCCCCAGGTGTACTACCCATCCCACCTCCTCTTATGATACCTGTCTACCTTCTACCCTGATGATGGTTTCTGTGGCCTCCCTTCCCCCCACGCTCTCTGCAGGTGTACTACCCATCCCACCTCCTCTGATGATACCGGACTCCCTTCTACCCTGATGATGGTTTCTGTGGCCTCCCTTCCCCTTCCCTGCACGCTCTCTCCAGTTGTACTACCCATCCCACCTCCTCTTATGATACCTGTCTCCCTTCTACCCTGATGATGGTTTCTGTGGCCTCCCCTTCCCCCCACGCTCTCTCCAGGTGTACTACCCATCCCACCTCCTCTTATGATACCTGTCTCCCTTCTACCCTGATGATGGTTTCTGTGGCCCCACGCTCTCTCCAGGTGTACTACCCAACCCACCTCCTCTTATGATACCTGTCTCCCTTCTACCCTGATGATGGTTTCTGTGGCCTCCCCTTCCCCCCACGCTCTCTCCAGGTGTACTACCCATCCCACCTCCTCTTATGATACCTGCCTCCCTTTTACCCAGATGATGGTTACTGTGGCCTCCCTTCCCCTCCCCCTGGGCTCTCTCCAGGTGTACTACGGATCCTACCTCCTCTCATGATACCTGTCTCCCTTCTACCCTGATGATGGTTTCTGTGGCCTCCCTTCCCCCCACGCTCTCTCCAGGTGTACTACCCATCCCACCTCCTCTCATGATACCTGTCTCCCTTCTACCCTGATGATGGTTTCTGTGGCCTCCCTTCACCCCACGCTCCCTCCAGGTGTACTACCTATCCCACCTCCTCTCATGATACCTGTCTTCCTTCTACCCTGATGATGGTTTCTGTGGCCTCCCTTCCCCTCCCCCCACGCTCTCCCCAGGTGTACTACCCATCCCACCTCCTCTTATGATACCTGTCTCCCTTCTACCCTGATGATGGTTTCTGTGGCCTCCCTTCCCCCCAAGCTCTCTCCAGGTGTACTACCCATCCCACCTCCTCTGATGATACCAGACTCCCTTCTACCCTGATGATGGTTTCTGTGCCCTCCCTTCCCCTTCCCCCCACGCTCTCTCCAGGTGTACTACCCATCCCACCTCCTCTCATGATACCTGTCTTCCTTCCACCCTGATGATGGTTTCTGTGGCCTCCCTTCCCCTCCCCCCATGCTCTCCCCAGGTGTACTACCCATCCCACCTCCTCTTATGATACCTGTCTCCCTTCTACCCTGATGATGGTTTCTGTGGCCTCCCCTCCCCCCGCGCTCTCTACAGGTGTACTACCCATCCCACCTCCTCTTATGATACCTGTCTCCCTTCTACCCTGATGATGGTTTCTGTGGCCTCCCTTTCCCCCACGCTCTCTCCAGGTGTACTACCCATCCCACCTCCTCTGATGATACAAGACTCCCTTCTACCCTGATGACGGTTTCTGTGCCCTCCCTTCCCCCCACGCTCTCTCCAGGTGTACTACCCATCCCACCTCCTCTGATGATACCAGACTCCCTTCTACCGTGATGATAGTTTCTGTGGTCTCCCTTCCCCTTCCCTGCACGCTCTCTCCGGGTGTACTACCCATCCCACCTCCTCTCATGATACCTGTCTCCCTTCTACTCTGATGATGGTTTCTGTGGCCTACCTTCCCCTCCCCCTGCGCTCTCTCCAGGTGTACTACCCATCCCACCTCCTCTCATGATACCTCTCTCCCTTCTACCCTGATGATGATTTCTGTGGCCTCCTTTCCTCCCACGCTCTCTACAGGTGTACTACCCATCCCACCTCCTCTCATCATACCTGCCTCCCTTCTACCCTGATGATGGTTTCTGTGCCCTCCCTTCCCCCCAGGTTCTCTCCAGGTGTACTACCCATCCCACCTCCTCTCATAATACCTGCCTCCCTTCTACCCTGATGATGCTTTCTATGCCCTCCCTTCCCCTTCCCCCCACGCTCTCTCCAGGTGTACTACCCACCCCACCTCCTCTTATGATATCTGTCTCCCTTCTACCCTGATGATGGTTTCTGTGCCCTCCCTTCCCCTTCCCCCCACTCTCTATCCAGGGGTACTACCCACCCCACCTCCTCTTATGATACCTCTCTCCCTTCTTCCCTGATGATGGTTTCTGTGGCCTCCCTTACCCCCACGCTCTCTCCAGGTGTACTACCCATCCAACCTCCTCTTATGATACCGATCTCCCTTCTACCCTGATGATGGTTTCTGTGGCCTCCCTTCCCCTCCCCCTGCGCTCTCTCCAGGTGTACTACCCATCCCACCTCCTCTCATGATACCTGTCTCCCTTCTACCCTGATGATGGTTTCTGTGGCCTCCCTTCCCCTCCCCCACGCTCTCCCCAGGTGTAATACCCATCCCACCTCCTCTCATGATACCTGTCTCCCTTCTACCCTGATGATGGTTTCTGTGGCCTCCCTTCCCCTTCCCCCCACGCTCTCCCCAGGTGTACTACCCATCCCACCTCCTCTTATGATACCTGTCTCCCTTCTACCCTGATGATGGTTTCTGTGGCCTCCCTTCCCCCCACGCTCCCTCCAGGTGTACTACCCATCCCACCTCCTTTGATGATACATGTCTCCCTTCTACCCTGATGATGGTTTCTGTGCCCGCCCTTCCCCTTCCCCCCACGCTCTCTCCAGGTGTACTACCCATGCCACCTCTTTTTATGATATCTGTCTCCCTTCTACCCTGATGATGGTTCCTGTGACCTCCCTTCCCCTACCCCTGCGCTCTCTCCAGGTGTACTACCCATCCCACCTCCTCTCATGATATCTGTCTCCCTTCTACCCTGATGATGGTTTCTGTGGCAAACCCTCCCCCCACGATCTCTACAGGTGTACTACCCATCCCACCTCCTCATGATACCTTTCTCCCTTCTAGCCTGATGATGGTTTCTGTGGCCTCCCTTCCCCCACGCTCTCTCCAGGTGTACTACCCATCCCACTTCCTCTGATGATACCAGACTCCCTTCTACCCTGATGATGGTTTCTGTGCCCTCCCTTCCCCTTCCCCCCACGCTCTCTCCAGGTGTACTACCCATCCCACCTCCTCTCATGATACCTTTCTCCCTTCTACCCTGATGATCGTTTCTGTGGCCTCCCTTCCCCTTCCCCTGCGCTCTCTCCAGGTGTACTACTCATCCCACCTCCTCTCATGATACCTGTCTCCCTTCTACCCTGATGATGGTTTCTGTGGCCTCCCTTCCCCCCACGCTCTCTACAGGTGTACTACCCATCCCACCTCCTCTCATGATACCTGCCTCCCTTCTACCCTGATGAAGGTTTCTGTGCCCTCTATTCCCCTTCCCCCCACGCTCTCTCCAGGGGTACTACCCACCCCACCTCCTCTTATGATACCTCTCTCCCTTCTTCCCTGATGATGGTTTCTGTGGCCTCCCTTCCCCTTCCCCCCACGTTCTCCCCAGGTGTACTACCCATCCCACCTCCTCTTATGACACCAGACTCCCTTCTACTCTGATGATGGTTTCTGTGGCCTCCCTTCCCCTCCCCCCGCGCTCTCTCCAGGTGTACTACCCATCCCACCTCTTTTTATGATATCTGTCTACCTTCTACCGTGATGATGGTTCCTGCAACCTCCCTTCCCCTCCCCCTGCGCTCTCTCCAGGTGTACTACCCATCCCACCTCCTCTCATGATACCTGTCTCCCTTCTACCCTGATGATGGTTTCTGTGGCCTCCCTTCCCCTCCCCCACGCTCTCCCCAGGTGTACTACCCATCCCACCTCCTCTCATGATACCTGTCTCCCTTCTACCCTGGTTTCTGTGGCCTCCCTTCCCCTTCCCCCCACGCTCTCCCCAGGTGTACTACCCATCCCACCTCCTCTTATGATACCTGTCTCCCTTCTACCCTGATGATGGTTTCTGTGGCCTCCCTTCCCCTTCCCCCATGCTCTCCCCAGGTGTACTACCCATCCCACCTCCTCTTATGATACCTGTCTACCTTCTACCCTGATGATGGTTTCTGTGGCCTCCCTTCCCCCCACGCTCTCTCCAGGTGTACTACCCATCCCACCTCCTCTGATGATACCAGACTCCCTTCTACCCTGATGATGGTTTCTGTGGCCTCCCTTCCCCTTCCCTGCACGCTCTCTCCAGGTGTACTACCCATCCCACCTCCTCTTATGATACCTGTCTCCCTTCTACCCTGATGATGGTTTCTGTGGCCTCCCCTTCCCCCCACGCTCTCTCCAGGTGTACTACCCATCCCACCTCCTCTTATGATACCTGTCTCCCTTCTACCCTGATGATGGTTTCTGTGGCCTCCCCTTCCCCCAACGCTCTCTCCAGGTGTACTACCCATCCCACCTCCTCTTATGATACCTGTCTCCCTTCTACCCTGATGATGGTTTCTGTGGCCTCCCCTTCCCCCCACGCTCTCTCCAGGTGTATTACCCATCCCACCTCCTCTTATGATACCTGCCTCCCTTTTACCCTGATGATGGTTTCTGTGGCCTCCCTTACCCTTCCCCCATGCTCTCCCCAGGTGTACTACCCATCCCACCTCCTCTTATGATACCTGTCTACCTTCTACCCTGATGATGGTTTCTGTGGCCTCCCTTCCCCCCACGCTCTCTCCAGGTGTACTACCCATCCCACCTCCTCTGATGATACCAGACTCCCTTCTACCCTGATGATGGTTTCTGTGGCCTCCCTTCCCCTTCCCTGCACGCTCTCTCCAGTTGTACTATCCATCCCACCTCCTCTTATGATACCTGTCTCCCTTCTACCCGGATGATGGTTTCTGTGGCCTCCCTTTCCCCCCACGCTCTCTCCAGGTGTACTACCCATCCCACCTCCTCTTATGATACCTGTCTCCCTTCTACCCTGATGATGGTTTCTGTGGCCTCCCCTTCCCCCCACGCTCTCTCCAGGTGTACTTCCCAACCCACCTCCTCTTATGATACCTGTCTCCCTTCTACCCTGATGATGGTTTCTGTGGCCTCCCCTTCCCCCAACGCTCTCTCCAGGTGTACTACCCATCCCACCTCCTCTTATGATACCTGTCTCCCTTCTACCCTGATGATGGTTTCTGTGGCCTCCACTTCCCCCCACGCTCTCTCCAGGTGTATTACCCATCCCACCTCCTCTTATGATACCTGCCTCCCTTTTACCCTGATGATGGTTTCTGTGGCCTCCCTTACCCTTCCCCCATGCCCTCCCCAGGTGTACTACCCATCCCACCTCCTCTTATGATACCTGTCTACCTTCTACCCTGATGATGGTTTCTGTGGCCTCCCTTCCCCCCACGCTCTCTCCAGGTGTACTACCCATCACACCTCCTCTGATGATACCAGACTCCCTTCTACCCTGATGATGGTTTCTGTGGCCTCCCTTCCCCTTCCATGCACGCTCTCTCCAGTTGTACTACCCATCCCACCTCCTCTTATGATACCTGTCTCCCTTCTACCCGGATGATGGTTTCTGTGGCCTCCCCTTCCCCCCACGCTCTCTCCAGGTGTACTACCCATCCCACCTCCTCTTATGATACCTGGCTCCCTTCTACCCTGATGATGGTTTCTGTGGCCTCCCCTTCCCCCCACGCTCTCTCCAGGTGTACTACCCAATCCACCTCCTCTTATGATACCTGTCTCCCTTCTACCCTGATGATGGTTTCTGTGGCCTCCCCTTCCCCCCACGCTCTCTCCAGGTGTACTACCCATCCCACCTCCTCTTATGATACCTGCCTCCCTTTTACCCTGATGATGGTTTATGTGGCCTCCCTTCCCCATCCCCCCACGCTCTCTCCAGGTGTACTACCCATCCCATCTCCTCTTATGATACCTGCCTCCCTTCTACCCTGATGATGGTTTCTGTGGCCTCCCCTCCCCCCGCGCTCTCTCCAGGTGTACTACCCACCCCACCTCCTCTTATGATATCTGTCTCCCTTCTACCCTGATGATGGTTTCTGTGCCCTCCCTTCCCCTTCCCCCCACTCTCTCTCCAGGGGTACTACCCACCCCACCTCCTCTTATGATACCTCTCTCCCTTCTTCCCTGATGATGGTTTCTGTGGCCTCCCTATCCCCTTCCCCCCATGCTCTCCCCAGGTGTACTACCCATCCCTCCTCCTCTTATGACACCAGCCTCCCTTCTACCCTGATGATGGTTTCTGTGGCCTCCCTTACCCCCACGCTCTCTCCAGGTGTACTACCCATCCCACCTCCTCTTATGATACCTGTCTCCCTTCTACCCTGATGATGGTTTCTGTGGCCTCCCCTCCCCCCGCGCTCTCTACAGTTGTACTACCCATCCCACCTCCTCTTATGATACCTGTCTCCCTTCTACCCTGATGATGGTTTCTGTGGCCTCCCTTTCCCCCACGCTCTCTCCAGGTGTACTACCCATCCCACCACCTCTGATGATACAAGACTCCCTTCTACCCTGATGACGGTTTCTGTGCCCTCCCTTCCCCCCACGCTCTCTCCAGGTGTACTACCCATCCCACCTCCTCTGATGATACCAGACTCCCTTCTACCCTGATGATAGTTTCTGTGGTCTCCCTTCCCCTTCCCTGCATGCTCTCTCCGGGTGTACTACCCATCCCACCTCCTCTCATGATACCTGTCTCCCTTCTACTCTGATGATGGTTTCTGCGGCCTCCCTTCCCCTCCCCCTGCGCTCTCTCCAGGTGTACTACCCATCCCACCTCCTCTCATGATACCTGTCTCCCTTCTACCCTGATGATGGTTTCTGTGGCCTCCTTTACTCCCACGCTCTCTACAGGTGTACTATCCATCCCACCTCCTCTCATCATACCTCCTCCCTTCTACCCTGATGATGGTTTCTGTGCCCTCCCTTCCCCCCACGTTCTCTCCAGGTGTACTACCCACCCCACCTCCTCTTATGATATCTGTCTCCCTTCTACCCTGATGATGGTTTCTGTGCCCTCCCTTCCCCTTCCCCCCACGCTCTCTCCAGGTGTACTACCCATCCCACCTCCTCTGATGATACCAGACTCCCTTCTACCCTGATGATGGTTTCTGTGCCCTCCCTTCCCCTTCCCCCCACGCTCTCTCTAGGAGTACTACCCATCCCACCTCCTCTCATGATGCCTGTCTTCCTTCCACCCTGATGATGGTTTCTGTGGCCTCCCTTCCCCTTCCCCCCACTCTCTCTCCAGGTGTACTACCCACCCCAACTCCTCTTATGTTACCTGTCTCCCTTCTACCCTGATGATGGTTTCTGTGCCCTCCCTTCCCCTTCCCCCCACGCTCTCTCCAGGGGTACTACCCACCCCAACTCCTCTTATGATACCTCTCTCCCTTCTTCCCTGATGATGGTTTCTGTGGCCTCCCTTCCCCTTCCCCCCATGCTCTCCCCAGGTGTACTACCCATCCCACCTCCTCTTATGACACCAGACTCCCTTCTACCCTGATGACGGTTTCTGTGGCCTCCCTTACCCCCACGCTCTCTCCATGTGTACTACCCATCCAACCTCCTCTTATGATACCGATCTCCCTTCTACCCTGATGATGGTTTCTGTGGCCTCCCTTCCCCTCCCCCCGCGCTCTTTCAAGGCGTACTTCCCATCCCACCTCTTCTTATGATATCTGTCTCCCTTCTACCCTGATGGTGGTTCCTGTGACCTCCCTTCCCCTCCCCCTGCGCTCTCTCCAGGTGTACTACCCATCCCACCTCCTCTCATGATACCTGTCTCCCTTCTACCCTGATGATGGTTTCTGTGGCCTCCCTTCCCCTCCCCACGCTCTCCCCAGGTGCACTAATCATCCCACCTCCTCTCATGATACGTCTCCCTTCTACCCTGATGATGGTTTCTGTGGCCTCCCTTCCCCTTCCCCCCACGCTCTCCCCAGGTGTATTACCCATCCCACCTCCTCTTATGATACCTGTCTCCCTTCTACCCTGATGATGGTTTCTGTGGCCTCCCTTCCCCCCACGCTCTCTCCAGGTGTACTACCCATCCCATCTCCTCTTATGATACCTGTCTCCCTTCTACCCTGATGATGGTTTCTGTGGCCTCCCTTCCCCTCCCCCTGCACTCTCTCCAGGTGTACTGCCCATCCCACCTCCTCTTATGATACCTGTCTCCCTTCTACCCTGATGATGGTTTCTATGGCCTCCCTTCCCCTTCCCCCCACGCTCTCTCCAGGGGTACTACCCACCCCACCTCCTCTTATGACACCAGACTCCCTTCTACCCTGATGATGGTTTCTGTGGCCTCCCTTACCCCCACGCTCTCTCCAGGTGTACTACCCATCCAACCTTCTCTTATGATACCTGTCTCCCTTCTACCCTGATGATGGTTTCTGTGGCCTCCTTTCCCCTCCCCGGTGCTCTTTCCAGGCGTACTACCCATCCCACTTCCTCTCATGATACCTGTCTCCCTTCTAGCCTGATGATGGTTTCTGTGGCCTCCCCTCCCCCACGCTCTCTCGAGGTGTACTACCCATCCCACCTCCTCTGATGATACCAGACTCCCTTCTACCCTGATGATGGTTTCTGTGCCCTCCCTTCCCCTTCCCCCCACGCTCTCTCCAGGTGTACTACCCATCCCACCTCCTCTCATGATACCTTTCTCCCTTCTACCCTGATGATCGTTTCTGTGGCCTCCCTTCCCCTCCCCCTGCGCTCTCTCCAGGTGTACTACCCATCCCACCTCCTCTCATGATACCTGTCTCCCTTCTACCCTGATGATGGTTTCTGTGGCCTCCCTTCCCCCCACGCTCTCTACAGGTGTACTACCCATCCCACCTCCTCTCATGATACCTGCCTCCCTTCTACCCTGATGAAGGTTTCTGTGCCCTCTCTTCCCCTTCCCCCCACGCTCTCTCCAGGGGTACTACCCACCCCACCTCCTCTTATGATACCTCTCTCCCTTCTTCCCTGATGATGGTTTCTGTGGCCTCCCTTCCCCTTCCCCCCACGTTCTCCCCAGGTGTACTACCCATCCCACCTCCTCTTATGACATCAGACTCCCTTCTACTCTGATGATGGTTTCTGTGGCCTCCCTTCCCCTCCCCCCGCGCTCTCTCCAGGTGTACTACCCATCCCACCTTTTTTTATGATATCTGTCTCCCTTCTACCCTGATGATGGTTCCTGTGACCTCCCTTCCCCTCCCCCTGCGCTCTCTCCAGGTGTACTACCCATCCCACCTCCTCTCATGATACCTGTCTCCCTTCTACCCTGATGATGGTTCCTGTGGCCACCCTTCCCCCACCCTCTCTCCAGGTGTACTACCCATCCCACCTCCTCTCATGATACCTGTCTCCCTTCTACCCTGATAATGGTTTCTGTGGCCTCCCTTCCCCCACGCTCTCTCCAGGTGTACTACCCATCCCACCTCCTCTCATCATACCTCCTCCCTTCTACCCTGATGATGGTTTCTGTGCCCTCCCTTCCCCCCACGTTCTCTCCAGGTGTACTACCCATCCCACCTCCTCTCATGATACCTGTCTCCCTTCTACCCTGATGATGGTTTCTGTGGCCTCCCTTCCCCTCCCCACGCTCTCCCCAGGTGCACTACCCATCCCACCTCCTCTCATGATACGTCTCCCTTCTACCCTGATGATGGTTTCTGTGGCCTCCCTTCCCCTTCCCCCCACGCTCTCCCCAGGTGTATTACCCATCCCACCTCCTCTTATGATACCTGTCTCCCTTCTACCCTGATGATGGTTTCTGTGGCCTCCCTTCCCCCCACGCTCTCTCCAGGTGTACTACCCATCCCATCTCCTCTTATGATACCTGTCTCCCTTCTACCCTGATGATGGTTTCTGTGGCCTCCCTTCCCCTCCCCCTGCACTCTCTCCAGGTGTACTGCCCATCCCACCTCCTCTTATGATACCTGTCTCCCTTCTACCCTGATGATGGTTTCTATGGCCTCCCTTCCCCTTCCCCCCACGCTCTCTCCAGGGGTACTACCCACCCCACCTCCTCTTATGACACCAGACTCCCTTCTACCCTGATGATGGTTTCTGTGGCCTCCCTTACCCCCACGCTCTCTCCAGGTGTACTACCCATCCAACCTTCTCTTATGATACCTGTCTCCCTTCTACCCTGATGATGGTTTCTGTGGCCTCCTTTCCCCTCCCCCGTGCTCTTTCCAGGCGTACTACCCATCCCACTTCCTCTCATGATACCTGTCTCCCTTCTAGCCTGATGATGGTTTCTGTGGCCTCCCCTCCCCCACGCTCTCTCGAGGTGTACTACCCATCCCACCTCCTCTGATGATACCAGACTCCCTTCTACCCTGATGATGGTTTCTGTGCCCTCCCTTCCCCTTCCCCCCACGCTCTCTCCAGGTGTACTACCCATCCCACCTCCTCTCATGATACCTTTCTCCCTTCTACCCTGATGATCGTTTCTGTGGCCTCCCTTCCCCTCCCCCTGCGCTCTCTCCAGGTGTACTACCCATCCCACCTCCTCTCATGATACCTGTCTCCCTTCTACCCTGATGATGGTTTCTGTGGCCTCCCTTCCCCCCACGCTCTCTACAGGTGTACTACCCATCCCACCTCCTCTCATGATACCTGCCTCCCTTCTACCCTGATGAAGGTTTCTGTGCCCTCTCTTCCCCTTCCCCCCACGCTCTCTCCAGGGGTACTACCCACCCCACCTCCTCTTATGATACCTCTCTCCCTTCTTCCCTGATGATGGTTTCTGTGGCCTCCCTTCCCCTTCCCCCCACGTTCTCCCCAGGTGTACTACCCATCCCACCTCCTCTTATGACATCAGACTCCCTTCTACTCTGATGATGGTTTCTGTGGCCTCCCTTCCCCTCCCCCCGCGCTCTCTCCAGGTGTACTACCCATCCCACCTTTTTTTATGATATCTGTCTCCCTTCTACCCTGATGATGGTTCCTGTGACCTCCCTTCCCCTCCCCCTGCGCTCTCTCCAGGTGTACTACCCATCCCACCTCCTCTCATGATACCTGTCTCCCTTCTACCCTGATGATGGTTTCTGTGGCCTCCCTTCCCCTCCCCCACGCTCTCCCCAGGTGTACTACCCATCCCACCTCCTCTCATGATACCTGTCTCCCTTCTACCCTGGTTTCTGTGGCCTCCCTTCCCCTTCCCCCCACGCTCTCCCCAGGTGTACTACCCATCCCACCTCCTCTTATGATACCTGTCTCCCTTCTACCCTGATGATGGTTTCTGTGGCCTCCCTTCCCCTTCCCCCATGCTCTCACCAGGTGTAGTACCCATCCCACCTCCTCTTATGATACCTGTCTACCTTCTACCCTGATGATGGTTTCTGTGGCCTCCCTTCCCCCCACGCTCTCTCCAGGTGTACTACCCATCCCACCTCCTCTGATGATACCAGACTCCCTTCTACCCTGATGATGGTTTCTGTGGCCTCCCTTCCCCTTCCCTGCACGCTCTCTCCAGGTGTACTACCCATCCCACCTCCTCTTATGTTACCTGTCTCCCTTCTACCCTGATGATGGTTTCTGTGGCCTCCCCTTCCCCCCACGCTCTCTCCAGGTGTACTACCCATCCAACCTCCTCTTATGATACCTGTCTCCCTTCTACCCTGATGATGGTTTCTGTGGCCTCCCCTTCCCCCAACGCTCTCTCCAGGTGTACTACCCATCCCACCTCCTCTTATGATACCTGTCTCCCTTCTACCCTGATGATGGTTTCTGTGGCCTCCCCTTCCCCCCACGCTCTCTCCAGGTGTATTACCCATCCCACCTCCTCTTATGATACCTGCCTCCCTTTTACCCTGATGATGGTTTCTGTGGCCTCCCTTCCCCTTCCCCCATGCTCTCCCCAGGTGTACTACCCATCCCACCTCCTCTTATGATACCTGTCTACCTTCTACCCTGATGATGGTTTCTGTGGCCTCCCTTCCCCCCACGCTCTCTCCAGGTGTACTACCCATCCCACCTCCTCTGATGATACCAGACTCCCTTCTACCGTGATGATAGTTTCTGTGGTCTCCCTTCCCCTTCCCTGCACGCTCTCTCCGGGTGTACTACCCATCCCACCTCCTCTCATGATACCTGTCTCCCTTCTACTCTGATGATGGTTTCTGTGGCCTACCTTCCCCTCCCACTGCGCTCTCTCCAGGTGTACTACCCATCCCACCTCCTCTCATGATACCTCTCTCCCTTCTACCCTGATGATGATTTCTGTGGCCTCCTTTCCTCCCACGCTCTCTACAGGTGTACTACCCATCCCACCTCCTCTCATCATACCTGCCTCCCTTCTACCCTGATGATGGTTTCTGTGCCCTCCCTTCCCCCCAGGTTCTCTCCAGGTGTACTACCCATCCCACCTCCTCTCATAATACCTGCCTCCCTTCTACCCTGATGATGCTTTCTATGCCCTCCCTTCCCCTTCCCCCCACGCTCTCTCCAGGTGTACTACCCACCCCACCTCCTCTTATGATATCTGTCTCCCTTCTACCCTGATGATGGTTTCTGTGCCCTCCCTTCCCCTTCCCCCCACTCTCTATCCAGGGGTACTACCCACCCCACCTCCTCTTATGATACCTCTCTCCCTTCTTCCCTGATGATGGTTTCTGTGGCCTCCCTTACCCCCACGCTCTCTCCAGGTGTACTACCCATCCAACCTCCTCTTATGATACCGATCTCCCTTCTACCCTGATGATGGTTTCTGTGGCCTCCCTTCCCCTCCCCCTGCGCTCTCTCCAGGTGTACTACCCATCCCACCTCCTCTCATGATACCTGTCTCCCTTCTACCCTGATGATGGTTTCTGTGGCCTCCCTTCCCCTCCCCCACGCTCTCCCCAGGTGTAATACCCATCCCACCTCCTCTCATGATACCTGTCTCCCTTCTACCCTGATGATGGTTTCTGTGGCCTCCCTTCCCCTTCCCCCCACGCTCTCCCCAGGTGTACTACCCATCCCACCTCCTCTTATGATACCTGTCTCCCTTCTACCCTGATGATGGTTTCTGTGGCCTCCCTTCCCCCCACGCTCCCTCCAGGTGTACTACCCATCCCACCTCCTTTGATGATACATGTCTCCCTTCTACCCTGATGATGGTTTCTGTGCCCGCCCTTCCCCTTCCCCCCACGCTCTCTCCAGGTGTACTACCCATGCCACCTCTTTTTATGATATCTGTCTCCCTTCTACCCTGATGATGGTTCCTGTGACCTCCCTTCCCCTCCCCCTGCGCTCTCTCCAGGTGTACTACCCATCCCACCTCCTCTCATGATACCTGTCTCCCTTCTACCCTGATGATGGTTTCTGTGGCAAACCCTCCCCCCACGATCTCTACAGGTGTACTACCCATCCCACCTCCTCATGATACCTTTCTCCCTTCTAGCCTGATGATGGTTTCTGTGGCCTCCCTTCCCCCACGCTCTCTCCAGGTGTACTACCCATCCCACTTCCTCTGATGATACCAGACTCCCTTCTACCCTGATGATGGTTTCTGTGCCCTCCCTTCCCCTTCCCCCCACGCTCTCTCCAGGTGTACTACCCATCCCACCTCCTCTCATGATACCTTTCTCCCTTCTACCCTGATGATCGTTTCTGTGGCCTCCCTTCCCCTTCCCCTGCGCTCTCTCCAGGTGTACTACCCATCCCACCTCCTCTCATGATACCTGTCTCCCTTCTACCCTGATGATGGTTTCTGTGGCCTCCCTTCCCCCCACGCTCTCTACAGGTGTACTACCCATCCCACCTCCTCTCATGATACCTGCCTCCCTTCTACCCTGATGAAGGTTTCTGTGCCCTCTATTCCCCTTCCCCCCACGCTCTCTCCAGGGGCACTACCCACCCCACCTCCTCTTATGATACCTCTCTCCCTTCTTCCCTGATGATGGTTTCTGTGGCCTCCCTTCCCCTTCCCCCCACGTTCTCCCCAGGTGTACTACCCATCCCACCTCCTCTTATGACACCAGACTCCCTTCTACTCTGATGATGGTTTCTGTGGCCTCCCTTCCCCTCCCCCCGCGCTCTCTCCAGGTGTACTACCCATCCCACCTCTTTTTATGATATCTGTCTACCTTCTACCGTGATGATGGTTCCTGCAACCTCCCTTCCCCTCCCCCTGCGCTCTCTCCAGGTGTACTACCCATCCCACCTCCTCTCATGATACCTGTCTCCCTTCTACCCTGATGATGGTTTCTGTGGCCTCCCTTCCCCTCCCCCACGCTCTCCCCAGGTGTACTACCCATCCCACCTCCTCTCATGATACCTGTCTCCCTTCTACCCTGGTTTCTGTGGCCTCCCTTCCCCTTCCCCCCACGCTCTCCCCAGGTGTACTACCCATCCCACCTCCTCTTATGATACCTGTCTCCCTTCTACCCTGATGATGGTTTCTGTGGCCTCCCTTCCCCTTCCCCCATGCTCTCCCCAGGTGTACTACCCATCCCACCTCCTCTTATGATACCTGTCTACCTTCTACCCTGATGATGGTTTCTGTGGCCTCCCTTCCCCCCACGCTCTCTCCAGGTGTACTACCCATCCCACCTCCTCTGATGATACCAGACTCCCTTCTACCCTGATGATGGTTTCTGTGGCCTCCCTTCCCCTTCCCTGCACGCTCTCTCCAGGTGTACTACCCATCCCACCTCCTCTTATGATACCTGTCTCCCTTCTACCCTGATGATGGTTTCTGTGGCCTCCCCTTCCCCCCACGCTCTCTCCAGGTGTACTACCCATCCCACCTCCTCTTATGATACCTGTCTCCCTTCTACCCTGATGATGGTTTCTGTGGCCTCCCCTTCCCCCAACGCTCTCTCCAGGTGTACTACCCATCCCACCTCCTCTTATGATACCTGTCTCCCTTCTACCCTGATGATGGTTTCTGTGGCCTCCCCTTCCCCCCACGCTCTCTCCAGGTGTATTACCCATCCCACCTCCTCTTATGATACCTGCCTCCCTTTTACCCTGATGATGGTTTCTGTGGCCTCCCTTACCCTTCCCCCATGCTCTCCCCAGGTGTACTACCCATCCCACCTCCTCTTATGATACCTGTCTACCTTCTACCCTGATGATGGTTTCTGTGGCCTCCCTTCCCCCCACGCTCTCTCCAGGTGTACTACCCATCCCACCTCCTCTGATGATACCAGACTCCCTTCTACCCTGATGATGGTTTCTGTGGCCTCCCTTCCCCTTCCCTGCACGCTCTCTCCAGTTGTACTATCCATCCCACCTCCTCTTATGATACCTGTCTCCCTTCTACCCGGATGATGGTTTCTGTGGCCTCCCTTTCCCCCCACGCTCTCTCCAGGTGTACTACCCATCCCACCTCCTCTTATGATACCTGTCTCCCTTCTACCCTGATGATGGTTTCTGTGGCCTCCCCTTCCCCCCACGCTCTCTCCAGGTGTACTTCCCAACCCACCTCCTCTTATGATACCTGTCTCCCTTCTACCCTGATGATGGTTTCTGTGGCCTCCCCTTCCCCCAACGCTCTCTCCAGGTGTACTACCCATCCCACCTCCTCTTATGATACCTGTCTCCCTTCTACCCTGATGATGGTTTCTGTGGCCTCCCCTTCCCCCCACGCTCTCTCCAGGTGTATTACCCATCCCACCTCCTCTTATGATACCTGCCTCCCTTTTACCCTGATGATGGTTTCTGTGGCCTCCCTTACCCTTCCCCCATGCCCTCCCCAGGTGTACTACCCATCCCACCTCCTCTTATGATACCTGTCTACCTTCTACCCTGATGATGGTTTCTGTGGCCTCCCTTCCCCCCACGCTCTCTCCAGGTGTACTACCCATCACACCTCCTCTGATGATACCAGACTCCCTTCTACCCTGATGATGGTTTCTGTGGCCTCCCTTCCCCTTCCCTGCACGCTCTCTCCAGTTGTACTACCCATCCCACCTCCTCTTATGATACCTGTCTCCCTTCTACCCGGATGATGGTTTCTGTGGCCTCCCCTTCCCCCCACGCTCTCTCCAGGTGTACTACCCATCCCACCTCCTCTTATGATACCTGGCTCCCTTCTACCCTGATGATGGTTTCTGTGGCCTCCCCTTCCCCCCACGCTCTCTCCAGGTGTACTACTCAATCCACCTCCTCTTATGATACCTGTCTCCCTTCTACCCTGATGATGGTTTCTGTGGCCTCCCCTTCCCCCCACGCTCTCTCCAGGTGTACTACCCATCCCACCTCCTCTTATGATACCTGCCTCCCTTTTACCCTGATGATGGTTTATGTGGCCTCCCTTCCCCATCCCCCCACGCTCTCTCCAGGTGTACTACCCATCCCATCTCCTCTTATGATACCTGCCTCCCTTCTACCCTGATGATGGTTTCTGTGGCCTCCCCTCCCCTCGCGCTCTCTCCAGGTGTACTACCCACCCCACCTCCTCTTATGATATCTGTCTCCCTTCTACCCTGATGATGGTTTCTGTGCCCTCCCTTCCCCTTCCCCCCACTCTCTCTCCAGGGGTACTACCCACCCCACCTCCTCTTATGATACCTCTCTCCCTTCTTCCCTGATGATGGTTTCTGTGGCCTCCCTATCCCCTTCCCCCCATGCTCTCCCCAGGTGTACTACCCATCCCTCCTCCTCTTATGACACCAGCCTCCCTTCTACCCTGATGATGGTTTCTGTGGCCTCCCTTACCCCCACGCTCTCTCCAGGTGTACTACCCATCCCACCTCCTCTTATGATACCTGTCTCCCTTCTACCCTGATGATGGTTTCTGTGGCCTCCCCTCCCCCCGCGCTCTCTACAGTTGTACTACCCATCCCACCTCCTCTTATGATACCTGTCTCCCTTCTACCCTGATGATGGTTTCTGTGGCCTCCCTTTCCCCCACGCTCTCTCCAGGTGTACTACCCATCCCACCACCTCTGATGATACAAGACTCCCTTCTACCCTGATGACGGTTTCTGTGCCCTCCCTTCCCCCCACGCTCTCTCCAGGTGTACTACCCATCCCACCTCCTCTGATGATACCAGACTCCCTTCTACCCTGATGATAGTTTCTGTGGTCTCCCTTCCCCTTCCCTGCATGCTCTCTCCGGGTGTACTACCCATCCCACCTCCTCTCATGATACCTGTCTCCCTTCTACTCTGATGATGGTTTCTGCGGCCTCCCTTCCCCTCCCCCTGCGCTCTCTCCAGGTGTACTACCCATCCCACCTCCTCTCATGATACCTGTCTCCCTTCTACCCTGATGATGGTTTCTGTGGCCTCCTTTACTCCCACGCTCTCTACAGGTGTACTATCCATCCCACCTCCTCTCATCATACCTCCTCCCTTCTACCCTGATGATGGTTTCTGTGCCCTCCCTTCCCCCCACGTTCTCTCCAGGTGTACTACCCACCCCACCTCCTCTTATGATATCTGTCTCCCTTCTACCCTGATGATGGTTTCTGTGCCCTCCCTTCCCCTTCCCCCCACGCTCTCTCCAGGTGTACTACCCATCCCACCTCCTCTGATGATACCAGACTCCCTTCTACCCTGATGATGGTTTCTGTGCCCTCCCTTCCCCTTCCCCCCACGCTCTCTCTAGGAGTACTACCCATCCCACCTCCTCTCATGATGCCTGTCTTCCTTCCACCCTGATGATGGTTTCTGTGGCCTCCCTTCCCCTTCCCCCCACTCTCTCTCCAGGTGTACTACCCACCCCAACTCCTCTTATGTTACCTGTCTCCCTTCTACCCTGATGATGGTTTCTGTGCCCTCCCTTCCCCTTCCCCCCACGCTCTCTCCAGGGGTACTACCCACCCCAACTCCTCTTATGATACCTCTCTCCCTTCTTCCCTGATGACGGTTTCTGTGGCCTCCCTTACCCCCACGCTCTCTCCATGTGTACTACCCATCCAACCTCCTCTTATGATACCGATCTCCCTTCTACCCTGATGATGGTTTCTGTGGCCTCCCTTCCCCTCCCCCCGCGCTCTTTCAAGGCGTACTTCCCATCCCACCTCTTCTTATGATATCTGTCTCCCTTCTACCCTGATGGTGGTTCCTGTGACCTCCCTTCCCCTCCCCCTGCGCTCTCTCCAGGTGTACTACCCATCCCACCTCCTCTCATGATACCTGTCTCCCTTCTACCCTGATGATGGTTTCTGTGGCCTCCCTTCCCCTCCCCACGCTCTCCCCAGGTGCACTACCCATCCCACCTCCTCTCATGATACGTCTCCCTTCTACCCTGATGATGGTTTCTGTGGCCTCCCTTCCCCTTCCCCCCACGCTCTCCCCAGGTGTATTACCCATCCCACCTCCTCTTATGATACCTGTCTCCCTTCTACCCTGATGATGGTTTCTGTGGCCTCCCTTCCCCCCACGCTCTCTCCAGGTGTACTACCCATCCCATCTCCTCTTATGATACCTGTCTCCCTTCTACCCTGATGATGGTTTCTGTGGCCTCCCTTCCCCTCCCCCTGCACTCTCTCCAGGTGTACTGCCCATCCCACCTCCTCTTATGATACCTGTCTCCCTTCTACCCTGATGATGGTTTCTATGGCCTCCCTTCCCCTTCCCCCCACGCTCTCTCCAGGGGTACTACCCACCCCACCTCCTCTTATGACACCAGACTCCCTTCTACCCTGATGATGGTTTCTGTGGCCTCCCTTACCCCCACGCTCTCTCCAGGTGTACTACCCATCCAACCTTCTCTTATGATACCTGTCTCCCTTCTACCCTGATGATGGTTTCTGTGGCCTCCTTTCCCCTCCCCCGTGCTCTTTCCAGGCGTACTACCCATCCCACTTCCTCTCATGATACCTGTCTCCCTTCTAGCCTGATGATGGTTTCTGTGGCCTCCCCTCCCCCACGCTCTCTCGAGGTGTACTACCCATCCCACCTCCTCTGATGATACCAGACTCCCTTCTACCCTGATGATGGTTTCTGTGCCCTCCCTTCCCCTTCCCCCCACGCTCTCTCCAGGTGTACTACCCATCCCACCTCCTCTCATGATACCTTTCTCCCTTCTACCCTGATGATCGTTTCTGTGGCCTCCCTTCCCCTCCCCCTGCGCTCTCTCCAGGTGTACTACCCATCCCACCTCCTCTCATGATACCTGTCTCCCTTCTACCCTGATGATGGTTTCTGTGGCCTCCCTTCCCCCCACGCTCTCTACAGGTGTACTACCCATCCCACCTCCTCTCATGATACCTGCCTCCCTTCTACCCTGATGAAGGTTTCTGTGCCCTCTCTTCCCCTTCCCCCCACGCTCTCTCCAGGGGTACTACCCACCCCACCTCCTCTTATGATACCTCTCTCCCTTCTTCCCTGATGATGGTTTCTGTGGCCTCCCTTCCCCTTCCCCCCACGTTCTCCCCAGGTGTACTACCCATCCCACCTCCTCTTATGACATCAGACTCCCTTCTACTCTGATGATGGTTTCTGTGGCCTCCCTTCCCCTCCCCCCGCGCTCTCTCCAGGTGTACTACCCATCCCACCTTTTTTTATGATATCTGTCTCCCTTCTACCCTGATGATGGTTCCTGTGACCTCCCTTCCCCTCCCCCTGCGCTCTCTCCAGGTGTACTACCCATCCCACCTCCTCTCATGATACCTGTCTCCCTTCTACCCTGATGATGGTTTCTGTGGCCTCCCTTCCCCTCCCCCACGCTCTCCCCAGGTGTACTACCCATCCCACCTCCTCTCATGATACCTGTCTCCCTTCTACCCTGGTTTCTGTGGCCTCCCTTCCCCTTCCCCCCACGCTCTCCCCAGGTGTACTACCCATCCCACCTCCTCTTATGATACCTGTCTCCCTTCTACCCTGATGATGGTTTCTGTGGCCTCCCTTCCCCTTCACCCATGCTCTCCCCAGGTGTAGTACCCATCCCACCTCCTCTTATGATACCTGTCTACCTTCTACCCTGATGATGGTTTCTGTGGCCTCCCTTCCCCCCACGCTCTCTCCAGGTGTACTACCCATCCCACCTCCTCTGATGATACCAGACTCCCTTCTACCCTGATGATGGTTTCTGTGGCCTCCCTTCCCCTTCCCTGCACGCTCTCTCCAGGTGTACTACCCATCCCACCTCCTCTTATGTTACCTGTCTCCCTTCTACCCTGATGATGGTTTCTGTGGCCTCCCCTTCCCCCCACGCTCTCTCCAGGTGTACTACCCATCCAACCTCCTCTTATGATACCTGTCTCCCTTCTACCCTGATGATGGTTTCTGTGGCCTCCCCTTCCCCCAACGCTCTCTCCAGGTGTACTACCCATCCCACCTCCTCTTATGATACCTGTCTCCCTTCTACCCTGATGATGGTTTCTGTGGCCTCCCCTTCCCCCCACGCTCTCTCCAGGTGTATTACCCATCCCACCTCCTCTTATGATACCTGCCTCCCTTTTACCCTGATGATGGTTTCTGTGGCCTCCCTTCCCCTTCCCCCATGCTCTCCCCAGGTGTACTACCCATCCCACCTCCTCTTATGATACCTGTCTACCTTCTACCCTGATGATGGTTTCTGTGGCCTCCCTTCCCCCCACGCTCTCTCCAGGTGTACTACCCATCCCACCTCCTCTGATGATACCAGACTCCCTTCTACCCTGATGATGGTTTCTGTGGCCTCCCTTCCCCTTCCCTGCACGCTCTCTCCAGTTGTACTACCCATCCCACCTCCTCTTATGATACCTGTCTCCCTTCTACCCTGATGATGGTTTCTGTGGCCTCCCCTTCCCCCCACGCTCTCTCCAGGTGTACTACCCATCCCACCTCCTCTTATGATACCTGTCTCCCTTCTACCCTGATGATGGTTTCTGTGGCCCCACGCTCTCTCCAGGTGTACTACCCAACCCACCTCCTCTTATGATACCTGTCTCCCTTCTACCCTGATGATGGTTTCTGTGGCCTCCCCTTCCCCCCACGCTCTCTCCAGGTGTACTACCCATCCCACCTCCTCTTATGATACCTGCCTCCCTTTTACCCTGATGATGGTTTATGTGACCTCCCTTCCCCATCCCCCCACGCTCTCTCCAGGTGTACTACCCATCCCATCTCCTCTTATGATACCTGCTTCCCTTCTACCCTGAAGATGGTTTCTGTGGCCTCCCTTCCCCTTCCCTGCACGCTCTCTCCAGGTGTACTACCCATCCCACCTCCTCTCACGATACCTGGCTCCCTTCTACCCAGATGATGGTTACTGTGGCCTCCCTTCCCCTCCCCCTGGGCTCTCTCCAGGTGTACTACGGATCCTACCTCCTCTCATGATACCTGTCTCCCTTCTACCCTGATGATGGTTTCTGTGGCCTCCCTTCCCCCCACGCTCTCTCCAGGTGTACTACCCATCCCACCTCCTCTCATGATACCCGTCTCCCTTCTACCCTGATGATGGTTTCTGTGGCCTCCCTTCACCCCACGCTCCCTCCAGGTGTACTACCTATCCCACCTCCTCTCATGATACCTGTCTTCCTTCTACCCTGATGATGGTTTCTGTGGCCTCCCTTCCCCTCCCCCCACGCTCCCTCCAGGTGTACTACCTATCCCACCTCCTCTCATGATACCTGTCTTCCTTCTACCCTGATGATGGTTTATGTGACCTCCCTTCCCCATCCCCCCACGCTCTCTCCAGGTGTACTACCCATCCCATCTCCTCTTATGATACCTGCTTCCCTTCTACCCTGAAGATGGTTTCTGTGGCCTCCCTTCCCCTTCCCTGCACGCTCTCTCCGGGTGTACTACCCATCCCACCTCCTCTCATGATACCTGTCTCCCTTCTACTCTGATGATGGTTTCTGTGGCCTCCCTTCCCCTCCCCCCACGCTCTCCCCAGGTGTACTACCCATCCCACCTCCTCTTATGATACCTGTCTCCCTTCTACCCTGATGATGGTTTCTGTGGCCTCCCTTCCCCCCAAGCTCTCTCCAGGTGTACTACCCATCCCACCTCCTCTGATGATACCAGACTCCCTTCTACCCTGATGATGGTTTCTGTGCCCTCCCTTCCCCTCCCCCCATGCTCTCCCCAGGTGTACTACCCATCCCACCTCCTCTTATGATACCTGTCTCCCTTCTACCCTGATGATGGTTTCTGTGGCCTCCCCTCCCCCCGCGCTCTCTACAGGTGTACTACCCATCCCACCTCCTCTTATGATACCTGTCTCCCTTCTACCCTGATGATGGTTTCTGTGGCCTCCCTTTCCCCCACGCTCGCTCCAGGTGTACTACCCATCCCACCTCCTCTGATGATACAAGACTCCCTTCTACCCTGATGACGGTTTCTGTGCCCTCCCTTCCCCCCACGCTCTCTCCAGGTGTACTACCCATCCCACCTCCTCTGATGATACCAGACTCCCTTCTACCGTGATGATAGTTTCTGTGGTCTCCCTTCCCCTTCCCTGCACGCTCTCTCCGGGTGTACTACCCATCCCACCTCCTCTCATGATACCTGTCTCCCTTCTACTCTGATGATGGTTTCTGTGGCCTACCTTCCCCTCCCCCTGCGCTCTCTCCAGGTGTACTACCCATCCCACCTCCTCTCATGATACCTCTCTCCCTTCTACCCTGATGATGATTTCTGTGGCCTCCTTTCCTCCCACGCTCTCTACAGGTGTACTACCCATCCCACCTCCTCTCATCATACCTGCCTCCCTTCTACCCTGATGATGATTTCTGTGCCCTCCCTTCCCCCCAGGTTCTCTCCAGGTGTACTACCCATCCCACCTCCTCTCATAATACCTGCCTCCCTTCTACCCTGATGATGCTTTCTATGCCCTCCCTTCCCCTTCCCCCCACGCTCTCTCCAGGTGTACTACCCACCCCACCTCCTCTTATGATATCTGTCTCCCTTCTACCCTGATGATGGTTTCTGTGCCCTCCCTTCCCCTTCCCCCCACTCTCTATCCAGGGGTACTACCCACCCCACCTCCTCTTATGATACCTCTCTCCCTTCTTCCCTGATGATGGTTTCTGTGGCCTCCCTATCCCCTTCCCCCCATGCTCTCCCCAGGTGTACTACCCATCCCACCTCCTCTTATGACACCAGACTCCCTTCTACCCTGATGATGGTTTCTGTGGCCTCCCTTACCCGCACGCTCTCTCCAGGTGTACTACCCATCCAACCTCCTCTTATGATACCGATCTCCCTTCTACCCTGATGATGGTTTCTGTGGCCTCACTTCCCCTCCCCCTGCGCTCTCTCCAGGTGTACTACCCATCCCACCTCCTCTCATGATACCTGTCTCCCTTCTACCCTGATGATGGTTTCTGTGGCCTCCCTTCCCCTCCCCCACGCTCTCCCCAGGTGTAATACCCATCCCACCTCCTCTCATGATACCTGTCTCCCTTCTACCCTGATGATGGTTTCTGTGGCCTCCCTTCCCCTTCCCCCCACGCTCTCCCCAGGTGTACTACCCATCCCACCTCCTCTTATGATACCTGTCTCCCTTCTACCCTGATGATGGTTTCTGTGGCCTCCCTTCCCCCCACGCTCCCTCCAGGTGTACTACCCATCCCACCTCCTTTGATGATACATGTCTCCCTTCTACCCTGATGATGGTTTCTGTGCCCGCCCTTCCCCTTCCCCCCACGCTCTCTCCAGGTGTACTACCCATCCCATCTTCTCTTATGATACCTGTCTCCCTTCTACCCTGATGATGGTTTCTGTGGCCTCCCTTCCCCTCCCCCTGCGCTCTCTCTGGGTGTACTGCCCATCCCACCTCCTCTTATGATTCCTGTCTCCCTTCTACCCTGATGATGGTTTCTGTGGCCTCCCTTCCCCTCCCCCTGCGCTCTCTCCAGGTGTACTGCCCATCCCACCTCCTCTTATGATACCTGTCTCCCTTCTACCCTGATGATGGTTTCTGGGGCCTCCCTTACCCCCACGCTCTCTCCAGGTGTACTACCCATCCAACCTCCTCTTATGATACCGATCTCCCTTCTACCCTGATGATGGTTTCTGTGGCCTCCCTTCCCCTCCCCCCGCGCTCTTTCCAGGCGTACACTCCATCCCACCTCTTCTTATGATATCTGTCTCCCTTCTACCCTGATGGTGGTTCCTGTGACCTGCCTTCCCCTCCCCCTGCGCTCTCTCCAGGTGTACTACCCATCCCACCTCCTCTCATGATACCTGTCTCCCTTCTACCCTGATGATGGTTTCTGTGGCCTCCCTTCCCCTCCCCCACGCTCTCCCCAGGTGTAATACCCATCCCACCTCCTCTCATGATACCTGTCTCCCTTCTACCCTGATGATGGTTTCTGTGTCCTCCCTTCCCCTTCCCCCCATGCTCTCCCCAGGTGTACAACCCATCCCACCTCCTCTTATGATACCTGTCTCCCTTCTACCCTGATGATGGTTTCTGTGGCCTCCCTTCCCCCCACGCTCTCTCCAGGTGTACTACCCATCCCACCTCCTTTGATGATACATGTCTCCCTTCTACCCTGATGATGGTTTCTGTGCCCGCCCTTCCCCTTCCCCCCACGCTCTCTCCAGGTGTACTACCCATCCCATCTCCTCTTATGATACCTGTCTCCCATCTAACCTGATGATGGTTTCTGTGGCCTCCCTTCCCCTCCCCCTGCGCTCTCTCCAGGTGTACTGCCCATCCCACCTCCTCTTATGATACCTGTCTCCCTTCTACCCTGATGATGGTTTCTGGGCCTCCCTTCCCCACACGCTCTCTCCAGGTGTACTACCCATCCCACCTCCTCTGATGATACCGGCCTCCCATCTACCCTGATGATGGTTTCTGTGGCCTCCCTTCCCCTTCCCTGCACGCTCTCTCCAGGTGTACTACCCATCCCACCTCCTCTTATGATATCTGTCTCCCTTCTACCCTGATGATGCTTTCTGTGCCCTCCCTTCCCCTTCCCCCCACGCTCTCTCCAGGGGTACTACCCACTCCACCTCCTCTTATGATACCTCTCTCCCTTCTTCCCTGATGATGGTTTCTGTGGCCTCCCTTCCCCATCCCCCCATGCTCTCCCCAGGTGTACTACCCATCCCACCTCCTCTTATGACACCAGACTCCCTTCTACCCTGTTGATGGTTTCTGTGGCCTCCCTTACCCCCACGCTTTCTCCAGGTGTACTACCCATCCAACCTTCTCTTATGATACCTGTCTCCCTTCTACCCTGATGATGGTTTCTGTGGCCTCCCTTCCCCTCCCCCCGTGCTCTTTCCAGGCGTACTACCCATCCCACCTCCTCTCATGATACCTGTCTCCCTTCTACCCTGATGATGGTTTCTGTGGCCCCCCTTCCCCTTCCCCCCACGCTCTCCCCAGGTGTACTACCCATTACACCTCCTCTTATGATACCTGTCTCCCTTCTACCCTGATGATGGTTTCTGTGGCCTCCCTTCCCCCCACGCCCTCCCCAGGTGTACTACCCATCCCACCTCCTCTTATGATACCTGTCTCCCTTCTACCCTGATGATGGTTTCTGTGGCCTCCCTTCCCCTTCCCTGCACGCTCTCTCCAGGTGTACTACCCATCCCACCTCCTTTATAATACCTGTCTCCCTTCTACCCTAATGATGGTTTCTGTGGCCTCCCCTTCCCCCACGCTCTCTCCAGGTGTACTACCCATCCCAACTCCTCTGATGATACCAGACTCCCTTCTACCCTGATGATGGTTTCTGTGGCCTCCCTTCCCCATTCCTGCACGCTCTCTCCAGGTGTACTACCCATCCCACCTCCTCTTATGATACCTGTCACCCTTCTACCCTGATGATGGTTTCTGTGGCCTACCCTTCCCCCCACGCTCTCTCCAGGTGTACTACCCATCCCACCTCCTCTTATGATACCTGCCTCCCTTTTACCCTGATGATGGTTTATGTGGCCTCCCTTCCCCATCCCCCCACGCTCTCTCCAGGTGTACTACCCATCCCATCTCCTCTTATGATACCTGCCTCCCTTCTACCCTGAAGATGGTTTCTGTGGCCTCCCTTCCCCTTTCCTGCACGCTCTCTCCAGGTGTACTACCCATCCCACCTGCTCTCATGATACATGTCTCCCTTCTACCCTGATGATGGTTCCTGTGGCCACCCTTCCCCCGACCCTCTCTCCAGGTGTACTACCCATCCCACCTCCTCTCATGATACCTGTCTCCCTTCTACCCTGATGATGGTTTCTGTGGCCTCCCTTCCCCCACGCTCTCTCCAGGTGTACTACCCATCCCACCTCCTCTCATGATACCTGTCTCCCTTCTACCCTGATGATGGTTTCTGTGGCCTCCCTTCCCCTTCCCCCCACGTTCTCTCCAGGTGTACTGGCCATCCCACCTCCTCTCATGATACCTGCCTCCCTTCTACCCTGATGATGGTTTCTGTGGCCTCCCTTCCCCCCACGCTCTCTGCAGGTGTACTACCCCTCCCACCTCCTCTTAAGATACCTGTCTCCCTTATACCCTGATGATGGTTGCTGTGCCCTCCCTTCCCCTTCCCCCCACGCTCTCTACAGGTGTACTATCCATCCCACCTCCTCTTATGATACCTGTCTCCCTTCTACCCTGATGAGGGTTTCTGTGGCCTCCCTTCCCCCACGCTCTCTCCAGGTGTACTACCCATCCCACCTCCTCTTATGATACCTGCCTCCCTTCTACCCTGATGATGGTTTCTGTGGCCTCCCTTACCCTCCCCTGCACGCTCTCTCCAGGTGTACTACCCATCCCACCTCCTCTCATGATACCTGTCTCCCTTCTACCCTGATGATGGTTCCTGTGGCCACCCTTCCCCCCACCCTCTCTCCAGGTGTACTACCCATCCCACCTCCTCTCATGATACCTGTCTCCCTTCTACCCTGATGATGGTTTCTGTGGCCTCCCTTCCCCACGCTCTCTCCAGGTGTACTACCCATCCCACCTCCTCTCATGATACCTGTCTCCCTTCTACCCTGATGATGGTTTCTGTGGCCTCCCTTCCACTTCCCCCCACGTTCTCTCCAGGTGTATTGCCCATCCCACCTCCTCTCATGATACCTGTCTCCCTTCTACCCTGATGATGGTTTCTGTGGCCTCCCCTCCCCCCGCGCTCTCCCCGGGTGTACTACCCATCCCACCTCCTCTTATGATACCTGTCTCCCTTCTACCCTGAAGATGGTTTCTGTGGCCTCCCTTCCCCTTCCCTGCACGCTCTCTCCAGGTGTACTACCCATCCCACCTCCTCTCATGATACCTGTCTCCCTTCTACCCTTGTTTCTGTGGCCTCCCTTCCCCTTCCCCCCACGCTCTCCCCAGGTGTATTGCCCATCCCACCTCCTCTCATGATACCTGTCTCCCTTCTACCCTGATGATGGTTTCTGTGGCCTCCCCTCCCCCCGCGCTCTCTCCAGGTGTACTACCCATCCCACCTCCTCTGATGATACCAGACTCCCTTCTACCCTGATGATGGTTTCTGTGGCCTCCCTTCCCCCCATGCTCTCTCCAGGTGTACTACCCATCCCACCTCCTCTTATGATACCTGTCTCCCTTCTACCCTGATGATGGTTTCTGTGGCCTCCCCTTCCCCCACGCTCTCTTCAGGTGTACTACCCATCCCAACTCCTCTGATGATACCAGACTCCCTTCTACCCTGATGATGGTTTCTGTGGCCACCCTTCCCCTTTCCTGCACGCTCTCTCCAGGTGTACCACCCATCGCCACCTCCTCTCATGATACCTGTCTCCCTTCACCCTGATGATGGTTCCTGTGGCCACCCTTCCCCCCACGCTCTCTCCAGGTGTACTACCCATCCCACCTCCTCTCATGATACCTGTCTCCCTTCTACCCTGATGATGGTTTCTGTGGCCTTCCTTCCCCCCACGCTCTCTCCAGGTGTACTACCCATCCCACCTCCTCTCATGATACCTGTCTCCCTTCTACCCTGATGATGGTTTCTGTGGCCTCCCTTCCCCTTCCCCCCACGTTCTCTCCAGGTGTACTGCCCATCCCACCTCCTCTCATGATACCTGCCTCCCTTCTACCCTGATGATGGTTTCTGTGGCCTCCCTTCCCCCCACGCTCTCTGCAGGTGTGCTACCCCTCCCACCTCCTCTTAAGATACCTGTCTCCCTTATATCCTGATGATGGTTTCTGTGCCCTCCCTTCCCCCCACGCTCTCTCCAGGTGTACTATCCATCCCACCTCCTCTTATGATACCTGTCTCCCTTCTACCCTGATGATGGTTTCTGTGGCCTCCCTTCCCCCACGCTCTCTCCAGGTGTACTACCCATCCCACCTCCTCTTATGATACCTGCCTCCCTTCTACCCTGATGATGGTTTCTGTGGCCTCCCTTCCCCTCCCCTGCACGCTCTCTCCAGGTGTACTACCCATCCCATCTACTCTTATGACACCAGACTCGCTTCTACCCTGATGATGGTTTCTGTGGCCTCCCTTCCCCTTCCCTGCACGCTCTCTCCAGGTGTACTACCCATCCCATCTCCTCTTATGACACCAGATTCCCTTCTACCCTGATGATGGTTTCTGTGGCCTCCCCTCCCCCCACGCTCTCTACATGTGTACTACCCATTCCCCCTCCTCTTGTGATACGTGTCTCCCTTCTACCCTGATGATGGTTCCTGTGGCCTCACTTTCCCCATCCCCCCACTCTCTCTCCAGGTGTACTACCCATCCCACCTCCTCTCATGATACCTGCCTCCCTTCTACCCTGATGATAGTTTCTGTGGCCACTCTTCCCCTCCCCCCACTCTCTCTCCAGGTGTGCTACCCATCCCATCTCCTCTTATGATACCTGTCTCCCTTCTACCCTGATGATGGTTTCTGTGGCCTCTCTTCCCCCCACGCTCTCTCCATGTGTACTACCCATCCCACCTCCTCTTATGATACCTGCCTCCCTTTTACCCTGATGATGGTTTATGTGGCCTCCCTTCCCCATCCCCCCACGCTCTCTCCAGGTGTACTACCCATCCCATCTCCTCTTATGATACCTGCCTCCCTTCTACCCTGAAGATGGTTTCTGTGGCCTCCCTTCCCCTTTCCTGCACGCTCTCTCCAGGTGTACTACCCATCCCACCTCCTCTCATGATACCTGTCTCCCTTCTACCCTGATGATGGTTCCTGTGGCCACCCTTCCCCCGACCCTCTCTCCAGGTGTACTACCCATCCCACCTCCTCTCATGATACCTGTCTCCCTTCTACCCTGATGATGGTTTCTGTGGCCTCCCTTCCCCCACGCTCTCTCCAGGTGTACTACCCATCCCACCTCCTCTCATGATACCTGTCTCCCTTCTACCCTGATGATGGTTTCTGTGGCCTCCCTTCCCCTTCCCCCCACGTTCTCTCCAGGTGTACTGGCCATCCCACCTCCTCTCATGATACCTGCCTCCCTTCTACCCTGATGATGGTTTCTGTGGCCTCCCTTCCCCCCACGCTCTCTGCAGGTGTACTACCCCTCCCACCTCCTCTTAAGATACCTGTCTCCCTTATACCCTGATGATGGTTGCTGTGCCCTCCCTTCCCCTTCCCCCCACGCTCTCTCCAGCTGTACTATCCATCCCACCTCCTCTTATGATACCTGTCTCCCTTCTACCCTGATGAGGGTTTCTGTGGCCTCCCTTCCCCCACGCTCTCTCCAGAGGTACTACCCATCCCACCTCCACTTATGATACCTGCCTCCCTTCTACCCCGATGATGGTTTCTGTGGCCTCCCTTACCCTCCCCTGCACGCTCTCTCCAGGTGTACTACCCATCCCACCTCCTCTCATGATACCTGTCTCCCTTCTACCCTGATGATGGTTCCTGTGGCCACCCTTCCCCCCACCCTCTCTCCAGGTGTACTACCCATCCCACCTCCTCTCATGATACCTGTCTCCCTTCTACCCTGATAATGGTTTCTGTGGCCTCCCTTCCCCCACGCTCTCTCCAGGTGTACTACCCATCCCACCTCCTCTCATCATACCTCCTCCCTTCTACCCTGATGATGGTTTCTGTGCCCTCCCTTCCCCCCACGTTCTCTCCAGGTGTACTACCCACCCCACCTCCTCTTATGATATCTGTCTCCCTTCTACCCTGATGATGGTTTCTGTGCCCTCCCTTCCCCTTCCCCCCACGCTCTCTCCAGGTGTACTACCCATCCCACCTCCTCTGATGATACCAGACTCCCTTCTACCCTGATGATGGTTTCTGTGCCCTCCCTTCCCCTTCCCCCCACGCTCTCTCCAGGAGTACTACCCATCCCACCTCCTCTCATGATGCCTGTCTTCCTTCCACCCTGATGATGGTTTCTGTGGCCTCCCTTCCCCTTCCCCCCACTCTCTCTCCAGGTGTACTACCCACCCCAACTCCTCTTATGTTACCTGTCTCCCTTCTACCCTGATGATGGTTTCTGTGCCCTCCCTTCCCCTTCCCCCCGCGCTCTCTCCAGGGGTACTACCCACCCCAACTCCTCTTATGATACCTCTCTCCCTTCTTCCCTGATGATGGTTTCTGTGGCCTCCCTTCCCCTTCCCCCCATGCTCTCCCCAGGTGTACTACCCATCCCACCTCCTCTTATGACACCAGACTCCCTTCTACCCTGATGATGGTTTCTGTGGCCCCCTTTCCCCTTCCCCCCACGCTCTCCCCAGGTGTACTACCCATTACACCTCCTCTTATGATACCTGTCTCCCTTCTACCCTGATGATGGTTTCTGTGGCCTCCCTTCCCCCCACGCCCTCCCCAGGTGTACTACCCATCCCACCTCCTCTTATGATACCTGTCTCCCTTCTACCCTGATGATGGTTTCTGTGGCCTCCCCTTCCCCCACGCTCTCTCCAGGTGTACTACCCATCCCAACTCCTCTGATGATACCAGACTCCCTTCTACCCTGATGATGGTTTCTGTGGCCTCCCTTCCCCTTTCCTGCACGCTCTCTCCAGGTGTACTACCCATCCCACCTCCTCTTATAATACCTGTCTCCCTTCTACCCTAATGATGGTTTCTGTGGCCTCCCCTTCCCCCACGCTCTCTCCAGGTGTACTACCCATCCCAACTCCTCTGATGATACCAGACTCCCTTCTACCCTGATGATGGTTTCTGTGGCCTCCCTTCCCCTTTCCTGCACGCTCTCTCCAGGTGTACTACCCATCCCACCTCCTCTTATGATACCTGTCACCCTTCTACCCTGATGATGGTTTCTGTGGCCTACCCTTCCCCCCACGCTCTCTCCAGGTGTACTACCCATCCCACCTCCTCTTATGATACCTGCCTCCCTTTTACCCTGATGATGGTTTATGTGGCCTCCCTTCCCCATCCCCCCACGCTCTCTCCAGGTGTACTACCCAACCCATCTCCTCTTATGATACCTGCCTCCCTTCTACCCTGAAGATGGTTTCTGTGGCCTCCCTTCCCCTTTCCTGCACGCTCTCTCCAGGTGTACTACCCATCCCACCTGCTCTCATGATACATGTCTCCCTTCTACCCTGATGATGGTTCCTGTGGCCACCCTTCCCCCGACCCTCTCTCCAGCTGTACTACCCATCCCACCTCCTCTCATGATACCTGTCTCCCTTCTACCCTGATGATGGTTTCTGTGGCCTCCCTTCCCCCACGCTCTCTCCAGGTGTACTACCCATCCCACCTCCTCTCATGATACCTGTCTCCCTTCTACCCTGATGATGGTTTCTGTGGCCTCCCTTCCCCTTCCCCCCACGTTCTCTCCAGGTGTACTGGCCATCCCACCTCCTCTCATGATACCTGCCTCCCTTCTACCCTGATGATGGTTTCTGTGGCCTCCCTTCCCCCCACGCTCTCTGCAGGTGTACTACCCCTCCCACCTCCTCTTAAGATACCTGTCTCCCTTATACCCTGATGATGGTTGCTGTGCCCTCCCTTCCCCTTCCCCCCACGCTCTCTACAGGTGTACTATCCATCCCACCTCCTCTTATGATACCTGTCTCCCTTCTACCCTGATGAGGGTTTCTGTGGCCTCCCTTCCCCCACGCTCTCTCCAGGTGTACTACCCATCCCACCTCCTCTTATGATACCTGCCTCCCTTCTACCCTGATGATGGTTTCTGTGGCCTCCCTTACCCTCCCCTGCACGCTCTCTCCAGGTGTACTACCCATCCCACCTCCTCTCATGATACCTGTCTCCCTTCTACCCTGATGATGGTTCCTGTGGCCACCCTTCCCCCCACCCTCTCTCCAGGTGTACTACCCATCCCACCTCCTCTCATGATACCTATCTCCCTTCTACCCTGATGATGGTTTCTGTGGCCTCCCTTCCCCACGCTCTCTCCAGGTGTACTACCCATCCCACCTCCTCTCATGATACCTGTCTCCCTTCTACCCTGATGATGGTTTCTGTGGCCTCCCTTCCACTTCCCCCCACGTTCTCTCCAGGTGTATTGCCCATCCCACCTCCTCTCATGATACCTGTCTCCCTTCTACCCTGATGATGGTTTCTGTGGCCTCCCCTCCCCCCGCGCTCTCCCCGGGTGTACTACCCATCCCACCTCCTCTTATGATACCTGTCTCCCTTCTACCCTGAAGATGGTTTCTGTGGCCTCCCTTCCCCTTCCCTGCACGCTCTCTCCAGGTGTACTACCCATCCCACCTCCTCTCATGATACCTGTCTCCCTTCTACCCTGGTTTCTGTGGCCTCCCTTCCCCTTCCCCCCACGCTCTCCCCAGGTGTATTGCCCATCCCACCTCCTCTCATGATACCTGTCTCCCTTCTACCCTGATGATGGTTTCTGTGGCCTCCCCTCCCCCCGCGCTCTCTCCAGGTGTACTACCCATCCCACCTCCTCTGATGATACCAGACTCCCTTCTACCCTGATGATGGTTTCTGTGGCCTCCCTTCCCCCCATGCTCTCTCCAGGTGTACTACCCATCCCACCTCCTCTTATGATACCTGTCTCCCTTCTACCCTGATGATGGTTTCTGTGGCCTCCCCTTCCCCCACGCTCTCTTCAGGTGTACTACCCATCCCAACTCCTCTGATGATACCAGACTCCCTTCTACCCTGATGATGGTTTCTGTGGCCACCCTTCCCCTTTCCTGCACGCTCTCTCCAGGTGTACCACCCATCGCCACCTCCTCTCATGATACCTGTCTCCCTTCACCCTGATGATGGTTCCTGTGGCCACCCTTCCCCCCACGCTCTCTCCAGGTGTACTACCCATCCCACCTCCTCTCATGATACCTGTCTCCCTTCTACCCTGATGATGGTTTCTGTGGCCTTCCTTCCCCCCACGCTCTCTCCAGGTGTACTACCCATCCCACCTCCTCTCATGATACCTGTCTCCCTTCTACCCTGATGATGGTTTCTGTGGCCTCCCTTCCCCTTCCCCCCACGTTCTCTCCAGGTGTACTGCCCATCCCACCTCCTCTCATGATACCTGCCTCCCTTCTACCCTGATGATGGTTTCTGTGGCCTCCCTTCCCCCCACGCTCTCTGCAGGTGTGCTACCCCTCCCACCTCCTCTTAAGATACCTGTCTCCCTTATATCCTGATGATGGTTTCTGTGCCCTCCCTTCCCCCCACGCTCTCTCCAGGTGTACTATCCATCCCACCTCCTCTTATGATACCTGTCTCCCTTCTACCCTGATGATGGTTTCTGTGGCCTCCCTTCCCCCACGCTCTCTCCAGGTGTACTACCCATCCCACCTCCTCTTATGATACCTGCCTCCCTTCTACCCTGATGATGGTTTCTGTGGCCTCCCTTCCCCTCCCCTGCACGCTCTCTCCAGGTGTACTACCCATCCCATCTACTCTTATGACACCAGACTCGCTTCTACCCTGATGATGGTTTCTGTGGCCTCCCTTCCCCTTCCCTGCACGCTCTCTCCAGGTGTACTACCCATCCCATCTCCTCTTATGACACCAGATTCCCTTCTACCCTGATGATGGTTTCTGTGGCCTCCCCTCCCCCCACGCTCTCTACATGTGTACTACCCATTCCCCCTCCTCTTGTGATACGTGTCTCCCTTCTACCCTGATGATGGTTCCTGTGGCCTCACTTTCCCCATCCCCCCACTCTCTCTCCAGGTGTACTACCCATCCCACCTCCTCTCATGATACCTGCCTCCCTTCTACCCTGATGATAGTTTCTGTGGCCACTCTTCCCCTCCCCCCACTCTCTCTCCAGGTGTGCTACCCATCCCATCTCCTCTTATGATACCTGTCTCCCTTCTACCCTGATGATGGTTTCTGTGGCCTCTCTTCCCCCCACGCTCTCTCCATGTGTACTACCCATCCCACCTCCTCTTATGATACCTGCCTCCCTTTTACCCTGATGATGGTTTATGTGGCCTCCCTTCCCCATCCCCCCACGCTCTCTCCAGGTGTACTACCCATCCCATCTCCTCTTATGATACCTGCCTCCCTTCTACCCTGAAGATGGTTTCTGTGGCCTCCCTTCCCCTTTCCTGCACGCTCTCTCCAGGTGTACTACCCATCCCACCTCCTCTCATGATACCTGTCTCCCTTCTACCCTGATGATGGTTCCTGTGGCCACCCTTCCCCCGACCCTCTCTCCAGGTGTACTACCCATCCCACCTCCTCTCATGATACCTGTCTCCCTTCTACCCTGATGATGGTTTCTGTGGCCTCCCTTCCCCCACGCTCTCTCCAGGTGTACTACCCATCCCACCTCCTCTCATGATACCTGTCTCCCTTCTACCCTGATGATGGTTTCTGTGGCCTCCCTTCCCCTTCCCCCCACGTTCTCTCCAGGTGTACTGGCCATCCCACCTCCTCTCATGATACCTGCCTCCCTTCTACCCTGATGATGGTTTCTGTGGCCTCCCTTCCCCCCACGCTCTCTGCAGGTGTACTACCCCTCCCACCTCCTCTTAAGATACCTGTCTCCCTTATACCCTGATGATGGTTGCTGTGCCCTCCCTTCCCCTTCCCCCCACGCTCTCTCCAGCTGTACTATCCATCCCACCTCCTCTTATGATACCTGTCTCCCTTCTACCCTGATGAGGGTTTCTGTGGCCTCCCTTCCCCCACGCTCTCTCCAGAGGTACTACCCATCCCACCTCCACTTATGATACCTGCCTCCCTTCTACCCCGATGATGGTTTCTGTGGCCTCCCTTACCCTCCCCTGCACGCTCTCTCCAGGTGTACTACCCATCCCACCTCCTCTCATGATACCTGTCTCCCTTCTACCCTGATGATGGTTCCTGTGGCCACCCTTCCCCCCACCCTCTCTCCAGGTGTACTACCCATCCCACCTCCTCTCATGATACCTGTCTCCCTTCTACCCTGATAATGGTTTCTGTGGCCTCCCTTCCCCCACGCTCTCTCCAGGTGTACTACCCATCCCACCTCCTCTCATCATACCTCCTCCCTTCTACCCTGATGATGGTTTCTGTGCCCTCCCTTCCCCCCACGTTCTCTCCAGGTGTACTACCCACCCCACCTCCTCTTATGATATCTGTCTCCCTTCTACCCTGATGATGGTTTCTGTGCCCTCCCTTCCCCTTCCCCCCACGCTCTCTCCAGGTGTACTACCCATCCCATCTCCTCTGATGATACCAGACTCCCTTCTACCTGATGATGGTTTCTGTGCCCTCCCTTCCCCTTCCCCCCACGCTCTCTCCAGGAGTACTACCCATCCCACCTCCTCTCATGATGCCTGTCTTCCTTCCACCCTGATGATGGTTTCTGTGGCCTCCCTTCCCCTTCCCCCCACTCTCTCTCCAGGTGTACTACCCACCCCAACTCCTCTTATGTTACCTGTCTCCCTTCTACCCTGATGATGGTTTCTGTGCCCTCCCTTCCCCTTCCCCCCGCGCTCTCTCCAGGGGTACTACCCACCCCAACTCCTCTTATGATACCTCTCTCCCTTCTTCCCTGATGATGGTTTCTGTGGCCTCCCTTCCCCTTCCCCCCATGCTCTCCCCAGGTGTACTACCCATCCCACCTCCTCTTATGACACCAGACTCCCTTCTACCCTGATGATGGTTTCTGTGGCCCCCTTTCCCCTTCCCCCCACGCTCTCCCCAGGTGTACTACCCATTACACCTCCTCTTATGATACCTGTCTCCCTTCTACCCTGATGATGGTTTCTGTGGCCTCCCTTCCCCCCACGCCCTCCCCAGGTGTACTACCCATCCCACCTCCTCTTATGATACCTGTCTCCCTTCTACCCTGATGATGGTTTCTGTGGCCTCCCCTTCCCCCACGCTCTCTCCAGGTGTACTACCCATCCCAACTCCTCTGATGATACCAGACTCCCTTCTACCCTGATGATGGTTTCTGTGGCCTCCCTTCCCCTTTCCTGCACGCTCTCTCCAGGTGTACTACCCATCCCACCTCCTCTTATAATACCTGTCTCCCTTCTACCCTAATGATGGTTTCTGTGGCCTCCCCTTCCCCCACGCTCTCTCCAGGTGTACTACCCATCCCAACTCCTCTGATGATACCAGACTCCCTTCTACCCTGATGATGGTTTCTGTGGCCTCCCTTCCCCTTTCCTGCACGCTCTCTCCAGGTGTACTACCCATCCCACCTCCTCTTATGATACCTGTCACCCTTCTACCCTGATGATGGTTTCTGTGGCCTACCCTTCCCCCCACGCTCTCTCCAGGTGTACTACCCATCCCACCTCCTCTTATGATACCTGCCTCCCTTTTACCCTGATGATGGTTTATGTGGCCTCCCTTCCCCATCCCCCCACGCTCTCTCCAGGTGTACTACCCAACCCATCTCCTCTTATGATACCTGCCTCCCTTCTACCCTGAAGATGGTTTCTGTGGCCTCCCTTCCCCTTTCCTGCACGCTCTCTCCAGGTGTACTACCCATCCCACCTGCTCTCATGATACATGTCTCCCTTCTACCCTGATGATGGTTCCTGTGGCCACCCTTCCCCCGACCCTCTCTCCAGCTGTACTACCCATCCCACCTCCTCTCATGATACCTGTCTCCCTTCTACCCTGATGATGGTTTCTGTGGCCTCCCTTCCCCCACGCTCTCTCCAGGTGTACTACCCATCCCACCTCCTCTCATGATACCTGTCTCCCTTCTACCCTGATGATGGTTTCTGTGGCCTCCCTTCCCCTTCCCCCCACGTTCTCTCCAGGTGTACTGGCCATCCCACCTCCTCTCATGATACCTGCCTCCCTTCTACCCTGATGATGGTTTCTGTGGCCTCCCTTCCCCCCACGCTCTCTGCAGGTGTACTACCCCTCCCACCTCCTCTTAAGATACCTGTCTCCCTTATACCCTGATGATGGTTGCTGTGCCCTCCCTTCCCCTTCCCCCCACGCTCTCTACAGGTGTACTATCCATCCCACCTCCTCTTATGATACCTGTCTCCCTTCTACCCTGATGAGGGTTTCTGTGGCCTCCCTTCCCCCACGCTCTCTCCAGGTGTACCACCCATCCCACCTCCTCTTATGATACCTGCCTCCCTTCTACCCTGATGATGGTTTCTGTGGCCTCCCTTACCCTCCCCTGCACGCTCTCTCCAGGTGTACTACCCATCCCACCTCCTCTCATGATACCTGTCTCCCTTCTACCCTGATGATGGTTCCTGTGGCCACCCTTCCCCCCACCCTCTCTCCAGGTGTACTACCCATCCCACCTCCTCTCATGATACCTATCTCCCTTCTACCCTGATGATGGTTTCTGTGGCCTCCCTTCCCCACGCTCTCTCCAGGTGTACTACCCATCCCACCTCCTCTCATGATACCTGTCTCCCTTCTACCCTGATGATGGTTTCTGTGGCCTCCCTTCCACTTCCCCCCACGTTCTCTCCAGGTGTATTGCCCATCCCACCTCCTCTCATGATACCTGTCTCCCTTCTACCCTGATGATGGTTTCTGTGGCCTCCCCTCCCCCCGCGCTCTCCCCGGGTGTACTACCCATCCCACCTCCTCTTATGATACCTGTCTCCCTTCTACCCTGAAGATGGTTTCTGTGGCCTCCCTTCCCCTTCCCTGCACGCTCTCTCCAGGTGTACTACCCATCCCACCTCCTCTCATGATACCTGTCTCCCTTCTACCCTGGTTTCTGTGGCCTCCCTTCCCCTTCCCCCCACGCTCTCCCCAGGTGTATTGCCCATCCCACCTCCTCTCATGATACCTGTCTCCCTTCTACCCTGATGATGGTTTCTGTGGCCTCCCCTCCCCCCGCGCTCTCTCCAGGTGTACTACCCATCCCACCTCCTCTGATGATACCAGACTCCCTTCTACCCTGATGATGGTTTCTGTGGCCTCCCTTCCCCCCATGCTCTCTCCAGGTGTACTACCCATCCCACCTCCTCTTATGATACCTGTCTCCCTTCTACCCTGATGATGGTTTCTGTGGCCTCCCCTTCCCCCACGCTCTCTTCAGGTGTACTACCCATCCCAACTCCTCTGATGATACCAGACTCCCTTCTACCCTGATGATGGTTTCTGTGGCCACCCTTCCCCTTTCCTGCACGCTCTCTCCAGGTGTACCACCCATCGCCACCTCCTCTCATGATACCTGTCTCCCTTCACCCTGATGATGGTTCCTGTGGCCACCCTTCCCCCCACGCTCTCTCCAGGTGTACTACCCATCCCACCTCCTCTCATGATACCTGTCTCCCTTCTACCCTGATGATGGTTTCTGTGGCCTTCCTTCCCCCCACGCTCTCTCCAGGTGTACTACCCATCCCACCTCCTCTCATGATACCTGTCTCCCTTCTACCCTGATGATGGTTTCTGTGGCCTCCCTTCCCCTTTCCTGCACGCTCTCTCCAGGTGTACCACCCATCGCCACCTCCTCTCATGATACCTGTCTCCCTTCACCCTGATGATGGTTCCTGTGGCCACCCTTCCCCCCACGCTCTCTCCAGGTGTACTACCCATCCCACCTCCTCTCATGATACCTGCCTCCCTTCTACCCTGAAGATGGTTTCTGTGGCCTCCCTTCCCCTTTCCTGCACGCTCTCTCCAGGTGTACTACCCATCCCACCTCCTCTCATGATACCTGTCTCCCTTCTACCCTGATGATGGTTCCTGTGGCCACCCTTCCCCCGACCCTCTCTCCAGGTGTACTACCCATCCCACCTCCTCTCATGATACCTGTCTCCCTTCTACCCTGATGATGGTTTCTGTGGCCTCCCTTCCCCCACGCTCTCTCCAGGTGTACTACCCATCCCACCTCCTCTCATGATACCTGTCTCCCTTCTACCCTGATGATGGTTTCTGTGGCCTCCCTTCCCCTTCCCCCCACGTTCTCTCCAGGTGTACTGGCCATCCCACCTCCTCTCATGATACCTGCCTCCCTTCTACCCTGATGATGGTTTCTGTGGCCTCCCTTCCCCCCACGCTCTCTGCAGGTGTACTACCCCTCCCACCTCCTCTTAAGATACCTGTCTCCCTTATACCCTGATGATGGTTGCTGTGCCCTCCCTTCCCCTTCCCCCCACGCTCTCTCCAGCTGTACTATCCATCCCACCTCCTCTTATGATACCTGTCTCCCTTCTACCCTGATGAGGGTTTCTGTGGCCTCCCTTCCCCCACGCTCTCTCCAGAGGTACTACCCATCCCACCTCCTCTCATGATACCTGTCTCCCTTCTACCCTGATGATGGTTCCTGTGGCCACCCTTCCCCCCACCCTCTCTCCAGGTGTACTACCCATCCCACCTCCTCTCATGATACCTGTCTCCCTTCTACCCTGATAATGGTTTCTGTGGCCTCCCTTCTCCCACGCTCTCTCCAGGTGTACTACCCATCCCACCTCCTCTCATGATACCTGTCTCCCTTCTACCCTGATGATGGTTTCTGTGGCCTCCCTTCCACTTCCCCCCACGTTCTCTCCAGGTGTATTGCCCATCCCACCTCCTCTCATGATACCTGTCTCCCTTCTACCCTGATGATGGTTTCTGTGGCCTCCCCTCCCCCCGCGCTCTCCCCGGGTGTACTACCCATCCCACCTCCTCTTATGATACCTGTCTCCCTTCTACCCTGAAGATGGTTTCTGTGGCCTCCCTTCCCCTTCCCTGCACGCTCTCTCCAGGTATACTACCCATCCCACCTCCTCTCATGATACCTGTCTCCCTTCTACCCTGGTTTCTGTGGCCTCCCTTCCCCTTCCCCCCACGCTCTCCCCAGGTGTATTGCCCATCCCACCTCCTCTCATGATACCTGTCTCCCTTCTACCCTGATGATGGTTTCTGTGGCCTCCCCTCCCCCCGCGCTCTCTCCAGGTGTACTACCCATCCCACCTCCTCTGATGATACCAGACTCCCTTCTACCCTGATGATGGTTTCTGTGGCCTCCCTTCCCCCCATGCTCTCTCCAGGTGTACTACCCATCCCACCTCCTCTTATGATACCTGTCGCCTTCTACCCTGATGATGGTTTCTGTGGCCTCCCCTTCCCCCACGCTCTCTTCAGGTGTACTACCCATCCCAACTCCTCTGATGATACCAGACTCCCTTCTACCCTGATGATGGTTTCTGTGGCCACCCTTCCCCTTTCCTGCACGCTCTCTCCAGGTGTACCACCCATCGCCACCTCCTCTCATGATACCTGTCTCCCTTCTACCCTGATGATGGTTCCTGTGGCCACCCTTCCCCCCACGCTCTCTCCAGGTGTACTACCCATCCCACCTCCTCTCATGATACCTGTCTCCCTTCTACCCTGATGATGGTTTCTGTGGCCTTCCTTCCCCCCACGCTCTCTCCAGGTGTACTACCCATCCCACCTCCTCTCATGATACCTGTCTCCCTTCTACCCTGATGATGGTTTCTGTGGCCTCCCTTCCCCTTCCCCCCACGTTCTCTCCAGGTGTACTGCCCATCCCACCTCCTCTCATGATACCTGCCTCCCTTCTACCCTGATGATGGTTTCTGTGGCCTCCCTTCCCCCCACGCTCTCTGCAGGTGTGCTACCCCTCCCACCTCCTCTTAAGATACCTGTCTCCCTTATACCCTGATGATGGTTTCTGTGCCCTCCCTTCCCCCCACGCTCTCTCCAGGTGTACTATCCATCCCACCTCCTCTTATGATACCTGTCTCCCTTCTACCCTGATGATGGTTTCTGTGGCCTCCCTTCCCCCACGCTCTCTCCAGGTGTACTACCGATCCCACCTCCTCTTATGATACCTGCCTCCCTTCTACCCTGATGATGGTTTCTGTGGCCTCCCTTCCCCTCCCCTGCACGCTCTCTCCAGGTGTACTACCCATCCCATCTACTCTTATGACACCAGACTCCCTTCTACCCTGATGATGGTTTCTGTGGCCTCCCTTACCCTTCCCTGCACGCTCTCTCCAGGTGTACTACCCATCCCATCTCCTCTTATGACACCAGATTCCCTTCTACCCTGATGATGGTTTCTGTGGCCTCCCCTCCCCCCACGCTCTCTACATGTGTACTACCCATTCCCCCTCCTCTTGTGATACGTGTCTCCCTTCTACCCTGATGATGGTTCCTGTGGCCTCACTTTCCCCATCCCCCCACTCTCTCTCCAGGTGTACTACCCATCCCACCTCCTCTCATGATACCTGCCTCCCTTCTACCCTGATGATAGTTTCTGTGGCCACTCTTCCCCTCCCCCACTCTCTCTCCAGGTGTGCTACCCATCCCATCTCCTCTTATGATACCTGTCTCCCTTCTACCCTGATGATGGTTTCTGTGGCCTCTCTTCCCCCCACGCTCTCTCCAGGTGTACTACCCATCCAACCTCCTCTTATGATACCTGTCTCCCTTCTATCCTGATGATGGTTTCTGTGGCCTCCCTTCCCCCCACGCTCTCTCCAGGTGTACTACCCATCCCACCTCCTCTTATGATACCTGTCTCCCTTCTACCCTGATGATGGTTTCTGTGGCCTCCCTTCCCCCCACGCTCTCTCCAGGTGTACTACCCATCCCACCTCATCTTATGATACCTGTCTCCCTTCTACCCTGATGATGGGTTCTGTGGCTTCCCCTCCCCCCGCGCTCTCTCCAGGTGTACTACCCATCCCACCTCCTCTAATGATACCAGACTCCCTTCTACCCTGATGATGGTTTCTGTGGCCTCCCTTTCCCCCACGCTCTCTCCAGGTGTACTACCCATCCCACCTCCTCTCATGATACCTGTCTCCCTTCTACCCTGATGATGGTTCCTGTGGCCTCCCTTCCCCCCACGCTCTCTCCAGGTTTACTACCCATCCCACCTCCTCTCATGATACCTGTCTCCCTTCTCCCCTGATGATCGTTTCTGTGGCCTCCCTTCCCCTCCCCCTGCACTTTTTCCAGGTGTACTACCCATCCCACCTCCTCTTATGATACCTGCCTCCCTTCTACCCTGATGATGGTTTCTGTGGCCTCCCTCACCCCCACACTCTCCCCAGGTGTACTACCCATCCCACCTCCTCTTATGATACCTGTCTCCCTTCTACCCTGATGATGGTTTCTGTGGCGTCCCTTCCCCCCACGCTCTCTCCAGGTGTACTACCCATCCCACCTCCTCTCATGATACCTGTCTCCCTTCTACCCTGATGATGGTTTCTGTGGCGTCCCTTCCCCCCACGCTTTCTCCAGGTGTACTACCCATCCCACCTCCTCTCATGATACCTGTCTCCCTTCTACCCTGATGATGGTTTCTGCGGCCTCCCTTCCCCCCACGCTCTCTCCAGGTGTACTACCCATCCCACCTCCTCTCATGATACCTGTCTCCCGTCTACCCTGATGATGGTTTCTGTGGCCTCCCTTCCCCCCACGCTCTCTCCAGGTGTACTACCCATCCCACCTCCTCTTATGATACCTGTCTCCTTTCTACCCTGATGATGGTTTCTGTGGCCTCCCCTCCCCCCACGCACTCTACAGGTGTACTACCCACCCCAACTCCTCTTATGATACCAGTCTCCCTTCTACCCTGATGATGGTTTCTGTGGCCTCCCTTCCCCCCACGCTCTCTCCAGGTGTACTACCCATCTCACCTCCGCTTATGATACCTGTCTCCCTTCTACCCTGATGATGGTTTCTGTGGCCTCCCTTCCCCTCCCCCTGAGCTCTCTCCAGGTGTACTACCCATCCCACCTCCTCTCATGATACCTGTCTCCCTTCTACCCTGATGAAGGTTTCTGTGGCGTCCCTTCCCCCCACGCTCTCTCCAGGTGTACTACCCATCCCACCTCCTCTCATGATACCTGTCTCCCTTCTACCCTGATGATGGTTTCTGCGGCCTCCCTTCCCCCCACGCTCTCTCCAGGTGTACTACCCATCCCACCTCCTCTCATGATACCTGTCTCCCGTCTACCCTGATGATGGTTTCTGTGGCCTCCCTTCCCCCCACGCTCTCTCCAGGTGTACTACCCATCCCATCTCCTCTTATGATACCTGTCTCCCTTCTACCCTGATGATGGTTTCTGCGGCCTCCCTTCCCCCCACGCTCTCTCCAGGTGTACTACCCATCCCACCTCCTCTCATGATACCTGCCTCCCTTCTACCCTGATGATAGTTTCTGTGGCCACTCTTCCCCTCCCCCACTCTCTCTCCAGGTGTGCTACCCATCCCATCTCCTCTTATGATACCTGTCTCCCTTCTACCCTGATGATGGTTTCTGTGGCCTCTCTTCCCCCCACGCTCTCTCCAGGTGTACTACCCATCCAACCTCCTCTTATGATACCTGTCTCCCTTCTATCCTGATGATGGTTTCTGTGGCCTCCCTTCCCCCCACGCTCTCTCCAGGTGTACTACCTATCCCACCTCATCTTATGATACCTGTCTCCCTTCTACCCTGATGATGGGTTCTGTGGCTTCCCCTCCCCCCGCGCTCTCTCCAGGTGTACTACCCATCCCACCTCCTCTAATGATACCAGACTCCCTTCTACCCTGATGATGGTTTCTGTGGCCTCCCTTCCCCCCACGCTCTCTCCAGGTGTACTACCCATCCCACCTCCTCTCATGATACCTGTCTCCCTTCTACCCTGATGATGGTTCCTGTGGCCTCCCTTCCCCCCACGCTCTCTCCAGGTTTACTACCCATCCCACCTCCTCTCATGATACCTGTCTCCCTTCTCCCCTGATGATCGTTTCTGTGGCCTCCCTTCCCCTCCCCCTGCACTTTTTCCAGGTGTACTACCCATCCCACCTCCTCTTATGATACCTGCCTCCCTTCTACCCTGATGATGGTTTCTGTGGCCTCCCTCACCCCCACACTCTCCCCAGGTGTACTACCCATCCCACCTCCTCTTATGATACCTGTCTCCCTTCTACCCTGATGATGGTTTCTGTGGCGTCCCTTCCCCCCACGCTCTCTCCAGGTGTACTACCCATCCCACCTCCTCTCATGATACCTGTCTCCCTTCTACCCTGATGATGGTTTCTGTGGCGTCCCTTCCCCCCACGCTCTCTCCAGGTGTACTACCCATCCCACCTCCTCTCATGATACCTGTCTCCCTTCTACCCTGATGATGGTTTCTGCGGCCTCCCTTCCCCCGACGCTCTCTCCAGGTGTACTACCCATCCCACCTCCTCTCATGATACCTGTCTCCCGTCTACCCTGATGATGGTTTCTGTGGCCTCCCTTCCCCCCACGCTCTCTCCAGGTGTACTACCCATCCCACCTCCTCTTATGATACCTGTCTCCTTTCTACCCTGATGATGGTTTCTGTGGCCTCCCCTCCCCCCACGCACTCTACAGGTGTACTACCCACCCCAACTCCTCTTATGATACCAGTCTCCCTTCTACCCTGATGATGGTTTCTGTGGCCTCCCTTCCCCCCACGCTCTCTCCAGGTGTACTACCCATCTCACCTCCGCTTATGATACCTGTCTCCCTTCTACCCTGATGATGGTTTCTGTGGCCTCCCTTCCCCTCCCCCTGAGCTCTCTCCAGGTGTACTACCCATCCCACCTCCTCTCATGATACCTGTCTCCCTTCTACCCTGATGAAGGTTTCTGTGGCGTCCCTTCCCCCCACGCTCTCTCCAGGTGTACTACCCACCCCACCTCCTCTCATGATACCTGTCTCCCTTCTACCCTGATGATGGTTTCTGCGGCCTCCCTTCCCCCCACGCTCTCTCCAGGTGTACTACCCATCCCACCTCCTCTCATGATACCTGTCTCCCGTCTACCCTGATGATGGTTTCTGTGGCCTCCCTTCCCCCCACGCTCTCTCCAGGTGTACTACCCATCCCACCTCCTCTTATGATACCTGTCTCCTTTCTACCCTGATGATGGTTTCTGTGGCCTCCCCTCCCCCCACGCACTCTACAGGTGTACTACCCACCCCAACTCCTCTTATGATACCAGTCTCCCTTCTACCCTGATGATGGTTTCTGTGGCCTCCCTTCCCCCCACGCTCTCTCCAGGTGTACTACCCATCTCACCTCCTCTTATGATACCTGTCTCCCTTCTACCCTGATGATGGTTTCTGTGGCCTCCCTTCCCCTCCCCCTGAGCTCTCTCCAGGTGTACTACCTATCCCAACTCCTCTTATGATACCTGTCTCCCTTATACCCTGATGATGGTTTCTGTGCCCTCCCTTCCCCTCCCCCTGCGCTCTCTCCAGGTGTACTACCCATCCCACCTCCTCTCATGATACCTGCCTCCCTTTTACCCTAATGATGGTTTATGTGGCCTCCCTTCCCCATCCCCCCACGCTCTCTCCAGGTGTACTACCCATCCCATCTCCTCTTATGATACCTGCCTCCCTTCTACCCTGAAGATGGTTTCTGTGGCCTCCCTTCCCCTTCCCTGCACGCTCTCTCCAGGTGTACTACCCATCCCACCTCCTCTCATGATACCTGTCTCCCTTCTACCCTGATGATGGTTTCTGTGGCCTCCCTTCCCCTTCCCTGCACGCTCTCTCCAGGTGTACTACCCATCCCACCTCCTCTTATGATACCTGTCTCCCTTCTACCCTGATGATGGGTTCTGTGGCTTCCCCTCCCCCCGCGCTCTCTCCAGGTGTACTACCCATCCCACCTCCTCTGATGATACCAGACTCCCTTCTACCCTGATGATGGTTTCTGTGGCCTCCCTTCCCCCCACGCTCTCTCCAGGTGTACTACCCATCCCACCTCCTCTTATGATACCTGTCTCCCTTCTACCCTGATGATGGTTTATGTGGCCTCCCCTTCCCCCACGCTCTCTCCAGGTGTACTACCCATCCCAACTCCTCTGATGATACCAGACTCCCTTCTACCCTGATGATGGTTTCTGTGGCCTCCCTTCCCCTTTCCTGCACGCTCTCTCTAGGTGTACTACCCATCCCACCTCCTCTCATGATACCTGTCTCCCTTCTACCCTGATGATGGTTCCTGTGGCCACCCTTCCCCCCACCCTCTCTCCAGGTGTACTACCCATCCCACCTCCTCTCATGATACCTGTCTCCCTTCTTCCCTGATGATGGTTTCTGTGGCCTCCCTTCCCCTACGCTCTCTCCAGGTGTACTACCCATCCCACCTCCTCTCATGATACCTGTCTCCCTTCTACCCTGATGATGGTTTATGTGGCCTCCCTTCCCCTTCCCCCCACGTTCTCTCCAGGTGTACTGCCCATCCCATCTCCTCTCATGATACCTGCCTCCCTTCTACCCTGATGATGGTTTCTGTGGCCTCCCTTCCCCCCACGCTCTCTGCAGGTGTACTACCCCTCCCACCTCCTCTTAAGATACCTGTCTCCCTTATACCCTGATGATGGTTTCTGTGCCCTCCCTTCCCCTTCCCCCCACGCTCTCTCCAGGTGTACTATCCATCCCACCTCCTCTCATGATACCTGTCTCCCTTCTACCCTGATGATGGTTCCTGTGGCCACCCTTCCCCCCACCCTCTCTCCAGGTGTACTACCCATCCCACCTCCTCTCATGATACCTGTCTCCCTTAGACCCTGATGATGGTTTCTGTGGCCTCCCTTCCCCCACGTTCTCTCCAGGTGTTTTGCCCATCCCACCTCCTCTCATGATACCTGTCTCCCTTCTACGCTGATGATGGTTTCTGTGGCCTCCCCTCCCCCGCGCTCTCCCCGTGTGTACTACCCATCCCACCTCCTCTTATGATACCTGTCTCCCTTCTACCCTGAAGATGGTTTCTATGGCCTCCCTTCCCCTTCCCTGCACGCTCTCTCCAGGTGTACTACCCATCCCACCTCCTCTCATGATACCAGTCTCCCTTCTACCCTGGTTTCTGTGGCCTCTCTTCCCCTTCCCCCCACGCTCTCCCCGGGTGTACTACTCATCCCACCTCGTCTTATGATACCTGTCTCCCTTCTACCCTGTTGATGGTTTCTGTGGCCTCCCTTCCCCTTCCCCCCACGTCCTCCCCAGGTGTACTACCCATCCCACCTCGTCTTATGATACCTGTCTCCCTTCTACCCTGATGATGGGTTCTGTGGCTTCCCCTCCCCCGAGCTCTCTCCAGGTGTACTACCCATCCCACCTCCTCTGATGATACCAGACACCCTTCTACCCTGATGATGGTTTCTGTGGCCTCCCTTCCCCCCATGCTCTCTCCAGGTGTACTACCCATCCCACCTCCTCTTATGATACCTGTCTCCCTTCTACCCTGATGATGGTTTCTGTGGCCTCCCCTTCCCCCACACTCTCTCCAGGTGTACTACCCATCCCAACTCCTCTGATGATACCAGACTCCCTTCTACCCTGATGATGGTTTCTGTGGCCACCCTTCCCCTTTCCTGCACGCTCTCTCCAGGTGTACTACCCATTGCCACCTCCTCTCATGATACCTGTCTCCCTTCTACCCTGATGATGGTTCCTGTGGCCACCCTTCCCCCCACGCTCTCTCCAGGTGTACTACCCATCCCACCTCCTCTCATGATACCTGTCTCCCTTCTACCCTGATGATGGTTTCTGTGGCCTCCCTTCCCCCCACGCTCTCTCCAGGTGTACTACCCATCCCACCTCCTCTCATGATACCTGTCTCCCTTCTACCCTGATGATGGTTTCTGTGGCCTCCCTTCCCCTTCCCCCCACGTTCTCTCCAGGTGTACTGCCTATCCCACCTCCTCTCATGATACCTGCCTCCCTTCTACCCTGATGATGGTTTCTGTGGACTCCCTTCCCCCCACGCTCTCTGCAGGTGTACTACCCCTCCCACCTCCTCTTAAGATACCGGTCTCCCTTATACCCTGATGATGGTTTCTGTGCCCTCCCTTCCCCCCACGCTCTCTCCAGGTGTACTATCCATCCCACCTCCTCTTATGATACCTGTCTCCCTTCTACCCTGATGATGGTTTCTGTGGCTTCCCTTCCCCCACGCTCTCTCCAGGTGTACTACCCATCCCACCTCCTCTTATGATACCTTCCTCCCTTCTACCCTGATGATGGTTTCTGTGGCCTCCCTTCCCCTCCCCTGCACGCTCTATCCAGGTGTACTACCCATCCCATCTACTCTTATGACACCAGATTCCCTTCTACCCTGATGATGGTTTCTGTGGCCTCCCTTCCCCCCACGCTCTCTACATGTGTACTACCCATCCCCCCTCTTCTTGTGATACGTGTCTCCCTTCTACCCTGATGATGGTTTCTGTGCCCTCACTTCCCCCTCCCCCACGCGCTCCCTTGTGTACTACCCATCCTACCTCCTCTTAGTTTATGTAAGTCCCTTGTGCAAGGGCCGAATGGGCAATAAAATTGTTTTGGGCAACAATAAAAAAGTGGCCCACCATTTTGTGACACTGTTTGAATAGTAACTAAGGGGGAGTGTTTGGAAAAATTGTCCGTAATGACACTTTGTATATGTGTTGCCATACTTCAAATAATGTATCTGTACCGATGCCTACGCCCAATCCTGGGCCCCTATGTGACTGGTAAAAGCACCCTGAAGCCCACGGGTTTGTGCACTCCACAAATGAAAAAATAAATAGATAAATGCAAATTGTGCATTTTAAAGACTATTTATTTAGCAACATTGGTCAAAACTACGAGCTACAGAGTAAATTAACTCATCAAACTGGCCCAACCAAATTGGCCAAGAAAGTGACGCACTTTGACCAAAGAAAATGTCCCACGCCAGCATTTGGGTTAATCCACGGGCCCATTCCCCTATAGGCCAGTCCGAGCCTGCCCTTGTGCTCCTAATAAGGTGGTTTTGAAGTATCCCCCGAAATGTCCGGGAGTCTGCAAAGTCAGTTCCAGCTGCTCCCCAAAGTGCTTGTGCTGTTCTCTGAACTGTACGCATGGGCCGGAGAAACAGGGGAACCCTCGAGGAAGATGTGTAGGGCCACTGTGCGTCAATTAGGAGCACACCAGATCCATTCAGAAGCCGACAAAGTGCATTCTTGGCAGATGTGAAAACCCTCTGCCTACTGTTCATCATTGACACAAAATGGTTTCCTCCCCAGCTTCAAAGGCGAAACCTCAAGGGTAAGACGCTGAAACGTTCACCATGGGACGTGCAAGAGAGGGGAGCACATATTCTGTAGTAAAAAAGGACTGATTGTGTTTACTATTTTGGAGGTCTGGGAGCAGATGGTTGCGATTGATCTGTAATGACTTGACCCCTGAACTCTGTCCCTCGTAGCCGTCAAGAGGACCAAAGAGCCATGTTTTGTTCTGGGAGATGAAAAACATCTAGTAACAGTAGAGAGGAGGTCAGAATAGCTCCTCGAATTTGCATAGTTACAAACATCGCCCAGTTTAAGCGCGTGCCACCAAATGTCGGGACTGGTTCTGTGCAAACCCAGTTCTATGCGAACGCCACCTGTGCAAGTTACTTAGATAACATTGCAGCTAGCACTGCGAATCGCAATGTCCGACTTTCACCCTCTTGCGACTCATAGTAACAGGAAGCCGGCATCTGGTGTGCTTCCCTCATCCTTGCAACCTGCAAGCAAAGTTACCAATGATTGGTAAGTAAACATAATGGTGCAAAGCACTGAGGAGCTACCAACTACCCGGGACAGAGGGGATTGTGGGGGGCGGGGAGGTACTGGCCAGGCCGCGCTTGGAAGATTGTTTGCACATCGGGCTCTCAGCAGCACGTTGACACCCCGCTGACGCTGCTGTCTGCACCCCTTATCATAGCTTTTCAATGCAGCATTTCCGCACTTGCAATCGTTTTCGACATGCAAGCCTCAATACTAATGAAAATGCACATAAAATGCACCAACCCAGCAGCCATTCTAAAGACCACCCTTTACAACTACCCCCACCTGTTTCAGCCACACAGTCCATTTCAGTACTTTTACATGTTCCTGTCAATAAATGCGGAACGTGAAATAAAAAAAAATATTAATAAAATAAGGGATGCCAGACTTGCACGCCTCCATCCTAAAATGTGTGGGTACATGGTAATATTTGCCCTAAGTTATTGCGTGGCGCTGTGTATATACACCGGGGTGCCGCAAATTTGCGAGCTCCTATATCTGGCGATCGTTCAAACCGTGAAGGTGCAAGATAGCAGAGAAGAGCAAGTTACTTATCCGTGGTAACGTTCTTTTGATTGGATGTTCCTCCCACAGATTCCTCATCTTTTGATATATCCATATCCAGCTTTAGCTGCTTCGGAAATGTTTTCCAGCAGGGGGCGCTGCATGTCGATGCCTGTCAACTCAATGTCCCTCGCGGGCCTCTGTCTCGATGTCGACGTCATCACTGGTGCATGTAGCGCGCGCAGCGACCGTTGGCTTCAGTTCTGTTTTATGCATATTTTCAATATTCTTTCTGAGTGTACCTTACGCAAGACAGTGTTTCACCCTGAAAGAACTTAACCTTCAATAAAAGGACATTCTACTGCAGGGTAGGTTGGGTGGGGAGATGAGGAATACATGGGAGGAACATCCAATCGAAAGAACATTACCACTGGTAAGTAGCTTGTTCTTCGAATGGATTGTGATCTCCCACAAACTCCTAATCTTTTGATAGACTCCCAAAGTAGTGTTGCATTGTTGGAAGCAGGAGTAAGAATTTAGGAGTTTCTTATTGGCTTGTATGTACTGAATGTAACACCGCCTAACCAAATCCAGCTGCCCGGCAGTAATGCTTTGTAAATGTGTGAGCGGAGGATCATGTGGCTGCTGAACAAATATCCTGAATTGGGACTCCTCTCTGTAAAGCAGAGGAAGTTGCCATGTCTCTGGTCGAAAGAGCCCTTAGACCCTCAGGAGGATCTTTTCCAGATAATTTGTAGCATTCAGAAATTCCTAAAATACTCAACCTAGATAAGGTTTATTTTGTGACCGCAATACCCAATTTATGGCCTGTGTAACCAACGAAAAGTTGATCATCCTGTCTTAACTTAGACAACCTGGAAATGTAGAAGCTAAGTGCACGCCTTGGATCAAGTCTGTGTAATCTCTCCTCTTCCTTCCCAGGATGAAGTGGCGGATGAAAAGATGGTAGTATAATTTTTTTGAGTTACTTGAAAATCAGACACAGTGTTTGGTAAAAATGTGGGCTATCCTTAAGAAAATTGTGTAAGGAGGCTTGCAAGACAAGACTTGAAGTTCAGTCACCCTACGGGCTGATGTAAGAGCAACCAAAAGAATGGTTTTGAGAGTTAGCAACCTTAAAGGACAGGAATGAATAGGGTTAAAAGGAGTACACAAGAGAAATTTCAAAACTAAGTTGAGATCCCAAACCGGGACTTGAAAGGGGAGCGGAAGGGAACAAACCGATTTGTCAATCCCTTCAGAAATGGTATCATTAGTGGGATTTTGAAGGAAGATGCCTCTTCAGACGAGGCTTAAAAATAGACAGCGCTGCCAGATATCCTATAATTGTGCCATCCTGAAGCCCCAGATTCACAGGTGTAACAAGGTGTAACAAGAAGATAAAACCATAGGTGTGCTGCATGTAAAAGGGTCCATATTCTTGTCCCTGATCCCGCTGCAGAACATGTTCCAATGGCAGCGGTACAAGGATTTTGTTGCTGGCCTTCAGGCCAAAAGCAAAATCTCCATTACATCATCCAGGAGGCCCCAATCCTTATATCTCAACCTCTCAGAAACCATGCGTGAAGGTTGAGTATCTTGACCTCTGGATGGAGAACCTGACCGTCCTCTCACGAGAGAAGGTCCTCTCTTTGTGAAAGACATATTGGAGGGCAGATGGACATGTCAAGAAGGTCCGAGTACCACATCCTCATCTGGAACAATTAGGATCGTGGATTTCCCAAACTTTCTCAACCTCCTGATTACTTGAGAAATGACACAGACTGGAGGAAACGCGTATAGGAATGGAAACTCCCAGTCCACTACGAACGCATCCCTTAGAGCTCCTGTTGGGGGAAATTCCCTGGAGCAGTACAGCTCGCACTTCCAGTTGACACTGGTCATGAACAGATCCACTTGAGGGGTTCCCCAAAGTGAAAATATCTCTTGAAGGACTTCCTGAGCTAGTTCCCACTCGTGGGAGATTGTGCTCTGCCTTCTCAGACAGTGCGCTGCCTTGTTCTCCTCTCCAGCTAGGTGAACTGCTGATAGAGAGATTCCCTCTTTAATTGCCCAGAACTAGAGCTGCATTTCCTCTCTGCACTGTGGTAGTGGCCCTACGCCTCCTATCTTGTTGAGGTAGTACATGGCCACTGTGTTGTCCATCATTATCAGGATATTCTTTCCCTGTTGAGAGGGCAGAAAGGCCTTCAGAGCTAGTCTAATTGCCCTCATCTCCAAAATGTTGATGTGTAGTTTGGAGACCAATGACTGCTGATTGTCAGATGGTTGGCATTGTCATGAATGGCACTCTGTCAAGAGTGGCACAGGGTACCCAGGTAGGTTTTGGGTGGCTGTGCTGAAGTAAGGTAGCAGATAAGCACACACAGCAGGAAGTTCAACAAGAAAGAAGAGTTGGAAACTGTAGCTGTGAGCCAAAAGGGGCAAAAGATACAAAGGTACAAACAAACTGGATTCCCTCTTGGGGTGTATGCTGAAATGGGAAAGAGTGTTCCACGAACCTTAGGAAACTCCAGCCTTCTGCACAGATTGCTATAACAGAGACCCACGCTGTATACTCATGGCTGGGAACAACAGCAGTGGGTGTCTGTAACACTGAAAACGCGACAAGGGAAGGGGCAGAGGTTGCCTGCCGGAAACCAACAGGCAAGCTCTGTACAAAGGGGTTACATAAGACAAATGAGAAGACAAGAACAGATATATCCAGCGAAAAGGAAGACAATGAGCAATCTAGCAGAAGGAAATGAAGGAAAGGCAGTTAGACTGAAGTAGATAACCTAAGGTGGAGTACAGAGGACTCAAGGAAGAGAACAAGGGAGCAGCAGTCAGGAAAACAAAAGGGCTGCAATGTAGGAAGCAGGTCTGCAGTCAAGAGTGGGACTATGTGCAGGCAAACTGTAGTGGACTGCGGAGGACTGTAGTAGGCTGCAAGGCAGGGAGTCCAGAAGAACAGGACAGAGAGAGATTAGCTGTAGGCGACAGACAGAGAGCCCAAAAGAATAGGGCCGCGAGGTAGGGAGCCCAGAGGAGCTGGGCTGTAGGCAGCTAAGTGTAAAACAGGCTGTAAGGCAGAGGAGTGTAGCAAGCCGCAAGGCAGGGAGCCCAGAGGACAAGGGCTGTAGGCAGCGGAGGGAGACAGGCTGCAAGGAAGAAGCCCAGAGGACACGGGCTGTAGGCAGCGGAGGGAGCAGGCTGCAAGGAAGGAGCCCAGAGGACAAGGGCTGTAGGCAGCGAAGAGGTGCAGGCTGCAAGGTAGGGAGCCCAGAGGACAAGGGCTTGGAGACAGCAGAGGGTTGCAAGCTGCAAGGTAGGGAGCCCAGAGGACAAGGGCTGTAGGCAGCCGGAGTGAGGCAGGCTGCAGAGCAGGGAGCCCAGAAAGGGCACTGGATCAAAACAGGATAATGCAGCAACAGGAACAGCATACAAAGTAAAGGGTCAAGGCAAACAGGAGCGGGGAGAACTCAAGATGCAAGACACTGTGCTCCTGCAGGCAGCTGCTTATATACAGCCCTGCCCTGTTCTGAGGCAGGCTAATTGACAGCACCTGGAGCAGCACACCTGAAGACAATCTTCCTCCTCCCTCTCTGGTCCTGAGCAGGTGGAAGCAGCACTGTCCGCTAGGGCTTCTGGGGATTGTGGTCCCAATAACGATGAATGAGAATAGCCAGGAATTGAGGACTGTAGCAAGGTGCATTGTGGTAAATGTAGTTAGTTGAATAAAATAAGAAAGAACCAAAGTCGCGCAAATGGAAATTAAAGACCAAGGCGTGAATAGGAGTTGTTCAAAGAGTATTAGGAGGATAAATGAGTACCAAGTAGTCCATGATGGTTGCCAATGCGTGTGCCAGCGGCGCGGGCATGACAGGCATGTGCACCCCCCCTTAAGTTAGGCGTCCGCAACTACTCTTATCTCCGGCCATGGTTGACAAAAAGGTTCTCCCTTCAGAATGTTGTCCTTGCAGGCCCACCACAGAAGATCCTATGCGACTCTGCTCGGAACCTGAAAAAGGTCTGACATCCTGCCTGAGAGTTGGGATCATTGAGTCCTGAGAACCCCTTGGAGGGATCTCATTCTCAGGCGAGCCTCTGGAACCAGGAAATTGCAGGATGCCATGAGGCCTAGCAACCTCAAAAAGTGAAGGTTGGAAGACACTGGGGAACTCTGGAATTTGGTGACCATCAGCAGAATGTCTTGAGCCCCCACCTTGGGTGGCAAGGCCTTTCCTGAGGATGCATCTAGGACTGCCCCAATGAATTGGAGCCTTTGAGATGGTATCATGTGACAATTCCTGAAAATGAGGGAGAAGCCCAGTCTGTGGAGGGAGTGACAGGTGAAGCTGAGATGTTCCAGGACCTGTTCTGGAGAACAGGCCTTGATCAGACAATTGTCCAGGTAGTGGTAGACAGGAATCCCCCCTCTCCTGAGACTTGCTTCCACAACCGCCATCAAAATTATCCTGAGGCCTTTTTGGAAGGGGAACGCAGTAGCCCTGGGCTACTGTTTCCAATGCCCATGCATCTGAAGTAACACCCTGCCATTCTTGCAGATGCTGTGATAGTCTTGTGGGTTAAGGCCTCAGAGAGATTTTGAGGCAGCTGATGACGCAGCTGAGGGTCAAGCAGTCATTGCCTGGCCGATCTTAGCACCTCACCCCCATCCACCACGGGGGATTCTTCTCTGACCTCTTTGACTCGCCAGTCCTCTCGCTTTTCCAGCTGAGGAATAAAAGCGAAAAGTCCTGCCCCCCCAAGCTGTTCCACTGGGGCGAATTTGCAGTTGTCTGATTGCAGCACCAAGAGATTTGGGTGCCGCTTTGGAGGTCTGCAGCTTCTCACGGGTCCCGTCAGCTTTGCTGCCAAATAAATGTGTGCCATCAAAGGGCATGTTAAAAAGTCTTGATTGTACATCCGCAGAAACCCCAGACTTTCTTTCTTTTTATTATTTATTTTTATGATAGAACATTTTTACTAAGGATACACAACAATGCATGTCCCTCCATAGTATGGAAAGAAATAATAACTTCACCACAATTTATATAAAAGTCAACATTGGATGATTTGAAGATGTATCAAGGCTATACATAGATTAGGAAAAAAAGTAATTTTTAAGGATAAAACGGGGAAGGGGAGGGAACATAAAACATACAAAACAGACAAGACGTGAAGGAAAAGGGGGAAGGAAGCAGGGGAGGGATAGGATCAGGGTAATGATGTATATACAATTCTGATATTTTGTTAAACAGTATAGTTATCTAAGGCAAGAAAATTAATAACCATTTTACAATTTCGATTCATATTTGTGATACAATATAGGGGTTGAAACTTTACAGCCCTCTATTCTATGTATATTACATATGGAATTCCACCATATTTTATGGTTAATGAGATCAGATTTTTTCCAATTAGTAGTGATTACCTGGACTGCTGCTAAAATAAAAAGATCAAATAAATCAGATGAATGGAAATTGAAGTGGTGAAAGAGGGCACTATCCATGAATAGAAATTAAAAGTTAAAAGAATCATGTATTTTATAAATACATGTAATATTACGCTATACATTATCTCAGAAATTTCGAATAAATTTACATTTGACGAAAATGTGCTTGAAAGATCCTTCACCTTCATGACAGTTCCAACATTTGTTGTCTAAGGCTATATTAACCTTAAAAGGATTAGTGGGGGTAATAAAAAGTCTATGAAGGAAAAAGAAGAGAGTTTGGGTTAAACTAGCGGCACCAGTTATGGTAGGAGTCTTTTACCAAGAGGTCGGCCAGCCATGGTCCTCTAAAGTGGTTGAGCTGCCTTGTTTCCTTTCTTGTTGTGGTTTCTATTAAGGGTTCTGAATGGAGTAATTAATACATTCTTTATAGAAGTGAGAGGCTGACAGCTGACGATTGTACATATGATTATGTCTAATGGCAGTAGTTTGTCCGCAGGGTTGCAGCAGGAGCTGTAGATTATCTGTAATGGCAGTCATGAATAGTACGTATTGGTGACAAAACAAAATTCCATCTTGAATTCATTGAAGATTAGCGGTATACCTTGATTGAAAAGTTGTTTAACAAATTTAATTCCCTTAAGAATCCAACTTTTCCAAAAGATGACTTTACCATTAATCCTTATTAGCTTATTTAACCATATAAACGGTGGTATGGTCTTGAATGAATTTGGGGAGATAAGATACCTTCTGATCTGTTTGGCAGTGAATTTCACATTAGAGTGTTTGATAAATCTGTTGTTTGAATCAAAAGCATAACAATGAGCTAAAGAGAAAGGCCAGACCTTGTTGCTTTACTACGAGAACTCAAGTAGGAGTTAAAGATTCATCATTTTGATAAATACCAACCTTGTGCTTCTTTTAAAATAATAGCAGAGTGATATTTGGCAAAATCTGGAAAACATGTGCCTCCAGAATTGGCTTTTATCTTTAATTTACTAAGGGATATCCTATGTTTTTTCTTTCCCCATAGAAATTTAGCAAGGCATGAGTCAGCGTCTTTATAGAATTTACTGGGAATAGGGATTGGGAACATAAATAAAGCATACAGAATAACCAGGGAGATCATCATTTTAATTGATTGGAGACAGCCTCACCAGGCTAGAAATAAAGGGGACCATGACTTGAGAAGATTTTGAATTTTGGTCAAGATATTGTTGGTGTTTTCTTTAATGATATCTTTGATTGACGGAAACATTTGCAGTCCTAAGTATTTGATTTTCTTAGGGCACCATCTCAAGCCATTCGTTTGTACTAGATGTTTGTTACAGTGGATATTTAGGGGGATAATTTCGGATGTGTCTATGTTTAATTTGTATCCTGAGGCTAAAGAAAAATGTAATACAGAATCAAGTAAATTCTACAAACTGATATCGGGAATCTTAAGGAATAGAAGAATGTCATCTGCATAAGCTGCCAATGTGACGTTTAGATTTCCAAAGGTTACTCCTTGGATGCAGGGATGTATTCTAACAGTTTCTAAAAAGGGCTCCAAGCCCAAGGTAGATAACAGATGGGAGAGAGGACAACCTTGTTGTGTACCTCTGCCTAAAGGAAAGAATGGAGACATCTGACCATTTATAAAAATAGAGGTTTGGGGGTTAGAGCAAAGAATTTTAATCGTGGATATAAAAGTTTCATGCAACCCAGGACAGCGCAGAGCCTCAAATAGGTAGTCCCACTCGACTCTATCAAAAGCCTTTTCGGCCTCTAACGTGACAGCTGCATAAGGGTCTGTTGATGGGATAGTGATATTTAAAGCATTCAAAAAGATTCTAATATTGGATGCCGAGACTCTTTCTTTAACATAGCCAACCTGGTCTTGTTTAATTAGTTTGGGCATAAATGAGAGGAGTCTATTTGCTTGAATTTTTGCAAAGGTTTCACAATAAGCATTGATTAGGGCAATTGATCTATAGCTTTGTGGTAATTCTGGATCTTTGTTTGGTTTCGGGAATGTTAGGAGCATAGCTTCAATAAAGGTACCTTCAGATTTAGAATTAGAGATAAAATGAGAGAAAAGTTCTAATAGTTTGGGGGTAAGTATTGATTCAAAGTGTGCATAAAAGTCTATTGAGAATCCATCAGGTCCTGGCACTTTGCCTTTTTTGAGCCCCTGTATAGCTTTGATGATTTCATTTTGCGTTATGGGTGAATTAAGTGAGTCAGCATTGATAGTCAGATATTTGAGCGTGTATGTTTTAAAGGAAAGCAGCAATGTCCTGATTGTTGGGGGTAGATTCAGAGGAGTTTAGTTAATGATAAAAATTGCTGAAGACATTGATCATTTCTTTGTCAATACATTTTCTGGTGCCATTCGAGTCCTTTATTGCTGTGATTCTGCTTCGTTCTTTTTTGATTTTGAGATAGGAAGCTAGAGATTTACTTATCTTATTAGAAAATTGATATATTTTTATTTATATTTGAGCAGATTAGCGCAGCAATAGTCAGATGTAAGTTTATTGTATTTAAGTCTTAACTACAATATGTTAGATTGGATTTCCCGAGAATGGGTTAGAAAAATATTGTTTCTCAAGAGTTTTTAGTTTCCTTAGCGCTTCTTCAGATTCATGTCTTTCTTTATTTGCAACAAACGAAATTATTTCACCCCTGTGTACTGCTTTACAGCAGTCCATTATTTTGAGATAGATGTGTCTTCTTCTTTTGACCTCAAAATAATTTTGGGGGATTTTTGCTAGTATTAAGGTAAATTTTTCATCTTTTAGTAAGGCAGAATTAAATCTCCATTTATTTGATTTGGAAGCAGGATTGGTATTTCTTAATTTAACATGGACCGGGCCGTGATCAGACAGGGATATACAGTCTAAATTAGACTCTATTAAGTTAGCAGACAACGATTTAGCCAGGGACATATAATCTATTCTGGAGAAAGAATCATGGGGGCAGGAATGAAAGGTTTAGTCTATCTCTGACGGATGCTGTATTCTACAGGAATCAGTAAGGCCCATTTCAGATATAAAGTTCAGAAATTGATTGTGAGAGTTTACATTTTTTAAAAGAAACCTTGGACTTTCTGTCGAGAAATGGATCTACTATTTCATTGCAGTCTCCACATACGAAGTTTTGTATATTTGAACGTATCAAATGTACTTTAAGTGTTCTGCAGAATGCAGGGTCTGGCGCTTTTTGGGCCGTACACATTAAGAATTGAGTAATATGTGGAGTTAAAGAAGATATTCAAGAGGATTCATCTACCTGAGTCATCAGATTCTGAATTTATGATCTTACAATCAAACTTTTTATTCACCAAGATAATGACGCCATTTTTCTTACCCAGTGCAGCACTAGCAAAAATGTGCCTACCCATAGCTTCTTAAGTTTGGCCACTTCTAAGCATGAAAGGTGAGTTTCTTAGATGCATGCTATAGAAGGTTTGGTTCTATTTAGATAAGTGAGTACCTTTTGCCTTTTGATGGGATTATGAGGGCCTTTGACGTTCCAAGATGATATATTTACAGACATAAGAATAAGAAGGAATACAATATAAAGCTACAATAAAATGTCATTTGAATCATTGGAGAATACTAGTATGCACATTTCCAAGCAAATAAAGTAACAATTTTGAGTAGTCATGTATGGAACATTACCGTGGGGGGAAAAAAAGATGGGAAGGAGATACAAAAGGGCAAACGGGTGACAAACAACAACATGAAATAAAGTAACATTGAGAATGATGCTTAATAAACCAAAACAAGATGGCTAGCAGGAAACAGCCAAAACATTTTATGTTGAGATAATAAAAAAATGTTGAGGATGCTGAGCACGGCCGGCATTATGCCAAAAACAGGGCTCCACTCGTGTACAGAACATTGTTTGAGGAGTCAAAAAGAGTTATTTAGAATAAACGTTATGGAATATTTCAGTAGAAGAAGGGATCACAGTGTCCAAAACTTCCAATCTTTTTGATTGAATAAAATGTTTCAACCCTCCTGGATTGTCAAAAGTAGTGGTTTGGCCATTAAGCATTACCTTTAGGGTTGCAGGATGAACCTTTCCGTATCTGGCATTAATTTGTTTTAAAGCAGGTCTTAATAGAAGTAGTTATTTTCTTCTAGCAGCAGGAGAGTTTGCAACATCTTGGGATATGAAAGTATTGTTTCCATTCCAGGTAAGATGTTTGATCAGCTTAGCTTTTTTAATGATAAGCTGGACATGTTTAACATCCAAGAGAGCAAAGATGGGAGTTCTTGAGGCATTCCTGGTATTGGTAGGAGAGTGTGGTAGTCCAATTCTGTGAGCTCGCTGAATATTAAGTTGTAGGAAGGTGGTAGACATAGTAACTTGGAGTGCATGGTGATGAGGAATAGGCAGGTGTCTTCTCCCTCAAGTCCTTCAAGAAGGCCGACAGTGCAGAGGTTGTTTCTCCTATTCCTGTTTTCCAGGTTTTCTGAGTGCTTTTGAAGGTTTATAACCGTATCTTCTAATATTTCGACTCTGTTAGTGATATCTTCTGCATCACTCACTCTGCACTCTACTTTAGAAATCCTGGCGTCAAAAGCCGACCATTTGTCGTCTAACAGTTGCATCTTATTGTCAGTTGCTTCCATAAACGGTTTTAAGGCTCTGATTTCTGTTAAAATGGCGAGCATGGCAGGATCCATAGCTTCTTAAGGTGACAGCAAATCACTTTTTTGCCCCTTTAAGGTGGTGGAGTCTTTACCAAGGTTTTTCTTGGCTGTGCCCAAATTGTATTGTAAGGAGGTATTGAGTACACTGTACTCAGGTATTATATATACTTGAGAGAAATGTCTATTTGATATTGCATGCACCGTAAAAATTCAGGCTTTAAAAATTCAAACTGCTATATATTTGGACTATAGTAAAATTGTCTCTTTAAAAGTCGGCACAAGTATGTCAGAATGTCTGGCTATTGTAAGAAAGAAGTATCTCCACACCCTCAAAAAGCTCCAAAATTAGGTTTACCAGATTATAGTACTTTTTAATTTTTACATTTACAAATGTATATAGCGCTTAAGCCCACAGGCATCAAAGCGTGAACATAGACACAAATAACAAGAAATCACGGGACAAAAGCCAGATAAGAGCATTGTAGGAAGAGGATGGAGGCAACTCAAGCAAAGAGCAGATTCCTTGCCGTGGCGGCGCGCACAGGGAATGAGTGACCACTGCCTCTAGTTCGCTTAGCTCTGAGGCAAGTCAGTCTGAAGGTTCTGGCTGATATAGTAAAATAGGAGGCTTGTTGCAGCTTTGCGTACACTTTCAGATAACAAGGGGCCAGACCAAAGACACACTTGTGTATTAAAGTGTTCAGTTTAAACATGATTCTAGCTGATATTGGGAGCCAGTGAAGATATTTCCTGTGTCTCAAAACATGTTCTCTTTTAGGGACATTTGTTACAATGCCAACAGCATCATTGTTTAAGACCTGAAGCTTATGCAAATTCCTTTTGGTGGCACCACAGAGAAGAGCATTACAGTAGTCCAATCTAGGCATGATTACTGCTCTCGCAATTTGTAGGGGAAACATAAGGCCTCACTAGCCTCAGCAACCGCAGGTGATATTGACACTTCTTAATAATGCTATCCACCTAAGTGTCAGCTCCCAGGGATGCTTCGAAGAAGACACCAAGTGTTTTCACCTTTTCTTGCACCCTAATCTCATGTTCTATTCCTCGATGCTAAAGCTCAAGAAGCAAGGGTCTAACTTTTCTCGAGCCTGGGAGAACCAAAGATCAGAAACCCTGTCTTTGAGCTATTCAAACATAGCCATTTAGTGGTCACCCAATTCTTAACCAGATTATAAACCTTCTGGACTTTGTCTAGATCCAACAAGTAGTTACCCGTCAGTTCTTAAGGAGCTTCTTGTGTTCTGCGTAGCTCACAAACGCAATCCAATGAGTCTTCCAGTAATTCACATAGAGGGAGAATATATATATTGATCAGGGAGGGAGACAAGCAAGCACCTTGTAGTACACCACACGTGATCCTGAACTGTAGGGATGATGCTTTGTCCATGACCACACAGGACATTCGGTCACCTAGGAAAGATCTGAACCATGTGATGGTCTTACTGGCACATGCAGCATTGGTCTTTAAAACTGATAGGAGTCTATCACTGTATTGCATTGACTTATGTACATACCTGTGGCACTTATGTGAGTTCACTGGTATGCAGGTTTAAAATAGCACATTGCCTTTAAGAAATCCTTGTTGTCAGAAAAGAAGCTTCCATAAGCTTAACGGCACTCACGTCGCACATCAGCCGAGCAGGCTGACAGGAAATTCTGCTTTAGCTTTCACTGCAACGTGCTGCTTCACAGGCTGCACCTCTCTCCTATTTGGCGCTGTGCGAGATGGTGGGCTAATTCCCGGCTCTCTACTCCGTATCTTTCAAATGACAAAGTTCCTTTCTTAGGGGTCACCTGACATGCCTGGATTTTTCGTGGAACACTTCTGAAGGTACATGGAGTGTTTGAGGTGCTTGAGGAAGCTGGCAATCCGGCAGTCTGCAGTGCAGAAAACCCAGACTTTCTTAACCACAAAAATCGGTGCATTACAGTGCTAGCCTCCATAGCTCTGCTGATACTGTCTGCAGAGTCGAGACCAGTATGAAGTTACTTGCACATGGCGTCCTTCCCATCCCTAACAATATTAAAAAAACCTTCTCTTTCTTCACCTTCAGGGATACGTTCAGCTGCCTTTGCTATGCATTCCCATTGGGTAAAGGTAAATGTAAACCTAGCCAGTGCACATGTGGCATTTGCCGATTTAAGGGCCATACTCCCAGCAGAGAAGACTTTCTTTGTCATGGCATCATAGCCTTTGTCATCTCTGTATGGGGGAATGATTGGGTATGCAGTTTGTTTTGATGTAGAGTGGCGGCCTGTACCACCAGACTTTCTGGAGTGGGATGCTTGCTCGGATAAAAGGGGTCACTGCTTAAAGTCCTGTGTTTGCCTGTCAATAATTTATTTACCGCTGGAACTAATACCAGCATCTCCCAGTTGGAAATGACCCGCCTTTATAAGGCTACATGGAAGGGAAGAATAGGGTACTCCCGGGGTCCCTGATCTAAAATATCTGTTAGATCATCCTGCTCAAAATGTGGTTTAGGTCTACTCCATCCTAGATATTCAATTACTCTAGACATTAATTGTCTATACAACCCATCATCATGGTCTGAGGGATCTGGTCTTCCAAATAAAATTTTGGGAGAAGTGTCTATCCTGCTTGCGGTTTGCAGAGTCTCATATAGATCATTCATCCTTTATTAGTCTGATATCAGAGCCTCTGGAACACCTTGTATCCCATATTGCAACCCAAAGGATTGTGCCTCATTAAATGAAGGCTCATGCTCCTCATATATAGAAGAACGTGACTTAAAAATTCCTTTCTTGGTAGTGGAAGTAAAGAATCCCTAGTTTTTCAACCTCCTTCAATGATTTTGTCCCTTGCGTAGATGACGGTGTCAAAGTCTTCGACCACGTCAATGTTGAGGGCTTCAACAATTGTGGTGTTGAAGATTTTTTCGATAAGGGTGTTGTCTCTTTTGGCATTTTGATGACACTGAGATTTTTTCTTTCTAAGGTGTATCTTCTTGACTTCGAGAGAACCTTTGATATTTCTTGAGGAGTTTCCTCCTGGACACCAAAGCCCGAGGGCACACAGGGTTTGTCCTTTGCCCTTTCTTTGTCAGGTTTTCCCTCAATAGGGGCATGACTCTTACTCTTCTTCTTTGAGGGGGTTGAGGCCGCATTCTTGAAGACCTGAAGCATTTTCAGTCTGAATCTCTGACCTTCAGCCAGTGAGGCTGATTTCGTCAGGCAAGTAACCCGCTCAGGGTAGGAACTCAATGACGATGATGGTGACATGTTACGCCTTTTCTTCATACTTCGTGAAGATGACAACGAGTGGTTAGATGCACTTCTAGATCGAGATCGAGATCACTTTTTCGAAGGAGTCGTCGAAAGGAATTTGTTACCTACCTGCAGCTAATTTCCCTTGATGTTCCTTCAGGGCTTTCACTGTCATCGAAAGTGTGGATCCACACTCAGATGTTTTATGATCGGATCCCAAACACCACAGACATACCCGATGGAGATCTTTAAGAGACAGTTTCTCCAGCAGTTGTGGCATTTATTAAACCCCGAATTTGGGAGTCAATGATGCTGACAAAGATGTTATATTTTGCAGAATAACAGCAGGTTTAACCAAGGTACTGAGGTGCGCCAATCTTCTGAAGTGATAGCTCTCGTGGAAATGTTTTATTGAAGCCAGCCCTCACTGCAAGCACTATATGCACCAGTGATGATGTCGAAATCGAGATGGAGGCCCTCGAGGGACATCGAGTTGACAGGCATCGACACGCAGCAACCCCTGCCAGAAACATTTTCCGAAGGAGTTAAAGCTGGATATGGTTATATCAAAAGATGAGGAATACGTTGGAGGACACAATCCATTCGAAATGTGCCTTATGATATGGAACAGTCACCATCAAGAATGGTGCATACAAAAACGAAACCATTAGATGGTGCATTGAGCTTTAGACACTGGCAGGTTATGACTAGGTAGGGGATGAATTATGACAGGTAGTAAGCAGGCACAATGTGGTGGCAATAAAAGGCTTTATAAAGAAAAAAATCATAGCTGTGAAAAGCACCAGATGGAGCCATAAAGCAGTCTCATGGAAAGCAGTACCCGGACACGAGTAAATATCAAAACATAGGCGGAAGGTCAAACAAGGTCAACTGTTCAAATGGCAAGAGTAATCTTCAGATGCAGTCCATGGTGTTCACCCTACAAGTGCAGAGCCAGCTGGAACAATTATTATTACTTCTTATGGTTTGGAGGACTAGGTGCAAATTAGGATTGAGTGGGCAAATAGCCAGAAACACCGGCAGTCGAGCCCTGCCCTTTGCCCGTTAGATGCATTTTTCAGCCCAATTCAGAGGCTATTTCATTTTACGTGCTAATCTTTGCAGGAGGGGCCACCTAAAAGCTGACTGGGGGTCAGTATATTGCTATTGCATTGGCAGACAATAGATTTCCATCACAATACATGTGTTGCTGTGGCTGCTACGCTAATGATTCTTTAATTGTTGTTTTCTACTCTCCCTGGTGAATAATCTGATTGGCTCTTGCTCTTGCTGAAGATCTTCTTTTTGATTGGTACCCTGCTCTGAGCATCACGGCAGAGTACTGCCTTCTGCCTGCAAGATCCTCAATGTTGGAGGGCCTGTTCAAACTAGCGGGGGTGTAGTGCCACAGCTGAGAACCAGGCACTACTTACGTTTTCGTAATTTATGTGGGTATCAAACAAAACAACAGGTATTAGGTTTTGTCTGAGACCCATGGAAGGGGTAACGAGTCTGAGAACTCAATCAGTCTTTATTTAGGTCCGTGGCCCCCAGTCCTTCCCTCCCTCCCCTATATCCTTGGCAGCAAACAGTCACTCAGAGTCTCTGTACTGCCTGCACCTCTTCATCAGTCTTTACTGTCTTTCTTGGTTGTTGATGAATTCATCAGGCCAGGTCCTAGTGTTGTTCTACCTTGTCTCTCTTACCAAGTAACCCCAGGTGGCGCCTTTATTTATTTATTTTTTATTTACTTATTTACATCGCTCTGAAGCCCGCAGGCATCAGGGCGCACACAATTAGGCATAGACATACATAATTGACGGTACTATAGTTTGCTACCTCCAATTCCTACGTGTCAACTCGCTTTTATGTCTTCCGATGGGGGTTAAGACCTTGGGTGTTTTCAGGCTTTCGCACCTGCTGCTAATATCTATTCTCGACGGATACGTGGTGGTAACCTTAGACCTCTACACCCCTGTGTGATCATTCTTACGAATGCGTTATCACTTCCTACATCACCTCTCTGCGTCCTGCCTCGTCACTATCCTCCTCGTCCCTGCTTTCTTCCATCCTTCTTTCATACTTCCCATTTTCTCTTTCCTTCTGGATGCTCCATGTCCTGGATTTTTCTGATGGCGCTTTTGTGTGTGAGCGCTGTGAGATCGGCCTGTGATGAGGTAGGGACAGTGAGAACTACTGGATTCTCAGTTGTCCTCTGTTGGCAGCTGACTACCCTTATGGCTTGCTAGCCAAGGTGCCAACGTGCCAAAACAGGTGGTGCCTGTCACGGTCACTGACACACCGTGGCTGTCTTGCGCCCATCCCAAGATGCCGCCACTCCATGCCCTCATCCCAAGATGGTGGTGCGATGCTGGTTACATGTGACGTCATAACAATGATGGCTCACTGCACCTGAGGTTGTTCGCCAAGGTGTTCATTCTCTCCTTTTTAGTTTTGGCTATTAGGAGGCACTGCAAGTGATACCTTTAAGCCAAAATGATTGTAATTAAAATGAGAGCTTTTACATAAGAGCTCCATATAGGGGCTTTGATTGAGGGTCTCTAATTCTTTTCAATGCAGATGACATATGAGGATGGATTTGGGTTGTTTGGCTATGTGTCCCACGCAGTTAACGCCCATCCCTAAGTCAAATCCATATGATTTTTCACTCATTCCCGCCAATCTCCACCCAAAACCACACCCCTTTTGCACTCTTTGCCTGCATTCCCTGGAAGGAATAAGATTCCCTGGACAGTGGCCCCATCATCCCCCTTATCAGTGTGACGTGAACCCTGCATCCCTTTCTCAAGCCCAGGAGCCATTTCATGAAAGAGCTCCGGATTCCACTGCCTCTCCACGGATGCAGGCCATCTGTAGCCTTCGCCGGCTCTGGATGTGGAGTTAGTCTTACTCCTCCTAATCTCTTTTTATTTTGTAGTGCTTTTAAATACCATATATTGCACACAATGGGCCTCATTACAAGTATGCCGGCCAGGAAATAGCGGTGCCGGTCGCCCTGTACCGGCACCATTTTCCGGTCTGGCATACTCTGAGTTGCGTTGCTGCTAACACCGTCACCTACCATATCCGGCAACACTGTGACTGGAAACTATGGGAAAACACGCCGGCTGTGCCTGAGACACTGGCATGGCGTTAGTATGTGTGCATTCTGAGCACCACGTACAGGGAAACACTACATAGACATGCCGGTAGCACTGTTATTACCGCGCCGGAAACACAGACCAGGCGTTAACTAGAGTGTGCACACACAGCCCACAGGTGGCCCAAATCAGCCCGTGTGGCCACCATGAGCACTGCAAAAGCACAAAAGTACCCCTCCCACACCTCTTCAAACACTACCATGCTTGCAGCAGCAGTAACAGTACTGGAGGTCCTGCATGCAGGCCTACAACTTGCAGAGGCAGGTAGGCAGAGGATGCAGAAGAGACATGGAGGAGAAGGAGGGCCATCATGGTCCTGCAAAATAACAATGTCCAGCAGGTTGCAGTCTGCAGGCCGACACCTGTACCACGCATAAGGGCCACACCCTTCAACATGAGCCAAAACCAGATCCACACCCTGTACCGGCTAGACAGGGCCACCATCACATCCATAGTGGACATGATCCATAATGACCTTGTTAGCCTCATATAGATCTGTACTGCCACCCCCCCTGCTTGCTCAAGGTAGTGTCTGTGCTACACCTCCTTGCCACTGGCACCTACCAACACACTGTGGGTGAACTGCATGGGCTATCGCATCCCTGTTCCTCATGTGTCCTGTTTCAGGTTATGGATGCACTCCTGCAGCACGTGGCAGATCACATAGGCCTACCCAGAACAGCTGATCAGGTCAATGCCACGAACATAGCATTCCATGCACTTGCGGGCATGCCCAATGTGATAGGTGCATTGGACTGCACACATGTTGAGCTGATGACCAGGTATGCCATTGAGGCAGTGTACAGGAACAGAAAACTACACCACTCACTCAATGTGCAGATGGTGTGCAATGCCCGCCACCTCATCACCCACTGCTGTGCCAGATTCCTGTGTTCAATCCACGATTCCATGGTGCTGTGCAACTCCACGCTGTCAGGGTATCTGGCATGTCACAGCGTAGAGTGTACCTGGCTGTTGGGTGAGTCTATTTACCAAAGCATGTGCACTGTTGAATGGAGGGATGTCCAACACCTACCTGCAGTGCAAAGGCACTACATGTACCAGAATGCATCACACCAATGTACCAAAAACTAGCAGAAACACACTCAGCACAACCGACACCACGTGCAGCACAGACTAATCATTCTATTGCATCGCAACACCCCACCGCAAACCACTAGCGAACTGCACACCAAGTAACCAGGTCCCATGCCTGTTTCAAGCGCACATACACATATGCATGTGCCCTGACCTGTAAAAAATTAGCCAGACATATCTATGGCTGTGAGAAGAATTGTGTTCCACTGCGCTGTCCAACCTTAAATTTAGTCAATCCTTCATTAATAAAGGGCGGCACTGACAGGCTGCAATGAGGAGGGAAGTGGATACCTTCAAGCCCTACGAAGCTTTAAAAAATTGACAATCAGGTGAGTTTTCCCAAATGCGCCAGTGTCTAAATGATACTAGACAAAACTCTAAAGATAAAGGTTATGAACCACTTAAACAATTTCTTGTAAATGTGTTTATTTTACAATTGTCCAAAAATGAAAAGGCAAAGCCGACCCGTGTTTCAACCTTCACATTTTCAATGTCCTCCTCAGGGCTTTAGCCACAACAACAACAATAACATGATACAGTAAAAGATGATATAATGTAATCAGATATGCACACAGACCAGTGGCACACCATTGGTGGGTCACAACGTTGCAGAGTGCGGAAACAGTACATGGTGATCATGAAATTGAAAATAAAAGAGCCTAGGCAGGAGAGACAAAAACTAAAAAGCACAAAATATAAATCAGATATTTATCCATCTCTCTACATATCTTTGCTATCATTGTTCAATTCATCTTCCATACAGGTGGACTCATAACAATGAGCCATAACAGTACACAATAGTTCATATTCATATTCATATTCAAATACTACCATGAGCTGAAACCTATCCAGTATCCACCAACCATACATTGAATGAATAATGTCACTACATCTATAACTGAGAAGAGCATTAGTTAACTAAATCCACTACAAACTAATGTCCAAAGAAGGTATGTTAACCCTGCCAAATTGACAAATGACCCAAATAAAACTCTCACCTAATGGTGCACTCTGCCAAGGTTCAAGTGTAGATCACTATTCATCAATAAGTCTTTAAAATATCACAATTGTGATTCTGTAATACAATCAAGTTTTGAATCAGGCTTGAATTGTTTCTCAGCAGTCAAAGATTCTCCTTTAATATTCTCCATTCATCAAATGAAGGAGCCTTACCTAAAATGCTCTGCGCCACTATTTCAATTTGTCAAACACAATGGTTTCTGAGTAATCTTAAGAATACTTCCTTTTGAATACACCTCTTAGCTTATAGTGTCAGTCTAGAAAAATGGATACCTCTCATGATTGACGGCAAATGTATTTTGGTGGCCGTGGGCCAACCGTCTCATGCGCGATATGACAGACATATACGTTTCCAAGTTTGCCAATGAACGACCATTTTGATGTAACAAGGTTCACCATTTTGTTTTCTAACAATTGCTCATTGCTTTCTGTTCTTATTGCTTCGCAGCACATTTTCTGCTTACAGAGCTCGACTGTTAAACATTGTTGTCTGAACGTGAAAAGACAAGGCCGCAGGGCCGCGAGGCTAACAAGAGTTCGTTGAAACACAACGTTGGCAGCGCCAGGAAGGAATGCCCGGCTCCCTCCCGAATGTAGCTTTTAAGCAGAGCTGCAGGGCATTTAATCATTTCGCAGCTGCCAGCCAGTCTCGTTATATGGTAGAATATGTTAGAATAAAGCAGCTAAAAGTCTGAATTATGCTCTTCTTACGGCCCCCCTTTACTGAGCCCTGTAGAGCGTGTCGGCTCCCAGGACACAAATAGCACCTCATAGATAGCAAAGTCTGGAATGTGACTCTTCCCCCGTATGTAGCTCGCTTCCAAGAACAGAAGCACCGTGTTCTGTTCAACAACTAAAAGATGCCTCCGCACTTGCAAATTGCATATTGTTACTAGAATAGATATTTGAAGGTGTCATAATTGTCGAAAGTGTCCATCATCACACCGAGTTCAAAGAAACCCAATAAAGGGGGGTGTTAAACATGTCATAGCTGATTGTATGATATGCATTTTGTATATATGTAACTGATGTACGTAATTCACTCTCTTGCATCTCTCGAGGTCTAGAGATACACGTCGCGGGGCGTGAGACCGAGTTGGCCAACTGAGACTATTTGCTTTGCAATAAACCCTAGCTTTGGGAATACAACCTTGTGTCTGGCGTATCTATCGTGTGTGGTAACTTGCCTTGTTTCCATACACGTAAGGGGCCCCTAGGGCCCCTTTCAAGATGGCGCCCGAATAGGGGCCCTCCCCCACTTGTTCCATCGCATACATTGTAATTGAGTCAAGGCAGAGAACGGCAAGGACGGGACGATCAAGCCGGGATCAAGAGGTGTTTGGGGCGCCCTGTAGAAGTGATGAGAGATTCCTTTGCAGATCTGCACACATCTGATCCCTGATCAATGTACCGGCTAGAGAACACGTAGGCGAGGGTCCCGAAATGAGGCGGAAGCCAAGGAACGCAGACACAACGTCATTGGTTGCGTCAGTATACAGACGACTTGTGTCCGGAAGGACAAATTGATTTATTAGGTGAGTCATTCCCCGATTCAAAGTAATCCTGATATTGGTTGAGAGTTGACTTTGCAAAACGAATCAGGGGGAAGGTTGAAACATGCCTGGGGTATTGTCCACCCTAGTGGGGTTTTTCCGCTGTGGTAGACAATCTTTGGAAGATGGCCAAATTGCACCACCTGGGTGAACACCGGCATATGAGATGTATGTGAAGTATGGAGTGGGTGCAATAATATTCTGTGAGACTTGGCATAGGCAATCCAGAAAGCAACAAGACCATCAGTGGCCGATTAATGGTAGTTTTGAGATAGCGAGAATAGATAACTTGGAAAGGGTGTTGATAAGAAAGAAAGCGCATCCTGCAGCATTTGATATCATTAAGGACTGGAGAAGGGAAGCAATGCTCCGATTTAAAAGTAGAGCGAAGCATGCACGCAGGCATAAATCTAAAGGTGAAGTAGCGGAAGAAAAGGAAGTGGAGGAGTGGACTGAGAGTCTAAGGAGGTCAGGTAGATGTGACCAGTTGAATATAGAAAAAATATACCCACAACGAGAATTGCACATAGCAGATGAATTGATAGAAAACATATTGATCCATACAAAACAAGGCCCAAGATCAGAAGCGAGGCCAAACACGTCAGTAACTAGTGCCCAAACCCCGCCCGGAGCTCAAACTCTCCCTCCTGTAGCTCAAGCCCTCCCACAGCCACAGACCACGCATGTAACACTTCCTATTAGCCAACCAGGCCCACAGCCGACACTCCACGTTTCCGTTGTCCCATCCGCACCTCCCGCCTTAGATACAGACTTGGTACCGTCCGTCCCTCCCGGGGGTGAAATTGAAACCACGGGGGCGAGAGGCGGAACTGAACAAAGTAGATGCACGAGGGTAACTCGCAGTGCGATCAGCAAAGAAAGGAAGGTGGAATTGCAGCAACAGGCAGAGATGTATATAGACGTGAATGATGTGACGGCAGCATTGGCTTCGATGTATGACTTCCGAAGAAGCAACGAAAGACAGGTAGTGTTGGAATGCCTGGGTGAATATTTGGTGCAGAGATGGAAACAGTTAATTGGGAAATTACCACCGCAGCGATTGTTGGATTTGAATGCATTAGCACGCTGTAGGGAGAGGGATGAAGAAGTGAGAGAACATGTATATGGACTTTTTGAACTTAAAAATGAATTAGATAATGATTATGCTGAAATGTTTACTGCACCTGGGTACAGGGGTAAGGATATCGGGAGACATAGGAAGGAAGCTGTAGAGCCGTATATACAACGACGACATTCAATGTTGTCAGTGCAGAGGGACGACAAGTTGAAAGTATGTATACGAGAAGCGTTTAGATGGATGTCGGATCCCAGTATCCCCACAAGGGAGATACATGAGATATTTGATGAATATTCCATGCCCATGAAAAGAAAAGCACTGCAGTCGATGGCTGAACATTTACTAGACAAAGATATAAAAAATGACAAAGCCAGCCCACCCGAAATAATGGCAGTATGTAAGAGAGCACTAGAGCGAGGGACAGGAGAAACAGCCCTATCGCTTGATCTGGGAATATTGTTGCACATGAGAGAAGGGGGAGGGACAGTAAGTGGGGCATTTGCTATGAGAGAGGACCCACCTACCTTTGTGCCCAAAGTAGAGGTTCCCGCAGCGGGCAACATAGCGGCGCAGGTAACACCAGCCCATTATACCGCCCAATATGTGCATGTCCCCTTTTCCAGACAGGAGGTGAACAACATAAAGCAGACGATTCCCGATATAAGAAAGAATCCTGCAGGGTTTTACAAGGAAGTAGAGTCCTGCCTACAATCATCCGTGCTTACCATGGGTGACATAGACCTGATATTCCCAGTGATCCTACCAACAGACATATGGAAGCAAATAAGAAAGGTGGATGACATAACGACCTTTGGCGCCACATGGTCGGACTTGATAATAGAAGACAGGAACAAAGCTGTTGGAGGAACACCGGGACCGAACCTCGTAGCATTACCAGCACGCATAGTACAGAAATTAAAAGAAATTGTCCCAGAGAAAAGAATTCAATGGGACAAATTGACTGCATGCGTACAAGGCAAGGATGAGTTAGCTACAGATTATTTTAACAGGTTTGAAGAAGTATTTACAGACTTCAGTGGGCAGGATGTGAGCTTGGAAGCGGGGAAGAGGTTATTTGTTGACAAATGTGTGAGGGGGTTAAAACTTCCAATCCAGAACCTAATAATGACATCAGAGAGTGCATGGCAAGCAAAAACGCTGGGCGAAGTATTACACATGGCCCAATATTATGAGAACAGAGTGACTGTGTAGAAAGAAAAAGAGGAGAAGGATAGGGTAAATCTGAAGACACGGGTGCTACTACAGCAAGTAGCAGGACATAATAGAGGGAGAGGGAATGCACAAGGAAGGAGTGATTCGAATATGCATGGGGGACCAGTGGGACCAAATCAATGTGCGTATCGTAAGGAGGAAGGACACTGGCGAGCGCAATGTCCACATCTGCAGAATAGAAATGGGTCTGATCAGAGGAGACAGCACCGAGGGCACCAAGGAGCGAATGGTCCAAATAGGAATAGTATGCAGCAGCACCACAATAATGGAGGTAATCAAAACCAAGCCCAAAACCAAAGTGCCCCTAACCAGAGTCAGGGACAGCAAAACTAACAGTATGGAAACCAGAGTGGGGGAAATAGAGGGAAGAGTGGGAACGTTTTCGATACACAGCCAAACACGTATTACAGTAATAGTAATGATTACAAATCGGACGATGTGTTATTTCCCCAATAGGACAGCCCAGGACAGGGGTCGGAACCAGTGTCTATTCCCGTGAATCAGAGAGGACCCTACGTAGAAATGAGAGTCGGGAATGAGGAGCACCGCTTATTTGTAGATACAGGAGCGCAAAAGTGTTCAATAGACCATCACTTGGTTCCGGATATACCACTGTCAGGGCAAAAGAATGTTTCCGTAGGGTTCGCAGGTACACCAGTCATAAACCCAGTGTCCCAACCAGTCCCAGTTTCTATAGGACCATTCACTGAACATTGTCCATTCCTTTTAACAGAAAATTGTTGGGAGAACCTGTTGGGATTAAATTTGTTGAAAAAGTTAGGTTCCGTTATACATTGCACAGCAGACGGGGTGTTCCTAACGATTTGGCCACAAGATGCCCCTGTGTCAGAATTCATGTCTGAAACTTTACCAGGAGAACTAAGTAAAGTACCAACCTGTATATGGGCAATGCATGACAACGATGTAGGATGCTTGAAAATAGAGCCAGTAAAGATCATTTTGAAAGAGGGTGTTACACTACCGCAAATTCCTCAATACAGAATTTCGGCTGAAGTTGAAAAAGGATTGAAGAGTATTGTTACAGATTTGGTGAAATTCGGGGTGATTGAAGAAATTACAGGCAGTACATGCAACAGCCCGATTCTTCCAGTTTATAAAAAAGGAGGCAATGAAGTACCATACCGTTTCATAATTGATTTGCGCACGCTAAACAAGGTAGTAGATCCACAATTTCCTTTAGTGCCAGATGTCACTACAATATTCACAATGATACCTGTCTCAGCAGAATACTTTAGCGTTGTTGATCTAAAAAATGCGTTCTTTAGCATTCCGGTGGACAAGAACAGCAGATATTTGTTCGCTTACATTAGGAGGACGATAATTTACATTCACGCGGATTCCGCAAGGTTACACGGAAAGTCTGAGTATTTACAGTAGAGCATTGAAAGAGCAGCTAGACATGTAGAATTACCAGTGGGTTGCGTAATCTTGCAATACATAGACGATCTATTATTAGCTGCTGACACAGAGGAGTTTTGTAAAGAAAGCACTGTATTACTACTATCACACCTAGCGGCACATGGCCATAAAGCTAGTTTGAAGAAATTTCAATATAATCGAAAGGAGGTAACTTATTTGGGCTACCTACTTTAGAAAGAGGGGAGAAGGCTAACGCCAGAACGCATAGAAAGTATTTCTTTATGCCTATTCCAAAGACACAAAAAGGAGTCAGAGCCATAATAGGCATGGCTTCATATTGCCGACAATGGATCGGTAATTTTGCGTTAATTGTGAAACCGATGGTGAATTTGACTAGAAAGGATGCGGTTATACCTCTACAGTGGGATGAGGAATGTCAGAGAGTGTTTGATCAATTGAAAACTGCATTATGTTCTGCTCCAGTTTTGGGCACACCAAATTATGAAAAGGTTTTTAGACTGGTTGTGTGAAAGTGAAGGATGTGCATTGGCTGTTTTAACACAGGAACAAGGTAGAGGAAATAGGCCATGCGGCTATTTTTCTTCTGCGCTGGACCCTGTAGCGCGCACTGCCACAATGTTTGCGATCTGTCGCGGCGACTGCTGCGTCAGTGAAACAAACGGAAGGGATGGTATTGGGGCATACTTTAATTCTGATGGTGCCACATGCCATAGACGTTCTATTAAATAGAACACAGACGCAACACCTCAGTTCTGCCAGACTATGATATGAGCTCATCTTGTTTGCACCCCACATCCAAATTATGAGGTGTAGCGCATTGCATCCTGCAGAATTAATGCCACTGCCCATGAAAGAAATTGGTGACAACGAATCACCACCCCATGATTGCCTAATGGTCACTGAGGAAGAAACCAAGGGGAGAGTTAATTTAAGTGATACCCCACAGAAAGAGCCAGATGGAGAGTTATTTTGTGACGGCTCTTGTTTTAAATTACCTGATGGCACAACAACTGCCGCCTACGCTATCACTACCCTAGAGAGCGTTGTAGAAAGCAAAAGAATCCCCTACAACTCGGCACAAGCTACAGAGATAATAGCATTGACCAGAGCCTGCGAGATTTCTGAAAATTTGAATGTGAATTTATATACTGACAGTCAGTATGCTTTTGGGGTGGTTCATAACTTTGGTCGACTCTGGGCTGAGAGAGGGTTTTTGACATCACATGGTGCCAGAATTCAACATGGCCCTTTGATTGTACGATTGCTGTCTGCACTCACGTTTCCAAAACGCCTAGCAATAGTCAAATGCGAGGGACATAAAAAGGTAACATGCAAAGTAGTAGAGGGAAACGCGTTTGCAGACAGAATTGCGAAACAAACTGCCACTAATTTAAATACTAAAATGATGACGGTTCAGACTGAGGAAGTACCCTGTATGATAGAAAATGGATTTGCCACTGTCAAAGAAATGCAGGCCGAAGCCATGGCCGATGAAATACAAGGGTGGGCAGAGGGCTCTGCTGAGTTAGATCTGGCGGGTTGTTGGGTGGACAAGGGAACTAGAAACTGGATGTTGCCAGATTCTTATGTGACTGCAATAGTCACAATGGCCCACAGCCCTACTCACATCTGTGTGAAAAAGATAATACAGCACCTATCTACAGTATGGCAGAATGTAAACATGAAGAAGAATGCAGAGAGGTTGGTGCAGAACTGTATCACGTGTTTTCAACACAATCTAGGAAAGGGAACAGTGACTCCAATAGGCAGTTTTGGCCCGCCCTCTATGCCTTTTGAGGTAATCCATTTTGATTTCATAGAGATGGAGAGATGCCAAAATGTGAAATATGTCTGTGATCTGTGCATTCAGCAAGTGGGTGGAGGCATATCCCTTAAAAGACTGCACAGCAATGAGCACGGCAAAAGTAATGCTTAAAGAATATTTTTCCCGTTTTGGCTTGCCCCGTGTCCTATGGTCAGATAATGGTCCACATTTTGTGGGCGCAGTGGTGTTACAGATATGTGCGGGTCTTCAGATTGATAAGAGATTCCATAGTTCAAGGCATTCGAGTTCGGCCGGTCTTGTGGTGAGGCACAACGGGATTCTCAAGTCAAAAATAAGCAAGATATGTGCAGGAAGCAAGTTGAGTTGGGTGGAGGCATTACCAATAGCGCTATTATGCATGCGTACGTCTGTACAGGCTAAAACTGGGCTCTCCCCGTACGAAATCGTAATGGGGAGGCCGGAAAAGGTTTGGTGCGCACCTCAGCCAAAACGACTTAGAGAGGTAGAACATCCTGTGCTTAGTACTTATTGTGGCCTTTTAATGCAGAAATTGCGTTTGATTCATCAGCAGGTGCAGGAGCCTTTACCAGTGAGATACACTGGTCCGGGGCACGCGCTGGAGCCAGGCGACTGGGCACTGCTAAACATTTTTGAAAGAAATTCATTGTTAGCACCCAGGTGGCGCGGCCCCTATCAAGTACTCTTGGCAACGCAGACGGCGATACGGGTGGATGGATGGAAGTCGTGGATCCATGCCACCCATGCCAAAAAGATTCCAACTTCACTGAAAGACTTGCCTGACCCAGACGACCGGAAAGAGACAGCGGTCCCAGAAACAAAAGAAACTGTTTCCAGTAAGCCGCCACCAAATCTGCCTGAGCGAGAAGTGAAACTCGAAACAAAGCCTGAGACGATTGCCAAAAAGGGAGAAGGGCAAAGAGTGCCCCAACGTTGCCCAGCAGAATCTACATCACTGTTGGCAGACACAAAATCTGCATTGCATATACCTGCAGACACTAAACGTGTACCCCTTTGGCACCCACCAGCACTTGCCAGCACGCCAAAGACCGAATCTGCATCACTGGCGCGGCGCACACCAGCACCTGCAATAGCGCCACAGGCTGACTTTGAGCCTGGATCTGGAAGTGCACCGGCACTGTTCACGGATCACACAATACCAGGAGTGAGGCGATATGATTTGCGGCCTCAAAAGACAAAGTGATCAACAGTTCTTTGATGTTTATGTCAACCTCTGGTTCCGCGGTTCCGCTCATGGACGGAGAAGGAACTAGAGGTGTAGAGGAGAGAAGCGTGAGAATTGTGCAAGTCGGACAATTCAAGACTCGCGGCTCCTCGCTGAGATCATAAAAAGTACATGTGTCCTGAACCAGAGCGGTCAAGCTGGGCACACATGGTACTAAGGCAATAGATAGCTGATCAAAAGTCCTCTGAGCAGTATGAGAAAGGACAAGTGATCTTGCCTAAAATAAGTAAGCAAATCCAGGCTATAAAGGACTGGCAGAACTGAACTGTGACAATTCCGTTGAACTTATTGACATCAGAGCAAGTGCAGCGAAAAGAGATATCCACGACGAACTCTAATAATGAAGAAGAAGGACGATGAGAAACATGTCGCACCGGCTCCAGCCTCCTCCTGCACCGCTGCTGAGAATGAGTTAATTGTAAAGATTGTAAGCTTAAGAAAAACGCATGGTAAAAAGAATTGTATGCTGGCACTGACAATAATTATGTGCTTTATGAGTGTGGTAGCACCAATAACGACAGCCGTAGTATTATGGTATGTGGAATCGATACACCCATTGGGAATGTTTTTACCAATAGTTAATATATCCACTACTGAAAGCCCGGTTCAGGTGATTACTTATACCTTGTCCCCAATGGAAGAAAGACACAGGGAAGGGTATGGGAACAATACGTTGTTATTGATTATAAATATGACACATGCAATTCTAAAGAAAACAAATTGCTGGGTATGTGCCCATTTACCGCAGCATGCTGGAAAAGGAATAGGGTGGTATGTACAGCCATTACCATTAAGTTCTGCATGTAGTGCATCTTTAAGTGCAATGTTCTATGAGAAATGAAATAAGAGCAGTACGGGTCAATTAGACAGAACAAACATGAATGTGTTTGAGGAAATAATTATGAGGCCTGTGGGTTGTTCCATATTCCATAAAGCACAAGTGATGACCCCAGAGCCTACGAGGAAAAGTACACGAAAAATAACACGACAAAATAGACAAGATAGATTGTCCCCACCAGTTAAAACATCTGTGATGACGTTTCGTGTAAGAACAGACGGGAACAAAGATGCAGTTCCCCCTTCTTACACGGTGAATTATAACCCAAGAACTGTCCCTTTTTGTCTAAAAAAGAAAGGCTCCTATTCAGTCGGAACATTTACTGGATGCATGAATACAGTGGTATTAAAATGGGAAATAGAACCAGTATATGTGGGAGATCCAGTTTATTTTATATGTGGAGAGAAAGCATATCCTTGGTTGCCCAGAAACTGGGGAGGTACATGTTACCTAGGTCTACTGTTCCCAGGAGTGTTCCTCTTAGAAACACCAGTCATGGCCAGACTATCCAGATCTAGAGCCAAAAGGAGTAGCAAAGGCGTTCTGATAGCGACTGACGTAGCAAAAACATTCATTCCATTTTTGTCCCAAATAGTGAACTCCTATAACATAAGGCAGCTGTCCAGAATACTAAAAAATACCATAAACACAACGACAGATATACTATTTAACATGACGTTGGAAGAAAAAGGAATCAGGTTAATGACGCTGCAAAATAGAATGGCTCTCAATGTGATCCTGGTTGATCGTGGTGGAATTTGCAAGATAGTGGGATCAGCGTGTTGTGTATTTGTAGATGACTATTCCCCTACGATTTTTGAAGTAATAAAGAAAATGCATGTCCTAAGCTCCGAACTCCCTACTGGAGAAGGAGGCTGGGGAATAGAGTCCTGGTTTTGGGGAATATTGCATTCTTGGGGATGGAAGTTGATCTCGATATTAGTAGTGGTGTTTGGAATATTCATAACGTGCTGTTGTTGCATACACTGCTTACCGATAGTTTGCACTGAGGTAACTGAGGGATGTACGAAGGGGTGTATGCATATGATGACAAGAAGAAAACAAACTTATGGTCGGGTTGACCAAGACACAAATGAGATGAAAACAGTGAAAGAATTAATGGCTATAGATATTAATGAAGATGATGATGCTTACAAAAGCATGCAAAATTCAGACATAAGTACTTCAGACTTATCGTCATCAGAGGAGGATACAATGAATGAATGAGACGTTTCGCATACGGCCAAAGGAGGGTTTGTCAGTCTAGAAAAATGGATACCTCTCATGATTGACGGCAAACGTAATTTGGTGGCCGTGGGCCAACCGTCTCATGCACGATATGACAGACATATAGGTTTCTGAGTTTGCCAATGAACGACCATTTTGATGTAACAAGGATCGCCATTTTGTTTTCTAACAATTGCTCATTTCTTTCTGTTCTTATTGCTTCGCTGCACATTTTCTGCTTACACATCTCGACTGTTAAACATTGTTGTCTGAACGTAAAAGGACAAGGCCGCAGGGCCGCGAGGCTAACAAGAGTTTGTTGAAACACAACGTAGGCAGCGCCAGGAAGGAATGCCCGGCTCCCTCCCGAATGTAGCCTTGAAGCAGAGCTGCAGGGCATTTAATCATTTCGCAGCTGCCAGCCAGTCTCGTTATATGGTAGAATATGTTAGAATAAAGCAGCTAAAAGCCTGAATTATGCTCTTCTTACGGCCCCCCTCTACTGAGCCCTGTAGAGCGTGTCGGCTCCCAGGACACTAATAGCACCTCATAGATAGCAAGGTCTGGAATGTGACTCTTCCCCCGTATGTAGCTTGCTTCCAAGAACAGAAGCACTGTGTTCTGTTCAACAACTAAAAGATGCCTCTGCACTTGCAAATAGCATATTGTTACTAGAATAGATATTTGAAGGTGTCATAATTGTCGAAAGTTTCCATCATTACACCGAGTTCAAAGAAACCCAATAAAGGGGGGTGTTAAACATGTCATAGCTGATTGTATGATATGCATTTTGTATATATGTAATTGATGTACGTAATTCACTCTCTTGCGTCCCTCGAGGTCTAGAGATACACGTCGCGGGGCGTGAGACTGAGTTGGACAACTGAGACTATTTGCTTTGCAATAAACCCTAGCTTTGGGAATACAACCTTGTGTCTGGCGTATCTATCGTGTGTGGTGACTTGCCTTGTTTCCATAGACGTAAGGGACCCCTAGGGGCCCCTTTCAATTGGGGGAATCTTCTAAAAGAGAAACGTTTTTTCTTTATTTTTATTTTTCTGTATCCAGGTTTATTGAAAAGGAAGTATTGCATGTGGCTGCGCTGGTGGTGGTGGTACAGCAGCAGCTGATTCTGCCTGGATGGGTGCATCTGGGGTGACTGGTGCTGCCTGCACATGTGCAGTTCGGGTGACCGGTGCTGCCTGGATGGGTGCACCTGGGGTGACCAGTGCTGCCTCAATGGGTGCAGCTGGGGTGACCGGTGCTGCCTCATCGGGTGCAGCTAGGGTGAAAATGGCAGTTGTGCCTGTTGAGGCTGTGGTGTCCTGGGTGGAGGTGTAGGTGGTGGTCCGTGGTGTCCTGCGGTGTCAACGGCTGGTGTCCCTTGAGGAGCTTCACTGGGCCTTTTCATTGTCCGATGATGTGCCAAAGGGAGTCAGAAAGGCAGGTTGTCAGTGAACAATGTGGATTGATGAGACAGAGATACATGCATTATGTTGGTTGTGGCGGTGCTGTGTTAGGGACGTGGCATGGTGCACACATGCCTGTGTCATGCGTACTGTGCGGGAGGATGTGTGATGTTCGTACATGGTAGAGTAGTGTGCTGGGGATACTGCTGTGGTGTACTGCCAATTGCTGGGTACGGTGTTAGGGGTGGGCCCTTCATGGTAGAGTAGTAAGCTGTGGGATGTTGGGGTGGGGAGGGGTGTGGTATGGATGGGGTCAGCATGTGCCTGCTGCCTGTAGCAGTTACAGGGTAAGTTGAGCATTTATGCTCATGGGTCTGGCTGGCTGCGACGAGGAGGTCACATGTTGCCTTTGTGTGTGACTGTGGTCATTTGTGAGTGGAGATGGGGCTTAGCACTATTGTGACTTTGTGTCAGGGGAAGCAAGGCGGGCACACATGCATTGAGCTGTGGCAGGGTGATGTGTGTCTGTGTGGAAGCAGAAGCATGTTCTGTTGGCAGTACTGTGTGCCTATGCTGTGTTCTAGGTGTATAAGTGGTATGGGTCATGTTTTGGGGCCCAGGGTGTATGTCGGTTTATCCACCTAGGTTGGGAAGGCACGCAGGTTTTTTTTGTGGTGTTGTGGACGATGCAATTGACATTCATGTCATATGTTGATATAGTAGTGGGTGCAGGATGGACAGGGAGGTTGACATTACATTGGGGTTACGTGTACTCACCAGCCTCTTCAGGTTTCCCTTCAATGGCCTCGTGGGGCAGCACACTCCCAGGGAGCAGGCGTTTAGGGAATGTGCTCACAGCACCTGTAGCCATGCCCTGGCTGCACTGGGCCAATAGGAAGTTGCGTACTGACAATCTTAGGTCATCCCACCGCTTGTGGGAGTCTCGCACTTCATGGTGGGGTTGTGCCCACTGCAGAGACCTTCTGGGCCACCTCCTCCCAGATGCTCTTCTTGCGCAGTTGTGCCGGCCTGCGCTGGTCGTTGGAGAAGAGCTCTGCAGCATGCTGGACAATGGTGTCCCCTAGCATGTTCCATTCATCCTCACTGAAGCATGGCTTCCGCTTTCGGTTCTCACAGACTCTTTATGTCATGGTCCCAGTGGAGTTTGTGTGGTCAGGAGGGGTGGATGTTGCAAGTGCCTTAGAATTGCAATGGATTGTGTTTTTATTATGGTCACCAGCCAATTTACTGTTCTGGCGATCATTTTATTTGTGGCCATGGTATTTGCGGGATCGCTATTAACAGTGCCAGTGGTTCTGGGGCGTGTATCACCAGATTCGGAGGCACCGGCTCCGAGGAAGACGGTGTTGGCATTTTTGGGGGGTTTTGCTGGTGTGTCTGTGATGCCAGAAAGCACATGCACGACAACACATAATCATCCGGAGATTCTGGCATCACAGGTTGCCAAAAGGGTGGCACTGGCATGCCGGAACCTGGGATTACTTACCAGCATACTTGTAATGAGGCCCGATATCTTCTGGAATAAGCAGTGTCCACAAAACGTGCATCTGTTTTTTAGCCTGGAATCTAGTCCTTATTTCCAGCTTCTTCTGCCAAATGGAGCAGCTTGTCCCATCAATATTATGTAGCTATGTTTTGTTGGCACTTGCTGTGGAGCGGCCACACTGGCTGCCCTGATTAGAGGTGTGTGACACTCCTATGTGACTGTGTTAAACACGGGTAGCTGCAGCTTTTGAATTTGTGCCCAATCATTCCTCGCTAGTGAGCCATCTCGAATTCAACCAAACGTGCAAAGGTAAGGCCAGTCTCTGTCGTTAAATGGAGAATGTTAATGTCAAATTGCATGCCGGAAAATGCTTTCATTTATATGTGCTTAACCATTATCCCTCTTTCTGCCAATTGTGCTACTTTGCAGTGGGTGCCTGAAAAGTGCTAAATCCGTCCTTTTATCCAAGGGTCTCATTATGAATGTGCTTTGGCCATCGGCAGCTTGGCCAGTCCGCATTATGTAGCTAAGCTTGTTTGGGACTTGCTGTGGATGTCCACGGCTGTATTTGGGTTGTTTGATGGAAGTTTAAACATTTGCGGTGGAATTGACTGTAGCCAATTTTGCTGAAAATCTGTTTTCACTTTGTCAAAACAACCCAAATCGTGCCATACCCTCAACACCCGACCTCCTTCCCCTGCTTACCTTTTTTCTATCCGCCGCCTCCACCGCTCTACCTGCACCCCTGCGGCTTCGGATCTGTCTCTCTAATGTGGGTCGGATCCGACGCCCCAGGGTCCCTTTTTCTCTAGAAAAGAAAAGCTTTAAGCGGTCAGGTGTGGGGGACACCCCTGCAACTCCCGCTGACATTATAGTGAAAAAGGATGCGGGGGTCACCCACGGAGCCTCCGCTCCACTTGTTCGAATGGGAGATTTAATCGCAATGACCGTATTTGATCAAATCTTCAATCAAATCTCTCATTCGAACAATTGTTTTCGGTCAACTTGGCTAATACCCCACGGCAAGTGCCAAACAAACCACAGATAGGGCTGTGTTTCCGTTTCGGCACTGATAATATTGACTATTACTCCACTGATCACAATGTCTATTGGAGCCGTATCATTGCGCTCGTTTTCCATGTTCTGTTTTGGCTATTTTCCTTGAGTGATGGCTAGTATTTCAAGCTTTTCTCCTGGAAGAAGGCTGTTGTTCTTCTGCTGGACATACCAATGACGAGCATTTGAGAACAAATGATCAAAGAAGGAAAGTACTACTTAAATCGTGTTGTGTTTCCTTTTTACAGGAATTAAGTGTTTAACTTAAAGTAACCCATTACAGTGAAAACATACGCTGCACTGTAAAACACACCAGGTACATTCACATACATACATACATGTTCTCCTTTTTACATATAAAATTTTATAAAATATTTCACAAATACATGCATCTGTCTTTATTTTGAATTAGTCTGAGGCACAGTGAAGAAGCCCTATTTCCCTCTCATGTGATGAGGTCGATAGTGAACCCCAAGTGTTTGTGGGGTTACGTGCACGTATCGCTTTGCGGCGTGTGGCCGGGAATCTGTTAACCAAGCAACTTTAATCTTTTAGGTGTATGTTTATGCGATCATTAGCTTAGCTAGCCAATAACTACATTCAGTGGCAGCTGGTTTTGTCCCAAAAGTTTCCTCCAAGACCCTTGGATGCTGGTAACTAGAATATATTTATTTATTTTATTTTAATGTGCATGCGTAAGGCGCTTGTACATCAAGAAAATTGTGTTTGAAAGCGCCCACAGGACAACAGGGAGGGGACATGGGAATGAGAATAAATACAACAATGAAAGATAGAGGCGGATCTACTAGGCCTTGTGAGCATTCAGAATGTAAAAGTGCAGAGGGAGAGAAAGGATGAGGGAGTGGGGAGAGCGGGGTAAGTGCTAGGTGTGACAAAGGAACTACTAGGGAGTGAGCAGCTTTAAGTGCCTAGATTGAGTGGTCTACCGCCAATAAATAGGTAAGTGTAGGCCTGTGGTGGCATAGGCCAGTGGGTGCCTAGGCAAAGTGCTTGAATGGGTGGATGCGATTGGGTGTGGGAGGCCAGGACCCAGGAGGACATATAAAGGGCCCTGGTCACCAATATCAGCAACTGTGGGATTTAACAGAGGAGGGAGGGTGGGAAGGAGATGGTAAAAAGGAAAGTCTTGAGAAGTTTCCAGAATTTGAGCAGATCCGGCTCAAGGCGAAGAGGAAGAGGGAGGCTGTGCCATAGGAGGGAGCCTGCTGAGGAAAGAGATTGTCCACCAGCTCGCTGTTTAGTGAAGCGCTTGACACACAGAGAGTTGGGGCCGTTGTACCGTAAAGATCTGGAAGAAGAGTATTTAGTGAGAGCAAGTTGTAGATAGCGTGGTCCCCGGCCCCAAACAGCCTTGTGGATAATGCAGAGGGATTTGAATTTGATCCTTGCACCAACCAGGAGCCAGTCGAGAGTGTTCAGCCTGGAGGGATGCTGTCCCTGGGCTTGAGGTCAAGGATAAGTCTCATAGCCCTATTCTGGGTTAGCTGGGGGGGGTTGTAAAGAAGAGGAATGATTAAGCAAAAGGCTATAGCAGTAGTCCAGCCTAGAAAGAACCAGAGCTCTGGAGACATTGAACTTCTGGGGGGAAAGTGGGGAAAGGAAGAATTCCTTTGTGGAGGTGGAGTTGAAAAAATGGGACTTCTTGGCAAGGTCCTGAATTTGAGAGAGGAAGGAAAGGAGTCGAAGTTGACTCCAATACATTCTTCTTTCTCCAAACAGTACTTTTATAGCTTTAATATTGGTTGGTGTTTGAATTCCACCTATAAATCAAAGCTATTACATTGGAGTACAGCTAGAATGGAGATGACATATGAGGAGGGGAAAAACACACCCATAGACTGACCATGGCCATTCTAATGCTTCTGATCATTCCCACCCATGATTTACCACCCCACCCTGCACAAAACACATCCTCCTAGAATCTGTTTAAGCTACCTCTGTCAAGTAGACCGTTTTATTTTTAGGCAGTCTGCTGAGATTTAATGTCTTAATTGCAGCTGTAAATGAACCACCTGTTTAAAAAACATGTCTTGCCCAAGTTTTTCTACAGCAACTAAAGGCCTGCAAAATCCTATGGCTGATGAGTAGCATCATGGCAGTGCCTCTCTCTCTCAGTGCACTGTCACTCTCTCTCTCTGCGCTGTCACTCTCTCTTGTTGCATGCGCTGTCACACTCTCTCTCAGTTTGCTGACACACTCTCCCTGTGCTGTCACATTTCCTCTGTCGCTCTCTGTGTGCGCTGTTAATCTCTGTGTACGCTGTTGCGCCGTCTGTGCGCTGCTACTTTCTCTCTGCGCTGTCACACTCTCTCTCAGTTTGCTGACACACTCTCCCTGTGCTGTCACATTTCCTCTGTCGCTCTCTGTGAGCGCTGTTAATCTCTGTGTACGCTGTTGCTCCATTTGCACACTGCTATTTTCTCTCTGCACTGTCACTCTCACCTTACGCTGTCTCTTACTGCACCCTTACTCCTTGCGCCCTTACCCTCCCCCTCACTGTAGGAGCCTTGAAGATAACCCCTATAGCACCCTCATTTCATCTTCTCCATCCAACTCTCACCTTACCTCGCAGCCCTTGCTTTGTTATTTCATCCTTCATCTCACACCTTTGCTTTTTGTCTTACCCGCCCACATTCACCCTTCCTCGCTCATGTTGCCTCTTGCTCATCATTGATGGCACCCTCCCACAATAGCTTCCACCTTTTCTCTATGCCCCCTTTCATTCTTTTCCATACCTGCATCCCTTCTCACATCCTCCCTTAAAACTTTGCACTTTCTTCCTTTCACCTTAGTGCTTATAAATGCAGAATGCAAAGAGAAGCAGTAAACGCCCACACTATTGGCTTTGACAATGCTTGCTTAAGGAGTCACAGGGAGTGCCTCGGTGTGTCACAATGCTCCAGGTAGCTGCCCTGCCTGCACCTGCTGCTCGGGTCCTTCAGTCCTGCTTCCTTGATGTTCTGCATGTGCATCACTCCCTTCTTCCGCACTCCTCCTGTGGCCCGGCATGTCCTCTCCTTTTTGTTCCGTCCTGCTCGTTCTTATGCTGCCCTCCTCTGTTCTTCCTGCCTCTCCAGTTAATCCCCTTCTTCTGCCTCCAGCCTTCTACAGCCATCAGCTGCCTCCAGTGTTCTTCTGCTTCAGTGAGCCTGCTTGCAAGACGCCGCCATTACACTTTGCAGTGTCCACAGGGTTTTGCCTCTTGACCTTTCCCAAGGGATCAACTGTCCCTTAGGTTACCTGGGTTAATATACAGGCAGAGGCCAAATTGGCTTCTGGGATTAGCCACCCTTATCTACAAGACACTCTCACCAGAAGCAAAATTAGCTGTCGAACCCGGCAAAACTTGAAGAGGACACAGACACTTCTACTATGCATTAGCCTAAGGCGTTCAAGCACTGGTCCTATCTCACCTTGCTGGGGGCAATGCCCTCTTCGAAGTGCTCCGGTCATCCTCCCTTGTGCCCCTGAGAAGTGTCCTACACACGGCCGCAGGCCTCATCCAGAGTCTACGCAAATACAACCACATCACCCTGGACCTCATCGACCTTCACTGGCTCCCACTTCACACACAAATCACCTTCAAGTCTTGCTGCATCATCTATAAGGCAGTCGCCCTCGAGTCACCCAGCTACCTCACAGAGAAACTCAGCATCTCCGGTGGACAGTGCACCACCAGGAGGCAGGCTAGGTGCAGACTTGAAATCCGCTGCTGCAAAAGAAAAGGACCAGAATTATCTTCCGCATTTAACTATAAATACCCTCTTATAGTTCCTAACCCTGCATTTTATAGTACTGTAAAGTGTGTTCTCTGTTCAGCACTTTGGTGTAAAGCGCTATATGAGTTACAAACACATACAAAAATACAAGTTGATCCATGAATCAATACTAATTAACAATCTTCCACATGATCAATTCAGCCAGGTGATGTGAGAGGACCGAGAAGTCTCACGGTTCTGTTGGAAATCGGTTAACATCTTTGATAGATGTTGAGGCCATTTCTGTCTGGAAAGCTCCTTGTGTCTCGCTTCATAACAATAAATACTCGTTTGGCCTTGAAAGGCCTTCACAAATTGGCTAAGGTCCCAACCTTTCTGAAGGAGTCTCCGGCGTGGTGGTGCTTTGTTCCTTACTATCTATACATGTTTTATATCTGTGTTCTGATTAACTGGCTGGCTCTTCTTGAAGAGGGAGTTGCTGTGTGTCTTACTGGTGGTTTTATTAGCAATCGATATCTAGAAAAACACTTTAGAGCACTTTAGATGACTATAATACGCTTAAATATAATACATATCTATTAAACGAAGGGAGGCTGATCTTGTTGCCTTTATTTCCCATTAATCTCAGCATTGTCTTGTGGATGATCAAGTTTTCGTTGTGAGATGGTGCCCGCCAGGACAGAGCGCATCGCCTGCGTGTGGCTGGGTGTAGGGTGTTTGCCAGATGTGTACTCTAGAGCTTTTCTATATACGGATGCCCTTCCTAAAGATATTAAACACAACATTGTAATTGTAATTGATTATTTATAACATGATTAATACCCAGAGGTTTCTGAGCGCGTACCCGGGGATTGAACCTGTGTTGCTCCTGTCAAGGGTTTTGACCCATGTTGAATCAATAGACTGGGTAGATGTGGGGATGAGCTGTCGCTGCCTATTATTCTATCCCAGAACAAACTAAATCAATAGACTGGGTAGATGTGGGGATGAGCTGTCGCCGCCCACATTCACGCCAGAATCCAGGAGAACCGCGCAGTTTGCGCACACTAAAATTGTCACCTAATCTGCCACCCACCAGTGCAAAGAAAGATGGTTCTGTTCAAAATCCGTTTTTATTGATGTCAAAAAGTTGCTAAAATCATGGGCACAAGACCACTCTAAAGATACAACCTTCTTGTGGGGGGTTCCACATCACCACTTTACTGTAAGGATGCCATCAAAACAATGTTAAGCAAGGATCCTATACTATCAAGCAAAAGACCATTCTACTGAAATGCATTAATTCAAGACAGATCACAAAAATGGGTGCAGTACCAGCTTTGTCCACAAACCGGTGCTAGCGGTCTAAACTCTGACAGGAGAACTGCTACTTCAGAAGCTAATCAGCCTCCCGAGACAGCTGGAAACTTCAAAGGCCCGCTGGTTAATTAAAACTCTTAACCACCTGCTGTTCCCAGAGACAATCTGATTGCATTAACAGGCCAAGAGCCTGGGAAACCTTCTCACCTCAGAGACCCACACAACACCCCAGGAAATCACAGGTTCATGCTAACCAAATACAGAGTGGCCCCCTGGCCTGCTGACCTCAGCCGACACAATAGACTCTTGCAATTGAATGGGGTTTGTTGATTTTCAGTGTGGACTGTAAACAGAGCCCTGCCTGGGAGAGGAGAGACATGTGGTACTCCCAAGTTTATGGGTGTGGACTCAGACACTTTTGTGGAATCATATTGCAGCAAATATATGTTTAAGTTAAATGCTTCTAAAATATTGTATTAAGCTCACAAAAATGTGCAATTTGGAGAACCTTAATCTAAGAAATGTACCCACAATTCAATACTTGATTCAACTCTGTACCATGTTCTAGGACCAAACCCCGCTATTTATTGATATTACAGACTCTGGGTTCATGCTAGAGACCTAGTAAAGTACTGGAATATGAGTAAAGGGGGTGTACATTTGTGTAATTTTTGATGAAAAAACAATGTTGCAAAACCCACTAAAAACGAAAATAAGTTGCCATTTCTTAATCCAAGCTCTTAGAAACATCAGAGTTGGAACAGAGACTACCTTATGTGATATAGGATGTGTGTATGTAATGTCAACCACTTGTGTATCTGGGAAAGGTATTTAGTTATGAAAATGATTTTCTAAGGTAAGAGCAAAGGGGAGTGTTCTTTCTGTATGCCATAAAGATGACACCTCATGACTCACTCTGACACACAACTCTGTTCTCCAGTGAGAGCACAGAAAACTCTTCAACCTATCAGAACCCTTAGGCGGTTGGGCATGCAGAATTAGCCGACCCACCCACTTTCTAAACACATAAAAAGAGCCACTGGAAGCCAGATAGGACTTTCTTTTTCACTTTCTGCAGAGCATTTTGACTTCAGACTTCACATCCAGAGATCCAGACTTCAAATCCATCAATCTCCAGAGATCAGAAATTAACTCCAGAATTTGTAGCAGAGAGGCCTGAATCAACAAGCTGAATCCCTTTTCAGCAGGCCTCCAAATCATTTGCAAACTATTCAACAGCCGGGCGAGCTGTTTGAATTTTTGCCAAGAACTTTTGTCAGAACCAGAGACCAGACCGCCGTGCAGTGCAGAGAACTTTTGTCGGAACCAGAGATCCAGAACGCTGTGCAGTGCTGCTAGCAGAGCTGACCCAGAAGGTAGAATTATCCAGTGAGCAGAACCAGGCCGAGACCGTCCATGGCGAAGGAACCGCAGTCCAATCCTGACCCGATCCGTGGCGAAGTCGCATTCCTGTCCAAAATATAGTGTGAATACCGCCAGAATTGTGCAAAACCCAATCTCTTAGTTTAAAGTTATCTAATCCAAACTATTTTAACCTATTTAGAACTGCCTCCTAGAATAGTATCATTCTGTCATCTTTAAACCTGAAAACTGTCATCTGTCATTCTAAGCTTTAAAATTTCAAATCCGAAAAACTACCTTTACTAAATCGGCCGTATCTCCGGAACCGTTTGTGATAGAAGCTTTCCATCAAACTCTAAACCGACTTGCTACTCCTCATACTCCCTCTGTAATTGCGCTCGACGCACGCGACTAAATTTGACGCGATCTGACATTTTGCATAATTTCAGCCAAGTGTACAAATATTTGTCCTTGCTTTCCTTTGCTGAAATTCGTTTGCAACCTGACAATCATTCATAGAGCATTGCTAAATTGATCCTAAACTAATACAAAGTAGCTATCACCTACCCTGAACCTCCTATAGGGAATTAAAAGCATTTTTTGCATATTATTCACTTAATTGCAACCACATCAAAGTATATTGCCTGTGTTTAAGACTCCTACCTGTTTTCCTCTAAGCTTGCTAGGGGGGAACTGAATTATATTTGATTGCATTCCTGAGAACTGTGTGCTTTTCTCCCATCTCTTTACCTTGCATAAAGGGGGAAGGGGTGAATTGTCAAAGAAAAGTGATTACATTGTCTTTTGTTGAAGTCATATCAAGTTTATTTTCTGTACTGCATTTTCATTCATCATTGCATTGTCCTTGAAGCCATAAAATCATTCTCAGCTACTTTATCCTCTCTATATCACTTCTAAGCCATCAAAAAGAGTGTACCACTGTAACATTATCCGTTGTTGAAGTTATTATACTAGTGTGATATATATATATATATATATATATATATATATATATATATATATATATATATATATATATATATATATATATAGTTTAGTTTTCAAATAAACCTTTTAATTTGCAAAACAAACTTACTTCTTGGCTCAGTGGGGTCAGGGGGATTCTAAGAGAGGGGTGTTATATAAGGGTTGTCATCCAGAGTAAACGAACTGGACATAAAAATACATCAATAAGGGCTTCCATCAGCATCCCAGACTAGGCATTGACTTAGCTGTAGTGTTGAATTGAAGTCGCTTACAAAGTGGGGGCTCGTAGCTGGGGATTCTGGATGAGATCTATCACTTGGTCAGCTTAATACAGTGTGCCAACTGACCGGATACACATATCCGGTTAGATCACCACGCTGTTTTACACTGTGAAAGCACCCCTCAAAGGAACGCTCTAAGGAAACGGTCTGTTTTGCAAAATAAAATACAAACTTCTGTAAGTCAGGAATGAACTCAAATTCCAGAATGACTACACTGGTAGACATCAACATAGCCAGAGAGCACTTCTTACATAAGCTATTTGTGAGAGGTGAATGGACTGAGCAGGGCCAGGATGCATGGTTGCAGGCAATCACACAACAGGTCACTGCAACTGGGTTAGATATCTGGAGAGATCACGGTCCCTTACATGTGGCCCTGAGTGAACTATACATGATTCCTAAAGCTAAAGATGAACACGAGAAGATGGTTAGGATAGCGGCATATTTGTATCTATATATGGGAGCCATGCAGGACAAATGTGCTGAAGGCCAAGATCTGGCAAATAGGCAACAGATCGCGTTAGAGAAGGCACAATCTGACCTGGTCTCTTCTGAGCAGAGGATGCACAGAAGCCAGGAGTCAGAAAATGAGAGCAGACAGTATCTCATTAAAATCAAAGAGGACATGTGTATCCTGCAACAGGAAAAGTTTGACCAGGATACCAGATTTCCGGCCTTGCAGAAGGAGTACCAAAAAGGTTTGGACTCCCTACTGCAGAGCCAGAAAAAGCTGGAGCAACAATTAGATTTCAATAGGGCATGTGCTGAGCAGGTAGTTACCCTGCAAAGCCACCTAGATAGGGAAAAGGCAGAGACTAATAAACTGATCCTGAAAGACCTGGATACCCAGGCAGAGTTTGATCAGGAGCGACAGAAAGCTGGTGCCTTTCAAAGGCAAAGGGACGACCTGGCGGCACAGATGCAGACTCTTAGTCAGGAAAGGGACACCTTAGGCCAGGAAGTCTGCCATTTAAAAAGAAAAACTGAAGAAAATCACTTGGCCCTCCAAGCATCAGAACTTGTTAGAGCACACCATGAGGGTGGAAGAGGCTCTGGCAAGAAAGGAGCAGGCCAGTAGGGATGGGACTCAGGAGGTAACCCTCCTGCAGCAAAGACTGGCCCAGTACTCCAGGACCAATCAGGAGGCACAGAGAGAGAATGAGGCTCTCTGCCAGCACAATGATAGGCTCCAGCAACAGGTAGCCATGCAGGAGAGACTGATAGAGTCTAGTAAGGCCTTAACTGAGGAATTGAAAGTGCAGGGTCTTGCATTGCAACAGGGAGCAGGGGTTGATAGAGATGAGGTTCGCTGGGAAAGGGAAACGCCTGAGCATAACCTCAGGAGCCCTAGAACCACAGGCCTTCATCTCTCCCAGTCCCTGGACTCTGCCACCCCCATGTCCCCTGGCGCACATGAGCATACTATCCAGCCAAAAGGATGGGGCTCATAGGCCATAGGCCAGTACCACCCAGGTACCACCCAGGAATGGATGGGCGGGCATCCGGGTATGGGCACCTAAGTACAGTGCAATTTAGTGGGGAACCCCAGGAGAGTAGGCCCACTAAGGGCATCCTGAAAACCTCTGCCCAGTTAGGTCAGTGGGGGGGGGTACCCATCAAATCCTGGTAGCAAGGAGGGATCTGAAGACTCCTCTGAGCATCACAGGACACAGGAGACCAGGTCCCCACATTCTGCCAGCTATTCCCAGGCTCGCAGAATCCGGGAAAACCTGGAAGATCAGACGGGCACCACTGGGAGCAGTGCTTCTGAATCAGAGGATGAACGGACCAGGGTTACCCGAACCAAAAAGGCCAATAAGGTGAAAAGGGCCTTGCTTAAGGACCCCTTAAAACAGATTAAGGCAATCAGGAGTGTCATCACGCCTTATCATAAGAACGCCAAGTATTCTGTTTGGGAACACTTGGAGCTCTATGAACAAATGATGGAGACTTTCCATTTGAAGGACAGTAGTAGCTGCATCCAGTCCGTCAAATGGACATTCTCCCCTGAATACTCCAGTTTCTTTGCGGGGCTGGAGGACCAAAACCATTCAAGATGGTCCACATATAGGGCGGCCATCTTGAAACATTTTTCTGTACGTAGAAATCCCCAAGAGGCTCGCAAGGCAGCCTACAATTTGCAATGTGGGGAGGATCAGGCCCCACAAGAATTCGTGGAAGAATTGAAGCGTGCCTTTGCGCAGACCACCAGAAGGGTGCGCACGGACAGCAGAGAATTCATCAACACATTTTTCCATGCTCTTCCCAAGTACATAATGACCCAGCTCGTGAGAGATTTTCACGAGAAAAGATCTTTAGACTGGGTCATTGAGCAAGCCACCCGGATCTATGAGGTGCAGAAGCCCAAAGAAAATAAAAGTAATGCGCAGAAAAACCCCAAAACCAACAGTACCCCTGCTGCTGCCAAGGAGGCAGGGGTAAAGGTTGTCCCCGTTTTAGATTTGTAGATGGGGGGGCCTAAAAACCTGCCTGCACCAAATAATTCACAGCCCAGAAGGCCCTTGGCCCAGTCACAGACAGGGAGTCGAGGAGGTAGTCCCACAAATGGGTTCCCTCGCTCCCCTGATTATGTAAGTCCCCGCCACAAGGGAAACCGACCCATCCTGCGTTATGTGTGGACTCCTCCAGCCCAAGGGGGGGGGGATCCAGTCAAGCACCTAACCCAGAGAACTTCCCTCCAAACTTCCCACAGGAGGGCAGAAATTCACCAAACCCTGGGCCGAACTTTTTCCCCAGGTATGCACAAGGTTTCCAGCCCCAAACTCATCCATCTTTCTTTTCCCAATTCCCTGAGCCCAGACAACCTAACCCGGGAGAGGGGAGGTCAAGGGTGGAGGGGTACCCAAATCTGCCCAACCCGGGGTATTACCAGAGAAGGGATAGCTACCCTTCCCGGGATCAGCCCAGGGGAGAAAATAGAGCCCTGTATCAGCCTGAGCGGGTTTCACAATTAGAGCGCCAGGTTCAGAACATGGCACAGGATTTGGGCCGCATGCTGAGGGCCCAACAGAACCCTCAGATGGGCATGCTGGCACAAAATGCCCCAAACTCTGGACCTGGTGCTCCAGAACAATGACGGGGGCAGCACCCCGATAACCCACGGGTTCCCAGGGAGGAGGAACAAGGGGAAGAGCGGTGTAAAGCCTTGGAGGAAGCAGTAGGAGTAAACAGCCCTTGGAAAACCAGGAACCGGAAACAAAATCTCCTTCCCCTGAAAGCCTGCCTCCCAAGGAGCAGAGGGGGGGTAGGAGAAACAAAGGACCCAAACAGACCCACTTTGTGGAGGAGGTACAGGTCTTCCAATTTTAGGGAGAGGGATCCTCAGAGGATCCTGGGGAAAGGATCTTCTCCTTCAGAGATGGGGGAACTCCTCTCAAGGAAAAATGGGTCCTAAGAGATTCCAATACAGACTGGGTGGATATGGGGATTGAGCTGTCGCCGCCCATCATCCTATCCCAGAACCAACAAAACCAAACTTCCCTGGTTCAAACCAATCCTGGTGACTGCCTCCAAAAAGGCAGGGGTGGCCCAGAACCGGAACCAGTGGCACCTAAAACCGAATCAACAGACTGGGTAGATGTGGGGATTGAGCTGTTGCCACCCATCATTCTATCCCAGAACCAACAATACCAAAATCCCATGGGTCATCCTGATGACTGCCTCCAAAAAGGGGGGGGCGGCCCAGAACCCGAAACCATTTCCAGTTGCCAACCTTTTCTTTCAGATTCACCAGGCTCTCCACAGAATTCTGCCCAAATCTCTTCGCTAGCAATGTCGAAAACCAGAAAATTAGCCCACCAGTTGTCCAAAAATGTGCATTATCTGTGCCCCCTTGAGGAGAAGGAGGGAAGATACTATGCCCCGGTACAAGTACAGGGGCAGGGTACAATTTTGGCACTGGTGGACACTGGATCCCAAGCTACCCTTCTGTCCAAAAAGGCCTTTGATGAACTAAATGCAGGAAGGGGGGAGAATTACCATATTCCTCTCACCTCTCTTCCTGGACAACTGCAGAACTTTGACGGGAAGGACATTCCTGTCGAGGGGACTGCAGATTTGGACATCAAAATTGGGCGACACAAGGTGAAACACCCGGTCATAGTAGTGACTCCAGAGGGCACCCCTTGCTTACTAGGGAATGACCTCCTGAGAAGGTTGTCACCCCTAATAGATTGTGTAAACAAGGTCCTCTGGACCCAGACTAGCCGACCAATAAAATTAAAACAGAGTGTCAACCATGTTAGTTTAAATGGCACCTGCCACATGGTTGAATAAAAATCTGACCAAGTAGAATTTCACTTCCAGAACAACCAAATTCCAGACGTGACAGTAATAGCAGTAGGACAACAGACTGGTGATGGGGGGTCCTCTCTATTTCTGAAAATCAACCTTCCTTCCAGTTTAAGGTGGTATTCCACACTGGAAGGAAACACTCTGAAATTCTTTACCAATCCACAATCAGACACTCCCACTCCTATAGTCCAGAAAGATGTGAAATCAGATCAGAGCCTGGCTGTTATTCAGCAAATTGGAGAGCAGTTGTTCATCCCTGTTCAGTTAAATGATGGGAAGGACTCTGTTCTCGTCCGAGTGTGTGTGAACAACGGTAAGAGCTTCATCAGCGAAGCCATGTTCCGCCAACTCCCAAAAGATCCAGCCATTTCCACATTCAAACTGATAGATAAATGGGAAATGGACCTGGAAGCACCCAATTCCAAACATCTCCTGCCAAGCAGGTGTATGCTCAAAATCTCCATTGGCAACAAGAGCATAGTCCACAATTGTTGGGTCGTGCGAGACGTCACTTCCGCCTTTTACTTAGGCAGTGACATTCTCAATCGCTTTGCCGTTAGTTTGGACATAATAAACTTCAAAAGCGTGGTCCCGATTAGCGGATAATCCCATGGGCTTTGATGATCCAGAAAAAGCATTTAGGTCAGCTCAATTGCTACCTTATGCAGTTGAAATTCAGCTTAAAGAGGAAGTCACCATCCGAGAAAGGACCCGACAATTCTCCCTGGAAGTGAAAGTTAAAAGAGGACAAAAATTGAAAAACCCTTATGCTTATATTCATCTAAATGCTTCTCTCCAACAGCAAGGGTTTGGGGTAAACCCAACACCATTAGTCAACATAGAACATGACACCATTCCAATAGAGGTGGATAACAGCGACTTATAGAGTATTACTCTAGCCGCAGGCACCATCATTGGAATGGCGGTTGATAACCGACATTTCTCCATTGATTTAGGAAATTAACTGTTAGGACAAATCCCCAAGGACTGTTTTGACAGTGACAGTGATGACAATACAACACCAGACAGGATTTTCACCCGGCATAGGGGGGAACTTCCTGGTGTACACTTCTTGCCCTTATGGTAAGGAAGATGTGACTTGTTACTTCAGGAGGGATTAGGTGATTTTCCAGGTCCATGAGGGCTGCCTTTCCCACCTGAAGCCTCCAGTCCAAATCAGCACTCTGACCAGGGACTTCTCCACCCAGCTGGAGGAGGCCGCTGAGATAGCTAAACCAGAATCCTTTCCAGGCTTCAGGCAGAAGGTGGAAGAGAGAGTCAACCTAGCTGATGCCTGTGTGACTCTGGAACAGAAGCAAAAGTTGAAAAAAGTTTTCTTGGATTTCCAAGATCTCTTTGCGGTAGACTCATATGACTATGGTCGCACCGACATCCATACAACAACAATTCCCACGGACCCTGGCATGACTCCAGTGTTTGTGAAGCAATATCGCTTGCCTCTCGCATCCATGGAGTCCCTTACTGAAATAATTAAGAACCTTGAGTCCCGGGGAATAATCCGTCCAGTCCACAGCACTTTCAATAATCCGGTGCTGGAAATAGTGCTGGGAATATTGAAGCCAAACGGCCAGTGGAGATTCTGTGCCGACCATAGGGAGCTCAACAAATGGGTCCATACTTCCCGATGGCCTCTGCCCTACATTTACCAAGGGCTGGCCCAGCCAGATTCAGGGGTCAGAGGTATTCACAGCAATAGACCTGACCAATGGATACTGGACCGTGCCTGTCAGTAGGGAGGACCAGTACTCCTTTCGGATACCTCAACTCCGGCATTGAATTCAACATTTTCCTACATAAGGCCATGCCCGACCTGGGTGCGAGGGGTAACCTGGCTTATGTAGATGATGTCCTCATCAAAAGTTCATCTGTGGAGGAAAACATAGCAGAGATCCGTTATGTTCTGACGCAGTTCAGGGCCGCCGGAGCAAAACTTTCCTTTCAGAAAGCACAGTGGTGTAGAACCCGTGTTAATTTCTTGGGGCATGAGATTACTCCTCAGGGTCTCTGTCCCTAGGAAAAGAAAGTGGAAGTGGAAGCACTTCAGAAACTGAAAGATCCCACAACTCTGCGGGAACTAAGGAGCCTCCTTGGACTGACTAATTACAGCAGAAAGTTCATTGAAGGCTATGCAGAGATCACTAGACCCTTGATTCATCTCTTGAAGGGGGGGGTCAAGTGGGAATGGGGTCCAGAACAATCCGAGGCAGTAAGACAACTCAAGAGAAGCCTCTCACAAGCGCCTTGCCTTGTTTACCCTGTCAGAAACAAGGAGTTCTTCCTGGAGACAGGGTTCTCTAATACGTGCTTGACGGCAGTATTATACTCGGTGGAGGAAGAATTCAACGATTGTGAGAAGGCACTCCTGGCAACGGTGTGGGCATTGAAGAATTACTGCCCGTTTATCCAGGGGGAACACATCATAGTGGAGACTCCACACCAGCCTCTGCAATATCTCCAAAGTCACAGAATCCGGGCCGGAAATGTGAGTAATTCCCGAATTACTTCCTGGATTCTGTCAATGCAAGGCTTTCCTGTGGAGGTCAGATATGGCCAAAACAAGAAGAGTCCCCTCGCGCAAGGCCTGGCTGACTTGCATGATTGTGCCAGAGAAAACTGTCTCGAGGACGAATGTCTAAAAATCAAGGACAACATGGAGGCATACCTTAATTCCCCACACAAAGTCTTTGAAGAACACAGGTGTGAGGGAATGGCCACTGTCTATGTGGATGGATGCTCGTACCATGTTGACAACAACTGGGAGAAAGAACTGGTGGCCGGCGTAGGGAATGCATGGGTGAAGGAGTTTCCAGAACCCTCCGCTGGGTACGAAATTGGTCCCCGAAGTAGTCAGGTGGCACAATTGATGGCTGTGCATCAGGCCATCTTCACTGCCGTCCAACATCAACTCCACGAACTGGTCATAATCACAGATTCGGAGGCATGCTATGTGCTAATAACAAACCTTTGAAACATGGAAAGTTAATTCAAAACATTGATGATCTGGTCACCTCGAAGGGGATGAGCATCTACTGGAAGAAGATCAAGGGTCATTCCAAAGTAGAGGGACCAGACAAAACTGGAAATGACTTAGCTGATCAGCTGGCCAAAACCAGGGCCATCCAAGGGGATCTAATAGAGATTGAGTCCCTGTTGGGGGAAATCCAGGTCACTGCTATCACTAGGTCCCAGACAAATGCTCACAATGATCTTTCAACTGCACAATGGAGTAAGGAGACCCCTGATGCTGATTTGATTACAGCTCAGAAGGGGGACCCAATAATTGGTAAGTTTTACCAACACATTGAGGACCCTGAGAACTTTCCCCTGACGGATACCGATTACATTGGGAAAGAGGACCTAAGAGTGTTGATGAAATGTCCAAAAAGGTTCCGAATCCAAGACGGTTTGTTGGTAAGGAAATCCCAAGCTGGCAATGATCAGTGGGTGGTTCCTACCTCATTCCGAAGCCTGATGTTAAGTCACGCCCATGATGCAGCCACCGCCGGTCATAGGGGGTTTCACACAACACTTGAGATCTTAAGAGAGGTTGCATACTGGCAACACATGGGGCAGGACCTTGTCCAATACTTGAAGGGGTGTCTGGGGTGTGCACAATTTCAGCCAACATCCCTCACACACCGGACGCCTCTCCAAAAGAGGGGGATGACACTGCCATGGTCAGATTTGCAAATCGACTTCGTAGGCCCTTTAATTCGCTCGTCTAGAGGAAGCAAGTACATGTTAACCGTCAAATGCTTGTTTACCAAGTGGGTGGAATGTCTCCCGGCCCCAAATTGCAAGGCAGAAACAGCAGCTGCCCTGATGATTAACCACATCTTTTCCCGTTTTGGTCTACCTCAAAGGATTGAGTCAGACAGAGGTAGCCATTTCACCAGCGAGGTAATGACAAAGATGTGGGAGATACTGGGGGTTAAAAGGAAGCTACACATTGCTTACAGGCCAGCTTCTTCTGGAGAAGTAGAACACTACAACCGAACCATTGTAAGCATCTTAAAAAGGTTTGTGGCAGATTCTGGGCCAAGTTGGGATATCCGATTACCTCTGGTCCTAATGGCCATCAGATCTACCCCTTCATCTGCAACTAAAATGTCACCATTTGATTTGATGACCGGACGCAAGATGGTGCTTCCCCAGCATTTGCTCTACAGGACCCAAGAGCAGACACTGATAAGTGCCTCCACAACTCATGAGTATGTGGAGAATTTAAGGAAACACCTTCAGCATGCTTTTGCCTATGCTCAAAGGAATCTAGAAGGATCAGCTGATAGCATGAAAACCCACTACGACCTGAAGACCAACTGGAAGGAATATACTGTGGGAGGCCTGTTCTATCTATACAATTTCCAAAGGAACCAGGCCAAACAGCGAAAATCTTTGCCTACATGGAAGGGACAGTTTGAAATTATAGACAAGGTCTCTCCAGTAGTGTATAAGATCTGCATCCCCAAAGGTAGTCTGGCGGAAGGGGAAGACAAGTGGGTACATATAAATCAACTAAAGTGTTGCCATCCCAGGCAGACTCTGCAGCAACTGGAGGAGTCCTCTGCAATACCAGAGGGGACCGCTCCAGATTAATTCAGTTCCACCCTAAAATATCCCACATATAGTCTCTAAAATATTATGATTCTTGTATGCAAATGTCTGTGAATTATATGTAAAACAGCAAATGTGGATTAACGCGTAGAGGTCTGTGCGCTGGTGTTCACTGATTATGTTAATAATTCAGTTAACCTTAAGGAATTGGAAGTGTAAGCTGCATTACCACCTTTGCCAACCAGTCCACCCTGGCTGGTACTGAAAATCGTATACAAAAAAAGGGGGGTTGAGGTGGAGATGTGCTAAACACTATGTAAATAAGGGACACGAGTAGTACAGTTGATGCTTTAATTGTAGCAGAAATTGAGTCTGTGCCGTATTGGCCGTAACCAATATATAGCTCGCTAGATCGAGCGTTGACAATTACAGAGGAAATCCCCGAAGCCCTCAGGGATTTCCTCTGTAATTGTGAACGCTCGATCTAGCGAGCTATATATCGGTTACGGCCAATACGGCACAGACTCAATCTCTGAATGTGACATCAGCGTGATACTTACAACGTCCTGTTCTTTGTGCCTTGAAAATGACCTGCGTGTCGAAACACGTGTCGGCTGTTCCTGCTACAATTAAAGCATCAACTGTACTACTCGTGTCCCTTATTTACATAGTGTTTAGCGCATCTCCACCTCAAACCCCCTTTTTTGTCTTTGAATTATATCTTGTTTTTCAAAATAAGAATGCTATGTCTCTTGATTTATAAAATCTACATGCCGTCCCACTAGATCAATAGTGGGGGAGAAATGTCTACGAATAGGTATTGCCGCTTTTGCTTTCTCATCCTAGGAGAGATGAAACCATGGAGACTGACCAAGGAGGACGACCGGGGACCGGGAGCAGAGATCCGAGGGGCCCGGGGTACCGCCCAATATTCCCATCAGGACCGGCGAGGAGAACCGATCGATCCAACCGGATGGAGGAAAAGATGCTGAACTGTGCCATCTACGTAATTGGAAGAAGATGATGCGGACATACCAGCATGTGGATTAAAAACATCCTTTGCACCCGACTCCCCCTCGACTCCAAATCAAAGCGCAGTCGGGCTGGGGGGCTTGTCAAGGGTTTTGACCCATGTTGAATCAATAGACTGGGTAGATGTGGGGATGAGCTGTCGCTGCCCATTTTTATATCCCAGAACAAACTAAATCAATAGACTGGGTAGATGTGGGGATGATCTGTCGCCGCCCACATTCACGCCAGAATCCAGGAGAACCGCGCAGTTTGCGCACACCAAAATGGTCACCTAATCTGCCACCCACCAGTGCAAAGAAAGATGGTTCTGTTCAAAATCCGTTTTTATTGATGTCAAAAAGTTGCTAAAATCATGGGCATAAGACCACTCTAAAGATACAACCTTCTTGTGGGGGGTACCACATCACCACTCTACTGTAAGGATGCCATCAAAACAATGTTAAGCAAGGATCCTATACTATCAAGCAAAAGACCACCCTATTGAAATGCATTAATTCAAGACAGATCCCAAAAATGGATGCAGTACCAGCTTTGTCCACAAACCGGCGCTAGCGGTCTAAACTCTGACAGGAGAACTGCTACTTCAGAAGCTAATCAGCCTCCTGAGACAGCTGGAAACTTCAAAGGCCCGCTGGTTAATTAAAACTCTTAACCACCTGCTGTTCACAGAGGCAATCTGATTGCATTAACAGGCCAAGAGGCTGGGAAACCTTCTCACTTCAGAGACCCACACAACACCCCAGGAAATCACAGGTTCATGCTAACCAAATGCAGAGTGGCCCCCTGGCCTGCTGACCTCAGCCGACACAAGACTCTTGCAATTGAATGGGGTATGTTGATTTTCAGTGTGGACTGTAAACAGAGCCCTGCCTGGGAGAGGAGAGACATGTGGTACTCTCAAGTTTCTGGGGGTGGACTCTTTTGTGGAATCATATTGCAGCAAATATATGTTTAAGTTAAATGCTTCTAAAATATTGTATTAAGCTCACAAAAATGTGCAATTTGGAGAACCTTAATCTAAGAAATGTACCCTCAATTCAAGACTTGATTCAACTCTGTACCATGTTCTAGGACCAAACCCCGCTTTTTATTGATATTACAGACACTGGGTTCATGCTAGAGACCTAGTAAAGTACTGGAATATGGGTAGAAGGGGGGTGTACATTTGTGTAATTTTTGATGAAAAACCAATGTTGCAAAACCCACTAAAAACGAAAATAAGTTGCCATTTCTTAATCCAAGCTTTTAGAAACATCAGAGTTGGAACAGAGACTACCTTATGTGATATACGCCATAAAGATGACACCTCATGACTCACTCTGACACACAACTCTGTTCTCTAGTGAGAGCACAGAAAACTCTTCAACCTATCAGAACCCTTAGTGGGTTGGGCATGCAGTATTAGCCGACCCACCCACTTTCTAAACACATAAAAAGAGCCACTGGAAGCCAGATAGGACTTTATTTTTCACTTTCTGCGGAGCATTTTGACTTCAGACTTCACATCCAGAGATCCAGACTTCAAATCCATCAATCTCCAGAGACCAGAAGTTAACTCCAGAATTTGTAGCAGAGAGGCCTGAATCCACAAGCTGAATCCTTTTTCAGCATGCCTCCAAATCATTTGCAAACTATTCAACAGCCAGGCGAGCTGTTTAAATTTTTGCCAAGAACTTTTCTCAGAACCAGAGACCAGACCGCCGTGCAGTGCCGAGAACTTTTGTCAGAACCAGAGATCCAGACCGCTGTGCAGTGCCACTAGCAGAGCTGACCCAGAAGGTAGAATTATCCAGTGAGCAGAACCAGGCCGAGACCGTCCGTGGCGAGGGAACCGCAGTCCAATCCTGACCCGATCCGTGGCGAAGTCGCATTCCTGTCCAAAATATAGTGTGAGTACCGCCAGAACTGTGCAAAACCCAATCTCTTAGTTTAAAATAATCTAATCCAAACTATTTTAACCTATTTAGAACTGCCTCCTAGAATCGTGTCATACTGTCATCTTTAAACCTGAAAACTGTCATCTGTCATTCTGAGCTTTAAAATTTCAAATCCGAAAAATTACCTTTACTAAATTGGCCGTATCTCAGGAACCGTTTGTGATAGAAGCGATATTTAACTTATATTTTGAAGCTGAGATTCTAATCGTTCAAACGAGCTCCAAACCAACTTTCTACTCCTCATATGCCCTCGGTAATTGCGCTCGACGCACGTGGCTAAATTTGCTGCGATTTGACATTTTGCTTAATTTCAGCCACGTGTAAAAAATATTTGTCCTTGCTTTCCTTTCCTGAAATTCGTTTGCAACCTGACAATCATTCATAGAGCATTGCTAAAGTGATCCTGAACTAATACAAAGTAGCTATCACCTACCCTGAACCTCCTATAGGGAATTAAAAGCATTTCTCGCATATTTTCCCTTAATTGCAACCACATCAAAGTATATTGCCTGTGTTTAAGACTCCTACCTGTTTTCCTCTAAGCTTGCTAGGGGGGAACTGAATTATATTTGATTGCATTCCTGAGAACTGTGTGCTTTCCTCCCATCTCTTTACCTTGCATAAAGGGGGGGGGGTGAATTGTCAAAGAAAAGTGATTACATTGTCTTTTGTTGAAGTCATATCAAGTTTATTTTCTGTACTGCATTTTCATTCATCATTGCATTGTCATTGAAGCCATAAAATCATTCTCAGCTACTTTATCCTCTCTATATCACTTCTAAGCCATCAAAAATAGTGTACCACTGTAACATAATCTGTTGTTGATCACTATCATCTTCACAAGTGTGCTATCAAATATTAAGTTATTATAAAAGTGTGATATATATATATATATATATATTGTTTAATTTTCAAATAAACCTTTTAATTTGCAAAGCAAACCTACTTATTGGCTCAGTGGGGTCAGGGGGATTCTAAGAGAGGGGTGTTATATAAGGGTTGTCATCCAGAGTAAACGAACTGGACATACAAATACATCAATAAGGGCTTCCATCTGCATCCCAGACTAGGCATTGACTTAGCTGTAGTGTTGAATTGAAGTCGCTTACACTCCGCATTGTCTTGCTTCCAAGCATCGCCCCTGACCTATCCTCCCAGGACACATGTTATAGAAATGTAGCCGGATAAGCGACTCGGGTGCTGACCATGTTTAGCATGTTTGGTCTTCGGCCCGGTGGGCAGAAAGATAGACTGACTCATTCTACCATCCACTTGGTTCTGGAATGGGCCGGGATGGCAATATCCTGGAGGTATCTAGTCAATATATCTAAAACATTACAGAGCGGTACATTTCAGAGTGGACCATAATATAGAAAAACACTGCAAACGTTAATGAAATAAATAAAGGGTAGTGGGCTAAAGGGGTTAAAATGGGTCAGGATGGAGTTTCAGTGGCGTGGGGGTTGGGGAGTGACCCGCCCAAATAATAAAATAAAACAATTAGGTTATTTTCAGTATTTTTTCTGCGATTAAATTGACCACTCTGTAATTGTGGTGGGTAAGGTCGCATATAACCATCCTGGAAACTAGCAACTCTCACGCATTGGACATGGGACGTAATGATTTGAGTACCAGCTGGAGAAAATTTGCATCCATGATGACTCTTATTTATACTGGCTGGGGGGCCCAGAATTTACTTTGTGTACTACCGGGGCTGATATTGAGCTTGTATGCATTTTTTTGTTGTTTACATTTCTCATGTGATCCATGCCTTTCTGATAGCTGTTCCATAAATAAAGCTTACGGCAAAAAATATTATTTTCCAGAAGCTTTGCATCAAAGAAAAGGTTATTTGAGGACAATGTAAAAACAAACTGTAATAACTGAAAGAGGATTGAGGGTTCGTCGGACACAGACCCGATGCATATCTCTTAGCTAGAACGGTCCAGGTGGCTTTATTATACATATGTTATGATAATGATGTGTTATTTATATAGTGCCTTTATCCAAAGCGCTTTACAGAGCACATATTTTACATACAATATCACCCAACCGAAATTGGTAATCATGTATCGACCTCGGAAGTGTGAAAGGCTGAGTTGGCCTTTCCGGGATTCGAACCTGCGACCTGTAGATCACGCTCAGATCGCAGCAGTGAGCTCTCAACCCTCTGAGCTATTTTACCGGCTGTATGTACAGTTGCTGTAGGATTTCAGGTACTCTTGCATATACATAGACACACACCAGCCATCCCCATGCTCTCAAGTTCATGCCCACAACTGGCACTTTCAGAACACTCTTACTCTATGCACCAATCAATATTCTCCTGAGCTGTCAGTCAAACCCCTACACCAACCTTCTATTATCATTCATGAATAGCCAGCAGAACAGGACAACATTCAACCAGCCACTAAAAAAACCTGTATTTTCATATATGATGAAGTAATGTGCCTGGCTATTGGTACAGTTAATGGGATGACCAAGCTAGCTGATGATGGACCTGGTGGCAGTATTGGGAAGATCCATGGACATTCCCTGGCCATTCCCAAATTGTCCCATCTTCTTGGAAGGGGTCCGTCACATGGCACGTGCTCAAGATGCTGCCCCTTTAACAAGAGCAACCTCAAGTAGGGCACTCATTAGCAAGACTGTCACTGGATTACCAGTAGATGAATGAATGCTAACCACTTAGACACAAGTGGAAATGCAGCTCCTCTGCCAGAGTGCTGCACTACAGCCAATGAGAGTGACTTATGACAATCTAAGATAACGGACTGGGCTCTAAGAGTCTCAGTCCACGCTATGAGAAACACACACATACTCTCAGTCAACATGCCTGAAATTGATAGCCTTCTCCTGGATAAAGAACACCAGGCCGGCCCCAATGACCCAGCACAGGTTCAGGTCCTTTAGCAAAACTTGGCCAAAGGGAAGTCATTACCTGAATGTACAACGACGAGCCTTGGCGGCAAGGGTGTGGTGGTTATGAGTATATTCGGACATGGATTGTGGAAGGAGCAGGAGCTGAAGCAACCGACCAGAAAGCAGGAGAAGAAACTGGAAAGCAAGCTGGTGTAGAGAACCAGGAGGTTAGCCGGGGAAAGAGGAGGAGCTGGAGGAAAGTAGTGGAGAGTGGTGGAGAAAGAGAGTGAAGAAACTTAGCAGGAGGAAGGGGAACCTGGAGACAGGAGATTGGAGGTAATCCCCTGAGACAAGAAGAGAAAAGTAGTAGCCTAGGGACAAGGAGAGTTTTGAGAAGAAAGATTGGATTAGCATAGTATTTCAAGTGGGACTAGAAGAAACAAGATTGTGTTGTGAGGGTCATTACCATAGAGCCCACTCCTCCTAGAGCTGGCTCTAACTTGGGTTTACACATAAGAATGTGGTAATTGATATATGTTCAAAATGATCATTTTGGAACATTTAACCAATGTTGACTTTCAAAATACTGTCAACTATGCACTTGTAGTAGATAAGGAATGAACCCAAGTAGATAGGGGTTCTGATCACAGAACATAATTATCAAATGTGCGGTCTTTGTACAAGTATGAAAGGTTGTTTGTATGAATGGGGATGAAAGAGTATGTGGGAAATGATGTGTGAGATGAGATCACTGTTGGGTGTGATATGTGTGTATTTAAAATTAGTTTTTAAAGATGTGTTGTCAATGTGTTTCATGGTTTTTTTTGTAAAATGTTTTTCTATGACGATATGTGATTGATTAATAAAATTAATGAATTTCAACATATACATTGTCTCTTGTCTAGAATACATACCCTTTAAGTAGGGTTGGCTTCTTTTGAAGGGATTATGTGGCGTCTCACGCATGAATTGTATTATTAATGATTGGAGGGTTGGAACTTATCTACGGATATTTGCAGTTTTGTACGGTGAGGGTCATCAATGACAGGGATGATAAGGTACCTCAGAGGCCAGGAACGGTGTCCAGAGAGAGGAAGATGAAGAGGGGAAGACAAATTCTTGGAAATATGGAGGTGCCAAAAGGTTGATAAAAACAGGATGAACATAATGCAGGCGGAGTCTGGGATAAATGTAGTAATTGACAAAAGTTAGTTAAGTAATGAGAAAGAGTTGGATGGAAGAGTCGAAGCGTTGTTGAACGACTTAATGAGAGAGGTGGAGGAGTCGAGATTTTCAGTACTATCAAGATTTTCAGAGGAGAAGGGGGCTGACTGGTAATTGAGTGAATGGGTAGTTATTGGGAAAGAGAAGCTTTGTGGCAGCTGACACAGACACAGAAAGCAAAATAAAACTGTGTGATTGGTATGGAGAGCTAGATGAGCAAGAAGGAGCATGACAGCAATCAGACCGCGCCCATGCAAGTAGTAAAGGAGTAATACCAGAGATGGAGGCCAGCTGGGACAATGAGGAGAGTGAGACACTTCAGGAAAAGGTTGATGTAGGCATGGAGGTGAATCCCGCGTGTGAGGGGTGAACGTCAACATGAGGTGGGAGGAGGAACGAGTTTGAGAGGGGTCATCAAATTGGTGCAGTAAGTTTCAGAGGAAGTGGGATATCCGAAGAAATCAGGAAAGGGTCTCATAGGACAAGGCATGTGGCAAGAAGTTAAGAAAGGAGGAAAGATCAAGCAGATGGGAACCAGACCTAGGGCCCACAAGTTGCAAGTTAGAGATTGAACAGTTGGCCACCCTCTCCACCTGCTCACCTCTCCTGGCCTGCATCCAAGGCTTTGGAAATTACTGTTGCCTTGACCCCAGGTCCTAATTTCTTTGGCTGGATACAATGAAGTTACTGCAAAAGGAAATCTTCATGAAAAGCAACAAAACTCTTTTTGCCAGAACACAGAACACCTACAAGTGTGTCGAAAGACCAAGTCACCGCACGCTTGGAGGAAGAACTGACATACTCTTGAGACTAGGGATGGGATTTAGTCTCTGAGGACCCCCCGGAAGAAGACGATAGAGGGAGACAGTGACAACCCAAAGACATTTTGCTGGAAGATGTCCCCAAAAAAAGGAATTTTGAGAGAAACCCCAAGCTGAAGAAAAGCTCTTGTGAGCTTTTAGTTAACCTAGAACATTTAGTCAGGCCCGATCATTTGTCTGATCCAGACTATTTGGTTGATGTTTAGTCCTCCCCATCTTATTTTGTCCCACACTCTATAGGATCCCTATTAAACAATGCAGAAATTGGGTTTCTGGTCATTTGGTCCATGTCCACAATATGACATGCCCTATACAGCAGTGTAATTTGGCCCCTAGAGTTCCCCCAAGTTTGTGGCTTCCCATCAACCTGCATATTAAATTTTCCAAGTTGGCAAATGTGTGGTCTGCCTTAAAACTAAGAGCTAAGTACAGCATGAGCAGCGTGGACACCCAAATGCAGCCTCACTGCCAGGGCAGTTGATTAAAAAGTGAAAACAGATGGCATCAGAGGGAAATTTGATTCTCTATAGATAATTCCAGCTCAGTGTTTCTGCAGTTGTGCTGACCATGTTGGCCTTACAGGGATCAGGATGGTCTGGGACCTCCTGGCTGATGAGAAACTTAAAGAATCGCTGTAAAAGAGAAGCAGAAAGCAGTCTTGTATGGTTATGAACTAGGCTTCCACCAAGAGATCAAATAAATATTGGAGGGTCACTTTTTGTATCCGAGTGATGTTTGCACATCACATGTGATGTTGGTGCATCGCATGTGCCTCTTTCTGAGAAGGGGCTGTCTCACATATGATGCACATACTCTTTATTTCCCCGTGCAGTTTTTTTAACATGTGAGATATACATTCAATGCAGCTTGTTCTAAAGCCACTGAATACAGTCTTTCATTTCCATTTAGTGCATTTTCCCAAAATGTTATTAACTTTTGTGCACTTCGCATTACTGGTGATGCTGCGTGAAAGTGTATTTTTCTCTGTGAAGGTCTCACTTATAGTGCTATCATTGCCAGCGAGAGATCAACAGTGCCATGCCATTGCTGCCAACTAATTTAAATTCAAGAAACGTGTAATATATTGCAGTGGCTCCAAGGGAGATAAACTCAAAATGTTACCCGACACAGTGTTCGCTGCATCGGACCAAAGGAGCCCTAGAACACAAAAAGTGTAAATTATCAGTATCCTCAAAAGAAGAAGAATCTAAATTGCTGCCTTATGCTTATGATTATGTAAATGGCTTTCCATGTCTTTTATTTTTTTTTCAATATTCTGAAATTGGGAAAATGTTTGAAGCTCCTCATTACAAAATACATGCTCTTCTCAGTGAAAGCTGCACTTAAAGTGTTGATTTACTTGATCTTTTTCACGAGTTCACAGATACTACATGCATGTAGTATCTGTGCCGGTCAAGTGGCACAGCGAGTAGAGCGCTCGCTTTGACACCAGTGCAGAGCCTGCTGACGCAGGTTCGAATCCCGGCGGGGCCAAACTCAGCCTTTCATCCTTCCGAGGTCGATAAATGAGCACCACACACCGTGGGTAATAATAAGCAGCGCTCAGAGACCTGAGGGTTCGTAGCGCTATATAAATGCTAAATTATTTATAAATTATTTATTTATGTGCTCGCAGGCTCCCTTGCAGCGTAGCTATGCCCAGTTAAGGTATACCGGTGTGTCATACCGGTATGAATGTTGTTTTCAGAATCAGTCTTGAAAAGTGAACCAAGCAAGAAGTTCTCCCACTGAAATATTCCAATTTCAAAGAATAAAGGCTACACACATGCGGAACAATCCATACACACCAACAGTGTGTTCTTAGATGCACATGCCACCCGAAATAAAAAAACTATCATTAGCACAGACATGAGAATTAGTGACATTTTGGCAAATGTGCCACTAGTGACCCATTTGCCAAGTAGTCACTTTCACAAAAACTCCACTTGGTTTTTGTTGTGATGTTGCTTATTAAGAGTAGTGCTGTATGGTAAGCATGAAATGGAACGCTAAGTGAACCTGGTTTACTTTGCTCTGGTGATGTCATAGAACCTGCAAGTCTTTAGGTTGTTCTCAATGTTCTATATTTGGCAGTTGGTGTCTCTTGACTGAAGCAGAAAGGTCCTCAGTTGTGGGGGGTCTTTTCATCCTGTTACTTAAATAAATAACCTATATGAAGACTTACCTGAGCCCTATTCGTCTTCGTAACAATGGCGATGAGGATGGGATGACAGGAGACCTCCCACGACCTGTCTCCCACGCGTAAGTCGCTCCGCTCCCTTGAGCGTTGTAGTGACCTCCGAGGGAGAGAAACCCCGGCGAGCCCTCTCCTGCGGTCCTGTGCTCTGGGCCGCCCGGCTTCTCTGGCAGTGCAGGAGCGGGCCTTTGAACGAGACAACGGACGGACGTCGTTGCCTCCAGCGTGGGTCCCTGCCGCCTACACTCAAGTAAGTGCCGTGCGCGTTGCTCCGCCAGCGCCGACGGAAGCCTGCCGCGCAGTCCCATCGATCCTAGTGCCCTTTCGGGCCGGACAACGCCGTTCCCCAGGCCGTATATTCCGGGGGGAAGAAGTGCGCGGGCCCCAGCAGCACTGTCTCGCGTCGAGGCATAGAAGCATGGAGGATTCCGCCCCGTGTGAGGCGAGGAGGCTCATAGTGACAAGTGAGCGGCAACGATACTGCGGGGTTTGGATTTTCATATCCGCACAACGCACGCCGAGTTGGTTGACGGGCAGGCAGTGGGCAGGACACAGTTGAGAGTAATACCGTATTGCTGGTGAAGCGCGCGCGGCACAAAATAAAAACACACGGCCCAGCGGTCACACATGAGCAGTGCAACATACCGTATGGACAAGTGTAGGCTCGCCATGCAGAAGAGACTGATGGTGTTTCATTGATACACTGTGCATTTATTTTTTCTGTGCATTTTTTTTTTCTTGCAATAATAGGAGCTGCACTTTTAGGACTTTACTGTGCACCTACAGCAACTATACAGAGTGGAGAGCAGGCCAAGAGACTTTCTCACAGCCAAGAGGTGTTCTTATCATTGAAACAGTCTACTGTTCCAGCTAGGCATATTGCTTAACAGCATGGCAGGTTTACCTGGCATCGCAGGTCCACCAATTTTCATGCCAATCCCAGGACCTGTTAAAGTTTTGTGGGCCCAGTGGCGCAAGGGGTTCTTGCACTATTTGAGAGCATCTGGGGGAACCTCTTACTCAAGTGAGAGAAAATTAGCTTTGTTACTGCACTTCTTAGGGTATGAGGGTCAGAGAGTATACGAGACGCTCCCACAACCCCATGGTGATGGCTCTGGAGATGACATGAACGAATTTGACGTGGCTTTGATGAAGTTGGATAAGCACTTCAACCCCAAGACCAGCACTATATTGGAGCGTTATAACTTTCGCATGCGTGTGCAGGCATCTGGAGAATCGGTGGAAGAATATGTAACGGCATTAAGACATCTTGCTTTGTCTTTCAAATTTCAAGATAAATTTGATGAACACATACGTGATCAGTTTATGAAACATTGCAGGGCAAACAAAATTCAAGAGGAAATATGGCTAAGAGATGAGCCAAATTTAGATGAAGTGTTGGACATTGCAAGAAGGGTAGAACATTCATTAGCGTGTGTAGCCAAATTATCTAAAATTGAGATGGAAGATCCAAAGGAGAACAAATCTGAAGTCTTAAGTGTGACTGATGGGAAGCCAAAGAAAAAGTCCAGGAATCGGCAGTCAAGTCGTGGAGTTGTGGAGGAGAGAAGAGGTCAAGAGACAGTGCAGAAGGCGGAGAAGAAGGATGAAAGACTTTGTTTCCGTTGCACAAGCAATACACATTTTGCATCATCTGTTGTATGCCCGGGTCGCAGGGCTACATGTGCTAGTTGTAAAAGGAAGGGGCATTACGCGAACTGCTGTAAAAATGTTCAATTTGGACAGAGTAATCAAAGGAAAGACCTATATGTGAATGAAGAAGAAGATGGAAGATTGTCTGACGAGGAAATGACTATTCCAATGCAGAGTGTTGTTATTAACACTGTTAATGTTGTGTCGGAGAGTGAAAACATGGATGATTGTGAGCGTCCCTATGCATTAGTTAAAGTGAATGGCCATGATATATCCATGATGGCAGATTCTGGGTCTAAAATTACCTTAGTGTCTAAAAATGTATTTGAGAAGGACATGCAAGGAGAAGTGTCCGGCCTATCTAAACCTGACATAAATCCAGGTGGTTATAATCAAGATAAGATTGACCTGTTGGGGTATGTCTGGTGCAAGTTTGAGTTCAAGGGACGTAAATGTGATGGCAAGGTTTACATAACGAAAAGGGGTCAGACCTTATTAGGATGGAGGGAGCAGAAAAATCTTGCCATCAGGCTAGATCCCAACAAAGACGAGCAGGTTTTTCAAGGGTCAGGACCATGTTCAGGGTCATCCAAATATGTAGTAGAGCACAGAGGTGTGTTCAATGGAAACATGGGGAAAGTGAAAGGTTTTATACACCAAATCGTATTAAAGCGAAATAGTACACCCGTGGCCGCTAACCTCAGGCCAGTACCTTTGTCCTTAAGGGAAGGGGTCAAGAAGGAGTTAATGAATCTGTTACAGTCGGGTGTAATTGAGAAGGCAGGTGGAGTTGAATGGGTGTCCCCGGTGGTCGTTGTTAAAAAGAGTTCAGGGGATCTAAGATTGTGCATAGACATGCGTGAACTCAACAAATGCGTCATGGTTGATAGGCACCCGTTGCCTAACATGTGTGAAATGTTGACCATGGTTGGGCGAGGGAAATTCTTTTCAAAATTGGATATGGCCTCAGCTTATCACCAGATTGAGTTGGAGGAGGGATGTAGAAAACTTACTGCTTTCATCACTCACGAGGGGGTTTTTCAGTTTAGAAGGATGCCTTTTGGATTGGCATCGGCCTCGTCGGTTTTTCAAAAAGTGATGGATCGATTACTCAGATGTGTGAAGGGGGTGTTTTGCTTCCAAGATGATGTTTTGGTATGTGGGGCAACGCTGGAAGAACATGACAAAAGATTGCTTGAGGTGTTGAGAATCTTTGAAGAGAGAGGAATCACGTTGAGGCAGGAAAAGTGTACATTTGCTGTTTCCAAGGTAGATTACTTAGGCCATGAAGTTTCACATGAAGGGGTGAAACCCAAGGAGAGTATTGTAAATTCGATAAAGGTGATTGAGAAGCCAACCAATAAAAGTGAACTACGTTCATTTTTGGGCATGACGGAATTCTATCAAAAGTTTGTCATGAACTATGCATCCAAGGTGTTGGAAATGAGGAAGATTCTAAAAAAGGGTGCTGAATTCATATGGAACAAAAAGTGTTATATGGAGTTTGCAAGGATCAAACAAGAGATTGATATGGCACGGCCATTGGGATGTTTTGACACGAGGAAATGTTCTATTATCACAGTAGATGCCAGCGATGGTGGCCTGGGTGCAGTACTTTCGCAGAGACAGGATGATGGTTCAGAAGAAGTGATAGCACATGCATCACGTGGGTTGAAGGGTGCAGAGTTGAGGTATTCCGTGCTTGAGAAGGAAGCTTTAGCATGTTATTGGGCAGTTGAGAGGTTCAGGAATTTTGTGTGGGGTATGGAATTTATTTTACGCACGGATCATAAGTAAAGGTTTGGATAAGGTGTCACGCAGGGTAGCCGGGTGGGTTACCAGGATGCAAGCGCACACATTTTCTATGGAGGTCATTCCTGGGAAGGAGAACATGTTGGCAGACAATCTTTCAAGGGTGAGAGTAGCAACCCAGGAAGGGTTAATTGAGGAGATGGAAATGGAAATGGTGTTTGTGAACACTGAAGGAATTGTGTCTAAGGAAGAGTGGTTGGCGGAGATTAGAATGGACAAAATAATTAGCAAGGTAATTACGTATATAGTGACATCCCTTTGGCCCAACAAATCTGAATTGGTCGAGGAGGAAAGACCTTATTGGGAGGTTAGGGATGAATTGTCTGTTAATGATGGTGTGCTGTTCAGGTGGGAGAGAGCAGTTGCTCCGGCAGGTATACGGAAAAGGATTATTGACCTAGCTCATAGTGGTCATATTGGTATTACCAAAACCAAGGGGGTTTTGAGATCGGATTATTGGTGGCCGGGATTTGACAAGGAGGTTAAGAATCGCCTGGCAGAATGTCATTTTCGCATCAAGAGTGGGAAGGGGGTGGAGGCTAGAAAACAACCTCTTATTGATGTAGGTGTTCCAACCAAGGTTTGGAGTGAAATAGCAATGGACATTTTAGCTCCGGTTGAGCTGGGTTATGGACGAGGAAAGTATGTGGTACTGGTGGTTGATTTATTTTCCAGGTGGGTAGAATTCAAGGTTGTCTGTGAAATATCAGGAGAAAACATGGTGAAGGTGTTGCAGAAAATTTTTGCAAGTGAAGGTTTACCTGAAAGTGTTCTCACGGATAATGGAACTCAATTCGTGGGAGGTGTATTTCCTGCATATTTAAAGAAGTGTGGAGTAGCCCATAAGAGGGCAGCATTATACCATCCTGAAACTAACGGAGTGGTTGAAAGGTTAAATAGGTGTGTGATGGAGAGCGTGCGCATGGGTGAACAGTGTGGTTTCGACAAGTTGGTGACCATTCAAAACAGAGTGTGGGCTTTGCGCATGGCACCTCACACAACTACTGGATTGTGTCCTTTTGAACTAATGAGGGGTCGAAAACCGTCCTCTATAGCATGTCCTCCATGGTTAGGGAGGAGCAGAGATTCGGATGTGGTTATTGATCAGGTGAGGAATGTCTTGAAGAAAAAGAAGAGTGAGTGGGTCATGCGGGAGAACGAAAAGAGGAGAAGAAAGGAATTGCATGTGGAACGAGGTGACTGGGTAAGGATAAAAAAGGGTGTCGTAAAGAGGAAGGGAGAGCCATGATACGCTGATCCAGTTAGGGTGGTTGCAGTTATGAAGGGTGCAGTGCGAGTAGATGGTGGTCAGGTTTGGAACAAAAGTAGAGTTGCCACTGTGAAGAGAGGTCAGAGGTGAGGAGAGTCAGAGGTGAGGAGATGTGGTGACGCAAATTAGTTTTGTATACACATACATCTTTAAGAAAATGAGTTTTTGTATACACATACATCTTTAAAAAAAAAGGGAGATGTGTTGTGATGTTGCTTATTAAGAGTAGTGCTGCATGGTAAGCATGAAATGGAACGCTAAGTTAACCTGATTCACTTTGCTCTGGTGATGTCATAGAACCTGCAAGTCTTTAGGTTGTTCTCAATGTTCTATATTTGGCACTTGGTGTCTCTTGACTGAAGCAGAAGGGTCCTCAGTTGTGGGGGGTCTTTTCATCCTGTTACTTAAATAAATAACCTATATGAAGACTTACCTGAGTCCTATTCGTCTTCGTAACAGTTTTCAAATGCCCTTCCTAAACGTACAGATGCTAAATGTGCGTGCTAGTATGCTCAATTAAGATGTAAGTATGCTCAGTCAAGGTGTTCTAGTCTGCCCAGATGTCTTTCTCAGAATCAGCCTGGAAAAGTGAGGCGAGCATTAGGATTTCACGCTGGATTGTTTCATTTGTGCTGCTTTCCCGAAATGAGCCGTCCCGCATATGATGTCCAAAAATGTGGGGACATACATTCAATGTGGATTGTTCTAAAGCCACTGTATCCAGTCTTTCTTCTTTTCATTTAGTGCATTTAAGAATAAATGTATGAACGTTTTCACAGTGTCCATCATTAATGATGACATCATTGGTGGTCATTGAGCGTTGCCTTTGAAGGGTGCGCGTAGAGTGCTGATAATTAATTTATTTCTTCAAACCTCATAATCAGGTGGTATTTACCGCATATGGTATTCTTAGTAATACCTCATACACGTAATAGCCGCTGCATGATAATTTGATGAGGTGGTATTCTAAATACTGCCTTATTCTATTGCTACAGCCACACTCATGTGCTTTGCTGAATGCTTCATTCTTCTTACGCTCTTTGTTTGATTCCAGGATTTGTGTAAACTTCTGCTACCGCTGTTCCTCTTCGTGCCGCATTGTTTTTTTTTAATAACACATTTTATTGGTGTTTTTAGGAAAAAACAAGGTTAAACAAATAAACAACGTAAACAATCAATACATGCGCATTGCCGGAGAGGGTTACTGGCTGTTTCAGATGTTGTACACATATGTTTGCAAAGGAAAAAAGGGGGGGGGGGGACAGCTTTAGTTGAGCCCGCAGGCAGCGTCCAGTTGTTTTATAATCCTCATTGGGCATCTTCCCATTTCCTCCACACTTTCAGGGCTTTTGCCGGGCATCCTCTGGCCGCGTATACTCTGTATTCCGTTGCGACACAGATATCCACATCCGTTCTCCATTGTTCATAGCTCGGTATTTGGTCCGAGCCCCATTTTTGAGCAATGTTCCTTTTCAAAAGTGCGGTGGTGGTGAACAAGAGCAGTTTTTCATATCTAGATAGGTCAATTTCATCATCTATCCCCAATAGTAGTAGCTTAGGGTTTCTGGGAACTGTTTTCCCCATAACTCTAGAGAGTTCCGCACAGCATGCCTCCCAAAGTGGTTGTATATGTGTGCAATCCCATATGATGTGGAAAAAGGTACCCTCTTCCGTTTTGCATCGCAGGCAGTTCGGATCATCTATTCTTCCCCATCTGTGTAGGGCCACCCTGGGATAGTATACTCTGTGTAATATCTTTAATTGAACCAATCTAAGCCTTGATGAAATCGCTATTTCCCTAGGGAACATCAATGTCATGACCCATTCCTCCGGCAGTATGGCCCCCACGTCCGATTCCCACTTGGTCCGCAGTGACAGTAGATCTGGTGTGCCAAAGGAACTTATGGCACTATACAGAACCGATGTCACTCTCCGGGTAATTGGTTCCGGGAGTAGATTTCTCTCAATGGGGGTGAAGTCCGGTAGGGGGCTCACTTCGGGGAGGATGTTTCGTAGTGCGTGTTGTAGTTGGGCATAGTGGTAATGTTCGGTTTGGGGAAGTCCAAGTCGGAGAGCCAGCTCTGCAAAAGGGACCATGGTGTTATCTTTCACAACGTCTCCCAAGATGGGCGGACCTTGCCGGGACCAGTTCGGCCACCTGGGGAGCGTGTATACACCTGGAAGGTTCTTGTTGTTCCACAGAGGTTGGGCCTGCGATAGTTTGTCGCCCCATCCCACGAACTTGTGTGCGTCTGTCCAGATTTGTGTTAGCTGTGCGCGCATGTTGGGAGTAGCCGCGCGGTCTCTTTTCTTATAAAGGTACAGCATGATGGGTTTTCCAGGAGTGTCCGACTCTAGAGATTTGTTGTGTGGTGCATCGGTGTCGCCGTGTAGTTGGTCATTCACTTTCATCAGTTGACTGGCCCAATAGTATGTTTGCATTCGGGGTAGTCCTATTCCGCCCTCCCATATGGATCTTTGGAGTGTGGCTAGGGCTATGCGTGGATGACCGTTATTCCACAGCAGTCTGCGGAGTGTCTGGTCTATTTTCCTAAATATGTTTGAAGGGATGTGTAATGGGGCATTTTGTAATATGTAGAGTAGGCGGGGTAGGGTCATCATTTTGAAGAGTGCAGCTCTACCCAGTAGTGTCAGCGGGAGGGATGACCAGTGACGGGCATCCTCTGCAAATCTTGTCATGACTGGGTACAGGTTTCTGGGCACATAATCAGTCAGCTTATTTGTTATTAGAATACCTAGGTATTTGAATTGTTCCCTTTCTACCCGGTAGGGACATTGGGGCGGGATCGAGTCTCCCTCTTGTTTAAGTGGGAATAAGGTGGATTTGTCCCAGTTTACTTTCAGGCCACTGAAGGAGCCGTATTTCTGCAGTAAATCAGTCACTATGGGGCAGGATCTGACCGGGTCTTGTAAGTAAACCAATAAGTCGTCCGCGCCTTATCTTCCCAGGCTTCAGACCATCTAAATCCCTTCCATGTTTCGTTTGTTCTTAACAGTATAGCGAGTGGTTCAATCGCTATTGCGAATATCATGGCCGACAGTGGGCATCCTTGTCTGGTTCCTGTGCCGATTTCAAAGGGGCCCGACACGTGACCATTCACTTTCGTGACTGCTAGCGGGGATTTGTACAATAATTTAACCCAGCTCATAAACTGGGGCCCGAATCCCATCCTTTGCATTATCTCCCAGATCGCATCCCACCTGATAGAGTCAAAGGCCTTCTCGAAGTCTACGGCCAACAGGGCCAACGGGTCTCGGATGGTGGTCGCATTCTCCATCGCCATGAATAATCGATGTATATTCATCCGCGTGGATCTCTGCGGCATAAAACCACACTGATCCGGGTGGATCAAGGAGGGTATAACTTGCTGCAATCTATTGGCTAAGGTTTTCGCTAAGATTTTGGTTTCTGTATTGATAAGGGAAATGGGCCTATACGAACTGCAGCACTCTGGGGGTTTGTCCGCTTTGGGTATGACCACTATGGTGGCCTGTCTCAGGTCTTGTGGGAGGGACCCTTTGTTTCGGGAGGTTTCATACATTTTCAGCAAGTGTGGTGTAATTACGCTCGTGCCTATTTTCTTCCATACCTCGACCGGAAGGCCGTTGGGTCCCGGGGCTTTCCCGGGTTGAAGATCGGCTATGGCTGCAGACAATTCATTCTCCGATATGTCGGTTTCTAGCAGGGCTCTTTGTTCAGGTGTCAGGGAGGGAAGGGTGATTCCCGAGATGGGTGTAGTGGCAATGGGGGAGATTGGCGGTCCATAGAGTTCCTTGTAGTAGCTTGCGAACTCTTCCGCTATGTCACGGTCCGCTGTCACTAGTGTATTCCCCTGTGTTCTGATCGCTCTAACATGTCGGAGCCCCTCGTCACGCCTCTCCAGCCACGCCAACATTTTGCCTGCCTTATCCCCGGTTTCGTACACTCTGGTCCGCATCGCTGCGTGTGCCTGTTTGGCATTGTCCAGGGCGGCGTTTTGAAACTGTTTTTGTGCTAGCTGTAATTCGCGATGGGATTCTGGGAGGTCTTGGGATAGATGAGCTACCTCTGCCTCTTGTACTCGCTTTTCGGCCGCCCGGATCGCCGCGGCGTGTTTTTTCCTATGGGCTGCGATCTGGGATATGAGTTCCCCTCTCAGTACGGGTTTGTATGCCTCCCACAATGTTACAGGGCTATCCACTGAGGTTGTGTTCAGTTCGAAGTATGATTCTGTTCCTTTTTTGATATGTTCGACTAGGTCGGGGAAGCCCAGATAATAATTGTTTAGCCTCCACGTGGGTGGGGGAATCGGCCTGTGTGTATTGAGCACCATTACGAGCGGGGAGTGGTCCGATATACCTCTGGGTAGGAGGTGTGCATCGGTTGCTAGATGTAATTCGGAGATCGGGAGAAAAAAGTAATCAAGTCTAGATAATGAGGCGTGTGCTCCGGAGAGGAAAGAGTATTCTCTCGTGCCAGGATGCAAATGTCTCCACACATCTTTCAGGCCTATTGCGTCGGCAAACGTGGCTAGTTTGGTATGCGTAGCTGGATTTCTCGAGCGGATGTGTGTTCGGTCAAGTTCTGGGTGCATGACCTCGTTGAAATCTCCCCCCACCACCATCAAGCTCGAGGAGTCCGCCGCCAACATTGGCGTTATATCTTCAAGTAGTGCAGTGAGTAAGGTAGGTGGTGCATATACGGCTAGCATGGATATAGGCCGCTCCCAAAGAGTCGCGGTTATGTGAACGAATCTACCTCCTGTGTCCTGTGTGACGGATGAGAGGGTCAGTGGAAGTCGTTTGTGCACGAGGATCAGCACCCCCCTAGCTCCCATGGAGAAACCTGAGTGTATCGCAATGCGGTAATTAGTTCGCTTGAAGAGGTTGCAGTTTGTGCCCGCCAGGTGCGTTTCGGTTAGGAAGGCTACATCGGGCGTATAACGGTTCAAATATTGGAGTACAAGGCGTCTCTTGATACTGCTGCCTAGCCCATTCACATTCCAGGTCATTATCTTAATAGACCTGTTCTTGCTTTCAGCGGTGTGGTCAGTCATGGTGGTCGGGAATCGGACATGCCGGGTAATGTTGTGTGTATCTCCGGGCATTGCCCCTTATCCGCCCCCCTGGAACCCGACCCCAGCCTATTGCGCGCATTGATCTTAGAGCAGCAAACCAAACAAATAAACTCTGTTCTAAACACAAACTCCCTCGTACCCTCCCCATACTCCACCCCAACTGGAAGTACCTGTCGCCCCAACATTAGGCCGAGCCTGACAAGGGTCTGCTCGGACCGAACAAACAATCAATACATTAAATATAACTTATTTGCGATTCTGTCTGGTCCAATTACCTTTGTCGAGGGGGGGGGGGCCCCCGCTCGAGCCGCCATTTCTTCAATGTGGGGGGGGGGGAAAAAACTCTGACAGTGCATTGCTATCAGCATGTGTCCGCACACTTCAGTCGGCTTCTCTTGGTGGTAGTCCATCCTGGCCTTGTAGTGGTTGTGCATTCGGGGATCTGTCCGGGCGCGGTCTATTTCGTTCACGTTCCCTTCTATTTGTGGGGCCCCAATCTCCCTCCAGGTTATTTTCTGCCCAATTCCATGCATCCTTTGGGTCATTAAAGTGCACGGTTGTGCCATTATGGTAAATTTTCAGCTGTGCCGGGAACAGGAGACCATATTTGATGTTTTGGGTCTGTAGCTTCTTCTTAAGCTGGTCAAATGATTGGCGTGCTCTTTGTACTTCCCGTGTGAAATCCGGGAAGAAAGCGATTTTCGCGCCGTTGTAGGTCGTGGCTCCCTTGGATCTGGCCATTTGCAGTATCGCGTCACGATCTCTGTAATTTAGGATTTTGGCAATCACAGTGCGGGGTGGGGCCCCAGGCGTTGGTCTGCCTGTTGGGACTCGATGTGCACGTTCAATGGAGAAAAGTTTCGAAAATTTCTTTGGGGTGTATAGGTCCATGAGTAGTTGTTCAAGGAATAGTTCCATGGAGGGGCCTTCACTTTTCTCAGGTAATCCCAGGATTCGTATATTGTTCCGTCTAGAGCGCCCCTCTCCTTCCTCCACCCGTTCCTCTAGAGTCTTAACACGTTGCAGTACTCTGGTCATCTGTTGATGGATGTTTCGGAAGCCATCTTCCGTGTTGGATATGCGGGTTTCCGCCTCTCCCGTGCGGGACGTGAGTTTCTGCAAGTCATGGCGTAGGAGGGACACTTCTGTGCTGATGCCGTCCATTTTAATCTCCATAGCGGTTCTGGAGTTGGCTATGGCGTTCATAATGTCTTTGAGAGAGGGTTCGGGTTCCTCATCTTCAGTACTTGCCGATCTCTCCTGTGTCGGCTCCGTGGCCAGTGTGGGCACCGCGTATTGTTCCATTTTGCTTTGCGTCGTGCCTCTCCTGCTCTTGTCCTTGCCCATGACCGTTGCAGTCACAACTTCGATGAGGATCCGCCTTGATGATTCTAGTAGCGTTGTGCGTGGGCCGGGGCACGGATTTAACTCTCGATCTAATCACAAGCGAGTAGTCGCGGGGATTTTCTGGGAGCGGGCAAGCGGGAAAGCTGCTCGCAACCACTGCCTCCCGCCCACCCTGTTCCTCACCGTTTCGCGTGCCCAATCACGTGCCTCTCCGTCCTTTCGGTCGCTGTCTGTCGCCCCTTGTTCTGAGTTGGCGGGCGCTCAACGCGGAGCGGAGCGCGTACGGTTGGTCACTGCCTTCCCATCAACCGTTCGCTCCTCCTGTATGGCGCTGTTCTTCGTGCCGGATGTCAGTGGCGCACTATCCCAAGTCACTGTCAGCCATCTTGGATCGAGTTCGGCGGGTGCCACGCTCTATCACCTTCCGCCGCAGTTATCTTCGCCTACGGCCTCCGTTTTGTTACGGGAGCAACTGCAATGTGTCGTGTCGTCTGTCGGCCAACTTTCCGTAATTTTGCAGGAGTGTCGCAAGTCAAATTCCCCCAGGATTTGGCAGGATGTGTTGGCGGCACCGGGAGCTCAGCGAGCACGCGTCTACATCGGTCGCTCGTTGGCCACGCCCCCTTCGTGCCGCATTGTTGTGGTTCCACCATTTGAGTTGGCGCTGACTGATGATTGCGAGTTGTGCTTTCAGACCCAGCCCTGCTTGTGTTGTGTGCTGAAACCTGCTTTTCCTTAAGACTCATGTTTTCTACATGAATCATGCATGGGTGCCGAGGTAGACCAGTCTCAACACTGTTTGCTTTATCGTCATAGAATAAGGACTCTGACGAGCAAGAGGAATGCAGTGGTAATTCCTGCTCCGTATCAACGCACTCTGGATTCTCTCTTGCCTGTCTGTGTGGCATGTGCTTTCATCAATTAGGTACTGCTTTGCTGTTGATAACAGAGTTATGGGTGAGTGCTCAGGTGCTTTATAGCGAGACTTGGGGGGAATGCCTACATTTTTTTGTAAAATGTCAAGGTCTACCAGAGTTGCCTGTCTCCTGGGCATGAGAAGCACCCACTAATCAAGGTGGAGGCACACAAGTCACCGAATCTTCAAACACCACTTCGATCAAACAGGACCTCGTTTCGACCTGGCTCTACCATTTATTCAAACTGCTGGATGACATTGTGTCACATGCTCACAGGACCCAGTGGAATAATTTTTATTTTTGTCTGCTTTTTTTTGTTTAAAGCACAGACCTGGCGTAAGAGCAGCAGAGCACTGTGCGGGGTGTGGGTAGCCAGCGTTTGGGCTGGCTTTTATTAGACCTTGGTCAGGTGTTATTGGAAAAGCCAAATTTTGAGAGATTTGCATAATTGCAGATTTGTGGGGGCATTCAGAAGCGATACCGGGGCCGGGTGCCAGGGGGTGGGTGCGCTACAAGAGAAGGTTTCTTTGCTGGTCCGCTCTTTGAGGATGAGGTTTGATTCATGCCAGTTGGTCGATTTTCTGCACGAGGAGCACTTGCCACCAAATATATAGAGCTTAGCTGCAGGTACACTTGTGTGCTACTCAAGACTGCCTTGTGGATGATACATATAGTCTTGAACAGTATCCTGGCCTGGAGAGGAAGCCAATGGAGTTTGCGTAGGACAGGGGTGTTTCAGTCAAATTTCCATGCACCCATAATAGGAGGTGTTGCAGCATGGTGGACTGCTTTCAGGGGAGCCAAATGAGTAGCTGGTAGCCCCATTTGATGGGTATTTCCCACATTATTGTGTGAGACCACAAGCGCTTGCACTACAGGCCGCAAGTCCAGCGGTGAGAGGGATGGTTTGATTTGGCAAAAGGCTGGAGATTTGGAGCCAGGCCGTTTGTCTCAACCCGACTCGACTGCCAATTTGAATTTTTTTAACCCATCGAACCTCATCATCTCTAACGCCAACTCGAACGACACAGAACCCTGTCTCGATGCCGACTCGCCGCTGGATCAACATGACTTGCATCATCTCAAACGTGATTTGACTGCAAAAATGCATCAAGAAGCTTGGTTCAATGCTGTCAAGCCTTCAACGCCATGAAAAAGGTACTGTTGAGATGTCCTGTTCCCCGGTCCACTGTTTGGAAATGTAGTGACTTGTATGCCCCCTTTCTCTGGTAATTCCTGGGAACATATACTTGGAACAGTGGAATTGTTGTAATTGCTTGCCTGATCACTTCTGGCCAAGTAACCAGAATGCGATAGTGTGTTGGTTGTACATGTTCTGTTTTCTCTTCACGGGGGTGAGTTTTTGTTGGTATTTTTAGTTAGTTGGTTACGTTTTTGATTGTTTAATTGAAGTATGTATATATTTGCATTTCACCTTGATTGAACTTTCCTTTATTTTGGAGTCTTTTCACTATTTCTGTTTGGGTTCCTACCATTATGACTTCACGTCCCACTGGAAAGTATAGCCTGTCCTCAGCCCAAGTTACCATCAAAGGCAAGGGAGGTATACCAATCAAGCTGTGCCTGCTTTACCTTTGTGATTGGGATCACTGCTGGATTAGTAGTAGTGTGGAGCTGATTAGGCAGTTTAGCCACTACTCACCCCTCTAATCCTGCCGAGCAGTTGGCATGTTTTCACAGCACTTGCGGAGGGAACATGCCTTCTTGTCTTTAGAAGCTAGCAAACACTAGTTATTGTTGATTGGGTGGTGTAGTGGATGTGGGTGGGTTGAGGGTTGTGTAGAGGGGGAGTTGGGTGGAGGGCTGCATATGGAGGGTGGAGGGCATGTATGGAGTGTATGCGTGTGTAGTGCGGGCGGGTAGAGGGATGTGTAGGGGATGAATTGTATGAAGTGGGAGCTTAGGTAAGGGGTGTGTAGTTGGAGCAGCACATTTATAGATGTTTTGTGCTGTGACAAAACATGTGCATCTCAGGATGTGCAGTTGCATTCGTGTTGCCATAAACATCCACTGCATGTCAGAGTCAGATCTCTAAAAACACCACAGTTGGCAAGCAATATTTACACCACGTGTCCTGACGTCATGCACGTCATCTATGTTCATGACACTGTTTGTTTTGGAGGTATCATGCAGCAGACATGGCCACCCTCTGCTACTGGCATGTTCCAGCACTTTAATGATATACATAATGGCAGTTCACAGTCACCCTCTTCTCAAATGCCAGGCCCTTTGTGGCAAGGCATATGCACACTAGCATTATGCATGGCATGAATGACCATGCAATATGTTACCACAGAACTGCGTGTCATCATTAGGGCTCTGGAGATCACAGATATAGCTATGGTGGTGCCCCATGCCTGGGTAACATGGTACCGGAATGGCATGTTTCTCATACCCTCAAACCACCCAAGACTGCGCTGACCTCTCATGCCACAGCCAGGATGGCAGTAATGTGAGGTCCCAAAGGAAGTCGTGTAAGGTCACGATTGACACTTTGCGCCAGCTTGCTACCCGGGGACGCAAACATTGTGTTTATCCAATGGGGAATGGCCCATATTGGACTCCTCTTCCTATATCCATCAGGCAGGTGGATGTCTGGTGAAGGCTTGAACCCCTGTCTCTTGATGCAGAAGTTATGTAATAGGCAGTACGTGATAATGATGCCCCGACCTTTCCAGGTCTATACACCAGGGCTCCCCCTGTGCCATACAGGCACCAGAATCGTGCTTTCACACTCTCAATGGTGCCTCTCTTTCATACATATGCATCGCTGTAATCTCTTCTGTGCCATTTGTGGGTTGTGATACAGTGCCTTCAGTTTGTTTGTTTGTTTGTTTGTTTGTTTTATTTATTTGTATAGCGCTCCAAACCCAGAGGTAGAAGGGCGCTCAAAGAAGACGGTTACATATTGTAATATATACAATTTCAATATACAGCAATTTACAGAATATACAGACATAGTTAAGCAGTGGAGGTGTGCGTACATATCTGGGCGGTGCTACAGTTTTAAATACAGTAGTTTGCAGAGTATACAGACATATTTGAGCAGAGGAGGTGTAGACACATATCTGTGGTGCTACTCTTTGTTCAGGAGCCAACCGATAACATGCTTCCTGAAGATCTGGAAGGACTCAATAGTTTTAATGTTGAGTGGTATGGTGTTCCAGAGTTGGGAGGCAAGTACTGTGAAGCTAGCCCCTCCAGCTCTTTTTAAGGAGAATCTGGGATCTGTCAAGCATAACATATTGGAGGATCTGGTGGTTCTGGTGGCGGGTTTCATGGTAAATTTATTAGTTAGATATGGTGGGGCTAGGTGGTTTATAGCCTTGTCTGTAATTTGTTATTATAGATTGGTTAGCACCTAGGCACAGGCTATTACAATAGTCCAGTTTGAACAGTATGAGAGCTCTAGCAAGAGTGAGGCAGCAGTTGCATGATAGGAAGGGTCTACTGGCCCTGATAAGCTTGCCGGTGTAGGCGGAGGCTGAGGCGATCATGTTGGTTTGTTTGGTGAGGTTAGAGTTGGCATCAAGGTAAAAGCCGAGAGTTTTCACGCTTTTGGCAATAGGGATGGTGTGACCATCGATAAGGATGTTGTTGTAGTTAGGATTAAGTTTAGACAGGTTACTGGGAGAGCTGACAAGGAGGAGCTCCGTCTTCTCATCATTCAGGCAGAGGCCATGAGAGGCCATCCATGCCTGAATGATAGAGAATAATGTATTGATCCGGCTGACTTCTGCAGGGTAGTTGCCTGTGATGGTTAGGAGGGGATGTCCAGCCTCACCTAGAACGAAAAAAGTAGAATGACAAGTTTGAGTTGTAATGTACATCGTCAGTGGATCATGGCACATGGGGGAGTTGCCTGGTCTGTGTACATGACGGTATGAATGTGGATCCAAGTACCCCAATCTCCTTAGATAGCAACCCCTTCAGGGTACCAGCATTCCCACTGAACCCCACATCCAACAGGTCACCAGCATTCCCACTGAACCCCACAACCAACAGGGCACCAGCAATCCCAGTGAACCCCCAACTAACAGGGCACCAGCATTGCCACTGAACCCCCCAACCAACAGGGCATCAGCATTGTTGGCTGGAAAACCCATGCCCCCCTGTACACCAGCATTTCCACTGAACCCCTCTCAAGGAACCAGAGTTCCTGCTCAATGCCCCTCCCGAGGCACCAGCATGCCAGCTCCACACGTGCTCATGTGCCTGTGAGATTTCACATTCAGGTAGAAGTACATGCCTAATAGCCTTGTCCATTGTCCTCTAGGTGGCCATGTAGGCTGGTTGGGAACGTTTGCTCAAGATAATAGCACCATAATCCAAACCTCTGAAAAATGCACAGCAGTGTGTGATGGTCATGTCAGTATCACAGGTTATCTGCATGCGGTGGGCATGTTACATCTTGCGATTCTTGTAGACCTGTTCATGGGAATGGGGTGGCACCAATGTGTCATGTTATCAGTCCTGAGCACTGATAACTTTGGGCAACAGTGCCATGTCGTACAAAGAATCCTTATGGATGTGATACCTTCTATTGTCCCGGGCAGTGGTAGTTGTGCTGAGGCATTGTAATGAAGGACACGTAATACCTGGATGAGCACTTGTGAAAAAGTGGGCTTTGACATGCCATTCAGCACGACCACTGCACGCTTGGGACACTAGGGGGCATGGTTGCATGTATGCTGATGTGACACTCTAACTCCTCCTCAATGAGATGCCTTACTTCCATTATCGGTTTCCTAACCAGCCTGTATAATATCAATATTCACTCTGCCCATTGGGGCGATCTTACTCTGGCAATATGGGCCCTTCTTTTCCCTGCCTGGGGTGCACTTTGCTGCTGCGAATCATCATGTCTTCTACCTTCAAATATTATGAAAGTATCTCCAATGTAGAGTGGCTAGGCTCTGCCTTGCTGTGCGGCAGGGGTGTTGCCAGGTCTGGAAAAGATCCAGGGCTATGCTAATGTCGGGACGGTTGGGACTCGGGCTCGCTAGCCTGAGCTTCTATCCGGGGCTACAACCAGAAGACTCTGGACTATAACCTCCTCAGCCCCCGTAGCAACGACTTTGCTGTGCGGTGGTGTATTCAGTGGACTTTTCTATCTTTTTAGGGATGGCTTCAGGCTCCTGTGGTGGTCTGAATGCAGCTGGCGATCATTGCTGTCTGCTTCCTGCAGGAGGTACATGTTGTGGTGATATTTTTGCTGGCGTCATACGTCTGAAACAGCCAGCGTTTATCAGAAGCGTTACATGCGATTTGGGATGTCCTGTATTTTATGCACACGTGATCCGTCATATACCACACCCAGTCGTTTTGATTATTTATCTCCAGTGTTTATGCAGTGTTCAGGTCTGAATTGCGCTGGGTGGAAACACATGTGGCATTACAGAATACTTCATGATTTACTGTTACCGTAAAACTCTTAATGAGGCCCCAAGTCCAGACCACCCTTTAAGCCATCTCGTCCCATTTTCCCACTCTATCAAACTCACCTGTGTCGAGTTCAACAATGCACTGGCTACATCCTTTAATTGTCACTAGCCTCCTCACTCTACCACCCCCTAACCATCCATACTCATGCATGGATATCTCTAGCCATCCAGCAACAGCGGCAAATGTACGCGCCCTCTAGATCACCATCACAAAGGTCACACCCTTCCTCTCCTTCCTGCCTGCAAAGACTCTCTCCTTGCCCTCACTCCTGCTCTTGGCTCTGCCAAATCCATCTATTATATCAACCGTCAACCCTTTGTACGACTCAAACCCTTACAAACTATCCATAGCGTACCATGCCAGGCTTTCGCCTCATAAAAACTGCTCCCTATCCTCCTCGCTCACTCTTCTGAAAACCTTACCTTCTACTGCTTCATAATCACAATATGCGACATGTTGGGTCTCCTGAACCACATTTGGACTATTATGCTGCAACATTTGGTGCTGTGGGCTTAGGAAATCCAAGAGGGCGGAAAAGCCCACATTTGCGCCAGAATCCTAGAGAACCGTGCAGTTTTGCGCATAGCAAAGTGGTCCCCTGACCTGCCACCCACCAGTGCAAGCATGATGGGCCAGGAGTGCCATGAGTGAAATGTGTGCCAAAGGAAAAACAGCAGTGCCGGTTGGCTAAAAAAAGCGCTTTAAAATCACCTTGGTTTCCCTGAATGCAAGCTCAAAATGCCTATTTTAAACATCACACGATATTCAAAAATCTCAATGAACACCAGCAGACATTTGGCAGAATGTATTCTTGTGTGCATACAAAATCTGGAAAGATGAAGAGCCCAAAACAATGTTTATAACAAAACTGGCTGAACTGTGGATGTCAGCAGCTTAAATTAAATGGACAGAAAGCCACTAAAATCGAAATGTTTAAAATAAAGGAGTGACCTACTTTTGAGTGTAACATAGGTTGCAAGTGTTAAATGTCATAGTTTTGAACTTAGAATCAGCATTCTAGCTGCATGTGTAAAAATTGTAAGTTTGATTTGAATGTAGATAACTGGAAACAAACATGACATTTAGCTGAAGCTTGGCTTAAAGAGATTGAATTCTGCCTGACAACTACCCCCGACAGGAGAGGGAATTCAGCAGCTGTGTTCCCAGGCCTGGCTGCATCCTGCTGCCCCTGCCAAAAGGAGATGACACCTCTCTGATTGAATTAGGGGAGTGGCACCTGGGGACTACAGGAAACTAAACAAAGCACTGTCCCTGGTTCAGGCAAATGTTATATTGGGGGGGTCGTAAAATGGCTTCCTCTTGGGAGAAACTGGGAGGGGCAGTGCCTGTGAGAGCAAGCTGAGCTTGGGGGAAGTGGATAAACCAGAAATTCCAGCATGTACTTTGGAAAACCACACCCCTTTGGGGCCAGAGCATGATTTTAAAAAGATGGATAATTCATAGTGCGGACTTGTAAAGATTATATAAATAACATCATCATTCTTGTGATTTTTCTGTGCACATTTTAAGAGGTGTTAGGACCCTGTGGTATGTTCTAGGGGATAGTAGCGGAAAAAAAGGTTGTTACTCCAAATGTATGCATGTTAAAAATCTGACACTTTATCATCTGAAACCCATATCCCTGGTGCACATTTGTGTAAAATCTGGAAAGGTTTAGAGGCCGTTATCTGGATGAAAAGGGGAGAATTCTGTCATAAGTGGACACGACATCTTACCAAGACAGGGATCTGATGGTTTTGTGCTACAGAAAATATGTTAACTTGACATATAATATTAGAAAAATGGTACATAGATAAATATGTATTTGGATCAGAAATAGATTTGTGTGCAGTTTGACAAGGGGAGGATCCTCTGACCATAAACCTACCTCATCACTCTGACTCACAACCCAGTTCCCCCAATCAAGGAAGAGAGGAGGAACTGGACAATGATAAGTTGAGAGGGTTGGGCATGCAGAACGAGCCAACCCACCCACTTTCTAAACACATAAAAAGAGCCACCGGAACCCAGGCAGGGAGATTCACTTTCCACTTTCTTGTGGGACGCTTTGCCGGGAGACTCCAGACTTCAAATCCATCAATCTCCAGAGACCAGAGATCCAGCGAGACCAGAGATCCAGAGAGACCAGAACTGTGCAGTGCTGAGAGAGACCCAGAGACCAGATCGCTGTGAAGAACTGCTAGCAGAAGTCCAGCCAATCCTGACCCGATCGGTGACGAAGTCGCATTCCTGTCCAAAATCTAGTGTGAGTACCCAGCTAGCACTGTGCCAAAACCAATTTCTTAGTTTAAAATAATCTAATCCAAACTATTTTAGCCTATTAGAACTGCCTCTTAGAATTGTGTCATTCTGTCATCTTTAAAACTGAAAACTGTCATCTGTCATTCTGAGCTTTAAAATTTCAAATCCGAAAAACTACCTTTACTAAATCGGCCGTATCTCCGGAACCGTTTGTGCTAGGAAGGAGATTTAACTTTCATCTTAAAGCTAAGATTATAGGCTTTCCAACGAACCTAGAACCCCGACAGGAGAGGGCATTCAGCAGCTGTGTTCCCAGGCCTGGCTGCATTCTGCTGCCCCTGCCAAAAGGAGATGACACCTCTCTGATTGAATTAGGGGAGTGGCACCTGGGGACTACAGGAAACTAAACAAAGCACTGTCCCTGGCTCAGGCAAATGTTATATTGGGGGGGTCGTAAAATGGCTCACTCACCCTGAACCTCCTATAGGGAATTAAAATAATTTTAGCATATTTCTCACTTCTTTGCATACCACATCAAAGTATATTGCCTGTGTTTAAAACTCCTACCTATTTTCCTCTAAGCTTGCTAGGGGGGAACTGAATTATATTTGATTGCATTCATGAGAACTGTGTGCTTTCCTTCCATCTCTTTACATTGCATAAAGGAGTGGGGGGTGAATTGTCAAAGAAAAGTGATTACATTGTCTTTTGTTGAAGTCACATAAAGTTTATTTTCTGTACTGCATTTTCATTCATCATTGCATTGTCCTTGAAGCCATAAAAGCATTCTCGGCTACTTTATCCTCTCTATATCACTTCTAAGCCATCAAAAAGAGTGTACCACTGTAACATTATCCATTGTTGATCACTATCATCTTCACAAGTGTGCTATCAAATATTAATTTACTATAAAAGTGTGACAGATATATATTGTTTAATTTTCAAATAAAACTTTTAATTTGCAAAACAAACCTACTTCTTGGCTCAGTGGGGTCAGGGGGATTCTAAGAGAGGGGTGTTATATAAGGGTTGTCATCCAGAGTAAATGAACTGGACATAAAATGATATCAATAAGGGTTTCCCTCAGCATCCCAGACTAGGCATTGACTTAGCTGTAGTGTTGAATTGAATCCGCTTACAAAGTGGGGGCTCGTAGCCGGAGATTCTGGATTAGATTTACCACTTGTGCATCTTAATACAGTGTGCCAACTGACCGGATACACATATTCTGTTAGATCACCACGCTGTTTTACACTGTGAAAGCACTCCTCAAAGGAACGCTCTAAGGAAACGGTCTGTTTGGCAAAATAAAATACAAACTTCTGTAAGTCAGGAAGGAGCTCAAATTCCAGAATGACGACACTGGTAGACATCAAAATAGCCAGAGAGCACTTCTTACATAAGCTATTTGTGAGAGGTGAATGGACTGAGCAGGGCCAGGATGCGTGGTTGCAGGCAATCACACAACAGGTCACTGCAACTGGGTTAGATATCTGGAGAGATCAGGGTCCCTTACATGTGGCCCTGAGCGAACTATACATGGCTCCTAAAGCTAAAGATGAACACGACAAGATGGTTAGGATAGCGGCATATTTGTATCTATATATGGGAGCCATGCAGGACAAATGTGCTGAAGGCCAAGATCTGGCAAGTAGGCAACTGTTGGCATTAGAGAAGGCCCAATCTGACCTGGTCTCTTCTGAGCAGAGGCTGCAGAGGAGCCAGGAGTCAGAAAATGATAGTAGGCAGTATATCATTAAAATAAAAGAGGACATGGATATACTGCAACAGAAAAAGGCAGACCAGGATACCAGAATTCTGGCTTTGCAGAAGGAGCACCAAGACAGTTTGGACTCCTTACTGCAGATCCAAAAAAAGCTGGAGCAACAGATCAATTTCAAAAGGGCATGCACAGAGCAGGTAGCCACCCTGCAAATCCAACTAGACAGAGAGAAAGAGGAAAGCAATACATTGATTTTGAAAGACCTGGATACCCAGGCAGAGTTTGATGAAGAACGCCAGAAAGCTGGTGCCTTTCAAAGGCAGAGGGACGACCTGGCGTCACAAATGCAGGCTCTTTGTCAGGAAAGGGATACCTTAGGCCAGGAAGTCTGCCATTTAAAAAGAAAAATTGAAGAAAATCACTTGGCCCTCCAGGGGCTGGGTGACCTCCAAAAAGAGCATCAGGGCTTGCTAGATCACACCAGGAGGGTGGAGGAGGCTCTGGCAAGAAAGGAGCAGGCCAGTAGGGATGGGACTCAGGAGGTAACCCTCCTGCAGCAGAGACTGGCCCAGTACTCCAGGACCAATCAGGAGGCACAGAGAGAAAATGAGGCTCTCTGTCAGCACAATGATAGGCTCCAGCAACAGGTAGCCATGCAGGAGAGACTGATAGAGTCTAGTAAGGCCTTAACTGAGGAACTGAAAGCGCAGGCTCTTGCATGGCAGCAAGGAGCAGGGGCTGACAGAGATGAAGTTCTCTGGGAAAGGGAAACACCTGAGCATAACCTCAGGAGCCCTAGTACCAGAGGCCTTCATCTCTCTCAGTCCCTGGACTCTGCCACCCCCATGTCCCCTGGCGCGCATGAGCACAGGGCCACAGGAATAGCAGATTACTATCCAGCCAAAGGTATGGGGTTCATAGGCCAGTACCACCCAGGAATGAATGGGCGGGCACCCGGGTATGGGCACCTAAGTACAGTGCAATTTAGTGGGGAACCACAGGAAATTAGGCCCCCTAAGGGCATCCTAAAAACCTCTGCCCAGTTAGGTCACTGGGGGGGTACCCATCAAATCCTGGTAGCAAGGAGGGATCTGAAGACTCCTCTGAGCGTCACAGGACACAGGAGACCAGGTCCCCACATTCTGCCAGCTATTCCCAGGCTCGCAGAATTCGGGAAAACCTGGAAGATCAGATGGGCACCTCTGGGAGCAGTGCTTCCGAGTCAGAGGATGAATGGACCAGGGTTACCCGAACTAAAAAGGCCAATAAGGTGAAAAGGGCCTTGCTTAAGGACCCCTTAAAACAAATTAAGGAAATCAGGAGTGTCATCACGCCTTATCATAAGAACGCCAAGTATTCTGTTTGGGAACACTTGGAGCTCTATGAGCAAATGATGGAGACTTTCCATTTGAAGGACAGCAGTAGCTGCATCCAGTACGTCAAATGGACATTCTCCCCTGAATACTCCAGTTTCTTTGTGTGGCTGGAGGACCAAAACCATGGTCCACATATAGGGCGGCCATCTTGAAACATTTTTCTGTACATAGAAATCCCCAAGAGGCTCGCAAGGCAGCCTCCAATTTGCAATGTGGGGAGGATCAGGCCCCACAAGAATTTGTGCAAGAATTGAAGCGTGCCTTTGCGCAGACCACCAGAAGGGTGCGCACGGACAGCAGAGAATTCATCAACACATTTTTCCATGCTGTTCCCAAGTACATAATAACCCAGCTTGTGAGAGATTTTCACGAGAAAAAATCTTTAGACTGGGTCATTGAGCAAGCCACCCGGATCTATGAGGTGCAGAAGCCCATAGAAAATAAAAGTAATGCGCAGAAAAACCCCAAAACCAACAGCAACCCTGCTGCTGCCAAGGTGGCAGAAGTAAAGGTTGACCCCGTTTTAGATCTGGAGATGGGGGGGCCTAAAAACCTGCCTGCGCCAAATAATTCACAGCCCAGAAGGCCCTCGGGCCAGTCACAGACAGGGAGTCAAGGAGGTAGTCCCACAAATGGGGTCCCTCGCTCCCCTGATTATGTAAGTCCCCGCTACAAGGGAAACCGACCCATCCTGGGTTATGTGTGGACTCCTCAAGCCCAAGGGGGGGGATCCAGTCAAGCACCTAACCCAGAGAACTTCCCTCCAAACTTCCCACAGGAGGGCAGAAATACACCAAACCCTGGGACGAACTTTTTCCCCAGGTATCCACAAGGTTTCCAGCCCCAAACTCATCCATCCTTCTTTCCCCAATTCCCTGAGCCCAGACCACCTAATCCAGGAGAGGGGAGGCCAGGGGTGGAGGGGTACCCAAATCTTCCCAACCTGGGGTATTACCAGAGAAGGGATAGCTACCCTTCCCGGGATCAGCCCAGGGGAGACAACAGAACCCCGTATCAACCTGAGCGGGTTTCCCAACTTGAGTGCCAGGTCCAAAATATGGCACGGGATCTGGGTCACATACTGAGGGCTCAACAAAACCCTGCGATGAGCATGCCACCGCAGAATGCCCCAAACTCTGGACCTGGTGCTCCAGAAAAATTTACGGGAGCAGCACCCCGATAACCCACCAGTTCCCAGGCAGGAGGCCCAAGGAGAAGGGGGGTGTAAAGCCTTGGAGGAAGCTTCCTTCCCAACTTGTAAACAGCCCCTGGAAACCCAGGAACCGGAAACAAAATCTCCTACCCCTGAATGTCTGCCACCCAAGGAGCAGAGAGGAGGTAGGAGAAACAAAGGACCCAAACAGACCCACTTTGTGGAGGAGGTACAGGTCTTCCAATTTGAGGGAGAGGGATCCTCAGAGGATCCTGGGAAAAGGATCTTCTCCTTCAGAGATGGGGGAACTCCTCCCAAGGAAAAATGTGTCCCAAGAGATTCCAATCTAGACTGGGTGGATGTGGGGATTGAGCTGTCGCCGCCTATCATCCTATCCCAGAACCAACAAAACCACAAACCCCTGGTTCAAATCCATCCTGGTGACAGCCTCCCAAAAGGCAGGGGCGGCCCGGAACCAGGGGAACCTAAAACCGAATCAATAGACTGGGTATATGTGGGGATTGAGCTGTCGCGGCCCATCATTCTATCCCAGAACCAACAATACCAACATCCCATGGGTCAAACCCATCCTGATGACTGCCTCCAAAAAGGGGGGGGCGGCCCAGAACCCGAAACCATTTCCAGTTGCCAACTTTTCCTTTCAGATTCCCCAGGCTATCCACAATATTCTGCCCAAATCTCTTCTCTCGCCATGTCCAAAACCAGAAAATTAGCCCACCAGTTGTCCAGAAATGTGCATTATCTGTGCCCCCTTGAGGAGAAGGAGGGAAGATACTATGCCCCGGTACAAGTACAGGGGCACGGTACAATTTGGGCACTGGTGGACACTGGATCCAAAGCTACCCTTCTGTCCAAAAGGGCCTTTGATGAACTAAATGCAGGAAGGGGGGAGAATTACCGTATTCCTCTCACCTCTCTTCCTGGACAACTGCAGAACTTTGACGGGAAGGAAATTCCCGTCGAGGGGACTGCAGACTTGGACATTAAAATTGGGCTACACAAGGTGAAACACCCGGTCATAGTAGTGACTCCAGAGGGCACCCATTGTTTACTAGGGAATGATCTCCTCTGGACTCAGACTAGCCGACCAATAAAATTAAAACAGAGTGCCAACCATGTTAGTTTAAACAAAACACCTGCCACATGGTTGAACAAAAATCTGACCAAGTAGAATTTCACTTCCAAAACAACCAAATTCCAGACGTGACAGTAATAGCAGTAGGACAACAGACTGGTGATGGGGGGTCCTCTCTATTTCTGAAAATCAACCTTCCTTCCAGTTTAAGGTGGTATTCCACACTGGAAGGAAACACTCTGAAATTCTTTACCAATCCACAATCAGACACTCCCACTCCTATAGTCCAGAAAGATGTGAAATCAGCTCAGAGCCTGGCTGATATTCAACAAATTGGAGAGCAGTTGTTCATCCCTGTTCAGTTAAATGATGGGAAGGACTCTGTTCTCGCCCGAGTGTGTGTGAACAACGGTAAGAGCTTCATCAGCGAAGCCATGTTCCGCCAACTCCCAAAAGATCCAGCCATTTCCACATTCAAACTGATAGACAAATGGGAAGTGGACCTGGAAGCACCCAATTCCAAACATCCCCTGCCAAGCAGGTGTATGCTCAAAATCTCCATTGGCAACAAGAGCATAGTCCATAATTGTTGGGTCGTGCGAGACGTCACTGCCGCCTTTTACTTAGGCAGTGACATTCTCAATCGCTTTGCCATTAGTTTGGACCTAATAAACTTCAAAGCTTGGTCCCGATTAGCGGATAATCCCATGGCCTTTGATGATCCAGAAAAAGTATTTAGGTCAGCTCAATTGCTACCTTATGCAGTTGAAATTCAGCTTAAAGAGGAAGTCACCATCCCAGAAAGGACCCGACAATTCTCCCTGGAAGTGAAAGTTAAAAGAGGACGAAAATTGAAAAACCCTGATGCTTATATTCATCTAAATGCTTCTCTCCAACAGCAAGGGTTGAGGGTAAACCCAACACCATTAGTCAACATAGAACATGACACCATTCCAATAGAGGTGGATAACAGCGACTTAAAGAGTATTACTCTAGCCGCAGGCACCATTATTGGAATGGCGGTTGATGACCGACATTTCTCCATTGATTTAGGAAATGAACTGTTAGGACCAATCCCCAAGGACTGTGTTGACAGTGACAGTGATGACAATACAACACCAGACAGGATCTTTACCCGGCATGTGGGGAACATTCTGGTGTACAGTTCTTGCCCTTATGGTAAGGAAGATGTGACTTGTGACTTCAGAAGGGATGAGGTGATTTTCCAGGTCCATGAGTGCTGCCTTTCCCACCTGAAGCCTCCAGTCCGAATCAGCACTCTGACCAGGGACTTCTCCACCCAGCTGGAGGAGGCCGCTGAGATAGCAAAGCCAGAAGTCTTTCCAGGCTTCAGGCAGATGGTGGAAGAGAGAGTCAACCTGGCTGATGCCTGTGTGACTCTGGAACAGAAGCAAAAGTTGAAACAAGTTTTCTTTGATTTCCAAGATCTCTTTGCGGTAGACTCATATGACTGTGGTCGCACCGACATCCACACAACAACAATTCCCACGGACCCTGGAATGACTCCAGTGTTTGTGAAGCAATATCGTTTGCCTCTTGCATCCATGGAGTCCCTTACTGAAATAATTAAGAACCTTGAGTCCCGGGGAATAATCAGTCCAGTACACAGCACCTTCAATAATCCGGTGCTGGGAATATTGAAGCCAAACGGCCAGTGGAGACTCTGTGCCGACCTTAGGGAGCTCAACAAACGGGTCCATACTTCCCAATGGCCTCTGCCCTACATTGACCAAGGGCTGGCCCAGATTCAGTGCAATAGACCTGACCAATGGATACTGGACCGTGCCTGTCAGTAGTGAGGACCAATACAAACTGGCTTTTACATTTGGGGGCCAGCAGTACACATGGACCCGGACTCCCTTCGGATCCCTCAACTCCGGCAATGAATTCAACATTTTCCTACATAAGGCCATGCCCGACCTGGGTGCGAGGGGTAACCTGGCTTATGTAGATGATCTCCTCATCAAAAGTTCATCTGTGGAAGAACACATAGCAGAGATCCGTTATGTTCTGACGCAGTTGAGGGCCGCCGGAGCAAAGCTTTCCTTTCAGAAAGCACAGTGGTGTAGAACACGTGTTAATTTCTTGGGGCATGAGATTACTCCTCAGGATCTCTGTCCCCAGGAAAAGAAAGTGGAAGCACTTCAGAAACTGAAGGATCCTACAACTCTGCGGGAACTAAGGAGCCTCCTTGGACTGACTAATTACAGCAGAAAGTTCATTGAGGGCTACGCAGAGATCACCAGACCCCTGATTCATCTCTTGAAGGGGGGGGGTCAAGTGGGCATGGGGTCCAGAACAATCCGAGGCAGTAAGACAACTCAAGAGAAGCCTCTCACAAGCACCTTGCCTAGCTTACCCTGTCAGAAACAAGGAGTTCTTCCTGGAGACAGGGTTCTCTAATACGTGCTTGACGGCAGTATTACACCAAAAGCATGACAAGGTCAATAAAGTAATCTCCTATGCGAGCAAAACTTTATCCTCTGTGGAGGAAAAATTCAACGATTGTGAGAAGGCACTCCTGGCAACGGTGTGGGCATTGAAGAATTACCGCCCGTTCATCCAGGGGCAACAAATCATAGTGGAGACTCCACACCAGCCTCTGCAATATCTCCAAAGTGACAGAATCCGTGCCGGAAATGTGAGTAATTCCCGAATTACTTCCTGGATTCTGTCAATGCAAGGCTTTCCTGTAGAGGTCAGATATGGCCAAAACAAGAAGAGTCCCCTTGCGCAAGGTCTGGCTGACTTGCATGATTGTGCCAGAGAAAACTGTCTCGAGGACGAAAGTCTAAAAATCAAGGACAACATGGAGGCATACCTTAATTCCCCACACAAAGTCTTTGAAGAAGACAAGTGTGAGGGAATGCCCACTGTCTATGTGGATGGATGCTCTTACCATGTTGACAACAACGGGGAGAAAGAACTGGTGGCCGGCGTAGGGAATGCATGGGTGAAGGAGTTTCCAGAACCCTCCGCTGGATACAAAATTGGTCCCCGAAGTAGTCAGGTGGCAGAATTGATGGCTGCGCATCAAGCCATCCACACTGCTGTCCAACATCAACTCCACGAAATGGTCATAATCACAGATTCGGATTATGTACGGAACGGGTTCGGGGAGCACCTGGTTAATTGGAAAACCAGAGGCATGTTATGTGCTAATAACAAACCCTTGAAACATGGGAAGTTAATCCAAACCATTGATGATCTGGTCACCTCGAATGGGATGACCATCTACTGGAAGAAGATCAAGGGTCATTCCAAAGTAGAGGGACCAGACAAAACTGGAAATGATGTAGCTGATCATCTGGCCAAAACCGGGGCCATCCAAGGGGATCTAATAGAAATAGAGTCCCTGTTGGGGGAAATCCAGGTCACTGCTATCACTAGATCCCAGACAAATGCTCACAATGACCTTTCAACTGCACAATGGAGTAAGGAGACCGCTGATGCTGATTTAATTACGGCTCAAAAGGGGGATCCAATAATTGCTAAGTTTTACCAACACATTGAGGACCCTGAGAACTTTCCTCTGACTTATACCGATTACATTGGGAAAGAGGAACTAAGAGTGTTGATGAAATGTCCAAAAAGGTTCTGAATCCAAGACGGTTGTTGGTAAGGAAATCCCAAGCTGGCCATGACCAGTGGGTGGTCCCTACCTCATTCCGAAGCCTGATGTTAAATCACGCCCATGATGCGGCCACCGCCGGTCATAGGGGGTTTCACACAACACTGGAAATCTTAAGAGAGGTTGCATACTGGCCACACATGGGGCAGGACCTCGACCAATACTTGAAGGGGTGTCTTGTGTGTGCACAATTTCAGCCATCATCCCTCACACACCGTGCACCTCTCCAAAAGAGGGGGATGACACTGCCATGGTCAGATTTGCAAATCGACTTTGTAGGCCCTGTAACTCGCTCGTCTAGAGGAAACAAGTACATGTTGACCGTTACACGTTTACCAAGTGGGTGGAATGTCTCCCGGCCCCAAACTGCAAGGCAGAAACAGCAGCTGCCCTGATGATTAACCACATCGTTTCCCGTTTTGGTCTACCTCAAAGGATTGAGTCAGACAGAGGTAGCCACTTCACCAGTGAAGTAATGACAAAGATGTGGGAGATACTGGGGGTTAAAAGGAAGCTACACATTGCATACAGGCCAGCTTCTTCTGGAGCAGTGGAGAGATACAACCGAACCATTGTGAGCATCTTAAAAAAGTTTGTGGAAGATTCTGGGCCAAGTTGGGATATCCGATTACCTCTGGTCCTAATGGCCATCAGATCTACCCCTTCATCGGCAACTAAAAGTCACCATTTGAGTTGATGACCGGACGCAAGATGGTGCCTCCCCAGCATTTGCTCTACAGGACCCAAGAGCAGACGTTGATAAATGCCTCCACAACTCATGAGTATGTGGAGAATTTAAGGAAACACCTTCAACATGCTTTTGCCTATGCTCAGCGGAATCTAGAAAGATCAGCTGATAGCATTAAAACCCACTACGACCTGAAGACCACCAGGAAGGAATATACTGTAGGAGATCGGGTCTATCTATTCAATTTCCAAAGAAACCAGGCCAAACAGCGAAAATGTTTGCCTACGTGGAAGGGACCGTTTGAAATTATAGACAAAATCTCCTCTGTAGCCTATAAGATCCGCATCCCCAAAGGTAGTCTGGCGGAAGGGGAAGACAAGTGGGTCCATATTAATCAGCTAAAGTGTTGCCATCCCAGGCACACTCTGCAACAACTGGAGGAATCCTCTGGAATCCCAGAGGGGGCCGCTCCAGAGTAATTCAGTTCCAACCCTAAAATATCCCACATATAGTCGCTAAAATATGATGATTCTGGAAAGAAAATATTTCCTGTTATATCTTGTTTTTTAAAACAAGACTGAAAAATGTAACCGGATGTATAAAATGTATGTGTTCGCCACACCATTAATAGTGGTGGAGAAATGTCTACGAATAGGTATTGCCGCTTTTGCTTTATCATCCTAGGAGAGATGAAACCACGGAGACTGACCAAGGAGAATGACCCGGAGACCAGGAGCAAAGATCCGAGGGGCCCGGGGTACCACCCAATATTCCCATCAGGACAAGCGAGGAGAACCAATCGATCCAACCGGATGGAGGAAAAGATGCTGAACGGTGCCATCTACAGAATTGGAAGAAGATGATGCGGACATCCCAGCGCGTGGATCAAAACATCCTTTGCACCCGACTCCATCTGGACTCGAAATCAAAGTGCAGTCGGGCGGGGGGGTTTTGTTGGGTTTCCTGACCCACGTTTGGACTATTATGATGCAACATTTGGTGCTGTGGGCTTAGGAAATCCAAGAGGGCGGAAAAGCCCACATTTGCGCCAGAATCCTAGAGAACCGTGCAGTTTTGCGCACAGCAAAGTGGTGCCCTGACCTGCCACCCACCATTGCAAGCATGATGGGCCAGGAGTGCCATGAGTGAAATGTGTGCCAAAGGAAAAACAGCAGTGCCGGTTGGCTAAAAAAAGCGCTTTAAAATCACCTTGGTTTCCCTGAATGCAAGCTCAAAATGCCTATTTTAAACATCACACGATATTCAAAAATCTCAATGAACTCCAGCAGACATTTGGCAGAATGTATTCTTGTGTGCATACAAAATCTGGAAAGATGAAGAGCCCAAAACAATGTTTATAACAAAATGGGCTGAGCTGTGGATGTCAGCAGCTTAAGTTAAATGGACAGAAAGCCACTAAAATCGAAATGTTTAAAATAAATGAGTGACCTACTTTTGAGTGTAACATAGGTTGCAACTGTTAAATGTCATAGTTTTGAACTTAGAATCAGCATTCTAGCTGCATGTGTAAAAATTGTAAGTTTGATTTGAATGTAGAAAACTGGGAACAAACATGACATTTAGCTGAAGCTTGGCATAAAGAGATTGAATTCTGCCTGACAACTATCCCCGACAGGAGAGGGAATTCAGCAGCTGTGTTCCCAGGCCTGGCTGCATCCTGCTGTCCCTGCCAAAAGGAGATGACACCTCTCTGATTGAATTAGGGGAGTGGTACCTGGGGACTACAGGAAACTAAACAAAGCACTGTCCCTGGCTCAGGCAAATGTTATATTGGGGGGGTCATAAAATGGCTTCCTCTTGGGAGAAACTGGGAGGGGCAGTGCCTGTGAGAACAAGCTGAGCTTGGGGGAAGTGGATAAACCAGAAATTCCACCATGTGCTTTGGAAAACCACACCCCTTTGGGGCCAGAGCATGATTTTAAAAAGATGGATAATTCATAGTGCGGACTTGTAAAGATTGTATAAATAACATCATCATTCTTGTGATTTTTCTGTGAACATTTTAAGAGGTGTTAGGACCCTGAGGTATGTTCTTGGGGATAGTAGCGGAAAAAAGGTTGTTACTCCAAATGTATGCATGTTAAAAATCTGACACTTTATCATCTGGAACCCATATCCCTGGTGCACATTTGTGTAAAATCTGGAAAGGTTTAGAGGTCGTTATCTGGATGAAAAGGGGAGAATTCTGTCATAAGTGGACACAACATCTTACCAAGACAGGGATCGGATGGTTTGGTGCTACAGAAAATATGTTAACTTGACATATAATATTAGAAAAATGGTACATAGATAAATATGTATTTGGATCAGAAATAGATTTGTGTGCAATTTGACAAGGGGAGGATCCTCTGACCATAAACCTACCTCATCACTCTGACTCACAACCCAGTTCCCCCAATCAAGGAAGAGAGGAGGAACTGGCCAATGATAAGTTGAGAGGGTTGGGCATGCAGAATGAGCCGGCCCACCCACTTTCTAAACACATAAAAAGAGCCACTGGAACCCAGGCAGGGAGATTCACTTTCCACTTCCTTGCAGGACGCTTTGCCGGGAGACTCCAGACTTCAAATCCATCAATCTCCAGAGACCAGAGATCCAGAGAGACCAGAGATCCAGAGAGACCAGAACTGTGCAGTGCTGAGAGAGACCCAGAGACCAGATCGCTGTGAAGAACCGCTAGCAGAAGTCCAGCCAATCCTGACCCGATCAGTGACGAAGTCGCATTCCTGTCCAAAATCTAGTGTGAGTACCCAGCTAGCACTGTGCCAAAACCAATCTCTTAGTTTAAAATGAACTAATCCAAACTATTTTAGCCTATTAGAACTGCCTCTTAGAATCGTGTCATTCTGTCATCTTTAAAACTGAAAACTGTCATCTGTCATTCTGAGCTTTAAAATTTCAAATACGAAAAACTACCTTTACTTAATCGGCCGTATCTCCGGAACCGTTTGTGCTAGGAACGAGATTTAACTTTCATCTTAAAGCTAAGATTCTAGGCTTTCCAACGAACCTAGAACCTCAACAGGAGAGGGAATTTAGCAGCTGTTTTACCAGGCCTGGCTGCATTCTGCTGCCCCTGCCAAAAGGAGATGACACCTCTCTGATTGAATTAGGGGAGTGGCACCTGGGGACTACAGGAAACTAAACAAAGCACTGTCCCTGGCTCAGGCAAATGTTATATTGGGGGGGTCGTAAAATGGCTTCCTCTTGGGAGAAACTGGGAGGGGCAGTGCCTGTGAGAGCAAGCTGAGCTTGGGGGAAGTGGATAAACCAGAAATTCCACCATGTGCTTTGGAAAACCACACCCCTTTGGGGCCAGAGCATGATTTTATAAAGATGGATAATTCATAGTGCGGACTTGTAAAGATTATATAAATAACATCATCATTCTTGTGATTTTTCTGTGCACATTTCAAGAGGTGTTAGGACCCTGTGGTATGTTCTTGGGGATAGTAGCGGAAAAAAGGTTGTTACTCCAAATGTATGCATGTTAAAAATCTTACGCTTTATCTTAAAGCTAAGATTCTAGGCTTTCCAACGAACCTAGAACCGACTTCCTACTCCTTATAGTGCCTCCGTAATTGCGCTCGACGCACGTGACTAAATTGCCGCGATTTGACATTTTGCTTAATTTCAGCCACGTGTAAAAATATTTGTCCTTGCTTTCCTTGCTGAAATTCATGTGCAACTTGACAATCATTCATAGAGCATTGCTAAAATGATCCTGAATTAAGTTAAAGTATCTCTCACTCACCCTGAACCTCCTATAGGGAATTACAATCATTTTAGCATATTTCTCACTTCTTTGCATACCACATCAAAGTATATTGCCTGTGTTTAAAACTCCTACCTGTTTTCCTCTAAGCTTGCTAGGGGGGAACTGAATTATATTTGATTGCATTCCTGAGAACTGTGTGCTTTCCTTCCATCTCTTTACATTGCATAAGGGGGGGGGGTGAATTGTCAAAGAAAAGTGATTACATTGTCTTTTGTTGAAGTCACATCAAGATTATTTTCTGTACTGCATTTTCATTCATCATTGCATTGTCCTTGAAGCCATAAAAGCACTCAGCTACTTTATCCTCTCTATATCACTTCTAAGCCATCAAAAAGAGTGTACCACTGTAACATTATCCATTGTTGATCACTATCATCTTCACAAGTGTGCTATCATATATTAGTTTACTATAAAAGTGTGATAGATATATATTGTTTAATTTTCAAATAAACCTTTTAATTTGCAAAACAAACCTACTTCTTGGCTCCGTGGGGTCAGAGGGATTCTAAGAGAGGGGTGTTATATAAGGGTTGTCATCCAAAGTAAACGAACTGGACATAAAAATGTATCAATAAGGGTTTCCCTCAGCATCCCAGACTAGGCATTGACTTGTCCACTGGCTCCCAGTTAAGGAAAGAATCAACTTTAAAATCCTTACTCTCACACACAAGTGCATCAATCATACAGCACCCCCCTACCTATCTGAAACTATAACTAAGAACTCTTCCACCCGTCCCAGAAGAAGCCACCATGCCAACCAACTCCGAGTACCCACTGTAAAAAGAGCCAAAGCCGGCGGCATTGGTTTCCCACACATAGCTCCTAAGCTCTGGAATGCCCTCCCTAACGCCCTCAGAGCAGAACCCTCTCTGTACTCCTTTCGCAAATCTCTCAAAACCACTCTATTCAACTAACTCCATCCTTCCTTCACCCACTCCAGCTCGCACACGTCTGTTTCGAAATATGTCTGATACGTAACGTGCATTGTAATGAAAACTGCTTTGTTGTAACCACCTTCCTTCTACGGTAACCAGACTATGTATGTCCTCATGTAACAGCGCCACGATGCCCCCGGGCTGATGTGCGCTTTAAATAAATCCGAATAAATAAATAAATAAATAAATAGCTGTAGTGTTGAATTGAATCCGCTTACAGATACCTTCTCCACACTGTTAACTCTACTACCTTCCCTCCACCTCTTGCATTGCCCACCCTTTAACGTCCTACTGTATCACACTTCTGTCCCACATTCAGCCTTGTAGATGATGCAGCAGGATTTGAAGTTGATACATCCTTGCAGTGAGAGCCAGTGCCATGCGATGAGAGTTGGGTAATGAGGTCAATTTTACAAAGTCCTTTGATGTTGTGCTGCAGCATGTAGGACACATCTCAGAGGTGCCAGGATAGTCACCAGAAGATCTTCCAAAAGGACACTGTGATCATCCAGGTGGGAGAGGACCAAGGGTTGGGCAGCAGACCTGAGGTGGTTTGCAGGGATAATGAGTGTGATTTTCTGCAGGAGGAAAGATGGTGTCAAACTGCTTGTAACTTCCTGGCTATGTGCTCCTTGAAGGAGAGGTGTCTGGTGGTGTTGAACCCAAGGGACATCGAACAGGTGGTCAGTTGGGGTGTGAAGCCCTTGATGTTCAAAGATGAGAGCAGGGTGAGGATGTCAGGGTGTTTGGTGATATTGGTCAGCAGGAGGAATTCGGTCTCCGACGGGTTCAGCTTCAGGTAAGCAGTGCACACCCAGTACTGGATTAATGTGAGGCATGCCTTGATCCTCTGGATGTCTTCGATGTGGGATATCTTGAGTTAGAGCTGCATATCATCTGCGTATATTTGGTTGTGGATGTTGTACAGAGTCAGAAAGGTTCCGACTGCCTCCGTGCAAAGATTGAAGATCAAGGGGGAACGGACAGATTCTTGCAGGACTCTACGGGTAATTGGTAGAGTTGGTGATCTGTAGGAATTAATTCAGACAAAAGGGTGGCGGTTTGAACCAGTAGAGGACGGTCTTGTTGATTCCCAATGCTGAGATTTAGAATGTTGCAAGTGTCTGCTGAGAGTTCAATGAGAACTACTAGCCAAGAATGGCCCTCATCGTGGGCATCCTCAATCACCTTGTTGGGAGTCATTTCCGTGCTGAGTCTGGGTCTTAAGCCAGATTGGAAGGAGGTTGTTGACATTAATGTGTTGGAGGAGCAGTGTATCTACTTTTCTCTCAAAGATCTATCTAATAGAGTGAGCTGGATAGGGCCTGAGCCGGCAAGACCCACCCAAAATCTGTAAATACCCACTCAGTACCGCTGTGAGAACATTTACAGAGGTCTATGTTGCTGTGATGGGCCCGACTACATTAGCTTCAAGCACCACTTCATAGAGTGATCTGGCTGCGCCTCTGGAGTTGGTTGATGTGGCAGTTGTTGCTAAGGTCATCTGAGTCCAGAGTTGGTGTCTTGGGAAGCAGAAGGAGATTTCTGGTCTTCAGGGTCGAGGGGAAGGTGCTGTGGTTGAGGGAACGATTGATGATTGCAAGGTAAGGACAGAGTGCTTCAGTCGGAAGTGTCTTAAGTATGGAGGCTGGGAAGATGTCCACGTACAATGTGATCGTGAGGGATCTTATGGTAGTAGTCAGGTCTTCCATGGTGAGAGTCTTGAAAGTTATCCAGGTAGTGGTAGTTTTACGAGGTGTGATGTGTCATGTGCTGTCAAGTGTGGAGTTGGTGTCTATGTGCTGGCAGAACATGCTGTTCATGTTGATAAAGGAAGAGTTGATGGTAGTGGATTTTACAATGGAATGTGGTTCAGGTGGGTCAGGCAAAGGGTTGATGCGATGCTTGATGACTTTGTAAAGGGCTCTACTTTTTTTGTTGGCCATAGCTATGGTGATCTGTAGTAGTTGGCCTTGGCGGTGGTGTTCAGTTGTCTGCGTGTAGCACCGAACTCTTTGAGCAGGGTGAGCTCAGATTGTTGCCAAGTCTTTTTTCGTTTTCTGATTGTAATTTTGTTGAGTCCTTGAGAGGACCAGGGTGCAGAATGATTGGGCTTCATGGTGCATTGTTTCCCTGGGGCATGGCACTTGATACGGATTGCGAGAGTAGTATTCAGTGCTTGGTGAAGAGAGTCGCAGTTCTTGCTTGTCTGAGGTAGATTAACCCATGTGAGTGAGAGGATGGTGAGGTCTTCGGTGATTGCTTCCACTGGGCATTTCTGGAATGAACCGAAGGCTTGTTTTCTGGGTTTCCAATGGATGTACTTGACCAGGATGGTGTGACTAATGTCAAAAGGAGTGCTCTGGCCAGTCAAGTGTGATTTGAGCGCTATTATGGAGAGTGAGCAGGGTGGTGATGATGAGGTCAAGGATATCACCTTTCCTGTGTGTTGGGTCTTTCATGTGCTGTGTGAGGTTCAGTGTGTCGAGTGGGCCTTGGCGATCTTCCTTAATGGGCTTAGATGCTGGGTTGCCAGGGAAGTTAGTCACTAAGGAGAGACAATGCATTGTGCTTATGGTCAGGAACCGATGATGATCTACAAGTGGGTTTTCCTTGTCTCAGGAGGATAGCTCAGGGGAAATGCACTCGCCTTGGAAGCAAGACGCGAAGCAACACAGGTTTGATCCCCGGGTCCGCGCTTAGAAACCTCTGGGTATTAAGCACGTTATAAGTAACTGGTTGCGATTATACTATGGAACAGCGGGCTAAAACGCCATTGTAGATACTGGGCACCACCCACCTAACACATTATTTGGCCTTGTTAATTCTCACAATTAGATCTCTCATATTTTTGGCATATGTTAGAAGAGCACATCTCCAATTGCACACGATGAAGGTGTTCAAACCTGGAATCTGCTTCGGTCGCACCCTGGAACGCGTTCAAGCCTGAATTCTGTCATGACTCGACTTCCTTAACCGTGTCAACATCGAGCTACCAATAAAGATCCTAAACCCCTTCAACTCTCCTCAATTCGGACACTGAGTCCTAGTTTTAAAGGTCCCTCCTTTTTAACCCTGCTCTGAAGGCTCTGCATTAGCTATGATGGACATCGAATCACCTGAAACAGGTCCTGCATAACTCCCAGAACCTAATGCGGGCTGAGTCCCAACTACCCCAGGAAGATGTTATATTATGTTAGGGTTTCTTATATAGCGCTGTCGCCCGAGGGCATCATGGCGCTGGAGAGGAAAAAGAGACCCCAAAGCACAAACCATCAGCCTTACGTGGTGCAATGCTACGTACCTAGTTGCAGCCAGACCGGCAATGAACGAAAGAAAGACTTCATGAGCAGAAGGTACCTCTGGGGGTGGACCCCATGCCTGGAAGCTTGCAATGTGAACCCCTGTAACTTCGTCCAATGCACGTGACCCTTTATGCTTGTAGAGGTTTCCTAATGGAACTCACGCAGAGTTTATGTCACGTACTACAGGCATGCTTCCAGAGCACCAGCTGGCCTGTGAAGTCCAGGCCATTTCGATGCCTGGATCTGCAGGGGGTGCACAACAGAAGCCAAACTAAAGTGTATCTTTTCTGTGACTCAAGAGGTCAGGGCATTATCATCAAGTCCCTGACTAGTGTACCAGATTACTACTGGGAACCCCCATTTCTTAGATTCAGGATGAATGCAGTACCCACAGAACTCCTGTACATTCTGTGAAGACTTGGATTCTCTTGAAAGGCTCATTTGGTCATTGACTGCCCCACCCTTCAGTCCTTGTTGATTTTCATAATTGGGTAATGTCTCTAATGATAGGTTATTTATATCTGAGCACGACCGGGGATCGAACCTGTGTTGCTCTGTGTTGTTTTGCTTCCAAAGCGAGCACGTTGCAGCTGAGCTATCCTCCCGAGTCTAGGCAACGTATAGTCTCAGGACATGTACTACTTTTATCTATGTTGCTACTGAGATTTGCAAACGCCATGCATGTCATTGTAGTAAAATAGGGCGCAGACAATGAATACTCAGGCTAGCAAAGTGAAAGCACAGGCGCTTTACTGCGTCTCTCTCATCCAGGTCCCTTCCATCTGTCGCTCCCCAGATTTCGGGGGCCGAGTTTTTTCCACTCTGGTCCCCGCCCTGTGGAACTCTCTGCCTGATGAGCCTCGGGGGGTGAGGGACCACCCTGCTTAGCGGAAAGCACTGAAGACATTTCTTTTTTATTTGATTCTCGTCTCCTTCCTCCTGCTATAGTGGCTTCATCCCACCAGCTGTTTCTAGCGCCCGGATGCCTTCGGAACATATTTTAGCGCATTATAAATGTGGTTACATTAATGAAATTGACTTGTTTTGAATGAAATCTGATAGATTACGGTTGTACATTTGTATTATGTTTTAACTATGTATTTTGTATTCATTTATTTCTAATTGCATGTAGAAGGTTTCAGCATAAACTATGATACACTTTCTTTAAAAGAAAAATGTTCATTAGTGTATCGGGGACAAGCTCCAGGGCACCACGGCACAGGGGCTTGTATAAGATTGATCCCAACACTGAGACTTTAGAAATACCACCTTCCATTCAAGAAGGAATTGTTCTCACACCACACATGCCAACGTGCTGCCAAGCCATTCAGGGACAGCCGAACCAGTTGTGAGTTTTTGTATTTGCATTCTGGAGCTTTGCCATCACAAATCCTGCACTACAACTTCCAGGTGGTCTTCTAAAGGACGTGGACCATGGTGTGTAGGCGTGTAAGTTTCCACTTGCCACACGCGGCAAGATATTTCTCACATTTAAAATGGGAAAGCATAAAGTGTAGAATAAACAACAAGTCCCAGAATTCAAAGGGAAAAAAACAGGACTGGTTGTCCTTGGCATTAATGTCAAAGGGAAGCGCGAGATCGCTGGCTGCGGTAAGCGTAGCATTATAGCTCACCAATATATACCAGGTCGGTTGAAGTTGGCACCTTGGGTTGCCAGTATCAGAGAAGTGGTCAAGTTTTCCCATGGCGTGCGTGAGAAGGTCACACCTCCCGGTTTTATCCTCTGTGTTCTTATACGTGTGTTTTCCTGCTTCACGTTTGAAAACAAAACTACAAGTCCCATAATGCAAAGGGGAAGGGACAGAGCTTTCTCGCCTAATCGTGCTTTATGAAATTTGAGACCTCTTAATTATATGCTTTGAGGCGTTCTATTCTGTGGGATGTAATATTTATTTTTTTTACTTGATTTAATTGTATAAAACAATTTTTACAAGGTTTTGAGTCCTTGAAGCCAAAAGATGAAAAGAAGAAAAGAAAAAAAGAGAGAAAGAAAAAGACCTTGGTGTTAAGGGGATCTCACAGTCAGAAGAGAAGACAGAGAACAGCAGACAAAGAGGATAAGGAGAGAAATAAGGGCGGGGAAAACTGCAAAAGTCATGATGTTTCTCTCTGATCTCCCACAATGGTAATAGAGAGAAGATTTTCGAGCCATGATTTCCATTTGCTGTCCCTTCCTTATTGAGTTATTAGGCCAATAGCATGGAAAAAGCCCACCACTGCTATGACCCAGGACGTCTTTTCTCCGCTGATTAGGCGACACCACCATTCCTCTTCATCGTAGAACTGCAGATTTCTGAATAGGGGACCGAGATGTAGTGTGCGTGCTGTCAGCACGGCCGGGCAGTTCATTAACAGGTGCTTAATAGTTTCCACCTCGTCCCCAATTTCGCAGAATCTGCACCCGTTTTCCTCCGACTTGTTCCTTCTTAACAGAACTTCCTTTGTATGAATAATGTTCAATCGAATTCGCAGGAAGGACTCTCGTATTTTTTTGTCAGGACATTTCGACAAGTATTGTTTAGTAGAATTAACTTTCTGCCAAATTGAGGGTATGTCGGATATCAGTTTCGAGGTCGATGCCTTCTCCAATGTGTCAATCCAATCTTGCTCCTTAATGCGCACTTTCACCTTTACCGGATTGTTAATGAGTTCGTCACTGGAGCTGTTTGCCCAATCTAGGAGGGTTGTCATTCTTAGTGACCAGTCCAGCAGCATTTTGCACGACCCTGTTATTATTTCTTGACGTATTTCCTTTAGTATCAACGGCGGAGAGGGTAGTAGCATTTTTCGATAGAGCATGATTTCATTTCGAGCCACAATGGAGCTCAGCGATTGCAGTGTGAACTCTCTCCTTATTAATACCATTGGGAGCGACTGTGGCAGATTGAGCAGGTGTTTCCAAAAAAGTCCCTCCACTTTTTCCCAAAAGTTCGATGGTAAATTGGGTAGGGCTTCAACTCCATACGTCAAAGTGGGGACTACCTTCGTTCTGTAGAAGGTCAGGACTGGCACTAATGTGAAACGGCCGTATTTGTTCGCTACCGCTCTTGCCTGGGTTACAAGAAGGCGAGTTTTAGTCAGTATGTTCTCTTGCATTGGGACTTCTTTTAAGCTTTTGTTTAAGATAATCCCAAAGTACTTGAAGTTAGTCACTTTTTCCAGCTGTTGGTTGTCTACTGCCCAGACGAATTTCTCCGCATCACGCGACGATTTTCCAAACGTCATTATTTTGGTTTTGTCGAAATTCATCTGGAGATGGTTTTCTTTGAGATAGGCATTAAGATTGTTGATCTGTCTCTGGAGGCCTATAGGTGTAAGGTCCATGAGAATAATATCATCTGCATACAGCAGGCGCGCTATTTTGCTTGTTCCCAATGTCGGGGGAAAGCTTTGTACTCTCTCCTCGTATTCCTTGTAATCCGCTATATAGGCGTTATACAAGGCCGGAGCCAAAGGGCAGCCTTGCTTAACGCCTCTCTCTGTCTTGATCTCGGAGGAGAGACGGCCCAGATTGTTTAACCGTACACACATTGAAGTTTCTGAGTACAGGGCCTTTATTGGATCCAGAATCTCAGATGGGCAAGCATGATGATATAATTTCTCCCAGAGTAGTCCACGATCCACACGGTCGAAAGCCTGGACCAAATCAATAAAAGCCATATATATCTTAGGCCGTCCCTCTGAAACCTTGGCTTTCAGTGTGCTCAGAGCCAATATGTTTACCGTCGTGCCAATGTTTTTCACAAATCCTCCCTGTAACGGATCATGGAGGGCTGATGTAAATATCCAAGATTGAAAATTGTCCAACAATAGAGCTCCAAAAACTTTGCCTATGGAGTCTAGCAGCGCTATTGGGCGATAATTCGATGGAGTGTCTTTAGAGCCCTTTTTAAAAATAGGTACCACTAGAGCTTTCTTCCATGATAGTGGGATCTCAGAGAGCTTGACACATGCCATAAAGACCTCTTTAATGAAGATTGACCATGCTTTCAAATTTTTTTTCAGATCATAGTTCGTGATGCCATCCGGGCCGGCAGCTCTGGAGCTATTAAGTTTTTTGATTTTCCACTCAATCGTCTCGATATCTGTCGGAACCGCCCACACGATCTTTTTTGTCTGGTGAGCTGGAATAGGTAGGTTTTTAGATGATGAAGGAACCCCATAGAGGTCTAGGAAGTGAGCTACCCAACTTGCATCGCTTATTGAGTTTTGAAGGGCTTGATTCAGGACTTTCGAGTCCCCCTTAATTAGGGACCAGAAGTCTCGCGCGTTCTTACCACAAATAGTTCGTAGCATGAGCTCAGCGTCATCTTGAGCAGGCTGGTATTTCGATGACCTTAACCATGATTTGTAGTTGATCGCCGCCCGAGTTGCTTCTTCTTTTTTCCCTGGAGAGTCCGAGATAGCTGCTGCCCGCTTCAATTTTCTCAGCCTTTTTCTGCGTTCTACTAATTGCAGGTTGAATACGTGATTAAATGGCTTTGCTATTGGCTGCTTCTTTCCTTTGTTACAGGCAAATGTTGAGAGAACTGAGACATAGTCTGTCGATGCCTTGGCCCCAATAAGGTTCCCATTTTTCTCTTCTTTGTACAGATGTGTCAACTGAGCTATTGCAGATACGGACATCTTCAGCCGTATGCCACTTTGGTTAACTTCTAAATTTGCATTTGTATAGCGGACTTCTGCTCTTGGAGAGGCCCAAGAAAAACTCACGATGTTATGATCACTGTATTTGGTCCTGGTCACTTCAAAGGATTCCTTTATTGCTAAAAAGCTCCTTGATACCTGGATGTAATCAATGATGGCCGTTTGATTATTTCTCTCCCAAGTTGGAATAGCCTCTGCATTAGGGGCTACTCTTTGTAGCAGATTGTGTATGTCTCTAGTCTTTATTAGATTTGTCCATCTGCGAGATCTTTCCGTAGGCGAGTTTAATCCTTTGGTTAAGTCGACGTTCAGGTCGCCAACCAAGATCGTGTAGTTGGCAGTGCTCGAGATTAGATAATCATCGATAATCGTCTCCATTTGATTGATGTAATTATCACAGGTCACCCGTTTAGGGTTCCAATAGGTGTTCACCAGTAGAATCCCACGCTGCGGGGCCTTATCACCCACGTTGCGGGAAGTGTTCCAATTAAGGATTACCGCTAATATAAACTCTGTTGTTTTGACTATCTTTTTCAGGTAAAGGCCACTTCCCGATCTGATGGCGATAATAAGCCCTGATCTGGGTCTGCCCATGTTTTCTTTAAGGGCCGGCGAGTGAATCAAATGGTAACCGTCCAAAGTGGGTTTTTCCCTTAACCAAGTTTCTTGTAGACACAACACATCGAAACCTGTAAGGTCGACGTCTGACTCCACAGTCAGATGTTTGTAGCCTCTAGTGTTCCAAGACCCTAGTTTTAGAGAGGGAGGATCCCATATCGACGGTGCCTTGGTGTCCCCAAAGAAGTCCGTGATTAATCCTTGTGGTGGCTACTTGCTTCTTTGTGGACCTCTGCAGGATTCTGGCTTATCTCCGTTTTGATCATTGAAATTCAAGGGCTGCAGATCGCGTGGAGGCATCTTGCGAACCCCTCTATCACTCAATTGATGTTCAACTAGATGGAAAATTCGACGAGTAGAAGGTATCGACTTCTCGTCTTGTTCCCATTCCCTCTCATTTCTGCTACTTCCGGTAGATAGTTGCTGGAAACTCTTTCTTGCTAGTGGGGTGTCCTCTAACTTGCCAAATTTAGTGAAGCCCCCCTCTTCGCTTCGTAGTTCGTGTCTTCGCGTGATTTGCGAGATCGGCCTTTGGCGACCGTAGTTTCGTTCGTTCACCTTATAGTTTGTCGCTTTTCGTGAAGCACCCTCTTGGGATGGTTTGGGCCCCAGAATGCCGTCCGCGACATAGAGCAGCTCGAAGCCCAATTTCAAGAGGTTAGACCTTTCCCCCCAAATCTGTTGCTGTGTATAGTTTGAGTCAATGTGGAGATACGAGCTGTCTTTTCTTCCATTGGGATTTGGCTCGAGAATGTTAATCTCCTTTGTGATGTTGATTTGTGAGAGACGAGCCTCGCTAAATAGTTTTGCCAGGGCTCTACGGTTCAGGATCCAACTGTCCTGTTTTTCATGGACCCATTGGAGTTTGAAGATCCTGGTAGTCTTTTCTTTTTTTCCTGGAGGATCTAGATCCCCAGCTGCTCTTCGTGAGAGCCCCTCCGACCCGTCTTCCCTTTCGTTCCTCCTCTGCTCGTGGACTCGTGATTTATAATGCGGATTTAGAATTGCTGTGGAAGCTCTTCCAGCCTTTGCTCTCTCTTTACGGTCTCTTGCTTCCCTCGGCGACCTCTCTCTTAGAACTACAGGAGTTCTTTTGTTGTCACTATCACACTTTTTCCTGGTAATAGGCCGGGGGGAGCGCCTTTCTACCATGGGTTTGTGTGAGAATTCATCCTTCTTGGTTCTCTGTCCCTCTGGACCTGTCTTAGAGGTCTGGCTCAAGTTCCTCTTGTTCTTTGCCCGAGGGGTGCATGTTGACGAGTCCATAAGGAGGGCTTTTGTTTTTGGTTCTTCAGCACCTCTGTTTTCACGAGTCCCTGGAGTTTTTCGTTTTTGCTGGATTGGGGGCGACAGCTCTATCTCTTCCTCTTCCACCGAGTATGTGCTTAGGTCGATAAGATCAATTGAGTCTAAGTCGCTAACCGACTCCGAGTCAGGGGGATCCTCCTGATTTTGATCGGCTGGCTTTAGTTTGAACACTTTTCTATTTTGCACTGGCGGTGGGTCATTTGCCATCCTTGATTCTCTTGTATTGTTCGGTTTCAGCTTTGGTGTTTTCCTCGACTCAGTTGACATTGGTTTGGCCGCCCTCTGGGCTTTTTTTCTTCCTTGGGCCGGATAGGGAACTCCTACATGCTTAAAGATTTCAAAAGTTGACGGGATCCGGAAAGCTGCAAAATTGGATCCCTTCTCTGCAGGTTGAATCTGACCATCTTCCGGGAGGTCAAGAACTACCACACCGTTTTTCGTGCCTGCTGAGTTCTTTGTTTGCGGGTTTGTTGACACTGCCTCGATCCTAGGGGGCTGGGGGAAGATTGCATTTTCCCTTATGGCCCTCAGATCAGCTGAACTGCAGACATCCTCCGTTGTTTGGGACTCCTGATTACTTAAGGAAACCTGTTTGGGCACCATTGACGTGTCAATCAGGTCCCCGTCCGCATGTTGAGGTCTCTTATTACTCAAGGGATTTTGAAAGTCAAGCCCACAAGTCCTGTGGGCCAGCACGAAGCCCTCCAGATAGATGAGTTTAGAGTGCATCAATGCTATTAGAGTGTTTTGATCTTTAAGAGTTTCGTGGATCGATTCGTACAGCTTCCCAAACGGAGCCAATGCTATCGTGACAGTGGACAAGATCGTCATTGGGTCTAGCTTTTTCCCAGGTGTTTCTGGCATCGGTTTGGCAGTTAGTTCGCTCCTCCGTCGAGGAAGCACAGGGGAGTTCAAATGCGATGCGTTCCCGGTGCATTTATCTAAGCCGCTTCCTAACCCTGTCTCCTTGACTCCTTTAAGGGAAGGGGGGAAAATCGAATCAAGAGGCGGCGGAGGGAGGAATGATTTGAACGACGAGGCTGCCCCCTCTTCCGAGTCAGGAAGGAGCGAGGGCTTCTCCTTCCTCTCCCGCGAGCCCCTCCTATCCTTATCCTGAACTTCCTGGGGCTGCCGACCGGGGTCCTGGGTTTTAGCAGCTAAAGAGCACTCTTTTTCTCTTGGTGCAACTTCCAGAACGTCACTTATCACTGAAGGAACTCTTCTCGCATCCGGACCAGCCTGAGTGTCTCCTTCCTCGCCAAGCCCAAACTCAAGCCCTGGTAACAACTTACTGGGAAAGACATTTGCCGGCCCGGTGGGTAGCTTCGCTACCCCCGTCATGTTGATAACCTCTTCCGCCTGAGGTTTACGTTTGGGAGGTAGAATTAAATTTGAGAGATGTAGGGCCGTGTCTTCCATTATGGCCAGCAGCTCCGCGTCAGAGAATTCCTGCTGTCCCCGCCCTTCACGGCGCGAGTTTTTGCCAAAAAAGTCTTTGAGGGTAATCATTGCATTTGGGGGATTCAGATGTTGAGTTTTTTTCCCTCCTACTCCCCCTCTCTTAAACGGAACTTTTGGGCGCGCTGGTCTTTTGGGGAGCGTTTTCTTTAAATTCCCCTGTGTCTTTAGGTAAGCAGAGGGTTCCGTCCTCCTTCTATCAGATAGAGGACTCGATGGTAGGATGATCACAGGAGAAGCGATGGGCAATGGACTTGTGTTCGGCTGGGACAGCGCTACCGGGCTAAAGGAAGCTGTGGTAGCCGAGGCGCTGTGGTCCTGGGGGTTTAGAGAGTCTATTAAACTGGCCTCCCCTTGAGGCGACAATGGTCTCACCCTGTCCGCTGGCACCAAACTCTTCAGGGAGGTAGAGGGACTAAGTTCTAGAGCTACGGAGCTAGCCTCTAGCTCGATTGATGATGTGGGAGGGGAGATCTCCTCGCTGCCTGGCGGTGTTCGCAGGTCGTCCATTTCCCCCATCGTGTGTATCATTATATTCACTTGTTCCCCCCCCATAGAAGGCGTATCGGGTGGGCCTGCCCCCAAGGTCCCCTTCCTCCCGTTGGCGTCCACTGGCTCTCTCTCCAAAACGAGCGGGCTTAGGTGGTTCTCTAGTCTAATGGGGGGGGTTCCAACCGTGGGACTTGGCTTGTCTTGGGTGACGCTTGGGGTTCCCTGGTTCCCCCTTTTACCACATGGGGCAAAGTTTTAGGCGTGGGTGTTTCGTTAGTCATAGAGAAGTCTATAACACCCTTCCCCGAGGTGGAGGTTTCCTCCCCCCTCCCCTCAATCGTGAGGAAACTGAAGACACACTCTGAGTGTTGTGATTGAGTCTTCGCATTATTCGAAGATGTTGGTAGGGGGAGGTGATGATGTGTATCCGGCGAGAGGCCAGATTCTGTTACCTGTTCAGCTGCATCGGTAAAACTGCTATTTAGAAGCTGTGGACAACGCTGCTTCTTGCTCCGTAGATTTCTCGGCTCGGGATCATTCACCGATGGTTTCCTTTTGGCTCTATGCACCAGCTCAGACATGGTAAGAAAAGCCCTTCCCTCGACGCGCGCTGATTGCAGACCTCTCCTTCATCCTCCCGCCGACCGCGGACTGCTGACTGCCCTTGTCAGTCCCTTCGCGGTCCGCTTCGCGGTCCGCTTCGCGGAGGGTAGTGGTTAAGTGCCAGAGGCTCACCAGAGCACACGCCTCTCAGCACACGCCTCCAAAAGAAAGTGAGGAAATACTGCGCTCTCGAACAGCGCTCACTGCTCACACTGCTGACTGCCCTTGTCAGTCCCTTCGCGGTCCGCCTCGCGGAGGGCAGTGGTTAAGTGCCAGAGGCTCACCAGAGCACACGCCTCTCAGCACACGCCTCCAAAAGAAAGTGAGGAAATACTGCGCTCTCGAACAGCGCTCACTGCTCACACTGCTGACTGCCCTTGTCAGTCCCTTTGCGGTCCGCTTCGCGGAGGGTAGTGGTTAAGTGCCAGAGGCTCACCAGAGCACACGCCTCTCAGCACACGCCTCCAAAAGAAAGTGAGGAAATACTGCGCTCTCGAACAGCGCTCACTGCTCACACTGCTGACTGCCCTTGTAATATTTCCTGGCCCTGCCAGGCCGCACCCCGTTTCCTCTGCCTGCAGTCAGGTCTGGCGAGACTCGGGGTGAGTCCTGTGCAGCCTTCCCCGCCCACACCTACCTCAGAGGCACAGTCAAGCCACCTTAACCACAAACTCATGAATCACTCTCATTGACTCCCCCTAGCACCGGAAGTGCAAGGAGGCAGTTTCCGCCATAAGGACGCTTATTGATGCGTACAGTGACGTCTCAAGAAAGCAGAATTGGGAGATCGGGGGTAGGGGTGGGGGGCTGCGAGGGGGCACAACTAAAATTGGGGCGATGGGTACACACACACATAAAAGTCAATAGAGCAAACTGGTTTCAGTAATCATTTATTTTATCAAGCTTTTTATGTTTATTGAAGAGACAAACTTATGCTAGTTCAGTTTAAGACAGTAAAAGATTTGCATAAAGTTAATCACTGTAATAAGTGACGTATGTTCAGAAGTCGCAAAAAGAGGCGCAAAGGCATTTTCAAGGGCCATGGTCTTTCGAATGTTTTATTGAGTTTTTTAATAAAAACATTTTATCATAATTTTCTATGTATCTGCAAAACAACTATTTAAAAGCACATGTTAATATTAAAGGTAATTGTACTGCGCACAGTCACCAACAGAATTGGTCCCCAGGCGCTCAGGCCGATCTGCAAACAAGAGGGTGGGGTGCGGTTAGTCGGGTGAAAAGGGAGTAGGAAAGTGAGAAAGGTTCGGCTTTCACCGTGCCCTGAGCTTGGGTGTGAATATCGGATCGATGAGAGTCCTCGTGTGCTGTTGGTGCGACTGATGTGTTGTTTGTTTGTTGTTGCGGTGTGGTGAAGTGTGTGTGGTTTGCTGCGCGAGAAGGTGGTTGTGTGGATTTTTGTGTAAACTAAGTATGCCGAAATTTGAGCTTTTGGGTTAATGGATTAAATGTCTCCTAGTCCTTATAATTCTTGTTCTATGTATCCGGTTGTCCACATCATACATGATATTAACTGCGCACAATCACCCGCACACTTTCCCTTTCCTCTGGTACCTTCAAGGTCCAACCCACTGCACCCTGATTTGCACCTCAGCCAAAATTACGTATTACAACTCCAGCATGACAGTTCAACATATGACCCAAAACAATGGTCAATCTAAACCTTCGCCATTGTTTCAAGTCCAATAAAAATAATCTATGTTTTTTTAATCTGGTGCGACATGGAGGATACCGCCCTCTTTTAAGTGCTGTAATGAGGGTTAATAAGACCTAATTTAATGGTAATGTGAATGTAATGATCTGGGTTCCATTTTATGAAGAATGTGCCTGTGCGGCACTGTCAGTGTCTTCTGTCTGATGGGGAGAAACAGTAGGGGAGACTGACCCGACTGGCGTCCGATCTCCAAAGGGTTCTTGATTTAAGTGTTGTGCACGGGCATATTACACATGTCAATGAGGGTGACCTGGATTGTTTAGTCCCTATTTTGCTGTGGTTTGAAGGTTGGGTGCTCTGATTGGTCTTTGGGACCAGAGTTGTGATGGCTAGCTTGTCATTAAAATCTGATTGGTCCATGCCTTGTGAATGGTTCTGGTGGTTCGTAATGCCCCATCGTGGGATGGCTAGAGGTTGAAAGTTAAGAATGGTCAGGTCTTTAGAGGTTGTCATGCTCTGATTACTTACCGGTAATCTTCATTACTCCTAGTCCTACTCTTCCTCGTCACAGTACTTACTTCATGAGGCACCTGCCTCCGACACAGGACCTTCTTCTATTTCTTTAAATCTCTATAACTCCTCCCCCACATCCATGTCACTCAGTTTCATATTACCAAGCCGGAGCATGGGACCTTCCCCGGAGGGAGGGTGAGGAGGGTCGTCAGTACTGTGACGAGGAAGAGTAGGACTAGGAGTAATGAAGATTACCGGTAAGTAATCAGAGCATTACCTCCACGTCCACTCTTCCTCGTCCCAGTACTTACTTCATGAGGTATACCAAAGCAGCAACAGGGAAAAGGTCCCAATGAGACACAGAGCCAAAAACAGTGCAGCAAAACACACCCACAATAACTCTTAAATCACATCCCCACAGACAAAACTCCAACCACGAAGGAACCAACCCCCAAGTGGGAGAAACTCAACCCATAGCGGTTGATGAAAATGCCTAGACCAGCCAAGGCGGCAGCCATACAAATCTCTTGCAGAGAAAAACCCTCCTTGCATCGGCCCAGGAAGCCGCCAAACCCCTGGCAGACCGCCCCTGATTGTGCGCAGGCACAGGCAGGCCAGAAGCCACATAGGCCCTAGAGATCACAACCCGGAACCACCGGAAAATGGAAATCACAGATGCGTAATGCCCAGCCCCAGCCGGACCACAAGCATTCAGAAGACTATCAGATTGGTGGAAAAAGCAAACCAAGCCAAATACTCCAACGCGTCCCGTCGGACATCAATGTTAAGCCGAGCCACCTCCTCAGGCGTTCTTGGATCATGAAAGAAGTCAGGGAGAACCAGACCCTGAGAGGTGTGAAAACCGAGAGACAACTGAAGGGAGAAACATCGGACCACACCCCGGCACCACCGAGTCTGGCAGCACCCTCAGGAAAGGAGCGTGACATAAGAGAGCCCCAATCTCCCCAAGCCTACGGGCAGAAGTGAGGGCAATAAGAAAAGCAGATTTCAGTGTAAGATGTTTGATATCAATCTCGGAAATGGGCTCAAAAGGAGGCCCGTGAAGGAACCGTAATACAAGAGGGAGATCCCAAGAGGAAAGCCCTTTATCAGCACAAGGACGGGAAGAAGAAAAACCCTGGATCAATTTCCCCACCAACACCTCCCCATCCAAGCGACCGTCAGAGTCCCCCAAAAGTAATTTCATGGAGGCCCACTGAGAGCGAAGCCTGGAAAAACTGCCAGGCCCCTGTCAAAACCCCTCCTGGAGGAACTGAAGGATAGCAGAGGCCAGAACGCAGGGGAGGGATCCCAGACCGCCCATACCAGTCTCGGAAATGGCCCCAGAGTCTGCCTAACACCTTCAGAGTGGAGGGTCTAAGAGCATCCATTTGGACCCAACTACAGGATCTGAGAACCCCTGAGATATCAACCTAGACTGAGCAATAGCCACACCGCCCATTGCATCTGGTGGAATTCCAACCGCAGATCCCCTTGAAGGGGACACGGCCACCTCGGAACCAGCCAAGGTTCCTAGGACCGAAGCTCCAACAGAGAGGGGAGCCAACTCCGGCAGGACCAGAACGGAGCTAACAACAACACAGTCACCCTGGACACTCTGATGCGCCAAACCACCCGGGGCAGAAGGGGAATAGGCGGAAAGGCATAAAGGAAAACCCCAAGGCCACTGTACAGAGAGGGCGCCCATCCCCCAATCCCCTCAGCCTGAAACCTAGAGCAGAAGAGGGGAACTTCTGCTGAGGCCGGGGATGCAAACAGGTCTAGAACCAGGGACCCTAATCTGACACAGGTCACCGCAAAGACCTGGGCCAACAGGACCAGTTCCGCAGAGGAGTGAAAACCGGCGTCTGAGAAGATCCGCTTGAACATTGTCCACCCTTCTGATACGTGAGGCCACCAGAGACACCAGATGAGAGTCCTCCCAGGTGCCTATCAGCGCTGCCAGAGCATTCAAGGAGTGGCCGGAACCCCTTTTGCAGTTGACATATGCCAAGGCCGTCGTATTGTCCGATCGGACCAAAAACCGCCGACCGTCCAGCAACTCCTCGAAGTACACCAGAGCTTGGACAATGGCACAACTCTTGCCAATTGGATGATCGCCGGCTCTCCCCAGATCTCACAACCCTTGAGCTGAGAGGACCCCCAATGTAGACCCTTTCTGCTGGTGTTGGTAGTAGGAGAGGCCACAGGAGGAAGGACCAAGCACACCTCAGCCTGTAGACCTGAAACCCCCCGCCACCATAACAGGGACACTCGCAGCGCTGGGGACACTGAAAACAAAACTACGAAAGCTGAGATGTCGGGAGCCAGTGGGAGAGAGTATAAGACACCAGGAGACGTAACCGAAGACGGGCTCAAGGAACTGGAAAACATGCAAGACGCCACGTGCCCCGTAACTTCAGCAACAGGCGAGCCGAGACATACTGCCTTCTGAGAACCCAGCCCAGAACAGCCAGCAATCGCCCCCCCTGCACAACATCCAGAGTACGCTCTCCCCAGACGTCCGGACAAGCAGTGCAGGGTCTTGAGACCCATAAGCAGGTGACACATCCTAGAAGGCATAGGGACCAGGAACACCCGCAAGTAGAAAACTTGACCCTGAACAGGGAGAGGAACGGGCAAGACGGTAACCCACAACAACCGTTCGGAGAGAACGGATCCCATGGCCAACTACTTGGACCGTGAGCTGGGTACCAAAGTCCTAACCATGCAAACCTGGACAGGAGGAGACAGGAACGGCAACTGATACCCCCTCCAGAAGGAGCCCATTACCCAGGAAGCCGAACCCCACCGGTCCCATACACCTCCGAGAAGATAGAGACGAGGAGCCAGGGAAAACCGCCAGTCACTGCACTTGCACCAGAGGGAAATCACAGGACGTTGAAACAGGCCTGCGCCACAATATAACAGCATGCTTGTCAGCCCACAAAAAGATCTGACCTATCAAAAGGAAGATACTGGACAGCCCAGAAGTCCAGCAGACTATGGCCCCCTCAGCTGACAGAGGAGCCACCAGGCTGGCGTCAAAAGGGCAGAGTACTGTCACAAAGCGGGGCAAAGCAATCCATCCCGGATAGCCGACATCAAAGGCAACCCCCTACCTGAGGTATGCCTATACTGGAAAACCCACTGAAGTGACATCCCCCTCCACCGGCACCAGGGGCTCTGAGAACCCCTCTAAGCACAGACATGTGCCACCATGTGCCCTATCACTTCCCACAAGTCTGAGAGGAGGCGTGAAAGCAACACGTCGGCACCGGAGGACCTAGGCCCTAAAAGAAGAGACACTGGGAGCCCCCTGCATGGCCGTTACTTCCATGATGCATTTTCCATAATCCCATGCCGGACAAGGGAAAAGCAAATCAACTCCTTCGACTTTCCCTCGCGCAGTTTAGAGGAAGAGGACAGGACAAGGAGTCTGCATCCATAGCTAGCACAGACCCAAACACACCACTAACACGCCACATGACTGAGAGGTGGCTTGAGCCCTGTATCCAGTAGCTGGTAGCCCCATGCTCTAGATCGTTCCAATGCGTCGGTCTAGGAAGGTTGAAGGACCGAGTCAGCACCGCTGAAACTCGAACCCGAAGTTTAGACTATGCAAGGCCGGTACCCTTTAGGCCGCTTGCAGACGTGTCCAAATCTGCGCCGTATTCACAGGCAGCACGCAAGGAATGCAGCCAACATCCGGTGCATCCTGGGCTGTGTGTGTCTGAGGAGCGGGTGGTATGTGACATGCCTGTGACAGTACAGAGCCCCCACACTTTCAAATACTCTGTCACAGACACCCCACGACAAGAAGCAGAGAGGCCTCACAACAAAAAGGGAAGGCTAGCCCATACTGCCAAGTGCTTGCCATCATTTCCAATAAAGATGTGTACACAGAGCACGAGGTAACGGCCTTTCGAAGGAGTCAAGATGGCCATACCAGCAAGAGAGGGGAAAACATCAAGCACAGTCCTCCCCTCTCCTTACCTTCCCCCAGATAATGCAGCTAACATCCGGTGCATCCTGGGCCGTGTGTCTCTGAGGAGCGGGTGGTATGTGACATGCCTGCGACAGAACAGAGCCCCCGCACTTTCAAATACTCTGTCATAGTCACCCCACGACAAGAAGCAGAGAGGCCTCACAACAAAAGGGAAGGCTTAGCCCATACTGCCAAGTGCTTGCCATCATTTCCAATAAAGATGTGCACACACGGCACGAGGAAAACGGCATGTTGAAGGAGTCAAGATGGCCATACCAGCAGGAGAGGGGAAAAATATCAAGCACAGTCCTCCCCTCTCCTTACCTTCCCCCAGATAATGCAGCTAACATCCGGTGCATCCTGGGCCGTGTGTCTGAGGAGCAGGTGGTATGTGACATGCCTGCGTCAGAACAGAGCCCCCGCACTCCCAAAGACTGTCTGCCACTGTCACCCCACGACAAGAAGCAGAGAGGCCTCACAACAAAAGGGAAGGCTAGCCCATACTGCCAAGTCGAATCAAGACGGCCAAAACAGGAAGAGAGGGGAAAAACATCAAGCCCAGTCCTCCCCTCTCCTTACCTTCCCGGGGCCGTGCAGGACCCGGGACACAATGCTCACGCTGCGGTCCGGAGCCCAGCAAAGTACCGAGCGAGGCAATCCAGCTCAACTGTGACCCCAAGCCCCGCAGGGGGCCCAGGAGCAGCGCCGCACCTGAGGGAGCCGAGGGCCCCGCCACACAGCCCCCCCAGGGGGCCAGCAATCGGTGCTCCCTGGTGCCCCGCACCGGGAAGAAAAAGTCCAACCTGCCAGAGGCAGGAAAAATTTAAACTGAGTGACATGGATGTGGGAGAGGAGTTATAGAGATTTAAAGAAATAGAAGAAGGTCCTGTGTCGGAGGCAGGTGCCTCATGAAGTAAGTACTGGGACGAGGAAGAGTGGACGTGGAGGTAATGCTAGTTTATCTGTTGCAGCCTAGTAAACAGTCAGGTTTAGAGAGTATTTCTTAAGACTAGGTGATGGCCCTCTGTGTGTGAAGTTGCTTGGCATTTGAGTTCCATAGTTTGGCTGATGGGGAAGAGAAGGAGGATCTTCAAGGTACTCAATTCATGAGCTTCTGAAGGATGAAGGGTCAGTCGTCCCTGTGGAGCTTCAATGTGTGCCTGCAGGCTGCCCACAGATGTCAGAAGTGAGCACAAACTTAGTCAGAAATCATGTGGCCAGACATTATATGTTTGGAAACATCTTCCCCCACTATTCCTGCATGGTAATACTGGCTCCCGAGATAGAGTGAAGGGGGCTCTTATGAACGTTGGGCTTGACGCACTCACAGGGAATACTGCTCTCAGGCCCCACAAGTACGTATGGAATCTGCATGCTGACAGACAGCACAGGGAAGAGAGCGCTCGCTTTGACATCACTGCAGAGGCTGCTGATGCAGGTTTGAATCCCAGTGGGGCCAAACTCAGCCTTTTATCCTTCCGAGGTCGAAAAATGAGCACCACACACCGTGGTTCTAAATAAGCAGCGCTCAGATGCCTGAGGGTTCGTAGTGATGCATAAATGCAAAATTAAATTAAAATTACATACCGCCTCAGAATCTGAGGTCCACCTTGGAAGATAAAAGTACCCCAGAATCATTCAAGCATAAATGTGTAGGGGGCACTTTCTTGGGTCTAGGTGTGTTCATTGCCGAGCAGTGAAATTACAATTAAAGTGGATAGTCTGAGTGAGGTCAGTGTGAGGGGGGGGAAGGGGGGAAAGGTGTAGACTTAGGTGCCTATTCTGTGTGAGAAAGGCTTCTGCCTGTACCTCTCTTCTTTGTGGGAGGGTACTTACAATAGTTCTGCCTATAAAGCAATACACATTATCGTTTGTTAGCCAGGCATTCCCACTCCCGGACTAGCCTTAAAGGTTTTAGCACTTAGATTGTATGCGCACAGCCATTATGTTAACATATTCCTGGTTGTGTATCATGCAGGGGTCGGGGGCAACTAGTGTGACCACTTAAGAACATGCCGCCCAAGCAGTTTATTGACAGCCCCCTTTCAGTTCCGAAAATATTTTAACAGTCTGGCAGAATGGCAAGGGGGCAAAGATGCCTCTGGATTAGGTGCGTTTAACAAATGTCAAAATAAATAAATAAATAATGAACCTTCTGTTGGTTATTTACACAATATTTTAATAATATGCAAAAGCAAAGTTATTGACCCGTGCTTGCCCTGTATGGAGTGAGCGATTCAATTCCTAGCTTTAATCACACTTCATTGCAGTTTTAGTTTCAAACTATAAAGCAAGGATTAGAAGTGCCAGAATGCAATGTGAGATTAATGATTGGTTTAGGGTCTCTTGGCTCACACAGGCTAATTGGAGATCTTCTTAATATTCCTACGATGTTATGTATGTGTGATAGTCACCTCCTCATAATCATTGTTGGATGAAGGCATGCAGCTTGCTGTTATGCATGATGTGCAGGCAAGCAACAGACAGCGCACCTTTCAAGAGGAGACATCACTCATAGTCCAATCACCTAATCGCATGTATTTAGCAAGAGACAGCATGCTTTTAACTAAAACAGACATCACTCCCAACTCAACTTAAAATAATATGTAGTTAGAGATCAGTATTAATTAAGCAATGAATCCCAATGGGTCAGGGCATTACTGGGTCAGATAATGCCCCAGGGAAAGACCAGAGCCGGTAATACCCCCGCCCGTAGGGCTTTATCGCTATTAGCAACCCAGGACATTATACCAGGATGCTAATAATGTTTTTCTTTCAATTTGAGAAACGCCGTGTTTGCCCTTTGGATTGGGGGGAGGAGTGGAAGAGAAGTGCTGCCCACTTACCTGAATCCCCGGTGGGGAAGATAGCGGCCTGCCGCTTCTGAGGAGGCCTTGAGCGGGGGTTTTACCATGTGGTAACGCCGTATTCTGAACCTCCTGAATGGCTGGTACGCTGTCCTCCCACTCCCACCAGGTACTAATACAAAATACCTCACTCACAGCTCAGCTCGAAATATGTAGGCAAAGACAGTCCATGTAACAGAAATGATATCCCATTGGTGCTGGTTACAGGGGGGCAAATAGGGCAACTGCCCCTCTTGGTACTTTAGAAGCAGGGGCAGGAACCTCACTTTGCCTCCTTAGAGATATCTACAGTTTTAATTTGGTGACTCTACAACTTAAATGAGACCGCGCTGTCTCAGTGTGATGGGAGATGAAACAATATTGGCTTTCAAGTCATACACAGACACTCATTATTTGTTGGTAATACAGAGATGATGAGCTCAATCAGAAACCCATATCCAATGTTGAAGTCTTTGACAGTCGAACAGCACGTCCTAAAGCAGAAAGCTACCAAGGTATCTTAGCAGGTTGAGTGACTGTTGCTGAGATTTTATATGCTATATGTGTTCCCCTTGTGAATTGGCCTGAAAGAGTGAAAAGGGATGGTTTTAAGGGTTGCCCAGAGTATTGGCAGGGATTATGACCCATTCAAAAACTTCCTGCCATCACCTTTCTGTTTAGATGGATTCTGTTCAAACATTTGGTACATTTTCATTGGCATCAGCAATTTTGTACATTTTGAAAATTTTAACACTCGTGCTAACACCACAAAATATATTTTATTTGTTCATTTTTCTGGCCGTTTTTAAAATTATTTTGTTTCATCAATTGAAAATAAGCTTTTTTTGAAACACACTTCCATTTTTCAATATGCACCACTACCTGAGTAGCTTCTTCTGTAAATTCATAGACGGTCAGATTGCACAGCGAGTAGAGCGCTCGCTTTGACATTAGTGCAGAGGGATAATAAGCAGGTAATATTTAAGTTTGAGTTTATTTGCCTCAAACCTTTTGAAGGAAGGATATCCTTAAAATTCAACAAGTCAATTACACTTGAAAATAGTATCTCGGCGCTGACATGTTCGAGCTGAAGGTTGAATTCAGTTCCCTGCTCTCTTTCACGTCAGGCTCACTGATTATTGTATATCTTATTGTCAAAGTTCGATTCATTTTGTTTTTCCATATAATTATGAGTGTCTGTGGGGGTGCAACTAAAAAGTTCATATTTGATTGATATGTTTATTGGTTAATTGTATACTATTTGCATTGAATGCTAAATTGCAAATCATACTTTTGTCCATTGGTTCCCTCTGTACATGGCTTTTCAAGGTGAAAGCAATGACTTACAGGGTAATTCATAGAATTTCGCTGAAAAGTGTCGCAAGCGGCTGGCGCAGAGTGTCCGCGTGCGATTGTCTGCGCCAGGCACGTGCGCTAAAACCGATTTCCGCACACAGCGTATTCATGGATTTTAGGCTCCCAAACCAGCCGTGGCGCAGAGTATCGCAGCGACCCTGCAGCAGCGCCAGTAACGCCCCCAAGAATGCCCTCGCGCAAGGAAAAGCCATCAAAATCGCTAAATCATCGCAAAGGGCTGCGCTAACCCTGGACCAGTTTACAGGGCTGCCAAACAAGGAACGCAAAGCGGGTAACGTGCATATCAGGGGTACGCGTGAAGTTATACACGGGATTAGCCAGGCTGCCAGGGTACGTGTATTTCAGGGGTGCGCGGGAAGTTCAACACGCGATAGTCCAGGGAACGTGTATTACAGGGATACGCGGGAAGTTCAACACGCGATTGTCCAGGGAACGTGTATTACAGGGGTACGCGGTAAGTTCAACACGCGATTGTCCAGGGAACGTCTATTACAGGGGTACGTGGGAAGTCTTACATGCGATTAGCCAGGGCACGTGTAATACAGGGGTACGCGTGAAGTTATACACGCGATTAGCCAGGGTACGTGTATTACAGGGGTACGTGGGAATTATCACACGCGATTTGGCTGGGTACGTGTATTACAGGGGTACACGGGAAGTTCTACACGCGAATCGGCTGGGTACGTGTATTACAGGGGTGCGCGGGAATGATCACACGCGATTTGGCTTGGTACGTGTATTACAGGGGTGCGTGGTAATGATCAGACGCGATTTGGCTTGGTACGTGTATTACAGGGGTGCGTGGGAAGTTCTACACGCGATTGGCCAGGGTACGTGTATTACAGGGGTACGTGGGAATTATCACACGCGATTTGGCTGGGTACGTGTATTACAGGGGTACACGGGAAGTTCTACACGCGATTCGGCTGGGTACGTGTATTACAGGGGTGCGCGGGAATTCTCACATGCGATTTGGCCAGGTACGTGTATTACAGGGGTGTGCGGGAATTATCAGACGCAATTAGGCTGGGTGGGTCCTCACAGGTGTTCCCTGTACACCCTCCACGGCCCCAGCAGGCAGCCCACAAAACAGGGGACTACCCTGCACACCTGCTCATGTCCCCCTGCACCCCTAGCCCCCAGCACTGCAGGGTCACCCTCCACCAGGCCCCCACTCATGTCTCCCACCACCCCCACCCCCCAGCAGTGCAGGGGCACCCTCCACCAGGCCCCCACTCATGTCTCCCACCACCCCCACCCCCCTGCCACCATGGGCAACCCCCACCAGGCCCCCACTCATGTCTCCCACCACCCCCACCCCCCAGCAGTGCAGGGTCACCCTCCACCAGGCCCCCACTCATGTCTCCCACCACCCCCAGCACTGCAGGGTCACCCTCCACCAGGCCCCCACTCATGTCTCCCACCACCCCCACCCCCCAGCAGTGCAGGGGCACCCTCCACCAGGCCCCAACTCATGTCTCCCACCACCCCCACCCCCCTGCCACCATGGGCAGCCCCCACCAGGCCCCCACTCATGTCTCCCACCACCCCCACCCCCCAGCAGTGCAGGGTCACCCTCCACCAGGCCCCCACTCATGTCTCCCACCACCCCCACCCCCCAGCAGTGCAGGGTCACCCTCCACCAGGCCCCCACTCATGTCTCCCACCACCCCCACCCCCCAGCCACCAGGGGCACCCTCCACCAGGCCCCCACTCATGTCTCCCACCACCCCCACACCCCAGCAGTGCAGGGTCACCCTCCACCAGGCCCCCACTCATGTCTCCCACCACCCCCACACCCCAGCCACCAGGGGCACCCTCCACCAGGCCCCCACTCATGTCTCCCACCACCCCCACACCCCAGCAGTGCAGGGGCACCCTCCACCAGGCCCCCACTCATGTCTCCCACCACCCCCACCCCCCTGCCACCATGGGCAGCCCCCACCAGGCCCCCACTCATGTCTCCCACCACCCCCACCCCCCAGCAGTGCAGGGTCAACCACCACCAGGCCCCCACTCATGTCCCCCTGCACCCCCACCTCCCAGCAGTGCAGGGTCACCCTCCACCAGGCCCCCACTCATGTCTCCCACCACCCCCACCCCCCAGCAGTGCAGGGTCACCCTCCACCAGGCCCCCACTCATGTCTCCCACCACCCCCACCCCCAGCAGTGCAGGGGCACCCTCCACCAGGCCCCCACTCATGTCTCCCACCCCCCCCACCCCCCAGCAGTGCAGGGTCACCCTCCACCAGGCCCCCACTCATGTCCCCCTGCACCCCCACCCCCCAGCAGTGCAGGGTCACCCTCCACCAGGCCCCCACTCATGTCTCCCACCACCCCCACCCCCCAACAGTGCAGGGTCACCCTCCACCAGGCCCCCACTCATGTCTCCCACCACCCCCACCCCCCAGCAGTGCAGGGTCACCCTCCACCAGGCCCCCACTCATGTCTCCCACCACCCCCACCCCCCAGCCACCAGGGGCACCCTCCACCAGGCCCCCACTCATGTCTCCCACCACCCCCACACCCCAGCAGTGCAGGGTCACCCTCCACCAGGCCCCCACTCATGTCTCCCACCACCCCCACACCCCAGCCACCAGGGGCACCCTCCACCAGGCCCCCACTCATGTCTCCCACCACCCCCACACCCCAGCAGTGCAGGGGCACCCTCCACCAGGCCCCCACTCATGTCTCCCACCACCCCCACCCCCCTGCCACCATGGGCAGCCCCCACTCATGTCTCCCACCACCCCCACCCCCCAGCAGTGCAGGGTCACCCTCCACCAGGCCCCCACTCATGTCTCCCACCACCCCCACCCCCCAGCAGTGCAGGGGCACCCTCCACCAGGCCCCCACTCATGTCTCCCACCACCCCCACCCCCCTGCCACCATGGCCAGCCCCCACCAGGCCCCCACTCATGTCTCCCACCACCCCCACCCCCCTGCCACCATGTGCAGCCCCCACCAGGTCCTCACAATCCCCAATCATGTGCGTAATGGTCAGCCTCCACAGCCAAAAAGCCCTACCAAGTAACCCATTCACCCACATGGAAATGAAAACACATGTTACACCCCCAATGTTCATGAAGCAAATGAACCCATGTCCGTCACACACAGATTTTCAAATTGAATGGGAAAACACACAACATGACATGCATGAAACCAATGAGATGAAACCACACAGTGAACAATGGAAAAAAAAATTTATTGGACAAAAATACGAATGGTAAAGAAAGAAAAATAACTACAATGTAAATGTGAAAAAATAAGCTGCATGTCCGCATAAAAACACAAAAGTAGAAAATCAAATCCATAAAATTTTGTCCAAAGTGAAATGTAAAAACTCTCCATGCAACAAAGAACTATGTACAAAAATAACAAGGGTCCATCATCACAACTGAACTAAGGAAACCTCCTAAAAAACCTACCTAAATATCAACTATATACAAAAAGTGGAGCAGTGTCCGTCGACTCCAAATCATAAGAAAAAACAAAGGAAACCTAAAACTAAAGAACTATATACAAAGGCGGCGGGCAAGTCCAGCGGCTCACTCCGTGGTGTTCCGGGCCAGGGCATCATCGAACTCCTGTTCGATGTCCCGGAGGCGGTCCAGTTCCATGGCCCCGAGGGTCCGCAGGGACGACGCCGTGTCCTCTTCCAACCCCCTGCGGATTGCCTCGAGGCACTCGGCCCGCCTCAGGGCCCTCCGCATGGAGTTCTCCGCCCTGACCATTGTGAGCCGCGCCTCTTCCGCCCGCCGCCGCTACGCACCTATGGCGTGGCCCAACCGCTGCCACACGGAAGACACTCTCTGTCCTGGGTCCTCCTGCCCTCCGGCCGATGCCTGCCCCTCCGATGTCGAAGGCCCCGAGCCTTCATGGCTCCCACCATGTTGCTGCTGCTGCTCTGCCTCTGCCCGTGCACTGCCTCCTGCTGCCTGCACATCCTCCGCCGGCTGGGGTGCAGTTGTTGATGTGGCCACCCCTGCTGGACGTCCGACTCCCGACTGTGGCAGGGATGCCTCCTCCACCAGCCTGGCCGCACTGTCAGAGGCAGCTCCACAGGGCACCCAGGTGACTGATGGGTGGGAAGATGGCACAGAGGACGACTGGCGTAAGGGGGTCTAGTTGAGGAGGGGGTCGGAACAAGCCCCATCAGACGGAGGAATCCGGTCTGGGTGACCTGTCCCAGCAGGCTGACGTGGTCAACGAGCCATTCGAGATGACGTGCTGTCTCTCCATGAAAAGACTGCAGGTCACCTCGCATGGCCCGTTGACGCAACGCCACACCAGCCAGGACAGGCTCAACCCGGACCTGGATAGCCACGTCCGCAGGCAGAGGAAGGCCAGTTGACGTCAGCTCATCCCCTGCCTGGAAACGGGTCTGGACGTAGGCATCCCTGCTGGTGCAAGATGATGCAGGGACAGGATCGGGGACAGGATTGCACACAGGCACCTCCGCGGCAGCCTGTGCTGCCTCCTGTCCCTGGTCCTGGACTGCACCACTAGCACCAGTGGGATCCCCACCTCCAGACCCCGTCTCTGGTGCTTGCACGGCCTCCTCCTCCACCAGACCCCCCACCAACCTGGATGACTCCGTGCCATCTTCCCCTGTTGGGCCCTGTGGGGTCCCAGCTGCCCCTTCTGCTGCCGAGGAGTCCAACTCCAACCTCCGCCTCTTGGACCTCCCCCCGGCAGCTGCGGCCTGGGACGCGGCACCGGACTCCTCACTCCCCGACGAGATGACAACACGGGAGGGGAGCCGGGCCTTGCGTCTCCGGCTGGCGGTCGGATCCCCGCCGCTGTGCTCCACAGCACCTTCTCCGCCCTCTTCATCAGTTGACGCTGCAGACAGGGAGAAACAAAACACAGGCATCAGGGCACTGTACAATGGACACATACACACATGACAGTTGCACATGAGTTGCATTGGCAAACCTCAGACATGTCATCACAATCCCCAACACACATGTCATTGCAACTCGCACACATGAGCCATACCACAGCCATATCGCAACTGCCACCACCATCCATACACATACAACAGCATGAGCAGCCAAAGGTGACCCAGACATCACATGCAACACAGGAAGTGCACCACACATGTACACACACCACCACACTTGCATGCATGTGTACACCTCTGCCAAGTGTCGCACTGTTCAGACGGGCATCCATGTCACATCTGCCAATCAGGCTTACACATACCGCAGTCACATGCATCCATGTTGCATCACTGTTGCACCCTTGTCAAATACACACACATGCACATGTACACAGTGCTCATACATGCAGCCCAATACAACATACATGCGTGACATCACGGATACTTACATACACATACATACAAACATGTGTGCACGCACAACTGCATTTGCCATGCAAGCCTACACACACAAGCACCATCCATGTCTCACACATTACAGCCCTCGCATGTGTCAGCCCCACGGCCATGTACACCCCCACCCATACTCGACCCCATACAAACAGATGTGCAACCTGCACAATACCGAATAATCACCACACGCACTGCTCACAATCAGGATGCATGTACACTCACCACTCGACTCCAGACGGGTCTGCTTCTCCAGGACCTGGACGTGGAGCGCTGGGGATATGCGTTCCAGGACCCCCATCTGTTCTTCCGACAAGTGGCCCCGGCGCCCCTTGGCATCCGCTGCCTTCAAGAGGCGCCGGGCCTTGTTCAGGGTCCTGGACCTGAAGTCCTCCCAGCGCTTCCTGACATGTTGTAAGTCCCGGACTGCCACCCCCTCCGCGTTGATGGCAGTCACGATGTCAGTCCAGATCCGAGTCCGTCCTTCCTTGTCGGCGCGGGAACTTCCGAAGAGGGCATCATACTGCCCCAGGACTTGCTCCACCAGGACACCAACTTCGGTGGCACTGAAGCTGGTGCCCCTCTGCCTCTCTGGCCGGGGGTTGTCAGTGGTCACAGATGGTGTTTGCCCCGACATGACAACCCCAGAGGCAGGAGTGGGTGGGCAACTGGGTCCTGGGGCTGGGCTGTGGAGCGATGGAATTCCAGTCGGGAGTCTTCGGTACCAGCAGGGGTGGTCACAGCAACAGCACCCCTGGCTGATGTGCAGGCAGCAAATGGCAGTGCACGTGGGCAGCAGGCAGTCAGGCAGCAGCAGATGGTAGGTGGGAGCGTGCTCGGGGCTCTGGGGGGCAGTAGTTCGGCCTTCTGGGCAGGAGCGTGGTCTTCCGTGTGCTTACGCGTGGCCAGCTTGGTACGGAGTGATTTGGCACGTGAAAATCCTGCACGTCAGCGTGAAAATCGAGGAAAGGCCCTTAGCGCGTAAGCGCGTCAGCACGCATACGCGATTCTATTGGACCAAAGGCCCTCAGCGCGTAAGCGCGTCTGTGACGTGACCCGCACGGGTGTTTCCCACACAGCACGTGATGACAGAGCACACGTGGAAAGACTGCACGTCAGAGTCTCATCGCGTGTGATTGGTGGAAATGGCCCTACACGCAGAAGTGACAAAGCGTGTAATTGGTGGAAATGGCCCTACACGCAGAAGTGACAAAGCGTGTAATTGGAGGAAATGGCCCTACACGCAGAAGTGACAAAGCGTGTAATTGGAGGAAATGTCCCTACACGCAGAAGTGACAAAGCGTGTAATTGGAGGAAATGTCCCTACACGCAGAAGTGACACAGCGTGTAATTGGTGGAAATGGCCCTAGCGCGTACACGCCGCGTAAGTGACGCTGGACGTGTGTGCCTGTATAAAAGGTACGCGTAGAACACCACTTCCTTGTACGTGCTTTTCGTGGAGAGCGAGTGGGTGAATTCTGTACTTCTTGTCGTTTCACACGCGATTTACTTCACGGCGTTTCAAGTTCGTATTCCCTGTTACCTCTGACAGCTTTTTCTCTTCTTTCGCTTTTACTGGTTTACCTGGGCCTGTTCCCTCAAACAGTGTTCCCTTCTACTGTTGTCCTGTCTCCTCAGACAGCGTACAAATCTTCTTTTGGCGGGGGTGTTGCCAACCAAACGTGCTCCTTTTACACGCTCGTTTACCAGGCAGACGGTGAGTCACGCACGTATCTAACATCTGTGCTTGCCCCGTGTGTAGCCTACCCCTTCAGAGGTCATTCTAGGCTGCGTGTGACACGCATACGTTCATTCTTGTGTTTCTGGGTGCCACAGCGTAGTGCAGGTTTTTCTTTCTGCACACGTGGTCTAGGAGGGGTTGCGTGCACGTCATCTCCCTTTTTTGGGCCTCCTGTGCGTTGCGTGACCCGTCATCTTTCCCCAGGGGTTACATTCAGCCTTGCTAGAGCACTAGGGTACAATTACCATCTGGTACCCAACCCCTTTGACCCCCAATTTCCCAGGACAATAGTCTACATCCACTCCCATACGCACATTAACATCAGTGCCATGGCTGGGAGGCGAGGATTCCGTAAGGGTGGCAAAGGTGGAAGAGCCACAAGTGGTGGCCGTGGTGGATCCGGTAGGGGACGTGGTCGTAACTTGCAGGGTGAGCCTGTCCCCCCATGTGTGGAGGACCAGTCACGGGCACCCATAATCCCCCCCCTTCCCCCCCTCCCATTGAGGCTGATGTGGCTGACACCATCCATGCTCAGCCCTTGTTGGACCAGCCCATTGTGGCACCAGACCTGGCTGACTCCATGGCTGACTTCCAGGTCAGCAGGGCTACGACACGTGCGCTGGTGCACGTTGATGCCATCATGCCACGTGGATCTGGGGCAGCAAGGTCATCTGCTGCACCAAGGAGGCAGGGCGGAGAGGCTGCAGGGGCAGCTGCGGCTCCATCCACCCCAGCCCTCACACACCCAGCCAGGACAGTGTCGGTCCTAGTCCATGCTGCTGACATTCCCCCTGACACCATCACACTAGAGCCAATGCCTGCACCAACTCCCATGCTGAGTGGGAAAATCCCACACTCCTGATACAGAGTCCACCAGGGCTCCTGCCCCTAGTGTCCAGAGCGGCGCAGGACACTCAGGATCACCACCACCTTCCAAGCGGAAGAGGAAAAGTGCTCGTCCGGCACAGGCTGATGCCCCAGACACGGCTACACAGTCCGGCCCGTCCAGGAAGCCCAGCTTCACGGATGACGAACTGAATGCACTTGTCGAGTATGTGTCCGGACATGACAACGAGATGGTCATTGTTGCAGGATCCAAGACCACACCTGCACAACGCCAGGCACACTGGCAGACCGTTACGGACATCGTAAGTGCCCTTGGAATCGTGAGGCGCACAGCCAATGATTGCTATAAGCGCTGGAATGACCTAAAGCGCAGGGCAAAGAGTAAGCTGGCCTCAAGTCATGCCGCAACTCTAGTGACTGGAGGTGGGTCTCCAGTAGTAGACATGGAACTCACTCCACATGAGTCAGTCGCTGGGACCTACGTCACGGAGGAACAGATCCAAGGCGTGGGAGATCTGGCTGATTACGAGGCATTGTCCGGTGAGTGCACATGCATGTGTGTGTCATACATGTGCATGGTGTGTGTGTGAGGGCTTCTGTTTGTGTGCCAGGTGAGAGTGTGTGCGCCTGAGTCGTATGGGTCAGCCATGTGCTTCATGCAATACTTCCTGCGCAGCTGCATTTGGCCATAGCAGTATCCCTTCTGCCAACAGTAGACATCTAGCCCAACTGCACGCCAGTTGCCCTTGAAGTGTCACCTTGCCACAACATATTTGCTTATTTTTCACTGTTCATTCAGTCAGTTTGTTTGCATTCCACCACTTTCACTAGGCATGTCGCTGTCCACTAGTCACATGTCTGACATGGGTATGGTAAAGTGGAGTGACTTTGTTACCTGGATATCATTTGTACACACATGTCCCTGTGCAATTGGACCATTTCAGACTGGCAGCTCCAGGTGAAAAATCTGACCTGTTAGAATTAGAAAAGCAATTACATGCGGGAACTGGACTGAATGAATAGGTGCTGCCCTCCTCTCCATCTTCACTCAATAGCAATGGCACATGCCATCTGTATGATGGCATGTGTGTTTCACCTGGCAATCACAGGCCAATGTGTGATGGCACTGCCAGGCAGCATGCAGAAAATGTGTTCATCTTCCATCTTGGTGTCATCAGTGTGTGCCATTTGCCTGCACTTCATACGCAGTGAGGGTGCATGCATGGGAGGGTTTTAGTCATGTGGGACATGTGTCAATCAAGTACTGGTTCTCTTGCTTCTCAGCCCTCATTGTGTGCCATGGTGCTAATGCCTGTTTCCATTTCTTTGTTTTCATGTCTTTGCAGGGGAAGACGCACCTGATACTGCTGGGGTTGTGGAGATGGTGCAGACCCAGGAGGGGTCCGAGGGCCGACCAACCACCAGTGAGGGACGTGGTGTGGTGGTGGGGGAGAACCCACAAGTGCTGCAGGTCGTGCTCTCAAGGGGTGTCTCTGGCTGCACCTCCCCCGAGCTGTACTCAGGTGTTGATTCGGATGAGACCTACGTGCCGTCGCAGGTGAGTGTTCCAGGGAGGGATTCTGTTCTGTCTCACCCACCTGCACCAGGGTCAGAACCCTCCATGGGGATGTCAGTGTTGGCAGCTACGCCTTCGGTGGTTACGGATGCAGGGTCACACTCCGCGACATCTGATCCTGTTCCTGGGCCAGCAGATCAGAGGGGGAATGCAGTCCTGCAGCCTCAGGCAGTGCCGGCACAGCAAGGCGCAGTTCGCCTTGCCCCAGACAGGTGTGGTGCCCGCCGACGTGGTGGCCGTACGCCACCCGGCAATACCGCATGGGAGCAATCCATTTACGGTATGGCAACCCAACAGGCTGCATCATCCGAGATGATGGCTCAGGCCATGGATAGGGTGGCCACTTCCATTGTCCCCCCAGAAAGGCTGATGGAGCGACTAGAGCAGGCAACCGACTCCATCTGCCAGTCACACAGGGAGGACATGTTGGGGTCCAACAGGGACAGGCGGGCGGCACTGGCGACTCTGCAGGAGGCCATCTCCATTGAGTCCCAGGGCCACAGGGAAGCCCTGAGGCAGGAGCTCCTTCACCTCAGGACGACTCTTGTTGAGCTTGAGGCTTCAACACACCAAAGGACAGAACAGCAGCTGGAGCGTCTCACCCGTACGCTCTCAGCTGAGATGCAGGCAACGAGGGCGGAGGTCCGGGCATCCCGTGAGTTGTTGCATGGGGACCTCCGCACACTCATCCTCCAGAACCAGACCTACCACACCCGCATGCTTGCAGCCATGGAGGAGCAGACTAGGGCCTTGCGTGGGCTGCCTCCCATAGTGCAACCACCTCCGGATGCAGCTGCACAGGGTGATAATAGCGACAGCAGTGATACTCCCACAATAGGGTAGCCGTGTGGGCCATGAGCCCATGGAGGTGTTTTATCTTCCCACGATCCACGCAGGTGGGTTCTGGTGTGCATCCTGTCCTCGGACCTCCTGGGTGGCCTCCCCAACCCCCCCGGGCCCATCAATGGCCATTTTTGATTGTTTCTTATTTTTATTTTTATTTTTATTTCTTTTATTCCCAATTTTTTTGGGGCGATCTGTTGGCTTCCGTGGTTCCTGTGGGCATACGCTGCATTGTGGCTGGGCACATGCAGGCTTGTAATGTATTTGGTTCAGATGCTTGGGTTTGAGTCACACACACCCCTCCTGCTTCCCGTTTCCATGGGCTTGCAAAGGGTGTGCCCAAGTGACAGTGAATTACACAGTGACGTTGGACTCCCATGAGCTGTGTGGGCAGTCTGTAGTCAATACTGTGTATACATTCCTAGTGCATATTGCTGTTGTGTTGTACACTGCATGTTGCATTGATGTGTAACTCTTCTTCTGTGTCTACCTCCCAATTTGCAGGTCAATTCCTCATGTCCACACAAGGACCTCTAGTCTGGAGATGGGGTCCATGTTGGCAGCAGTGCACCTACAACTCTACATGGCGACAACACTGCACAGTTGGTAGTGGTGGGAGTGCAGGCATTTCCAGGTGGTGAGACTACTAATATGTAACATTTGTGATGTCATGTTAATGGTAGTACGTGCTCAAGTATGTTGTTGGTCCGGCATTGCTGTGAGCATTTCAGGTGTTGCAGGTTTCTAATAGTGCCACTGTACATAGTGAGACTGATGTCATGTTGTGGGGATTACTTTGTTTACCTGCAATTAGCATGACATGGCACGGTGTGTCGTGTGGCGGTGCTGGGGTTGGGTTGGCTGACATGGCACTGTCCTCTTGTTGCATTTTGCAAGTGGGTATTCATTTTAGCTGCTTCAATGTGTAACTTCACAAAACTGCATTGGTGGTGTCTGTGTGGGTAGGGATGCACACATTGTGACACTTCCAGGTGAACAATCTCAGGCTGACATGGTATTCCCGGTTCATTCTCCAGACATTCAGGATCAGTGTCAGGTTGAGTCATCATTGATTGTCAGATGGAATGTGCCAGGGCAGTGTGCACTCCACAGGGGTGTGATTTCTATGTGAAGTAATTAGCCACTAGCTGTGTACGGGCTGCCTCCCCCCGTGCCCTTTCCCCTCCCATGCGCAGCGGCTGTGCATGTGGTTGGGGATGTGGGGCCACCACCATGTCCACGGCCAGGCCCCGGCGTGTTGCAACGTTGTGCAGGACACATGCTGCCACTATGATCCTGCACACTACTGGGGGAGCGTATAACAGCTGCCCGCCAGAACGGTCAAGGGAGCGAAAGCGTGACTTTAGCACTCCGAATGTGCGCTCCACTATGCCCCTGGTTGTAATGTGGGCTGTGTTATATCTTACCTGGGGTGGCGTGGTGGGGTTCCGAATTGGCGTCATCATGTGTGGGCTGAGAGGGTAGGCACTGTCCCCTGTGGAGGTGGTGATTGGTATCATTGGTGGGGTTGTGACCTTGCTCAGTATCCAACATGCATGCATGTGCAGTGGCATACATACTCACCAAGCAGCCATGTATCGCCATGCCGCCCAGCTTCTAGGTCCCGGCTTAGGGTGGACATTCGGTAAATGAAGCTGTCGTGGGTGGAGCCGGGATAGTTGGCATATACTGAGGTGATGATTCCCTTGGCATTACATGCTACCTGCACGTTGATGGAATGCCAGTGCTTGCGGTTCCTATAGATGTGCTCAGATGCCCTGGGGGGACGTAGAGCCACATGGGTGCAGTCGATGGCACCTAGCACTTTGGGGAATCGTGCCACAGCGTAAAAATCCAGGGCGGCAGCATGCCTTTCTGCAGGTGTTCTGGGCAGGTATATGTGCCTGCGGACTGATGGGCGTGCAGTGATGATGTTCAAGACCTGGTGTAGGCAGCGTGACTGGGTGGCCTGTGACACCCCACCCACTATGGCACTTGTCCGCTGAAATGATCCAGTGGCTAAGAAGTGCAGTACATTGAGGACCTTCTCCAGGGGGCTGAGTGCTTGGGAGCACAGGGTGGGTGATGTGAGGTCATCCTCCCACTCACTCACCAGGTCCAGTATAATGTGTGGTGGAAACCTGTACCTCCCATACACCTGGTCATCAGGCATCCCGAAAAGGCTGGTTCTGGGTGTGAATATTCTGGCCCTGACTATCCTCCTCCTCCTTTGGTAGCCCACTGCCACTGCTGCTAGGAACGGTATGTTCATCCTGGCGTCTGAGCTTGTTATTGTTAAAGCCCGCAAATTTATGCTTTGCGCGTGTTCTAGGCGAGCGTGTGACCCGCGCACCCCTGGAATCCAGTTCCCAGTCCAATAGCGTGTGGAAATTCACACGCACCACGGGATACAGCGTGTGACCCGCGCACCCCTGGAATCCAGTTCCCAGTCCAATAGCGTGTGGAAATTCACACGCACCACGGGATACAGGTTCGCTGACGTACTTGCGTGTGTAAGTGCCCGCGCACCCATTAAATACACGTACATAGGCCAATCGCGTGTACGCGCACTTTTGTCCAATTACACGCGATGACACTCTGACGTGCAGTATTTCCACGTGTGCCCCGTCATCACGTGCTGAGTGGGGAACACCCGTGCGGGTCACGTCACAGACGCGCTTACGCGCTGAGGGACTCTGGTCCAATAGAATCACGTATGCGTGCCGACGCGCTTACGCGCTAAGGGCCTTTCCTCGGATTTCACGCTGACGTGCAGGATTTTCACGTGCCAAATCACTCCGTATCAAGCTGGCCACGCGAAAACACACGGAAGACCACGCTCCTGCCCAGAAGGCCGAGTTACTGCCCCCCAGTGCCCCGAGCAGCCTCCCACGTGCCATCTGCTGCTGCCTGCCTGCCTGCCTGCCTGCTGCCACCGTGCCCTGCCATTTGGTGCCTGCACATCAGCCATCTGCAGGGGTCCAGTTGCTGTGTCCACCCCTGCTGGAACTGAAGACTCCCGACTGGGATTACATCGCTCCACAGCCCAGCCCCAGGACCCAGTTGCCCACCCACACCTGCCTCTGGGGTTGCCATGTCGGGCACTTCCACATCTGGCACCAGTGGCAACCCCAGGCCAGAGGGGCAGAGGGGCACCAGCTTCACTGTCACCGAAGTTGGTGTCCTGGTGGAGCATGTCCTGGGGCAGTATGATGCCCTCTTTGGATCGTCCCACGCCAGCAAGGAAGGACGGCAGAGGATCTGGGCCGACTGTGTGGTTGCCATCAACGCGGAGGGGGTGGCAACCAGCGACGTCCTGAAGATCAAGAAGCGCTGGGAGGACTTGAGGTCCAGGACCCTTGTGAAGGCCCGGCGCCTCGTGGAGGGGGGCCGGGGCCGCATGAGTTCAATCCAGATGAGGGTCCTGGAACGCGTACGCCCAGCGCTCCACGCCCAGATCCTTGAGAGGGAGGCCCGTCTGGAGTTGAGCGGTAAGTGTCCAAGCATTACTGTGTGAGACAGGGCATGTTGCGGTGTGCTGGTTCTATGATACTTGCCTGTATGTGTGCCATAGGCCATGTATGCATGTATGTGTGCAGGGACATCATGGTAATGCATGTGCGACCAGTGATGTGTGATCCACATGGTTGTTGTATGTGTTGAAATGCCGCATGGGGAGCCCTATGCAGATTTTGAACATGAGAGCATGCCAGTCTCTGTACCTGGACATGGGTGGGGGTGAGGGATGGGTGCTGATGCCAGGTACATATATGGTAGCCATGTCTGTGTGCCTGACCTGCGTGTCTGTGACTTGTGCATGCCATGGATGCATGACACATGTGTGTGACAATGCACAGATTCAGTGAAGCAGCCAAATTACCCTTGTATCCGCTGTGTTTGGTGTGTTTGGGGCCAGATGGATGTGACTGAGGTGAAGTGTGTTCATGTGATAGGCATGAGCCATGATGCATGTGAGTTACATATCATTGAATGTTTCAAGAGTCCATTGGACATGCATGGAAATGTCCATGGCATGCACCATGCCTGTTACTGTGTGTGTTTTGCCTGGACTGACCCATGTGTTGTGGAGGGACATGATGGAAGTGTACTTTGACAGTGGTGCTCATCTGCTATTGCTTCCTGTCTAGGGGACCATTGTACAGTGCCCTGATGCTTGTGTTCTTTGTCTCCCTCTACGCAGCGGCTAGTGAAGAAGAGGGCGGAGACGGCGCTGTGGAGCAAGGCGGCGGGGATGCCCCCACGGCTGCAGCGGAAGGGGTGGGTGAGCCCCCACAGGGGCCTGCTACGGTGGGAGACGGTGAGGAGCCATCCAGGTTGGTGGTTTGCACAGAGGAGGAGGAGGCCGCCACTGGGGCACACATGGGGCCTGGTGGGGGCATCCCTGCTGGTGCAAGTGGTGCAGTCCAGGGCCAGGGGCAGGAGGCAGCACAGGTCACCGTGGAGGGGCCTGTGCATGTCGCTGTCCCTGACCCTGTGAGTGCACCACCATGCACCAGCAGGGATGCCCCGTCCCAGGCCTGTCCGCAGGTAGAGGGGATGTCCATGTCACCTGACTCCCCTCCACCTGCGGACGTGGGAACCCCTGGCCGTGCGGAGAAGGTCCTGATTGGGGTCGCGATGCGCACGGCTGTGATTCGTGATGCCGTGCGTGCTTCCCTGGAGGAGCACGCACGTCATCACGAAGTGCACCGTGCCGACGTGGCCCAATTGGGATCGGCCATGTTCGGGGGTTTCCTGCATGTGTTGGCCAATGTGGCGGCCCTCTCCTCCTCTGTGCAGGCTATCCACCAGTCGTTCCCCTTGCCGTCTTCCAGCCCAGATGCCACCAGGGCCCCCTGTGGACCTGCCCCGACCAATGCAGCCAGCTCGGTGGGGATCCCATCCCTGCCACAGTTGGGAGTCGGAGGTCCAGCAGGGGTGGACAACACAGCAACTGGACCCCAGCAGATGGAAGATGTGACAGCATCATCGGGCAGGGCACGTGCACGACGGCGTCGGTGGTTTCCATCAGCCTGGATGCCGTCGTGCTGGCAGAGGCAGTGGCGTCGGAGGCAGCAGCGGGCTCGACGTGGGAGGCATCATGGCTCGGGGCCATCAAGATCAGAGGGGCAGGCATCGGCCGGAGGGCAGGGCAACCCTGGGATGGTGGTGTCTTCCGTGTGGGAGCAGTTGGTCCAGCGGATAGGTTCGGAGCGGCAGCGGGCGGAAGAGGAGCGGCTCGCCATGGTCAGGGCGGAGTTCTCCATGCGTCGGGCGTTGAGGCGGGCTGAGTGCCTCGAGGAAGCTCGCAGGGAGTTTGAGCTGAACATGGGGTTATCCCTGCGAGACCTCGGGGCCAGGACAGAGTCCCGCCTCCAGGACATCGACATGGAGTTCGATGATGCCCTGGCCAGCAACATCAACAAGTGAGCCGCAGGACTTGCCCGCTGCCTTTGTATATAGTTATATAGTTAGTTAGTGTTAGGTTTCCTTTATTTGTTTTTATTATTTTGGACCGCTCGGACAATGGGCACTTTTTTGTATATATTTATTTCATTAGGTAGTAGTAGGTTTCCTTTATGGTGTTGGGCTCATGGACCCTGGTACATTCCTGTATTTAGTTTGTTTTTTGAAGGAACATTTTCTTTTTTTCATTATTGTGTTCACCATGTGGAAATGGTTTTTCATTCTTTTGCTTCTACTTGATATTGCTTTGGTCAACATTTGTTTTTGTATTCCTTTTTCGTTTTTTGATTTTTACTTTTGTTCTCCAACATGGACCATTTATTTTATTATCCACATAGTTGTATGTTTGATTTGTTTACTTATTTTTAATCTTTAATACATTTTTTATTTTTACTTCCACTTGTCTTATTTTGTCTTTGGTTTCATACATGTCATGATATGGGTTTTGACATTCACTTGCAGCCATTGTGTATGTGTGTGTGACGGACATGTGTTCATTTACATACTTGCCATTGGGGTTGTGTCATGTAATTGCATTCACTATGTGGGTGGATGCAATCCTTGCCTGGGTGTTTGTGCTGGGTATGCTGCCCATCACTGCCATGATTGTGTATCGTCAGGACCTGGGGGCAGGGGGACATGGGTGGGGGCCTGGTGGAGGGTGACCCTGCACTGCTGGGGTGTGGGGGTGGTGGGTGACATGAGTGGGGGCCTGGTGGAGGGTGACCCTGCACTGCTGGGGTGTGGGGGTGGTGGGAGACATGAGTGGGGGCCTGGTGGAGGGTGACCCTGCACTGCTGGGGTGTGGGGGTGGTGGGAGACATGAGTGGGGGCCTGGTGGACGGTGCCCCTGCACTGCTGGGGTGTGGGGTGGTGGGAGACATGAGTGGGGGCCTGGTGGAGGGTGCCCCTGGTGGCTGGGGGGTGGGGGTGGTGGGTGACATGAGTGGGGGCCTGGTGGAGGGTGCCCCTGGTGGCTGGGGTGTGGGGGTGGTGGGAGACATGAGTGGGGGCCTGGTGGAGGGTGCCCCTGGTGGCTGGGGGGTGGGGGTGGTGGGTGACATGAGTGGGGGCCTGGTGGAGGCTGCCCCTGCACTGCTGGGGTGTGGGGGTGGTGGGAGACATGAGTAGGGGCCTGGTGGAGGGTGCCCCTGGTGGCTGGGGGGTGGGGGTGGTGGGTGACATGAGTGGGGGCCTGGTGGAGGGTGCCCCTGCACTGCTGGGGTGTGGGGGTGGTGGGAGACATGAGTGGGGGCCTGGTGGAGGGTGCCTCTGGTGGCTGGGGTGTGGGGGTGGTGGGAGACATGAGTGGGGGCCTGGTGGAGGGTGCCCCTGGTGGCTGGGGGGTGGGGGTGGTGGGTGACATGAGTGGGGGCCTGGTGGAGGCTGCCCCTGCACTGCTGGGGTGTGGGGGTGGTGGGAGACATGAGTAGGGGCCTGGTGGAGGGTGCCCCTGGTGGCTGGGGGGTGGGGGTGGTGGGTGACATGAGTGGGGGCCTGGTGGAGGCTGCCCCTGCACTGCTGGGGTGTGGGGGTGGTGGGAGACATGAGTTGGACATGGGTGGGGGCCTGCTGGCAGGTGCCCCACAGTGCTGGGGGGTGGGGGTGGTGGGTGACATGAGTGGGGGCCTGGTGGAGGCTGCCCCTGCACTGCTGGGGTGTGGGGGTGGTGGGAGACATGAGTGGGGGCCTGGTGGAGGGTGACCCTGCACTGCTGGGGTGTGGAGGTGGTGGGAGACATGAGTGGGGGCCTGGTGGAGGGTGCCCCTGCACTGCTGGGGTGTGGGGGTGGTGGGAGACATGAGTGGGGGCCTGGTGGAGGGTGACCCTGCACTGCTGGGGTGTGGGGGTGGTGGGAGACATGAGTTGGACATGGGTGGGGGCCTGCTGGCAGGTGCCCCACAGTGCTGGGAGGTGGGGGTGGTGGGTGACATGAGTGGGGGCCTGGTGGAGGCTGCCCCTGCACTGTTGGGGTGTGGGGGTGGTGGGAGACATGAGTTGGACATGGGTGGGGGCCTGCTGGCAGGTGCCCCACAGTGCTGGGGGGTGGGGGTGGTGGGTGACATGAGTGGGGGCCTGGTGGAGGCTGCCCCTGCACTGCTGGGGTGTGGGGGTGGTGGGAGACATGAGTGGGGGCCTGGTGGAGGGTGACCCTGCACTGCTGGGGTGTGGGGGTGGTGGGTGACATGAGTGGGGGCCTGGTGGAGGCTGCCCCTGCACTGCTGGGGTGTGGGGGTGGTGGGAGACATGAGTGGGGGCCTGGTGGAGGGTGACCCTGCACTGCTGGGGTGTGGGGGTGGTGGGAGACATGAGTGGGGGCCTGGTGGAGGGTGCCCCTGGTGGCTGGGGGGTGGGGGTGGTGGGTGACATGAGTGGGGGCCTGCTGGAGGGTGCCCCTGCACTGCTGGGGTGTGGGGGTGGTGGGAGACATGAGTGGGGGCCTGGTGGAGGGTGCCCCTGGTGGCTGGGGTGTGGGGGTGGTGGGAGACATGAGTTGGACATGGGTGGGGGCCTGCTGGCAGGTGCCCCACAGTGCTGGGGGGTGGGGGTGCAAGGGGACATGAGTTGGTGTTCATTAGTTCAAGGAGACATGTGCCTTTGCTGGGGGGCATGCCCATGTTGGGTGGGCTGCCTGCGGGACATGACGAGGGATGCAGGGTAGTCCCCTGTGGTGTGGGCTGCCTGCAGGGGCCGTGGAGGGTGTACAGGGTACACCTGGGAGGACCCACACTGTCAAATCACATGTGGAACTTCCCGCGCACCCCTGAAATACACGCGCCCAGGCTATTTGCGTGTGGAACTTCCCGCGCACCCCTGAAATACACGCGCCCAGGCTATTCGCGTGTTGAACTTCCCGCGCACCCCTGAAATACACGCACCCAGGCTATTCGCGTGTGGAACTCCCCGCGCACCCCTGAAATACACGCGCACCCAGGCTATTCGCGTGTGGAACTTCCTGCGCACCCCTGAAATACACACGCCCAGGCTATTCGCGTGTGGAACTTCCCGCGCACTCCTGAAATACACGCGCCCAGGCTATTCGCGTGTGGAACGTCCCGCGCACCCCTGTAATACACGCGCCCAGGCTATTCGCGTGTGGAACTTCCCGCGCACCCCTGAAATACACGCACCCAGGCTATTCGCGTGTGGAACTCCCGCGCACCCCTGAAATACACGCGCCACCAGGCTATTCGCGTGTGGAACTTCCCGCGCACCCCTGAAATACACGCGCCCAGGCTATTCGCGTGTGGAACTTCCCGCGCACCCCTGAAATACACGCGCCCAGGCTATTCGCGTGTGGAACTTCCCGCGCACCCCTGAAATACACGCGCCCAGGCTATTCGCGTGTGGAACTTCCCGCGCACCCCTCAAATACACGCGCCCAGGCTATTCGCGTGTGGAACTTCCCGCGCACCCCTGGAATACACGTAGCCCGCTCCCCCAGGCCCGATCGCGTGAGGAACTTCACGCGAACCCCTGTAATACACGTAGCCCGCTACCCCAGGCCCGATCGCGTGAGGAACTTCACGCGAACCCCTGTAATACACGTAGCCCGCTCCCCCAGGCCCGATCGCGTGTGAAACTTCACGCGAACCCCTGAAATATACGTAGCACGCTCCCCCAGGCCCGATCGCGTGAGTGACTTCACGCGAACCCCTGTAATACACGTAGCCCGCTCCCCCAGACCCGATCGCGTGTGAAACTTCACGCGAACCCCTGAAATACACGTAGCACGCTCCCCCAGGCCTGATCGCGTGAGAAACTTCACGCGAACCCCTGAAATACACGTAGCCCGCTCCCCCAGGCCCGATCGCGTGAATAACTTCACGCGAACCCCTGTGATGCACGTACTCTGCTGAAATCGCGTGTTAGACTTCCCGCGCACCCCGGTATACACGCACACATATTTTTTGTCAGCAGGTGTCCGTGTTTGTGGGTACCCCTTTGCACGTCATTTTTCCTGGAGGGCCACAGTATGGGACATTCATCATGGCAGTATATAGGTGCTATTTGTTGGCGCACCTTTTGGCGCACATTTCTTACAGCCGCAGAGACGCTACCGCCTGCTTTCTAGTGGCGGTCGTGTTTGTGCCTGTGCGCTGGTTTGAGCGTGCGCTTTTTTCCCCTATTCTATTCCATGAATACGTGTTGTAGGCGAGCGTGTGGGCGTTCCGCGCACTTGTGCCCTGTACTTCCCCCGTGACGCCCACGTTTTGGCAAGTTGTTCCCCATTCCGAGTGTTACGCCCGTGTTCCGCCTATTTTTGTTGCGTGCGCCGCGCTATGTGCGAATTTCGCTGTGGCCTGTGCGATTTTCGCTGTGACCTGGCGCACGCTGTTAGATGGCCTGTGCGCCAACGTGCGCCGCGCACTTTTTTATCGCACATACGCTGGTTTTCTCGCGCACGGCCTTCCATGAATCGACGTGCGCTGCTTTTCGTGCGATTTTCGCAATTGCACTGCGATTTTCGCTATTCCACTGCGATTCGCACGTTTTTGCCCACTTGCGCCGCGCTAATTATTCCATGAATCGGCCTGTAAGTTTCCCAAGGTATCAATAACGGTCCTATTCACTCAGTTAAAAACAAACTTAAAAAAAACATCATTTGTGATAAATACAGTAATGTCCATGTAACATGCATGAATGGGGATGAAACAAATGGAAAATGTATAGGTGTAATTCGTTTTCTTGAAACACGAGTATGTAGTATTTTGTTTACAGTAAAGGCTCAGTTGCCCATATCCTTAACCACTGCTGTCATCGTGGGAATTCATTTGAATCTTCCTCAATATATGTTGGAAATTCCTGCATACACTTGGAAATAAATGAAAAAACACAACATTCTGTTCTCGATTCTAAGGTGCATGGAAAAATAGAAAAGTGTTCTTCCGTGGAGGAAGAATACTTTCCTTTAGAGCTCATTCAATCCCTGATGTTATGGACTAATGTGCACTGTCTCAACAAGAAATCCCTGAACAATGCACATTGGCCCCCGGGTTTGGGCCATTCGCCAATCAGGTGGCTGGAACAGCAGACGAGAATACACAGTCTCCCCCCGCTGTTGCAGCACCTGATTCCCTTACCCTGGTGGCGCCATTTTTTTTTAATGTGGGGAGGTAATTGTGAGCCTCTCCCTGTTGCCGCCCCACCTCCCCACCCCCATACCACAAAACAATCCGTTCCTCTTCCCAACCCCATCCCTCTCTGCCCACTTACCTGCTGGACCAGAGCTTTGTGCTCCGGTCCCGGCACTCATCCGCTCTTGGCTGCTATCATGGAAATGGAAAAGGTACTTCGTCCCTTTTTCTAAATGGGGCGACCATATATATGTTTTTCTTGGGAGTTTGGCGCGATGCTCGGGCCTACCTAAGCTCAAGCTGCGGGCCATTTAAGGCCATGTCCACTACCCACAGAAGAGGTTAAATTCATATTCATAGTGAGTTGAAAATTAAAATCGTGCCCATTGAATTTGTCAAAACACCAAGGTTAGTAGCAAATAGCAATGAACTCTAGGCTCATTACAACAAAGCACATGCACTAGCAATACATTAATTGCAAAGCCGTTCTGTTCATAGTTTTTGTTAAGACTCTTAATTTGCAAAGAATATATGTGTTTAGCTTCTCTCTTATGTGCTTTCAGGGAGTATGCCTTTTTCAATGCCAAGAAATTGTATTCGTTCTATTCAATGTGCAAAGAAAGGTTCAATGACTTGTTAGTCCATCAAAGTGCACTCTTGCACTTTGATGGCTCTTAGCTGAATAAAGTCGTTGTTGTTTGTTGTTTACTTGTTAGTCCAGTTTTCACCAAGTTTGATACCATTTATTGCATTAATACATAAAGGGGGTAGCAGGCACCCCTCTGTAGAAAAAACATGGCATGATAACCTGTTCAGTGGTTTTTACCCACTATGAGAGCCTGCAGCCATCGTGTTTTGCCAGTCCGCAGCCATCGCTTTTGCTCATTGTACTTTTCGCAACAGAGGAATATTCATTTGCATATCAGTCTTTGTCCCTCCCACAAGGGCAGTCCAGCACCGAAATGCCAGGCAACCTCCTTTGACCAAGAGTACCAACAGCAACCCCAGAAACTTGTTTCAGCCTTGTTGGGCCTCATCAGTGTGGTGGAGCTGTGCCTCTCTGAGTACAGTGAGCAAGAGGTCCACGTCTGGGTTCCCCTAGGTAACTTAGAGTGACCAACCCCAAGTTCCTTGAAAAAATACAAAGAAGGGTAGCAGACACCCCTCTCTAGAAAGAACATGGCATGATATCCTGTTCAGTGGTTTTTACCCACTTTGAGAGTCCGCAGCCATCGCGTTTTGCTCACTGTACTTTTCACAAAGGAGGAATATCCATTTGCTTATCAGTCTTTTTCCCTCCCACAGGGGCAGTCCAGCAACGAAATGCCAGGCAAACCTCCTTTGAACAAGAGTACCAACAGCAATCCCAGACTAGTGTTTCCGCCTTGTTGGGCCTCATCAGTGAAGTGGAGCTATGCCTCTCTGAGCACATTGAGCGAGGGGTCCACGTCTGGGTTCCCCAGGTAACTTAGGGTGACCAACCCTAAGTTCCTTGCAAAAATACAGAAACGAGTAGCAGACACCCCTCTCTAGAAAGAACATGGCATGATAACCAGTTCAGTGGATTTTACCCACTTTGAGAGTCCGTAACCATCGCGTTTTGCTCACTGTACTTTTCATAAAGAAGGAATAACCATTTACATATTAGTCTATGTCCCTCCCACAGGGGCAGTCCAGCACCGAAATGCCAGGCAAACCTCCTTTGAACAAGAGTACCAACAGCAACCCCAGAAACGTGTTTCAGCCTTGTTGGGCCTCATCAGTGAGGTGGAGCTGTGCCTCGCTGAGCACAGTGAGCAAGGGGTCCACGTCTGGGTTGCCCCAGTTAACCTAGGGTGACCAGCCCCAAGTTCCTTGAAAAATACAGAAAAGGGTAGCAGACACCCCTCCCTAGAAAGAACATGGCATGATAAGCAGTTCAGTGGTTTTTACCCACTTTGAGAGTCCGTAACCATCGCGTTTTGCTCACTGTACTTTTCATAAAGAAGGAATAACCATTTACATATCAGTCTATGTCCCTCCCACGGGGCAGTCCAGCACCAAAATGCCAGGCAAACCTCCTTTGAACAAGAGTACCAACAGCAACCCCAGAAACGTGTTTCAACCTTGTTGGGCCTCATCAGTGAGGTGGAGCTGTGCCTCGCTGAGCACAGTGAGCAAGGGGTCTACGTCTGGGTTCCCCCAGTTAACCTAGGGTGACCAGCCCCAAGTTCCTTGAAAAATACAGAAAAGGGTAGCAGACACCCCTCCCTAGAAAGAACATGGCATGATAACCAGTTCAGTGGTTTTTACCCAGTCCACAGCCATCGCTTTTTGCACACTGTAATTTTCACAAAAGAGGAATATCCTTTTGCATATCAGTCTTTGTCCCTCCTACAAGGGCAGTCCAGCACAGAAATGCCAGGCAAACCTCCTTTGAACAAAAGCACCAACAGCAACCCCAGAACGTCTTTCAGCCTTGTTGGGCCTCATCAGTGAGGTGGAGATGTGCCTCTCTGAGCACAGTGAGCAAGGGGTCCATGTCTGGGTTCCCCCAGGTAACCTAGGGTGACCAACCACAAGTTCCTTGCAAAAATACCAAAAAAGGGTAGCAGGCGCCCCCTCTAGAAAGAACATGGCATGATAACCTGTTGAGTGGTTTTTACCCACTTTCAGAGTTTGCAGCCATTGCTTTTTGCTCACTGTACTTTTCATAAAGGAGGAATACCCATTTGCACATCAGTCTTTGTCCCTCCCACAAGGGCTGTCCAGCACCGAAATGCCAGGCCACCGTTTATAGCATGTACTGAAAGTAGAACATGTTAGATCAGGGCCTGAAACCCATGTGTCTCCAGATGTGTTGGGCTTCCAAACTCATGATCCCTTACCATTGACTATGCTGGCTAGAACTGATGGGAGTTGAAGTCCACAACACCTGTAAAGCCCAATGTTGCAGACCGCTTGCTTCAGTGGTACAGTGCATTAGCTTTGGGGGTCTCATAGACCTCTTCATCAAATGGTGGGCACAGAGCCAATTACTAATGAAATACACAACACTGGACGTCTCTACCTATAGAAAGATGCACATAAAAGAGGGAGGATGTTCACTTTAAACCATTCTGGATAAAGCAAGAGTATGGCCACTTTATCTTCAGATGCACACATAAGGCAAGAAGGGATGGTACACATTAAAACCAATTCACATTTCGGGAAGTGCTGGGGCACACAATTCAAGGAGGCACACATTAGTCATAAAACCTTTGGTGGATATGGTAAATTGCCAGAATTAGGCACAAGCAACTCCAAAGTTAGACCAAAAAGTAAGATTTAAAAAATATGATCATTGTCCCATTGCACTGTCAAGAGGTTGTGTTAATGGTTTTGTCCAACGGTTCACAAATATTCACACATTCTGGTGCGGAACTGTCTCTTAGAGCAGCCTTCAGAGAGCTCACTTTATACACAAATTAAGATATTGCACCTCATTATGACCCTGGCGCTAAGTGGTTAACGGCGCCGTAAAAGGCGGCGGCGCTGTTAACCACTTAGCGCCTTACTACGAGGTCCCTTTGCGGGACCCGACCTTAATGGCTGGTCTGGACCAGCCGTTAAAGTAGGGACCCGCAAAGGGACCTCGCAGGCAATTACGGTGCCGCAATTTGCGGTACCGTAATTGCCGCCTTCCCCATTCCCATTGAGCCCTATGGGGCAAAAATGGGAATGGGGATGGGCCATGGTGAAATGGGGAAATACCGCCCTGCCAGCCTTGGAATGGGGTGGTATTTCCCCATTTCACCATGGCGGACTCGTTACAACACCGGCACCAACCATGGTGCTAATAGCGCCATGGTTTAGCGCCGGTGTTGTAATGAGGGCAATAGACTACGAAGTAACTTTGACAATTGATAAAATGCGGCATGGCTGCATGGCCTCCATCTTTCCTGGGAAAAGTGTATCTTGTTCATGGCCCAGGGACACATATTGCACGTGCCCCATGTGTAGAATCCTGTGTTTTGGTGCAGCTAGCCATTGGGCCTCATTACGAGTATGGAGGTAGCAGCATGGCTACCCCCATACCGGGTACCGGGTCCGGGTTCCAGGAATGAGGAATTACGGGGCCATTCTGACCTTGGAGGGCCCAGTAATTCCCTTTCCTGGGACCCGGACCTGGTACATCCCCATTCCCTTTTGAGCCCCCATGGGGCTCAATGGGAATGGGGAGGATGCTAACGTTAATGACGGGCCCGTTGTTAGCATCCTGGTCTGATAGCGGGTCCCGCTAAGGACGCCTGGTTTCACCCGACGTCCTTAGCGGGACCCACGAGCAGACCTCGTAATGAGGCGGTAGAGGGTTAACGGCGCCGGCAGCTCTACCGGCGCCGTTAACCCTCTACCGCCTTCCTCGTAACGAGGCCCTTTGTAACCATAAGCTTAACCTGATTTTTATTTTGTTATATTTATTTGAATTAATCATAATAGGCAAATCTAAACCATGTGTATTGGAGCACTGAGTCAATAACAACTGAAACAATATTGAAATGCCATCAGCACCGCTTGTAAATAAAGTAATTAGGTAGTGAGCAGAAAGGTTTTTAAACCATCACAGAGTAGCATCAGTTCAGGGAGACGCAAACGGAAGTTCTAACAGATATTTTGAACTACAATTCCCATAATCCCTTATCATTGACTATGCAGTCATGCTGTAGTCCTAAACACCTAGAGATCCAAAGGTTGCAGACCCCTGTGTTTGGGGATAAATAGAGAAATGCAGGTGGTAGTAGTAGCAGTAAAAATATTTATTAAGCACAAACATATTCCCAGTACAGAGACAAGTTTCAAGGCGCTATACAGCCTATTAATGGACAATAAATAGAAATCCAACAGGAATTTTAAAACAAATAGATAACAGATCACCTTGCAACCTCTACCTCAGGTACAAGGAATGAACACAGATGCTTATTTCAGTTGGCGTTTAGAATTCTGTAATGCAGAGACGCTTCTGGTGGACAGTGGCACGTTATTCCACAGGTGGCATCCCAAGGTATGCACCATTTTTACACTATAAGATGGTTTGTGGAACTTGCCAACCAAAAACCCATCTTTAGACATACACATCCATCTAGGACCACACACCCTGCATTCACCACCCTACCTGAGACTCAGTGATCTGCCCCCCACTGTCTTCACCCCGCCCCTGGTTGCTTGCAGATCTCTAGCTGCCAATTGCCCACCCTTGCCCCCTCTGTTAGCTCCCAGCTTATTTTTTACCCTTCCTCCCTCAGTGTGTTGTGTTCTTCCCCCTATGGAAAGAGGAACTGGTTGTCAAATAAGACCCCCAAATTCTTGACCACCTCCACTGGTATAGGGAGACCCAGGTTGGAAGGCTGAAGAAATGGAAGGGGAGGTTTAGCCGGGCAACTAAGTTGCAGGACCTCCGTCTTCTCTCCCTTTAGGCAAAGGCATTGCCCTGCATCCTTTGCTGCAGCGACCTCAAACAATTCTCTACTGCACTGCCCCCATTCAGTCCCCTGGGAAGGTCAACAAGTATCTGAGTGCCATCAGCATAGAGCTGCCATTCCAGACCCCACCTTTCAATGATCTGAATAAAGGGGTACATATAGATGTTGAATAACAGAGGGGACCATGCTGATCCTTGTGGAACCGCACAGGGAGAGCACTGCTGGGAGAGAAGGCGTTTCCCCGCTGGACGTTCTGCTTCCTACCACTCTAAAAGGATTCTAGCCAGGCGCGCGCTGGTCCTGATATATTGAAGACAGCTTTAAGGCATTGAATGAGAATAGCATAGTTCACTGTATCAAACACCACCAAAAGATCCAAAGGGAACAGTGTGGCTAGCAAGCCCCTCTCTGAGCCCTAATAGCTTTTACCGGACATACAGCCCTGTGCTGTGGAGGAGGCAGAGGCCAGGCTGTGCTCTGTCCAGAGCTGAGCCCTTTTCAAGATATGTTGAGAGTTGTAACATTCCTTCTCCTTCCAAGATTTTACTTAGGACGGCCAAGACTGGATATAGGGCAGTAGGACAGCGGGTCTTCTGGACCCAGATGAGCCTTCTTCATCAATGGAGTAACTTGACCTCTTTTAGCTTGTATGGATACGTGCCTCTTCTTTGAAAAGATACAATACAAAAGGTAGCTAAGTCTTCTGCATACATGTGGATAGATTATTTTCATACATATTGGTGGGAGATCATCTAAGGATGAGCCTGTCCTCCTGAGTGTCCTCCCTTTATTACATCTGTCCTTGGTATAAAGGTAAAGTACTAAAAAGAGAGCATTCTAATGGAAGGGTTACCCTCTGTGCTATCAAAGGTTGAACCTTTGGTAGCGATGGTCTCACGAGCTTCGCAATCTGTGTTTGAAACAAGGATTACAGTGTGTCACAGACTGATTGGGCCGGAATCGTATTAATTGATGTTTCTGATACAATAATCTATGCCTCATAGAGTTAAAATTGTTCTGCAGTACAGACTGGGCCATTGAAATTTTCTCTGAGAAATAGACTTTCTTTGCTTATAGCAAGGCTTTTTTGTAAATTGCAGGGTTGCAGGGCTCAGCTCTCGCTTGGGTACTACTCTTTGCTCCTCTTGCTGCTTGGATCTCCGTTTTTGGTTCTTCGTCGGATGTCTGCCGTCCGCAGATGCTTGTGATCGGGGTTCTGGCTTTACGCGCGGTAGTCTCAGCACTGTTCTTCTGGCGTCCTGCCCACCACTCTGCATGCATGGTCGCACCACTATCAGGTCCTTCTTCCTTTTCTTCCTGTTTATACCACTTTCCTTGCGGTTTTACATGCAGGGCCTCCAGTCTTTCAAATGGATCTACATGATCACAGCGCATTGGGAAATTGTGAATCCAAAAAGATTGACTCACAAAATCCTGTTGTGCAGTGATCATGTAGATCACTTTCTGCCATCTTGCATTCCCCCCACTACACCCCCACTTACGTTTTTCGGCGGCACACACAGCAGTGTGCCGCCGACACTCCTATAACTCTGTGGTGTCAGTTCCCTCCAACTAACGTGGGTCGAAGCTGATGCCGCAGGGTCCCTTTTTCTTTTTTTTCATCTGTTTTGTCCCCGCTTCCAATGGCATGGAAGCAGGGGCAACCCCACAACCCCAAAGCCCTAATAACGAACAAGGAGACCGTGGGGCATTCCCCCAACCCCTGCTCACTATGTTCGGCATTATGGGCTTCGATTTATTTTCACAATCCAAATGCGCAGTAATTGTGCATTTGTTTTTTTTAACTGTATTTTGGGGGAATACCGTCTCAAACGGGGTTTCACTGATTCTTTTTGAAAGTCGCCAGTTCTGTGATCTGCCTTGACTCCACCTCCACAAGGTGTGATGAGACCCGAGGGCTTCCCCTGCACATAGGACCCTCTTTCCCTCCTTCTGCTCTGACTCGTGCAATCAAATATAGGTCTCTGGTTAAAGAAACATTTTCCTTTCTTTATCCACTTGTGTTTCTTTTTAAATTGCCTCCAGACAAACATAAAGTTGATACACCATTCTTCATTGAAGACAGTCCCTTATACGATATTTGATTTAGGGAGTTCTTCACATGATTGGGAGTCCTTGTCCCCAAAGGGTGAGGTCCCACTTGCCCCGACGCCTAGAGACGGTTTTGTGGAGCGGTCTCACCTCCCTTACCTCACATAGATTCTGGTGACGCATGTTTATCAGTCCTGTTGGAAGGTTCTGCTGAGTTTGACATCGTGAATCACAGGGTATTATTATCTATTGTGACAAATTGCAGGTATTCGTCCATTCGTCCCAAGGAGGAGACTCCCCTGTAATTTTAACCGTAAACAATATATCATTGAAAACTGAGAGAGTAGCTTTTTCCGTACTCTGGGATTGACATTGCCCGCTTAATAGGAGCAGAGTAATGGATGGTGATTAGTGGAGCATTTGGTTGCAACATAACCACTAACTCTAAAATGTTTCCCCAAAAAGGGAGCCTAGTAATAGGTTGAAAAAGAGCAGAAACATTAGGGCTTAAGGAACTGTGAGATCGTGCCTGTTTTATATAAAGCGCAAAGCTCTCTCGGATCAAAAATGACTGAATCAAAGTTGAAAAAGCAGAGAGTGAAGAAAATGGAAGCTTCTTCCGTAATCTAGCTGGAATTAGGTCATCTAGATCAAATGCAGGCTTAAGAGAAGAATAATGTCCATACCTTTCATGGAGTCCAGAAGATAAAAGTTCAAAATGTGTACGGTCCAGGAGAAAGTAAAGATGCAGCCAAGGAGGATACCTTATTTGAGAGCCAATTTTGAATAGGATTTCGTGCTTTGTGATGAATCGAAAGATTCAGTAACTTCTTCCCAGGGGAGAACCTGTCCTTGTGAGGCTAGGGAGGTAATCCCACTATGCGATGTTCCCTCTACGGGTCGCAGCAAGTGGGACCTCACAGGGAGAGACTTGTCCCCATGTGGACAAGGACTCCCGCTCCGATGAGGAACTCTCTTTTCACCTCACTCAAAAGTCCCCTCAAACCAAGGCTGTTCATAGAAAACCAGAAGCATCCTCCTACATCTGCTATTCGGATAGTTTTGCAGAATTAAAGTACCTATCTGTACTGCGATGAGTAAAAGTTCAGGAGTGAAAAGAATCAGTGCCTATTCGATACTGCTACAAACAAACCCAAATGAGTCATAATGAGTATGACTCGAACACAAAGAAAGGACTACCACAAAAAGCAAGAGAATGTAGGAGAGAAACATGGGAGTTTCAAACCAGCTCGAGGCGGAAGGCTGATGCACTGGAGAGAACACTGATATCCAGTGAAGGAAGAAGCACAGAGGAACAGGCACCCAAGAAGCACCTTTCCAGAGACAGCCTACCGAGAGGCTGTGGAGCAGACAGCCGCCCCAGGAGGGACCAGCCAGTGAGGAGTGTTGGCCGAGAGATGGGAAGAGAGGAAAACCCTCTGCATGCTGATACCTCTTATGAGGAGGTGACCTGAGCGGTATCCGAGACTGAAGAGTAGCCAAGGACAAAAGTTGTCCTTGCAGGTGCTGGCCTAGAAAGGGGGAGTGAGAGAGAACCCCTCTCGGTGCTGATGCCACTGCACACGAAGTATGCTAAAGCGTATCTGGAGGAGAAACAAAGGCAAGCACGTGAGCTGTTCTGATGAGAGAAAGAAAATTCCAGAAGAAGAACGCCAACCCGGTGACACAGCCCCCATACAAGGAAGGTAATAGGGAGAGCGGGAGACCTAGGGAGAGAGGTGGCCAGAACGAGTGGCACAATCCCGGTTGGCATAGTAACAAAACCGAATATAACGACTGGGATAATCATACTCATCCCAGTAGTACAGCCAATAACAAGAAGAGGGAGAATAAGTACTGGGTCCAGTATACTCATTCCAGTCATACTGAGAGTAATCTCAAGAGTTACAATAACTACTAAACTCTTCATACTCGTCCGAGTAGGACCCAGATTAATAAGAATGGAGGATAGCACAGGGCAACGCGCTGGTCTTGGAAGCAAGACCACTCGGAGCAACAGAGGTTTGAATCCCGGATCTGCGCTCAGACACCGAACTCAACTATGATATTAGGCGTGTTATTAAAAAAACAATTAAATTAAATTAAGAAGAGTGCGAATAAAGACTGGGTTCAATAGACTTATTACAGCGATACTGAGAGTGACCAGAAGAGTAAGAATAACTACTGGACTCTTCATACTGGTTCCAGTAGTACCGAGAGTAAAAAGAAGAGTGAGCATAAATACTGGTTTCAGCATCCTCGCCCCAGTATTATATAGAGTCTGAAGAGAGTACGAATCTATACTGGAAGCATCATACTTGTCCCTGTGAGAGGTCCAATATTCAAGAGAGTGAGAATTCTCATTGGGTTCATCATACTCGTCCCAGTGAGAAGTCTAATAACCAGGAGAGTGAGAACACAAATCATCAAGAAAGTGAGAGCCCATACTGTGCGTACCACCGTTACATTAATGGGAAAGTGAGTGAGCAAAAGGGTGAGAGACAACCATAGAAAGAGAGGCTTGTATCCACTTATGGGAAAGACCAAGAGAATCAGAGACAAAGAAAAGGAACTCTGACTCAAGGGATATTTCAATACCAGAGGAAGGGAAGCCGGAAGATTAGGCGAACTCCCTTCACAAACTAAATGAACTTGTGTGCATGTTATCTAAGCAGTATCAGAGTATACATTTCTAAATAAGGAACTGTTCTGAGAAATCCGCCCCAAGAGAAGAGACTCGTTCTCCTGGTCTTTCGTTGTTTTGCCTTAGTGGTAGTGTCCGCATAGTTTGGGCATCACAGACTGACGACGAGTACCCTAGTTAGTTTTTGATAGACAGGGACACTAATAGCATAGGGAAAGTGAGTCTTTTTCCTTTTATTTTAAATAGAAGCATATTGATATGGCAACTACTAGTCTGTCTCCTCCTTCTGACCCCGCCACAGCTTCCAAATGTTTCTACTGAAATAAAAGAAACTTGAGCAGAAAGAAGAGAAAGACAGCATTAAACAGTCACAAAGAGAGTCTTAGACATTGTACACGATTTGGTAAAAGACTTGCTGAAGCTGATCTCAAACCTCTCCAGAATGAAAACCTTTCTAGTATTTTCCAGATGTCTTATGACAATGTTATTATCGGTAAGCTCTGGAAAGGGCCAGGGATCAGTTTTAAGTTTATGTTGTATTTTCCACACTGTAGGCACGATTGAAAGGAGTGATGCATAAAATTCATCATACAACGTATTAAAAAGGGTATTTGTCTCTTTTTCACTTTCCACATGAGTGGCTTATGTAGTACTGATTTAGAGAGATTGTAAGTATCGCAAGTCTTTGGAACAACTGGTTGGAGTACTTGATAGGAGCGTGGAGTATGAAGATAAAAAGGTACCAAAAAGTGATAAGACACCTCAATCTCAATCGGGTGAGGGGTATGGGACCAATAATTAAAGGAGTCAGAGGCTGTAATGAAATCTAGCCAGTTACTATGAGAAAGAGGTTGACCTTGTATCTACCTTTGCAAATGTAAAAGTATCATGAGGTCTTTGAGTTTTGCAAGCAGGCAAACTAACATCCCAAACAAATATATCACAGGCGTGGTCCAGTGACACTTGAAAGACTAAGGCTGAGAATGTATCTAGAAAAGCATAGCCTTGCCTGGAAAATGATAAATCAGATGGCAGACAACTGTCACAGCCAAAGACAGGGAGACCCACAAAGACCAGAGTACACGAGACGAAAACATGGCGGATCGGAGACGTTTACACAAACATGTGTTATTAACAAGGCACGCCACCCCGCCACCCACTTTCCCAGCTCCATCTTGAAACAGCATATCATCTTTATGGCCCAATCCATGGAAGAATGAGGAAACCAATGAATTCCTGGGAGGAAGGCTCGATCCTGTCTCATATTGAGATTGTAATATCTTTCCTATAGATTGGAGAGAGAACACCTTGAACATTTTGCGTTTTCTTTTTAGGACAGGTGTGAGTTCCTTGTGAATGTATTGGAGTATATCCTTATGCAGAATCAAGATGCGTGAGTCTTCGTGTGACCTTTGCAGACGGAACTACTATGAGCAAATTATTGGGTTATAGAAGTTATTGTATCTGCTTAGACTTTAATATTACTTCCAATTTTATATCAAACGTTCACTACATATTCTTAAATTTGCTTTGTTGACTGCTTTGGGTATATCAGTGACATTATAGCCTCTTTGTAAGAATATTTGACGTTCTCCACTTCATTCAGGTATACTGTATGTTCACTACAATTCCTTTTTCCTTGTACAGTTTCTCGCTTTGGAAAATGTTGGACCATGCTTATAACCTGTAAGATTGAGTGTGCTTCTGTGACTTTGTGAAAGATTCTTTTTTTAATTTGATTATTAGCGACATAGATTTCTAGAGTCAAAAGGACATCTTGGACTTGTGATATGTTAACGTATAATTTATTTGTGAATTCGTTTTCCTGTGTATTCTTCTGTCGCTTTATCTCTTTATGAAGACTTTCTGTGTATTCTTCCGTGGCTTTATCTCTTTATTAGTTCTGTTTTATTAGATTCTTCACAATGCTCTGGGTGAAAGAGCTTTTTCAACAATGGTTAAAAAACATTAACTTTGATGGCGGGGGGGCATAAAAAACGCATCCCTGTCTCTTCACATCAGCAGCTCACTTCCATCCTTTGTTCACTCAAGTTTCATATGCGATCACATACAGCAAAATAAGAATAAGAGATATTAGTACTCGGCGAGAGTCAACCAGAATGTAAGAAACATTCTGATTGGCTCTTGCCAGGGCATTACCCGGCCGGGAATCCCTCGGCCGTGATTCCACACCATTGTTTCTGGCGGGGTGTATGGCAGCCCCTCTGCCAATGAGGAGGCTCGAAGCAGGGCTATCCCCGCTCCGAGCCTCCACATGGCTGAGAGGCCGCCATCATCCCCCACCGTGGATTCAGGTATGTGTTGTTTTTTTTCCCTCCCTCCTCCAACCTCCCCGCCCTCCCTACCCCACTTATCTTCTGATTTCTCCTTTTTTCGGGAGCGAACGCACCACGAACACTTCTGTTCCCAGTGCGTCCGCTCCCGAAGGTCACCATGGAAAGGGAAAATGGACTCTGTTTTCCTTTCACGGCGGCCATTTCCCTAGACATTTTTTTTACTTCTTTTCTGTTCCGAAACACTGCAGCGTTTCAGAACAGAAAAGAATGCTATTAGTACCCCAGTCTTGCGGGCTGGGTACAATAGCAATATGCCCCTCGCCGCAGGGGCATTACTGAGGCAGGTAATGCCCTGGGGCCTTCGTTAAATATGGACCCGGGGCATTACCTGACTCGGTAATGCCTCCACGGCTTGGGGCATATTTCTTAATTAGTTCTTGAGTGTAGAACAATGAAATCACTGGCCCCGCCTAGAACAAACTTCATCTTCGCCAGCCCTCTCCCATTAATCCAGCAATGTTTTGTCTGAAGCATACCCGTTTAATACAAAGACCCTAAACTCTTCCGGACAATAGAACTGCTGCGGCAAAAGCAAATTCCCCCAAACGAACATCCTCACTCGTTGAATCTCTTGCTCAGGATTGTGGATATAATGTAGTGTAGTAATTGCGAAGGCTGGTGAAATCAATACATGTATGAAGATATCACAGCGATATGTTGTGCTGTAACCACAAGTGCCCGGAGTCAGACCTGTGGAAAATCAAAAAAAGGGTTGTGTCTCTTGACATTAATTGTGACCATCACAATCAGGGGGCCTGTAAACATGCAGTAGTTGGGGGTGGACTTGGCCAGTGCATTGTGACCCATTAGATTATTCGTCATACTTAAAGCCCAACAGTGCATGGCTATGTTATCGTCCACACAAACATTCAGGCTGCTCTGAAGTACATCCCTCCCCCACTGTTCCATCCAAAAAACTGCTTTAACGAGAAAAACTGCTTAACCACTTAAAGTTCACAGTGTCATAAAAATGACACTGATTATCATAATGAGGACAGCTCGTGGGCAGATCAGCGTTTGTACATCCAATGTATCTTGAGGCGTGAAAATGCTGCATTGTGGGCAGATCCGCAGTGCACACATGGAGAAAAAGTCCAAAAACGCAATAGGTGCTTATGTCCAGAAGGCACGCCCCTGAATGCTAATGCCAGAAAAAGGCCTATAGATTTCTTGCACGGATAACAAGCTTTAATCGCACAAAAATAAGGGTGCAAGCAAAGAACTCTCCTGCTCGAGAACGTTCTGCCGAAAAATGGTACAAGCAGAATGTTGTAAGGCAGCACCTCGTCATCACATACACTAAAAACCTGCGTGGCTGGTTGGTGAGACCCTATACATGGGCCTGCTCCATAAGGGACGCCAGGCTGCGATTGGCCCCTACCCCGTCCATCTTCCATCACGTGGGGTCAGCTGAGCTCACCATCTCTCCTGGCACTGAAGGTCTTGTTATTCATAAGTTACTGTTGCCAGACAATGCTACTCTATTATTATGGCGTGCACCTGGGCAACTCTCAGACTGGCACAGGGGGAGGATCACAGTCTTGCTGACCCACACATTCTTTGCTCAGTACACATCACACTTTCCCCACCCCAGGTCTCCACCCTCGCTTTGGACTATCATTTATTCCACTCTGTACCGCATTCTTCAAATTGGGTTATTATGGGATGAGGTGAAATGTTCATGCTCTTTCAGATTTTTTACGACCACTAGTTTTATGGTTGTTGGTCTGAGGTCACCTACTATCGCGACGGGGTCGGTTGGGGATGTAATAACTCCTGGTGGGTTGGGTGGGGGTTGAAGTTCTGCTGGTGGCCGGGCTGTGATGAATGTGTGCTGCAAGGAGCTTGGTGCTGTCTTGCGGCCTTGCAGGGTGCATTCCCCTCTGGGATAACAAGTAGTTGTAACAACTGAGGAACAAAGAGATGTTTCCAGGGGAATTAGCAGCGCAGGTCCTTCTACCATCAGCTCTTGGGTCAGCTCAGATTTCTTTATCGGGCCTGTGTTTACCGCGCGGCCATTCAGGACTGAATTTATCTACCACAACTACAAAAATGGTGCCTCTTTATATGCGTGAACTACGTCTATACATCTGTACTTCGTGCAATATTGTGTTTGTGCGGGGTTCCTTAGCACGCCGCGCTCCCCCTTGGTACATCGCACGTCTCATTTATGGGACTCGCCTCACTCTAAAGTGCCTAGGGTGGTGGGAAAGGTTCATTTCCTTCCCAACAATCCACAGGGTGCTCTAAATCCTTCAAGTTAAAGAAAACTGTGAGATCTTACACAGTACACATTGAGGGTATTGCTAGTGCGGCCATAAAGTTTCAAACTCATACTGACTCATTACAGGCTTTAGGCATCCAGGACAGGCTCAATATTTGCAGTTTGCACTTACCTCATAATCTGATGTTCGTTGTGATTGACACATGACCATAACATGTTGTCTTTTTTAACCACTTTGTGTATCTCTTGTAAGAGGATTCAATTCAACACTACAGCTAAGTCAATGCCTAGTCTGGGATACTGAATGGAAACCCTTATTGATATATCTTTATGTCCAGTTCATGCGTTCTGGATGACTACCCCTATATAACACCCCTCTCTTGGAATCCCCCTGACGCCACTGAGCCAAGAAGTAGTTCTGTTTTGCAAGTTTAAAAGGTTTATTTGATAATTTAAACAATAGATATATATATCACGCTTTATAATAAATTAATAATTGAATATCACACTTAATCTGAGCAGTAATCAATAATGGATAGTCTGGCACTAGCACACTTCTTTATAATCAATGATGAGTGGTTATAGGATGGATAAGATAGCAACAATACTTTGATGGTTTCAAATGGATGCAATGTGGAATGAAATGCAGTACAGAAAATAACTTGATAGGATTTTAGCAAAAGACAATGTAATCACTTTCTTGTACAATTCACCCCCCCTTTTATGCAATGCAAGGAAATGGAGGGAAAGCACACAGTTCTCAGAAATGCAATCAAATGTAATTCAGTTCACCCCAGCAAGCTTAGACTACAGAAGTTTGAAACACAGGCCCAAAATGCTTTTATATGTGATAGCACTATATTGGAAAATGTGCTTTTATATGTGCTGGCAATGAAGTGAAAAATATGCTAAAATGCTTTTATATCCCTCTAGAGGTTCAGGGTGAGTGGTATCTAGTTAATATTAGTCCAGGCTCACTCTAGCAATGATTCAGGGATGGTTCTTAAGAGGCAAACGAATTTTTAGCAAGGAAAGCAAGGAAACTGTTGTTTTCACACGTGGAGAAATTAGCAAATCGCGGCAAAATTTGCGAGTGCGTTTTTCGCGATTGCGGCAATAGTGTATGGAATAGGAATGCGGTTCTAGGTTCGTTGAAAAGCCAAGATACCCAGCTTTCAGAGGAAAGTTACTGCAAGTCTCTAAGACAAACGGTCACGGAGATATGAGCGATATGGTAAAGGTAGTTTTTCAGATTTGAAATTTTAAAGTTCAAAGTGACAATTGACAGCTAGCAGCTAGAAAATGACAGGTGACAGCTTTTAGGCAGTTCTACTTAGATTAAAATAGATTGAATTATATTATTTTAACTAAGAGATTGGTTCTGCACAGTTCTGCTAGGTACTCACAATATATTTTTGAATTAGAATGGGCCTCGCCACGGATCTGGTCAGGTTTTAGACTGGACTCTGGTCTGGTCTCGGCACTTCACAGTGATCTGGGTCAGCTCTCTGGTTCTGCTAACAGTGGTCTGGGTCAGCTCTGCTCTCTCTGGGTACAGCACTGCTTCTGGATCTTTCTGCACAGCTTTCTCTGGAGATTGATGGATTTGAAGTCTGGATCTCTGGATGTGGTATGGTCCGGCAGCATGCTCCGCAGCAAATGGAATTGAATGTCCCTATCTGTCCTGACTGTCTGCTTTTATGTGTTTTGAAAATGGGTGGAGAGGCTAGTTTCCTAGGCTCTACCCCTCTCCACTTGTCATTGGCCACTTCCTCCTCTTCCCCTTGATTGGGGGAAAGAAATGAAGTGTCATCATGATGAGGTCTGTTTATGATACAGAGAACCCACCCCTGTCAAATTACACACAATCTATATTTTGACCCAAAAGACATATTTGCACAGGTACACATTTGTTTAAAATTACATGCACCCATCACATATCACAGGAGGTATACCCTGTCCAAATCTGCTCTTCCTGGGAGCTTGCATTCAGAAATGGCAACATTTCCACTTTTTAACTGGTTTCGTAATATCGGACATTACCCCAAATTTATACACATGTGCGCAAGGAGTATGGACATTACTTGATGAAGTGTCAGATTTTTAACATGCATACATTTTAAGTAATACCCTCTTAACTGCTAGTTTGCCCCCAGATCATGCCACCGGTTCTAAAAACCTCTTAAAATGTGGGCAGAAAAATCACAAGCATTATGGTATCATTTAAATAATTATGACAAGTCCGTACTATCAGTTATTCATCTTTTTCTAAAACCATATTCTGGTTACAGGGGTGTGTCTTTTTAGGTCACATGGTACAGAAACCAGTTTTTCAACTTTCTTCAAGCTCAGCCTCTGTCTCCAGTTTCTCCCCCTCCCAGTTTCTGCCAAGAGGAAGCCATTTTTATTACCCCTGCAATAAACCATCTGCCTGGGCCCTGGAAGGCCCATTGTTCAAGAGGAAGCCATTTATGGCCACTTCCATAAACCCTCTGCCTGGGTCCTATGTTTAGTCTCTAGCAGTCCCTTGGTAATCCAATCAGAGAAGTGTCATATCCCTTTTGGTGGGAGCAGCAAAAGGCAGGTCGGCCTGGGAACACAGCTGTTGTGCAAGTCTCAACTCCTGTCGGGGGTAGCTGGTGGGCAGAATTCAGTTCCTTAAGCCAGGCCCCAGCTAATGTCACTTTTAGTTACCCAGTTTTCTGCATTCAAATAAAACTAACCATTTTTTACATATGCAGCTAAAATGCTGATTCTAAGTTTAAACTATGACATTTAAACAATTGCAACCTATGTGACACTCAAAAGTAGGTCACTCATTTCTTTTAAACATTTAGGTTTTTAGTGTCTTTCAGTCCAAATTTACTTAAACTGCTGAAATCCACAGCTCAGCCAGTCTTGTTATAAACCTTCAAGTCACTTCAGAATATAACTTTAGATTGTATCCACCTCTCAGTAAGTCTTTCTTTGGCCTGCTTTGGGTTCATTTATTCAGTTTTACACAAAAAGAGAAAAAAGTCTGGTGTTGTTTTAAAACGCCGGCTTTCTGATAGTGGTGAGTACTGGTAATGCACCCACTTTTGGGATTTAAGAAAATGAATTCCCCACAATTCTAGGTTGCTTTTGGCAATCAGCATTGCCATTCCCAATGGTTTCAGGCTACTGTGTGGGTAGTCCAATGGTGGTTTTAGGCAGTGCCCTTCTGTGCCCATAACATCGGCAAAATGGGTGGCAGCCTATTCTTCATGCACTTCCCTGGGCATTTTCTGGGAAGCTCTGGCCATCATGATGTTTTCAATGCCAGTACTGCACAGTTTTTGAGGTAGGGCTCGGATGCATGGGTAAAAACATCCCACAAGCCCCCCTCTTGCGATGGCCATTCTGTTTCACTGATGGGACTCACAAGACCTGGGATGTTTCCTCATCTTCTTCCAATAGATGGCACAGTTCAGCATCTTTTCCTCCATCCGGTCGGATCGATCGGTTCTCCTCGCCGGTCCTGATGGGAGTATTGGGCGGTACACTGGGCCCCTTGCGTCTCTGCTCCCGGTCTCCGGATCGTCCTCCTTGGCCCGTCTCCAGGTTTTCTTTCTCCTAGGACGACAAAGGAAGAGCGGCAATTCCTATTCATGGACATTTCTCCCCCACCATTGATATAGTGGGGTGGCATATAAATTTATAGTCAAAACATATGAACATGCACATTTCTTTTTGCATTCAAAAACGAAAACACCCACATTGAGAAACACAGAATTTGATAGGCGATATGTAGGATATTTTAAGTTAGAACTGAATTAATCTGAGACAGTAACCTCTAGGATTCCAGAGGATTCCTCCAGTTGTTGCAGAGTGTGCCTGGGATGGCAACACTTAAACTGGTTTATGTAGACCCACTTGTCTTCCCCCTCTGCCAAACCGCCTTTGGGGATGCAGATCTTATAGGCCACAGGGGAGATTTTGTCTATAATCTCAAAGGGTCCCTTCCATGTAGGCAAAAATTTTCGCTGTTTGGCCTGGTTCCTTTGGAAATTGTATAAATAGACCCGGTCCCCCACCTGATATTCCTTCCTGAAAGTCTTCAGGTCATAGTGGGTCTTCATGCTATCAGCTGATCTTTCTAGATTCCGCTGACCATAGGCAAAAGCATGTTGAAGGTGTTTCCTTAAATTCTCCACATACTCATGAGTTGTGGAGGCATTTATCAGTGTCTGCTCTTGGGTCCTGTAGAGCAAATGCTGAGGAAGCACCATCTTGCGCCCAGTCATCAACTCAAATGGTGACATTTTGGTTGCAGATGAAGGGGTAGATCTGATGGCCATTAGGACCAGAGGTAATCGGATATCCCATCTTGGCCCAGAATCTGCCACAAACTTCTTTAATATGCTCACAATGGTTCGGTTATATCTCTCAACTGCCCCAGAAGAAGCTGGCCGGTAAGCAATATGCAACTTCCTTTTGACCCCCAGTATCTCCCACATCTTTGTCATTACTTCACTGGTGAAGTGGCTACCCCTGTCTGACTCAATCCTTTGAGGTAGACCGAAACGGGAAAATATGTGGTTAATCATCAGGGCAGCTGCAGTTTCTGCCTTGCAATTTGGGGCTGGGAGACATTCCACCCACTTGGTAAACAAGCATGTCACAGTCAACATGTACTTATTCCCCCTAGCAGAGCGAATCACGGGGCCTACAAAGTCGATTTGTAAATCTGACCATGGCAGTGTCATCCCCCTCTTTTGGAGGGGTGCACGGTGCGTGAGGGATGATGGCTGAAATTGTGCACACACAAGACACCCCTTCAAGTATTGGTCAAGGTCCTGCCCCATGTGTGGCCAGTATGCAACCTCTCTTAAGATTTCCAGTGTTGTGTGAAACCCCCTATGACCGGCGGTGGCCGCATCATGGGCGTGACTTAACATCAGGCTTCGGAATGAGGTAGGAACCACCCACTGATCGTGGCCAGCTTTGGATTTCCTTACCAGCAAACCGTCTTGGATTCGGAACATTTTTGGACATTTCATCAACACTCTTAGGTCCTCTTTCCCAATATAATCGGTATCCGTCAGGGGAAAGTTCTCAGGGTCCTCAAGGTGTTGGTAAAACTTACCAATAATTGGATCCCCCTTCTGAGCTGTAATCAAATCAGCATCAGGGGTCTCCTTACTCCATTGTGCAATTGAAAGGTCGTTGTGAGCATTTGTCTGGGACCTAGTGATAGCAGTGACCTGGATTTCCCCCAACAGGGACTAAATCTCAATTAGATCCACTTGGATGGCCCCGGTTTTGGCCAGCTGATCAGCTAAGTCATTTCCAGTTTTGTCTGGTGCCTCTACTTTGGAATGACCCTTGATCTTTTTCCAATAGATGGTCATCTCATTCGAGGTGACCAGATCATCAATGTTTTGGATCAACTTCCCATGTTTCAAGGGTTTGTTGTTAGCACATAACATGCCTCTGGTTTTCCAATTAACCAGGTGCTCCACGAACCCGTTCCGTACATAATCCGAATCTGTGATTATGACCAGTTCGTGGAGTTGATGCTGGACAGCAGTGAGGATGGCCTGATGCACAGCCATCAATTCTGCCACCTGACTACTTCGGGGACCAATTTTGTATCCAGCGGAGTGTTCTGGGGACTCATTCACCCATGCATTCCCTACGGCGGCCACCAGTTCTTTCTCCCCGTCGTTGTCAACATGGTAAGAGCATCCATCCACATATACAGTGGGCATTCCCTCACACTTGTCTTCTTCAAAGACTTTGTGGGGGGAATTAAGGTATGCCTCCATGTTGTCCTTTATTTTTAGACTTTCGTCCTCGAGACAGTTTTCTCTGGCACAATCATGCAAGTCAGCCAGACCTTGCGCGAGGGGACTCTTCTTGTTTTGGCCATATCTGACCTCCACAGGAAAGCCTTGCATTGACAGAATCCAGGAAGTAATTCGGGAATTACTCACATTTCCGGCCCGGATTCTATCACTTTGGAGATATTGCAGAGGCTGGTGTGGAGTCTCCACTATGATGTGTTCCCCCTGGATAAACGGGCGGTAATTCTTCAATGCCCACACCGTTGCCAGGAGTGCCTTCTCACAATCGTTGAATTTTTCCTCCACAGAGGATAAAGTTTTGCTCGCATAGGAGATTACTTTATTGACCTTGTCATGCTTTTGGTATAATACTGCTGTCAAGCACGTATTAGAGAACCCCGTCTCCAGGAAGAACTCCTTGTTTCTGACAGGGTAAGCTAGGCAAGGCGCTTGTGAGAGGCTTCTTTTGAGTTGCTTTACTGCCTCGGCTTGTTCTGGACCCCATTCCCACTTGACCCCCCCTTCAGGAGATGAATCAGGGGTCTGGTGATCTCTGCATAGCCCTCAATGAACTTTCTGCTGTAATTAGTCAGTCCAAGGAGGCTCCTTAGTTCCCGCAGAGTTGTGGGGTCTTTCAGTTTCTGAAGTGCTTCCACTTTCTTTTCCTGGGGACAGAGACCCTGAGGAGTAATCTCATGCCCCAAGAAATTAACACGGGTTCTACACCACTGTGCTTTCTGAAAGGAAAGTTTTGCTCCGGCGGCCTCAACTGTGTCAGAACCTAACGGATCTCCGCTATGTGGTCCTCCACAGATGAACTTTTGATGAGGACATCATCTACATAAGCCAGGTTACCCCTCGCACCCAGGTCGGGCATGGCCTTATGTAGGAAAATATTGAACTCATTACCGGAGTTAAGGTATCGGAAGGGAGTCCGGGTCCATGTATACTGCTGGCCCCCAAAGGTAAAAGCCACTTTGTATTGGTCCTCCCTGCTGACAGGCACGGTCCAGTATCCATTGGTCAGGTCTATTGCAGTGAATACCTGTGACCCCTGGATCTGGGCCAGCCTTTGGTCAATGTAGGGCAGAGGCCATCGGGAAGTATGGATCCGTTTGTTGAGCTCCCTGAGGTCGGCGCAGAGTCTCCACTGGCCGTTTGGCTTCAATATTCCCAGCACCGGATTATTGAAGGTGCTGTGAACTGGACGGATTATTCCCCGGGACTCAAGGTTCTTAATTATTTCAGTAAGGGACTCCATGGATGCGAGAGGCAAACGATATTGCTTCACAAACACTGGAGTCATGCCAGGGTCCGTGAGGATTGTTGTTGTGTGGATGTCGGTGCGGCCACAGTCATATGAGTCTACTGCAAAGAGATCTTGGAAATCCAAGAAAACTTGTTTCAACTTTTGCTTTTGTTCCAGAGTCACACAGGCATCAGCTAGGTTGACTCTCTCTTCCACCATCTGCCTGAAGCCTGGAAAGACTTCTGGTGTGGCTATCTCAGTGGCCTCCTCCTGCTGGGTGGAGAAGTCCCTGGTCAGAGTGCTGATTTGCACTGGAGGCTTCAGGTGGGAAAGGCAGCCCTCATGGACCTGGAAAATCACCTCATCCCTCCTGAAGTCACAAGTCACATCTTCCTTACCATAAGGGCAAGAAGTGTACACCAGGAAGTTCCCCCCATGCCGGGTAAAAATCCTGTCTGGTGTTGTGTTGTCCTCACTGTCACTGTCAAAACAGTCCTTGGGGATTGGTCCTAACAGTTCATTACCTAAATCAATGGAAAAATGTCGGTAATCAACCGCCATTCCAATAATGGTGCCTGCGGCTAGAGTAATACTCTTTAAGTCGCTGTTATCCACCTCTATTGGAATGGTGTCATGTTCTATGTTGACTAATGGAGTTGGGTTTACCCCAAACCCTTGCTGTTGGAGAGAAGCGTTTAGATGTATGTAAGCATCAGGGTTTTGCAAATATTGTCCTCTTTTAACTTTCACTTCCAGGGAGAATTGTCGGGTCCTTTCTGGGATGGTGACTTCCTCTTTGATCTGAATTTCAACTGCATAAGGTAGCAATTGAGCTGACCTAAATGCTTTTTCTGGATCATCAAAGCCCATGGGATTATCCGCTAATCGGGACCAAGCTTTGAAGTTTATTAGGTCCAAACTAATGGCAAAGCGATTGAGAATGTCACTGCCTAAGTAAAAGGCGGCAGTGACGTCTCGCACGACCCAACAATTATGGACTATGCTCTTGTTGCCAATGGAGATTTTGAGCATACACCTGCTTGGCAGGAGATGTTTGGAATTAGGTGCTTCCAGGTCCATTTCCCATTTGTCTATCAGTTTGAATGTGGGAATGGCTGGATCTTTTGGGAGTTGGCGGAACATGGCTTCGCTGATGAAGCTCTTACCGTTGTTCACACACACTCGAGCGAGAACAGAGTCCTTCCCATCATTTAATCGGACAGGGATGAACAACTGCTCTCCAATTTGCTGAATATCAGCCAGGCTCTGATCTGATTTCACATCTTTCTGGACTATAGGAGTGGGAGTTTCTGATTATGGATTAGTAAAGAATTTCAGGGTGTTTCCTTCCAGTGTGGAATACCACCTTAGGCTGGAAGGAAGGTTGATTTTCAGAAATAGAGAGGACCCTCCATCACCAGTCTGTTGTCCTACTGCTATTACTGTCACGTCTGGAATTTGGTTGTTCTGGAAGTGAAATTCTACTTGGTCAGATTTTTGTTCAACCATGTGGCAGGTGCCGTTTAAACTAACATGGTTGACACTCTGTTTTAATTTTATTGGTCGGCTAGTCTGGGTCCAGAGGACCTTGTTTACGCAATCTATTAGGGGTGACAACCTTCTCAGGAGGTCATTCCCTAGTAAACAAGGGGTGCCCTCTGGAGTCACAACTATGACCGGGTGTTTCAACTTGTGTCGCCCAATTTTAATGTCCAAATCTGCCGTCCCCTCGACGGGAATTTCCTTCCCGTCAAAGTTCTGGAGTTGTCCAGGAAGTGAGGTGAGAGGAATTTGGTAATTCTCTCCCCTTCCTGCATTCAGTTCGTCAAAGGCCCTTCTGGACAGAAGGGTAGCTTGAGATCCAGTGTCCACCAGTGCCAAAATTGTACCCTGCCCCTGTACTTGTACCGGGGCATAGTATCTTCCCTCCTTCTCCTCAAGGGGGCACAGATAATGCACATTTTTGGACAACTGGTGGGCTAACTTTCTGGATTTGGACATTGCTAGCGAAGAGATTTGGGCAGAATTCTGTGGAGAGCCTTGGGAATCTGAAAGAAAAAGTTGGCAACTGGAGATCAGAGCCACTGTGGGTTCCCCTGGCTCCGGTTCTGGGCCGCCCCCCCTTTTTGGAGGCAGTCACCAGGATGGGTTTGAACCAGGGGATTTTCTTGCTGTTGGTTCTGGGATGAGATGGTGGGCGGCGGTAGCTCAGTCTCCACATCTCCCCAGCCTGGATTTGCATCCCTAGGGACCCATTTTTCTTTGGGAGGAGTTCCCCCCTCTCTGAAGGAGAAGATCCTTTTCCCAGGATCCTCTGAGGATCCCTCTCCCTCAAATTGGAAGATCTGTACCTCCTCCTCAAACTGAGTCTGTTTGGGTCTTTTGTTTCTCCTACCCCCCCTCTGCTCCTTAGGAGGCAGACTTTCAGAGGCAAGAGATTTTGTTTCCGGTTCCTGGGTTTCCAGGGGCTGTTTACAAGTGAGGAAGGAAGCTTCCTCCAAGGCTTTACACCCCCCTTCCCTTTGTGCCTCCTCCCTGGGAACCGGTGAGTTATCGGGGTGCTGCCCCCGTCATTGTTCTGGAGCACCAGGTCCAGAGTTGGGTGCGTTCTGCGCCGGCATGCCGATCTGAGGGCTCTGCTGAGCCCTCAGTATGTGACCCAGATCCCGCGCCATGTTTTGAACCTGGCGCTCTAACTGGGAAACTCGCTCAGGCTGATACGGGGCCCTATTTTCTCCCCTGGGCTGATCCCGGGAAGGGTAGCTATCCCTTCTCTGGTAGTACCCCTGGTTGGGAAGATTTTGGTACCCCTCCACCCTTGGCCTCCCCTCTCCCGGATTAGGTTGTCTGGGCTCAGGGAATTGGGGAAAGAAGGATGGATGATTTTGGGGCTGGAAGTTGGGTGGATACCTGGGGAAGAAGTTCTGCCCAGGGTTTGCTGAGTTTCTGCCCTCCTGTGAGAAGTTGGGAGGGAAGTTCTCTGGGTTAGGTGCTTGGCTGGATCCCCCCCCTTGGGCTGGAGGAGTCCACACATAACCCAGGATGGGTCTGTTTCCCTTGTAACGGGGGCTTACATAATCAGGAGAGCGAGGGACCCCATTTGTGGGGCTGCCTCCCTGGCTCCCTGTCTGTGACTGGCCCGAGGACCTTCTGGGCCTAGCATTATTAGGTGCAGGTAGGTTTTTAGGCCCCCCCATCTCCAAATCTAAAACGGGGGTGACCTTTACCTCTGCCACCTTGGCAGCAGCAGGGGTGTTGTTGGCTTTGGGGTTTTTGGGCGCATTATTTTTATTTTCTATTGGCTTCTGCACCTCATAGATCCGGGTCGCCTGTTCAATGACCCAGTCTAAAGATCTTTTCTCGTGAAAATCCCTCACAAGCTGGGTCATTATGTATTTGGGCAAGGCATGGAAAAACGTATTAATAAATTCTCTGCTATCCGTGCGCACCCTTCTTGTGGTCTGTGCAAAAGCACGCTTTAACTCCTGCACAAATTCTTGTGGGGCCTGATCTTCCCCACATTGTAAATTGTAGGCTGCCTTGCGAGCCTCTTGAGGATTTCTATGAGTAGAAAAATGTTTCAAGATGGCCGCCTTTTAGGTGGACCATCTTAAATGATTTTGGTCCTCCAGCCCCGCAAAGAAACTGGAGTATTCCGGGGAGAAGGTCCACTTTACATATTGAATACAGCTTTGGCTGTCTTTCAAATGGAAAGTCTCCATCATTTGCTCAAACAACTCTAAGTGCTCCCAAACAGAATACTTGGCGTTCTTATGATAAGGCGTGATGACGCTCCTGATTGCCTTAATCTGCTTTAAGGGGTCCTTAAGCAAGGCCCTTTTTGTCTTATTGGCCCTTTTGGTCCGGATAACCCTGGTCCATTCATCTTCTGACTCAGAGGCACTGCTCCCAGAGGTTCCCGTCTGATCTTCCAGGTTTTCCCGGATTCTGCGAGCCTGGGAATGGCTGGCAGAATGTGGGGACCTGGTCTCCTGTGTCCTGTACCGCTCAGAGGAGTCTTCAGATCCCTCCTTGCTGCCAGGATTTGATGGGTACCCCCCCCCCCCCACTGACCTAACTGGGCAGAGGTTTTCAGGATGCCCTTAATGGGCCTACTCACCTGGGGTTCCCCATCAAATTGCACTGTGCTTGGGTGCCCATACCCGGATGCCCGCCCCTCCATTCCTGGGTGGTACTGGCCTATGAGCCCCATGCTTCTGGCTGGATAGTAATCTGCCATCCCTGTGGCCCTGTGCTCATGTGCGCCAGGGGACATGGGGGTGGCAGAGTCCAGGGACTGAGAGAAATAAAGGCCTCTGGTACTAGGGCTCCTGGGGTTATGCTCAGGAGTTTCTCTTTCCCAGCGAACCTCATCTCTATCCGCCCCTGCTCCCTGTTGCAATGCAAGAGCCTGTGCCTTCAGTTCCTCAGTTAAGGCCTTACTAGACTCTATCAGTCTCTCCTGCATCTCTACCTGTTGTTGGAGTCTATCATTGTGCTGGCAGAGAGCCTCATTCTCTCTCTGTGCCTCCTGATTGGTCCTGGAGCACTGGGCCAGTCTTTGCTGCAGGAGGGTTACCTCCTGAGCTGTGTCGCTATTGGCCTGCTCCTTTCTTGCCAGAGCATCCTCCACCCTCCTGGTGTGTTCTAACAAGTTCTGGTGTTCGTTTTGGAGGTCACCCAGCCCCTGGAGGGCCAAGCGATTTTCTTATGTTTTTCTTTTTAAATGGCAGACTTACTGGCCTAAGGCATCTCTTTCCTGACTAAGAGCCTGCATTTGTGCCGCCAGGTCATCCCTCTGCCTTTGAAAGGCACCAGCTTTCTGGCGTTCTTCATCAAACTCTGCCTGGGTATCCAGGTCTTTCAAAATCAGCTTGTTGCTCTCTGCCTTCACTCTATCTAGATGACTTTGCAGGGTGGCTACCTGCTCCGTGCATGCCCTGTTAAAGTCTAATTGTTGCTCCAGCTTTTTCTGGCTCTGCAGTAAGGAGTCCAAACTGTCTTGGTGCTCCTTCTGCAGGGCCAGAAATCTAGTATCCTGGTCAGCCTTTTCCTGTTGCAGTATATCCATGTCCTCTTTTATTTTAATGATATACTGCCTACTATCATTTTCTGACTCCTGGCTCCTCTGCAGCCTCTGCTCAGAAGAGTCCAGATCAGATTGGGCCTTCTGTAATGCCAGCAGTTGCCTACTCGCCAGATCTTGGCCTTCAGCACATTTGTCCTGCATGGCTCCCATATGTAAATATAAATATGCCGCTACCCTGGAAATCTTGTTGTGCTCATCCTTGGCCTTAGAGGACATATATAGTTCACTCAGGGCCACATGTAAGGGACCCTGGTCTCTCCATTTATCTGACCCTGTGTCCGTGATCTGGGGTGCGATTGCTTGCAACCAGACCGTCTGGTCCTGATGAGTCCACTCACCTCTCACAAATAACTTATGTAAGAAGTGCTCTCTGGCTATTTTCATGTCTACTAAGGTCGTCATTCTAGAGATTTGAGTTCCTTCCTGACTTGCAGAAGTTTGTATTTTATTTTTGCAAAACAAACCTTTTCCTTAGAGCGTTCCTTTGAGGAGTGCTTTACAGCGTAACACAGCGTGGTGATCCAACCGGATATGTGTATCTGGTCAGCTGGCACTCTGTATTAATCTGCACAAATGATAGATCTAACCCAAACGTCCGGCCCGAGCCCCCAATTTGTAAGAGGATTCAATTCAACACTACAGCTAAGTCAATGCCTAGTCTGGGATACTGAATGGAAACCCTTATTGATATATCTTTATATCCAGTTCATGCGTTCTGGATGACTACCCCTATATAACACCCCTCTCTTGGAATCCCCCTGACCCCACTGAGCCAAGAAGTAGTTCTGTTTTGCAAGTTTAAAAGGTTTATTTGATAATTTAAACAATATATATATATATATCACGCTTTATAATAAATTAATAATTGAATATCACACTTAATCTGAGCAGTAATCAATAATGGATAGTCTGGCACTAGCACACGTCTTTATAATCAATGATGAGTGGTTATAGGATGGATAAGATAGCAACAATACTTTGATGGTTTCAAATGGATGCAATGTGGAATGAAATGCAGTACAGAAAATAACTTGATAGGATTTCAGCACAAGACAATGTAATCACTTTCTTGGACAATTCACCCCCCCTTTTATGCAATGCAAGGAAATGGAAGGAAAGCACACAGTTCTCAGAAATGCAATCAAATGTAATTCAGTTCACCCCAGCAAGCTTAGACTACAGAAGTTTGAAACACAGACCCAAAATGCTTTTATATGTGATAGCACTATATTGGAAAATGTGCTTTTATATGTGCTGGCAATGAAGTGAAAAATATGCTAAAATGCTTTTATATCCCTCTAGAGCAGTGGTATTCAAACTGTGGGTCGCGACCCCCTAGGGGTCCGCGGGTGCATCCCAGGGGGGCCCTGAGAGCTCAGCATGAAAAAAGATTTTTTTTTTTTTTTTTTTTTTTTTGATTGGAAGAAATGGGCAGGGGTGGCCCACATGGGCGGGCTGAAGCATGAAACTGTCTCAGGCAACAATGAAAAAGTGGCCCACAGTTGTAAATGGATATTCATTCCTTTAGTCACAGACTGGGCCTCATTACTACTATGGCGGACCAGTAACAACGGTGCTGGTAAGCTACCGGCACCGTTGCTACCGTTCCGCCATAGTAAGAGTTGTGCTCGTGGGTGCTTGACAGCCCCCGCCAGGTCTGACCTCAGCTCGTCGGATGCACCAGCACCGTTATTAACGGTGCCGGTGCATCCGAGCTCCCCCTTCCCATTTGAGCCATATGGGGCTCAAATGGGAATGGGGATCTACCGGCACCTTCGAAAGGGCAATTATCATGTCCGCCTAACTCGGCATGACCTAGTAATTGCCCATTCGCGGGTGCCAGACCCGGATGCAACTCCAGTGGCAGCCGTGCCGGTTTTACCGGCACAGCTACCGCCAGAGTAGTTATGAAGCCCACTGTTTCAATAGTACCCAAAGGGGTGCTTTGTGTTAAAATGTAAGTAAATTGTGATATATTCAGCAACAATGGTCAACATTACTAACTGCATAGTGGCCCCTCACCCATTATGGAGGAGCTAAGGAGCCAGCCCAGTGAAACAGTGAGCACTCCCTCAGCTGCTTTATCCAGCTAATGGAGTGCTCCTGGGCGGGCTGAACTGTCAAAGGGAAACACTGTTTCCCTTTGACAGTTCAGTTTAGTTCCCCAGCCGCACATGCTCACTGAGCCATGCAAGTGCTGGGGCGTTTTGCTTCGCCAGCATTGCATAGCTCATTGGAAATGCTGGCTGGGGCACTGCATGTCTGTATGTCCGAGGGGGAGCTCCTGCGCCTCCTCGCACATACGGACAGAGCAGCTGGAGCAGCACCCACACACAGGCCAATGCAGAAGGTACGTTTATGTTCATTGTTTTTATTTAAACATGTGTATGGATGCGTTATGAGTGAGTGTATGGTGATGGATGCTCATGTGAATGATAGAGTGATTGCTGTATGAATGTGCAGCGCCTTGCATATACACATAATCATGTTCATTGTGTTAGGACCAGTGGGGCCCAGGGGACAGGGATGGTATCTTTTTACCGGACATCTATCATTCAAAACCCTCTGCCTTGTCCACAAGGCTTTCTGGGGCCTCGGTCCAAAATACCTTCAGCTATTCCTCCGCAAATACCTCCCCTCTCGAGCTCTTCACTCCTCTACCTCCAACTCCCTCAGGGTCAGTCGTTTATCAAAGAAACGAGCTGGGGGTAGATCTCCGTCTTCGGCTGGGGCCTCCCTCTGGAACAGCGCCCTGCCACTCTAAAACTTGAGGAGAACCATCTTTCTTCCTGCACTTATCAGACCTACCGTGTCTGCTGCCTTAAACGTAGCACTTGCAAATTGCTGGCTGCACTACCACTGTTTGTTGCCTTTATTATTTATTTATTGTTATTTATCTGTTTCTCCTCTGCTTCGCACTTTCCACTTCTCCCCCCTTCCATGCACTTTTCCCCTCACACTTGCGCGTTCTCAATGTCACTGGGCCTAGTAAGATCGCTGTTTTATTCTCCTCTGTTCCCCTCCCTTGCCTTGTCACGCTCTGAAACACTTGTGTACGAGCGCGATAGAAATAAAATATCAATGCCTGCCCCCTGGACTCCCAGCAACAATTGCAAACTGTTTGGCTATTTACCCATTTTTTGTTAAAAGTATGCTCTACAATGCAACATTTTAACCTATTATTTTAAAAAAAATTCACAGGGGGAAACCCCCCCGAACCTCCCCTTAATGCCCCTCCACTTAAAAAAGATTCACCAGCCGCCACTGGCCCTCAGACTGTGTTGGGAACGGGATGGGGGAACCGAGGGACTATGGTGGGAGCACAATGGGCGGGAACCATGGGATAATGATGGGAGTGGGGAGAGCCCTGGGTGTGTGATGGGGTGGGGAGAGACCAGCGACTGGGTAGGAGTGGGATGAGGGAGCCCAGCGACTTTGATGGGAGCAGGTGACGGCGCGCAATATATACTGTCCATTTGGCATTTCTGGGGGGTCCCGACCTGCCCAAATTTTGCTCAGGGGGGCCCTGGCCAACAAAGTTTGAAGACCACTGCTTGAGAGGTTCAGGGTCAGTGGTATCTAGTTAATATTAGTCCAGGCTCACTCTAGCAATGATTCAGGGATGGTTCTTAAGAGGCAAACGAATTTTTAGCAAGGAAAGCAAGGAAAGCAAGGAAACTGTTGTTTTCACACGTGGAGAAACTTGCAAATCGCGGCAAAATTCACGTTTTTCGCGATTGCGGCAATAGTGTATGGAATAGGAATGCGTTTCTAGGTTCGTTGAAAAGCCAAGATTCCCAGCTTTCAGAGGAAAGTTACTGCAAGTCTCTAAGACAAACGGTCACGGAGATATGAGCGATATGGTAAAGGTCGTTTTTCAGATTTTAAATTTTAAAGTTCAAAGTGACAATTGACAGCTAGCAGCTAGAAAATGACAGGTGACAGCTTTTAAGCAGTTCTACTTAGATTAAAATAGATTGAATTATATTATTTTAACTAAGAGATTGGTTCTGCACAGTTCTGCTAGGTACTCATAATATATTTTTGAATTAGAATTGGCCTCGCCACGGATCTGGTCAGGTTTTAGACTGGACTCTGGTCTGGTCTCGGCACTTCACAGTGATCTGGGTCAGCTCTCTGGTTCTGCTAACAGTGGTCCGGGTCAGCTCTGCTCTCTCTGGGTACAGCACTGCTTCTGGATCTTTCTGCACAGCTTTCTCTGGAGATTGATGGATTTGAAGTCTGGATCTCTGGATGTGGTATGGTCCGGCAGCATGCTCCGCAGCAAATGGAATTGAATGTCCCTATCTGTCCTGACTGTCTGCTTTTATGTGTTTTGAAAATGGGTGGAGAGGCTAGCTTCCTAGGCCCTACCCCTCTCCACTTGTCATTGGCCACTTCCTCCTCTTCCCCTTGATTGGGGGAATGAAATGAAGTGTCATCATGATGAGGTCTGTTTATGATACAGAGAACCCACCCCTGTCAAATTACACACAATCTATATTTTGACCCAAAAGACATATTTGCACAGGTACACATTTGTTTAAAATTACATGCACCCATCACATATCACAGGAGGTATACCCTGTCCAAATCTGCTCTTCCTGGGAGCTTGCATTCAGAAATGGCAACATTTCCACTTTTTAACTGGTTTCATAATATCGGACATTACCCCAAATTTATACACTTGTGCGCACGGAGTATGGACATTACTTGATGAAGTGTCAGATTTTTAACATGCATACATTTTAAGTAATACCCTCTTAACTGCTAGTTTGCCCCCAGATCATGCCACCGGTTCTAAAAACCTCTTAAAATGTGGTCAGAAAAATCACAAGAATTATGGTATCATTTAAATAATTATGATAAGTCCGTACTATGAGTTATTCATCTTTTTCTAAAACCATATTCTGGCTACAGGGGTGTGTCTTTTCAGGTCACATGGTACAGAAACCAGTTTTTCCACTTTCTTCAAGCTCAGCCTCTGTCTCCAGTTTCTCCCCCTCCCAGTTTCTGCCAAGAGGAAGCCATTTTTATTACCCCTGCAATAAACCATCTGCCTGGGCCCTGGAAGGCCCATTGTTCAAGAGGAAGCCATTTATGGCCACTTCCATAAACCCTCTGCCTGGGTCCTATGTTTAGTCTCTAGCAGTCCCTTGGTAATCCAATCAGAGAAGTGTCATATCCCTTTTGGTGGGAGCAGCAAAAGGCAGGTCGGCCTGGGAACACAGCTGTTGTGCAAGTCTCAACTCCTGTCGGGAGTAGCTGGTGGGCAGAATTCAGTTCCTTAAGCCAGGCCCCAGCTAATGTCACTTTTAGTTACCCAGTTTTCTGCATTCAAATAAAACTAACCATTTTTTACATATGCAGCTAAAATGCTGATTCTAAGTTTAAACTATGACATTTAAACAATTGCAACCTATGTGACACTCAAAAGTAGGTCACTCATTTCTTTTAAACATTTAGGTTTTTAGTGTCTTTCAGTCCAAATTTACTTAAACTGCTGAAATCCACAGCTCAGCCAGTCTTGTTATAAACCTTCTAGTCACTTCAGAATATAACTTTAGATTGTATCCACCTCTCAGTAAGTCTTTCTTTGGCCTGCATTGGGTTCATTTATTCAGTTTTACACAAAAAGAGAAAAAAGTCTGGTGTTGTTTTAAAACGCCGGCTTTCTGATAGTGGTGAGTACTGGTAATGCACCCATTTTTGGGATTTAAGAAAATGAATTCCCCACAATTCTAGGTTGCTTTTGGCAATCAGCATTGCCATTCCCAATGGTTTCAGGCTACTGTGTGGGTAGTCCAATGGTGGTTTTAGGCAGTGCCCTTCTGTGCCCATAACATCGGCAAAATGGGCGGCAGCCTATTCTTCATGCACTTCCCTGGGCATTTTCTGGGAAGCTCTGGCCATCATGATGTTTTCCATGTCAGTACTGCACAGTTTTTGAGGTAGGGCTCGGATGCATGGGTAAAAACATCCCACACTCTTTTGAGAGAGTGATGTAATGCTTTTGTGATTCACATATGCTTTCAAACAGTGTTACTATATCCTTTGATCAATTTGTTTTCAATTAAATTGAGCATTGATCACATGATATTTGAAGTTTAGCGATGCATTATTGAATCCATTTAATTTGCAAAGTGTTTGAGGCGACAGAGGAGGAAAATCAGTATCTTCCTGGCTCATTACAAGTTTGGCAGTAAATCTGCTGAATTACCACCATAATCGTTTACCATTATTGCCACTCGGTCTCGTAGCTTATCACAGGATTACAAGTGGTGGTAGGGTGGTGTAAGTCCCCATTTCTGCTGTTCATTCAACTCCATGGGCATTTTAGAGGATTTACTGAGCTGTGATTCAGCCACAGTAAAAGCAAAAAATATTTTAATGAAAAGTGGAGCAACGACTAGGAAGCAGAGAGGAGTTGGGTTTTGAGATGGCGGTGGAAGGGCAGACGGAAAACAAAAGTAGAACGTCTCCTGCAATCACTGCTAAAGTCAATCCAACTACTATGTTCTAAGAACGTAGCCTCTGTAAGATGGAATCTGGCTGGAGATGTAGGAGATGTAACCGCACCCTTTGCCGTAGACAGGGGTGTGCGGCAAGGCTCCGTATTAGCTCCATTGTTATTCTGCATCTATATTCATTCCGTTATTGAGGAACTAAACTGGTCTGGCCTAGATTCTCCGCGTCTGGGAAAGGATAGGGTTCTGGCACTGTTTTTTGCAGATGTTGCTGTTTTATTGTCCACTACACCATCGGGCTTGAGAGCATCCCTGTCACGATTCATCAAGAAGTGCGATGATTTGGGGCTTGAATTGAACGCCGATAAAACAAAATCAATGTTCTTCAGCCCCAAAAATACAAAAAGCAAGCCCTTGAACATCAGTGTCAGGGGACGGGGGGGTTAATTTGGAACAGGTGACCTGGAACGATTATTTAGGCATTCGATTTTCAAGTGATGCAGGCTGGACTGGTCAACTATTCAGGTCCAGTGCTACCCTTGGGAAAACCAGTTGAGCCATGAACATGTTTTAAACATGGGGGGAGTACTGAGACCACTACTTGAGGTTTACAACTCTCAAGCATTATATGATGTTGAAATATGGGGCTCGGCCAAATGTCGGTCTTTCACAATAATCGAGAACAACTTCCTAATAGGAATCTTACTGCTACCCCAAAGTGCCCCGACTAGCGCTGTACGCAAGGAGTGCAATACGTGCTTAGTCGAAGAGGATGCTGCTATAAGGCCAGTTTTCTATAGGCTCAAGATCTGGGGGAATCCTGCCCTAGCCAAACATCGGGAAGTCTAGATGTACATAATGAGCCTGGGGGAGGAGGGCTGCAGCATCCCGTCGCTTGTGCATGTAAAGACTTGCCTTACGGCACCAGACGTGTCTTGCTATTGGACTACACAGGGTTCTATCCCGAAGGACAGAAGAACCACAGCGGAAAGGTTGGTTGTAGACCAGAGGAATGGCAATATGGAAGGATTGTGCACCTCCTTATCACATGTTATGCACTACCTGATTTATGTGCACCTCCTTATCACATGTTATGCACTACCTGATTTCTGTGTACCTCTTTATCACATGGTATGCACTACCTGATTTATGTGCACCTCCTTATCACATGTTATGCACTACCTGATTTATGTGCACCTCCTTATCACATGGTATGCACTACCTGATTTATGTGCACCTCCTTATCACATGTTATGCACTACCTGATTTATGTGTACCTCTTTATCACATGGTATGCACTACCTGATTTATGTGCACCTCCTTATCACATGGTATGCACTACCTGATTTATGTGCACCTCCTTATCACATGGTATGCACTACCTGATTATGTGCACCTCCTTATCACATGGTATGCACTACCTGATTTATGTGCACCTCCTTATCACATGGTATGCACTACCTGATTATGTGCACCTCCTTATCACATGGTATGCACTACCTGATTATGTGCACCTCCTTATCACATGGTATGCACTACCTGATTATGTGCACCTCCTTATCACATGGTATGCACTACCTGATTTATGTGCACCTCCTTATCACATGTTATGCACTACCTGATTTATGTGCACCTCTTTATCACATGTTATGCACTACCTGATTTATGTGCACCTCCTTATCACATGTTATGCACTACCTGATTTATGTGCACCTCCTTATCACATGGTATGCACTACCTGATTTATGTGCACCTCCTTATCACATGTTATGCACTACCTGATTTATGTGTACCTCTTTATCACATGGTATGCACTACCTGATTTATGTGCACCTCCTTATCACATGGTATGCACTACCTGATTATGTGCACCTCCTTATCACATGGTATGCACTACCTGATTTATGTGCACCTCCTTATCACATGGTATGCACTACCTGATTATGTGCACCTCCTTATCACATGGTATGCACTACCTGATTATGTGCACCTCCTTATCACATGGTATGCACTACCTGATTATGTGCACCTCCTTATCACATGGTATGCACTACCTGATTTATGTGCACCTCCTTATCACATGTTATGCACTACCTGATTTATGTGCACCTCTTTATCACATGTTATGCACTACCTGATTTATGTGCACCTCCTTATCACATGTTATGCACTACCTGATTTCTGTGTACCTCTTTATCACATGGTATGCACTACCTGATTTATGTGCACCTCCTTATCACATGGTATGCACTACCTGATTTATGTGCACCTCCTTATCACATGTTATGCACTACCTGATTTATGTGCACCTCTTTATCACATGTTATGCACTACCTGATTTATGTGCACCTCCTTATCACATGTTATGCACTACCTGATTTATGTGCACCTCCTTATCACATGGTATGCACTACCTGATTTCTGTGCACCTCCTTATCACACGTTATGCACTACCTGATTTCCGAGCAGGTGCTTGGTTATGATAACTACCTTGATGTGATTAAGCCAAACTACGCACGTGCACTTTATATTGAATTCTGAGTAGGCTTTTTGAGGGTATGAGCCGTACTGCTAAGTTGAAAAATGAGCCAGGTGGCGCTAGCTGTTTAATCTGTGGTGCAGAGAGGGAAGATGTAGTTCATTTTATGTTGATCTGTGAATGGTTGAAGTGTCTTAGAGTTGCACATTTGAAACCCCTATTTTTATTACACAAAATTCATGCATTGTCGGAGGCCACGTATTTCTGCAAAATGTCTTCTTCTGGTAGGAATTTGTTGCAAAATACATACATCGGCGTGGCTAAGAAGACGAACCGCAGTCGCATTATAGCTCTGGCTTCTTTTAACTGTCAACATTTGTTGTATACACTGGTTTTGTAGATATTCAATAATTTTAAAAGATGTGTCAAAAAGGGTCTCTTTTGTAGGTTTTTAAATCAAGATGTATGTTTTGTACCTAAAGACTTAAAAATCGAATAAAGGATTGACTGACAAAAGTAGAAGGAAAGTGTGTTCCATTCTTGGAAGCAAGCACAGAAAACGATTGTCCACCAGTCTGAAGTGTGAAAGAATTGAGGCACCTGAAAAATCAGAATCCTCTGTGACCAATACAAAGAGACATTAATACTGATGTGATGATGATGATGTGTTTATTTATAAAGCGCCTTAATCCAAAGCGCTTTACAGAGTCCATATTTACATACAATATCACCCAACCGAAATTGCTTCTCTTTCATCGACCTCAGAAGGACGAAAGGCTGAGTGGGCCTTGCTGGGATTCAAGCCTGCAACCTGCAGATCACGCTCAGATCACAGCAGCGAATGCTCAAACCGCTGATCTATCTTACTGGCACTAGAATTCTTAAATAGATGGAGGGACTGAAGAATTGGTGTGATGTGGTGACGTTTACTGGTGCTAGAGGGAAAGCACAAGATAGTGTCCGAAGACTGCGTGCAAGTGAGGGCCCACAACACAAAATACCTTTAGGAAACTGGTACATCAGTGAACAAATGGGGCCACCATGCATTGCTTTATACTACACACCTACACCATCAACAGCACAGGCAAGTGGTCTTGGGGCCACAGCATGGTCTGTCTATCAAGTGCTGTGCAGTTTTTTTAAATGAAATAGATGCATGCTTTAAGGTTTTGTAGTTCGGGGTCTAAACCCCACAAACAGAAGAGCGATTTTGTGGAGGGTAACCGTAAAGGCTTTTGGCTCGCAAGGATATTTTCCCCCACACCTCCCATTTACCTATCTATTTCAGTGATGTCCCCATAAAGCCTCCTCCTTCTGCACGGCGCAGCAGTCACACTTCCCCCGCCCCCAGCACTTACCTCAACCGGTTCCCACATCTGGTCCTCATCTGGTTTCCCTCCAGGCCGAGCCGCAGAAGTAAAGGCGCACCAGGTAGCGCAATGTGACTCGGCCTTCTGCACATCGGTTTTTCGGGGACACAGTCTACAGACCGCAATCAGGTTTCATAATTAGGAATTGCTTGTGTATGTTGTAATCTATTTGTGACGAACTGGATTCTGCTCTGCAGAAGTACAAGGAGCAGCCCCCAGACTTCTCCAAGACAAGCGCCAGCACAATCATAAAGGTGAAACGGGCACAGTTAAGAGATATGCCTCCTTCGCTCTTTGTGGTAACATGGCCCGTGGGAAGGCTATGCTCTTAAGGGGTGTGAATGTGTTCCAACAGTGACCAAAACACAGCAATACAGTCCAAAATAAAGGGAATGTCCAATCAAGGTTCTATAAAAATATATATCCTTTAATCAAACACACCATCTGCAATCAAACTCTCTGGATAATTCTGTGCAAAACCCACCCCTGTGGAAGGACAGAGAACATTCATCAAACAGCAGATTGTGGCACTCTGCTCCTGAATACAGGCTCTGATGTCTCTTGGTCCAGAAATGTGGCTGCTATCTTCATCGCCTGCTTTCTGCCCACCAAGGCAGCTCAGTTGTGGCTTCTGTACAGCTTCTCCTGAGCAAGACCTCGGCTCGACCGTTGTTTTTCTGTGTCCTCGTCCTTCCAGCGACGACCTTTCACATTTTCCTTTCTGTTTCTCTTGCACTAACATCTATCACCTCTCGTGGAAACTATTTGATTTCATGAAAGGTTTTGCAAATCATTGCTGGAGGCTAAATTTAGATGGTACAGGATGCGTTCTGCGTTATATTATTAGTACAAGGATGCCCGAATCACCCCTGGCCGGAAGCTGTGCCATCGGTTACATATTCCAGTTACGCGTCAGCCAATGAGCATCCAGTTCTGAGGCCTGCAACATCTGCACTGTACTGGAGGCGGAGATGAGTGAAAGCAGGGAAAGCCCTTACTATGGAATATGTATTACTATGCACATTGCACATTTGACTTTACAGGAAGTAAAATAGCTCAGTGTGTTAAGCATTTGCTGCAGAGAATTTAGCTTAACCCACAGTTTATAGATCTTTCATTGGTTAAGGTTGATGAACAGGAGCTATAAGCCAAATGTCTTGGAGTCATATTCACCAAAGCCTCATTTCTGAGTCGCCCTCACATTTGCAAGTAGTGCGTTGACTTAGGCGTGACTTTTATTATTATTATTTATTATGGTATTTATTGAGCGCGGACCTGGCTTCGGGAAGCAACAGAACACTATACAGAGGTATACACCAATACAGATGCATATCGGAGCGCTTTACAGCATTACAGATGCATAACGGCGCTTTACAGCATTACAGATGCATAACAGAGGGCTTTACAGATGCATAACGGAGCGCTTTACTGCATTACAGATGCATAACGGCGCTTTACAGCATTACAGATGCATAACGGAGCGCTTTACTACATTACAGATGCATAACGGAGGGCTTTACAGCATTACAGATGCATAACGGAGGGCTTTACTACATTACAGATGCATAACGGAGTGCTTTACAGCATTACATATGCATAACGGAGGGCTTTACAGCATTACAGATGCATAACGGAGCGCTTTACTGCTTTACAGATGCATAAATGAGGGCTTTACAGCATTACAGATGTATAACGGAGCGCTTTACAGCATTACAGATGCATAATGGAGCGCTTTACTGCTTTACAGATGCATAACGGAGGGCTTTACTACATTATAGATGCATAACTGAGTGCTTTACAGCATTACAGATGCATAACGGAGGGCTTTACTACATTACAGATGCATAACTGAGGGCTTTACAACATTACAGATGCATAACGGAGTGCTTTACTGCTTTACAGATGCATAACGGAGGGCTTTACAACATTACAGATGCATAACGGAGGGCTTTACAGCATTACAGATGCATAACGGAGGGCTTTACTACATTACAGATGCATAACGGAGGGCTTTACAGCATTACAGATGCATAACGGAGGGCTTTACTACATTACAGATGCATAACTGAGTGCTTTACAGCATTACAGATGCATAACGGAGGGCTTTACTACATTACAGATGCATGACGGAGTGCTTTACAGCATTACAGATGCATAACGGAGGGCTTTACTACATTACAGATGCATAACAGAGTGCTTTACAGCATTACAGATGCATAACGGAGTGCTTTACAGCATTACAGATGCATAACAGAGGGCTTTACTGCATTACAGATGCATAACGGAGGGCTTTTACTACATTACAGATGCATAACAGAGTGCTTTACAGCATTACAGATGCATAACGGAGGGCTTTACTACATTACAGATGCGTAACGGAGGGCTTTACAGCATTACAGATGCATAACTGAGTGCTTTACAGCATTACAGATGCATAACGGAGGGCTTTACTGCATTACAGATGCATAACGGAGGGCTTTACTACATTACAGATGCATAACGGAGGGCTTTACAGCATTACAGATGCATAACGGAGTGCTTTACAACATTACAGATGCATAACGGAGGGTTTTACTACATTACAGATGCATAACGGAGTGCTTTACAGCATTACAGATGCATAACGGAGGGCTTTACTACACTACAGATGCATAACGGAGGGCTTTACTACATTACAGATGCATAACGGAGTGCTTTACAGCATTACAGATGCATAACGGAGGGCTTTACTGCATCACAGATGCATAACAGAGGGCTTTACAGCATTACAGATGCATAACGGAGGGCTTTACTGCATTACAGATGCATAACGGAGGGCTTTACTACATTACAGATGCATAACGGAGGGCTTTACAGCATTACAGATGCATAACGGAGTGCTTTACAACATTACAGATGCATAACGGAGGGTTTTACTACATTACAGATGCATAACGGAGTGCTTTACAGCATTACAGATGCATAACGGAGGGCTTTACTACATTACAGATGCATAACGGAGTGCTTTACAGCATTACAGATGCATAACGGAGGGCTTTACTACATTACAGATGCATAACGGAGTGCTTTACAGCATTACAGATGCATAACGGAGGGCTTTACTACATCACAGATGCATAACAGAGGGCTTTACAGCATTGCAGGTGCATAACTGAGTGATTTTCAGAGGTAATAACAGAACAGATATACCGCAGGGGTGGGATACACAGGGGCACAGAGGTGGCGTACAGCTGTACCAGGTGGCAGGGAGCAGAGGGGCGGGTGGCGTCTAGCAAGTCAGATGGCGCGAGGGGCGACGTGATGGCCCAGGACTTTGAAAAGGTAACTCTAGTCTTCAAACCTTTTGTTCCTTGGTCCCGTCACTTTTCAGTGCTCTGCTATGAGAGGCTGCTTGTTTAACTAATGGCAACATCTTTAACAGAATAGACACAGCAATCGGCAAAACCTGTACCTGGAAAACAGGTAACCTTTTAAAGATAAAACACATTTCTTAGTACATTAATGTTAAATACATGGTTTAAAATAGCTTGACATTTGCCATTTTGACGTACCTCCTTTCCCTTCCCCCACTTGTACATCTGCGCCACCATTTTTAAAATCGGTTTGGGTTGGGTGTACTTCTACATCTGTGCACCATCTTGCTTTGCATCTGTGCCTCCATCTTGTGTGTACTTCTGCCTATGTGCACCCCTCTTGCTTTTCATCTGTGCCCCCATCTTTAAAAAATCATTTTGGGTTGGGTGTACTTCTACACCTGTGCACACATCTTGCTTTGCATCTGTGCCTACATTTTTAAAATTGTTTTGGGTTGGGTGTACTTGTACAGGTGTGTACCCCTCTTGATTTGCATCTGTGGCTCCATTTTTAAAATTGTGTTGGGTTTGGTGTACTTCTACATCTGTGCACCTTATTGCAACGATCACAGATTTGCAAAGTGGCGCTTTGCAAGCTCTTTCCATTGGAAATGTTCCCTCATGCATATGAAAGTTTTTGCCACTGATAAAAGAAATGTGTAAAAGAAATGTGTTTGAAACCTGCGCTCCTGAACGATCTGCAGAGCCAAGGACACTGTGTGCGTCTGCCTAGCTGTGATTTGAGGAAACTGGCAGTGCTTGATTGTCCGGCCTGAGCCAAATCAATGGTTTCCCCCATTAATTCTGTAATTGTCTATGTTACCTACATATTATCAAACTGCTAAAACCACCCCTGTGAGGCCAGAAAGCTCTCCCCCCTGCCCTGTATTTACTGGTCCCGTGCCCTTTCCACAATGTAATTGCTGCCCACATGCCTCTTTAATTGACCAATGACTAGCCTGTGAGTGTCTAATTTGTGGATATGTAAACTGAGTTAACAATGCATTGTATACTTCATATCTTTTCTAGATGCTTGTGTGAAACAGTGGCTTCTGTGTTGTGAATACAATAGGGCAGTATAAAGAGGTGTATGCTTGTTTCTTGGAAGGTAAGACGTTATTCAGCATAAGTGGGGTGCAATTGTTTTACTGACTCCTTCATTTTTTGAATAAGAGGTGTTTAAAATGAATGCTGAAAAACAGGAAAGTGGGTGTTTAAAGAAAATGGAGACGGCCATGGCTGTAACATTTAGACGCAAGTCCTTCCATCAGTCCCAAACATCACTTGGGTTCAGGGTGAGCCTAGGTAACTGCTTTTAACATTGTACACAACTTTACCAGAATTTCTGGTAAACTATAATTTTAAAAACAGTTAACACTATCCCCAAGTCTGAAACCACACGTGATTGCATTATACTGTATCCGGAATGTCTGATGTGTTCGCTGAGAGGTTAAGAGAAAGTTACATCCCTAACTCTATTTGCGAATCTGGTGACCCAGAGGAAACATCTTAGCAAATGTCACTTGTGCACGGCATCGTTACAGTAGGTAAATACAAGAGGGGCCGGCCATATAGCCATTCATCAGAGGTGCCACCATTGCTTTAGGGTGGACAGGAGTGATTAGCCAATCATTGGATCCGGTGCAGTTCTCAGAATCAGGCTAACTAAAGGACCTCGTAATGTGGCGGTAAGGGGTTAACGCACCGGCACCTTTACCGGCGTCGTTAACCCCTTACCGCCAACCCCCTCACTAGGTAGCACATGCGAGCTGTGAGTAGCCCGAGGACGTCTGGTAGCTTGTTCTGCCTTCCCCCGGCTACAAACACCATCATTATTTGCCTCCTGCCATCATTTCCATCCGTTAACTTTCCATAGTGAGAAACGACTGTTTCATTTATGATTTGCTCTTTTAAGAGCCCCATTTCATTTAATAAGGGAGATTCGTCAGAGCTGGTGAGTCCCAAAGACAGCACTTACTGACTAGCATTTTCAAAGAAATGCCGTGTTCAAACACCGATAGTTGTGTATGTACAGTTGAATGCATCTTGGTTTCAAATGTAGTGCAGCATTGCCATCGTGTGGTATTGTACGACTATGACAACTAATTAAATTATGTTTCAAAAGGGTAACTGACAAGCTAACTAGATTTCACAAAGAGTTGTAATCTGCATACAATGTAATTTGTGTCACTCCTCTCTTTAGTAAAAAATAAACTGCTGATTTTGTGTGAAACTTTCACCTAGGGGTACATTATGATTTCCCAATATGAAGGGGGTTACACGAAAACCTTGTAGGATGTCTTGCTTACGGTGACCAACTCAACAAAATAGTTTTACAGAACACTTTTTACGTGCAGGCCAGTCCAACAGAAGCAGATTGTGGTCCGCACACACGGTACAGCGTCATTATCACTCTTTTTTCTCCTATCTACCTCTATGCCAAGATTAGAGGAATAGACAATTTAATCATACACAGCACACAAAGGCAAGCATTGGCAAGGCCAATCGTTTTGGCTTTCATATAGACTTGGGTGAGGCATTTTCCCGTCACTGCCAAGATGGCCTTAAGATGGCAACAGCTGGAAGATGGTGTAGTACCTGGGTTTATTATGACAGTGTCTGGAAAATGCATAGCTAATACCTATACAAAAGCCAAAACTATTGGATTTGCCAACGGTTAACATGGATTCAGTACAAGGAACAGATGCAAGGTCACACATATGAATTATAAATCAAGTGCCCGAAGGTGCAATTGGTTGACATTTCTTTTTATTACACCAGGAGCTACTCTATAGTTGCAAATATGCCATTACCTTAGAGAATACTGCTTAGAAATAACATGGGCTTACTGTTAAAGCGCATAGCTAACTCAAAGTGATCCTGGGGGAAGGATGCTTTAGGTGGGGAGGGGCAAGGAGTGGTTGGGAATGGTCAGAGGGAATAACATGGCCATACGTGGTCAATGGGTGGATCATTTCCACTTTCCATGCCAATAGTTGCAGTTTATAGACAGCGCTTTAAGTGACAATTGCCAACATTTGATTCCAGAGTTCACAAGTATCAAGTGACCATGTGTGTGAAGGCCATCCATTCCTGGGTTTTCCATTTCAATACTAGTACTTATAGATTTCATGAATTGCAAATGGGAAAGAAAAACTCCAAGTCCCGGAATCCGAAGGGAAACACAGGATTGGATGGCCTTCTCACACCTGACACATGGCCACAGGAACTTTTAAAGCTCTGTGATTTAGGTCTCCCTGCCACTTTAAGAGAGTTAAAGATTTGAGCTTGGACTGCAAGATCAGTGAGCTCAAACGTACTTCAAGAAAGCAGTTTGATTTGCATCCATCTGCAAACCAATGGTTAGGCTGGTACATTGTGATGTGCCCCTAGCCATCCTCCCCTCCAGACCCTCAGTCTCTAAAACAGGGCAAACTGAAAATAAAAAGAGTTGCTGTAAATATTTCAGGAAAGGTTATGGGAAATGCAAGGATATGACACATGACCACTCAAAAAGCAGTCACAGAGAAATGTGTGCGCAGGTTTAGACAAACTAGGAATGGTGGGCACAGCATGCAGAAAACGCTTGTGCATTACACTATGAAATAGTTAAGGACATAGAAGTATTTACCTTTTGAAAGCTGCCACTATGCAAATATAGAGTCAGCATAGCAACAACACTGGTAATTAATTAAAGATTATGTATTAAAAATCAATATCATGGCTTTTCTTACCCATTGTCCATCCATAATTACCAAAGATGTCCAGGTAATGAAGGTCAGGTGTGAATAAGACATTTTAATATGTGATTGCAAAGAACTTTTGTTTTGAGAAACAAAGTGAGAACCACTTAATACATGGTTAGATGTAAATAATACATTCATTCAGTAAAATATAATGATGATGTCCAGTGGGCACCACCAGTTTCAAGGTACCCATGAGCATTCACAAGTCAAACATCTTAAAGGCCTTAATGTCGAGAATCTGCCTGATATAACATTCAAATGAAATCACGTAACTTTAAGCTCTCATACTTCCCCATGTAGTGAGTAGTCTGAGAAAGTCAGATAAAACCGTTGGCTTTATCAGTGCTTGTTTTTAGGAGGACTTCAGGGCAAGGAACAGATATAAATCAAGCGGCTGAATGTGCACTTGGTTGAGAGATTTTTATTACACCAGTAACGCACTTTACAGCTGCAATTAAGCCATTAACTCTTGCCAGCTTACAAACAATACTAGCAGGCCAAAGTTTGATATTACTGTTTGATAAAGATAGCTTAAAGAGATACAAGGGGGATATGCTTTGGGTGGGGGAGGGGTAGGTACTGGGCAGACATTTCCATAGGAAGTAATATGGCCATGGTGAGTGAATGGGTTAGTAAATAACCAAACAGCACCTACGAGCTGTGTGTCCCATCCCACATGCAATCTCGGTCCTAGCTGTACTCCAAATAAATAGTTTTAGCTTACAGGTGGCACTGAAGTGCCGCCTTATAGGCAAAACTAATAATATCTGAGGACCTTTGTGGCAAAAGACAAGCAAACCCCCATATTTGCATTATAGATGACATCACTGAAATAGTGTAGGGAGCGGCATGAGTTTTTGATGCTCTAGAACATCATTGGTATTGACATTAAAAACAAATGTTTCCTGTGTAAGCCATGAGACAAAAGACATCTGTGCTGTACAATATATGACTGGTCACTATCCTTATATATGTAGGAACACTTTATACAGCCTATTGAACCATGAGGGGATTTTGTTTTAAATAACAAAAGCTGCCAACTTTATCACTTCTAAAGACTCACAAATTTGCCATATAAGACACCGCAAGATCAAACTATTTGCCCAGGATCACACACTTTGGTAAAGTGGGGAAAGCGGAATTTGGGCCCAATCCTCAAGGTAAGCATTTCACAAGGTGTTTCCCAGCTTTAGCATTGGTTTAAGATTTGGGTTTAATAATAATTTTTTTGATGAATGCCTCAAAAAGTCCACAAATGTCAAAAGTAACAAACTAGATAATAGATCAATTGTTTTAGGAAAACGTGAGCAAAAAGAATATGTTTATAGACTTACTTTTCCCATCGAGAAAGTAAAATCACAGTAGCATCCTGCACATGCATGTCGAGCGAAACAAATCTTTCATGCCAGCGCAGATACTGCAGGACTCTGAGGTACAACTGCTTTATGTTGATGTGATTTATATCACCCCTACCCCCAGAGCCTTCCCTCTACCCCGAGGGGAGTGGTAGGAGTAGGGGTAGGGAAAAGCGTGTACCTGTCATTGTGCAACAGTAAAGAGAGCAGGCAACAACCCAGACAGCAGGCGGCTGCTCTCAGTTGCCAACACAGGAGAGGTTTAGCAATGTCACATATATGTATATTGATAGTCCACTGCTCACACCATCCAGTAAACCTTCATGTGTGTATTAAATGACATGTACCGTATATAAGACCTCAATGCACAGCAGTTCAAATAGATGGCAGAATCAAATACTTGTCACTCCGTAATGAGCACTCAATGTATGCCTCTTACACTCTCATGTAAAACATAAGTCATTTGATTATGAGTAATTGATAATAATGAAACGTTGCCATTATTGTCGTCACTATACACTTAAAATGCACAAAGTTATTAATGAAAAGGCTGAAGTCATTGGAGGTCATTACGACCTTGGCTGTAAGGGGTTAACGGCGCCAGTAACGGTGCCGGAGCCGTCAACCCCTTACTGCCTCATTACGAGTTCTGCTCGCGGGACCCGCTAAGGACGCCTGCTAAAACCAGGCGTCCTTAGTGGGTCCCGCGAGCAGACCATGGTGCTAACAACGGGCCTGTTATTAACGGGCCTGTTGTTAGCACCCTCTCCATTCCCATTGAGCCCTAGGGGCGCTCGAATGGGGATGGGTTCCTTGAATGAGGAATTACCGGACCCTCCAAGGTCGGAATGGCCCTGTAATTGGTAATTCAAGGAACTCGGACCCATTACCCGGTATGGGGTAGCCATGCCGCTAATATCGGCATGGTTACCTCCATACTCGGAATGACCCCCATTGTCATTTGCCTCCACCTAAAATCAAGACTAAGACTGATCAACCTTCTCCAAGAAATCAAAGTCACCTTAAAAACCAATTACCTGCCTCAGCAGGTCGTTATAGGCAACCTCACCAATCATGCTAGGCACTCTAGCACCTGCCTCGCCATATCATAATAGGCAATCTCATAGAAGCATCTGCTTCAATCAATACCTAAATACCTTTCTCAATGTCAAATGAAGGGCAAAACTAAACATCCCATACTCGCTAACTGTAGAGGATAGAGAGATGAGGGCTGGACAGGATTGTAGGCCTGGAAAAATCTGCAATTCATGGAAAAACCACACATTGAAAGAATGAAAAAAATTAAAACATTCCAAAAAGCCACCTATTACTGCACCATGAGCTTTTTTTTAATCAAAAATGCATCGGAAATTTGATAAAAATGCTTTAAAAAGAACTAATGCACATTGGACCTGCAGGTGCCAGCATATAGTCAATCCAGAATAAGGGGTCTGCTCTTAGGCTGTGAGCTGAAGTGCCTTGGGGAAAAAGCAAAAATATTTCCCGAAGCAGCTCAAAAAGAATTCAGGTTCTGCTACAAAAAAAAAGAAAAATAGCCAGAATCCAGCTTGCGGCTTCAATAATCAAGTCAAAGAATTCGGATGGAGTTGACCCCTCCCATCGGGAAAGACGCACTCCTCTTCCTCTACTTCCAGCCATCTGCCTCCTGGTCTTCCTGCTCCACTGCCCCAAACAGATGTGTGTAGTGCCTGAGATTACTCTGTTATACTTCTCGGGACATCCCTATTCCACACCTACAATTACCAAAATTGGTCCAGCACTGAACATTTTTTCTGAACAATATATCAAGGACATAAGCCTCATTTACCAGTAGGAATCATTCCAAAAAAAGTGTTCACTGGACAGCACCTTGTCTTGTGTAAATATTAGCCAAGGATGGCTTTCGTCATTCAGTACTAGGCATTTTTCAGAGAAAGGTGGCAGCAGACAAAAACTCCAATTCTGATGTGGATTTGTAGTTTTCGTAGGGAGCCATTTTCGGGTTGTTTTCTGTTTACTAGAACATTGTCTCTTGGCACCGAAGAACAAGCTACTTACCCCTGGTAACGTTCTTTTGACTGGATGTTCCTCCAACGCGTTCCTCATCTTTGACATGTAGTGTCCAGCTTTGGCTGCTTCGGAAATGTTTTGGCAGATGGTGCCCTGCGTCGATGGCGTTGTGTCGATGTCCCTCAAAGGCCTCCGTCGAGGGTGACATCATCAGATGTTATAAGTAGCACGCACGTCGCCCGTTGCCTCAGTTCTTTTTTCCCCCTTCTCGTGTAGTAGAGATGCCCATAATGCGGGCCTGGCCGTACTCAGCCTTGTTGGAATGAAAGCTGTAATAGCATGGGAAATTCTACAGGGGGGTAGGATGGGAGGGCAATGAGGAATACGTTGGAGGAACATCCAGTTAAAAGAACGTTGCCAGGGTAAGTGACATGTTCTTCAAATGGATTGTGTCCTCCAACATATTCCTCATCTTTGACAGACTCCCAAAGCAGCATCCATGTTTGGAGGAGGGTGAGGAATTTCGACATTTGTTTTTGAAGGGCAGAGTAACCAAAGTGAACTTACCAAAGCAACATCCTGAGCATGGGAAGTATCCATAGAATAATGCTTAGTAAACCTGTGTATTGATAACCACGTTGCAGCATCACAGATGTTTTTAATGGCGACACCCCTTTGTAGGGCTGTCTAAGTGGCCATGCCCCTGGTGGAATGAGCCTGCAAGCCCTCAGGATGGTCCTTGCTTGCCAATCTATAGCATTCAGAAATAGTGAGGATGATCCCCTAGACAAGGTCTGTTTAGAAGCAGCCTGGCCCAGTTGTGTCCTGCATACCTCACAAAGAGCTGGTCGTCCACTCTCACCTGGGACATTCTGGAAATATAAAAGCTTAATGCTCTCCTAGGGTCCAACCTAGGGAGCCTTTCCTCTTCCTTACTAAGATGCGGAGGAGGATAGAAGGCTGGCAGCACAATTTTCTGACATAAGTGAAAGTCCGAAACTACCTTAGGTAGGAAAGAGGGTTTCACTCTCAACACAACCCTGTCCTTGTGGAATATAGTAAAGGGTGGCTTGGTAGAAAGTGCCTGCACTCACTCCATGTGCAGATGTTATAGCAACCAATAGGACTGTCTTAACGGTCAACCACCTCAATGGACATGTGCGTGTGGGTTCAAATGGGGCACACATTAGAAACTTCAAAACTGAGTTAAGCTCCCAAACCAGAACCTGAAAAATCGATGGCGGGAACACATTTGCAAGCCCTTTTAGAAATTGATTAATCAGTGGGATCTTGAAATAGGAACAGTCCTCGGAGGAGCTTTGATGAGATCGAATGTAATAGATTCTCGGTGTCCATCCTGCCACAGTAGGGTTAGTGATGATGTGCATTGGGTTACTGGTCCGGAAGCTATTTCTGTCCCATCAACAGTAGTAACTTTTTCAGTAGTCGACTTAGAGCATAAGGGAAGCCCCATCTCTGCTGCCAGATCTTGGTCTACTTAATTCCCAACTGCTCCGCTGTCTATGTATGCTTCGACTGCATGCATCCGAGACGGTTGTTGGTGATTGATCAAAATTACTGGTAATGCAAAGTGTGAGGTCTGTGGCTCATCCTTCTTTCTCGACAAGCGGACCTCCACGCTTGCTGGGCTTGGTAGTTTTCTGACTCCCTGTTATTATCTTCCTTCTCTGTGGCTCCAACAGTTCTCCTTGGTGGTTTCACTGGACATTCTTTGAGGAAGTGGCCTGATTTTCCGCAATATAAGCATAATTGCTGTTGCCTTCTCTTGTCTGTTTCAGTTTTAGTTAAAGGGGGCCATACACCTCCGATTTGCATGGGTTCTACCGTGTTTTCCAATGTACGTGGAGCATTATCCTTTGACCGGACATACACAGCTCGAGTGTCTAACCTTATCCGGTCCGCTTTTCGGTCTTGTAATCTGAGATCTAATTGCACCACAAGGTTGATGAATTCTCCACAGTCTTTAGGTGGGTTATCCACTTGAGCAAGGAGATCCTTTAGTTCCCCTCGTAGACCCTGATGAAATAGTGTGGTCCTTTTTACTTCAGGCCACCCAGCTTCAACGACTAGTCTGTTAAATGTTGCTTTATATGTAAGCAAGTCTTGACTTCCTTGACGGAGTGACAAAAGTTTGTTGTCTAATGCTTGGCCTTGGGTATGACGAGCAAAGAGCTTTTCCATTTCCATCGGGAAACCCCCAAAGGCATGTAAGAACGGGTTATCCTGACTTACCAATGCTACCGACCAATCCGCAGCACTGCCACTCAGATATGACAAGACAAAAGCAACCCGTGTTTGGTCGTTAGGAAAAGCCCCAGGTCTGCAAAGGAAATGAAGACAACACTGGTTCATGAATGTTGTGTACTTCTTGGGGTCCCCTGTAAATCGTTCAGGTGGAGCTAAAGGAACTGCCCCAGGAAGTGTTATTTGTACTGGATTGGTGGAAGAAGTTGGTACTGGTGCTAGCGGAATGTTACCAGACAATGGGGTCTGTCCTGTCTGTGATTGGAGCAATTGTCTACTTATTTCGTTGGTACGAGCCTTAGTAATAATCAAATCCCTCCTAAGAGCGTTGGTCTCTTGCCTGGCTGAATGTACTTCAGCGCGTAATTGTAGCAACAACTGAACTAACTGATCAGTCTCTGAAGTCTCCATGATGCCCAGGTGGATATTATTAGTGAGGCTTTGCGTTCTGTTACGCTCACCTGGTACCCACGGGGACGCCACCCAGGCCTGGTTGGTTGATTTGCACTCTCAAACTCTCTCCCGGTCCCTTGGTAAGGCCTCTGGTTAAAGATGGGTCTGCAATATAGGAGAGCTAGATTCAATACCAGATTGTCTTTATGTTTTCCCACCTCCCTTGGCCTCAACTCCTTCCTCCCCCTTGGGCCCTCTCCTCACCTTAATATTGTAAAAGGTGGATTCTCCATCCTGCTCCTCGTGGCAGGGGCGCGTAGATGTGGGGGGGCGAGCAGCGACCAAGTTACTTCACTGGTGCAAGCCTCCCTGTGGGAATCCAGGCCTGCTGCGACTCCGTTGGTTTGCTGCTTTACAGTCTGTATATGCAGTTCTTATGTTCCTCTTAGTTTCTATAATAATGTCTTGCTTCTTTCCTTTTAGGTATGGAAAGGTATTTTGGTGTTGTCATGCAGTTTGAAGATAAGCATGGGCCGGTAGGCGAAAGCGCGGTGTGCGCAATGCTGTCCGGTGAGTATTGCGTGATGCGCTGCGCTTTTTCACCTTTTATATTGCTAACCTGTATCTTTTCTCTCCTTGCAGTTTGCGATGTCCCTCGCCGAGCGCCGTAATGTTCCAGCAATGATACTGACCAGGAGATGACTAACCAGGTAAGAATTGTGTGGCTCTCTTCATTCGGGAGGAAACGTGAGTGAACGCTTACTAATGCTGTCTTTCTTTCTCCTCTTTCCAGGTTACGGTATTCCAGGACGCATGCGGTGCCGGATGATGGAGTTCGTACCTTCAGGTGCGTGGAACTGAAGTCGGCGATGGATTGAAGACAGGATACTGTTCCATGTAAGTTTCGTAGTGTTCTTTCTCTCTCTGCAGGTCCTTGGTTTCAGGTAACCTGGCATCAAAGAACTGGACACGGTGAGCGTTACGCTGCTCACAGCAGAATAGCTCAAAGCATGTTCTGCTGTTTGGGTGTGGTTTAAATAGTCTCAGGTAAAGTAGTCCAGGTAAAATAGTCCCAGGCCTGCCACACCCAAAGTAGTCCAGGTAAAGTAGTCCCAGGCCTGCAACACCCAAAAGACTAGACCGCATAGCTCAGTTCCTTGTAACTGAGCTATGTGTGTGCCTCCATGTTGGCTGAACCCCCCCAAATTAAATAATCCAAAGTAAATAGTCCCATTCTAATGTTGGGCTTCATGACGCCAGGATTGACTCAGAGAGAGTCTTGGATGAGGTTTTAAGGCCTTTGACGTGGCCCTAACTGGAAGGTTGACTTGCCAGTGAGGGCCAGGGGCAAGGGTCATGACAGAAGGTCAAGGAATGTATAATATATAGATCTATAGTAAATATGTTTAGTAAATAACACCTACTCTCAAACTGAAACTGTATAAATAAGCTTCCAAAACCCAGGAACCTGAGATCCTGTGAGACTCTGACAGGAATTTGAAGGTGGTCTGACATCCGCCCTGAGAACGGGGACCATTGTGATCGGAGAGCCCAATGAAGGGATCTCATTCTCAGGCGGGTCTCTGGCACCTGAAAAATGCAGGATGCCATGAGGCCGAGCAACCTCAAGAATTCAAAGGCCGGAATAATCTGGGCATTCTGGAATTTGGTTACCATCTGGAGAATGTGTTGAACACTCACCCTGGGCAACAAGCACTTTCCCAAGGATGTGTCTGATCCAGCCCTGATGTACTGGAGCTGTTGGGAAGGTGTCATATGGTACTTCTTGAAATTGAGGGAGAAACTCAGTTTGTGAATGGAGTGGCAGGTAACATTGAGTTGATCCAAGGCTTGCTCGGGAGAACGCGCCCTGATCAGTCAATCGTCCAGATAGTGGTAGACGTGAATCCCCCCTCTCCTGAGATGCGCCTGCCACCACCACCATCAGTTTAGTGTAGACCCAGGGGGGGGGGTCAACCCGAATGACACGACTCGAAACTGATAGTGCGAGACAATGGCGAACCTGAAGTATTTCCTGTACTTGAGATGGATCAGCACATGAAAATAAGCACCGTGAAGGTCCAATGACACCAACAAATCCTGTAGTTGGAGGGCCTGAAGGATCTGAGAAAGAGTGACCATCTTGAATTTGTCCATCTTGAGGAACTTGTTCAAGTATCTCAAGTCCATGATAGGTCTCGGTCCCCCGTCCTTCTTGGGAATCAAAAATATGGGGAATACCAACCCTTGTTCCGCTCCGCCACAGGAACTGGTGTATAGCGCCTTTCTCTAGCAGGGTCAATATTTCCTGCACAAGGAGCGGATCCAGAATCCTCAAGAGTGATTCCCTGGTGGATTGGTCTGAGGTTTCTATATAAAAGAAAGGCAGTAACTGTGGGCTATTGTTTCCAGAGCCCAAGTATCTGAAGTTATGTCTCGCCATTCTTCTAGATGCTTATACACCCTGCCCCCCACTGGTGAGCTGTGACTCAAGGCCTCAGAGCGGTTTTGAAGCGGCTGTTGGAGAGGCCGATGGCAAAGAGACTGCTGCTTGAGCTGGCTTCGCACCCCTACCTCGTCCACTACAAGGACGTTTTGATTGGCCTCTTTGACTGGCCATTCCTCACGTCCTGTCAAAGTAGTAGCAAAAAGGTCTACCCCTCAATTGCAATCCACTAGGATGAAAAGGCTGAGGTTGCTGAACACCTGCGCCTAAAGACTTGGTGGCTGCTTTAGAAGTCCGCAACTTCTCAAGGCTCTCGTCAGCCTTACTGCCAAAAAAGAAGAGACCCATAAAATGGCATGTTTAGAAGTCAAGCCTGCACACCAGGTTCAAAAGCCGACTTCCGCAACCATTCAAACCTGCGTATCACAGTGTTCATAGCCATGGACCTGCTGATGCAATCTGCAGAATCCAACCTAGACTGAAGGGACTCACATATGGCTTCCTTGCCATCCTTAACAATAGCCAGGAAGCCGTCCGTTTCTTCCCTTTCGGGAATATGCTCTGCAACCATAGAAATGCACTCCCACAGAGTTTACAAACATTTTGCTAGGGCACAATTAAATTTGGCCAACTTCAATGCCATACTCCCTGCCGAAAATACCTTACGTGCCAATCCATCCACGCGTAGCCGTGGCACCAGATTCTCGGGAGCGGGGTGAGTTGACAGGTAGCCGGGTTCGCTACTGGAGCAGCTAAGAGACTTGTTCACTGCCGGATTAGTCTCTGGGGACTCCTTATTCCTGGCCACCCTTTTTTGCAGAGCCACATGGAATGGGAACACTGGATCTGTAGAAGGACCCTTGTGCAAAATGTCTGTTAGATCATCCTGATCATAATGCACAGGAAGTCTAGACCAGCCTAAATATTCAACGACTCTCGACATAAGTTGCCTGTATGATGAGTCGGCATGCTCCCCTGGGTCTGACTTGCCGAACTCCAGTTCATGAGGGGTCCCAAACTTGAGAACTAAAGAGGCATCATCCTCATCCGAATGCTCCTCCTCCTCAAAAATGGAATTGATGTACTTAAAGAAATCTTTTTTCGATAGAGGGGCATAGCTTTTCTCTAGGGTACCCAGAGGCTTCAAAGTCATCAAAGGCGTTAACTTAGACTATGCAACTGCCTTCATTGGAGTGTCAACTGTCACTTGGATCTGCACCGGTAAAACTGGCCCAGACAGCGCCAGCAGCATTGGCGTTGACATCGACAATGGCACTGAAGGCATCGAAGGCCTGACTGGGGTGGAAGGGCCGACGGGCACTATCGACTGGTGTGGCGTTGATGACATCGAGGGTTTCGAAGGTTTCGAAGGTGTTGAAAACCTTGACTTCTCTCCACATCTCTGGTGATCCTTCGATACTTTGTCCAAATGAGGGCGCGAGGGCTCCAGATGTGGATCACGGCATTTACTCTGGCTCGAGGGCATGCAAGCATCCGACAAGACCGCTCCCTGCCGGTTTCCATAGAAGGCGCGGATGGAGCTTTGCCCTGTTTATCAAAAATGTTAAGCATCTCCACACGGAAAGCTTTGCATTCTGCCGGTGTCTAATTTTTGGACGGGCATGTCACCCTCTCGGGGGTGCCTCCTGACGAAGATGACCAGGAGGGCGACCGACAGCGCCTTCTCCTCAAACACTTCAACGAGGACACAGAGTGGCGGTAACCACTCCTAGGCCTTCAGGGCCCGGCCTTCTTCCTCTGAGGAGAGTCGCCTCTCGACTCATCGGTTAAAAGCCCAGCAGGTCGATACTTATGGGGCTTGCACACCTTGTCTACCTTGAGCTTCCCCTTTCGTTCCCTCAAGGCCTTTCCAGTCATAGACTGGCACCTGGAGCACATATCTGTGTCATGGCCCTCACCGAGGCGCCACAGACAGACTCGATGCGGGAACGTGATGGACATCTTGGAGCCGCAGTCCCGGCATTTCTTGAATCCGGACAGAGTAAAAGACGAAGACATCTTCCAAACTAACAGCAAATACTTAACACAAGTACGAGGGGCGCTGAGTTTCACGAAGCAAACACGTTTGCAGAAAAATAGAACTGAGGCAACTACCGCTGTTAGGGAGAATTCTCCAGAATGGCTAATTTCCCTTACCTACTGAGTCCCTCAGCAGCTTTGCTGGATTTCTAGGATTTATTCTTTTCACCTGGTAAGAGTGTGACCCTTTTTTCCCACTCTTACATGTGTTCTGCTGTGTATGTTTAACATTTTTGTGTTCATAGACTGTGGAGCCCCACCTACTCCAGAAGCATCATCTTTTTTACTGTGTGTTACACAGCACCTTCAGTGCAGGGACACAGGGTTGTCTTTTAGACTTCCCAACTCAGACTCCATTTTCTGGGACTGACTACTGTCCCCCAGAACATGTAAAGTTGCCATTGACTTTATTAGTCTCTTTTAAATCCACAGACACAGTGCAAACCATCTTACATGGAGTACTGGAAAGGGTTTATCCTTATCCCTTTTTGTCTGTTTCTCTTGGAGCATTGTTTCGCTCCCTTTACATTAAGACTTGGCTGGTGGCAGTGGTAACTACCCTATTCTTCCTACCGCGGTTATCTTAAATAACCCTGGTATTGTTTTAGACTATCTTGGTAGCCTCAAACTTAAACCCGCTTGACCATATTGTTTTTAATATTGTTCCGGCTGGGTTTAGTCGCCATTTCTTTTTGGAAAAGTCTTTCTCGTGTTCGTCTCTACGCGCCAAACCAGGTTTGGTTCCTTTGTTCACCATCTTTTTGCGGGATTCTACGCAGAAGCCCTCTTTAGGTGCTTGAAAGTCTGGGTAGGCAGGATCTGAGGGAGGGGTTTTCGGAACCTTCCATGGGTTCCCTTGGTAACCCAAGTCGCACTCCTGTTTGATTGGCTAGGTGACTGTCCCAGTGGGACAGCCACTCTGCTGTGTGATTGAAAGCCAGGCTGTGTGCATGGGGGATAACTGCATAAAAAGCAGGTATCTGGGTCTGGAAAGGCAGAGTCGCCACTGGAATGAGAGAACTGAAGAGGAGATGACAGAAGAGTACCCCTACAACGACTGAACCACCCGGTGAAGCCCTGCTCCAGGTCCGAATGTTCAGACTCCAATGACAGAGAGGATCCTCCAGGAATCTTCTTCCCTTGAACTGGTGGGACCAACCAGTTCACCCAAACTCCAAGCCAGGCCTCCCTCCTCTGGTCGAATTTGCTGTACAGAGCTACAGTGAACCGGATAGCCAGGAAGGTCGGAACCTGCTAGGGTTTTAAGGAGCGCACCTTTTATTTGTCACTTTGCTCTGCTGCTGGTTTCTTCTCCTGGCAGTGCAGGACCCTCCAGTCTTCCTACTTCGTGTCAGTTCGACTTCAGGAACCGTGAGCCTGCAGGATCTGCCAGCAACGTCCGCCTCTGCTACAGCTTCTTCTCCATTTAAGGTACTGTTCAACATCCGGTTGTTTGTTTCGTCCAGCCGCGGTGAAGGTGTGCGAAACCTTTCGCAATCCGAGGGCTTGTCCTTCTCCATTCTTTACATTAACTTTTCTGCTGACCAACTTCGTTCTGAACTCTTGGCAAAGACTTAACCGCGAACTACCCAGAACTGTGTGATTTTGAGCAAAAGACTTTTGTCCTATTGACTTTGGCCCTAAGCCTTTTTAATCCGATTTCCTCACTGTAGTTTCCTTTTCTAGATTGCCCTGCATATTTACTTGTTGGTGTTACTCAATTTCTGCCTAACTTTGTCTTTCCCTCCCTTTTTAATTATTGGATTGCCATTTTGCTCTTACTTCCTTTGTTGAGCTTATCTTGTCCAAAACCTACTGGGAGTGGTGTGGTGTATTAAGAGTGTGATTTTATTTTTAGGATTTTTTAATTTTTTTTGTATGTTAATCAAATTTGATTTTTACAAAGGAAGTTACAAATCAGATTGTTCGAATTCCAAAGTCTTTCTGTATCTGTCATAAAATGAAATGAAACAAAAGTCTTACAAAAGGTGAGGAGAGTTCAGACAAAGTTTTGAGAGAGTCAGAACGAGTTCCTGCAAAGTTCCTGCAAAATTCAGGCACTCAAATGTGTTGTCTGTGCACCTTCGACATCTGTCGACTGGTTTATTCGGAGGAGAGACTTTTCTATGTGCTGCAAGAGTTTGTAGGTGGCTATCAACCACGACGTTTTGATGCCCATCATCATTCGAGACCTACATAGGTCTTCGTCGCTCAATACAAAGTCTGAAAATAGATGTTTCATGTAGTGAGCTCTCATAATTGAGGTTCCTGGGCAGGACAGAAGGAGGTGACGAATCGACTCCACCCGCTCTGGTGAGTCGCAGAATCTACATCCTACGCAGGTCGCTTTTCCTCGGATGGTCAGAATTTCATTAGTATGTAATAAGTTAAGCCTTGCTCTCAATAAAAGGTTCCTTGCCTGTTTTTATGGGAACTGTTTTAGAAACGGTTGAGTCTCGTTCAGTTTTTTGGGGTTTTGTGGTAGGTGGCACGTTAATTTGTTTGCCGCCGCTTGCTCTCCTGTCATAATCCAGTCAAGCTGTTTGATCTTCCTCAGAACTTTCACCGGGTTAGTTTTCAAGGTTTGTGAGTGTGATTTTTAGACTGCTTTACTTTAGTGAAATGTTTTATAACTGATGTGTCAATAAATATATATTCTTTTGCTCAGAAACCTTGAGTCAGTGTTTGTCTGAATCATAGTAATGGCTGTCCTTGGTGTAACTATTGATACTGCTCACTTGCTCTTGAGATAAGTCTGGCTGCTCCGCTACTGCTACCACTTTAACTGTGTAGTAAAGGCTTGTACCAAAGGGGAATTTGTGCTGCCACTTGTAGTCCTAATTGTGTGTAGTGTCCCCAAAGGGTACTGCATATAATTCTGCCTAACAGGCGCTGTGCGTGCACTTATAACATCGATGACATCACCCTCGACTGAGGCCTTCGAGGGACATTGACTCAACGTCATCGACGCAGGGTGACCTCGGCCGAAAATGTTCTGAAGCAGCCGAAGCTGGACACTACATGCCAAAGATGAGGAATACGTTGGAGGACACAATCCATTCAAAAGAACGCTACATAGCAGTGAACAGCATTGTTTACACAATGAGAGCGTGATGTAACCAGCTGAAGGCCACTGGCATGCAGCCTGGACTATTGGAAAAAAAACATATTGTACTGTATATTAATATTGCAACATGCAAAAGCAAATCTCACGGCTTGGATTTTACTAAATATGAAACTGTTTTCATCGTATTGTGCATTTAACAAGAAGACCTGGTATGAAGCTTAGACTCAAACTGATTTCCTCGCACTGTGCATTTAGCAAGAAGGCCTGGTATGCAGCTTAGAACACATGCCGTTTTGAGCATGGCTAATATGGGCAGACAAGGGGAATATATGTCAATGTACCAGCATATAGCAGGCGTACCCCATAAGGACACATTATACATGCGAGCATGTCAGTGAAGGATTCATTTCAGTGTGAGCACCGTTTGCCATGTAAGCATGGCAAGCGGTGCTAACAATGAAAAGTAAACGCTGCCTGGCATGCAAGCATGCCTGGCAGTGTTTACTTCATTCACACTGTTGAGTGTAAATGTGAAGGGCAAAAGGCGGTATACATTCTTGTATGCAGCCCTTTGCCCTTTATTTTTTCACCCCGCAGTGCAAATGACCAAAATCTGGCAACGGTGAGCACCTGCATTAAAGTGTTAACATAACAGCTCCCCGCCGTCAAATTACTCATTTATAGAAAATGAGGGCTCTGTGTAATCACTCCATATTTTGTATTGCGCAAACGAAAATGAGAATTTTTACCACATTCTGCCGCAAATATACACATGGGCAGACCCACTGGAGCCTTCGCATCCCTCCAGCCATATTTATTATTAACTTTATCGCCCTCCACCCCCCATATATATGGCCACCGCGGTCTCGACCAATGATTATTTCTACAGCAAGTGAGCCATTCACAGGACCCTCTGATAGACCTGTTTTCTCATCCCTCCAGCCCACAATTTACGTGGACGATCACTGAGAGGCATGTTTTTTTTTTTTAAATCAAATCCTTTGTACTCGATTCATTGGGTGTTTGGTGCTTGCTATGGTACTCTGTGAATCATTACTCATTAGCAAAGAGTTGCTTCCCTCCAGGTTTTTGAATGTGGTGCCTTAGGCTCTTATGTCTTTGCAATAGGATCGAGTTAGGATGGAGTTATTTCATTATCTGCTGCCGGCTGTGCTTGTGATTTTCATCACTCATTCACAAATCCATTGGAAGACTTGCCTCCGGAGCAGAAGGAACTAAACATAGCTCTCTCTCATAACTGGAAATAAAATGCTCTGTGCTTTGCATGTAGTCTTCCCTTAGCATGCCACTGGGGTGAAGTGGGGCCCAAGAGACAGCCGGTGTGTCCTCTCAACCCTCAGAAATACCTGCCTGCATGACGCCTCTACCTCGCGGGGGATCTCTGATCTCTGGGATTGCATTTCTGGAGCAAGGGTACTGTATGCAAATAACCAGAAAGAGGGGCACAGACGATACAGTTACTGGACGTGATGACAAAGTAGTAGCAAGTGGTTCCCACTCAGGTGAGCCCTTTGAATTTCCTGAGTAGGGGTGGCTGGGAGGGGGGGTGCCGGTGAGCATATTTTCAGGACGTTCCATTCAGAGTACAAGGATAGTTAGTGCAGACTGCCTTCGCAGGACGTGCCCTGGCCCCAGAGCACAGATAACACAAATGACTGCATTCAGAGATATTTTCAGACAATTTTTTAATACCAGGCAGTATTGGCTTCCAGGCACTCCCAATAATATGGCAATGGTCAGAGGTAGAGGACGATTTATTTTTTTCTCCAAATGGGGTGTTTGGTGAGGTGGACGTGCCTACAATGGAGGTAGGATGTAAGAGCTGGCTGTTTGGGCACTTCCTCAATAATTGTTGACACCATGAAGGGTCGGGTTGTCAAGAAAGTAAAATAAGCATTGGCAATGCCAACTGTTCTGGCTTTTTTTGTAGGCATGGAAAAGGTGCTTGCCAGGCACTACCGTAGTGGCATTAAGGGGCCATTGATGGTAGTAGCTGCAAAATGGTGCGAGTAACTGGGCATCCAAGTAGTGCCTTGAAACTGCCCAATACTTATGCACAAGCAAAAACCGTTGGCTTTGCAAATGTTTTTTTTAATAGGCCTTCAGTGAAGGACACAAATAGTGCTTATAAATAAAGTGGCTGAAGGCAGACCTGGTTAAGACATTTTTATTACACCAGCAGTGGATTTCCAACTCGAATTAAATACATAATGATCAGAAGAGTGCTTCATTAAATCTAGCTGAAAGAGTTCCCAGGAGGATTTGTTTTGGATAGGGAGGGGAAGAAATTGGGTGGTAAAGGCCATAGGGATTAGCATGGCCATGGACAGTCAATGGGTGGGTAAATAACCAAACAACACCTACAAGATGTCTGTCACTGCTAATATGCCATTTCTCCATAGCTATCCTCTAATACAATAGTTTCGACTAATAGGTGGCACTAAAGCACCACCTAATAGCCCAACCAAAAAAAAGGGGGGTCTGCAACCTTTGCCTTTTTTAGTGTAATGGACTACGAATGACATGATCCCTCACCATTGGCTATGCTGGCTAAGGCTAATGGGATTTGTACAAAACCAGATGGAAACACAAATGTTGCAGGCCACAGAACTACATCAACGGAGAACGCTTGCCTACTGTGACCTCCATTGATGCCACCATGATTCCTTGTGTGGGAGCGAGGGAGGAGAATGTTCTGGTGGATGCTCTACCTGCATACGTCTACAGTCTCATTTTACAGTCCTTGGGGGATGGGCTAGAGAGACAGCCTGTGTAAGTGTGTATGGAATGCATGTCTGGTCAAAGGAAACTGTTGTCTGGAAAGGGGGAAACTTAATTTCTGCTGTTACTCGGACAACACCTCCTGTGAACTCAGTCACCATCCAAAGCCTTGCTATTTCATTTCCATGTTCTGGGGTCTTCTGAAGAGAGAGCAGGGGAGTGGTGGGTCTCCCTGAGATTTTCTTCACATTCCAGAGACTGGAGCCCAACAAATGGCAGCTATGGGCCGTTGGTTTTGTCATGCTGATGTCTGAGTCTTGGCTGATCACAACTTCCTGGTTTGCACGTGTTGGGGGAATCTGGTTTTGCATGATGCATGGTCCAGGTTCTGGTGGGTTTTGTGTTATGACATTTCAAGTTTAGGAGCAGTCTGGACTCGTGATGATCCACTAGTTTCCACTTAGAATTTTGGAGAGGCCGGAGCAGATAAGGCTGCACCAGTCCAGGTGCCTTGTGATGAAGTGTCTGCAAGTTGCTTCCAGGTTTAGCCTGCAGGAGTGGTAGGAGTGGTCTATTTCAAGACATAGGTTATTTTTATGTTACTGGTCGCACCCATTCATAGTGTGTGATGTTAGCCGGTCTCTCACTTTCATTTACTAGGGTCAGCAAGATTTAGGTGTTGTCCCGATTCATCTGTAATTGACAATGTTGTGGCTGAATCCCTTTGACCAACCATGTATATAGAGGTGAAAAACCAAGGCTAGCCAGAACGAACCATATCACAACACCATTAGCTGGGAAGATTTAGGTGACCCGTCACTGATTTCTTTGCTGCATGTAATGTGTCAACAGCAGGAACAGTAGCATATCTGTGCAGCATGAACTTGTATTTAAAATATAAAGAAAACGCCTCACTAACCCGAATCTATGAAGTTCCCCGCCTACCAAAACTTGGGTGCTCATCATTAGTCGTGAAGTCCAAAACTAAGTGTGTCCTCAGGCCAGGGTAAGTCTCTCGCTTACCCTACCACTATGACAAAACAACAATAATCCAGGAGAATTACTCCATTCTCCTAGTGTAGCTTTATCAGCTTTGATGGGGTTCATTACATGATCTTCACATAACTCTTGGATCTCTTTTGCATCAGTACTGTCAGGATCCTCATGACCAGGGTTCCTTGTCTTTCTATTTGACTCAATTGAACCTCCTCTGGTATGTTACAAAGTCCCTCTTTCTTTGTTGGGTTCCCTCTCCGGTTCCCTTGTCTTCTTACTGGCTGACGTGTGATAACCAATTGCTGAGCTTCACTCTCTTTATTACTTATTCTTTCCACTCTCTCACTGGGACCAATAGACAAGTCTCAATAATGATTCACAGTCTTTCGACTTTTCACCCTCTCACTGGGACGAATAAGATGTGTATAGTAATGATTCACATGCTTTCCATGCACTCACTGGGATGAGTATGGTGTCCCCGGTAGCGATTCACAATTCCCTGACTTCCTGCTCTCTCACTGGGACGAGTGAGATTACCCCAGTAACGATTCAGTTTCTTGATTTACTCTCCCACTGGGACAAGTATGATGTGCTAGCAAGTTGATAATGATCTAACGACCACCCCAAACCATTTCTTGATGAAACCACAGACCTCATTACATCATCATCATCAAGACAACTAACATCTTCCTCTAAGACTTCAACCTGCAAGGAAGCTAAGTCAACAAGTAAACCAAAGACACTCTAATTGAAAGATTCGACACCATGGGAATCAAGGATTTGTCAAAGAAACAGCTGTAAGTGATTTCAATCCAACACATACCCAAGTCGCGCCCAGCATGTAGTGCGCAATTGAAACCCTTATTTATTTTTATCTATAAGTTCAATATTCTGAATGATATACCACTCATATCACACCCTGCTTCTGAGAGCTCACCCCTGCCCCCCGGTCACACTGAACCAGGAATCAGGCTGGTTTGCAAAGGTAAATATTTATGTATTTAGAAATTTAATCACAATAAATTTGAGGAGGTAAACATCAATCACCAATGGGGTGACAGAACCATGGAATAGTATCTTTAATACACTAGGAATCAAGTACCGAGCACAAAAACAAATGCAGCACAGAAAATAAAACTTTTGGATTGGTTGAGGACAGATGGCACTATGGTTAGAGGTTCCCCCTGCAACACTCCTCAACCCCCCAATAGGCAATGAAATAGATGCGAGGAAAGAACAAGGTATTCAGGTATAGCACAAAACAAACAGAATATCACTCCCACCTCCTCCCTTCAAACACAAGGGAAAAACGGAATTGACTTTTCAGCTGTCAGAATGGCTTTGAATTTGTCTTTGGAATTGACGGAGCAAAAACACCAAATGTGGTCAAAAATACTTAAATTATTATAAATTCCTATGGGAGCTGCTTTGAACAGTTGCACCCAATCACAAACAATTATTTAGTCAAAAGAAAACATTTGAAACCTCGAAGTCGAAGTGAGAAATAATTTAAAGCTAATTCACACATGTAAAACCTTTCAGAATTTCACTGTTTTGCACTGTGGTTTGGGTTCTATGGGTAGCTGAGGATGTTAAGTACAAGTAGTAGGAGTTGAAATTTCGCTTCTATCATAAACACTGAGGGAGTTATAGTGGTTTTAGTAAGAGGCGTTTTTGCAAATAGGTGGTAGGTTGGAAAACAGAAATGCACTTTGAAAATGACAGATGGTTTTGATTACACTAGATTATGGCTATGAAAAAGAGAATGTCACACATGAATCTCCACAGTTACATGACCAGCGTAACCCTTTCCGTGTGATACTCTAGTTTCCGTTCTGGGATTTACTTTTCTTAATCAAATCAATAAGAAGTTAGGGTTTAATAACACAGATGAGAAAAGAGTCAGCTCAGAGATACTATAGCAATACTATGGTTCTGAATTAAAGATAGGATGGGTTTGAGATTGGGATCCTACAATGCAGATATATTATGGGTCACTGTTCTTCCTATTAATACTCACAGATAAGTTATTAAATTGGACCGCCATTTCTGGTCATGGATTGGATCTGGTGTAGGAAGGACAGCACCTCAGGCGTGGGACTGGATCAGCTAGGCTGGTCACCGGATTTGCACAAAATCTGCCCTTCTTGTTTGTGAATATTTAAATCAGCTGGATAGCGAGTTCCTCAGACAAGCCTTGTGGTAGCAAGCCAGTGGATAGCGAATTCCTCAGACAAGCCTTGTGGTAGCAAGCCAGAGATTTTCAGGATACTAGTTCAAAAGGCCTTCTCACACCACAGCACTTCACTGATTTGCAAGAATAAGTTTGAGGATTTTAGGCCTTGCTGAAATCAATAGCGCTCTACTGCTTTGCAAGAGTCTTGGCATCTGGATCTGGAAGGATGTTAAAGCTGGATGTAGAATGCTAGATCAGAGTGCTTCACTGGAATCAGGAAATTGAGTGAATCAGTGAGTCCCTTTGTGTTGTCAGCTGTCTCTATTTATCCCTTCAAATGACATCACAAAATGGGTGTATGGGCCGGCTTAGCTAAGCTTGCCCCTTTGAGCTGGGATTGGGTCAAAACCTCATCTCTGCCTTGCAACTGAGTGATTGGATCAAGGCCGGATGATGTCACATTTTATGGTTTGCTTTACATATCTCTTTAAACCTCCCTTTATCTACTGGTCTCAAAATCGGATTTCATCCTAAATACATATTTCTACATTGGTCACCTTTACACACATCACACACAAAGATTCCATATTTCATGTAGCATCTCCTCCTCAAAATCCATCCCGCAGCTGTGGGATCTTGTTTCCCCTTTCTACAGAATTTTGTCCTTTTCACCATGAACACAATTTTCAAACGTTCTGCAACTTTCCACAAATGTGTATGTTTACAATAGGGATATGTGTGTAAAGTTTCACAATTTTAGCATTGACACAGTTCACATAAAACCACATATATTGCCATTCCTGTCCAGAACATGTTACACAGTTCTACCGCCTCTTGAAACGTGCAGCCAAAAATTAAACTAACAGATATGTCCTTGGTATATTTTTCATCACTTGAATCATAATTTATGAGTCTTTACAGATTGTTCATTGTTCATGCTTAACAGCAAATGGTCCGCCCATTTGTGTCTCCTTGCAGTACCGGAACAGCCCCCTCCTTTGGGAGTCCCTTCCAGGAGCAGTTTACGACCCCTTTCACGCCTCAGTTTCCTGGGCTGAAGCTCTAGCATTGTTCCTTCTCTTTCTGTAGACACACGTCTGGGCTAACACGCAATTAGCATCTCCCAGTGAGTTTCAGCTGAGAGGAAGGCCCTCCTCTTGGGTGGAAATACCTGTTCTTCAACTTCTGGCAGCTGTGCCAGGCTAATTTATTCTTAATTAAAATCCAGCAAAAAGCAAACTTGTTGCATCAATCACACAAATACATTACTTTCTTAGCTTTCAATCTGTGGGATCAAAAACACAATTAAGATCTATATTCCTTTCAGCAACAATCCTGTTAGGTTTACTAATACGGCAGACTTTTAGTTTAATACTTTGAAGTTTCATCAAGAGCCCTTCTGACAGCTGTCATTCACAGGTAGCCCAGGGTACTGCACACAGATTTTGCCATGGGGCTGTCGGTTTACAGACAATCCAGTTTTCTGAAGAAATGTTTTGCCCTTCACATTTAGGACTTTGTATGTTCGCAATGCTTCATGAGATTAAATGAATTTTAGCACCATGCAAGATTTTGAATGTAGAGAAGGGTTGTGTATAGGCATTTTGGAGCTTTTAAAAACAAAGCAAATGTCATTTATAGGCACCTTTTGGCTTTTCAATTGCAAAGTGCTGCTTCTCTCTCTGCACTCTGTTTGCTGGTCATGGAGCCCACTGGCACCCTTTCTGCAGTGTGTGCTCTACCCAACCACACATGCACCATTGGTGACAGGTTGTGCATCCATCTTTTTGTTTGTTCAAACACACAGTTTTGTAGGTTTTTGGTGCACCAAGAGTTTTGCCGGCATTGTTGCTGTTTCTTGCACCATAACGATCAAAGTGATGGCGCATAGCACAGCAAAGTGGGTCAATATATCCCACACAACCGACAATATAGGTAACACACAATCTGCTACTTGCCATTTCTAGAGCATCAAATGCCTTTCAAAGGTATGAAGCACTTCAGCAATGCCATAAACAACTACCTCACAGACAGGATTGACCTGGTACAGTAATATATTGACAACCACGAACACACCACAGAATCCCCAGCCCTACCAACAGCAACAAATCATGATGGGCCAAATTCAGATCAATTACTCCAGAAGGCCTAGCCAACACTCTTTAGACCAACTATAATGATGTCATCCTCCCATAAGATCATCTCAGGAGACGCACACACACTACTACTGAACACAATCAAGATCCCTTATGCAAGGCACCTTCTCAGATGTAATGAAAATAGGACAGATCCCACCCCTACTGAAGAAATCCACTCTAGACCCAGATGTCTTGGCCAACCCTCCTCCCATCACACAACTTTCCTTTCTCTGTGAAGTGATCTAGAATAATGTCACCATGAACTTGCATTAAATATAACTCATCACAATCTCCAAAGAACTACCAATCCAGATTCCGTCTATGATTCACAGCAACATCTATCCATGCTGTCGTCAACACTTCCACCTCCTGGAAAAAGAGAACGCCTGCCTTCTCATTATACTCAACATTACAGCCTCCTTCGATATCATGGACTATAAAGACCTACTCAACATTCCTGCCACATACATGGTCTTTGAAGCAACACTCCTGCAGTGATTATGTTCCTACCTCTTCAACAGGGACCAACACCTCTAGACTGGCCCCAAAATAACTCAGTCCCACCCAAAATATTGCACTGTTCAAAAGCTTGATCCTGTCCCCTGCCATCGTCAACCACTACATGGACTCTGTGGGGGATGTGAAGAAGTGGTACCTAAAGAGATAAAGGCATATTGTCATTTTAATGTCCCTCATGTTAGTTTACGAGTTGTGGACTTTAATGCCATAAGCTCTGATCAGACTTTACCAAAAGAAAGAACCTTTTTGTAATCCCAAACTAAACATCTTCCTCAAAGCCAAGGGTACACTATAAAGGAAAATCGAAATGTTGCCTTAAATAAACTAGCTTCCTCTGTAAAAGCTACTCTCAATAGCCCCCCTCTAAATACATTTGAGTGAATTAAACCTACCCTTAAAAACAATTCAAATATGCTAAAATCTAACTTTGTGGAAGGAAACTACATGTCTCTGAATCCTAGAGGGACTGAGACGAGGAAGAGGGCTGAAGAGGCATGCAGATGTAGTAGTCAGTTAATTTAGCCTAGTAGCCATTGCAGCAGCCAGGAAGTTGAGGCTAATAGCCCACACCTGAAAGTTATCACTGAACCTGGTAGGCATGAAAAGGCCCCCTCAGGAAGAGAAAGGAGGAAGGAATGGACGTGTTACGCATTCTCGCTATCAACTCCCTCGCCACCCACACCACTTACCTGCTGGTTCCTAGCACCTGCATTCCCATTGGTGTGGGCGATCGCATCGGCATTGGCGAACCCTAGGATGCTTGCAGGTGCTGAGGAGCACTGGCGGCGGATCCGGCTGGGGTCCACAGTGTGTAGGATGGTCCCGGAGTCAGGGCTGCACCGTGCCTCCACTACGGCACATCCTTCTTTGCTCTACTTACAAGATTGCAATCTGGGCAATAGCTTCCAGTTTCCAAGGAAACCGCTGACACAGGAGGAGCGAGGTATTCAGGATAAAAGGCTGGTGTATTCCCTCCTCAGTGTGTCTTAATGCTGTCATGTAGGTTTGGTTCCTTTGCCTCTCCATGGTCCATTGGTCCTGCTGGGCCTCCCTGCAGTTTCCTTGTTCCACCTCCTGCATCTGCCTCTAGTCTGCCTTTGCCAGTTCTGCCCTTGCTTGTCCTTCCTCTTTTACTATTTCTCAGTCCTGGTATCAGTGCCTTAAGTGGCACTACAAATCGAGCCGGGGCTCATCGAGGGGGCGTGGCCTAACAGCGGGGGTCCTGCTGGCCCGTGAGGCCACGCCCCCTTGACAAGCCTTGGCTCAATGGGCTACTGGCACCCCTGCCAGGCAGCCTTTTGTAGAGATCAGCACCCTCTCCCCATGGGGAGAGGGTGCTGATCTCTGCATTTGTTTTCTACAGGCTTGCCTGGCAGGGGACAGCGCCTCGCCTATTCAGCCTTAATGGTGGCGCTGCCCTTCGCCAGCTGGGGAGGGGCAGCGTCACCATTAAGGTTGAAAGGGTGAGGCCGCTGGAAGCAGAGGCCTTTTTCCTAAATACTGAAACTCCCGCGAATCCGCGGTAGCTTCAGTATTTCGAAAGCAAGGGCTCTGCTTCCAGCGGCCTCACGTTTTCTCTATAATAGTGGCGCCGACCCACAGGCATCCTTTGATTAAAGGGATGCCTCGCAGGTGCGTCGCCACCATTATGGCTGAAAGGCATTTTTTTCTGAAGCCTGAAGCTCTCGCACACGAGCGAGAGCTTCAGGCTGTAGAAAAAAAGCCTTTTCGTGTAGTGGCTGGGGCTGCAAGGGGAGATTAGTGGGCCCCGGCAGGGCCCCGCCTCAAAACGAAATTTCGGAGCCTGCCGGGGCCCAGCCCCCGCAGGCCCCGGCCCACTTAAAGCCCTGCCTGGTATACATTTTCATTCTTTCCTCTCTTTTCCCCTACGATCTGCCAGAGGGTTGCTCCTCTGACAGATGGTATTACCAACTGCACTCCCCGACCCAGTGGAGCCCCGTTTTTTGGGTACCATTCAGTCCTTTTTTGACCTTGTCCAGTGTGCTACTACAACGGATCCTACAATACCTAGTCTCCTGACCCAAAAGGGTATACAGACAAAGGACGTTCTGGTTTTCTATCAGAACACATTGTACATGCCTACCCACGAACTCCCGGAAACAGGTCCTTTTTGGGTGTCACGATGCACCACAGGCTGGGGTCGGAAGACTACCCTGGAACTGGTTTAACAAATCTTCTGATGGCCTGGAATGAACAGACAGGTAGCCACCTATGTGGAATCCTGTCCGGTATGCGCCCAATCAAAAACATCATGCCAGAGAGCGATCGGCCTGTTGCAACCCATCGAAAAATCACCCAGGCCCTGGCATACCTCCGGTATCAAATGACAACACTTGCATAATGGTGATAGTCCACGGTTTCTCTAGGATAGCTCAATGTGTACCCCTGAAAGGCTTGCCTTCCGCTGTTCAGATGGCCAAGGTATTTCTCCATAAGATCTACCACCTTCTTGGTCTGCCTACCAAGATCATATCAGACCGTGGTTCTCAGTTTATTGCCCGTTTTTGGTCTCAGCCCTGCAAACATTTGAAAATTCAAAGAGGACTCCGTTCTAGTTATGACCCCTAAACTAACAGCCAGACCGAAAGAACCAATTAAACCCTCGAGCAGTACCTCTGTTGCTATGCCACTGCTACACAGGACAACTGGTCCTCCTGTTTGGCCCTGGCTGAATTCCTCTACAACAACCCTTGGCATTCCTCCATCCAGAACTCGCTGGTTCTGGTCACCTATGGTCAGCAACTTCATCTGTCCCCCATGGAAAACATCACGGACAGTCCGATTCCTTTGGCGGATGCCCTGGTGAAACAAGTCCAACATATCCATCTTCTTACTGATTCAATTTTACAGACCATCAGGGCCCGTGCTAAGCAGCAAGCGGATAAGCATTGTTGCCTGGAAACACCATACCAGAGAGGGGACCAGGTATGGTTGTCTTCCACGAATCTACAGCTGCGCAACCTACCTGTCAAGCTGGCTCCCAAGTTCTTGGGCCCTTTCATGGTTTTGAAGAAGATCTCGTTGGTAGCCTACAAACTCTGACTGACTGCCACTTGGCGCATACACCCAGTGTTTAAAGTCTCTCTTTTGAAGTCTTGTGTTCCTGATTCCTATGGACGTCTGCCAACTCGGCCTGCCCCAGTGGATGTCGATGGCTCACCAGAGTTGTGCTTCGGTCCATTTGTGATTCACGAGTGTGCAGGAGGCGTCTATACTATCTGATTGACTGGGATGTTTTACGGCCCTGGAGATCGTACCTGGGAACCGTCCTCTCAAGTCCACGCTCCATGCTTGGTCCGGTTGTTTCACCTCTGACATCCCTGGAAGCCTGCTGATGCGTTTCCCCCCGGGGGGCAGAGTGTTACGCATTCTCGCTATCAACTCCTACGTCACCTGCACCCCTTACCTTCGGGTTCATGGTTGCCATTTTCATTTTTTCCTCTCTTTTCCTCTAAGACCTGCCAGAGAGTGGCTCCTCTGAAGGATGGTGTTGCCAACTGTACTCCTCGACCCAGTGGAACCCCTGTGGTCCTGATGCCTTCACACCAAGTGAAACCGGGGAGTAGCTTAGCCAGTGGTGTGGGGGAACTGGCGCCCGACCTTGTCCAAGTCTACGTGTGCCTGGACTGCAAGGGGGCTAGGTCTCCTGCGGGCACTGACCTCGATTCATCCTGGAAACCCCACTAGCCGGTGCTTCCAAGAAGAAAGGGAAAGGAACCTCACAACCAGGAACCAGTAAGCAGCATTCCAGTGGCAAAGCCCTTGACAGGAAGGAGCTGGAACATTGGCTGGAGTGTAGGCTGTGGTAGTGGAAGCAGAAGGAAGACACAAGGCCACAAACCAAACAGAAGTGGGAGAGCAAGAGGGACACCGGAATGAGGAGACAGCAGATTTCACCTGCATGTTCTGAGAGAGTTCTGTCCTCCCAAATTCTGAAGTGGAGAGGCTGCGTAGCGGGAGATGGTTTCCCCAGGTGAGCCTGATTGCCGTGGTTACCGAGCTGCTGGCGTGTCGAATACCGAGGCAAGAAGCACTCGTCAAGTAGAGGGTCTTGGAAGCAAAGGAAACTCCCAAGACTTGTGGCAGATCAGAGACACCTATTCAGAAGGGTGTGTGTCCCAAGTGAGCCAGAAGCAGTAAAGGTTTTAGTTGAAGTTGGGGAAGGAATGCGTTCCTCAGAGCAAACGCTTCCGAAGCCGGTGAGAGAAGCACAGCATTCTAAAGTATTGCATAAGCCTTGCCGGTAACAGTAACCACCTCCTTTCCACTTGCGCAAGACTTTCAGCGAGTAGACGTGTACCACTGTATTCAAAATTCCTTGAACAATGGAATTGTAACACATGCGTATAAAGCAAAAGTCTTCTTACTCGCATAGGAAGCTAATGCTGTTAAACCCATTGTTCTAATAACTGAAGACTATAATTGTTCAAAGACTGTTCACATGTCCTTAATTAAGAGAAGGGAACGCTGCGAAGATCATCACAGAACACCTAACGCTGACATTATTAAAGTTACATCTTCTGTGGGAAAACTACATTAATGAATGGTTGTGTGTGCCTTATTGTGATTCCCCAAGGAGGCCTATCCTTTGCTTCTATGCAAGCAGAATTTCACAACCACATTTAACGCTTGAATAATACATCAAAGAGTGGTCGCATTTGCCTGATTCGCCTGAAAGAGAACTCTTTACTTTGTATATAAGTGGTATACCTTTCATTCAAGAGAGTATAAAAGACTGAAGAAGAGAACAAGCATTGCCTAAAGCCACAAGGTACCCCATATTAACCGTGAAGAGGAACCTTTCTGAGTTTAAAACAATCCATCAATACTGTGAAGTTATTAACAGTTTATTGGCATAAACCAACAAGCATAAGACGGTTACACGAGGCTAAGAGAGTGGCACCAAGGCTTCTGTGTAGATATTGATAACTAGAATGGAAGCAGCCTATAGATAGAGACTTGAAGATTTTACAGTACACAGAAGGATGGGAAAGAGGAAACAGACACCAGAAGGAGGGGACAAACAATTAACAACTCTGAGTAGGGAGGTCACTAAACAAAAATCATTGTACTATCAGCAACAAAATCAGTGATGATTTCTAGGAGTTCAAGCAAGAGTCGCAAGACTCATAAGCAGTCGATTCATCTCTATTGGCCGAATACTACATCATCTTTCATGTTGCAAGATTTCTAATTTCTGAGACCCAGTCCTCTATTCTTAAGCTTCATGTCTTTCTCCAGTTTCACCACACAAACCGTGGCATACGTGGCATATTTTCTGGGCGTTTTGAAATAGGAATATTGGGCTCCTAAATCAGCTTTCAATTCGCAAATCAGCTAAAAGCCTATTGGACTAATACTTAAAGTGACAGCAATTAATCAGCATGTCACTCTGGTTGGTGATGGCCTCTTTGCACCTTCAACATTCACTGTACATTCTTTCCAGAGCATACGGCAACACCCTGATGAATGTATACTGTTTGTTCAATAGACCCATGGGCGTAATTATAGGAGGGTAACAGGGGGTTTTGTCCCCCCCAACTTCAGTGGCATGCCTGTTTGTCCCCCCCCATCTTTTGGAGGGAGAGGAGGGGTGCCGCAATCATCAATGATGTAATTGGACAGCACAAGCCCAGCTGGGGTGCCTTGCAAGGCTTGCGCTGTCTCATTGCATAATGCTGAGATATCTGGCAGCCGTGCTGCACCACATTCAGGGCCAGGATGCCCTGCATGGCTCAGTCCCTCACCCTGGCTGGCCTGACTCAAAGTCAGCCCGCCAGGGTGCTGAACTGGGTGTTGTAGGGACTGGCGACTGAGCTGCCACGCTAGCAGCAGCACTTCCAGGGACTGCAGCACATAGAATCACTTTCCGGCTTTGTGTTTGTGCGACACACAGACGGGAACTAGGAAGCTCATTCAGCTTGCTGGTTTCTGTCTGGCGGTGCGTGAGTGCGGAGAGGTTAGGTCGGTGTAACATGAGACATGGCCCGGGCAGCATTTGAAAGCAGAGCAGAGGTACTTTAAAAAAAGAATAATAATAATTTATAATTGTGCTTGTGTATGTTTGTTAGGGGTCTGGGCTGCAGGCTGACCCTAGTTGAGGGCACGTGGCACATTTGTACAATGTGAGCAGAGCTCACAGTGCACATTAAGGCCCCAGGTATCAAGACACACTAACAATAACAAATGGTGTATTCTCTGTGGCAAGTCACAGCTTTGCAACACCTCTTAAATTAGTCTTGCCACTTTTCAGATGCTACTAAAGCACAACCATCCTAATTTCAAAATGAATTTGGTGGAAGGTGCGCCCTCCCCAAGTAGAGTGGAAAGATTCAAGCTGAGAAAACCTGTGACCCAGAGCTGTCATACTCTGCAAATCCTGTGAAATGAATTTGAGTGCTATACGCCTTCCAAACATGGTGAACTTTTGTGAAGCAGTTTTTGCTCTAAATGGACAGAAGGATCCGTGGGATTTTGTGTTAAAAGGCACACTTTTAGGAGCCCTGTATACCTTTTCCCCCTGCCGCCAAAAATAATCTTCACCAAAGTGGTAAAAAGTACTTTGAGTTTTCCAGACACTTTTTCAGGACGGTTTGGTGCAAATTAGTAAATGGGTGTAATGGTTCAGGTTACAGGTCACCACAAACAGCTTCACTTACCAAATGAAGAAGGGGAGTATCCAGCATTGTAAGAGTGTGGGGTTGGAGAGCAACGAAATTCAGTGTGTGGAATTCCACATGGTCTCATTGGCGCCCCAAACCACCCACCCCTGACCCAATCTACCTTTTTGGTAACATTAGTGGAAGATGGCATTTTGACAAACAACAAAAAAAAACTGCAGGGTCATTCCAGATGCAGGAAACTCACCTATTAAGATCTCTGCCCAAGCCCTACGAGGCAAAATACATGCAAACTTCCTAATTGTTATATGGATTGCACCAACCGAAGTGACTTCATAGAAAAGGACATCGTCAGTCTTTGATTCTTGGAGGCACCAAGGAAGTGACTTTAGAATAAGTTGCCATAAATAAGCCAAGTGACAAATAACTTTGTGGGGCAAAATACCGAAATTGCACTATTGTTAAACGTGGAGCAACTCTATAGTTATTAGGCTTTTCCATTAAAATACCATGATACATTAACATAAGCGTTGAAGTGAATCAGAGTCACTTGCATAGCTGCAGATAAGGCACAATGTGATTACATGATTTGCTCAGGATCACACACTCGGTTAAATGGTGAAACTGGGATGTGAACAATTTAAGCGAACACGCAAATCTTTCCAGGTTTAGTTGATATAGATATTTATTAAGGTTTTGATTTACGTTTCATGTGCTTAAATAATTATTTATAGCTATGCCTTGGAAGAAAACCACATTATATAATAAACTAGCCTTTCATAGTAAACTAACCATACACTATATACATTGTCATAGAACTATGTTGAGCAATGGGAGTATTGCTTTAGTTTTATTCTCCCCATTCTGCATGCAAAGTCACAATAGCATCATGTAGATTAATGTGAGCCTAGCAAATCCCCTTTGGGTTTTAAAGCCATAGTCATTATTTCATAAAGCATGCAACATTATGCATCCTTCTCACTTCTGATCACTCCCTCCCATTCACATTTCTAAAGGGACAAAAGTCCCTGCTAATAGTACCATCCTCCCTCCCATCAGTGGCTAATGGTGCACATTGTAATGCTCTATTGATACAGAGCAAGCTGCCTGGAGTTCCTTGGGACATTGTCCTGGCAGCGGGACACCTCTACCATTCGGAACGGGTAAGGTGTACTGCAGTCAGGACAATGAGTGTGCTGAGCAAGAATTGCTCAGCACATATTGTCATGCAAGCGGGACACCTTTGCCGTTGGGTGCCCTCTTTGATGTACCTAACGGGAGAGGTGTCCCAATGACAAATGTCCCGGTCTGGCTCTTAAAAGAGCCACAGGGGGCAGCTTGCCCCCTGCCACTCCAGGCTTGTTGCTCCACTGCTTGGAGCCATTTGAACACATGAAGGCATACCTTAATTTTAAGCAGTCAGAATCTTGTAGAACAAATCTATCAGCACGTACACATATAAGGTGCTGTGCAGAACCCTGCAGAACCCAAATTTGGAGATATATTGCATTTAAAAATGTATACCAAGTAAACTTGGTCACCCACTGCACTGCATTAACCGATGGCTTCTGCCTTTGAATGAAAGGAATAATCAAGGGAATTGCTGACATTCCAGTGAATCCGTTCCTTTTGGCCATGGCTCTATAGTTCAGCTAGTTCAAGTCAACTTAGCCCAAAATTATAGGAATCAAGGGGTGATAAAGTCTCGTCTGCTCAATGGACGTTGCATCTGTTATTGTATATGTACATATAAATGTTGTGTGCACACATTGTATGTCAGTGGAGGTGCTGGGTGCATCTGTGTGTGAGTGAGTGTGTATGCAAGCACATGTGTGTTGACTTTTGTGTCTGAATGAATGATAAATAATGCATTGTTTGTATGTTCTATTGGAATTAAGTTTGTGAATGTTATGTTGTGTCTCTGGGTGCGTGGCATGACGGCTGAAGATGTGTGGGGGCCCAATTGAATTTTAAACATAGGCCACCAGTCTTATGAAAGTTATAACAGAGCGTGTGGTATAGTAGTCTAGTGTTCTCCCTCAGGGATTTAGGTTGTTTGACCGAAGTACAAAATCAAGGCTAAATTGACCGTAGTCATTTTATCTTTTCCTCGGTACAACAAAACCCATGTCCCCCCAAAACCACCAGTACACCCACAAACCCCCCCTACTTACCTTTTCTCTATCCGCCACCTCTCCTGTACCCTGCAGCGCCAGACCCATCCATCTAACGTGGGTCGGATTTGACGCTGCAGGGTCCCTTTTTCATCTTTTTTTTTTGTTGGGTCCCCTGCCACCAATGCTGAGGAAGCAGGGGACACCCCCGCAACTGCCAAAGCCAAAAATACAGAACATGGTGAGCGGGGGACACCCCCACAACCCCAGCTCTTCATGTTCATTATCTTCAGCATCGAACTAATGGTGGTGACCGAATTCAGTCAAATCTACCATTTGACCAAATGTTTTCGAACAATTTGGCCGAAATGATCCCTAAGAGCCACCAACTGTCCTCCCTCCACCGCGCCCCTGCCCCCCAACATTTTCAGCAAAGATACTCCACTGAATAGACCCAGATTTGTGCACATTCAAAATAAATTTCAATTCAAGATGAATTGAGTTCTTTCAAACCAGTGAAGGCAAATAGGCAGAGACCATTGGTGACATAATCAGAGTTCCCACATGCTTAAGCTCAGCCTGAGCGTCCATTAGGTCCAGCTTTCTTTTGGATTTGGGTCATTATTTAGATAATGCTAGAATGAGACCAATTATCTGATTAAGCAATCGGCCCGCAGGCGGAAGAAAAACGGGCTAACGTTACTTCACAACCCTGAAAAAAGCTTACAGCACCCGTCGAGGTGCTCGATGTTCATGTGCTGGCCTCTAAATTTCCAACCAAAGCGGAAAAAAAAGACTCCTGAGCAGAGTCAGTGGCTTACATTTTGTGGTTTGTTTGTATGGGCAGTAGGAAGGTGGCAGGACACAAGTGAGTGCAAGCCAGCAGGTATGCCACTTTGCAAGGTACGAAACATAGAAGCGAGAATGGCGGTTAGCATAGAGTGGCCTGGAGAAGGTTACAGAAGGTGAGCCGCTGCAGAGAGGCATGGAGGACAATGATGTATCCATCCTGAACAAGCGATGTGGAAATTCCGATCAACTACCGCTTAATAGGGCTCTGAATCTATGCATGCTGATTGGCCCAGAGGCACTGAACATTAAGAAAAGGGTGTTAATCTAAATTAGATGCCCTGTCCTTGGGATGGCAGAATCGGACAATGCTGGCAACACATAACTTTCCCTATCTGAATGATTCAGGTGGTCCCGCTGCAAAGAAGATATCAAAAGACAAATAAAGTTAATGATGACATCTTTACAGACCATTTTAAGTTGTCTCTATTACAAGCAATAAGTGCCCAATAAGTTCTGCCTGCAAAGAGGGTACCCGCAAGAGTCACTTCTTGAAGACTGTGTGATTCAACAGTGATCTAGGAGGGTTTAACTATTTGGAAGATCATGGAAGGACAGGGGCTCTGAAGGATACCAATGCTTGGTGGTATTATTTTAGAGGCAGGATTCCAAAAGCTGCAATTGCAGGTCCGAATCTTAAACATATCCACGGAAATTAGGTCGGGCTTGAGTTGCCAAACTAAGCTCTTCAATATTTGCCAAATGCGGTTATAGGTAGTGGCCGGGCATCAAATGAAAAGGCTCCTAAGAAGCCAAATGATGTTGAGCAAAATAGCCTTGAAATAGCATTTATTGTGTTCCACATACTCAGATTCAGGGCCTTCTCCGAATTATGTTTTTTTATTTTATGTATTGCGCAATAATTAGTCTCTGAATGATAAGCTAACATTTGAATTAATATTTTAAGTTATGAAACAGGATGTATTTCAGGTTCCTTGAAACCAATATATGTAAATACCAAATTTCATTTGCTGTCCAACTGAAAGCACAAATTTAAACTGCAACCAGAATAGGAGCTTTGCTATCATTATTTGGATGGTTCGATCAACTGGCACATTTGCTTACTGGTAATAGTACCATTCGGTTAAGGAAATGGCAGATAAGGTTTGGCAACAAAAGGGTAGAGCTCTGGTAGTGGTCAGAAGGCTGGGAATCTCTATTGTTTGGGATATTTTCCCTGTTTTGCAACTCACTCCCACCTCGATAGCCGACATTAAGTTATCTGGCATATTTCATGATCCAGCACCACGGGATTCCCATTATACCGGATAATAGAGCCATTACTGTCTACAATCCTACTGAACCATAAAGTATGCCATGACTGCAGAATGACACATGACTACTATGCACAAAATGCCACATAATACACATTAGCACAAGTGTATATTTGGGTAAGGAGTAAATATTGCAATAATTCATAAGAAGATATTTCGACCAAATATGTGCCTTTAGCTTTTCATTGTTTCGGGGTGTAGTGAGAACATGGTGGGCTCTTCTTATGTATACATTTGAGGTTTTTGTAAGCAGTGTTGAGATACGTTTCCCCACCCTCTTCAGGGCCATCTTAAACACTTTTGGAGCCTGGGGCATGGACACCTTTGGGGCCCCCTCCACTGAATCAAAGGATTAATACATCCAAAATATCCTGTCGCCCCGCCCCCATTGTGATTACAACCCATAGCTTGATATGCTGCTTTATAGCCATGAAAATAATCATGGGTACTCCCTTTCTGTCCCACTTCCCTCTTCATTCTTGCTGTAATCTGAAAGATAAAGAAGTAGTCTTTCAAGGCCAACATTAGCAGTCTACGACAAGGGCACTTGTGTTCTAGCATAGGTTCAGGATACTGTTCATCCATAGCAGGCACGAGGAAGGTAGAGTGGCCATAGTATAAATTCAGCACACAAATCATATGAAAAATGTGCACATAATCCAGAATAGGCAGATGCCTCCAATTAGGGGGCCCAAAGAATGCAAACATGCTCAAGCATGGATACAGGAAACCAATTGAAAGCCAGGAGAAAGATACAGATACCATAGCTCAGTTAGTGAATAAAGATTAGAAACTTCCAGGAACGAGTCCATATTCAGGCATACTGAGGTTAGAAGAGGGACATGGATTTCAAGAAGTGTTGCCATTAGTGGGCAAAGTAGTTCTGGTGTGCAAAATATCAATGCTCACTATTATTATGCCGGAAGCAGCACTATAGCCAGTGAAACCATGTTTGAGGCTTTTTTTCAAAATGACACCCTGAGAACAAAATCCCTCTGAAGGGGGGCAATTTCCAAGGTTAAGGGACTGGTAATTTTCACAGGTTAGGCAATATGAGTTTAAATCAGATGACCAGGATCACACATTGGTTAAGAGGTGAGGCTGGGGTTGCACCCACTCAGTAATGTCTGCACTTTACCATTTTAATTTCCAGTTCTTACCGCAAACTAAAATAATACCATTTTACACAACTGTCCTGCAAAGTACACAATTCACATAATCCAACAGGCAATTTCAAAAAACAAAATTTTATAGAAGCATACTATGCAAAATGAGAATGATTCTAGCTTTATTGTCTCCATCATCAAGGAAGTATATAAGTACCAGCTTTTTAATTGCTTTGATCCCAATAGATTTTATCTGGGTTTCTAGTGTGTATTTTAAAGTTTTAAATACACCCAAAACACAGTTTGTGAAATTGTAATTTATAGAAGTGCAGAAAAACCTTGAATTGTACAAAGGGGGAAACCGTTTTCTTGTGTTTAATAAACAGACCTTTAAATATGCTTGCCCGAGGCCTGTGATATCTTGTCCACTATCTTCTCTCTAGTACCCCTTCCACTACAGCTGGAGGAATGCTACAGGATTTGTGCTACAGTGAATGCACAAACCATGTATGCCACTGTGTACACAGAAAGCAGAGCAGAATGTACCTGTCAGCAACAGATACACAGTAGGTTTAGAGTCTCAGCAGGATGCCTTAATGTAAGTTACTTCTTTAGATACAGCAGGGGGCCCGGGGCAAGTGCCCCTTTTGCCCTCCCATAAAGACGTCTGACAAGTTTGAATGTTCTCCATCCTTTATGGAAATTGTTGGTCATGTCAAGTTAAAGCAGGAGCCTTTAATCGTGTATTTTAGGAATGTATTTATATTCACAGGTTTGGGCAGGTTATCTGGAAACATTTGGGAAATATTTGTAAAATATGTTTCTCTTTGTCTCTTACAAATATTCTCCTTGGAAGTATTGCATTTAATACAGATGGAGATAACTTTGCTCTTGTTATATATGATCTTTTTATTGCATTAAATTGATTACTGCAAATTGGAAGCAATTTCAAAATGTTACAGTAAGAGGTTGGTGGAATAACATTTGTCATATACAAATTAGCTAAATATGAAAGCAAAGGTCACCATTTCAGTAATGACCTTACCTTTCATAACATGTCTACTCATGGCTCGTCAACGTATAGGGTGCATACATTGGGCCTCATTACAGGTTTGCCAGCCCGGGAACTACGGTACCAGTAAGCTTGCCGGTACCGTAGTTCCTGGACCGGCAAACTATGAGTTGTGCTCGCGGGTGACTTTCTGCCTGGCAGGTTGGACCTGGTGGGCAGAAAGGCCCCCCGCGAGCACAGCATGCCGCATGCACCAGCACCGTGCATCCGACCTCCCCATTCCCATACGGCCATCTGTGGCCGAATGGGAATGGGGAGCATCTTTTTTACGGCGCCCGCAAATTGGCATTTACCGGGTCCGGCAGTGCCATAATGACCCGGTAATTACCCATTCGCGGGCGCCGGAAAAGAAATGGCGGCAGCCGTGCCTCTATTACCGCTGATGTCATAATGAGGCCCATTGTGTCCCTTCAAACAAGTTCTGAATAGGATTTTTTCTGCAGACTGTTTCTTCGTGTTGCCTTAATAACTTCTATTTTTTCTCTCCGCACCGCCTTTTCCCCATGTGTTACGTTGGTTTCTTGTATTATTTACCGTCAGTGTGTTCTTTTTCTTTATCAAAGTAATAGATAATGCATTTTAATATATAAAAATGCATGTCAGGTGTGTCATATATGCTTTCTCCTATGTGTTTTGCTGCTCTTATATCATATCACATTTATGATATGGTTGATTGATAATATTGCAGATATATTGTTTGTGGTTAACACCACTGATTGTTGCCGTTTTAATCTATGTTCTTGCACATTATAGAATTCTCTGTTTCAAAAATGTAAATAAAACTTAATAAACTACAAAAAAGCAAAAGCATGATCTCCATCCTAGGACAGTCAAATCAGTGTTAAAGCACCTTCTCCATTTGTAAAATCTCTGCAGTGAGCGATATTCACTCTTCTTCGCTGGGCAGAATCCTGTACCCTTGGCTCTGCCTCTTGTAATATCTTCTCTGCACAATAAGTACCGTGGATGCCAGAAGGGCAATGACGCAGACAGAGCCAATCAGGAGCCAGTTGGGGGAAAGGTTCTGTTCCTCTTGGTGACTCGCCAGCCTCTGGGGATCTCCTAAAACATAGACCATAGCATGAAATATTTAGGCGGGTGAACATGTCGTTGAATGTTTTCAAGATATATCTCCTTGCTGTCAATGAGTTGGTCACTTTTCTCACACACCCCAAGATCCCAAAGCACAGCTCCTTTTCCTAATCTAATGGCACCCTTCCACTACAGAGACGGACCCACACAAACAGCAGCCTTATGCCGCAAACACCGCCCGCATCACGTTAGCCCTGGTGGATCAGCTCCGAGGTCATTGCATAGCGCTAACCATGCCAGAGTTATTTATTTTATTTTTTAAATGTATAAAGCGCACGAACAGCCAGAAGGCATCCAGGTGCTGTTACATGCAGCGTACATAAAGTGTTACATGTAAAAACATTCCTTACAGTTAGGTGTAGACATATGGGGGCCGATTCATGGAACAAACGTGCGCTGAAAATCCATGCGCAAGCAGGCGCAAGGTAGCGCAAGCGCGAGAAACGCAGCGCACGCGCACGTGTGCGATTCAAGGAAGACGCTGCCCGTGTTTCCCGCTGTCTGTGCGCCCAATCCAGCCATGGCGCACGCAGGCATACACGGCGTGCGATACGCGCACAGCAAAAGCGCACATAGCATGGCGCACACAACCAAAGTGGGCGGAACAGTGGGCGTAACACGCGGAATGGGGAATAAAGCGTGAAAAAGAAGGCGTAACTGGGGAAGTACTGCAGGGAACTACACGGAACACCCACACGCACGCGAACAACCCGTATTCATGGATCCGAATACGGGAAACCCGCGCACGGCAAAAGACGCACACAAGCGTCAACGCGTCCGCCACACGAAGGCAGGCGGAAGCGTCTCCGCGCACAGTATAAAAGTGCGTGCAAACAACAAACACGTAAATACAGCTACGATGAATGCCCCATTTGTCGCAGCACTGATCGTGGGACACCGCAGGAGGAGGAGAATAGCCAGGGCACACATTTTCGCACCACGGACAAGCCTTTTTGGGATGCCTGACGACCAGGTCTATGGCAGGTATAGGTTTCCACCCCACATCATCCTAGACCTGGTCAGGGAGTGGGAAGATGACCTTACATCCCCCACCCTTTGCTCCCAAGCATTGAGCCCCTTGGAGAAGCTGCTCAATGTCCTGCATTTTTTAGCCACTTGGTCATTTCAGTGGACTACTGCCATAGTAGGGGGGGTCTCACAGGCCACGCAGTCACGCTGCCTACACCAGGTACGGGCAATCGTGACAGCGCGCCCCTCAGTCCGCAGGCACATATACATGCCCAGAACACCCGCAGAAAGGCAGGCCGTTGTCCTGGATTTTTTCAGGGTGGCATTCTTCCCCAAAGTGCTCAGTGCCATAGATTGCACCCATGTGGCCCTACGTCCGCCTAGGGCCACTGAGCACATCTACCGAACCCGCAAGCACTGGCATTCCATCAATGTACAGGTGGTATGTGATGCAAAGGGAATCATCACCTCTGTCTATGCAAACTACCCTGGCTCCACCCATGACAGTTTCATATACAGAATGCCTGCCCTGAGCCGGGCCCTGGAAGCTGGGCAGCATGGCGACACATGGCTCCTAGGTGAGTACAAATGCCCTTTCACATGCATGCATGTCACACAAACACACACAAATAAACAAACCACAATAATCACAACCATTTACACCTCCCCAGGGGACTGTGCCTACCCTCTGAGCAACCACATGATGACGCCAATCCGGAACCCCACCACACCACCCCAGGTAAGATACAACGCTGCCCATATTGCAACCAGGGCCATAGTGGAGCGCACATTCGGAGTGCTCAAGTCACGTTTTCGCTCCCTTGACCGCTCTGGCGGGCAGCTACTCTATGCACCACCAGTAGTGTACAGGATCATTGTGGCAGCATGTGTCCTGCACAATGTTGCAACACGGCAGGGCGTCCCGGTGGACATGGTGGTGCCCCCACATCCCCAACCACAGGCACAGGCACTGCCCATGGGAGGGGACAGGGCACGTGTCGAGGAAGCCCGGACCGAGCTTGTGGTCACATTTTTCACCTAAACTCCCACCCCTGCGGAGTGCACACAGGCCTGGCACATACCAGGTGACAATCGATGATGACAAAGAGACAGTCAACTGTCACAACCCTACCACCCTGAGATAGTTGCCATGGAAGTGCCACATTGTCTGCATCCCTAGCTACTTAAACACAAGCTCTCCTGTGTGACCAAAAGGCACACATATGACATGACATGATATGGCCTATACACAAGTATTTCAAGGTGCGATGAGGCAGGGAGGGGGGAACAAGGGAAGACAGACAACGGTACTACTAGGCCAGGTGTCATTTAGATTGTGCAAGTGCAGGGGTAGGGGGAAGGGAAAAGTGCAAGGGGAAGGGGAGGGGGGAAGTGCAGTACAGGGGAAGTAGACCAAAAAACAAATACATAGGCCAGCTGGTGGCAACTGCAAAGGTAAGTGCAGACAAGTGCTGGGAAGGGGGGGCTGTAGGGATAGAGAGACAGTACCGCAGTGCAGGGGTTGCCAGGGAGGCAGTGCAAGTGGAGAGTGGCTGGGCCAGGGACCGAGGTCGGTGAGAGTGGCCCAGTTTCAGATCCAGTGAAGTTCCAGTGAAGAATTTTGCAAGGGACAGGCAGAGAGAAAGCAGAAGCAAAGAGGAAGGTCTTGAGGTACTTCCCGAACCGGAGATGTTTCCCCTCAAGTTCCAGTGAGGCAGGAAGGCTGTTCCAGATGGAGGGCTCTGCCGCAGAGAGAGATCTACCCCCAGCTAGTTGCTTTGAGAAGCGGATGACCCTGACATGCAAGGTGTGCATCACACACACCTGCAAAACAGGCCAGGGCCATCACTGTTATGTCGCTCAAACCCTCCCAAACCACAACATGACATGGCAAGCAATACCCATACACCAACACAGTAACAATAAGGTACACATTGCCATGTCCAAAATGTACAGTGGCATCAGACAATGATGCCTGACATGGAATCAGATGAAATGGCAGACCAACAACCTCCCACCCAAAATAAGTCATTTCCAAATGCATTACAAGAGTTGTAGACGTAACATAACAATGAATGCCTGTCTACATGCACATTGTGCATTGCAAAATCAACACTGCAGCTTCTGTGTGCTGTGTCCTACTCCTGCAACACACTGCGCAGCGCACAGCACAGTGAACAGCCATTGTGTGTGATGCACACCCTGAGCATCACATCTAAGCGACAGACCACATCAAAAAGCAAATTAGGCATGTACAGGATCCATAATTGGTCACAGAATATGTGCTGCAGGGACACAGTGGGCACCAGAAGGCAAACAGTGTACACGTGGATATGCAAGGGTGGGAGTACATGTAGTGCATCAGAGTGCAAGTGTGTGGGTCAGCAAGGACATGCACTCAACATATGCATGTGCAATCAAGTGACCATCAGTGTTCTCTACACATCACATGTGAACATTCACCATGTGTACACCCCAGCATGTCAAACCATAACTATCCCCTCGCACCTGAAAGGTAAACACAACACATGAACAGGCATTGATCAGCAGAACACAACATGTACATAGGATACCACCATTACAATTTCAGGGTTCCCATCACACTGCAGGGCAAGGCAACTATCAACAACAACCCCCCTCCCTCACAAATGACCATGACCCACTGAACAACTGCACCTGGGTCATGGAGCCTTCAACCCTCAATTCCACCTGGCCACAGGATCACCTTTACCCTTCGTCACCATCTCCCACCTTGTGTGTAAAAAGGTGCTTGCACCCTCAGAATCCACACTCATTTCCAAAATCACAAAATCCAAGGCATAAAAACGAACCAGAACACCCTCCAGTAGATGACTTGACGTAGCAGTACCTCACAAAGGCAAAGTACTACCACAATGATGCAACAACCAAGGTAGCACAGTAAAATAATGTCACAACAGGATGTGAACCATGTGTGGTACATAACATAGGATGATGCACCATGAACGGATGTGTACTGTCACAGGTCCCGTGTACAGGCACGGGAGTGTCACGAAACAACCACCCCCACCGTATCCCGGGTGCCTGCAAGGTCAAACTCACACAGGCCCCTGAGACCCTGGTGGGGAAGGAGGGTCAGGGATATGCAGTCGGGACAGGTGTTGGCACACTGGATAACTGTAATGAGTGGCAGGAGAGGGGAGGAGGAATGACACATGAAAGGAGGGAATGCACGAAAATGTACTACCTACATGAACACATACACAATCCAAACAAACTTGGACATCATTGTCATGGCCTTCTGTAGTCCAGGCTTAGGAGTGGTACGAACCAACCACCCCCTCTAGGGTTTTGGCGCCTGCAAGTTCGGGGCTTACACAGGCATCCACAACCCCAGTGGGGAAAGAGGGTTAGGGAACGTTGCTTGGATAGGTACGGGAAGCAGGAACACCGATTAGAGGGTACAGGGTTCAAAATTGCATGGGATTCCGGGTGATTAGGGGGAGAAAACATACCAAATTGAATCACACATACATCCATGCATTAGTGCACCCCCCAGCAAGCCTATGCAGAGCAGTTTGAAAGAAAAACAACAAGACACTTAGCTCTGGTTTTGAGTGCTGGCCTCCTGCCTGCGCACTCTCAGGTCCGGTTACAGGAGCACTGCAATGCTGCAAAGAGAACCACAATCAACAACCTGTACGTGCCAATTACACAAAAACACACCACCAAACATGCCGCATAGCAACAAACTACTCTACAAACAGACAATCTGGTGTAGATGCTTCGTACCCATATATAACATTACCCCTGTGACGGGTCATACACAGTCAATGCAGTAAGTCAGCCGCCGGTGGGTGCGTGGCAAATGGAACACCAATGTGTCACAATTCACACAACAAGCAATGTTCCCTGGGTAAGCAGACAGACCCATATAGCAAGCCATGACTTCAGAGCAAGTTGCGTACCACCCTGACCGAAACAAAGTTGGCAGTGCATTTATCAAAATGTACATGGAAATGAAATGCACTGCACCCGAGTATGTCCCTTGCTGTATGTCCCTGTGAGCTGCCCCTTTCCATGTCTCGGAAGGCTACATGGTTGATACAAGTGCCTCGATGGACCTTGGTGTACCGGAGGGTATGTGCCCCTGCAGGTGTCCCAGACAACCTTACAATCAACAGCCATCAGTCCACCAACACATCTGAGCTGCATTGTGTGCTCCAACACCAATATTCGTCCAAGCTCACCCTCAGTGCTGTGACTAAGCCTGCATGTGCAACTCGCCTGGTGCAAGCTTTGCTGTGTTGTGGCCCCCCTGTGCTGCTCACCTTGCCTGGAGTTCCTTGGAACACGTCAGCAGTTCTAGGATGTAGGTCTGCAATCCCTGTGCCTCTGCTTGTACACACATGTGCATGTGGGCACCAACAAACGTGTCCAGAATTCCGTCGTCCAATGGGCCATGTCTGCTGGCAAAGGTGCTCTGGAGGCTCATCCCCCTGCAGAAAGGGCATGAAACACATGATTAATGCTTCAAAGTCATCTGTATGTGTCTCTTCAGGCATCTCATTACTTGACCATGTCAGAGAGTCACATCATAAATCACACCATCAGTCCGTCTTTCACATCCAAAGTGTGGAACACTATCTACAGCATGAATGGCAACAAGCACGTGTACAGTAAAGATAAGAAACATACTACACAATGCATAGCAATTAATGTACACATTAATCATGAAACACCCCATCTAGCAAAAGCTGAACAGTGGACAATAACACCAAAATAATCCCCACTAGGGGTGTAAACACAAGTCACACAGCACCAGACATGCCACAGATATGACAGTCCAAAGCCCTTATGTAAAAGTTTGTGACACCGAACCATCCTTGCGAGCCCATGGATAATGGAGGCAGGAGTGGCATATGTGAATCAAGGACCCCAAGCAGCAAACACATACACAAGACAAGCCTGAAGGGCACAGCTGGAACAGACAGTGGATGCCTTCAAAAGCCACAAAGCACTGCACCGTCACATGAAAGCACAATAGACAAGCAATTTTAAACTATATTAACTAATTACACTAACTATGGAAAACCTACATTACCTAATTAAACTAACTATCAAACAGAAACTTAACTAACTAAACTAAAGAAAAATCAAAAATGGCCACATACGACCCGGGGAGGAGGGGAGGCACCCAGGAGGGGGGAGGTACAGGGTGCTGCTCAACATCCACATGCAATGATGCTGAGCCAAAAAATAAACCTCCATGGGCTCAACGCCTGCACAGCCTGACCTATGTGGGAGATAGATGGTCGTCCGAGTCTGGCTCATCCTGTAAAGGAGGATGTGGCACAGTAGCCTGGCCACGCCTAGCCGCAGCTTGCACCTCGTCGGCAGCAAGACTGTCGGACGGGTGAGCCTGGTGCTGTGTGGAGATGTGACATAGGTCTGCATGCAGAACCTCACGTGATACACGTGCTTCCTCTTGCAAGGTAGCACGTGTAACACAGAGTTCCTCCTGCAAGGCCTGGCTGGACAACAGCTGCACCTCCCGGCAAGCCTGTAGCTAGCCGAGATGGTACGCTCAAGCTGTGCAAACCTCTCCTCTGCCTGCTGCCTCTGGGACATCATAAGGACACCCAGAGTGGATCTGAGGGAAGCATACTCCTCCCTCAGGGCATCCATGTGCGCCTCTGCGTGAGCAGCAATTGCTTGACGCAGAGACAACATTTCAGCCTGGCGTGCCCTGTCTGAGGCCGCCATGCCCAGCCTGAGTGAGCGGGCCGTGGACCGTGCCGACTGCTGCTGGAGAAGCACCTGCCTAGCATGGGGGAGCACAGATCGGGCCACACGCTCCATGCTCTCAGTGATGTTCTCCATTGCTGCCCCCTGCCGTTCTGAATTGGCAGTCATGTCTTACTCCCACTCAGTATACTTTGGTTGCGCGCGACCGCGTTGCCGGGCTTGACCCCTGCGGGACCCAAGGACCGGGGGTCCTCGCTGTGTTGGCACCGCCCGCGGCTGCACGACTACATGCCCCCGTCGACGTGATGTCCCAGGCACATCAGTGACTGGTGTGGAGGGTGACCCTGCGTCCCGATCCACCACGGGCGGAGGAACCAAGACTGTCTGATCCCTCAGTGCAGGTGTCGCAGACAGAGGAGTGTCCACATCAGAATCACTCACCCCTGACACATGGACTTGTTGCTCATCCAACTCAACATGGATTTCAGAGTCGTCATCAAGGCTGGACTCATAGGCAGCCAGAAACAAGATGGACTGTAGCACTTGGGGGTTTTCGTGGCCTACCACCCCACGACTCCCACTAGTGCCGGGTTGATGTAGTGGTAACAACCCTGTGTCTGGCATGACAACACCATCCTCCGCCTCCATTGCGTCATCACCTGAAAAATAGAGAGAAAAAAGGTCACTACACATGTCAGAAGCACACAACACACACACACACCGACAGCAAACGCATCAGGCAGACATGTGACACACAACATATAACCTGGCATGCATGCTGGGTCAACTTTGAATTGCTTCTGTGATCAGACCTGTTGAAAGGTGGCAGTTTCCATGGAAGTGGGTCTATGCAGTGCAGAAAATGTGTACGCCACTCACTACCTACATGTACAAGGACTCCATGGTGTGTGCCAGGAAATGTGAAGGCAGTACAATGTCAAATTCAGAAATCACGTGCATTGTGCATTCAATGTGTACCATATCTAGAAGCCAAGCACCCCTCCACCCCAGTACCAAAGCAGGGATGCCTAGCATGGTAACAAAAGGCTGACCATACGCCTGTGTATTGACAGGCAGTGTTGACTGGCATCAACAGCTTAATGTGATTCAAGTGACAGCACTGCAAATGATGCTGGGACAGTAAGCAGGACACATGATGAAAACTCTGGATTCCGCCCATGTGTGAAGAAGACACAACAACAGTTGGACAGAGTCATTGGCCATTGAAGAGGCTGAGGCCTGTGAGCCACACAGATTGTCAGACCCTAAACATGTGTGCAACGCAGGACTGAGCCACAGTTGACATGGGAAGGCTGATGAGATGGCAGGCAATGTATGTAACCAAGGACTTGTATTACAGTGATCATCCAGTCAAGGACACATAGGGGCATGCGTGCAATGCACATGGAGCATGAATGGGCACTCATGTCCCTGCGGGACATCTGACCTATGCACAGTACAAGTGAGATACCCTGCATCAAGTACTAAGGCTGTACCACACGGCATATGTTTGGCAGATTCTAAGCTGGAAGTTAGCATCTACACAGGACGCATGTACAAGAAAGTACACATTGGCAAGATTGAAGAACACCAGTGCAAAGGTGGAACTGGGGTGCAGAGTGGCGGAGGAGGGGCAAGGGAGCATGCCTACATGGAGTCCCCGCATGCAGGCAGAGGAGACATGCATGACGGAAGCATTGCATTACTTACACATCAGAACCATGTACACGTCGCATGTAGCGGCAATCATGCTCAACACATCCCACAAGTGAAACACACACGTCCTCAACAAACACGCATCAACACTCACTGGACTGGGCATCAAAGTCCAGCATCTCTCCCACTTCTTCGACCAATTCAGGTGGTATGAACTCTGCAACCAGTGCCTCATGCGGAGTGAGCTCTTCCTCCTCTGGTGCAGGCCCACCGCCAGTCACCAGAGTCAAGTTGTAATTAGAGGCACGCTTAGCCTTAGTGCTGTGTTTGATGTCATTCCAACGCTTTTTGCACTCTTGCGCCGTGCGCACCTCATGCCCGAATGAACTGACATGTTCCGCAACATGCTTCCAGTGGGTGTCACGTTGGGCAGCCGTAGTCTGACTATTGGCACCCACTAGCATGTCACGGCTGTGGCCCCGCACGTAGTCCACGAGGAAGTCCAGTTCCTGCTTACAGAAAGGCTTCTTCCTCGACGTGCAGGAGGTCGTGGCTGTGTGTGGGGTCCCAGCCTGTGCTGCAGGTGCAACCTTCCTCCTCTTGGACTGTGGCCCAGACCCTGGCTGGCTAATGCCGCCCTGACCAGTATGGCCAGTGGGTTCGGTGGATTGAGCCAAGGGAGTGGCAGGTGGAGGGATGACCAAAGGCCTGACTTGTGTCAGTGGCAGCTGGGTGCCCACTAATGGACCCTGCGCAGCAACATCAGCTGTGGCAGGCTCATTGACCGCAACGGTCCTGGTTGGCAGACTCACAACCGGGGTGCTGTTGGGTGCATCTACCCCTGCACTTGCCAACACCCGGCTGTTCGGGGCAGCAGATGACATGACTGCCCCAGGGACACGTGTCTTGGTCTGAGCAGCCCGGCCTGCCCCTATGGTTTCCCTCCTGGCCGGTTGGAGATCTACCAAGGGCTCCTCAAGTGCCAACGCAGCCTGCGCTGGAAGACCCCGAGCCTGGGTGGCCGTGTACACAGCTGCACCTGCAGCTATCACTACCCTTGGGCCCGTGGCAGTCGATGGAACGGACTGCCGGGTCACACGGGCGCCAGTGCCAGATGCAGAAGCTGCATCCCCCGGAACCACGGGGGTGGTGGCATGACTGTACCAACACATGGCACAACATTGTGCTCTAGTGGCACACCCCTGCCTCTTCCCCCTCTGTGGCCGCCCTGGACACCCTGGAGTCCCCCTACACCCTGGTCACCACGGCCACGTCCCGACCACGCCCGCCACGAGGAGGACGCCCAGCTGAGGCGCCCCTCACCTTTGGTGGCCTCCCAACCATGGCACAGATGTAGTAGTGCCGGCACAGATGGAGTGGTGCCAATGGGAGGTGTACACCACAATTGACCTGGGCAATTGGGGTGAAGGGGGTGGGAAGCAAGATGTTAACAGCCCCCCTGCACCTGCAAGGCTGTATGTGACCCTGGTGATGTAGTGACGGGTCACGCAACGCTCAGGCACCCCAAAACTGCAGTAAAACCGTGCACGCAACCCTGCAGCCTACGTGCGTGGATTCAGCCTCCCGCAGTACGCGGTGGCACCCAGTAACACGAATAACGCGTACGCGTGGTACACGCAGGCTACTATGACATCGAAAATGGGTGCGATACACAGGGGCACCCGCAGTGGGAAAGAGAGTGTTTGCTATTCACCATTTGACTAGCGTAATGCAGAAAAACACGCGTAGCCAATACCCCTGCCAAAAGAAGAGATACGTCCTTGATAGCTGTGAAGTTGTGATGGCGCGCGAAACAACAGGAAGCAGCAACACACGTCGGTCTCCACGAAAGGCACGTACAGCGAACTGCTGGGCCCGCTCACCTTTAACCCGTGCTGAGGTAAACGCCTGTGCGCGTCACATCACTTACGCGCATGGGCCCTTTCCTCGTATTACACGCTGACGTCCAGAATTTTCACGTGCCAAATCACTCCGTATCAAGCTGGCCACGCGTAAGCACACGGAAGACCACGCTCCTGCCCAGAAGGCCGAATTACTGCCCCCCAGAGCCCCGAGCACGCTTCCACCTGCCATCTGCTGCTGCCTGACTGCCTGCTGCCCACATGCCCTGCCATTTGCTGCCTGCACATCAGCCAGGGGTGCTGTTGCTGTGACCACCCCTGCTGGAACCGACGACTCCCGACTGGGATTCCATCGCTCCACAGCCCAGCCCCAGGACCCAGTTGCCCACCCACTCCTGCCTCTGGGGTTGTCATGTCAGGCACTGCAACATCTGGCACCACTGACAACCCCCGGCCAGAGAGGCAGAGGGGCACCAGCATCAGTGCCAGGGAAGTTGGTGTCCTGGTGGACCAAGTCCTGGGGCAGTATGATGCCCTCTTCGGAAGTTCCCGCGCCGACAAGGAAGGACGGTCTCGGATCTGGACTGACATCGTGACTGCCATCAACGTGGAGGGGGTGGCAGTCCGCGACTTACAACATGTCAAGAAGCGCTGGGAGGACTTCAGGTCCAGGACCCTGAACAAAGCCCGGCGCCTCTTGAAGGCAGCGGATGCTAAGGGGCGCCGGGGCCACTTGTCGGAAGATCAGATGAGGGTCCTGGAACGCATATCCCCAGCGCTCCACGTCCAGGTCCTTGAGATGCAGACCCGTCTGGAGTCGAGCGGTAAGTGTACATGCATCATTATTGTGAGCTGTGCGTGTGGTGATGTTTCAGTAGTGTGCAGGTTGCACATCTGTTTGTATGGGGTCGAGTATGGGTGGGGGTGTACAGGGCCGTGAGGCTAACACATGCAAAGGCTGTAATGTGTGAGGCATGGATGGTGCTTGTGTGTGTAGGCTTGCATGCCAAATGCAGTTGTGTGGGCACACATGTTTGGATGAATGTGTATGTAAGTAGACATGTTTGTGATGTCACGCATGTATGTTGTTTTCAGCTGCATGTATCAGCACTGTGTACATGTGCATTTGTGTGTATTTGACAAGGGTGCAACAGTGATGCAATATGGATGCATGTGACAGCGGGATGTGGAAGCCTGATTGGCAGATGTGACATGGATGCCCATCTGAACACTGCGACACTTGGCAGAGGTGTACACATGCATGCAAGTGTGGTGATGTGTGTACATGTGTAGTGCACTTCCTGTGTTGCATGTGATGTCTGGCTCAGCTAGATGCGGAGCGGCAGCGGGCGGAAGAGGCACGGCTCACAATGGTCAGGGCGGAGAACTCCATGCGGAGGGCCCTGAGGCGGGCCGAGTGCCTCGAGGCAATCCGCAGGGGGTTGGAGGTGGACACGTCGACGGACCTGTGGACCCTCGGGGCCATGGAGGAGGACCGCCTCCGGGACATTGAGCAGGAGTTTGATGATGCCCTGGCCCGGGACATCCAAAAGTGAGCCGTCAGACTAGCCCGCTGCCCTTGTACATAGTTATGTAGTTAGTGTTAGGTTTCCTTTGTTTTTGAATTTATTTTGGACCTTTTGGACAATGGGCCACATTTGTGTATATAGTTTTTTTTAAATTAGTTAGTGTTGTTAGATGGGTTTCATTTCTTTTGTTGGGATAATGGACCCTGGCTTTTTCGTCTGTACATAGTTCACTGTTGGATTTTCTTTTTCTTTCACAATTTACCCATGGAGCAATGGCTTTCAATTATAATTTTCCATTTGATTTTCTTTTGTGGACTGTGACTTTGGACACCATTCCTTTGGATTATGATTTTTGGTTTTGCATTTTTTCACGGACATGCTTCTTTTCATTTTTGTACATTCCCATTTCTGTTTCTTTATTTTTGACTCAATTTATGTTTCCTTTAATACATATTTTTCGATCGAACTTCAATGTGTAGTATCATCTCATTGGTTTCATGCATATCATGATATGGGTTTTGAGATTCACTGACACCCATTGGGTGATGGTGAGGGACATGTGTTTGTTTCCAAACTTGCAATTGGTGTTCTGTCATGTTATTGCCATTTCTGAGTGGGTGGATGCAATACTCGGGTGGGTGTTTTGCATTTGGAGGCTGACCATAGGGACCAGGGATCTAGATTGTGATGACATGTTGGCTGGGGAACATGAGTTGGGGCCTGCTGGCAGGTGCCCCACAGTGCTGGGGGTTGGGGGTCCAGGGGAACATGAGTTGGACATGGGTGGGGGCCTGGTGGAGGCTGCCCCTGGTGGCTGGGGGGTGGGGGTGCAGGGGAACATGAGTTGGACATGGGTGGGGGCCTGGTGGAGGCTGCCCCTGCACTGCTTGGGGGTGGGGGTGGTGGGGGACATGGGTGGGGGCCTGGTGGAGGCTGCCCCTGGTGGCTGGGGGGTGGGGGTGCAGGGGAACATGAGTTGGACATGGGTGGGGGCCTGGTGGAGGCTGCCCCTGGGGCTGGGGGGTGGAGGTGCAGGGGAACATGAGTTGGACATGGGTGGGGGCCTGGTGGAGGCTGCCCCTGGTGGCTGGGGGGTGGGGGTGCAGGGGGAACATGAGTTGGACATGGGTGGGGGCCTGGTGGAGGCTGCCCCTGCACTGCTGGTGGGTGGGGTGGTGGGGGACATGGGTGGGGCCTGGTGGAGGCTGCCCCTGGTGGCTGAGGGGTGGGGGTGGTGGGAGACATGGGTGGGGACCTGGTGGAGGCTGCCCCTGATGGCTGGGGGGTGGGGGTGATAGGGGACATGAGTGGGGGAGTGCCTGCTCATGCTGTTGCATGTGTATGGATGGTGCTGGCAGTTGCGATATGGCTGCGGTATGGCTCATGTGTGCGAGTTGAAATGACATGTGTGTTGGGGATTGTGATGGCATGTCTGAGGTTTGCCAATGCCACTCATGTACAACTGTCATGTGTGTATGTGTCCATTGTACAGTGCCCTGATGCCTATGTTTTATTTCTCCCTGTCTGCAGCGTCAACTGATGAAGAGGGCGGAGAAGGTGCTGTGGAGCACAACGGCGGGGATCCCACCGACAGCCGGAGACGCAAGGCCCAGCTCCCCTCCCATTTTGTGATCTCGTTGGGGACTGAGGAGTCCGGTGCCGCGTCCCAGGCCGCAGCTGCCGGGGGGAGGTCCAAGAAGCGGATGTTGGTGTTGGACTCCTCGGCAGCAGAATGGGCAGCTGAGACCCCACAGGGCCCAACGGGAGAAGATGGCACGGAGTCATCCAGGTTGGTGGGGGTTTGGTGGAGGAGGAGGCCGTGCAAGCAACAGAGACGGGGTCTGGAGGTGGGGATCCCACTGGTGCTAGTGGTGCAGTGCAGGACCAGGGACAGGAGGCAGCACAGGCCACCACGGAGGTGCCTATGTGCAATACTGTCCCTGATCCTGTCCCTGCATCATCTTGCACCAGCAGGGATGCCTAGGTCTAGACCCGTTTTCAGGCAGGGGATGAGCTAACGGCAACTAGCCTTCCTCTGCCTGCGGACGTGGCTATCCGGGTCCGGGTTGAGCCTGTCCTGACTGGTGTGGCGTTGCGTCAACGGGCCATGCGAGGTGACCTGCAGTCTTTTCATGAGGAGACTGCATGTCATCTCGAATGGCTCCTTGACCGAGTCGGCCTACTGGGACAGGTCACCCAGGCCGGATTCCTCCGTTTGATGGGGCTTGCTACGACCCCCTCCTCAACTGAACCCCCTATGCGCCAGTCGTCCTCCGTGCCATCTTCCCACCCATCAGTCACCTGGGTGCCCTGTGGAGCTGCCTCTGACGGTGCGGCCAGGCTGGTGGAGGAGGCACCCCTGCCACAGTCGGGAGTCGGACGTCCAGCAGGGGTGGCCACATCAATGACTGCACCCCAGCCGGCGGAGGATGTGCAGGCAGCAGGAGGCAGTGCACGGGCAGAGGCACAGCAGCAGCAGCAACGTGGTGGGAGCCATGAAGGCTCGGGGCCTTCAACATCGGAGGGGCAGGCATCGGCTGGAGGGCAGGAGGACCCAGGACAGAGAGTGTCTTCCGTGTGGCAGCGGTTGGGCCACGCCATAGATGCGGAGCGGCAGCGGGCGGAAGAGGCACGGCTCACAATGGTCAGGGCAGAGAACTCCATGCAGAGGGCCCTGAGGCGGGCCGAGTGCCTCGAGGCAATCCGCAGGGGGTTGGAGGTGGACACGTCGATGGCCCTGCGGACCCTCGGGGCCATGGAGGTGGACCGCCTCCGGGACATTGAGCAGGAGTTTGATGATGCCCTGGCCCGGGACATCCAAAAGTGAGCCGTCAGACTAGCCCGCTGCCCTTGTACATAGTTATGTAGTTAGTGTTAGGTTTCCTTTGTTTTTTAATTTATTTTGGACCTTTTGGACAATGGGCCACATTTTTGTATATAGTTTGTTTTTAATTAGTTAGTGTTGTTAGATGGGTTTCATTTCTTTTGTTGGGATAATGGACCCTGGCTTTTTCGTCTGTACATAGTTCACTGTTGGATTTTCTTTTTCTTTCACAATTTACCCATGGAGCAATGGCTTTCAATTATAATTTTCCATTGGATTTTCTTTTGTGGACTGTGACTTTGGACACCATTCCTTTGGATTATGATTTTTGGTTTTGCTTTTTTTCACGGACATGCTTCTTTTCATTTTTGTACATTCCCATTTCTGTTTCTTTATTTTTGACTCAATTTATGTTTCCTTTAATACATATTTTTTGATAGAACTTCAATGTGTAGTATCATCTCATTGGTTTCATGCATATCATGATATGGGTTTTGAGATTCACTGACACCCATTGGGTGATGGTGAGGGACATGTGTTTGTTTCCAAACTTGCAATTGGTGTTCTGTCATGTTATTGCCATTTCTGAGTGGGTGGATGCAATACTCGGGTGGGTGTTTTGCATTTGGAGGCTGACCAAAGGGACCAGGGATCTAGATTGTGATGACATGTTGGCTGGGGAACATGAGTTGGGGGCTGCTGGCAGGTGCCCCACAGTGCTGGGGGGTGGGGGTGCAGGGGAACATGAGTTGGACATGGGTGGGGACCTGGTGGAGGCTGCCCCTGGTGGCTGGGTGGTGGGGGTGCAGGGGAAAATGAGTTGGACATGAGTGGGGGCCTGGTGGAGGCTGCCCCTGCACTGCTTGGGGGTGGGGGTGGTGGGAGACATGGGTTGGGCCCTGGTGGAGGCTGCCCCTGGTGGCTGGGGGGTGGGGGTGATAGGGGACATGAGTGGGGGGCTGGTGGAGGCTGCCCCTGCACTGCTGGGGGGTGGGGGTGCAGGGGAAAATGAGTTGGCCATGAATGGGGGCCTGCTGGCAGGTGCCCCACAGTGCTGGGGGTGGGGGTGCAGGGGAACATGAGTTGGACATGGGTGGGGGCCTGGTGGAGGCTGACCCTGGTGGCTGGGGGTGGGGGTGCAAGGGAACATGAGTTGGACATGGGTGGGGGCCTGGTGGAGGCTGCCCCTGCACTGCTGGGGGGTGGGGGTGGTGGGAGACATGGGTGGGGGCCTGGTGGAGGCTGCCCCTGGTGGCTGGGGGGTGGGGGTGCAGGGGACATGAGTGGGGGGCTGGTGGAGGCTGCCCCTGCACTGCTGGGGGGTGGGGGTGCAGGAGAACATGAGTTGGACATGGGTGGGGGCCTGGTGGAGGCTGCCCCTGGTGGCTGGGGTGTAGGGGTGATAGGGGACATGAGTGGGGGCCTGGTGGAGGCTGCCCCTGCACTGCTGGGGGGTGGGGGTGATGGGAGACATGGGTGGGGGCCTGGTGGAGGCTGCCCCTGGTGGCTGGGGGGTGGGGGTGATAGGGGACATGAGTGGGGGCCTGGTGGAGGCTGCCCCTGCACTGCTGGGGGGTGGGGGTGGTGGGAGACATGGGTGGGGGCCTGGTGGAGGCTGCCCCTGGTGGCTGGGGGGTGGGGGTGGTGGGGGACATGGGTGGGGGCCTGGTGGAGGCTGCCCCTGGTGGCTGTGGGGTGGTGGTGTTGGGAGACATGAATGGGGCCTGGTGGAGGCTGCCCCTGGTGGCTGGGGGGTGGGGGTGATAGGGGACATGAGTGGGGGCCTGGTGGAGGCTGCCCCTGCACTGCTGGGGGGTGGGGGTGGTGGGAGACATGAGTGGGGGCCTGGTGGAGGCTGCCCCTGGTGGTTGGGGGGTAGGGGTGGTGGGAGACATGGGTGGGGGCCTGGTGGAGGCTGCCCCTGCACTGCTGGGGGTGGGGGTGATAGGGGACATGAGTGGGGGCCTGGTGAAGGCTGCCCCCGGTGGCTGGGGGGTGGGGGTGGTGGGAGACATGGGTGGGGGCCTGGTGGAGGCTGCCCCTGGTGGCTGGGGGGTGGGGGTGATAGGGGACATGAGTGGGGGCCTGGTGGAGGCTGCCCCTGGTGGCTGGGGGGTGGGGGTGGTGGGAGACATGGGTGGGGGCCTGGTGGCGGCTGCCCCTGGTGGCTGGGGGGTGGGGGATAGGGGACATGAGGGGGGGCCTGGTGGAGGCTGCCCCTGCACTGCTGGGGGGTGCAGGGGAACATGAGTTGGACATGAGTGGGGGCCTGCTGGCAGGTGCCCCACAGTGCTGGGGGTGGGGGTGCAGGGGAACATGAGTTGGACATGGGTGGGGGCCTGGTAGAGGCTGCCCCTGGTGGCTGGGGGGTGGGGGTGCAGGGGAACATGAGTTGGACATGGGTGGGGGCCTGGTGGAGGCTGCCCCTGGTGGCTGGGGGGTGGGGGTGGTGGGAGACATGGGTTGGGGCCTGGTGGAGGCTGCCCCTGGTGGCTGGGGGGTGGGGGTGGTGGGAGACATGGGTGGGGACCTGGTGGAGGCTGCCCCTGGTGGCTGGGGGGTGGGGGTGGTGGGAGACATGGGTGGGGGCCTGGTGGAGGCTGCCCCTGGTGGCTGGGGGGGTGGTGGTGTTGGGAGACATGAGTGGGGCCTGGTGGAGGCTGCCCCTGGTGGCTGGGGGGTGGGGGTGATAGGGGACATGAGTGGGGGTCTGCTGGCAGGTGCCCCACAGTGCTGGGGGGTGGGGGTGCAGGGGAACATGAGTTGGACATGAGTGGGGGCCTGGTGGAGGTTGCCCCTGCACTGCTAGGGGTTGGGGGTGCAGGAGAACATGAGTTGGACATGGGTGGGGGCCTGGTGGAGGCTGCCCCTGGTGGCTGGGGTGTGGGGGTGATAGGGGACATGAGTGGGGGCCTGGTGGAGGCTGCCCCTGCACTGCTGGGGGGTGGGGGTGATGGGAGACATGGGTGGGGGCCTGGTGGAGGCTGCCCCTGGTGGCTGGGGGGTGGGGGTGATAGGGGACATGAGTGGGGGCCTGGTGGAGGCTGACCCTGCACTGCTGGGGGGTGGGGGTGGTGGGAGACATGGGTGGGGGCCTGGTGGAGGCTGCCCCTGGTGGCTGGGGGGTGGGGGTGGTGGGAGACATGGGTGGGGGCCTGGTGGAGGCTGCCCCTGGTGGCTGGGGGGTGGTGGTGTTGGGAGACAAGAGTGGGGCCTGGTGGAGGCTGCCCCTGGTGGCTGGGGGGTGGGGGTGATAGGGGACATGAGTGGGGGCCTGGTGGAGGCTGCCCCTGCACTGCTGGGGGTGGGGGTGGTGGGAGACATGAGTGGGGGCCTGGTGGAGGCTGCCCCTGGTGGCTGGGGGGTAGGGGTGGTGGGAGACATGGTTGGGGGCCTGGTGGAGGCTGCCCCTGCACTGCTGGGGGGTGGGGGTGATAGGGGACATGAGTGGGGGCCTGGTGAAGGCTGCCCCTGGTGGCTGGGTGGTGGAGGTGGTGGGAGACATGGGTGGGGGCCTGGTGGAGGCTGCCCCTGGGGGTGGGGGTGATAGGGGACATGAGTGGGGGCCTGGTGGAGGCTGCCCCTGGTGCCTGGGGGCTGGGGTGGTGGGAGAAATGGGTGGGGGCCTGGTGGCGGCTGCCCCTGGTGGCTGGGGGGTGGGGGATAGGGGACATGAGGGGGGGCCTGGTGGAGGCTGCCCCTGCACTGCTGGGGGGTGCAGGGGAACATGAGTTGGACATGAGTGGGGGCCTGCTGGCAGGTGCCCCACAGTGCTGGGGGTGGGGGTGCAGGGGAACATGAGTTGGACATGGGTGGGGGCCTGGTGGAGGCTGCCCCTGGTGGCTGGGGGGTGGGGGTGATAGGGGACATGAGTGGGGGCCTGGTGGAGGCTGCCCCTGGTGGCTGGGGGGTGGGGTTGGTGGGAGACATGGGTGGGGGCCTGGTGGAGGCTGCCCCTGGTGGCTGGGGGGTGGGGGTGATAGGGGACATGAGTGGGGGCTTGGTGGAGGCTGCCCCTGGTGGCTGGGGGTGGGGGTGGTGGGAGACATGGGTGGGGGCCTGGTGGAGGCTGCCCCTGGTGGCTGGGGGGTGGGGGGATAGGGGACATGAGGGGGGGCCTGGTGGAGGCTGCCCCTGCACTGCTGGGGGGTGGGGGTGCAGGGGAACATGAGTTGGACATGAGTGGAGGCCTGCTGGCAGGTGCCCCAACGTGCTGGGGGTGGGGGTGCAGGGGAACATGAGTTGGACATGGATGGGGGCCTGGTAGAGGCTGGCCCTGGTGGCTGTGGGTTGGGGGTGCAGGGCAACATGAGTTGGACATGGGTGGGGGCCTGGTGGAGGCTGCCCCTGGTGGCTGGGGGGTGGGGGTGGTGGGAGACATGGGTTGGGGCCTGGTGGAGGCTGCCCCTGGTGGCTGGGGGGTGGGGGTGGTGGGAGACATGGGTGGGGACCTGGTGGAGGCTGCCCCTGGTGGCTGGGGGGTGGGGGGATAGGGGACATGAGGGGGGGCCTGGTGGACGCTGCCCCTGCACTGCTGGGGGGTGGGGGTGCAGGGGAACATGAGTTGGACATGAGTGGGGGCCTGCTGGCAGGTGCCCCACAGTGCTGGGGGTGGGGGTGCAGGGGAACATGAGTTGGACATGGGTGGGGGCCTGGTGGAGGCTGCCCCTGGTGGCTGGGGGGTGGGGGTGCAGGGGAACATGAGTTGGACATGGGTAGGGGCCTGGTGGAGGCTGTCCCTGGTGGCTGGGGCGTGGGGGTGATAGGAGACATGGGTGGTGACCTGGTGGAGGCTGCCCCTGGTGGCTGGGGGGTGGGGGTGGTGGGAGACATGGGTGGGGGCCTGGTGGAGGCTGGCCCTGGTGGCTGGGGGGTGGGGGTGGTGGGAGACATGGGTGTGGGCCTGGTGGAGGCTGCCCCTGATGGCTGGGGGGTGGGGGTGGTTGGAGACATGGGTGGGGTCCTGGTGGAGGCTGCCCCTGGTGGCTGGGGTGGTGGTGGTGTTGGGAGACATGAGTGGGGCCTGGTGGAGGCTGCCCCTGGTGGCTGGGGGGTGGGGGTGTTGGGAGACATGAGTGGGACCTGGTGGAGGCTGCCCCTGGTGGCTGGGGGTGCAGGGGAACATGAGTTGGACATGGGTGGGGGCCTGGTGGAGGCTGCCCCTGCACTGCTGGGGGTGGGGGTGGTGGGGGACATGGGTGGGGGACTGGTGGAGGCTGCCCCTGGTGGCTGGGGGGTGGGGGTGGTGGGAGACATGGGTGGTGACCTGGTGGAGGCTGCCCCTGGTGGCTGGGGGGTGGGGGTGATAGGGGACATGAGTGGGGGCCTGGTGGAGGCTGCCCCTGCACTGCTGGGGGGTGGGGGTGGTGGGAGACATGAGTGGGGGCCTGGTGGAGGCTGCCCCTCGTGGCTGGGGGGTGGGGGTGGTGGGAGACATGAGTGGAGGCCTGGTGGAGGCTGCCCCTGCACTGCTGGGGGGTGGGGGTGATAGGGGACATGAGTGGGGGCCTGGTGGAGGCTGCCCCTGGTGGCTGAGGGGTGGGGGTGGTGGGAGACATGGGTGGGGGCCTGGTGGAGGCTGCCCCTGGTGGCTGGGGGGTGGGGGTGATAGGGGACATGAGTGGGGGCCTGGTGGAGGCTGCCCCTGGTGGCTGGGGGTGGGGGTGGTGGGAGACATGGGTGGGGGCCTGGTGGAGGCTGCCCCTGGTGGCTGGGGGGTGGGGGTGGTGGGAGACATGGGTGGGGGCCTGGTGGAGGCTGCCCCTGGTGGCTGGGGGGGTGGTGGTATTGGGAGACATGAGTGGGGCCTGGTGGAGGCTGCCCCTATTGGCTGGGGGGTGGGGGTGATAGGGGACATGAGTGGGGGCCTGGTGGAGGCTGCCCCTGCACTGCTGGGGGGTGGAGGTGGTGGGAGACATGAGTGGGGGCCTGGTGGAGGCTGTCCCTGGTGGCTGGGGGGTAGGGGTGGTGGGAGACATGGGTGGGGGCCTGGTGGAGGCTGCCCCTGCACTGCTGGGGGTTGGGGGTGATAGGGGACATGAGTGGGGGCCTGGTGGAGGCTGCCCCTGGTGGCTGGGGGGTGGGGGTGGTGGGAGACATGGGTGGGGGCCTGGTGGAGGCTGCCCCTGGTGGCTGGGGGGTGGGGGTGATAGGGGACATGAGTGGGGGCTTGGTGGAGGCTGCCCCTGGTGGCTGGGGGTGGGGGTGGTGGGAGACATGGGTGGGGGCCTGGTGGAGGCTGCCCCTGGTGGCTGGGGGGTGGGGGGATAGGGGACATGAGGGGGGGCCTGGTGGAGGCTGCCCCTGCACTGCTGGGGGGTGGGGGTGCAGGGGAACATGAGTTGGACATGAGTGGGGGCCTGCTGGCAGGTGCCCCACAGTGCTGGGGGTGGGGGTGCAGGGGAACATGAGTTGGACATGGATGGGGGCCTGGTAGAGGCTGCCCCTGGTGGCTGAGGGTTGGGGGTGCAGGGCAACATGAGTTGGACATGGGTGGGGGCCTGGTGGAGGCTGCCCCTGGTGGCTGGGGGGTGGGGGTGGTGGGAGACATGGGTTGGGGCCTGGTGGAGGCTGCCCCTGGTGGCTGGGGGGTGGGGGTGGTGGGAGACATGGGTGGGGACCTGGTGGAGGCTGCCTCTGGTGGCTGGGGGGTGGGGGTGATAGGGGACATGAGTGGGGGCCTGCTGGCAGGTGCCCCACAGTGCTGGGGGGTGGAGGTGTAGGGGAACATGAGTTGGACATGGGTGGGGGCCTGGTGGAGGCTGCCCCTGGTGGCTGGGGGGTGGGGGTGATAGGGGACATGAGTGGGGGCCTGGTGGAGGCTGCCCCTGCACTGCCGGGGGGTGGGGGTGGTGGGAGACATGGGTGGGGGCCTGGTGGAGGCTGCCCCTGGTGGCTGGGGGCCTGGTGGAGGCTGCCCCTGGTGGCTGGGGGGTGGGGGTGGTGGGAGACATGGGTGGGGGCCTGGTGGAGGCTGCCCCTGGTGGCTGGGGGGTGGGGGTGGTGGGAGACATGGGTGGGGGCCTGGTGGAGGCTGCCCCTGGTGGCTGGGGGGGTGGTGGTGTTGGGAGACATGAGTGGGGCCTGGTGGAGGCTGCCCCTTGTGGGTGGGGGGTGGAGGTGATAGGGGACATGAGTGGGGGCCTGGTGGAGGCTGCCCCTAAACTGCTGGGGGGTGGGTGTGGTGGGAGACATGAGTGGGGGCCTGGTGGAGGCTGCCCCTGGTGGCTGGGGGGTGGGGGTGGTGGGAGACATGGGTGGGGGCCTAGTGGAGGCTGCCCCTGCACTGCTGGGGGGTGGGGGTGATAGGGGACATGATTGGGGGCCTGGTGGAGGCTGCCCCTGGTGGCTGGGGGGTGGGGGTGGTGGGAGACATGGGTGGGGGCCTGGTGGAGGCTGCCCCTGGTGGCTGGGGTGTGGGGGTGATAGGGGACAGAGTGGGGGCCTGGTGGAGGCTGCCCCTGGTGGCTGGGGGGTGGGAGTGGTGGGAGACATGGGTGGGGGCCTGATGGAGGCTGCCCCTGGTGGCTGGGGGGTGGGGGGATAGGGGACATGCGGGGGGGCCTGGTGGAGGCTGCCCCTGCACTGCTGGGGGGTGGGGGTGCAGGGGAACATGAGTTGGACTTGAGTGGGGGCCTGCTGGCAGGTGCCCCACAGTGCTGGGGCTGGGGTGGTGGTGGTGTTGGGAGACATGAGTGGGGCCTGGTGGAGGCTGCCCCTGGTGGCTGGGGTGGTGGTGGTGTTGGGAGACATGTGTGGGGCCTGGTGGAGGCTGCCCCTGGTGGCTGGGGGTGCAGGGGAACATGAGTTGGGCATGGGTGGGGGCCTGGTGGAGGCTGCCCCTGCACTGCTGGGGATGGGGGTGGTGGGGGACATGGGTGGGGGACTGGTGGAGGCTGCCCCTGGTGGCTGGGGGGTGGGGGTGGTGGGAGACATGGGTGGTGACCTGGTGGAGGCTGCCCCTGGTGGCTGGGGGGTGGGGGTGATAGGGGACATGAGTGGGGGCCTGGTGGAGGCTGCCCCTGCACTGCTGGGGGGTGGGGGTGGTGGGAGACATGAGTGGGGGCCTGGTGGAGGCTGCCCCTCGTGGCTGGGGGGTGGGGGTGGTGGGAGACATGAGTGGAGGCCTGGTGGAGGCTGCCCCTGCACTGCTGGGGGGTGGGGGTGATAGGGGACATGAGTGGGGGCCTGGTGGAGGCTGCCCCTGGTGGCTGAGGGGTGGGGGTGGTGGGAGACATGGGTGGGGGCCTGGTGGAGGCTGCCCCTGGTGGCTGGGGGGTGGGGGTGATAGGGGACATGAGTGGGGGCCTGGTGGAGGCTGCCCCTGGTGGCTGGGGGGTGGGGGTGGTGGGAGACATGGGTGGGGGCCTGGTGGGGGCTGCCCCCGGTGGCTGGGGGGTGGGGGGATAGGGGACATGAGGGGGGGCCTGGTGGAGGCTGCCCTGCACTGCTGGGGGGTGGGGGTGCAGGGGAACATGAGTTGGACATGAGTGGGGGCCTGCTGGCAGGTGCCCCACAGTGCTGGGGGGTGGGGGTGCAGGGGAACATGAGTTGGACATGGGTGGGGGCCTGGTGGAGGCTGCCCCTGGTGGCTGGGGGGTGGGGGTGCAGGGGAACATGAGTTGGACATGGGTGGGGGCCTGGTGGAGGCTGCCCCTGGTGGCTGGGGGGTGGGGGTGTTGGGAGACATGGGTTGGGGCCTGGTGGAGGCTGCCCCTGGTGGTTGGGGGGTGGGGGTGATAGGGGACAGGAATGGGGGCCTGCTTGCAGGTGCCCCACAGTGCTGGGGGGTGGGGGTGCAGGGGAACATGAGTTGGACATGAGTGGGGGCCTGGTGGAGGCTGCCCCTGCACTGCTGGGGGTGGGGGTGCAGGGGAACATGAGTTGGGCATGGGTGGGGGCCTGGTGGAGGCTGCCCCTGGTGGCTGGGGGGTGGGGGTGATAGGGGACATGAGTGGGGGCCTGGTGGAGGCTGCCCCTGCACTGCTGGGGGGTGGGGGTGGTGGAAGACATGGGTGGGGGCCTGGTGGAGGCTGCCCCTGGTGGCTGGGGGGTGGGGGTGGTGGGAGACATGGGTGGGGGCCTGGTGGAGGCTGCCCCTGGTGGCTGGGGGGTGGGGGTGATAGGGGACATGAGTGGGGGCCTGGTGGAGGCTGCCCCTGCACTGCTGGGGGGTGGGGGTGCAGGGGAACATGAGTTGGACATGAGTGGGGGCTTGCTGGCAGGTGCCCCACAGTACTGGGGGGTGGGCATGCAGGGGACCATGAGTTGGACATGAGTGGGGGCCTGGTGGAGGCTGCCCCTGGTGGCTGGGGGGTGGGGGTGATAGGGGACAGGAATGGGGGCCTGCTTGCAGGTGCCCCACAGTGCTGGGGGGTGGGGGTGCAGGGGAACATGAGTTGGACATGAGTGGGGGCCTGGTGGAGGCTGCCCCTGCACTGCTGGGGGTGGGGGTGCAGGGGAACATGAGTTGGGCATGGGTGGGGGCCTGGTGGAGGCTGCCCCTGGTGGCTGGGGGGTGGGGGTGATAGGGGACATGAGTGGGGGCCTGGTGGAGGCTGCCCCTGCACTGCTGGGGGGTGGGGGTGGTGGAAGACATGGGTGGGGGCCTGGTGGAGGCTGCCCCTGGTGGCTGGGGGGTGGGGGTGGTGGGAGACATGGGTGGGGGCCTGGTGGAGGCTGCCCCTGGTGGCTGGGGGGTGGGGGTGATAGGGGACATGAGTGGGGGCCTGGTGGAGGCTGCCCCTGCACTGCTGGGGGGTGGGGGTGCAGGGGAACATGAGTTGGACATGAGTGGGGGCTTGCTGGCAGGTGCCCCACAGTACTGGGGGGTGGGCATGCAGGGGAACATGAGTTGGACATGGGTAGGGGCCTGGTGGAGGCTGTCCCTGGTGGCTGGGGCGTGGGGGTGATAGGGGACATGAGTGGGGGCCTGGTGGAGGCTGCCCCTGCACTGCTGGGGGGTGGGGGTGGTGGGAGACATGAGTGGGGGCCTGGTGGAGGCTGCCCCTGCACTGCTGGGGGGTGGGGGTGGTGGGAGACATGGTTGGGGGCCTGGTGGAGGCTGCCCCTGGTGGCTGGGGGGTGGGGGTGGTGGGAGACATGGGTGGGGGTCTGGTGGCGGCTGCCCCTGGTGGCTGGGGGGTGGGGGTGATAGGGGACAGGAGTGGGGGCCTGGTGGAGGCTGCCCCTGCACTGCTGAGGGGTGGGGGTGCAGGGGAACATGAGTTGGACATGGGTGGGGGCCTGGTGGAGGCTGCCCCTGGTTGCTGGGGGGTGGGGGTGATAGGGGACATGAGTGGGGGCCTGGTGGAGGCTGCCCCTGCACTGCTGGGGGGTGGGGGTGCAGGGGAACATGAGTAGGACATGAGTGGGGGCCTGCTGGTAGGTGCCCCACAGTACTGAGGGGTGGGGGTGCAGGGGAACATGAGTTGGACATCAGTGGGGGCCTGGTGGAGGCTGCCCCTGCACTGCTGGGGGGTGGGGGTGGGGGGAGACATGAGTGGGGGCCTGGTGGAGGCTGCCCCTGCACTGCCGGGGGGTGGGGGTGGTGGGAGACATGGGTGGGGGCCTGGTGGAGGCTGCCTCTGGTGGCTGGGGGGTGGGGGTGGTGGGAGACATGGGTGGGGGTCTGGTGGCGGCTGCCCCTGGTGGCTGGGGGGTGGGGGTGATAGGGGACATGAGTGGGGGCCTGGTGGAGGCTGCCCCTGCACTGCTGGGGGGTGGCGGTGGTGGGAGACATGGTTGGGGGCCTGGTGGAGGCTGCCCCTGGTGGCAGGTGGGTGGGGGTGATAGGGGACATGAGTGGGGGCCTGGTGGAGGCTGCCCCTGCACTGCTGGGGGGTGGGGGTGGTGGGAGACATGGGTGGGGGCTTGGTGGAGGCTGCCCCTGGTGGCTGGGGGGTGGGGGTGGTGGGAGACATGGGTGGGGGCCTGGTGGAGGCTGCCCCTGGTGGCTGGGGGGTGGGGGTGATAGGGGACATGAGTGGGGGCCTGGTGGAGGCTGCCCCTGCACTGCTGGGGGGTGGGGGTGCAGGGGAACATGAGTTGGACATGAGTGGGGGCCTGCTGGCAGGTGCCCCACAGTGCTGGGGGTGGGGGTGCAGGGGAACATGAGTTGGACATGGGTGGGGGCCTGGTGGAGGCTGCCCCTGGTGGCTGGGGGGTGGGCGTGATAGGGGACAGGAGTGGGGGCCTGCTGGCAGGTGCCCCACAGTGCTGGGGGTGCAGGGGAACATGAGTTGGACATGAGTGGGGGCCTTGTGGAGGCTGCCCCTGCACTGCTGGGGGGTGGGGGTGCAGGGGAACATGATTTGGACATGGGTGGGGGCCTGGTGGAGGCTGCCCCTGGTGGCTGGTGGGTGGGGGTGATAGGGGACATGAGTGGGGGCCTGGTGGAGGCTGCCCCTGCACTGCTGGGGGGTGGGGGTGGTGGGAGACATGGGTGGGGGCCTGGTGGAGGCTGCCCCTGGTGGCTGGGGGGTGGGGGTGGTGGGAGACATGGGTGGGGGCCTGGTGGAGGCTGCCCCTGGTGGCTGGGGGTGGGGGTGATAGGGGACATGAGTGGGGGCCTGGTGGAGGCTGCCCCTGCACTGCTGGGGGGTGGGGGTGCAGGGGAACATGAGTTGGACATGAGTGGGGGCCTGCTGGCAGGTGCCCCACAGTGCTGGGTGCAGGGGAACATGAGTTGGACATGGGTGGGGGCCTGGTGGAGGCTGCCCCTGGTGGCTGGGGGGTGGGCGTGATAGGGGACAGGAGTGGGGGCCTGCTGGCAGGTGCCCCACAGTGCTGGGGGTGGGGGTGCAGGGGAACATGAGTTGGACATGAGTGGGGGCCTTGTGGAGGCTGCCCCTGCACTGCTGGGGGGTGGGGGTGCAGGGGAACATGATTTGGACATGGGTGGGGGCCTGGTGGAGGCTGCCCCTGGTGGCTGGGGGGTGAGGGTGATAGGGGACATGAGTGGGGCCTGGTGGAAGCTGCCCCAGCACTGCTGGGGGATGGGGGTGGTGGGAGACATGGGTGGGGGCCTGGTGAAAGGCTGTCCCTGGTGGCTGGGAGTGCAGGGGGACATGCGTTGGTGGGCAGTAGTTCAAGTTGACATGTGGGTTGGCTGGGGGGCATGGCCATGGTGGATGGGGTGCCTGCAGGACATGTGCAGGGTAGGCCCCTGTGGTGTGGGTCACCTGCAGGGGCCGTGGAGGGTGTAGAGGGAAACCTGGGAGGACCCACACGTGCAATTCACGTGTGGTGCTCCCCGCGCACCCCTGTAATACACCTACCCTGATGGAATCGCTTGTGATACTTTCCGCGCACCCCTGAAATACACGTACCCTGCTGATGTCGCGTGTGAAACTTCCCGCGCACCCCGAAATACACGTAGCCAGGACATTCGCGTGTGGTACTTCCCGCGCACCCCTGATATACATGTACCCTGTTGATATCGCGTGTGAAATGTCCCGCGCACCCCAAGATACACGTAGCCAGGACATTTGCGTGTGAAACTTCCCACACACCCCGAAATACACGTAGCCAGGACATTCGCGTGTGGAACTTCCCGCGCACCCCGAAATACACGTAGCCAGGACATTCGAGTGTGGAACTTCCTGCGCACCCCTGATATACATGTACCCTGCTGATATCGCGTGTGGAACTTCCCGCGCACCCCGAAATACATGTAGCCAGGACATTTGCGTGTGGAACTTCCCGCGCACCCCTGATATACACGTACCCTGCTGAATTCACGTGTGAAAATTCCCGCGCACCCCTGATGTACACGTACCCTGATGGAATCGCGTGTGGAACTTCAAGCGCACCCCTGAAATACACGTACCCAGCTGAAATGACGTGAGGTACTTCCCGCGCACCCCAGTGATACACGTAGCCCGCTTGCCGTGCTGGTACAGGGTTTGCGCAGCCCTTTGCGCTGGATTGGGGATTTTGATGGCTTTTCCCTGCACGAGAGGCGTTCTTGGAGGCGTAACTGGCGCTGCTGCAGGGTCGCTGCGCCACTGTGCGCCACGGCTGGTTTTGGTAGCTGGAATCCATGAATACGCTGTGCGCGGAAATGGGTTTTGGCGCACGCGGCTGGCGCAGGGATTCGCACGCGCACACTGTGCACCAGCCGCGTGCGCCACTTGTGCGCTAAATTCTATGAATTACCCCCATGGTGCTTTACATGGCACATTATGTACGTTAGCTAAACAGCTGATGGTTTCAGATGAATAGGCAAATAACAGTTCCCTCCCTGTCCCAGCCGAGTCATCAAATACATGTTGGGGTTTCCAATCTTGGTAAAACATACACTCAAGTGTCACCACCACAAACTGCACAGGACCACTCATTAGTGGTACACGTTTCCCACCTGCCTCCCTTTCTATCCAACTAAACCCTCCCCTTTCGTGCATGCAGCAAAGCAGCATATACATTTAGAAGTGAGTAAATAGTACAAGACCCTTTGATATTGCATTACCTTACATATTGCGACGAAGCAGGCACACAATGGGGTGACGCAAACTCTATGTAAATCATGATACGTATGTAGATGGCACAGGTACCGGTAAGTCAGTGCAGCTATTTGCATTCATACAGGGCTGTGAACACTGCTGGTGTTGTGCCCAGACAGAAATCTTCTCTGTGCAAACACACACGAAAGGAAGAGATTCTGAAAAAGTCTACAGTGAAGAGCGCAATCCTGCGATGCTGCAAATCTGCAATCCTGCAACTCTGCATTGCTGAAACTCTGCAATGCTGCAAGCTGCATTCTGCCCTTGCAGTTCTGCCTGGTCTAGATCCCAGGAGAGACATCATAACGGTCATGATCATTGTTGGGAGGCGGTCCTGAGCCCCCCCGCTGCGTTCCCGTAAACCCCAGCCCCGAAAGGAGACACTGACACAGCCTTTCGGTTCGGGCTTCCCGGTCGCTCCCTCGCGGCCAGGAACGCCCCTTTATTTATACATTAGGCAGCGGCGTGCTATGTCACGCCGCCGCGTAAGCCCGTCACTGCGGGCAACGCCACACTCCTCCTTTTTCGGGAGGAACCACAAAACAGTCCTTTTAAAGATCATTATGTTTCTACACACAACTATGCTATAAAACTCCACTGCACACCCAACGCCCCTTTATTGTCAACAACCCGGATCCCTGCTTCACAATTTACATGCTAAGTGTCCAAGAACATACTCGTTGAGGTAAGCAGGTTTCCTCTCGCCCAACCCTCTGGGGGTACCTCCTGCCTACCTCCGGCCCGTGGTGTCCCTCAGCTGCGGCTCCCCGGATTGGGGAGTCCGGGACCTCGTCCCAGAGGTCTCCGGCGCCGGGGTCCTCTGGTGGGTCAGGTTCCTGCAGAGTGTCAGTCCGGGGATCACCCAGTTTCTTGAAAAAACTCACATTCCGGGTGACGGCAGACCGCCCATCCGAGGCCGTCACCATGGACCCCTTGACAGCCACCACATCCAAAGGCTCGGGTTCATAGGGGAGCGAGAGCTTCCCGTGGGGGTGTCGGTTGCGGACCAGAACTTCGTCTCCCGGCTCCAGCCGTTGAGGCCGGAGACCCCGTCGTAGGTTTTCCTGGTCAATCCTTATTCTCCTCTCCGTCGCAATCCGCTGATCGTCAATCACTCCTGGTTCCTTCTCCCCAACCTCAGGGAGCAGACCTCGGGGACATCTTTTGAACAGCGCTTCCGCGGGAGCCACTCCAGTTGACGCATGCGGGTGGTTCGATACACCCGCAGGAATTGGTACAGGGACCGTTGGAGGGGTTGACCCTGTCCATGGGCGATCCGGAATGTCTTATTAAGAGTCCGCATGAGTCTCTCTGCGTAGCCATTGGCTCGGGGCCACAGCGGGGAAACTTTCCTGTGCTGCACCCCGCAGCTCTCCATTAGCTCGGAGAACCGCTCACTTTGAAAAGGAGCCCCATTGTCTGAGCACAGGGTGTGGGGAAACCCGTGGGCTGCAAAGATCTTCTCCACCGCCACCACCACATGCTCAAACGCCACCGATTCGACGAACTCCACCTCTGGATATCTAGAGTATTCGTCGACAATGGCCAGGAAGTGGGTGCCCACCGACGTCGATCCAAAATCCGCATGGACAACCTCCCAGGGCCGGGTACCTCGAGGCATCACTTCTATTTCGGGCTCCCGCTGCAGAGGAGAGGCTGCCTGGCACCACACGCATGCCGCTACAAAGTCATCAACCTTCCTTTCTAGTTCGGGAAACCAGACCTTCAGCCGGAGTCGCGCCTTGGTCTTGGCCGCGCCTTGGTGTCCATGATGTGCCAGCGTGATTACCTCCCTCACTTTTGACAGGGTGACAACAATCCGGTCACCGCGGAGCAGAAGGCCCGACTCCGAAAACGACAACTCATCCTTGACTTTCCACAGCTGCTCAAGCGTTGTTTTGGCCTCATGTGTCCGCCCGGCCACCGCCTCAAGGACGGACTTCCAGGAGCCGTGTTGCATCGAGTGCCTTAATACTTGAAAGCACTCATCCTGGGCCGCCGCGGCCTCCAGCTCCTCCAGCGGCATCGCGTTTGGTGTGGCCGCCTCCACCACCATCTGCACATGGCTATCGGCCTCCTCCTCACAGGCATTGTGCCCCTCTCCCCCGCGCACCCCCGGGTGGCGGGACAGGTAGTCTGCCGCATTATTGGCCCCAGGCCGGTACACCAGGGTGACAGAATATTCAAGGAGGGCAAGCATCCATCTCTCAATCCTTGCCGGCGGCTTTGACGAAGACCCCACCAGAATCGGGAGCAGCAGCTTGTGATCGGTTACCACCGTCACCGGACAACCCAGGACATAGAGTCGAAAATGTCTGCAGCCCCACAGCACCGCCAGGGCCTCCCGCTCGATCTGGGAGTACCTCTGCTCAGCCTCTGACAGTGCTTTACTGGCATATGCCACTGGTCGAACTCCCCCGTTGCTGTCCACCTGAGTCAGCACGGCCCCCAGGCCAAAAGGACTGGCGTCAACAACGATCTCCGACTCCAGGGCTGGGTCGAAGAACGCCATGGTGTCTTCCGTTGTGAGGGCTGCTTTAATGTCCTCGAAAGCGGCCTGCTCAAGTGGGCCCCAGTGCCACGCTGACTCCTTCTTTGTCAGTGCCCGGAGTGGTTCCGACCTGGAGGCGAGGTTTTGGATGAAACGTCCACAGTAGGTCACCATCCCCAGAAAACTCCTCACATCTGACACTGACTCTGGGGGCTGTGCCGACTTGATGTCCTGGACCTTTCTTGGATCAGGCGATACCCCACTTCCTTAAACACGAACCCAATGAATTCGATGGAAGTACGCATGAACTTGCATTTTTCCTTATGCAGGGTAAGGCCCAGAGATTGGAGTCGTTCCAGTGTCTTACCCAGCCTCCTCATGTGAGCAACTTCCATTTTAGCAAACACCAGGATGTCATCGCTGATGTTGAGGACGCCCTCGAGATCTGCCAGGGCTCCCCTGATGATATTCTGGAACACCTCTGCTGCAGATGACACTCCAAAACTCAACCTTTTGTACCGGTACAACCCCCGGTTGGTGGTAAACGTCGTTATGTACCTGGACTCCGGGTGAAGAACGACCTGGTGGTAACCAGCTCGGAGGTCCAGTTTCGAGAAGAACCTCGCCCCCTGCACTTCCGCAATTATGTCGTCGATCGTGGGGGTGAGATGCCGCTCCCTCTTTATTGCCTTGTTGGGGAGCCTCATGTCGACACAGATGCGGACCGAATCAGGCTGCTTCGGCTTTCTGGCCACCACGATCGGAGACACCCAGGGGGTTGGGCCCTCCACCTTTTCGATAATGTCTAGGTTTACCAAACTGTCCAACTCCTTGTCCACTTGCTCTCTCAGATGAAACGGTACCCTGCGATGTTTCAGGGCGATCGGTTGGACCGACTCATCAATGTGAAGCCTAACCGGTTCGCCGACCATCTTCCCGATCCCACTGAAGAGTGCTGCGTACTTGTCCAGGAGATCATTGATGTCTTCCAAGTATACTGAATAGGCGAAGCTGACGATCCCCAGGGCCTCGGCAGCCGCACAGCTGAGCAGGGTGTTGTCACTCACCGGGGTAACATAGAAGCAAGCCTTAATCTGTGCGCCGTCATGCTCCACACGGGCTACAAAGGCACCATTCAGCGGTATCGGTTCCAGCCCTCCAAATGCAAAGATGCGAGCTTTCGGTGCGTCCAGACCCGGGAGGGGATCAAGCTTGTCATAATGTTCTCTGGCCATTACATTCACGGAGGCCCCCGTATCCACGAGCACCGGGACTGGGGAGTGGTTGACCTCCACCACACATCTGGGCTGTCTCCGGCTCTTCCTTTTCAGAACCTCCACACTCGAGACGAAGAAGATGTTCTCCTCGTCCTCCTCCTCGGCACCCTCCACCTGGGGATCCACCTCTCCCTGATCCACCTGGGCCACATTTGGCGGCGGGTTCTGGCGTGGAGTCCACGTCCTTGGCTGGCCTCTCGGCACCATCACGGGCAGGGCTGCACGGCATACCCTCGAAAAGTGGTCGGCCAATCCACATCTGCCACAGGTTTTTCCAACCGCCGGACACTCTGTCGGGTGAGGGAGGTAATATCCACACTTCTGGCACGACTCTGCGGCTCTGCCTGCCCTATCACGGGGTCCTCCACCAGGACGTCTCATGCCTCTGCCGCCTCGCCACACAGCACATACCTCCTCCGACCGCACTCACCGGGACCCTGCCTCCATCTTGTTGGCCCGAGCCTCTGCCACCTCAGCGCACCGGCCGAGCTCCAGTATGCAGGGCAGAGTGATGCCTGGCTCTCTGAGGACCTGCCTTCTGAGTTTGCCGATGAGCATGCCTGGATAAGCATCGTGCGCAGCATGTCTTCTGCGTCCGTCCATGCACATCCAAGGGAGAGGCGGCGCAAACGGCCATAAAAGGTGTCCAGTATCTCATCGTCCTTCTGTTTGGCCGACAGCATGACAAATCTCTCATAGTCCACATTAGCAAGGGGGAGGAAATGTGCAAGGAGCGCCGCCTTAGCCGCATCATAGGAGGCATTAGCAGGTGGGAGGGATTCAAATATCTCCTGGACCACAGGTCCTGCGGAATACAGCATGGTGGCCACTCTGCTGTCATCATCCGTCACCTGAGAGGCTCTGAAATACATGTCCAGGCGACTCACCCACCTTCTCCACCGGGGGCCCATGCTCGACGGTGGCCCTGATGCATCAAACTCGGGAATGGGCTGCAGAGCAGCGTGGGCCGTAGGAGCTCTCGTCTGAGCCATGATGGGGATTCCAGGTTGGGCCGCTGGCAGCACTGCGGGAGGTCCTGGCAGGGGCAACTGTGGAGCCGGTGGCGGCTGTTGCAATGTACTCACTGGAGGCCGCCCAAGCAGTTGAGGAGTTGGCGCAGCCCCTACCCCGTCATCCGAGTCTCCAGAGTCACTCATAGGTCTGAGCGCACAGGCACCCCCACCAGTTACCCTGGGGGCCGCAACTCAGCCTCGCTTCACCACCCACAGTATGAATGCCTTCAACAGTCACATCCGATGTCAAGTACATACCTGGGACGGGCACCAGCTCCCAAGACCACTACCACAGCATACAGGTGTGAATGGCTCCCAATCCTAGCCTTCCCCGATGATGAAAAGGACGAAGAAGAAGCCCCAGCGACTTGATGATGAAAGGGACGAAGAAGATTGCAGTCTCCATCCACTGGCATCCACCAATGTCTCGGTAGTTCCAAAAATTAAGCCATAAGCATGGAGTAGGCTAAGCAGGTCCAGCCATATTAACCCTTCTCCTGGCTTTCACACGACGTAGTTACACCAAAACTACATAAAAATCCACAATCCAACCATGGGTGTGCAGATCAAGCTGCCTGCAAGCAGAATTGCCAAAAATTAGGCCTGGATTCACTTCCCCTTTTCAACCGGAGCTCGGAGAACATCCGCGGCCTGTGACACAAAATGGCCGTCGGCCGCATGTACGAGCCTCAGCCACGGCGTAACACGGAGCATCCAGGTGCTCCGTGTATGCAGAAAAAAAATTCGGAAGCCTGCACCGCCGGGCCCGGGCATCCGCACTTGCTCGTCGCCACTGTTGGGGGGCGGTCCTGAGCCCCCCCCGGCTGCGTTCCCGTAAGCCCCAGCCCCGAAAGGAGACACTGACACAGCCTTTCGGTTCGGGCTTCCCGGTCGCTCCCTCGCAGCCGGGAACGCGCCTTTATTTATACATTAGGCGGCGGCGTGCTACGTCACGCCGCCGCATAAGCCCGTCACTGCGGGCAACGCCACAATCATTACAAGTAGGTCCAGGTTTAAACTGCTCGACATGAGCAGGTGGTCGCCATGCGAGGAAGGTCGTCACGTTTGGGGGTGAGGGGCTAGAAAGAGAAGCTGGGTCTGGAACAAGACCACGAGTGGCGACCCCTTCCATCCCCCCCCACCCACACCCTTAATCCCAAGAAAAGGGCAAGCCAAAGATTAAGGTTGGGGAAGGAAACAAGCATTTTTCGTTTCTCGAAAGCATGTCGACCTTTTGCCACTACTAACCACCAGGTGACGATCAGCAAGCATATTACGATAGATTTGAGTACTTTCTAATTTGATAACTTAGTGTCGACCACTTGATGTGTGATCTCTTTTAGAATCAATACACATACAACCATTCAGCCTTATAAATAGGCCCAACCTGACTACTTGACCGGAATTCTTTTGTCGAGGTAGGTAAAGATAATGGGCCTCATTACGAGTTGGGCGATAATCCAGTGGTAAATCCACCAGAATACCACCCAACGGAATTACTGTTACCGTCACTTGGTCCGGCAGAATTACCGCCATATTACGAGTGTTGGTGGTGGAGTAAATCCCCATTTTTTCAGAGTCTATTGGACTCTTTGGGGCTTTTTCGGTGGAATTGCTGCTGCAGTAATTCTGCTTATTTTTCTTAACGCATGTTGCTGTAGGTAAATCCCCCACTCCAGGGCTATACTCATAGTATGGCAGTGCAGGAAAAGTGGCAGTAATTCCTTTACCACGATTTAGTTCCACACCGCCATACTTGTGATGATCCCCAATACTTGCTATAGTTCAAGTATGCCTTTATAAGTCCATGAAATTATGTACTGTAGTAGCTGCCCGCCACTCTTGTGGTAACAGTCCTTAATGCAGACACACAAGGCTGCCACTCACCTGCACTGGTAGAGTTCCTGATCATGCTTCATGACTCACCATGTTTAAAGATGATGGGTCCCTGGGAAAGCCTGGCTGAGAGCAGATGGCGCACAGATCCGCTTACGCTGCGCTTCTGTCTTCGTTCAGAGCATCCTTGAGTGCAGCGATTTGGAGAAGAAACGTTGTTGCAGACAATGACATCACAAAGCAGGTACACCTCCGAAGAATCTCCAAATTTGAACACATGGAACCCAAAATGCTGCACTCTTAGATCGCCAGATGGGTATGTGTGCAGAGTCGTGTCCTGTGGACATCTGTGTGGACAAGGAAGGGAGAGGAGTAAGAGCGAAAGCAGACGTGCCAGGTCAAGAAAAGTGAAATGCCCTTTAGTTATTGGGACTGGTCAATTCCAAGAAGAAAAAGAAGAACAAAAGGGAAATAGGTGTGTTGAGGCTCTGTAATCTCAAGTAGGAGGTAAAGGGGATAAAGGCAACAATGAATCACTGCCGCCACATTTACTTCTTTTATTAACCTGCTCAACATTTGGAAAATGCATCCATTTCTAAACCAATCTACCAAAACTCTAATCTTCACCCTCATGCTAACCAAACTGGAATACTGCTCGTGCAAACTCCATGACCTTTCTCTCTACTCCTGCCTCCTCTAGACAAAGTCCTTAATTTCGCTAGCCACCCTCGCTACAGCCTAGCCAGATCCTCCTCCAGTTCTACCTACCAACACCATTCTGGTTGGTTTACATGCACAAGAGGTTGCTTTTCAAGTTCCTTTTCCTATTCTACACAGCTATCAATGGTTTTGCTCCTCATTACCGAGTTGATTGTATCTCTGTCTAATTACCTTCTCATTCCCTCCTCTGCACTCAACCTCACTGTCCCTTGACCCCCAGGCCCATCTGTGCTTCGACTCGCTTTCGCTCTTTAACCTTACTCACCTTGCTCCATTGGAACCCACTGCCAATCACAATCAAGGTCAGCCTGACCGTGGATCTCTTCAAAGCGTGGTTTACTCTTCATCTTCTTGCCAAAAGGGTTGCTCATCCTGCCCTCTCCCCCATCCTACTTACCTGATCCCACCACGACTTCCACGGCCACTTAATAGTGCTGTTTTCATACGTTTGCACAATTCTCTCTAGTTTGAAGCACTTGCCCTCACAAATTAATATTCCCTTTGTAAGCCACGTTTTTATACCTGATCTATTTTGTTTTATCCTTGTCTATGTCCCTGTTTGTTCACACCCTCATACACCGCCTCAGAACATATGGTATCTTTGAACAGGCACCCTTCCGGGGAAGGCCTCTGCCACCTGTAAATGTGTTATTGTAAGTCATTTCTGATCGAAATTGACACCCAAGCTCTTTAAATAAATACAAATAAAAACTACAACAACAAATACAAATCATGGGACCATGGATACATGTCTGCCCATGAAACATTTATAAGTTAGCTCACTAAGACCTGTCTGTCACACCACTGAGAGGTGAAGCTGTATCAAAAATAGAAAGCGTTTGCAATTTTCAGTTCAGAGCTATCGGGGGTCTTTCCAGGCCACTGGCAGTACACCGTCTCCCCTGCGTCTGGCTGGCCACAGGTGAGACCGGAAAGTGACGTTGGTCTGGAGCACATCACACTGCATCGTCTTGGGAATTGGGCTGCGCTTTGAAGTATGGCTGGCCTGATGTATACAAGTATACACACGCCCTGCAAACGCATTGTGCACAAGAAGACCCAGCGCATGCGCAAGTGGACAACATTGTTCCCTGTGCCTGCCCATTAAATTACATTTGTCAGTTTCACATTATAGTGTGCAGTCAGCAGCAGGACTGGGCAATATTGTGTGATTTTGAAACTGCAAACCAGCACCCTATATTTCATCATTTTCATGAAAATCGATCAAATTTTCAAAAAACAATCAGGAAAAGTGTGCGCAAAAAAGGGAACATCTGTGATATTCAAGTACTATATTCTTGTGCAATTACTACAAATAATCTATTTTTTTGTATAGTGCATTACTTTGTTCTGCTAATCACTAATCTCAAAAGAATCCAAGATTTTCAGTACCAGCGTTTATCATAGTCCAGAGCGACTGCAGATGTTTAAAGATGCATTAAGCAGGTATCCAGCTACCAGCTAAATATTACAATAGCACTTGAAGTGGGCGTTGTGGGACTGGTTACATAGGAGCAAAAAGACATATATCCTTTTAGAATTCTTGTTATGATAATATGCTTAGAGAGCACATTCATTAGTCGGCTCAGGCTGGAAAGATGTGAGAATGCAAAATGTTTATTAGCTTAGAAGTAGTTTACCTTTGATTACATGCTGGGTGACACAGACACGTGTTATTGCTAACTGTGGTAAAAGCCGACAATTAATAAACTTGAAAAAAGAAATAATGTGTGTTCATAATTCCTACAGCAATATTTGTGTTATTTTCTGGTCTCACTAGAATGTCTTCCCACTATATGAGGAGACAGGAGACAGGAGCTACTTGATGTAATGCAATTGGAAAAACATGACAGGGCAGGAACATTCTTAACAATTCATCTACACCTGCAGGGCGAGTCCCTATGTTGACAGAAATGTGCTCGCCCCATGGTGGTGGGCAACACAAAAATCCCAGAGCTTTCTGTAAAATGGCACATGGAACCCTAGGTACACTTCATATTTAGTGCAATGCGGCCACCCACCGTCAACCATGGACGGCGAAACTTATTTGCAATTTAATACAAAAAACATGTGTGCAGTAAATGTCAAAGAAAAGTTTCAAATATCCCCATACTCACCAGCAAGGTCTAGAACCATGAAAATGAACTTGACCTTCATAAAATCTCCTCTACTGTGCAAGCGGCCGAATAGCCTTTTCAAGCCAGGCATGATGAAATCATGTTCGGTGCACATTTCCTTTTTTTCTTCTGGAATGAACAACATTTTCACTAAAAAATCAAATAAAAGTCTGGACTGTTCAATGTATTTAGTTATTTATTTAGTATTTATAGCAGCACACCAAACCCTCAGGCATCAGGGTGCTAGTTACAGAAAGTGCAAGTCATTCTTCATAAAACAAGCTCATATTAGCAAACCACATGCAAGTGGTATTGCATACACAGACAGACACAGCCACGCCTCAGTGTACGGGGGCTACATAAGGTATGCATAAGAACAACAGTCAAATCACACCTCATGGTTCAGGGGCTACATCAGGTATACATAAGAACAAGGTCAAATCAGGTAGGTTTGTAGTCTGTTGGAGCCACGCCTCATGGTACGGGGGCTTCATCAGGTATATACATGAACAAGGTCAAATCCGGTAGGTATGTGGTCTGGTGGAGCCACGCCTCATGGTTCAGGGGCTACATCAGGTATACACAAGTACAAGGTCAAATCAGGTAGGTATGTGGTCTAGTGGAGCCATGCCTTATTGTACAGGGGGCTATATCAGGTATACATGTTACAATCCGTAAGATTAGAAGGGAGCCCGGTTAGGATGGAAAGGCTAGTCAATGACAGGTGCAAAGCAGGCATGAGTCATAAACCGCCACATAGCTCGAAAAGTCAAAAAAGAGCAGAATAAGTGAGGAGCATTTTGCGCAAAGCACATAAAGCATAACAAAATGGCTGTACACGTGACAGAGTGTCTAAATTCGATTTTACACAAAGCATGGAAAAACATAGGAACGAGAAGGGCTGGTCAGGTGGATTAATCTCATAATGTCTGGAGAGGGAGATAGGACAGCAGTGTGGAATCCAACTTACAGTGCTTGAATGCTGATAGTGCTGTTGATGCTGGATCAGGAGTTGCAGAGAGGTCCATGTGGAGAGAGGGGTAGCAGCAGTCTATGTAGGGAACAAAGTGATAGTGAGGGTAGTAAAGTACCTCATGGCTGCTTACCAGGGTAAGTGGGAGTCCTGGAAACATTTTGGGGGAAAGTTCAAAGAGGAGCAGGGGCTCCTTCACATTCTGACAGGCTCAGACAGGGGCCTTAGATGTGGGCCTTGGGATTGGGGGCCAGCTTCCTTGCCTGCCGGTTTCCCATTGGCCTACAAGAGGGTGTGCCCAGCCAATCAGGCTTAGCGCGACATCGTCTCCATGGGAATGCTCCAAGGCAGTTTGGTGCCGATCGGGGCCACCATCTTGCGGAGCTTCAACAGCCTGCAGTCTCGGAGAGGCCATGATTTGGAGATTTGTTCTGGCAGTATGGGTGCCCTCGCGCCTTGGTGCAGGCTGATGGAATGATGAAGGTGATGAAGCAGGGCCTGATGTGGGTCTTGGAGTTGGGTCACGGCTTCCTCGCCTGCTGGCTTTCCATTGGCCTACAAGAGGGTGTGTCCAGCCAATCGGGCTTAGCGCAACATCATCTCCATGGGAACGCTCCAAGGTACGCCAGTGTCGATCGGGGCCACCATCTCGCGTAGCTTCAGCAGCCTGCAGTTTCGGATCAATGTATGCGTCTAGGCAAAAGACTACTCAACAAGCTGTTGAGCCCCGATTTGCATGAATGGTGAATGCATATTTGAATGTGTGATGAAGAATATTCATGAAAAATCCCATTGAAGCAAACAGAGACTCTCAACCCACGTAATCTGCACCCAAGTCAACTTTCTAATGGACATGGAGATCTGCAAACTGTACAGCTTAGTCCACCCGCACAGTTTCAGGTGGACACAGAGAAGTGGGTGCTCGGGGCGTACCAACTACGGAATGTTCCCTAAAGGCATATGTATAGTCTACAAATCACAGATGGTAGAACCCTCAGGAAAAGCCTCAGTCCGATGGGATGGAGCCAGAATTGCACACTGGCTATAAAAAGAACTTGCATCTTAAAATTATCCCACATTAACGTATAATTGAATTCCTGAGCAATCAGGGGCAGACCGTATCATGCGCATGTAGCAACATTTGAGCGGTTCAGGGAGAGCAGCAACATCAACGTGATGGCTCCTCTCTAAATTATGGACTGGGAGACTCTGGGGTCCCCAACCATTACCACATTCAGGTACCCCATGCCACTGGCCTGAGGGCTCTGGTAGGCCGGCCTTCCTGGTCCCTAGAGTATTCAAGAGCTCTTGGCATGCCATTAGCGTATTGACTTCATCATATCTTGTAGGCTGATGCCTGACTCTCTCAATGCACTCCTGCTTGGTTCACTGCTGCTGTATCACCTTAGCATTGACCAAAACCAAAGAGAATTATGGCACTGTGGACTTGAAAGGAGGAGAGAGCTTGGGAAGCGGGGAGTCTTAACAGTTGGTGGATCTTGGTGCAAGATTGTAGACAGCTGGGGCATTATGATATATAAATCATGCATAGATGTGGGTAAGACAGGATTTTAAATGTGACCCGGGCTCTAATTGTGAGCCAGCTGAGTTATTTTGTGGGTTGGCGATGGGAACATAGGGTTTGGGGTTAAAGGTTGTTTGTATGGCATTGTTCTGGATGCATAGACGCTTGGCAGTGGGAGATTGTGGGGGGCAAATGTAGGGTGCATTCACATTGTCCACCTGAGAGGATACTGGCATGATGAGAGCGACACAATGAGTGATCAGAAGATGGGGATAAGGAGTTAAAGTGGAGCGTTCAGAAGTCATAGTTGCATGGTTTTTACCAATCCCAGCTCTTTTGGGCGTTAAGTAGGATTGAGTTTCCCTTGCCTGTTTAGTAACAAAGTCTGATACTGTTAGTTGGGTGTCATCGACACACATGTGAATTCTAAATTGAAGCTTCAAACAATGTCAGGGGTTTTATGTAGGCATGTAAGGGGTTAAATGAGTTACAGGTTAATAGGAGGAGCCTAGAGGAACCCCACAGTCAAGGCAATGGTGTCCTTGACACACTTGTGTATAGGCGCGTCATAAATGCCATATCATATCATAAGAGATCGAGTTGGATCTGTCGGGCTAATTTAATATGAAGGATTGAGCCATGCAACAGATGGTCCCTGAGATGCTGAGATAGGTTTTCATTCTTTGGAAGTTATTTTTAATTCTAGGTTAACCTTCTCTCGGTTTCCTCCACCTAGATGAAGGAAAATAAGATCCTCGCTAATATGCAAACGTCCTTTGAAGTGATCCTAAAAGCTCCTTGTGTTTGATGCCTGGGTTATATGGACAGGAGACCGGTAGTAAATAAAAGGTAAACTCTTTGATATTTCACACACACACACTGACCTGTGTGAACAGTTTGATCATAAAACCTGTGCCCAGAGCTCGTGCACAGGTTTGAACAGCGAGGGAGTTTGTCATTGACCCTCTTGCCCCCCCAAGTAAAAAGCAGTGATGCATGTGATGTCATGTGAAGGTGACACCTCCATGTGTGATTTCTAATAAAAAGGCCCAAAAGTCTTTCCTGTATTGAAGAGCGCCTTGTTTAAGGTGATACAATATATGTGTAAACAATCCACACTTTTAAAAGGTTTAGGATCTGCCCAGAAGTATCATGTACTTTCGGAAGCGGTGTTACCATGTTAATTCCATGCCTGTGCTGTAACTGTAACCCCTGGAACGTGGCTGGCCAATCATGGAGCGCAGATTGTGGAATGAAACTTGTAATCCGATCTTGCTCCATATTTACTGCCACCACCACATCCTAGGGTGCTGTTCGTGTCTGCTTATCCCTGCCTTACCTCTACAGCCGCCCGCTCACTGCACCATTTTACCTTGGGGCTGCACCGCACTCCCGTGGACCCCTGCCTCCTCATCAGGCCACCCTCTGCCGGCCGCTGCTCTGCACTGACCTGTAGCACAACTGCAATGCACCATGGAAATAGAAGAGAGGCTGCACACATAGCCCCACTTTGCAATGCCACAGTGGCCATGTGCTAGTATTCCACAGCCTGCACGCTTGCCTTGACTTATTCCACTTCAATACCATACAGGATCAGGACATTAGGAGCTATTTATTGAACACTATAGTTCATGATTCAAACACCCAATAAATATTTCTCTAAATCCACACAAAATATTCCACCATTCTCTTCCCACAATCAGCTGTTGAGAGGTAGATGAATATCATCATTCGCACTGTCCCTCCCCGCCCCAATATCCCACTGGTGACAAATGCTACTCACTAAGGCGACCGTACCGGTCCTATCCCAGATAGGTACAGCAGGAAATGGACTTCATGTAACTGAAGATGGTGAGAATAAGCAACCTCACTGCAATATAACATGTGCATGCAATAGACATGAAGCAAATATGCACTCACCATGAAGAAACATGAACACTAGGTCAAATATGTATTTATACATGAACAATATCGCTTGCATCCATCTAGTCATGAAGAATATTAACATAAGTAATGTCTTAGCTGAAAGCAACATGAACGGCACATATCTACAGCTCACTAACATGGAAAAATATCAGTAATGGCCAGCCATCTTTTTCAAAATGGAAGTCGTAGCACGCATTGAAGTAAACAAGTGGCCTTGAGGCTTAATGAACAACAAAAATGTTGAATTCACTGGAAAACATATTCGTGCAGGGCACAGACAGTGCCAAGGTTACTATCACGCCTCGGGTGCAAACGGGTCTCACGTGGCTCCTGTTCGGTGTCTGTTGAAGCATCAGTGGGGGATCCAGACTTCTTTCCCTTGGATTTCTTTCTGGATGACAAAATCTCTTTGACAAGATATGGGCGATTCCGTTCCGTAGCCACTGTCTCTGTCTATTTGAACTGCCTAACATGGGCGGTAACTGAAAGAACAGTCCAAGTATAGGGGAAAAAGCAATAGCTTAAAAAACCCTAACAAGATATGGTTATGCGAAGTGCACAATATCCAACATCCAATATGCAGGTACAAGTAGATCCCAGGGCAGCAGTAGAACAGAAGAGAATTCCAGGAGCAAGTCCGACTAGGGGAGCCAGAGCGCAGGTAAGTCAAAACACAAGGCAGAAGTGGAAAATCAATGAAGCAGGCAAAGGCTGGAGCAAGGAAGGAAGAGGCTGCTCTGGGGAGAGCACGGAGCAAAGAAAGCAGCTAGAGAGAGTTAATTTGCAAGAAAGCACAGTAGCGTCTGTACCCAAAGCTGAGTAGAAAACCTATTGGGTTGCAACGTGGAGAGCTCTGTTCTCAGGATAGCAAAATAATCCCATCCGCCATCTTGAAGGAAGACTAGACCACTGCCTGTGTTTGTGACTAGTGCATGCCGGCACTGTGATGTGAAGCTATTTCCACCTTCTCCATAATGAACTGCGCTGTGTTATGACAGTATGACCCCTCCTCCAGGGTTCCGGAACTGGTTTTCCAGGAACTCAACAGTGAAATTGCCAAAGCAGGCGAGGAGCTCCCAAGAACATGCTGCTATAGAGTATCCCTTGCAATTAATGAGATGTAGTAGTCTTCCCTGATAGGATTGAAAATCGCAGATCTCAGAAATGTCATTCATCGGGTTCTGTAGGTGCTTTTTGAGAAGGAAGATCCAGCTTTCTGAAGAAAGGATCTGGATGGTAGGATTGAATAAGGGAGGAATCCAATATCTGGGTAAATGAAGTTTATAAGCCACAGGGTTTATCTTCTTTTCGATTCTGAAAGGACCAAGGTATCTTGGAGATAGCTTGGATGGTTGAATCCAATGGGGAAGGTCACTGTGGACAGCCAAACCTGGTCTCCCTCCTCCATGGTGGGGTTCTTTCTGCGATGTATATCAGCATACCTTTTGTTTTCCTGTTTACTCTTCTCCAAATTCCAAAAGGCATTGCAATGATTAGTGGCTATTGAATTCAAATGGTGATCTAAGGAAGACAAATTAGATAAGGGCAGACAGGCCACAGGGAGAGAGAGCGAGGATGAACTCGGTAGAGGAAAAAAATCAGACTCATTCCTGTTCCCGAGTGAACTGTGTTATTATAAGCAAACTCTGCTCTTGGTAGAAGATCTGCCCAATTGTCTTGATTGGATGAGGCGAAACATCGGAGGCACTGTACCAGGGTGTAGTTTAATCTTTCCGTCTGGCCATTTGTTTGGGGATGGTAACCAGAAGATATGGAGCGATCGATCTACAGGTGTTTGCAGAAGGCACTTCAGAATTGAGGGTGTATTGTGTACCCCTATCCCTGGTAATGATCTGAGGTGAACCATGAAGTCTAAAGATCTCCTGAAGGAAGATCTGAACTATTTGAGGTGCTGTAGATAACTCCTGCAATGGATTGAAATGGGCCATCTTGGTAAAACTTTTGATGGTAACCATGATGGTAGTACAGAGATTTGAAAGGGGCAACTCCACAATAAAATCGGTAGATATACGAGTTCAGGGTATAGTAGGAGTAGGGCTCTGATGAAGGGTACCTAAAGGCTTCTTAGCGGTGTCCTTCCCTCGTGTGCATATCGGACAAGACGTCACATAACTGCGATCATCCCCCATAAGCGTAGGGCACCAAAAGGATATAATGAGATCAGTAGTTGCTCTAATACCCTTATGTCCAGCTGTTTGATTGTAATGGCACCAGTTGTGTACCTTTCTTTGAAAAGAGGGGATCGGTAGGAGTAAACGAGAGTCCACAAACAGTAGCCCTTTCTTCTGTGACACCTTCTCTTCACTCGTGGACCTCTTAAGCAGGGAATCCTACAGAGGCCTGACATATCTCCGGGAGAAATGTGTTCATCAAAAAAAGAAATCTTTTTCCTTGGAGCCTACGTTCCATTTCAGGATATTCTTCCTTTTCCTTCTGTTGGCACCTAGATAGACCATCAGCCAGAGTATTCCTTTCCCCCGGTAAATATGTAAGGCAGAGTCATATTGCAAGAAAAAATTGGCCCAATGAAACTGTCGGCTGTTGGTACACTCCATTTGTTGCAGCACCTTCAAGTTCTTGTAATCAATTTGCACCTCAAATGGGTTGGCCGCCCCTAACAATACATTAATACATTCAACGCATGCCTGGCGGATTGGCAACAGGTTCTTTTCCAGAACGGAATAGTTACACTCACTGTGAGTCAAAGCACTGGAATAGTAGGCCACCAGGTATTCCACCTCATCTAATCCGGACTGCTTAAGGACTGCTCCCAAAGCAGAAGAGGCGTCTGTCTCAACAGTGAAATGCTTGTTCCTTACAACCATCCCACATGAAAGGAACGTTATTCCGAAGCAGAGAATTTAACGGGAGTACATTCTCTGAGAAATCAGGGCTAAAGCGTTGATAAAAGTTTGCAGGCCCAAAAAACATTGGATCTGCTTTACAGATCTGGGAGACGGCCAATCCATTATCGCCTTTACCTTGCGTGGGTCCATCTCAAGTCCCTCCTTAGACAGAATCAATCCTAAGGAGGTCACTGAAGTAGAGTCAAAGGAGCACTTCCCGGGCTTGACCAGTAAACTCTTCCCTCTTAATCTTTCCAGAACTTCCCGTAGATGCAAGGGTGTTCTTATTTTTTCTTTTAAAACACGAGAATGTCATCTATATACACAATGACAGTATGGAACAGAAGATACGAGAACACACAGTCTATGAACTGTTGGAAGTCTGCAGGAGCATTTACCAGCCCGAAGGACATGACGCAGTATTCGAAGTGGCCAAAAGGTGTTCTAAATGCCGTCTTCCATTCATCTACCTTTTGGACTCTAAACAGATGATAAGCCCCTTGTAAGACTAATTTGAAAAAGACTTGCGCCTCCTGCACAGCCTCGAGAAGAACAAGTTACTTTCTTACCTTGTAACGTTCTTTCGACGGGATGTTCCTCCAACGTATTCCTTATCTTTGATGTTACCCATTCCAGCTTGCTGACCTCGGACATTTTTTCAGTAGAGGGCGCTGCGCGTCGACGTCCCTTGAGTCGGTGTCCCTCGACAGCCTCCGTATCAGCGCCGACGTCATCGTGCATACAAATAGACTCGCGCGGCGTCTGTTGCTCAGTTCCGTTTTGAAACTTAAATTTGCTTTGCATGAATTGGTTATTGACCTTGAAGGAGCGTAAGCTGCAACTACAAGGGAAGTTTTACTGCAGGGATCGATGGGAGGGGCGATAAGGAATACGTCGGAGGAACATCCCATCGAAAGAACGTTACAAGGTAAGAAAGTAACTTATTCTTCGAAGGGATTGTGTGCTCCGACGTATTCCTTATCTTTGATAGACTCCCATAGCAGTGGTGTAAAGAGGAGGTGGGAGTAAAATTGGAATATTTCCCTTTAAGAATGTACAGAATGCAACATAGCTTTCCCAAATATTGTCTCCTGGCTAGAGGAGGAATCCAGGCTGTAAAAGTTTGTAAAGGTATGTGCGGACGACCATGTGGCAGCCGCACATATGTCTCGAATTGGAACCCCTCTTTGGAGAGCCGAAGAGGCTGCGATACCCCTGGTTGAATGAGCCCTAAAATATTGAGGGGGTTATTTCCCTGCCAATTTGTAGCATTCTAGAATGGTTAAAATAATCCATCTTGAAATGGTCTGTTTCGTGATTGGCAATCCTCATTTGTGTCCTGCATATCCTACAAACAGTTGGTCTGCTTGCCTTATCCTAACAAGTCTGCTGATATAAAAACTCAAGGCACGCCTCGGATCCAGCATATGTAACCTCTCTTCCTCTTTCCCTGGGTGGAGAGGAGGATAGAACGAAGGTAAAGTTATTTTCTGAGTAATGTGGAATTCAGAGACCACCTTTGGGAGACAATTAGGCTTCACTGGTAAAAAAACCCTTGTCTTTATGAAAGATTGTATGAGGAGGTTTGCAAGATAGAGCTTGTAATAAGCTCACTCTTCTGGCAGATGTTAGAGCCACTAGGAAGACTGTTTTAAGAGTGAGAAATCTTAATGACCAAGAATGCAGTGGTCCAAAAGGAGTACCCATCAGAAAATTTAAGACTAGATTTAGGTCCCACAATGGAACTTGAAAAGGCTTTGGGGGATAAACATTAGTTAACCCTTTCAGGAATTGGATTACCAGGGGTATTTTGAAATGTGAAGGCTCCTCAGCAGTACGCTGAAAGATTGACAGCGCTACGAGGTAGCCCTTGATCATACCAATTTGAAGACCTGAATTTGCTAAACAGAGTAAGAAAGATACCACCATTGTTGTATTGCATGAAAAGTGTTCAATATTCTTTTCTCTACACCAGCTGCAAAATGTGTTCCAATGGCAGCGGTATAAAGTCTTTGTTGCTGGTCTTCTAGCTGAAAGCAACACCTCCATGACGTCATCCGGGAGATCCCAATCCTTGTATCTCAAACTTTCAGAAACCAAGCGTGAAGGTTGAGGGTTCTGTTGGCTGGATGGAGAACCTGACCTCCCTTCTGTGAGAGAAGATCCTCTCTTTGCGGAACACAAATTGTATGGCAGATGGACATGTCAGAAGGTCCGGTTACCACATTCTCCTGGCCCAATCCGGGGCAATTAGGATCATGGTTTTCTGGAATCTTCTCAACCTCCTGATTATTTGAGGAATGACAGGGAATGGAGGAAATGCGTACAGGAGTGGAAACTCCCAGTCCACTACGAACGCGTCTCCTAGAGCTCCTCTCGGGGAAAATTCCTTTGAACAAAACTGATCTTACTTCCTGTTGATGCTGGTGGCGAACAGATCCACTTGAGGGGTTCCCCAAAGGGTGAAGATCTCTTGAAGTACTTCCTGAGCTACCTCCCACTCATGTGAAACTGTACTCTACCTGCTCAGGCTAGGTGAACTGCCGATAGAGAGATTCCTTCTTGAATTGCCCAAAACCAGTGCTGCATTGCCTCTTTGCACAGTGGCAGTGACCCTACGCCTCCTCTTTTGTTGAGGTAGTGCATGGCCACTGTGTTGTCCATCATTATCAGGACATTCTTTCCCTGTACTAATGGCAGAAAAGCTTTCAGTGCTAGTCTGAAGCGCCAACAGGTTGATATGTAGTCTGGACTCCAATGGAGACCAACGACCGCTGATGGTCAAGTTGTTGGCATGGGCTCCCCACCCCGTGAGTGAGGCCTCCGTGACTGTTATCTCCGGCCAGGGTTGCCAAAAATCTTCTCCTTTCAAGATGTTCTCCCGACAGGCCCACCACTGGAGGTCTCGAGCTACTCTGTCTGGGACTTGAAGGAGATCTGACATTCTTCCTGACAATTGCGACCATTGGGTTCTTAGTGCCCACTGGAGGGATCTCATTCTCAGGCAAGCCTCTGATGCAGGATGCCAGACGTTCGACATTTTGAAACTTGGTGACCATCTGTAGAATATCTTGAGCCCTTACCTCTGGTGGCAAGGATTTTCCCAGGGAAGTGTCCAGGACTGCTCCAATGAACTGGAGTCTCTGTGATGGTATCATCTGTGACTTCTTTAAGTTGAGGGAGAAAGCCCAGCTTGAGAAGGAAGTGGCAGACATAATCTAGCTGGATATGAGATTGTTCCGAAGATACTGCTCTGATCAACCAATCGTCCAGGTAGGGGTAGATGTGGATCCCTTCCCTCCTTAGACTTGCAGCTACTACCGACATTAGCTTGGTAAAGACCCTCGGAGGTCAACCCAAATGGCAGAACTATAAATTGATAGTGAGAGTTGCCAATTGCGAACCTCAGGTATTTCCTGTGTTTGAGATGGATTGGCACATGGAAATAAGCATCGTGAAGGTCTAGAGATACCGACCAGTCCTGAATCTGGAGGGCCTGAAGGATCTGAGAAAGGGTTATCATCTTGAACTTGTCTTTCCTGAGGAATTTGTTCAATTCCCGCAAGTCCAAGATGGGTCTCAGTCCTCCATCCTTCTTTGGTGCTAGGAAGTAGGGGGGAATACCAACCCTTGTTCCTCTCCACTACGGGTACCGGTTCTATAGCACCCTTCTCTAGATGGTCTACAATCTCCTGCATAAGGAGCGGGTCTGGAAGCTTCAAAGAGTTGTTCCCTGGTGGATGACTCTGAGGAGTGTGTAGGAAAGGCAGGCAGTAACCTTGGGCAACTGTTTCCAATGCCCAAGCATCTGTCGTAATAGCCTGCCATTCTGTCAGATGTTGAGTTAACCTGCCTCCTACTGGTGTCTTGTGAGGGGAGACCTCAGAGGGGTTTAGAAGCGGCTGACGCAGATGCCGAGGGTAAAGTGGCACCTGCTGCTGCGGCTTTTGTACCTTTAGCTGGCTGTCCTCTGCTTTTTCTGAATGCGGAGTAAAAGTGAAAGGACCTACCGCTCCAGGAAGCTCCTGAGGGGCGATTCGGAGTCTGCCGGATTGCAGCCCCAAGAGATTTCGCTGCTGCCATGGATGTTTGTAATCTCTCCAGGCTGTCATCATCCTTCTTACCAAATAATGAAGTGCCGTCAAAGGGCATGTTCAGAAGTCTGGCTTGTACATCTGGAGCAAAACCAGACTTCCGCAACCACGCAAATCTGCAGATTGTGGTACTTGCCGCCATGGCTCTGCTGATGCTGTCAGCAGAATCAATGCCTGTTTGAAGGGACTCGCACATTGCATCCTTTCGATTCCTGATGATGTTTAAGAATACTTCCCTTTCTTCTCCTTCCGGGAGACAGTCAGCCGCAGATGAAGCACACTCCCAAAGTGTGTGGCTGAATCTTGCTAGCGTGCAAGTGGCGTTGATAGATTTAAGCGCCATGCTACATGCCGAAAATACATTTTTGACATGGCATCAAATCTTTTATCATCCCTGTCCTGTAGAATAGTAGGGTATGCCGACCTACTGTTTGATGAAGTTGCTGCTTGTACAACTAAACTCTCTGGAGTTGGATGCTTGCTCAGATATTCAGGATCTGAAACAGATACCCTGTATTTAGCAGAAAGTTTAATTTACTGCAGGGATAACTTCAGGAGTTTCCCAATTTGCAGAAATGACTAGTATGAAAAGGAACAACAGGATCCTCCTGTGGACCTTTATCTAAAATATCAGTAAGGTCATCCTGCTGAAAAGAAGGTGTAGGTGTAGACCACCCCATGAATTCAATTATTCTGACCATCAGAATCCTATAAGGGGTCTCAGCATGCTGTCCATGGTCTGGTTTAGCAAACTCTACTTCTGGAGAAGTATCTAAACCACTTGCCTCATGTAGAGAGTCTTGAAGGTCTTTTACCTGTTCTCTTCAGAGATCAATTCCTCTGGCATGGGTATTGTAGTCCTTTGTAAACCAAAGGGTCTCTCGCGGTTGAAATCCACCCCTTCCTCATATATAGAGGACAAGGCCCTAAAGTAGTCAGACCCAGGACATGGTTTAAAACCCATTTCTAGAGCAGAAGGAGCCAAATCGGTTGTCACTGGCTGAGAAAACGTCGAGGTTGTCGATGTGGAAGTCAAAGGCTTCGACAATCCTGAAAAAGGCATCGAGAAAGTTTGAAGAGACCTCGATGTACTTGAGAGGATCAGGATCCTACTCAGCGTCGTCGAGATTGTCGATGGCATCCTCGACGTCATGGTCGAAGTCTTCAACACCTCTACTGTCTGAGACGTAGTGACAGTTGTAGGTCTGTCTTTTATTAGAGTCGATAATGGCGTCGAAGACGGCGTCGATGCAGCCGATTTGTGCGTCGAAGGACCCGTCGACAAAGGCGTCAATGACGCAGATTTGTGAGTCGAAGAAACCCCAGAATTTATTAATATTGCAGCTGCAGTGTTTTTGCTATGAATATAAGAAATTACAGAGATATGCTCAGATGGAGTGTGTATGCCTGTGTAAAATTTGGTGCAGAACCAATATTGGGAAACCCACCAAAAGCGTGAATAAGTGGTCATTCCTGGACCCAAGCTCGTAGGATTATGGGACTTGAACAGAGACATGCCTTAATTAAGCTGTGATGTGTATATGTATTATGAACAACTTGTGTAACTGGGATATATGTTTTTTGGGAAAAATAGAGTTTCTATGAAAAAGCAAAGGGGAGGGATTTCAGTTAAGCCATAAAACACAGCATCACTCTGACACCTATGACACACTGCTCCTGTCTCAAATCAGGGGACAGGGAATCCTCTAACCTATCAAATCCTTAGAGGGTTGGGCATTGTAGAATCAGCCTCCCACCCCTTTGTAAACACATAAATAGGGACTGCAGAGACCCAGATAGGACACTCTTTTCCACTACTCAACTATTCTTGGCGGCACCCTGCCGGAAGACTCCAGAACTTAGACTCCAGATCTAGAGCCAACTCTAGAACCAAACTATAGAACTTAGAAGCAGAGAGGCCTAATCCAAAAGCCGAACCCTTCTCAGCAGGCCTGCAGAATCTAGAAAACTGATTCCAACCCCTAAACTGCCAAGGGGCTCTCACATCCAACAGCCGGGCTGTGCTGTTTTGCTATTCTAGCCTAGAACCCAGTGCTAGAACCAAGGTCCAGACCCAGAAAGCAGAGCTGTCTCCAGAACCCATCATATCCAGTACAAGAGGCTGTGCAGACCGCAGTGCAGTGCTGAGAGCAGAACCCAGAGTGCCTGAGACCTGTCCAGTGGCGAGTGAAGCCAAACCCTTGGCCAGATCCTGACGGGGCCCCTTCCATTCCCAAGCCTAGGAGTGAGTATCTAGTCTAGAACTGTGCATAGTCATCTCTTAGTTTAAAGTAATCTTATTCCAACCATCTCAACCTATCTAGAACTGCATTATAGAATCCTGTGTCCATCCTGTTGATTCCAAATCTGTAAAGTGCAATCTGTCAATTTGAAATCTTGACTTTATTTCTGAAAATCTACCTTCACAAAAACCTCTGTTAACTTTTGAACCGTACGTCCTAGAACTGAAATTTAACTGTCATTTTGAAGCTAAGATCCTAAGCTTTCCAAAAAACCTACATCCTTATAGTTCTTCCGTAATCGCGTTTTACGCACGCGGAGAAATTGCCACGAATTACAATTTAGCTCCATTTCACCACTTGTAAAAATAGCTGTTTCTTGTTTTCAATTGCTGAAATTCGTTTCCAATCTGATAATCATTCATGAATCATTGCTAGTGTTGACCTGAACCAATCCAAAGTAACTATCACTTATCCTGAATCTCCTTTAGTGAATTAAAATCATTTTGGCATATTTTCCCATTCATTGCAATCACATTCAAAAGTATTTTTGCCTGTTTTAAAATCATACCTGTGTCTCTCTAAGCTTGCTGGGGGGAACTGGGATGGAACTGCATTATTGATTGTATTCTTGAAACCTGTGTACCTCATTTCCATCTCTCATATTGCATAATAGTGGGGGGAGTGAGTAGTCACAGGGGAAAAAGTGATCATATTATCTTTTGGTTGAAACCATATCAAGTTTATTTCTGTGTTGCATTTTCCCATTATTGCATTTCCTTGAATCCATATAGAGTATTCTCTACTACAGTATCCTTCCTATTTCTACTCCTAAGTCATTAAAGAGATTGTTGATTTTGTAATATTATTCATTGTTGATTACCGTCCATCTTCATAAGTGTGCTTTTCAGATATTATTTTGATCATAAAAGTCTGATATATATATATATATTGTTTAATTCTTCAAATAAACCATATAATTTGCAAAACCAACCTACTTCTTGGCTCAGTGAGGTCAGGGGGATTCAAAGAGAGGGGCATTATATAGGGGTTCATCATCCAGATTTAAAGATCTTTGACAAACAAATATATAAATAAGGGCTTCCATTGGGCATCCCATCCTAAGCATTGACTTAGTTGGAGTGCTGGATTGAAGTCACTTACAAATCTACCTTTAAATGGGCCATACTGTGGGCCCATGCCTATCCTATAAAACCCTCTGCACAATCATAATCTCCTCTCTCTCTAATAATACAGTTTAACGATTCCAGCACAATATCAGAGCATAGAGGGGACATGTGACCCTCTCATGTGTTTGTATTCATGTTTGTTAGGAATTGTTTAATGCGCAAACATTCACCTGAGGACATCTTGGCAAGGTAGGAAAAATGAAAAAAGCATTGACGTAGAGGGCACAAAGTTCTATCAGAGCACAATTGATTAGCCTCTTCCTGAAATACTCTGGATGAGCAATGTTTTCAGCCTCTTCCCAAAGCGAAGATGGTTTAGTTGAGACAGTGAGCTCTATTCCTTAGAGGCCAGCAGCGAGAGGCTTCTGCCACCGATTCTTGAAATATTGATTCTAGGGATGGTCAGTAGATAGGCCTGCTGAGATCTAAGCTGTCTCACTGGGTAGTAACGACAAATTCCCTGTGTGAGAATCGTAGGTCTCTTGCTGTGTATGGTTTTATGGTCATTTAAAGGAAGGCAATGTAATGAGACTACCGTTCTTACACCTTTCTTCCTCGTTGGCTAGGCAACGAGTTGCTGTAGTATACAACAAAGGCTCCCTTGCCTGAAGGAGCACTTGGGTGGTGGATATGGCCTACTGTAGTTTTCAGGAGCATATGTAGCATGAACTCCCAGTTCCAACCACCAGACAATGGCCCTCATTACAAGTTTGTAGGTATATAGTGGTAAATCCACCAGAATACCACCAAATGGAATTACTGTTACTGCCACTTGGTTCGGTGGATTTATCGCCGGATTACCAGTGGTGGTAGACAGTGTTAGTTGACATTAATTGGAGTCGATAGGACTCCATGGGGATGTCGGCAGAATTTCCACTGGCAGTAATTCTGCTGATTTAGCTGATTTTTTCCAGTAAAGTGGCAGATTTACCTCCAGCGTTTTGCTTGAGGTAAATCCTTCACTTCACCACTGAACTTGTAGTACAGCGGTGCAGTAATGCGATGTTAAAAGGAATTACCACTCCATTACTGCCATTTTTTACCACACCACCTTACTTGTAATGAGGCTCAATTATCTGGGAGGCCTTCAGAACATATGTGTGAGAGCAAAGCACTGTTCCAAAGGAATGCACAGTGAGGTAGTTATTTATTTATTTTTGTTGATGGTTGGGAATTGTGGAAGAGTTATGCCAATGAACACATTAGAAAACTACCCATAATAGACCCCAAACTCTTCATGGCGAACTGCAGAAGTGTCAATGTAAAAAAAAACCTGTAAAAGATGACGGATTTATTTCTTGGTCAAGTGTCTAAATTATCTTAAACTATAAGTGTCAAATGATAAAATAAACCTCTTCCAATTTGTGAATTTGGGATGTGCTTTAAAATGTGCAAAATAACCCCTAGCGCCCCCTGCCTTGCATAGTTGCAATAAGGTGGGGAAAGCTCCTGTGCATGTGCTCATCCATTAAGGGCGCCCCTAGAAGCCCATTCTGAACATGAACACTTTTTTGGTACCTGTGGAGTCTTTGGACTTGCTGTTTTTGCAATGCGTGAAAGTCCCAGGATTCGGGTTCACAGCCACTTACACTTGCAGTCCGTGGCTGCGTTCAGGCTGCAGAGAAACCCGCCACAGAGCCGTGGCATTGAGACCTTAACCTACGTATGGTCTTATACCAACATTTGTTGTAACTGTGGGCAAAATAGACCTGCACACTATTTTTTGCCTCTTTCTGGGGTTAAATGCGCCAATTTAATGGCAATTCTCTGGCAGAAATTGTGCAGCGCTATTAGCGTGCACACATTGACCTGAAAATGCCCCAATGGGTCCAATGGACCTAATGGGGAAAACCCTGTACCGCCCAACCCTTGACCCGGCGCTAATAGCGCCAGACCGGGTGGCGGTAATGCTATTTGCCTGGGCGGTATACCAGTGGGAATACCGTTGGGATACCGCCCAACTCGTGATTAGGCCCTACACCTGGTCATAAAGGAGGACAATTATTTCCAGGATTTCCGTTTCCAGCAGAAGGTTGCCTTAGAAAAAGAGAACGCCTTGCTTAGCATTCTTCAAGCACTTATGAATAAATTGTCCAAACTGTGACAGGAGCCCTCCCACTGGTTCTATTTAGTATGAGAAGTACACCTAATAAGTAAACTGGTTTGAGTCCTTATGAAATTCACTATGGAAGACCTTTAAGATTGCCTGTAGCACCACCGGTGAAAACTGTACTCTATAATTTGCAATTGTTGGATGATCGGTTGTTGGAATATAACATTACTATTTTCTGTCAGTCTCATTCACAATTAGATTCAAGCTGCCCTGGCACAGGAACCAGGCTCTCCAAATCATTCCTTATAGCATGGTGACAGTGTAATGATAAACATTCACCAGAGAAAGACAGGTCTAGCCCCCAGGTGGTTGGGGCCATACCTCATACTATTCACCTCAAACTCAGCTGTAAATGTTCAGGGGCACCCAACATGGGTGCATGTGAGTCACTGCAAATGGACGATAGTCCCTGCAGTGTAGCGCCAGTTGCTTTGCTATTTCATTTATCTGTACTAGCAAGCACTAATGTAGTTCTAGGACAACATGACTATTGTGCAAACTATACTAGCTATGAAAACCTTGACTTACGTTGTGACATCGGCTGATGTCAGGGACTGGCCTATGGTATAAGTCACAGTGGACGGTGCATCATTGGCAAGGGGGAAACTGTGACCTAAATGGAGCCTGGGAATGTGGGGTGATCTTTGGATGGGGTTTATACCACAGCCAGCCGAATGTCCTGTGGGGGTAGTACCATTTCCCCTTGAGGCTCTACCAAATTGGATTAGTGATAAAGATTACTTGAAGGTTCTGAACTATGAATTGGAAGAGCCCTCCGTGAAACCCAGCTTAATTTTAGAGATGGAGAAATGAGTTCTACTACGAATATATCAAAAACCGACTATATTGGATCCAGAGCCCTCACATGTTTCTAATATAGTACTCTCAGTCGGTTCTTTTTACTAGGAGGAGAAACAAAATGATTTCTAAACTCATCTATTGGTATAAGCAATGGACAGGAACCACAGTGGTGACAGCACAAAGAGAACTTGGTGGTAATGGAAGTGTATCTCCAGATTTGGTAAATGTACCTATGGCTATGCACTGAGTGGTGGTGCCAGGCAGGGTATTGTGATTTGGAAGACCTCAGTGTTCCAGTAGGTAAAGTGAACGAATGGCCAGTACGTTTGGAGTGTTATTTGCTAACAATAGTTTATTGGAAAAATAGTACAAAGTCAGTGAAGGTGTGTTTGAATTCTACAGATATCCAGTGCCAGTTTTCAGACAGTTTAGATAATCAAGTGTGGACTATGATTCAGCATTTACAGTCCCCACAGATGGACATGGGAGAGTTTATGAAATATACTCAAGTGTTTAGTGTGAGGGGTCAGAAATGTGAGGTGGATAACTTTGTCAGGTTTTCTCCACAAATGTTATTTGATTAACTTATAAGGTTGGATAAATGCCTCACTATCCCTTCTCTGACGAGGATTGTGCTGCCTAGAATAAATGCAAGGAAACACTCTAATAAAGGATATCTGTCCCTTAAACATATACATACAACAAATAAATAATGAAATGCATGACAGTTCAATACAATAACAATTGAGTTTGTATTGCAACAACATGATTTTCTTACATCCTGGGGGAATTCCCCTTCCCCAGATTTTAAGCGGAATACTGCTTCATAGTTCAGGAAAAGAAAAGAAGGAAATCCTGGCTAAAGTTCCAAAACAATTTGTTGCAAGTTCAATTGGTCAACAGAAGGTTCCAATACCCTGATGCTTTAACGAAGAAAATAGAAGACTCTTCCACTTCCTTATACCATTTATCCTCCTTAGATAAAGGGCAACTTCGCAGTTCATAAATATCAACAATAATTGTCTTGGTCAGGGGGATTTGCCACAACTGATAAGTCTTAAAGAAACACATCTTCTTGGCAGCTTTACACAGCTCTTTTCTTCAGTAGCACAAGCGCATCAATTGTCTCTGTCAAGACCAGTTTGTAGCACTACTTCGACTTCCACCTGGTTTACTGGCATGCCAGTCCTACTACCTCCAAAGTGTTGTCATCCGGGTATACTCCCCTGCCTGAACAGCGTTTCACAACAAGTGCTCTTGTGGTTAAGGTCAACGGACAAGATGTTCCCAACAACTTCACAATATTCAACAATTTGCAGCGTCAAAGCTTTTAACAACCCTTTAGGGTAAACAGGATTCACATTGAAACTCTTTAATACTTTTCTGTAGACCATGCTCCTATCTTTCTGAATATCTGCTCCCAGAAGGGCAGCCATTTTGTCCCTCTTGTTTACCCACTGCACAGGTAACCAAATATTGACAAGCATAGGAGCTTAGTCTGCCTCTCTCTTGGCTTTGGCAAGGTGGGTTTACACCCGCATTTACCTTATGTTGTACCAAGTATGGACAACAGGTTTCACCACTTATGGACCTTTCATTAGCCCCCTTCCGATGTTGGCAATTTCAGTTGTATTGTATTTGCCTTGTTTGGCTTGGGCAATACATGCAGGTATTATTTCTAAACAATATTGCCCCATCCGGTTGCTCGGTTTTCCATGGACGCACACATTTAAAGTTACAGTCATTTGGTTTTAGTTTAGCTTAGTTTAGTTTATTATTTATAGAGCGCGCCAGACCCTGGGGCATCAGGGTGCAAAAAGTCAGGAATATGCTCAACTTAGTTAAAAGTACATGGTAAGTAGGAAAGTACAGGGTCATCAGCAATATTACAATTGGCAGGTATATACAAGGCAGGATCCAGGTCAAGAGACAAAGTTGCATGTATACTGGATAGTCATAAGATTATAATATACAGTTATGTACAGTGTGACATATCAGGTCAAGTGGCACCAAGAACATTACATTGCAAAAAGAGAAAACAAATTAAAATAGCATAGTAATGTGGTGCACACAGAGCTTCAATCACATAATAAGTCCGGGAGTAGAGGGTGGGCATCAGGTAGGTGCGTCAAAAAAGTCGTGCAGGTCAGGGTAGTTAGATGTCATTTGCTCTCAGCCATTTGGTCAGGTTCTGTCTGAATTTAGCGAAGGGCTGAGGTTCTCTGATACCAGGGGGTAGGGAGTTCCACAGCTGCGCAGCCTTGACTGGGAAGCTGTGTCCTCCTACAGTAGAGAGTTTGAAACGCGGAACTTGGAGGCAGTTCGCGTTGACTGTTCTTGTTGGTCTGGACGAGGTTCTTTTCCATAGCCTGTCTGTGAGGTAGGGTGGTGCTTTATTGTTGAGGCATTTATGGGTAAGGGAGGCGATCTTAACTTGGATTTTGTCAGAAGTGGATAGCCATTTGTATTCTCTTCTTACAGAAGATATATGCTCATTTCTGTTAATCTTAAGAGCTGCTCTCAGGGCATTATTCTGGAGGACCTGAATTTTATGGATGGTCTGTTTATTCACCCCAATGTAGAGTCCATTACAGTAATCCAATTTAGAAAGTATAAGGGCTCTGGCAAGTGTAATGCAACTGTCTGTGGAGAGGAATTGTTTGCTAGCTCTGATGAGTTTGCATGTGTATGCAGTAGCAGAGGCTAGAGAGTTAACTTGTTTAGCAAAGTTCATGGTGGCGTCTAGGTAAAAGCCTAGGGTCTTCACTTCATTCGCTACTTTTATGTTATTCCCATCGATAATGAAGTTGGCGTAGTCAGGGCTGAGTTTGGATATGTAGGTTGGGGTGCCTAGGATAATGAGCTCAGTTTTGTCATTGTTCAGGCATAGGCCGTGGGTAGCCATCCATGCCTGAACGATGCTATAGATTCTATTCACTAGGGCCAGATCTTTGGCGTAATCTCCTGAAAGCGGAAGGAGGATCTGGGTATCGTCTGCGTAGTTAGTGTAGGCGATACCCAGATGATACATTTAGTCAAAGAGGGGCTTTGTGAATACATTGTAGAGAGTAGGTGACACACAAGATCCTTGTGGTACACCACAGGTTATAGGGATCGGGTCTGCTGAGGCTGATGGAGAGAAGACTCTCATAGTTCGGTTACTCAGAAATGACTTGATCCATGTTATAGCCTCTTTAGAGAAATGGGCTGCAGAGTCTAGGTGGCTACATAAGACTGTATGGTCAACTAAATCAAATGCAGCTGAAAGGTCCAGAAGGAGGAGTAGGGCTGCTTGGCCATTTGTTATAACAAGACTTTTTCTGCTGCTCAATGGTTCGGTAATCAAAATTGCTTTGAGAACCACTTCACTCACACGCGAGTGCCTTGTTCGCTGCTTTTCAATAGTTCAGTATTCAGTAGAAGGAGTGCTGCTCTCCTTCTGAATGCCAGCCTTGAACACGCAAGCGGGTACGGAGCGCCCCGAGGTCACTACCAGCACGTAACTCAGACATCTGCCTCTTCTTATGTGACTCTTCGTGACTCAGCAAACTGCTTCTTGTAGTCCGCTGTCACCCAGGCCACCTGCAACTGGAGCTCCTCTTGCTGCTGAGGTCCTCTGATGCCTGCCAGCTACCAGAGACAGGCTTGAGGTCCTCGGGTGCATGTCAGCCTACTGAGACGTACTCCTGGGAATTAAAGCTTCCCTCGCCTTCGCTTCCTGCTGTGCGGCCTCTGCACTTCAGTATTCGAGAGACAGAGATCCTCTCAGGACCGGCAGCAGCTTTCTGCTGTACAGTGGTCCCAGCGTCTTCTCTCTCTTCTAGCTTCCGCCTGGGCTACCTAAATGAACCACGCTACTTCTGATGCTTGCTTTCTCTATGACCTGCACCTGAGGGGGCCTTTTACGCCTCTATGTCTCCCTCATGTGTGGGTCATCTGAATTAACTATCTGAAAACTCCTGCAACAATGTACCTTTTTAGCCCTCTTCCTCGTCCCAGTACTTAGGGAATTATGGGACTTGAAGTCCCTAATGACAAAAAGGGCCTCATTACGACCCTGGCGGTAAGTAACGGCCATTACCGGCATGGCGCAATTAACGTGTCCGTGCTGGCCAGAGACCGCTAAAAGCAGCACATTACGACTTCTCGGGCACGAGCATTGCGCCATGCCGGTAATATAATCACTTCCACGCCGCTAAAGGCCGTAAAACCCAACTTACCGGCATCGTATGCCGTGCAAATAGCACCTCCGCCACCCTAGCCATCGACATTAGCGGTCACCGCTAATAGCGGTAACCGAAATTAGCGGGAACCGCTATTAGCGGCCACCGTAAATAAGCAGATCCGGAAGTTGCGTCACCGCACAGGAACGGGAAAGAGCACAGCGGCCATCTTTAAAAACACTTCAACAGACGCAAATGATGCTGCAGCAACAGATGCAAATGCAACATATACAGACACAGGTCATACCAGCAGAGGGACAAGAATCAGCCCAACTGGGAATGATAGCTGGATCGCAATGTACTGTAAGCGTACGGCAGGCACAAGCGCAGACATACTCACAAGACAAGGGACAATATTGGGACAAAATGAGGTACCCCATTACACAAGGGTGCACAGTTGTTGTTGGAAATCCATTCACATCTTCGATCAATACATTTTCTCAACAGGGGTGCCCACGGGAAGCACAAGTGTGTCCATTCCTAGCAGTAACTAAAGGCCCCGAAGAGGAGCCTGAGGTGCAGTTCAAATAGGATGGATGAAATTTTCCTTTCTAATAGATACTGGAGCTACTAGATCCTGTATAAAAGAAGGGGGTTCCCAATATCCAACAAGAAATTGGAAAAGCAAGGCTTTTTGGGGACCATCAAGAGGTTCCTCTAACAAAAGATTTACCACTGATAATTGGGATGCAACATATTGTAGTTCCATTATTGTATTTAGAAGACACACCTGTTAACATATTAGGAAGAGATTTGTTAACCAAATTGAACAACGCAAATTCATTTTCAGAGAAAGGGATGGTGTGCCCTACACCTGGGATGGTATCACAAGTATGACACTGACACAAAAGATACAATTTGTAAAACCTTTATTAGCTTTGTGGAGTTTGGAAAAACTCCTACTTTACCGTATAACTAGGATGGGAGTCGTCTCGACCATCAAATAATAAAGAAAACCGTTTTATTTGTGTCTGTCATATCAAAATGGACTATACTAACAAAATCTAATGGCTGCCCTATCTCTTGTACAAAAATGTGCAAAGGAGGTATGTATATAAAAGGAAAATCAGTGTTTGACAAAGAATAAATGTGGCTGAATAAGCTCTCCTCCCTACATTTAGACAGCACGGAAAAAGGCAGTGTTTATAGGCAGGATGACAGACTCTGGCTCTGGCTTTAAGAATGAAACAGTTCGGAAGGTGGACCGAGGCCTGCCTGGCCTTCCACATTAAAGGCTCTTGTTCCAGTCTTCTCCAACTAACGAAACAAAATGTTCTCACCAGTCCCCCTCTGTCGGGCTCACAGCTCTTATAAAAAACCAAAAGAGTTCAACGTTGGTTCCCCTCTGCCCGGCTCAGACCTTGTACATTTCATCGTTAGTCCCCCTCTGCCAGGCCCAGACATTTCACACTTCCACGTTGGTCCCCCTCTGCCCAGCTAAGACCTTTCACAGTTCAACAACACTTGCCAGGGCTCGTTTTCCCATGCTTTTTACCCTTTGAGTCTCCCTCAGTCGGGCTCAGACTGCTTTTCGGATGTCGAAGACTTTCAAATCTGCAGGGCTTCCTTTACAGACCACCGCAGGACCACCTCGACTCAGAATTCAATGTTCAGCTTTTCCTCTCCCCTTCTCTCAGGGTTAACTTCATTCACTTTCGCTTTTACAGTTCATTCTCTTTCGTTGTCTCAAATAATGTACCTTTCACAGAGATTTTTGAGTGGGATACTCCTTTTCACCGGACCACTCTGTTACTCAGTATCGCTGATTCCACAGCTGTCTTTATCTTAAAGATCATTCACAGGTCTGCCTTTCCTCGTGTCTCATACACACGCATGCAGCCTTCACTTGCGATATATTGTTGCAAACTTCAGTCTTAGCACACATCGGTCTCTCAGGTTGCTTGCCAACTCACCGGCTGTGTGCGGTTCTTTCTTTTTTCAATTTGCAAGTCAAGCTAAGTACCATAGGCTTGGCCTTGCCTCCCCAACTCTGTCATTCACCTGGGAGGGTCGCTGACATCATTCAAACACAATGCAGTCTTTGATCTTGGGATCTGGCCTTCTCCACATGTCTCTCGTGGCCTTGTGAAGGCAACAACTTCCTGTAAGGAACTCTTGGGGTTTTCGACCCGCAGCTCTCGTTCCGTGGTCCATCGCTCTGCTCCAGTAGGTTCACCCTCATTATTTGCAAGTCCAAATCAACATTGACAATTTAGAGAGCATCAGGTAATTAAATTATACTAACAAACCACAGAATAGAAGTCGTAAGATGCAGGACTGTTAACCCATCAGAATTAATTGCAGAACCAATAGAAGGGAGATTATAGACATAATTGTGTGGCATGCATGGACATGAACGAAGGGAAACCCCTGGTAAAAGAAGAAGTAATTGAGGGGGGGACCTGATCTTTATTGATGGGTCCTCAAGTATTGACCCATATTCTGGACAGAGGGATTCCGGTTCAGCAGTAGTAGGACACAAACATGGAACACACAAGGAAGGGGAATTCATATTTTTTTTCGCAAACATGACTGCCAGCACACTACTCCGCACAAGCAGCATAATTGGTGGCATTAATTGGGGCGCTAAACATGTCAGAAGGACATACAGTAAATATATTTTCAGATTCGCCATACAGCACATCTACAGTACATTCAGGACTAGCAAGATGGGTAAGGAGAGGACTCAGGAGAAGTGATGGCACACAGGTACAATACGCAGCACCTGTGAGTAAATTATTGGAAATGCTACCACTCCCACTAGAATTGGCAAACATAAAGTGCAAAGCCCATACAGGGGGGCAAGATTGTATCTCATTAGGTAATGAAAGAGCAAACAGAGCAGCAAACGAAGCAGCATATTTGACAGAAGGAGCAGATGTGCTGTTCCTTGGTAAGAAGGAAAAAAAACACTTATAGCATTGATGAAAACAACTAAAGAACAGAATGCACTGCCAGAGGGCTTTAATGGAACACCAATAGTGCAGATAATAGAATTACAGGGAAAAGAACTGAATAATGAAAAGAACTTTGGATGAAAAGGCGGTGTTCGCTGTCTCAAACAGATTTGATTTGGCAGTAAGACAGCTCGGGCAAGGTGGTAATGCCAAAAATGTTGTTGAATGTGTCCCTGGAACAGCTTCACTACCCTGCCCATGTATCAAAAGAGCATGTGGCTTCAGGGATCAGTGAGGATCGATTTATGTCAAATTTACATGAATGCATGTCTGAATTTGTGAACAACTTTATAGTTTGGCAGAAGAAGGGCAGAGCACAACTTGATGGGAAGTATACATCAGCTCTCATACATTTCTTTCAGCAATAAGGTTGTAAAGGAAACCAACAAGTGTAAGGAAGGCATGGTATCAAAGTAAGGCGAGGCAAAGATATCTTGTACTTTATAGACCCAGATACTAGACTCTGTATATCACAATACCAGGAGGATAGCGTACGAACTCCTGGAATCACTACAAAGGACTTCAGACTATGGTTGAGTATACAGTCCAGGCAAAGCATTTACTTTGTACTAAAATGGAGTATAAGCACTGATGAATGACTCTGTCTCTCCATTGAAAGCTACAAATAATTTCTGAATTTCCTATTTTTGGAAATCCTATTTTTTGGAATCTTTTTCTTTTAAAACAGAAAGTCGTAAAGCGAATTATAACTGATATGAAAATCAAGACTTAAATTTAGACACAAAAAGCTGTATGAGATTCCGATTTGCATTACAACTGAATTGTTTTTCACAAAATTGTACATGTCACAGAGAATCATTGTTTTGCACTGTATATTTCTCTTGATTGGTCTTCTTTTTAGTCGGAACACTAGTAATTTGTCTATGTACACGTAATATTAAAAATCCATTTGTATGTTTGCTTTGAGCTTTTTATCCTTCACATTATTAAGGCCATACTTGTAAGAGAATTGTGAGTGGCTCCCCCAAGATTCTTTGTCCTTTAATTCCCTCAAACGAGGAGTCAGGACAGGTAAGGAAGAACATTTGACACCCAAAAATAAACCAGTTAATTTCTTTTTAACTTTGGATTCCGGGTAGGGGCACACCTTTGTATGATATAATGGTATCAAAGTAAGACAGACACAAGTGATCACAGTTCAAGGTGTGATAAACGTCTATCTAAACCTAAATCTAAGATGGGAGCAAGTTATGACCATCAAATAATAAAGAATGCAGTCCTAATGGAGTCATGTCAAACAAAAAGGCCCTATACTAAAAAACCTATTGCCAATCTTTACTACTAGTTACAAATAGTGTGGGGTGCAATTCATGAAAAAGAAAGAAGTGTTCACAAAAATGATAATCAGGATTCTTGGGCCGTTGGGCTCACTTGCCCATGTTTTCAGCCCGGGGCAAGGCGGTTCCCTCTGAGCAAAGCGCACGCTCTGGCACTTGCGGTACGAGGATACAATGGCAGTTCCAGTATCAGGGCCTTCCGTACTCAAGTCTCTTTTCCATCAAAGTCTCTTGTTACGGAGGACCTAATGCAAAAAACAAAAATGCAGAAAGTTCCTTTCTTCTTGTAACCAAATGATCTTGGAAGTTTCTCGCTGGATCCCCCCAGGCCGGGCTCAGATCCCCTCTTCACATTCAGCTAGTCTCCATCAGTCAGGTTCGGACCAATTGTGTATTTTCAAAACTATTCCTTACTTTCCAAACTATTCCAACTCACAGTTCACCCGAGATCCCCCTCAGCCAGACTCAGATCCCACTTCACACTCAACTAGTCTCCCTCAGTCCAGTTCTGACCAATTGTGGTTCACTTTATACGTATCGAAGACTTTCAATTGTGCACCAGTTTTAGTTCCACCTGCTGCAGGTCCACTTCGATTTAAAGTTCTTTTCTGACAACACAGTTTCCCTTCAGTGAGATAATCAACAGAGACCTTTGAATGAGCACCCCCTTGGTGCGGGACCACTCTGTATACGGTATCTGCTTTAGCTTTCAACAGGTCATTCACTCCTTTAGTTTTCAATTCTTCACGGCCCTTAACACATTCGTTTCAAACACAGTCCTTTGATGAATTCTTCATACAATGTCGCTGCTTGAAACCTTGGTTCAAACATAGGGTGATTTTGTATCGGTTTCCCCAACTCACCGGCTGGGCTGCTTTTACTGGCGTGGCTTTCTTGCAGGAGAAAAGGACAGAACCACCATGGCAATCGCTCCTCCCGGCCAGGTCTTTCAACCCGGGAGTGCCCTGGATACCTTTGATGCACAGCGTAGGTCTGCTCAGCTTCCGTCCCTTGTCTTAGGCTTCTCACTTTCCAAGGCTCGGGAAAATAGCAGTTTCTAGAGCTCAAGGGTACTTCCCTCCTTGATATCCTCTCTGGTCTCGCTGCCTTTCTCCTCATGTTACATGGCCACCTTGGAACTGCTGCTTTCTCGTGTGCTCATCCTTGCTCACTCTCAAGGTTCACAAATGAAAGCTTCCCTCATCCGGGTTTGAGCCTTCCCTTTTGCAGCACAATTCATTGAGAAGGCTTCCCTCAGCCAGACTCAAGCCTCTTTTCAAAGTTCACAATCAGCAAGAAAGGGTTTTTTGGGACTTCTTGTCCCAGAATGAACTGGACTAATTTTGCTCCCACTTCACAGCTCCCCGAAATGGCATTTCCCGGGCATTGGGAGCTGCAAGTGCTAAAAGGGGATGTTAGTCAGATGTCAGGGTCCCTCCCTCTGCCCCTCAGAGACCTGGGGTTGTCTGCCTGGCACAGGGGAGGAGTTTTGCTGTTTGTACCGCCAGGTAACGACAGCTGCCCTGGACTTGCCTTCTGGAGGTACAGTTCCCTCCCCCACACTGCAGTCTCCTCTCAAGTAGCAGGGTCAGTGTTTGGGTGGTGTTCTCCTTCTCAGGTCTCCCTGGGTTTCTGCAGCTTGATAGGTTCTTCTCCTGCTTCTTGGCACCTTCCAGCATCCCCAACTCGCTCAAAGTGTGCTCTCCTGCTCCGCCTTTTATACTTCCTGGGAGTGGTGATTAGATTCAGGTGTGCATAGTTGCAAAGGGAGGCCTGATGTCGTTAATGGGACAGTCTGATCTAGAAAGGGGAGAGTCTGTCTTCTGTGTCTGTGGATCTCTGTTGGTAATCCTCATCCTCCCAATCTCCTTGTCTCAGTGTTTGATGGAAAAAGGGGTGGGTGGGTTGGTAATCAGTAACTCCTGTATAACAGGATGCAGAAGAGGTGTAAAAGGGAAGGGGATACCATATTTCATCATTGGGTGCCCCTACCCTGCTCCCCGAAGTTCTGTATAGTGAAAATCCCTTAGGTTTTTCACACAGGGGAAGAAGGAGAGGGTGTTTTGTTTTCAGGACAATGTTATCATAAGCAGACGGCAAAACATTTAGATTCTAAGGAGTGTAATGGTATTAACATGCATTAGTATAGGATTGATATTATTGTTATGCTTTCTTTTTAAAGAAAACCGTGTTATACGTTCAAACATTAGTGTGAAGAGTGCTGAAAGAAAAGCTGGGGTGTTGCTAGATCTGGAAAAGTTCTGGGGCTACACTAATTTTGGGACTGTCAGGACTGGAGGCTTGCTGGACTTTTTGATAGTAACCCCTGAGCTTCTATCTGGGGCTACAACCAAAAGACCTGGGACTATAGCCACCTCAGCCCCCCTAGCAGCGCCTCTCAGGAAAAGTGTTAAATGAAGAGGAGTTCTATCATGACACTGACAAATGTCTGGTACGGTGAAATGTTACGTGTGGGAAGAGAAAGGGTGAACACATGTTACTTCTGCTCTCTCATCCCACACGTGATAGGGGCACCCACACTTTTCCTGTCTCAGGCTGTATGAAATGATGAAGCAGGATGCCTAATGCACCTATCCCTCTGAAAAACTAGGAGTCTATTTCAAGGAACAAATGTTTCTGTCCAGTGGGTGGATGAGAGAGAAGAGGTTTACACAGATAATTATGTGCAACTTGACAGGATGGCCCAAAAAAAGAGAAACCAAAATGATGATGGTAGAACATATAACAGAAGGCTCTAAAAGGGAGACCAAATGATTAGTGAACACAAACGACTGCAGTGTTTAGATAAAGAGGGGCATAGCACTCCCTGGAGTCACACAAGACCATTAATAAGAATAAAAGGAGCAATATGGTGGCCAATGGGAGTGGGGAATAATGCAATGTTGTGCTGAAGGGTTGTTGGGATTCTAACAAAATGTGGTGTCCAAAGTAAACAATAGCTGCAAGGCAATTTTGGGGAACTATGAACATGCATTCACTTGGATAGGTGAAACTCATCAACCAGTTTACATAAATAGCTTTATACGATTCCCTCTGTGTTTCAGGTCCAGTGGGTCAATCCATTAGGGGAACTAAAACCGGCTGTGCCAAGGTCATGAGGAGTATGCGGCTGACACGGGGGCAGCTGTCATGATTGACCCGTGGTGGGCATGTGGATCAAAGGCTTATGCCCAGCTTCTTTCTGATTGGAGTGGGATATGTGCGATTGTTACGCTGCACAGCACTGCCCTGGTGGTGCTACGAAGCAACAACAACATGGGGCTTTCGTTAAAGGAGCAGTCAATGGTGCTGAAGGAAAAGGTGGTGCAGCAAAGCAAGGAGCAAACAATGTGAAGAGTACTAAACAGAAAAAAGAGATGATGCCAGAAGTGCAAACTGCGGCTAATTCTAAGTGGCTGCAGCTAACCAGATACAAGTTACTGTGACGGGCCAATTCAAAAGCAAAAGGCATAAACACAAATAAGGAGGAGCTGAGGGCGCTATGTTTGTTGTCACTGCAGAGTAGGTACGTGTTGGACCTTCTCACTGACATAGAGGGAGGAGTGTGAGCCAAAATAGGGAGCAGCTGTTGCACTGTGGTCTCCGATAGAAAAGCATCAAATGGAACATTGAGAGCATCTATAAATGAAATACAGACACTGCATGAGAAAATGACAAAATAAGCTAATGGAGTGCAACCTAACAATTGGTTGGACACCCTTTTCACTTCGGTGCCTACTTGGCTCTCAGGAGTTTTTCAAGTGACTGTCCTGGAGCTGGTCCTCATGCTCATCACCTTCTTCATTGGCAAAACTATTTAGAGACTTTATACTAACATACAGAGAGGAAAATGTATGTTATCCCTGAATGTTGATGGCGTTAATGATTAAAATAAGCACATTAACAAAGTAACCATGGGTGAAAAAATGTATAATAATGTTGACTGGGTTACAACACACCCCGGATATATAGAAAACTATGATGCCTATTAGATTTCATGTGATAAGGATGGGCAAGGGTGTGTGTTGATAGATTGGCCATTGGAAAACTGTGAAGAAGATGGAGGTGACATGAGTAGACTAAAAATTAGTATGTATCCCTAAAAGCAGAGCAGCACAGTGGGGACTGGGAGAAGGAAAAGAGTTAGCTATTGATGGATCAATAAAAGGGAGAATAATGTGGTAAAAATGCAAGTTCAGCGCAATAAAAAGGCACACGCTTATCAGCTATTGGACTAGCTCTCTAAAAGGGGACGGGGTTGTTTATAGCACAGCAGTTCTATGCACTAGGCTGGAGAATGCCCCCAAATAATGATGTTTAAAGACAAATAACGTATAGGCAATAAAGTCTGAGTTACAGGTAAGTATATGGGCTTAAAATGAGGCTGAGGCACTATACACTGGCCTTAGAGCATGCATGTTTTTTTACTAGAAACAAATTTACATTTTATTAACTTGCTTAGTAGTCGCAGAGGCTGGCAGCAAATTGCAAACTACATGTACCCAGGATCATATGGTAAGAAATGAACAGCCTTTGATACTTTCAAGGTCAGGAAGCAAAGCTCATGGGTGCCAGGGAAAGGCAGTGAATTCACAATAATTTTATAATTTGGCATATTCGATTATGAAACTGCTCTACTGACAATTTCAAAATGTCCCAATGGGGTTCCAAATTGCCCCTTAGCGCATCTCAGCCTGGGAAGAGGTTCGAAGAGTTCCTAAAATGCAACATTAAAACGGTAATTTGCCAGTAGTTCAAGGCTCTTGTGGTATAATGATCAGTAGTTTTTCAATGAGAAACAGATGGAGATGAGCAGTGGCAGATGAATAAATATCTGCTGGTCATCTCAAATATCTCTATGTTTTGGCACTATGATGTGGGATTTGGGGGTTGGACTGTGATGTCACAGAGGTGGTCGAGAGTGATGTGGAAAGGTCTGCATGACCCTATCATTTCAGGATAATGTATCTGCCACTATAGGGGAATGATGGAGTTCTACCAATAAGCCTCACATGGAGGACTAACCTAATGTTGCAATGTGTTTTAATACTAATTAGTTTGAATGATTATAAAAGCTCTTGTTTTTAGGGGCGTGTTATTCACAGCGCCTTTCATGTAGTTCTGTCCTGCATTCTGTATGAATTGTGCTTTCCCAGCTGTGACTGGACCCAGAATAAATTGCCTTACTTCTTGCTTGGTGTACACTTCTTTTTGGATTACTTTTGTAATTTTCTATTGGTGAGTTCCGAGGCAACCCGCTGTACAAACCCATGGCAATGTTGGCAGATCCCTGTTGGCCTTGTCCCACAGATGTTGCAGGGCACCACAGGCCCTCTTACATGTTGTACCTGCAACTGCCCTCTCTATCAGCTGCACCCACAAAACCTTGGTGAAAACAGAAAGTGAATAAAATAATTAACACCAGATTCTGGCATAATTAACTCATTAAGTCATCCCTTTTTCTCTTTCAATCTCTTTCTTTCTCTCTCTCTCTCTCTCTCTCTCTCTCTCTCTCTCTCTCTCTGTTTCTCTCTCTCTCTCTCTCTCTCTCCCTCTCTCTCTATCTCTCTCTCCCACCTCTCGCTCAATCCCTCTGTCTTTAATTTTCTTGAATTTACTCTGCTCAGGTCAGTAATCTGAAAAGACATAAACCTCCCTGTTAGCTAATCTTCCAACTGTAGTTGCCTCTCCTCCCCAATATTCAAAACTCTCTGAAAAGCCTTATTACCTAGTGGCTCCAACTGAAAACTACAGGTAGTAGTTGTCTGGAAAAGGGGGGATCCTAACTAGAATCAGACCCACTCTCCAATAAGGCCTTTTTTGCGAACTACTATTTAGAGATGCGAATGTCTCTTAAAAACTACCAACCATTCTCTCACGCTGAAGATTTTTTTCTACAGTCTTCAATGTGTCATTTTCACGAGGGTCCAGAGATGTGCTCTGGTCGAATTTCCCAAATGGTTTATCCAATATTCTTGGAATCCACAGCCATAGTTTTATTGACAAACACCTGCAGCAATCCCTGGGATCCAAAGAGTTTGCCCATACACGCGTGTAGGATCTCCTGCTGTCAAGAGCATCTGAAGCTCACATAAAGATGAACACACCTCTTAGGCTCCTTTGTAAAGTTGTGCGCTAGTTTTGCAGCTGAGTTGTATTTGCTAACTCCATCTTGAGAAAACTTGCACACTGAAGCTTGTGGGCCCTGAATGCTGAGCAATGAAAATACTGCTCATGCTTCTTAATGAGATGCCAATCGGAGTGTGAGGCTTGGCCGTGAGACACATTTTCCCTCACAGTAATGAAGCCCTCTGTGCCTAGGGGATTCAGAGATAACTAACCTCCCCGTGGCCCCATCGGTTCTGTGACTCATAGGAGACTTCAAGCGTACAACGCCTGAGTTTGACTGCCAGCTTACTCTTTGAAAATAAAATAAATCAAAGGTACCACAAACTGCCCCAAGGTGACTCAAACTGCGCTAGCTCTTTTCTTGTTTTCATAAACTCTCTTAAAAGGGGATCAAGGCAGACTCCCAAGAAACTAGGACCGTCTAGATCAAGGATTTGGAATGAAAGGCAGTTTAGAGTGCCCTGCAAAGTTCCACACTAACTCACTGAATGAAGGCGAACCAATCAGCTTCTAGATTCTTCCCATCCATCTCGGAAAGGTATTTCGGCATCCTTACTAAACGGAAGTAGTTAAAGAAAAGAAAACTCAAAACCACTCCACCAAACACTCACTCCAGAGCAAGCAACCAGTTCAATTCGTTAACCCCCTTTTGCCCCCCCAAGTTGAAAGCAGTCATCCACCCTATGAAAATCCACTGCTTGTTAAGACCTCTCCCTGCTGCTAGAGAACCTCAGAAATACTCCACTTGCTATGTGGAAACTAAAAGAGCGAGAAAGGAATTAAGAGGAGCTGTTTTAGGGGGGGTGAAGGACACAATTTGAAATGTATGCACGGATGTATATGTCGCTCTGCATTTTCTTGACTGTGTTTACCTACCGTGCTGCTATTACAGATTTGAAAACGAATCTGTACTCAAACCCAGCCCAGTGAAAAAGCCTGTTTTATAAGCAGTCAGAATCTTAGCTTGACCAATATGCAACCTTGATTGTAGAAGTGTCTCATGGGTGTGAGTGACCTGATGGATGAGGCATACTGGTAGATGTTTTGTGTAATCGGAGCATGCATAGGTGTTATGGCCATTGGCAATATCAGGGGTTAGTGAAGGCCAACTAATGGGCCTGAGCTGATGGCGAGGGCGGATAACGGGGGCTCAAGGCCCATAACCCTCAGTATTGTGCATTGTCAAGGGGACATAATGCTATTAGCACGCGCCAAAAGCTTGTGAGAAGCTTTGATCCTCCGTTTTCTCCCATGCATGACATTCACAAAGCAGAAAAAATAGGGTCAGCAATGGAAAAAAAAAACATTCCATTATGGCAGGAAAGCAAGTGTCACCCCTCTATTTTCCAACTAAGCTCTTGGCGAGGAAGAGCTGTGTGACATTAGTGGGGGTAGAAGAGGACCCAGTTAAAGAGCCGAGAAGATGTAAGGTCAATTCAGAAATGGGGTTTGAGGTAGGAGGCCCACAGAGGGAATACCAATACCCTGCCAGTTAACAGAATAGAACAGTGGACTTTCAAGGTGATTATTGCTGAAGCCAAGGACCCTGATTGGCTAACAGGATTTCAGTATTCTATCAGGCGTGCTCTGTGATATGCTAAAGTCATTGTGTGGTGTGACCGCCAAACGATCAACGGACAGCTCAAAGCAAATGTGGTGTTCTACTTTTTTTGCTTTTGTGATGTCAGGGGTTTTGAATAAAAGCAGCAAGCAGTACGGTTCTCTAACCTAGCTCTTTATGATTGTAGCCCTCAGTGCCTCCCTCTCTTTCTATGCCAGAGCGTTGCCCTGAGTGGTTCGAACGGTTTATAGTGAAAGGGTCGAAAACATTGTTTCGAAATGCAATAGTTTCGAAACAAAAGGACCGAAAAAAAAAATTCGAATGCAGTATTTTTTCCTATACGAAAGCCAAAAAAAAAGACATTTAAAAAAAGGCATTCAAATTTTTTTTTTCCGGTCCTTTTGTTTCAAAACTATTGCATTTCGAAACAATGTATTCGAAACTTTGTTTGGACACCGTTCGAACTCATGGTATCTGGAATCTTAAAGTGTCCAGAGTACTACTTTCTTGTCTGGTTCTTTTTTGGCTTGCGCAGGATACATCGGGATGTTGCATTAGTGCTTAGCGACTCTGTTTACTGTCTACCACCAGCACTGTTCCCATAGGTTGCCTGATGGCGTCAAGTGTCAGACTCTCCAGAGCATTTTAGTCATGGTGAACTTCAACCTTCCCCTCATCTAATGGAGATTCTCTTGCTTGGGCTATGGTAGAAGTTATCGCCTCTAGTTTCTCTGTCATATTGCCTGCTCCCTTCTGTGAGCACCCTTCATTCCCCTCTCTCTGGATGTTCCTCCTCTTTACTTTACTTTACTTTATTAAATGTATTATGCGCAGCCATGGACCCTGCAGCTTAAGGGCGCAACAAGACAAAACAACAAACAACAAATTAGGATCTGTAGTAATATATGGATTGCAGAATCATGTAGAGGTAATCATTCTTATTTCCTAAGCAAACAGGTGGGTCTTCAGTGTCCTTTTGAACATTTCTATGGATTCAATGCCTTTTAGCTCCAGAGGGAGGTTGTTCCAAGCCTTAGGTGCAATTGCACAAAAGGCTCCCTTAGAGACCTTCACAGTTCTACATTTAGGGGTAACTAAAAAAGTCTGGTTGTTCGATCTCAGTGATCTACAACAGGTTCTTGTAACCAGAGGTTGCTGGAGGTATAATGGCATTTTTCGATATCTGCATTTCTGTATGATAGTCAAGATTCGGAAAATAATTCTGGACTCAACTGTTAGCCATTGGAGAGTACAGCTTGCTGCAGTGATGTGATCTCTGCGCGCGAGTCACATCACAGCTCTTACTGCTCCATTTTAGCAAACCTGTAACCTATCGCAAGTTGCTCTATCAATGCCAATTAACAACCTGGAACAGCAATCAATGTTTGCCCCTATAACCGCTCCAGCGATAGTTTCCGCATTGTCCTGCCTACTATATAAACAGCTTTATATAGTAGGCACTGGATGACACTAAACTGCTTACATGCGGTTTCATGGTAAGCTGCTGATCAAATATTACTCACAATGTTTTGACTTTCTTAAGTGGGATACTTCCTAAATAGAAGCTTTCATATTTGGCACCCAGTGTCTGTAGTTTATGGGGTGAGCCAATCACCAGCACTCTGTTTTTTCTTTATTAAGATCCAGCTTATTACGGATCATCCATGTTTCAACCAGAGCATAGGTCTTATTAATCACGGCTTCATCATGATCATGAGTGCCGGACAGAGGGATAACGCACTGTCTGTCATCGGCGTAGTTTGTAAATATCACGCCCTCATGAGCTAACACAGCAAATAAGGGGACAGTGAAAATGTTGTACAAGCAAGGTGAAGTACATGCGCCTTGTGGTACACCCAAAACGACGTTGATGGGAGCAGATTCAGCCTCCATGAAAAAGACCCTGCTTTCTCGGTTACTGAGAAACGAGATGACCCATTGGGTAGCCAAGGGTGAAAAGTTAGCAACCTCCTTCAATCTGGTGGACATGATGGAATAGTCCACCAGGTCGAAAGCTGCCGATAGATCAAGTAGCATCAGCAGAGAAGCTTCATTTTTATCCATACAGGCTAATAACTTGGATTTATGCTCTAAAAGAGCCGTCACCATTCCGAAACCCATTTGAAAGCCCGACTGATGGTCATTTAAGACCGGATGAGTTTTTAGATGTTCAGCTATTTGCCCGTTGGCCACTCAGGCCAGGATTTTCAAGAGTAAAGCCGTGTTTGTTAATGGGCCTCTAGTTGTTGGCTAGATCAGCTGACAAACCTGTTTTTTTCAGAATTGTCATAACCCAGGTATTTTTCAGATCCTGTGGAACAGTCCCAGTTTCCAGTGAGGCATCACTAGACTTGCAAATTGCAGTTAGCAGTATGAGGTACCGGGGGGGGGGGAGGGGCAGGCTTTGATGATCATTGCTGTATGAACATCATATTTGCATTTAGTAGTCTTTAGTTGTTTAATTATTAGGGCTCAGTCTATTTTCTCAGCCTCATTATCCACTAGATTATTATTTTTCTCAGTAATATTTTCTCTGATGTTATGTAACTTATCTTGCATAGCCTGTTGCATCAAATCACACCAAGCATGATCTTTAGTAATACTATCTGAGTTGGTGTTACTTGTTGATTCCTGTTCCTTTAAGATATTAAAATGTTCTTTTTGGCTTCAATGATGGCTGCATTGTAGTTTTTTGCTGCATTCTTATCGGTGTCTAGGGAAGGCTGAGTTCTGTGAGTTTTCCAAGCATAGAGAGACTTGAGAGTTAAAGACTTTAAGCGTTGTAGTTCGGAAGTAAACCAAACATTACGTTTAATACCCTCCTTAGGCATTTTTGTCTTTAGTGGCGCTAAATTAATAGCAGCTATATCCAGGTTGGATGATATAGCCCTTGATAGCTCCTCAGGGGAGTTCAAGTCAGAAAGATTCACCAGTGAATTAAGTAGTGGTTCTATCCTATCAACTGTGATGTTTTTCAAATTTCGTGACAGGACTTCTATTCCAGTTCTGTATTTTGTCTTCTTGGGGAAAACAGCTATTACAGTGAATTCCACTAAGGTGTGATCCGACCAGGGGCAGAAGGATACAGCATTATCCATAGTCCTAACTTTATGGCATGCTACCCAATCCAGGGTATGACCCAGATTATGGGTGTGTTCAAGAATAAGTTGCTCAAAGCCCAAATTAGCCAAGGCCAGTTGTAGCTCTACAGCAGCAACATCTTTCTTGTGATTTAGCCATAAATACATATCTCCCATAATCAAAAAGCTAGAGTTGGTGGAAAGAAGAATACTGGAAATACCCGCCAGAAAGCTTTAAGACAGGTTGGGTGGTCTGTATATTAACAACACATTCATCGTGGTTTCTGCATTTAGACCAATTTTGACGCAGAGAGATTCAACCCCTTCCATAATATATCCATTAGTTTTCCACACAGCGAGTGCCAACCTATGGATAAGGGCAACCCCACCTCCCTTGCCCTCCTTCCTATCACATCTAAGCATCCCATACCCAGGAGGAATGGCCAAGTTAAGCGAAGGAGCTGTGGCAGCTTGTGCCCAAGTTTCAGAGATGGCACACACATCTATGCTATTCTCTTCTATATGAGTTGCTACCTCTGTGGCATGTTTCACAAGTGATCTAGTATTCAACAAGAGGAATCTAATGTGTATACTAGGTACGGGCAGCGTTCTGGGGTTAATAACTGAGACCACAGCGTCTCTCCCAGGCAGTGCTTAAAGTGGGCCGGGGCCTGCCGGGGCCGGGCCCCGGCAGTCTCCAAAAAGTGGGACCCGAAATGTTTAAAAAAGATGGCCTGAAAACTAGTCAAACCGTAGGGTATGCACACAAATATATATAAATGTTATATATTTGTGTACGTACCTTACTATGCTTGGTGTACTTTGCAAGCCATCTTTTATAAACGTAGAAAGAAAAAATGGCTTGCATAGTACACAAACCATAGTAAGGTACGCACACAAATATATAACATTTATATATATTTGTGTGTATACCCTACGATTTGTGTACTTTTTAGGCCATGCCCCTCCCACAAGCCACACCCCCAAATGAGGCCCCCCCCTCGATTTCTTACCCCACTTAAAGCCCTGCTCCCAGGGGTAGAGTCTAAAATTACCAGTGTGGCATTTGCAAGGGTAGGAGGAATTGTCCTAGTAGGGTCTAGGTCACCCGTGAGGGTGAGCTGGTTATTTCCATTGTCATCAAAGTCTGCTATTTCAGTATGGGGGAGCTCATGATTAAACACTGGTGTGCTGGAGGTTATCTCCTCCTCCGCGCACAGCGTCACATACACTAGTTGCAGTAATGTTAACGTGTGAAGTAGTAGGAGAAGTAGAATCTACTATGGTTTCTGCATTTTCAGGATTAGTTGTGTAGAAGTGCGAGGAGAGTTAAAAATACCTCTTGCAGCTGATATTGCTGCTAGTACCTCGGCAATACCCATATCCACGAGGGAGCACTTCCGGCCCTTTCCGGTCCTACAAGGGACCGGCACAGACTGGCTTAATGCATTCGCGCCGGGTTTGGAAGGAAATAGGCCCAAGATCTACAGGAGGTTCTGGGTAATGTAGTTTTAGCTTAAGAAGTGCATGCAGAGTGCCAATATGACTGTTTTAAATCACACTAGACTGCAAACTTAACTAAATAGTTTGTAAAAGGCAATAATACAAATTAAAATGCTATATGAGCCAGGTTTTAAAAAGACAAAACATATAAGAACACGTATCTTTAAAAACACAATAATGACCAGGTAGAAATTTAGCAGAAACGCACGGGTAAATCAATGGGCCTCCATGGCCAGCAACCATGCATTGCCCCCATTTTCCAATCCTCTCCCCCTCTCTAGGTGTTCCTCGATCTCTTCTCTCTGTCCCATGGACTACTCTCTCGTCTGTATCATTCCCTAACGTATCTCCATGTCTGCCAACAAACTCCCAATGTCCCCTTGGGTTTTGGCTTCCTCCTGTTTCCCTCAAAGGGCTTGGGAGTGGTAAAACCTTGGCAGATGCCAGAACATTGAGAGCAGGAGTAGATGTAAGGACGGTCGGCCAGCTTAGAGTCAGGCGGACCTTCCCTCATGGCCTTCTCAGTGCGGTAAGCCACCAGCAGCATGTTCAGTTGCTGTTCCCCGGCCTGTTTGACGACATGCACTGAAGTTCTGAGTGCAAGCTTTTTCAAGCCTGTGCAAAGTTTGTCTGTGGTCCTGCCAACGAACCAAACCCGCACACCTGCCTCATAACCCAGTGCACCGATGCTCACATGCCATGTTTGCAGACTTCCAATTGTCTTTCTTTTCTAACTGCATGCTATGGCTCTAGGTCCATGAAGGGGGTCTTCGGTGGTCTGGTAGTGTAGAAAACTAGGGATGGGATGGAGCCATGGTGGTTCCTCTGTATAACGCCTCTGTGGCCAGCAACCGTCAATGGCCCCCATTTTCCAATCCTCTAGCTTTTCAGGGTTGACTTGTCACATTGTCCAAACTGCAGGAATTATAGAGATTTTTCAGGTCACCCTATCAATGTGCACCAACTATAGGCAATAGTTCAAAACCACTAATGTATAAACAGCAGATGATACAGTATTGTACATGAAGATGTCTTTTTTTGACGATGGAAACAACTTTAGAGCACATATTCTTTTTTCAAGTGGACAGACATCAAGACACAAAAAATTTGATATTTATTAAAACCTTTAAACAACTCAACAAGAGCAGTTTCTAGTTACAGTATTTTCATTGGCAGCATCCATTGCAAAGGTCAGAGTCACCCAACATTTACTGAAGTGGGAATATCTTAGTAATAGCCCCACAGTCCCAAAATAACTTCTTCATTCGCTGCTCATCGATAGGGCCCTTGGCTCCAGAATACGACAAGTTGGTTATGACAATATGTTCCCTGAAATATCATGAAGTTGTATTTCTAATCACATCAAAGTATTGGTTATATCGATTAACTTTGGGGGTTACCTGGGCAACCATTCGCAGCACACAGGATGACTAACTTGTGTGCCCAGTGAACCTGTGTAATGAGCTGAAGAAGTGAAAATTCAGGTATAAATAAAAAAAGGGGGCAAATTATGTCCATACCTCATAGGTACTCAGTTTTCACAAATTTGTCCAAGGCAAACATGTACTACTAAACATGCTCTGGTTCATTTGCATGCATTTGCATAGCACTTCCTTGCATGCGCAATTTCCAAACCAATGGAGCAATTTTGGGCATTCACCCATTTTGATTAACGGACAACCATTCCAGTTGTCCCAGCAACGGAAGCACTATACAGATCAAGGAACAGCGGACGATTGGGACTTCAACTAAGGCAACCATGAGAACAAGCAGCAGTCGAACATGCTCCCGGAATTCTGAAAGGTGGATGATCACATAGCAGCCAGAAATGGGCACCAAGGCGGGAAAGAGCCATTTTTGATAATCAGTAACCAAGAGCAAATTATCCGCTCGCGCAATTCCATCAAAGCAGATTGTTTACTTAAAGTGCAGTTTCTCGGTAAATTTGCCTGATTTTCCAACAGTAATAAACAATGAATTATGACTAAAGATTGCACAAGTCTGTGTGGATTATATACTATAATGTAAGGTCCTTTCTCGCCCCTACCACCTTAAATATGTTCATTTGAGCGGTCAGGGGCTTCGGATAATTCGGAGAAGCTATGGCGTATCACGTGCCGAATTAACATAATCTCTTTTTCAAGTGTCACATCCTGTTGGAGGAATATAAATGGGTGAGTTGGAGCTGAAAAGGGTTTAAGAGTAATTTATTTTAAGGTTACAAAACCTGTAACTGTTTGTTGACGACTTAAGTCTCGCCCAAGAGGTCAGGCACTGTGGCCAGATTGTGGGCTAGTATTGGTCTAATTGAAAGGAGTTGGTGACTTCAGTCCAGATGTTGGTGGTAGGGTGTCCTGCTTCAGAATTCAACTGGGAATGGGGAACACACAATTGTCTCACCATTTGGAGCAGGCTGATGCATGTTGGCGCCATAAGCGTGTCCAGGGAGTGGCCTGCGGTGATATGTGCGACCCCTGGAATCTGACTGGCCACCCCATTATCCAGATGTGTGTGTGTGTGTGTGTGGGGGTGTGCGCGCTCGCGGGCGCGTATTTCATGCCACCCCTGCATAAGTCAGTGCCCCACTTAGGCCAACCCAGTCCAAAGAGTCTGGACATGCCACTGAATCCATGATGGAATCATACCCCAACTTGGTTTCCCCTGTGGATGAAGAATTCACAATGTTTCCAGCTCTCATTGGAAATGGTCCATAAATAGCTTTCTTTATACATAAAATGCATGTAACATATAGGTGATGAGGAAAGAAAAGGTGGCTGAATTGCCCATACTTTAATTATTTTTTACAAGAATCTCCTGTACAAAGCAAAACCTATTTTGCGTTATTGTGTAGGCCTGTCCCTTGACGGTAGCACCAAGGCATTTTAGCCCCTGACTGAGAGTAATCCATCCAGCCTTCCGTGATTTCTGAAGCATTATTGAAAAAGGAGAAATCTATATTTCGTGGAATTCTGGCTTCAAGCATTCTTTCCGTTCCTATGTGGTCATTGACTCGCCTGCTTACTGATGATTAAAGCAAAGTGCTTATGATTTGCTGGTCTCTGCTTGGCCTTGCACACTTATGCCAACGTTGATCAAGTTTCCTTGCTGCTCCAAGTTGGGATCCCTTGCAGTTTTCATTGTAAACTCACTTATGCATAAAAAAAAGGTTTTTGTTCACAAATACTGCTTGGGCTTGAAGGTCCTCTTGTAAAAGTGTGCACCACTGAGGAATGAAGGTATCAAATGGCAATAAAATCGAGAGCAGCAGACACCCAGGCTGGGTCCAAGTTCAGCTGGGTAGCCAGAAAATTGTCAGTGTAGTGCTTGTCTTCTTGAAACACGACGCAGATATTAGGAATGTATATAAATCTAAGACCGTCTATATCCTAAGTCACGGGGATAGGAACTGCTATAATACAGTTGCTTCTTTCATGGCTTCAATCCACCTGCAAGAAAACACAGAAGACGGAAGAATGATTAGATGGACTGTCGACTCTACAGAAAGGAGTGGCTGAACATGATCATTGAACAGGCATAGATGAATAAAGAAGGATGGCAGGGATACAATGAAGGTAGTAGCAAGTGTAGAAAGACTAAATTAGAAATGACAGGATGAGTGGAAAAAAGACTATAAAATAGCATCCTAGTCATGTATTGCTGTACCATGGGCAGGAAAAGTACAGTTGTGTTCTTTATTAGGCAGGTAAATTATCTTCTACTTTTCCTTTGGTATTGGTGAACCTCAAGGCTCTGTCTTAACCCTCTCCTTTTCTCTCTTTACAGCGTCCCCCGGTCGTCTGTTATTTCCTCTATCGTCCTCACATGTCATCTCTATGCAGATTTTCATCTCTTTCTCTTCTTCCTCTGACTCTTCATGCATCTCGCTCAGCCTGTCTTAATGCTGTTCAGTCTTGGGTGATTTCCCGCTTTCTACATCTCAACGCTTCCAAAGTTGAGGTTCTTTTCTTCCCCCCCTTCACGTATTCCCCCTACTCTCCCCGCGCATGGCCTTTCTTTTGCTCCTTCCCTCTGTCCCTCGCTCCCTCTCTGCTCGGAGCCCAGTTGCTACTTTCAATGCTACATTCTTGCGCCCCAATGCCTGCAGGCTTTCTTTGCATTTTAAATAAACAAATAAAATACAAATAAAATTCTCCATATCTTGAGTCAAACACTGCATTCCTGTTGCTTTCACTGCTGTAACATTGGCAAAGCTCATTCTTGCTTTTCTTTTCATGCCACCTCTTTTGTCTTTTCCCATCTTGACTCTTCCTCTTCCCTCTTAGTTGCTCTTCCAGTTTATCAACTTGATCCTCTTCACTCCACCTATAATATACAATTTGACTTATCTTTGTCCTCTTTCCATGTTCCTCTCTTATTTGCCTTAGACTCCCGTCTTCCATTTCACTTTCTTTGTACATTATTCAAATGCATTCACAGGGCCTCATTCCGAGGTTGGTGCTAGTCATGGCGCTATTAGCGCCATGGCTAGCACCGTTACTGGTACCGTGTCCGCCCTTGTTTAATAGGGACTTACCGGTCTAGTCCGACCTTTGCGGGACCGGACAATCCCCATTGAAAATGTCAATCCCATTCCCATTTGAGCCCCCATAGGGCTCAATGGGAAGGGGGAAGGCGGCAATAACGGTACCGTAAATTACGGTACCATTATTGACGGGCTCCGTCCTTAACGCCTGCTAAAACCAGGCGTTAAGGGAAGGACCCGCAAAGGGACCTCGGAATAGGGCGCAAAGGGATTACCGGCACCAGTGTCATTACCGGTGCCCGGTATCCCTTTGCGCCCGGTCGTAATGACCCCCACAGTCTTGCTCCACATTATCCTTCACATATTTCATCATTTTATAGACCCTTCCGTTTTCTCTAATCTCTGTCTCAATGTTCTCTTTCTGCCCTTAATACTCCTTGCGCCCAATCTCGTTTTCGTTCTTTCAGACCCCTCGCTTCGCTCCTAATCCACACACATTTTTTGATTTTGTACCGCTGTTTAAACCTTGTTCAGTGCTTTGGTGAAAGTACCACATAAATTCAATAACATACAAATACAGCTCTGAAGAATGCAGAAAACCACATATGTATTTCACCCGCGTTAGAGATTATCATTGCAGTATGGACTGACATCCTTGTGATTGGATCATTGAAGTATGCTTAGCAAACACCATCCATGATATGGTGAGTTTAAAAAAGGTATGAAAAATACACTTCTACTTGAAATGTTAGAATAGAAAAGGCCATTTCAGCAAGCAATCACACGCCACAGGACCACCCAGAAGCCTTTCCTGCAAATACACCACCAGGTGAGGGTCACAGAGCAATGCCGTCCAGGTATGCAAATTAGCTGAAAACATGCATTTCTGCTTGAGGTTATGATCTTATTGTTAAAGGCCAGCACTATTTTACACATTGCTTTAAAGACAGAAACAAAGCCACCACCCGCAAAGTGAAAACCTACAGACCAGTAGCATGAGTCTCAAACTTAGACACCAGACAGAGGCTAGGATTGACGCACCCAGATCCTAACACCGCGACACCAGACAGAGGCTAGTGCTGACGGACCCAGACCCTAACACTTTGACACCAAACAGAGGCTAGGACTGACTTGCCTAGATCCTAAATCTGCAACACCAGACAAAGGCTAAGACGATGCACCCAGACCCTAACACTGTGTCACCAGAACGAGGCTAGAACTGATGCTCCTAGATCCTAACACCACAACACCAGAAAGAGGCTAGGACTAATGCGCCTAGATCCTAACACCGCAACACCAGACAGAGGCTAGGATTTATGCACCTAGATCCTAACACCACAACACCAGACACAGGCTAGGATTTACGCACCCAGATCCTAAGACCGCAACACCAGACAGATGCTAAGACTGATGTGCCTAGATCCTAACACCGCAACACCAGACAGAGGTCAGGATTGACGCACCTAGATCCAAACACTACAACACCAGACACAGGCTAGGATTGATGCACCCAGATCCTAACACTGCAACACCAGACCAATGCTAGGACTGATGCGTCTAGATCCTAACACCACAACAACAGACACAGGCTAGGATTGACACACCCAGATCCTAATACTGCAACACCAGACAGATGCTAGGACTGATGCGCCTAGATCCTAACACCACAACACCAGACACAGGCTAGGATTGACACACCCAGATCCTAACACCACAACAGCAGACAGAGGGTAGGACTGACGCGCCTAGATCCTAACACAGCAACACCAGACAGAGGCCAGGATTGATGCACCCAGATCCTAGCACTGCAACACCAGACCAATGCTAGGACTGATGCGTCTAGATCCTAACACCACAACAACAGACACAGGCTAGGATTGACGCACCCAGATCCTAATACTGCAACACCAGACAGATGCTAGGACTGATGCGCCTAGATCCTAACACCACAACACCAGACACAGGCTAGGATTGACACACCCAGATCCTAGCACCACAACAGCAGACAGAGGCTAGGACTGACGCGCCTAGATCCTAACACAGCAACACCAGACAGAGGATAGGATTGACGCACCTAGACCCTAACACTACATGCAAACTTCACAGCTCACTGTAGCTCAACAGTTATTGATCCCTAATGCTCTCAATTAATACAGCATGATCAAAGTTGGTCTCAGGGCCGCAAGTATCTTACACCGCACAAACACTTGCAGGCTACTGTACTCGGGAGCAACATTTGGACAGATCTTTTTTCTCGCTGGAAATGCTTGACTGAAGGATTTTCAGTGAGAAAGATCCCTACAAAAAGTGGCAGCCATGAGCTGGCTGATACACAGTGCTCCTCATCCAGGTGTCCACCAGCCAATTATTGAGCAAACAGAAAAGCCACCTCTTTGTCGGAATCTAAATCCTTCATTGCTTTGTTCATTCACAAAATGTAACAAAACATCTTTTGGATGAAAAGAGGATGCAGGCACGCTTTAAGTAACAAGATGTGTACCGCAGCAGTTGCTTCAGGATGCAGGCATGCTCTACTTACTGCTACACCACTGAAACCGGTCGGCGTTTCGTGTGATCTGAGTAGACTAATACAGATCAGGAAGATCCCTACATCAGACCCCCTCTTCTGATCTCGACATTAAGATGGGATCTCTGACTTTTTATTGATAGGGGAATGGAGCTCACAGATACATAATAACTAAAGCAGATCTCCAAAATTCTCCCCCTAAACAAATAGGAGTTTACCTCTGTCTACTAGCCATCTTTGACTAGCTACAATCGAGGTCTAATACTCTAATTCTACTCTAATTTTAATCAGTTGCAAAATCCAAAGAACGCAAATAAAAAAGTAATTGTTTATTTGGAAAACAACATTGAACAGAAACCCCAAGAATTGTGTGGAACCCTCAAGGCAACACCCAGGAATCTGTAACAATGGAGTAAAAACCCTAAAGAGAAGCAATAACAGAATCAATTTAACTCGAATCCGAGGGCGCTATAACTTGGCAAGCGAGGACAGTTTCCCGACTGAGAGTGGGGCTAGGCCTCGAGCGAGCTGTTTGAGTTGTGATGGGTGTTGGTGCTCTGTGGGTCATGACGCGTTGCCTGTGCACATGGGTGCCGAATGGGTGCCTATCAAATGTGTAGCTGTAGACCCACGGATCGGTGGCGTTCCACAAGCTTCAGTCTGTTGCATGGTGGGGCAATGTCGGCGGGTGAGGTAGGGTGATTCGAATCTATAATGGGGGCCAAGCAAGAGTGAGCGACTGGGTAGGTGTGGGGCACGCAGCGGAAAAGGGAGCTTGCCTTGGCCAATGGGTTCAGGACAGGGCCGTAATGTGTGAAGCCAGGCTTAATAGTCTATGTTGTAGATCAGGTCCATTTCTACATACAATACTTGTCACTGACATTTGTATTCATATCCAACATGATATGATATGGCGTTTATAACGCGCCTATACACAAGTGTTTCAATGCCATAATGCGTTTGCTAGCATTTTGCACGAGACACTGTTTGGAAAGTTTAAGGCATTAGAATGGCTTATCTTTTTAATTTCGAGCTTGCCCTGGCAGCTTTGGCCTCGTGTAATTTATAGCTCTTGTAACGCATTAATTCAGTTGCCGTCCATCAATCCCAGAAGGGCTAAAGTCTCAGTCAAATAGATAAGATATCAAATACTACTAATCACTCCGCTGTTTCTTCTGCTGCGTTCCTCCTATGTTTCTATCCCCTGTAACCAGCGCAGAGAGGCCCATGGGCGTGGTGCACTTATAGAATTGCCTAAATAAATAAATGAGCCTTTGTCGAATGTAAACTTCTACTTGTGTTAGGACTAAAACTACCCAAACTAAGTAGAATATTTGGCTTCTAAAGAAGTGGATCCACTCCAAAATAAAACAAATTCCAGGCATCCAAAAACAAACGAAAAAGAAGTCAATCGCTACAGTGTGCCAAACAGCGTTAATATTTGAAAAGGCCTCCGTGAAATATTCATAGACAGGCAGGCACTGGGGGGCGACGGTTTTTAATGGTCCAATAACAGTTGTTAGTCCCCCCATGGGATGTGACGACTGGGCTATAAAAAAGGGCATGCATATTTCATTGCGCTTCATCGATGCGCCATCTCCCTCTCTCGCTCGCTGTCAGGTGAAGCCGCTTCTTCCCACGCGTGGGGTTGGTCGCTCTATAGGCGCTCACGTCCCGGAAGTGTGGACCTTCGACTTCTAGCTGGGAGAGGATGGAGTGGGGACGCACATTGCTACCTTGCCTGCTGACCTCCAGGGGTGTTGCTAGGTTTGTAAAAGTTCAGGGCTCTGCTAATGTTGGAACCAGGCTTGGACTGGCCTATAGGGCAATAGCACAATGCCTGACACAAAAACACAAAATGCTAGTGTGGGCCAGTTTTTTGGTCAAGATGGGCCACTTCTTTGGCCATGTAGACCAGTTTGATAAGTTGTTACAGAATACCGCTAGTAGATTTGACTGGTGTTACAGAATACTTATTTTTTTAAAGGCACAATTTGTGTCACATTTTATCAAAAACCTCCCCCTTGGGTACTATTCAAACAGTCTGTCATAAAAGGAATGAATGGCTATTTGCAACTATGGGCCTCTTTTTCATTGGTGCCAGAGACGATGTTATGCCCCAGTCCGACCCTAGTCGGGACGGTCAGGACATGGGGCTAGCAAGCCTTTGGGTTGTAGCCCCTTAGCTTCTATCCGGGGCTACAGCCAAAGGATCCAGGGCTATACCCCCGAAACCCCCGCCTTTGCTGGTCTCTCTCCACTATTGCTATGGGGTGCCTCTCAGAGGAACTTTGCAATCCCCCACTGATCTTACATGGGGTGCTTGTGCTGATAACCAAACTCTTTCACTCACTAACCTGAGTGACTTTCCTATCCCCACACTGAGCCAGGAACTGGGCCCACCTCCGGACCCCCCACCTCCCCTGGACAGAGCTTGGTGGAAGATTTGCACGTCCTTATGTCTGCTCATGTTTGTGCCAACAAACCGTCTTCATCGCCTGCCCAATTATGGCTATGGTTGCCACGTCATCAAGCTGCAGATTTGCTCTGTCCATGGCTCGTGTATGTCCACAACTCATGCAGAAATAAAATGCTGTTGGCTTCGACCGTTGTCATTTTCTATCGGTCTGTAGATGACATGTGATAAGTATATGGTATTGAGCGCGCTCTGAACATTCTGAATTCCAAAAGGAAACACAGAAACAACAATGCAATTTACAGTCAAGATTCCTTTCATCAATACACCTCCTGGGAGAACTTTTTTGGTGCAATATTTAATTTACCCCACTAAAGAGAACGTTAAAACATAAGAACATTAATTCACTTTCTAATAGTGTTTAGTTTTAAGTGACACCTAGTTCATGCTCATGTTAAAGCTGCTTCAGATGAACCAAGCTTACAATTAACATGCCTACTTTATGAACATAACATTGTTTTTTAAATTATACAACATAAACCACATTTAATAACAGACTCAGTTTGTCTATTTACTTTACTCACTATTAAAATACATGTTGTCACTTTACCGCCAAAATGCCAAAACATGTATTGCTACTACCACCATGTGCTAATAGCCTTATATACCACAGGAGGGGTCATTATCACTTTGATAATGACCCTTCTCCAAATTATGGCCGTCGGCTTTGCCTCGGGCCATAACTTGGTGGTAGGTCATTATCCTGCAATAATGACACCTCCTATGGTCTAGAAGTCTATATTATTGACTGGATGTAGGCACAAACCAGATCCCTCTCAAAGAAAGACATAAACCCTGACGAGCATCTTGACATCCAATTCAGGATAGTGATAGCGGTGTGTCACTGCTAGAATGACAGAGACCTCTTGCAAGTTGCCTTCAGCCAGATCCTGAAGAAGATTATGGGGGACATTTTGAAGAACATCAGCGGACATACCCCGATGCTAGCACTGCAACGTCTCTCGGTAACATCAGTGCCCACATCTACAAATGGCTTTCGAGTTGGGGCCGGAAATGTTACCCATGAACATTTAGTTACTCCAAAAGCCACTGATTACATCTTCCAAAACCTCAGATTTCAACACTGAACAAATACGCAGATCATACAAGCTAAGATAAAATGATAATTAATTATATCACAAACAACCCCCAATCAACAAATGTCCCATGCATTCTCTGGAGAGCTTATGCTCAACATCTCATGAATCCCTTAGGCTCGCGAGAGCGCCTAACTATACAGTGTCACAATGACTAAGTTGTGCGAACCATTCTATATTGACTATATCCACTCCATGGCTCAATCTCACAACCACGGATACAAAGCAGTGTGTTAAGCTCTTAATGGAGTACTAAAGCTGTGCACATCATAGATGGGGACCTCTATTATGCTCTGCAAAATGTCTGTCAGATCACTGCCTGGTGCTGCGTGCTGCACAAATTCACCACTTTCATGCATGCTCCTATTCCTTCTCCGGTCGTTGAGCAAAAGGTAATGAGAAAGCAGTGCCTGTGTGTGAGGTGAGGTGGATGTAGAAGGCTGCACTGCCAAAAATGCTAATATAGTCTTATAGATCGAGGGAGGGGTTAATATCGTAGGATAATGACCCACCACCAGGTTATGGCCCGACGTGAAGCTGAGGGCCAGACGTTGGGGAAGTGTAACTATCCCAAGCAATCATGACCCCTCCTGAGGTCAATAAGACTATTAGCACACAATGGTGGTAAAAATACATGTGGCGAAGAAAAATATTTTACTGTATAATGGAAAAAGTAAATAGGCAACTAAGTTAGTTAATTGAAAGTGCTTTATTTTGTAGTATTGAAAGAACATGAGAGTGCTCATGTATTAAGCATTCTAATTGCAAACTTAGTTGAACTCAAACAGGTTTAATACAAGTCTGCATTGGGTGCCATGTAAAAGTAAACGGTTTCTCTATAAGAAAGCAAAAGCATGTTCCCATGATTTAGCATTCTCTTCCATGTTTCTCTTTCAAGCTTGCAATTAGGATGTCCCAGCAAAACATACAAATAAAAGAAAGGTCCTCTCAGGGGGGATGTGTCTTGACAATCTACGTGTGCTAACAATAAACAATGACCTACACAATGATTGGAAATGCATATTTGTTATCTGCTGGAAAGCAGGGGTGTGGATCAAGGGACACACACGAGACACACCTTGCCCAGTAATTATAATAACACATGAAGATACTGGGCTACAAATTCAGGCGCCCATTGAGAGCCTGGAGTTCAATTATTGCCTTTACAAATGTATATTTGCCCATAATCATTGCAGAGAGGGAGGAGCTTGGTTCTATATAAATCCCATCATTCAAAAGCTCAGAAGTACATAGGTCTATGTGAACTACACAATTATAAAAGAAACGTGTCATAGCGAATAGTTCTATTTCCTATTTATGAAAATGTACTTGTAGAGAACGTTTTTAAAAAGCCACTTGGTGACAGTGCCACGTGTAGGACATTCTCATAGGTGGTGTCACGGGGGGCCGGGAGCATGCACTTACAGTGGGAAATTATCCCATATCTCCCTGCGGTTTGCAAACCCCATAAGTAGGGTAACTATTTCATAATGATAAAACAATGAAAACATGTTAGTGCGTTGCTCTCCAATACCTTTTTGGAAAGATACTTTTATAAATTAGGTTTCGATGTCACAAACTATACATTTAATGAAAGCTGAATTACAAAATTCATTTGCCAAGAGGCACCCTGACAGATGTCAATCTGTTTGAATGATTTTCTCCATGTCTCTCCTTACCAGTGACCTGAGTGGTTCAGAGGAATGCACGTCCTTTCTGCTGTGTGAATTGTGATGAATCAGTGGATGACATCACTTCTCCCCAGGAGGGAGAGCTTCCCTGTAAGGCGAGGGAGGAGCGGGAGCTAAGCAATTATCTCCCTAGCGGTGGTAAAATGCGGCAGGAGGACCTTCGATAGGGGAGGATTCCCATCTTGGGGATGGAAACCTTGATTCTGTGGTTCCCTTCCCTGAGCCCCTTACATCGGAAACCCCAAGCTACCAACCACAGTCTTATAACACTTTTCAAAGTAGCAGCATGTTATATTGTAACTTGGTAGATTCCTCAAGTAGTGAGGCGAGGAGGTTCGAGAAGGTATGAAGATCAATCCCTTGAAAGTGATAAAGGACTCTGATAGTCTGCAGGAGAGGTACTGACATCATTGTATACAAAGAAACAAAGGACTTAACAAAGTGTCAAGTCCAGCTGAAAACAGCAGCAGGAGTGGAGCAGACAGCAGGCAGGAGTTACATTTTCTGAGGACAGACTGCAGAATGGAGGACACCGGCATCAGTCTGAGATAGCCCTGTGGGAGTTTAGCAGGAGAAGACCTTAGTGTAAGTCCAGAGAGGAGAAGCGGTGCCATGACCTCGACAAGGTAGACCGTTCAGTCAAACACCTACGCTGATACCGTGCGGAGACGAGGACCGTAGAGCCATTGTGGAACAGCAGAAACAGAACAGAGAAAGCAGAGCAGCCACCAACATAGATCCCAGTCTCAAGAAGAACCGGTGATATGCTGCAGCCCAGAGGAAGGTAAAGGGAGGCACAGGAGATGTGGTGGGAATAATGAGGGTTGTGGAGTGAAAGGTTGCTAGTGAAAGAAACTGCAATCTGCATCAGGAGTATTCTTCCTCAGCCCCGGAGTATTCTCCCTTGGCCCAGCGGCAGAGACAAGGCTACTGGTGAAAAACTGTAACCTTTGCATCAGAAGTAATCTCTCTCAGCCCCGTGGCAGAGAAAAGGTTACTGGGGAAAGAAACTGCAATCTGTGCATTGGGAGTAATTTCCCTCTGCTCAGTGGCAGAGACACGGTTACTGGGGAAAGAATCTGCAATCTGTGCATTGGGAGTAATTTCCCTCTGCTCAGTGGCAGAGACACGGTTACTGGGGAAAGAAACTGCAATCTGTGCATTGGGAGTAATTTCCCTCTGCTCAGTGGCAGAGACACGGTTACTGGGGAAAGAAACTGCAATCTGTGCATTGGGAGTAATTTCCCTCTGCTCAGTGGCAGAGACACGGTTACTGGGGAAAGAATCTGCAATCTGTGCATTGGGAGTAATTTCCCTCTGCTCAGTGGCAGAGACACGGTTACTGGGGAAAGAAACTGCAATCTGTGCATTGGGAGTAATTTCCCTCTGCTCAGTGGCAGAGACACGGTTACTGGGGAAAGAATCTGCAATCTGTGCATTAGGAGTAATTTCCCTCTGCTCATTGGTGGAGACAAAGCTACTGGTGAAAGAAACTGCAATATGTCTGTCAGGAGTAATCTCCTTCTGCCCAGTGGCAGAGACAACACTAATTATGAAAGAAACTGTAATTGGCACATTGAAAATGATCTCCTTTGGCCCAGTGGTGGAGATAAAGCCACTGAGGGATGGTCTCCCTTGGCACAGTAGCAGTGAAGAAACTACTGAAGAAAAGAACTGTATAGTGTGGGTCAAAAGTAATCTCCCTCGTTCCAATCTCATCAAGACAGATACTGTTCAAAGTTGGGAATCATTGATAAATCATCAGAGAGCCAAAGAGAGGATCATTGGACCATAACGCAGGGTGCAATGGGGGAATGTGCAACACCCATTGGGGGAATTGCAGCAGGAGTTACAACGTCTGATAGAAAGTGTTTGTTGATCATACCAAGGAACTATTCATACCAGAAGAAGGGAGACATTCTCCTGCTTGGCAAATTGGACTCTAGAGTAATAGACAAACTAAAACCTTGGAAATCCTTGTGAACTGAGTCACGAGAAGGGAGCCATTCTCCTGGAGTCCTGATTTGAATTCAAAGTGTTTAGTGTTGGAAGGTTAAAGCCTTTTGTTAATCAGGAGGAGGGCGTCATCCGCCTGATTAGTATTTAGTGATTTTCTGTTAGTAGTGATAGGGGCAGATCAGGGGCAGATCAGGAATTTGGACGGAGGACAGATTTATTAGTTGAACGGACATTCTGGCTAAACTGACACGAGATTATTGTTTATTAGATAGGGGAATCCCCCTAGAGTTAGGGATAAATAAATCTCACTTTGAATCATGCCACCTCTGTGCCGACTCCTGCTTCTGATGCCTTGCCACAGTATCCTGTGCTAGTTAATCCCCATTGAGAGCGAGCTTAAGATCGGTTTACCGAATATTGTGTTATCATCTACCAGTAGGTTGCCAATAGCCAACTTTACCTTCAGGTATTGTTATTGGAGCTTGGCTACCACCTGGGAGCTGCCACTCTATTAGTGGTGCTTGGAAGGCTCCATATAAGAGAAAAAGCCTGCTTTTTGAGACTGGCAGGTCCATCGCATTAGGTTTGCCCTTTTTACTTGTGTTAGCACAGGAGAGGATTACCACCACAGTGGCTTCATGGACTTGTTCTGGGCACTTTATTTTGCATAGAAAACTATACATGTGGGTCCCTTGCTCATTCTCACCAAGGAACCATGACACTTCTGCATGCAGCTGCACTTTAAAAATATGTTTTGCCCTGCAGTGAATTGATTAGTTTGGAGAAGGTAAACTCAAACATGAACCTCATCTTGGTCTCCTTTCATTGGTTTCCTTTTGAAATAAGATACTTTTGGAACAGGACTTACTGGTTTGAAAAGCATTGGCTATACACGAACCTTCTACCTGTACTCTAAACGGATCTGGGTTGAAAGCCTCTGACAGAGAAAAGACCAAAGATTATTTTTATTGAAAAAACCTTTGGTCTTTTCTCCCCTGAACATTTCCGACTTGGCCCCCACCCTTGCCCACACCCCCATCACACCCCCACCACACGCACACCCCCACCACCCTACATACCTTGCTGCCGACTCGCTGTGATCCTGCGATGCCTGTTTCCTTTCACTTCCGTTATTGGGAACCGGCACTGCAGGGTCCTTTTCCTTTTTTATATTTTTTTACGGGACCAGCTGCGGGGACCACCCCGGCAACCCTCACTCACAATATAGTGAGCAAGGGTGCGGGTGACACCCCTTCAGCCCCCACCCCCGAATGGGGGATATGGCTGAACATTTCGTCCCTTCCTAATTTTCGAACGGCAGAAATTCACCCAAATCTCCCATTCAGGCTTTTGAACTTGGTCTTTTTCGCCGATTCCCTGTAAACTACAATATTTGAGTGATGTTTGTACTTCCTGTAGTCAAGACCAGATGGGGAGAGGGCCATGTCCAATGGAGTGAGCACAATGGATGGATTGGAGACACGTGTTGGCATGTTTGGAAGCCATGACTATCTAAATTGGCCACTGGACATTGCCATTTGTCACTCTAGGTGCCTCGGTTACCTTGGGGCTGCCAAGCATATGGCCAAAGTTCATGCTACAAGCAAAGTGGCACCTTTTGGTGACTTGGGTGTGTCAGGGGCATGGCCACCGAACATTGGCCAACGCTGCAGGCCAATGGTCATAGTGGGTGGTTTGGGGTGCTCAGAGCATGCCTCAGGCCATGGCTTCAGCAAAGTGTGCACTGGCTTCAGGTTATACAAAGTGGTCCTATCGAGTGGTGAGGCGGTACCCAGGGCATTGCTGAAGATCATGACCAAGACAAAACGGCCACTGGGTATGGCCACATACCATGCACTGTGGGAACAGTAGGTATATTGGCATATATCATTAAAATAGAATCATTCCGAAAACCTTGGGGAAAGGGACATCATGATTAGGTCTATCTAAAAAGCATTGGCATTCAGTGAAAACCCTTAGTTAAAGGGAATTCATGTTTTTTTAGCAGAAATAAAAAAACACTGCAGATTTGCTTAGTGGCTCCTAAAGCAACGGATATCCTAAAGAAACCATGGTTGGGCCAGGTCCATGCAGTACTCATTTCACGACAGAGGCTAACACAAACACACATGACACGCACATACCCCAGGTTTACAGTTTACAGGATATGAGGAATGAAACACGCTAGGGAAGAACAGGTGTAGTTAGGGTAATTTGTTATTTTATTTGAGGGACAACACAAAGATAAGCCCAAATGAACTGTAAAGATTAGTTGTGCCTCCGTGAGGGTTCGGGGGGTCAACGGGTGGTCCAACCATATCTTTTTTTGTTGTTGAAACGTTTGGACTAGATAAGTGGGATCCGGGGGATTAGGCCTCTTCCATATGAACCTCCCGGCCCATGATTTGCTTTGTTCCTCCCGATTTGCATTTGTTGTGTTATTGTATTTACTGTATGATCGTTTTCGTTAATAAAAAGATTTAAATAAAACAAAAAAAATCGGATTTTCCACCAAATAGACTGTGCATGTGAGGTAATGTTGGTTTGATGGGCACATTTGCAAAGGATTGGACAGTCAAATGTTAGGGAGCAACTCCACATTAAGTCTTCCTTAGTGTGTTACTGTTTTGCAAAACATTTTGGTAATTTTTCAATAAAGCACTTCTGTGTCTATAGAGAAAGCAATGTGTGTCTATAGAGAAAATGTACAAACTGTGGGATATGGTTCCGGTCTTTGGGGCTATACTAATATAACCCCATTGGGAGTATGTGAGAAAGCATTTTAAGAAAATAATTGGGAATACCACCACGGGTTCCGACATCTTCTGTTTGTTTGTAGTTGTGTACAATGTACCTCCCTGATTACCCGTGGCTAACGCCTCTTTTAAGGGTATTAGCATAAATGACCTAAAAACATTTGACCTAAAACATTTAATCGATGGTTTTTGAACTTTTTTTTGGTTAAATTTAATTAAATATATATATGGGGGTGAGTAAGGGTATAGATTAGGTTGAGGGGAAATGGGGTGGAGGTTGCGGGGTCTCGCCCCCATTTTAGACAAAATGAAAGGTCAAATAACTTTGATCAAATGTGATTAGGTCAAATGTTTTAGGTCAAATAGACCCAAACCCTTTTTTTTTAAACATGTTTATTTTAAACAGGCAGGTTATGACAATACAAAGCTTAATCACTTGCGACATGAAGCATAAAGCAATACCACTTGACGCTCTTCCCACCCCACCCTCAGGTCTTAAGTTCCATCTTCACGCCCCTGCTGGGGATCTCCATCTTGAACAGTTCTCCTGGCCTGTTGGGGCTTGAATGTCAGGGCCGGGAACCTTTGGTCAAAGTCCAAAACCGGACCCCAGATGTTGTGAAAGCGATGTAAAATGCCTGCCCCGGCAGCCGTCACCTTCTCAGCGATCAAGATGTCCCAGACTTTCATCCACAAGAAAGGCATGAGTGGGCCTTCCGTCGTTTTCCAGGTGCGGGCTATCACGTTCCTGCCTGCCAGTAAGCATTGGGATAATAGTTTGGCCTTAGGACCAGACCTTGGGTAAATCCCGGGGATCGGTGCTCCAAGGAGAATAGGTTCAGGGTCCAAGGGGCAGTCTCACCTGAGTAATGTCTGCTATCGTCGCTAAGCATTTTTTCCAAAAGGCTTGAGCCTTGGGGCAGGACCACCACATGTGGAAGAAGGAGCCTATTTGGCCGCATTGTCTCCAGCATTGTGGGTCGAGTGTGGCGTTCATGTGATGAAGTCTTAGGGGAGGCTAGTACCAACGGAGGAGGATCTTGTAGGCGCCTTCTCTGTTTGTGATGCAGGATGAGGAGGTGTGAGCCCGGGACCAGATGTCAACCCACTGTTGGTCTTTAATCGGATGGCCCAGGTCCGCCTCCCATAGGGCCATATACCGAGTCTTGGAGGTTAAGAAATCCGTTTGGAGGCGTTTATATAGAGTGGAGATTCTCCCTCGGGGTGGGAGCTCATTAAGGGTCAATTTGATGGCTGTGGGGGGTGAATAGCTGCCTGGCGTGTCTGTGGATGGGTGCACCAGTGGCGCAGCTGGGTATATGTGAATCTATCCTGTTCCTGGATCTTAAAGAGTTCTTTGCATCGCTCAAAGGTGCAGGGTTGGCCCCCTTCAAAAAGTTGTCCCAGGGTCTCCAGGCCTCCTGCAATCCAGGACTTAAAATTCCGGGCAGACAGACCAGGTGAAAAGGTCGGGTTCATAAACACCAGGGAGAGGGGGCTGAGCCCCGTCGGGATCCTCTTCTGTTTCAACGCCTTGTCCCATACCGAAATGGTGTGTTTGGTGGTCGCCAGAAGATTCCGCCACCGTCACCGTTCCGGAGGGGGGATATGTGGGAGAAAGCGCAGCGGGAGGGGTAGTTGCGCCTGTTCAAGGTCCACCCATCTAGGGCGGTTGGTAAGGATTTGCCACGATGGGATACAGGACAGCTGAGCCGTCATTTGGTATTTCTGTTGGTCTGGGACCCCGAGGCCACCGAGTTTCGCGCTGCCCAGCATCGTGGATTTAGGGATTCTGGGTTTTTCCCCCTCCACATAAACTGCAGCATTTTCTTCTGTAGGTGTTGAAGGGTTGGTTCAGCACTTTAAATCTGCCTCCAAGTTTGTGAATAGTGGGGGGAAATTAGCCCGATAGACCTCGCTTGGGTTGGCCGGGATCTGGACTACTAAGTAGCTGATTCCCTTGGTCATCCATTGTATTGGGCACAGAGGGATTAGGGCTTCTCGGTCTTCCCGGGTCAGACCTGCTCCCATGGCAGCTGATTTCCAGAAGTTGATGGCAAAGCCTGTGACCCTTCCATAGCTCACTATCTCAGCCATGGCTTGAGGGAGGGAGGAACGAGGCTTTGTGATAGTCAGGAAGACATCGTCTGCATAGAGGGCCAACTTGTGGTGTGCTGGGCCTGATTGAAAGCTTTCGATTGCAGGGTTCAACCTGATCCGTTGGGCAAATGGTTCCATGATTAGTGCGAAGAGGAGCGGTGACAGTGGGCATCCCTGTCTGGTTCCGCAAGTTAGGTTCATAGGGGAGGAAAGGGTGCCATTAACTCTTGTAGTTTGCCAGCGTCATAGTGCAGAATTCCGGGCCAAATCCAAAGGCCTCAAGGGTGAGCCTCATAAAAGTCTAATCCACTTTGTCGAACGCCTTTGTTGCGTCCAGGGCCAGAAGCACCAACTCCCGGTAGTCTCGGGAGGCAAGTTCCACCAGGTCTAAGGCCCTTCGAATGTTGTCGGCCGTGGAGCGGTGTCTGGGAAAGCCACTCTGATCCGCACTGATTATCTCCGGCAAGAACTGAGATAGTCGTGTTGCTAAGATTTTAGAGTATATATTAGCATCTATGTTGAGCAGGGGAATGGGTCTATATGACGCAGGGTTCTTTGGATCGCTTCCAGGTCTAGGTAGTAAGACTGTAATTGACTCCTGCATGGATGGGGTTATAGTGCCCGTGGTCCTGAACGAGTTAAAAAACTGTACCAGAGGCGCTAATAATTGGGGTTTGAAAATCTTGTAAAACCTGGTTGTATATCCATCAGGACCGGGGGCTCGGGATTTAAGGGCTTTTATTGCCTCATCCACTTCCTCGTCGGTAATCGGTGCCTCCAGAGAGTCATGGGCTGTTCTTTTTAGCCGGGGAAGCGCTGCACTCCGTAGGTATTCCCTCTGTTCCTTCATGTCCCTTACCGGAGCAGTCATCACCTGGGTCAGGTGGGCCGTTGCGAGCTGTAGTTTGTCCTGGTCAGCGTAATGGACCTTGCCTTGTTGGTCCCGCAGGCCCACAATCGTGTTGTTCCTCTTCGCCTTGGCAAGTTTGGCCACCAGTAACTTATTTGCTTTGTTGTTCTTAGCATAATAAAACTGTTTAGCTTTTGCCATTTGGTGGGCAGTGTGTTCGGCGTAGTGGGCCTTGATCTTTTTTTGCGCTATCCGGTTGGCCCGCTGAGTTTTAGGGGTCCAACCCTTCTCCTTATGGGTCCTTTCTGCTTTTTTAAGTTCTTCCTCAAGACCCTGGCGAGTGTGTTGTTTATGCCTGTGATAGGCTGCTCCTTGTGCAATCATTTCTCCCTGCACTACTGCCTTCATTTCATCCCAATTGTTGGCGGTGGAGGTGTCTTCGCTGGGGTTCGCCTTAAAAAAGTTGATGATCGTGGTTGTGATCGCGTCTCTGAGTTGCATCTCGTTAAGAATCGGATCATGTAGTGTCCATCTGCGCTGTTGGGGGTTAGACGGTTCCTGCACTCGGATTTCTAGGGTCACCGGGGCGTGACATTGTTGGTGAATGTGAAGATTTGCGGGGATACTAGGAGAAGATTTATCCTGGCGAAGGTTCTGTGGACATAAGAATAAAAGGAAAAATCTCTTTCGGATGGGTGGAGTACCCTCCATGAGTCCACCACCCCCAAAGTTCTGAATAGTTGCAGGAGAGCCAGGGCTATAGTGAGGTCTCCGGCACTGGGTGGGTGCGACTTGTCTTTCGTGGGGTCCGGGACCCCATTGAAGTCCCCAACAATCACTATCTGGCCCTCCAGAAAAGGAGAGAGAGTCATATTCAGGGACTCATGGAACAGCTCCTGGCCTGAGTTGGGTGCGTATACAGAGATTATAGAGTAGAGTTGTCCCAGCAGAAGGCATTTCACCACCATGTACCGCCCCTCTGGCCAGCTTATGGAGTCTAGAATCTGAGGGTTCAGTCCCCTCCCAAATAGGATAGCCGTGCCACCCCACTTGGAGTTCCCAGATGCGAAGAGTTGCTTCGGAAAGTTTCGGGAGCGTAGGCAGCTGTGGTCTGCCGGCAGCAGATGGGTTTCCTGTATCATAGCTACTGCTGCATCGTCATTCTGAAGCTTCTGTAGGATGGACTTGCGTTTGGCGGGTGAATTCAGTCCCTTGACATTCAGGGAGACGAACCTCAAAGTCTGATGTTCCGGGGCTAGTTCCGGGCCGCTGACAAGTCCTGGGGGAGAGGGGGAGACGTAGAGGGATCAGCCATCATGTCACGGAGTGTATGGCCATTCATTAACCTGGCTATGGGGTTTTTGCTCGGGCCGCCAATGGGAGGGCCGAGTTTTAACTGGGGGTGACAGACCTTTTGTAGGTCTAGAGCCTCCCCTGGCCAACGGGGCCACAGAACAGTATGTAGCCAACATGGCTAATCTTACAGGTAGTGTCAGTGGATCGTTCCAAGGACTCATAGGTGGACTGTGCCTTGGAACCGGGCATGGGCCGTGGAATAATGCCCGCTGCTTTGGGGATGGAGCTCATCTGTGTTCCTGTGGGTGCTGATAGGCTTCATGGTGCCGGACTGACGAGCCGGGACAGAAAGTGGCGGCTCCATCATGGGACCGCATCCGGCTACTTCCTCCTCCGGAATCTGGGAATCCTCGACCAGGAATTTTGTGTGGGGTTAGGGGAGGCCACAAGGTCTGAGTCAGCCGTTCCCTCGGAGGGCAGGGGAGGCGAAGGCCTGGAAGCATCTGGGCGCAGGATGTTTTCAGCATCTTCCAGGTGGCTAATTTTCCTTAGTGAGCCCTTATAGGAAAATTGCAAGGCTGTGGGAAAGAGCCATCTGTAGCGGATTTTTGGGCTTGAATAAGAGTGGTTAGTGGGCAGAGGGCTCACCTCTTTTGGAGAGTAAGAGGGGAAAGATCCTGAAAGATCTGGAGGGAGGTCCCTTGGAATGTAATTTCGTCTTTGGAGCGGCTTATCACCGAGTTGGCTTCCTTCGTGGTAAAGAAGTGCACCCTAGTGATGCCGTCAGGGTGGCCATCTGACTCCACTCCGTGACGGGGGTTCAGCCTGTGGGTGCGATCTAGGAGAAGCTGTGAATCTTCAAGATCATGGAGGAGAGACTGGAAGAAGAGGCCCACGTATTCAGCCAACCCCTTGTCTGGGATCGAAGTAGGAACCCCCCGAATACGGAGGTTGTTGCGCCGGGCCCTATTTTCCAGGTCTTTCTGCTTGTATTCTAGGATATCGTACTTGTCTTGCAGAAGTGTAATTGAGCGTAGGACCTCAGTTAGGGCGGTGGCGTGATCTTGGATATGGTCCTCAGCAACTCCCACTCTTTGTTCAACCTCCGAGACCCTTTTATCCGTACTTTCCAGCTTAGTAGTAAGTTCTGTCATACAAGAGCGGAATTCTGATTTGATATCCGCCATGAATTCACATATGTCTTCTTTGGTCGCAAGAGGTCCCTTGTTCTCTAGGGATTCCCGCGAAATAGAGGAGCAGGGGTCCTGTTTCTTAGCTTTGTCGGATGCGATCAGCAGTGTTGCTATGTCCGAGGACTTGGTGGTCTTTTGTTGCTTAGTCACTGCACTGGTTGTCGGCAGCGGGTCAGTGGCCGCTGGGAGCACTGTAGCGGTGAAGGAGAGTTGCAACGATAGCCACTCAGGGGCCCACAGAGCCCCGCGAGAGGCTAGGGAGCGCTACCCGTGCGGGTTATAGACCTTATCCGCAGGAAGCAGGGTTGTGGGCCGAGGCGCCCCAGGAAGGCTCAGGGAAAAGAGCATGCGGGCTAAGCCTACTTTTAATTCGGATTCGGGTCTCGCGCTGGTTGTAGACTCAGGGAGGCGGTGAGGTGCGATAGAGTGCTCTCAAGGGGCTCCTGCTGAAGGCTCCCGCTGCCAACCGTTGCATGGGGGGAGGGTCTCCTGTACCCGCTCCAAGGAATTGAGTCACTTTAAGGGCCGTTGCAAATGTCTATAGACCAGAAGGTAGGCCCCACCGGGCACTCAGAGGAGCCACCAATGCAGCCCACGTAGGTCTCCATCCGCCGGGCATGTAGCTGTAAAGCGGCGTGGGCCGGGGCGCCCCAGGAGGAAGAGGTAGGAGAGGGAGCACAAAACGGGGGCCAGGCAAGGAGATAACTCCGCAGTGGAATCCCCGCCAATCCTTGATGCATGCGGCGCTCCCCGTCGGTCCCAGGAGAGCCCAGGCAGCTCCCCGCAGGCAGACGGAAACAGTCCGTGCTTCTTGCCTGGATGTCTGGATGCTCGTCCGTCCCCTCCGGCCTGTGTGTTACGGGGAGGCTCGCCTCCAACTCCCAGCTGCGTATGCGTTCATACTTGCGCTCGCCATCTTGAATTCCTTGAGCGGCAGGGGGGTACCGGGATTCAGGCGGCGAGTACGGACACAGTGCTCTTTCTCCCGGCTTTCATCTTTGAGCTGCTAGTGCCCCATCGGTTCCGATCCACATAGCTGGCATCGGTGGATCGTGTAAGCCACAGGAACTGCACAAATTTAGCTATAGCAGCGGGCAGTCCACGGGCGGCTTTAGAGGAGCGACTGCATCGCGTCGGCTCCAAGCCACGCCCCCCCCAAATCCTTTTAATATGTGTTGCAATATGGACTAATCCCGCTGCAGGTCTTAACCAAACCTGTGAAATCATTTATCCAAAAGTGAGGTGGAAAACCAAATTCAATGGTTAAAATATGTTAAAGAGAATACAAGGCTGTTGGGCTCGCTGGTTTGGTATATAAATCCCCAATCGATGGATGTTTTTCTCCCATGGACAAACTTAACAGCCATTATTTTGCATGTTTTAAAAGACAAAGGGAAGATCAAGAATTGGTAAAGCCCAGGTAGCGGCAGCATTGCCTTCTGAAATTAACTTTCCATGTGAGCCATATTTAACAGGGGTGACACAAAGACATCAGTGCTCTCTGATAACCACATTTAGAACTCATCTTTTAGCCTTGAAGAGTTAAACACCCAAATGGACTAAAGAAGAGAGGAATATTTGTGGATGCAAATGTGTCCACAGAACTGTGCAAGATATGGCACGCGTGATCTTATTATGCCTGCTATACAATGGGCGCAGAATCATTATCGCGATTTTAAGGGAAATGAATTTTCGGAATTTATTGTCCAGCCTGGTTGTTTTAATGATTGTTACAATTAGTGGAACATTTAAAGATTTCAGGATTTATAATGAATATTTGACTTCTGATATAACAGATGATTTGACCAATGGCCTTGCAGATAACTTTACTGAACACATCACGTGACAACAAATTCAGAGGACTGTTTTTCCCGGGCACATATTGAGAACAAACTACATCATGGATCCAAAGGAAATGATACACGACAGAGAGACAAAATGATATGTGCCTTTACAATACAGAGTCCAGAAGTAGTAGAAAAAGCAACATTCATGTAACCGTACGTGAAGAGTATAATAACATCTATTCATTATAGTAAATGATCAACTGTGCAGCCAGGGGATATCTGCATGTGCATTATATGTGTCCCAAGGTGTGGAGATGTGAAGCAACATGTGTGCATGTAGACAGACGACCAATAGAGATTTAGGAAACAGTTAGTACAAAATCAAGGAGAATCAGGAATGTCATAGAACAATAGCAACAGAAATGAAAAAAAAGTGGGAATGGAATAAAGGTACATACAGGGTAATTCCTCCAGTAAAGAAAAGGAAGTCAAGTATAGGCCTTGCAAAGATGAAGCACAACAATACGAGAGAAATGGGTAACAGGTCAATAATGGCACTGAGATCTAATGCCCCCATGATCAAGAGAACGGATGCTTAATTCTTCACAGCAGCTTTCCACCTTTCCATTGAATTATGTCTAGCCCGTGGGTTCCCACAGTCTGATATTCCTTCTCCCCATCAATTAGCCCCCTTTCTTTGCTTAGAATTCTTGCATTCCGAATAAACATTGCCTAGCTGTGTTCCATTCCACTAGCTGTTTGTATTAAAAAGGGTGGCAACATCTCTCACTGTTTCAAGACTTGAATCAATTTAAATTTGAAAATGAAAAGAAAAGAACAGAAAAACCTCTATTCACTACGTGTCACAATACCCAACTTTATAATTTAATTTCTTTTAGCTGCATTCCACAAACAAATCTAGTATTCTACTTACTGTTTAATTAACATGATCTCATTTGCAACAAAACTTTACCTTTTTAAGCAACACTAAACAAAGAAATTTGTATATTAAAAAAAAAACGATAACACCATCTCTTTGTCACCAGAAGCCCACCTGCTAGGCGCTATAGGTTTTTCGTGCACAGATAGATATTTGTTATCTTGTGTGAAGATACACACACTTGTGTGTAGATTTAAAGGGTAAGCTGGATAACAGTGAAATAGAAAATCTGTCTCTTGTATGTAAAAACCATTGTCAGCACTCTTTATTTTGTGTATTGGTCTACTTGTCTGAATCTTTCTCGCTAAAAACAGATCACTTTTACAGGTCTTCCAAATGTTTTTTTTACTCAGCAGAATATATATCTACCTCAGTCCCTGTCGGTTCAGCATCGCCCTCCCCTCAGGCAAGCGCATCAGTTTTTCACAAGCTCTGGAAATTGGCAAGAAAAGTGGAAGAGAGGAAGATGAAAACAAGGAAAGTTGACAGAGTATGTGTGTCCACAAAGAATAACATCAGGTTGTAAATAGCTTACTTTGTAAAGAAGAAATAATCAGGTTAAATGCTCTTATTAAGACAGAAGATTATGTTTACACAGGTGTCTGTCTTTCCTGTCGATAGAGTGAAGGCAAAAATGTAGTTCTTCAAACTTCTACTTTAAGGTTACAGTGAAAAATTTCAAAAAATTGTTTCTCGTCACTCGGATATCAAAAGTTTGAAGAGGAAACAATACTTTCTGTGGAAAGAATTTCTTCAGTTTACAGTTTGTTTTCTGTACTCTAGAACAATGATTGCATGGCTTTACAAAGGATTGTTTTGTAGGTGGAGCCGGCACTATTTAAATTACAAAACAGATCCTCAAATACTTCACTCCACCCAGAAATGAAATTTGAAATGATTCATCCAGATCTCATATGTGAATTTGAAGGATTCCGCTAGTTCAGCCTTTTTGGCACTTGCATTGTGGCTAGGTAAATATGATGTATAAAGCAGAATTCAAGCTGGCAATCAACAGAACACGTGATCTACCATTCGACTTGGTCAAGTTACTTTCCAAGTCTTTCTTTCTTGGCTACTCTTTAAATTTGGATTCTTACTTGTCTGAGTCATGTAGTGACTGAAGATGTTTCAAGAACAAACATGTGATCATACTAGCCTGCTGTGCTCTACAGCCTGTTCCTGTTTACCACACATTAGCAAAGTACTCTACAGGCATAGAAGGACATGTAGGAATGTGACATGTCCCAGTAGTATATTCTCTCGCCTTTGCTAAGTCCCAATCTCTACTCTACTCTTTCTAGTTGTGACTTTTATCTCAACTCAACTAAGTGAAATTGTTTAGTGTTCTACCTGCGGTTAATTCCTCTGATTCACAGAGAGAATGAGGATGTTACATGTTACATCCCCTGAAACCTGCTGACTACTCCAATCCTGATTATATCAGCAAGATATTCTATAAACATTGAAGGACATATACGATATGTATTTGCATATATGTTTACCTTTATTGGAAACTGTAATGGTCCAGCTCAATCTTGCATTCACATCTTTCTGATCACCTAGCAATCAATTGCCCCTTTATGTAGCACTTTTCAGAAACCCATAACGTAAGTGGGTCCTGTTTGATTTAAGAGTTGAAGGAGGAAGGAGAGAAAGGAACCTTGGCATAATATAAATATGTGATGGGAAGCCATCCTAAATTGGATGTTTTTTTCCATATGGGGTTTATCAGTCTGATGTATGTGAACCCCCCTTTCTGGATCACGCCACTGATGGCCTTCCATCAACATGTCTATATAGATGTCAAAGTACAGTCAGAAATAAAGACAAATAGAATTACAAGGGAAATAGCTTTTTGGCTTCTATAATGTATGGATGTGTTGGCGGACATCGCAGTATGGCTTTGCAGAAAGCAGAGGCATCAAAGAGCAAGTTTCTCTGTGTACCTCTCATCCTCTGCCTTGAAGCTATAAAACAAGGTCTCCTTGTGGTAGAGCTGGAAAAGTGTCCCTGGGTCCGTCCTTCCTTCCCCCTTCTCAGATAAAACTATGAAGCCCAGCAGAGGCAAGCTCTCGAGGGCTACCTTATCCTACAAGCACAGGAAAGAAAACGAGTTTAGAGTGTGTACACATAGCAACGCTCAAATGATCAACTTTACGTTTAGAAAATAAAAGAAGACAAACCTAACTTTCACATTTCATACAGCATTCCGTCTCACCCTCGGAGCTCCAGATCTGGTACCTTAAGTGCCAAGGACGAGTATGCTTGTCCTTTTTGCATAGACTTGCATGATAGCCTGGCAGTTAAAGGGTCCCGGAATGGCTGATCTCAGCCTCACAGGTCCGCCATTGAGCCATACTCCTGAATTGATACAACGTTCGGCCATTATAAGCGTGGAGAATGATGTGGTGTCCTACTCAAAGGGCCAACAGTTCAGACATGCACATCTTGTGGAAGTCATTCTTCTTGATGGCTGTTGATAGCATGAGTTTGGAACTTGCTCTATTAACACCTGGATGTCTATGGAAACTAATCTTTGGGTTCTCACTACCATAACCGTTGTGGACAGCTTCTCTGTTGAACTTCCTCCCATACCAGAGACGGAAAAAATTGAGACAGTTCTGGTTCATAGGTAAATATATGTGAATGCTTTTCAGGTGACATTCCAGCTCATTAAGAAGTCAAAAGTTAGAATATGTACACCATGTAAATATGTCCACCTTATAGATTCTTCCTGAAGTAGCCCCTAGTAGCTGCGAGAGCTTGTGCTTCATCATTCAACCGCTCATCCAGTTTGCACAAATGAGTGACACTTCCTCAATGGCAAAGCCGAGTCTGTGGCAACTCTTTTGTTACTAGGCACCTCTACTTGGGATAGCAGTTCTTTCTAATGTGCACTCTTACCATCTGTTAGAACCACTGCCCGTGTCTGTGTTACCTGGGCTGATCTCTTATAATCCCTTCTAAACACTGGAAGCCGCCTTCTGTTCCTTGTTCTTCCAGTTGGGTAAGAGTTGGCTCTGTAGGATGCACTTCCTTCTCACCTAAAGGATAATTTACTTCAATGCCTGTTTGCCTGGCTAGTTGAGATCTAATCCACACAATTGTCCCCACTACTGATTATCAAGGACATTCTACCATTGTGCAACATAGACAACTGTTCTTGCATTTAAAACAGACCCTTCCTTAAAAGTAGGCTTTATTCCGCTGCCTTAAGCACGCTAGCCACCATGATTCAACATGTATGGGAACCAGAATAAGTGCACACATAGTTAATTGTACACCAACTTAAGTATTTGACGACCCAAGGTCTAGTTTTCATCACCTCTATGAGTTGTGACTGCAGTGTACATAGATGTTTGCATATCTTTCATTGATTTTTAAGTCCATATTTCCATAATTTCAATTTTTTTAAATATTGATATTTATCAAAAAAGCATATGAAAAAAGTAGATATACTTTTAAAATTTTAAGGTAAAAAACAGAAACACACGCTATTTTAAGGAGATTCGTCCATATCCAGTTGCCCTCACTGCAACCCTTCCTGGGTTTTGTAATAAATAAAGAACTATTGTTGATATCCCACAGCCGAATCAGGAATTACAGGATATGGAGTATTGGTAAAAGCCTTGCAGTAGAGGTTTTCCTCCACAAATGTTCTGGGATTTTAAGATGGTATGGGTAAAGAGTTGTCTACTGTTTTATTGCGTTGACTTGAAAACGGAAGATTCAGAATATGTTTCAATGGGTGAGTGGGGCCAACCGTGAGATGTTACAGGTCAACAGTACTTGAGGCTGAAGTAAAGGTATTGGCAGTGTGTACATCCGCCCACCTATATCATGTGATCCAAATCAATTCTTATTAGTAAAACTAAATCCGCTATGTCATCACCAGAAATGGGATAAGATGAAAGCGAAAAAGGCTGTTACAAAAGAGATAACAGATTGGTTGGAAGCGGCCATGCAAGTGGTGCCATTATTAATGGTATGATCTCGACTGCAATAAGGTCACAGTTGATCCATTTGCAGATATTTTTCAATCCCAGGACGGTCTATAAAGGGAGCAGGACAGCGCATGGAGAGCTTGGTGGATACACTTTAGACCAAAACCTTTTAACGATATATTTCTGTTGGGGTTGTTGAGGCTAGAGGGAATGGATTGTAGAACACCTTTGCAGGATTACTGTCAACCACATAGGTTGTACAACCACACGTATAGTTTGAAACAGTTTTTCTTGAGGCAGTTTAAACTATATTTAAACCAGAAATCCGACCCACCATCAAGAAATAGCAGAGGTATATTATAAATGTATATTTTCCTGTTTGTGCATTTACTAATATCTTGCCAGGTTATTATTTTTTTTAAATTTATTTGCATTTTTAAAGCGCTCACACAGCCCTCGGGCACCGAGGCGCTGTTAGAGGAATTGTTTAGTTTTTGGTTTTTTAAGCTGCGTAATTGTAATTTTTTTGTGTCTTAGTTGCGTATTTATAACGCGCTTAAATACACTGAGGTTTCTAATCGCGGAACTGGGGATCGAACTTGTGTTGCTTTGTGTCGTGTTGCTTCCAAGGCGAACATGTTGCTGCTGAGCTATCCTCCCTGGACATCCCCCATTTCGTTATGTGTAATGAAAAGTATTCCTTGACTTTTCATTATCAATATACTGTTTAGCCAAAAGGGCATGATAGCTCTTGTGCTGTTCTGCAATGTTTGATTTGATTTGATTGGTTATTTATAACGCGCTTAATACCCAGAGGTTTCTAAGCACGGACCCGGGATCGAACCTGTGTTGCTCCGTGTTGTCTTGCTTCCAAGGCGAGCACGTTGCCACTGAGCTATCCACCTGAGACATGAGGATACTAGGCATCTGGTCCTTGTGGGTTAATGTGCCTGCTGCAGACCATCAGGTTACTAATTTAAATCCTAGAGGGATGACCCTGCATGTAGTCATTTCAAGCCAGGTATGCTGGGTACCGCTGATTAGAGTAGTGGTATCAGATCTGTCAATATAGTGCTGAGAAAGATGATTTAGACTGTGCATGATCAACTACTTAAAAATAGGTATTATTAAAACAGGCATCAGAAATGAACTGTCCACAGGCTCACTGTGATGCAGAGCCGAGAGTGTGACACGCACCTCACTTGCCGTGTAGGTGTAGAGTACTTTGCCCTTGATAACGAACCAGAGTTTCTTCCAGTGCCTTTTTCCCCTCTTGCATCGGTGCAGGTAGCCGCAGATTGTAGAGTCCTCGCCTGAAGCTGGTGCCTGGAAGAAGACAAGACAGTCAATTACACCCAGCGCCCTTGTGCCTTCTGAAAACACCATCTATTTGAGATAAAATGTACCGCAAGCGGTATAGATGAAGATGCTAAACCTCACTACCAAACAATGTAGAAATCCTGCCACTCATGACCAGGGACTTTCATACAGAAATATATCCAGTTTTATTATAAAAAAAAATCCAACATTCACTGAAATCCCTTTTGTCAACTTTATTTCCTTTTGGAAATCAGGTAACATCAAAGAGAATTAAGGTGTTTGGCACCACATAGAGCTTTTTCAAGGTTCCTCCGAGCCCTTTTCATAGCGTCCATTTTCATTTATGGTTTACGTAGGTCTGTGTTTTGAATTGATGGTGGACACCTTGATCTAATATCAGAATGGTATATCTTAGATTTTGTAGACTAATATTTACAAAATATCAGTGATTCAATGGCTTTTTGGTTTCAAATGAGAATGAACAGAAAAGGGTTCCTCTTCTTTTGCATCGGAACAAGTAGTGTTCTGTGTTTCAGACTGCTTTCTTTACCAAACTTTATAACATTTTATATGAACTGCGAAACACCACCTGTCTTCCTGCATTGGTAGTCTCTTTCCTGAGACACCGGCCTACAGAGTTCTGAGGGTTATAGACCTGGTACCCATCTCTCTTTTTCTTGATTGATCCCTGTTGACCTCCATCTTTCTTAAAAGTGCATTTAACATTGAATTTCCTCAGGAATTTAAAGTTGTTAATCCATGTTGCCTATAGTTAAAGTATTTGGTGGTGGAAAATCCAACACCAATTCCAACAGTTCTTGTTCCCCTTTTGTAAAAATATTGTCATCCATTATTACATTTTTTATTCCTCTGGATTTCTTCAGGAATTCCTCTTTCTTACAGAACGTGTGGTTAATCCTGGGCTACTTTCAGTTCCTCATCGGATGGGTTTGCATTTCTTCCCCTTCTTTCTTTTAGTTGACCCTACATAACAAAGTGATTTTGTCTATACAATTGTTGTTTATCTTCCTATTTTGATTGGTGTCTTCTTCTGATGTTAATATTTGATGGATTCAAGTTAAAGTTGATGGATTCAAGTATATATATATTTTTGTTTTGACCTGTTTCATCAGTGATTGGTTCACACAATTTCTCTGAAAGTGGTAAAAGCATTAACCAAATGCATATATTCACCCGTTTAGTTAATTTTCCTTTTATTTCTTGGAGTTTCTTGCCTTCCTATATTTTATCTCATATATCTATTTTTTTGTTTCAATATTTTTATTTGGGGAGGTGCCACATTTCTACATGTCAGTTTAATTTTGATACATCTCCAGTTTCTTATGCATTTTAGCCTTTTTTGTATTCCTCTTGTTAATACTTAAATTACTCTATTCCTTGTCTTTCTTGGCACATTTCACCATCATCTTTCTACAACATTTGTCCATAATCTTTCTCTTCTCTGGATCTAGAACATCTTAGGAGGTGATGGTAAAATTGTTCAAACCTCTGCAATTGTATCCACTTTGAAACAATGTGCACATATCTAGTAGACATAAATTACCTTGCCTTATCCCCCATTGAGGTGATAATCCATAACGAATATAACTTTCAACTCTTAGCACATGGAGATCGTTATCGACACGAGTGTTGAGTAAGGTGACAAGGTCCAACGATCCATTCACAGAAAAACCCAAATGAACAGAGCGAATAGAACTTGCTGTATACACACTCTAAGGATTGTGATGGAAGGATACAAGACTCAACCTCCCTAAGGTGTTTCCATGGGAAAGGGCAAACGTTTAGCTATGTACATTCAATCTAGCTTAGCATAAGATGAAATAACATACCATAACATAACACAATATTACATCACATGAAGTATTTTAGTTCAAAGCTATTGGTTGTGATCAGTGCTGGAATGGGATTAGGAAAATGTTATACCTTCCATCGATTCACAGAAGCGGTGCTGCCTAGTCAATGGCAGCGCATGACTCCTTAATGATTGCAGCCTCACCACTAAGGCCAGATACTCTCTCAGAAACCCCCCACTCACTCACCAGCCTCTTTGCTCAAAAGGCCCAGAGATGTGCAAACTATGGGGGAAGGCTTTGATGGAGTAGACTGCTGTCTATTGGACGTCCAGAGACCACCAGGGTTTGCAACAACAGTCAGAGAGCAATAGACTTTGGCCCTTATTGAACTGGGGCTGAGTTTGAACTTGTAATTGGAAGCAGAACATATACTTTGACCTAAATACTCCGGAATGCCCCCTTGACCAGCAATCTGTTGCATAGCAGAGCCCACATCATTATTCATAAAGCAATGCCAGAGGTCAGCTGGAAATATGACATGCACTGATTTGCAGAAACTAAAGATCAGCCCCAATCCACATCAGTGTGAGTGGCAAAGGGTTGGTGCTGAGAGGCAGTCTAAGGGGAGACCGCTACATCTTTTCAGCAATGCACGAAAATCGACATCACCACTCTGTCCTGCACACAGTCTATTTTTTCTCTTCTGGTTGCCCAAAAGAGGCCATAGCACTTTCTCACCTATTGGGTTTAAGCACTATACAACCCCAAAACGACATGAGCCGCTTTACGAGTTGGCCGGTATTCCGGTTGTGAATGCGCCGGAATACGCCCAACAGAATTACTGTTACAGCCACTTAGCCCAGCGGAGTTACCGCCGGATTACAAGTGGTGGTGGCAGAGTAAATCCCCATTTTTACAGAGTCCGTGGGACTCTATGGGGCTTTTTCAGAAAAATTACTTATGGGGGAATTATTACCATGGTCGTTCCGCCAATTTTGCCAATTTTTCGGCCGTGGGAGGATTTACCTCTGTAGGCGCTAATTTGTTCCCACATTACCATACTTGTAATGAGCCCCATAGTTTAAACATGGTGTACAATGAAGCAGCACGTGAGGCCTCTTTCAGAGTTTGGAGGTATTTCCTTTGGAAATACTGTCAAACTCGATACCGCTACTGCATGTGGTAGGGTCTGCATATCCCATGCAGACCCTTTGGTTATTACCCATTTTTGAATTCCGTAGAACTCAATGGGGATGTTATAATTACTGTATTACAATATGTAGTAATTTTTTTGCCTAGAGGAAATATCCTCCATACAAAACAATGTGGAATTCAGGAATTGTAAATTTGGCTGTGCCGTGAACATGGCAGAAACAGGATTATTGAAGAAAAAGGACCTAGGCTGATTAGCCATCGGTGCGGGCCGCACACCTGTAATTACCACGAATAGTTAACAGGGTAATTCATAGAATTTCGCACAAAAGTGGCGCACACGGCTGGCGCACAGTGTGCGCGTGCGAATGTCTGCACCAGCCGCGTGCGCTAAAATCGATTTCCGCGCACAGTGTATTCATGGATTTTAGCCTCCAAAACCAGCCGTGGCGCAGAGTGGCGCAGCGACCCTGCAGCAGCGCCAGTTACGCCCCCAAGAACACCCTCACGCAAGGAAAAGCCATCAAGATTCCCAATTCAGCGCAAAGGGCTGCGCTAACCCTGGACCAGTTTACAGGGCTGCCAAACAGCAAACGCCAAGCGGGGAACGTGTATTACTGGGGTGCGTGTGAAGTTTCACACGCGAAAGGGCCTGTGCAAGTGGGGTACGTGTATTACTGGGGTTCGCGGGAAGTTTCACACGCGATTTCAGCAGGGTACATGTATTACGGGGTTCGTGGGAACTTTCACACGCGAAAGGGCCTGTGCGAGTGGGGAATGTGTATTATGGGGGTGCGCAGGAAGTTTCACACGTGATTGGGCTGGGTACGTATATCTCAGGGGTGCGCTGGAGGTTTCACACGCGAATGGCCTGGGTACGTGTATTTCAGGGGTCTGTGGGAAGTTTCACACGCGATTGGCCTGTGTACGTGTATTTCAGGGGTGCGTGGAAAGTTGCACACGCGATTGGGCCTGGGTATGTGTATTTCAGGGGTGCGCGGAAAGTTTCACATGCAACTGGCGTGGGTAGGTGTATTTCAGGGGTTCGCGGGAAGTTTCACACGCGATTGGAGTAGCGTACGTGTATTTCAGGGGTGCGCGGGAAGTATCACACGCGATTGGCCTGGGTACGTGTATTTCAGGGGTGCGCAGGAAGTTTCACATGCGATTGGAGTAGGGTACGTGTATTTCAGGGGTGCGCAGGAAGTTTCACATGCGATTGGCTTGGGTACGTGTATTTCAGGGGTGTGTGGGAATTTTCACACGCGATTGACCTGGGTACGTGTATTTCAGGGGTGCGCGGGAAGTTTCACACGAGATTGGCCTGGGTACGTGTATTTCAGGGGTGCGCGGGAAGTTTCCCACGCGATTGGAGTAGGGTACGTGTATTTCAGGGGTGCGCAGGAAGTTTCACATGCGATTGGCCTGGGTACGTGTATTTCAGGGGTGCGCGGGAAGTTTCACACGCGATTGGCCTGGGTACGTGTATTTCAGGGGTGCACGGGAAGTTTCACATGCGATTGGAGTAGGGTACATGTATTACCGGGCTGCGCATGAAGTTTCACACGTGATTTTGCTGTCAGATCGGGGAACACTTATTTCGGGGGGGCGCGGGGAGTCCTACACGTCAATTTGCAGTGTGGGTCCTCCCAGGTGTCCCCTCTACCCCCTCCACAGCCCCTGCAGGCAGCCCACACCACAGGGGACTACCCGCACCCCTGGTCATGTCCCGCAGGCAGCACATCCTCCATGGGCATGCACCCCAGCCAAGCTACATGTCACGTTGCAATATGATCACCAACTCAAGTTTCCCAGCACCCCCACCCCCCAGCAGTGCAGGGCACCTGCCAGCAGGCCCACACACATGTCCCACTCATGTCCCCTTGCACCCCCACCGCCCAACAGTGCAGGGCACCTACCAGCAGGCCCCCACTCATGTCCCACTCATGTCCCCCAGCACCCCCACCCCCCAGCAGTGCAGGGCACCTGCCAGCAGGCCCCCACACATGTCCCCCAGCACCCCCGCCCCCCAGCAGTGCAGGGCACCTGCCAGCAGGCCCCCACACATGTCCCACTCATGTCCCCTTGCACCCCCAGCCCCCAGCAGTGCAGGGCACCTGCCAGCAGGCCCCCACACATGTCCCCCAGCACCCCCACCCCCCAGCAGTGCAGGGCACCTGCCAGCAGGCCCCCACACATGTCCCACTCATGTCCCCTTGCACCCCCACCCCCCAGCAGTGCAGGGCACCTGCCAGCAGGCCCCCACTCATGTCCCACTCATGTCCCCTTGCACTCCCACCCACCAGCAGTGCAGGGCACCAGCCAGCAGGCCCCACTCATGTCCCACTCATGTCCCCTTGCACCCCCACCACCCAGCAGTGCAGGGCACCTGCCAGCAGGCCCTCACTCATGTCCCCTTGCACCCCCAGCAGTGCAGGGCACCTGCCAGCAGGCCCCCACTCATGTCCCACTAATGTCCCCTTGCACCCCCACCCCCAGCAGTGCAGGGCACCTGCCAGCAGGCTCCCACTCTTGTCCCCTTGCACCCCCACCCCCCAGCAGTGCAGGGCACCTGCCAGCAGGCCTCCACTCATGTCCCACTCATGTCCCCTAGCACCCCCAGCAGTGCAGGGCACCTGCCAGCAGGCCCCCACACATGTCCCCCAGCACCCCCACCCCCCAGCAGTGTAGGGCACCTGCCAGCAGGCCCCCACACATGTCCCCTTGCACCCCACCCCCCAGCAGTGCAGGGCACCTGCCAGCAGGCCCCCACTCATGTCCCACTCATGTCCCCTTGCACCCCCACCCCCCAGCAGTGCAGGGCACCTGCCAGCAGGCCCCCACTCATGTCCCCTTGCACCCCCAGCCCCCAGCAGTGCAGGGCACCTGCCAGCAGGCCCCCACTCATGTCCCCTTGCACCCCCACCCCCCAGCAGTGCAGGGCACCTACCAGCAGGCCCCCACTCATGTCCCCTTGCACCCCCACCACCCAGCAGTGCAGGGCACCTGCCAGCAGGCCCCCACTCATGTCCCCTTGCACCCCCAAACCCCAGTAGTGCAGGGCACCTGCCAACAGGCCCCCACTCATGTCCCACTCATGTCCCCTTGCACCCCCACCCCCAGCAGTGCAGGGCACCTGCAAGCAGGCCCCCACTCATGTCCCCTTGCACCCCCGCCCCCCAGCAGTGCAGGACACCTGCCAGCAGGCCCCCACTCATGTCCCCTTGCACCCCTACCCCCCAGCAGTGCAGGGCACCTGCCAGCAGGCCCCCACTCATGTCCCCCTGCCCCCAGGTCATGACGATCCTCAATCATGGCCCTTATGGCCAGCCTCCCCAGCCCAAAGACCCAACCAAGTATTGCATCCACCCACATAGAAAAGCATGATACAACCCCAATGGCAAGTATGTAAATGAACACATGTCCGTCACACACACACAATGGTTGCAAGTGAATGTGAAAACCCATATCATGACATGCATGAAACCAATGAGATAATACCACACATCGAAGTATGAAAAAAAAAATGTATTAAAAGCAACATGAATGGAATTTAAATCAAACAAACAACAATGGGAATAAAAAAAGAAAAGCTGCATGTCTGTAAAATAATGAAAAACAAGAAATCATAATCCAAAGGAAAGGTGTCCAAAGTCACAGTCCAACAAAGCAAATCCAAGGGAAAAACAAAAGTGAAAACCATTGCTCCATGAGGAAATCCAAAAAAAAGAGATGAATCCAATAGTGAACTATATACAGATGAACAATCCAGGGTCCATGATCCCAACTGAAGAAATGAAACCTATCAAAAATAATACCTAATGAAAAACTATATACAGAAACGTGGTGCATTGTCCAAGCGCAACCAAATAAAGAAAAAACCAAAGGAAACCTAACACTATCTAACTATTTACAAGGGCAGCGGGCTAGTCTGACAGCTCACTTTTGGAGGTCCCGGGCCAGGGCATCATCGAAATCCTGCTCAATGTCCCGGACCCGGTCCTCTTCCATGGGCCCGAGGGTTTGCAGGGACAATGACATGTTCTCCTCCAACTCCCTGCGAATTGCCTCGAGGCACTCGGCCCGCCTCAGGGCCCTCCCCATGGAGTTCTCCGCCCTGACCATCGTGAGCCGTGCCTCTTCTGCCCACTGCCGCTCCGCATCTATGGCATGGCCTAACCGCTGCCACACGGAAGACACTTCCCGTCCTGGGTCCTCCTGCCCTGTGGCCGATGCCTGCCCCTCTGATGACGAAGGCCCCGAGCCATCATGGCTCCCACCTTGTTGCTGCTGCTGCTGTGCCTCTGCCCGTGCCCTGGCTCTTGCTGCCTGCACATCCTCCTCCGGCTGGGGTGCAGTTGTTGAGGTGGACACCCCTGCAGGACGTCCGACTCCCGACTGTGGCAGGGATGTGTCCTCCACCAGCCTGGCCGCAGGGTCAGAGGCAGCTCCACAGGGCACCCAGGTGACACATGGGTGGGAAGATGGTATGGAGTACGACTGGCGCATAGGGGGTTCAGTTGAGGAGCGGGTCGGAACAAGGCCCAGCAAACGGAGGAATCCGGCCCTGGTGACCTGTCGCAGTAGGTCGACGTGGTCAACGAGCCATTCGAGACGACATGCAGTCTCCCCATGAAAAGACTGCATTTCGCCTCGCATGGCCTGTTGACGCAATGCCACACCACCCAGGAAAGGCTCAACCCGGTCCCGGATAGCCACGTCCGCAGGCAGAGGAAGGCCAGTTGTCGTAAGCTCATCCCCTGCCTGAAAACGGGTCTGGACGTAGGCATCCCTGCTGGTGCAAGATGATGCAGTCACAGGATCGGGGACAGGATTACACACAGGCACCTCCGTGGCAGCCTGTGCTGCCTCCTGTCCCTGCCCCTGCACTGCACCACTAGCACCAGTGGAATCCCCACCTCTAGAGTCCGTCTCTGTCCCTTGCACGGCCTCCTCCTCCACCAAACCCCCTACCAACCTGGATGACTCCATGCCATCTTCCTCCGTCGGGCCCTGTGGGGTCTCAGCTGCCCCTTCTGCTGCCGAGGAGTCCAACTCCGACCTCCGCCTCTTGGACCTCCCCTCGGCAGCTGCGACCTGGGACACGGCACCGGACTCCTCACTCCCCGACGAATTGACAACCTGGGAGGGGAGCCGGGCCTTGCGTCTCCGGCTGGCGGTGCGATCCCTGCCGCTGTGCTCCACAGCACGCTCTCCGCCCTCTTCATCAGTCGACGCTGCAGACAGGGAGAGATAGGACACAGGCATCAGGGCACTGTACAATGGACTCATACACACATGACAGTTGCACATGAGTGTCATTGTCAAACTTCAGGCATGGCATCACAATCCCCAACACACATGTCATTTCAAATCACACACATGAGCTATTCCACAGCCATATCGCAACAGCCAGCACCATCCATACACATACAACAGCATGAGCAGGCAAAGGTGAGCCAGACATCACATGAGACACAGGGAGTGCACTAGACATGCACACACGCCACCACACTTAATGCATGTGTACACCTCCACCAAGTGTCACAGTGATGAGATCGGCATCCATGTCACATCTGGCAATCAGTCTTCTACATATCAGTCTCACATGCACACTTGTCAGATACACATACATGCACATGTACACAGTGCAGATACATGCAGCTGGAACCAACATCCATGTGTGACACCACAACCTTGACAAATGACATACACAGTCATTCAAACATGTGTGCTCACACATCTGCATTTGGCCTGCATGCTTACCCACAAATACACCATCCATTTGTCTCACACATCAAAGGACTCGCATGGGTCAGCCTCACGGCCCTGTACATACACATCCATACATGGCCCTGCAAAACCACATGTGCAACCTGCACACTACTGGCACACCACCACATGCACAGCTTCCAATCAGTATGCATGTACACTTACTGCTCGACTCCAGACGGGTCTGCCTCTCAAGGACCTGGACGTGGAGCGTTTGGCATACGCGTACCAGGACACTCATTTGGTCTTCCGACAGGCGGCCCCGGCACCCCTTAGCATCCGCTGCCTTCAAGAGGCGCTGGGCCTTGTTGAGGGTCCTGGACCTGAAGTCGTCCCAGCGCTTCTTGACATGATGGAATTCGCGGACTGTCACCCCCTCTGCGTTGTTGGCAGTCACGATGTCTATCCAGATCCTGTTCCGTCTTTCCTTGTTGACGCGCGACCTTCCGAAGAGGGCATCATACTGCCCCAGGACTTGCTCCACCAGGACACCAACTTCGATGGCAGTGAAGCTGGTGGCCCTCTGCCTCTCTGGCTGGGGGTTGCCAGTGCCGCCAGATGGTGTAGTGCTGGACATGGCAACCCCAGAGGCAGGAGTGGGTGGGCAACTGGGTCCTGGGGCTGGGCTGTGGAGCGTTTGAATCCCAGTCGGGAGTCTTCGGTTCCAGCAGGGGTGGTCACAGCAACAGCACCCCTCGCTGACGTGCAGGCAGCAAATGGCAGGGCACGTGGGCAGCAGGCAATCAGGCAGCAGCAGATGGCATGTGGGAGTGTGCTCGGGGCTCTGGGGGCAGTAATTTGGCCTTCTGGGCAGGAGCGTGGTCTTCCGTGTGTGAACGCGTGCCCAGCTTGATATGAAGTGATTTGGCATGTGAAAATCTTGCACGTCAGCGTGTAATTCGAGGAAAGGCCCTTAGCGCGTAAGCATGTCAGCGCACGTACGCGATTTCATTGGACCAAAGGCCCTTAGCGTGTAAGCGCATCTGTGATGTGATGCGCGCGGGTGTTTCCCTCATAGCACGTGATGACAGAGCACATGTGGAAAAGCTGCACGTCCGAGTTTCAGCGCGTGTAATTTGAGGAAAGGGCGCATACACCCGTAAGTGACGTGTACGTGTGGGCCGGTTTAAAAGGTACGTGTAGGATGCCATTTCCTTATACATGCTTTTTGGGGGGAGTGAGTGGGTGGATTCTGTACTTCTTGTCGGTTCACACGCGATTACTTCACAGCGTTTCAAGTTTGTACTTCCTGTTACCTCTGACAGCTTTCATTTTTCTACTTTTTTTGGGCCTGTTTCCTCAAACAGTGTTCACTTCTCCTTTTGTCCTGTCTCCTCAGACAGCGTACAATTCTTCTTTTGGGGGGGTGTTTCCAACGTGCACACGCGCATATTTTGAACGTTCTTTTTCCAGGCAGACAGTGAGTTCCGCACATAATTTAGCAACTGTGCTTGCCCCGTGTGTCGCGTACCCCTTCAGAGGTCATTGTAGGCTGCGTGTATTACGCGTATGCTTATTTTTGTGTTTCTGGGTGCCACAGCGTAGTGCGGGTTCATTTTTCCACGCACGTGGTCTACGAGGGGTTGCGTGCACGTTTATTTTTGTTTTTGGGCTGCCTGTGCATTGCGTGACCCATCATCTTCCCCCAGGGGTCACAGACAGCCTTGTTAGAGCACTAGGGTACGAATTCCATCTAGTACCCTACCCCTTTGACCCCCAATTGCCCAGGACAATAGTTTACTGCTCCTCCCATATGCACAACAACATCAGTGCCATGGTTGGGAGGCGACCAAGCGGTAAGGGAGGCAAAGGTGGCTGACCTTCAAAAGGTGGACGTGGTGGGCGCGGTAGGGGACGTGGCCAGGATTTGCAGGGTGCCCCTATACCCCCATGTGTGGAGGTCCAATCAGGGACACCCATGCCCCTCCCTACCATGGTTGAGGGAAACATGGCTGAGACCATCCCAGCCCAGCCCCTGTTGGACCAGCCCATTGGGGCACCTGACCTGGCACAGGATGACTCCCTGGCTGACTTCCAGGTCAGCAAGTCTAGGCCACGTGTGGCGGTGCAAGTTGTCACCAAGGCACGTGGATCTGAGGCAGCTATGTCATCTGCTGCCCCAAGTATGCAGGGTGGTGAGGCTGCAGGGACAGCTACAGCTCCATCCGCCCCAGCTCTGACTCTCCCAGCCAGGACAGTGTTGGTCCTGGTCCATCATACTGATGTTCCCCCTGCCAACATCACACTTCAGACAATGCCTGCACCAATTCCTATGGTCAGTGTGCATTTGCACACTCGTACTACCCATTCCACCGGTGATTCTGCCCCTACTGACCAGAGCGACGTTAGCCACTCTGGCTCCACTCCACCTTCTAAAAAGAGGAAGAAGGGTGCTCTGGCACGACAGGCTGAGACCCCAGGCACGGCTACACACTCCGATACCTCAAGGAAGCCTTGCTTCAATGATTCAGAACTTAATGCACTTGTGAGCTATGTGTTGCAACATAGCCACGAAATGGTGGTGACTGCAGGGTCCAAGACCACACCTGGTCAACGTAAGGCACACTGGCAGACCATCGCCAACCACATAAGTGCCCTTGGATTTGTGAGGCGCTCAGCTGATGATTGCTACAAGCGGTGGAACGACCTGAAACGCAGAGCAAAGGACAAGCTGGCCTCAAGTCATGCCGCTACTCTGGTGACTGGCGGTGGGTCTCCACAAGAGGACAACAAACTCACTGAACATGTGTCTGCTGCTGGGACCTTCGTCACAGAGGAACAGATTCGAGGTGTGGGAGAACTACCCGATTATGACACATTGTCCGGTGAGTGCCCATGCGTGTGTGTGTAATGCATGTGTATGTTGTTTGGGTGATGGGTTCTGATTGAGTGCCAGGTGAGGGTGTGTGTGACTGAGTAGTATGGGTCACCAATGTGCTTCATCCAAAACATTCTGCGGCCCTGAATTTGGGTGTGACACTATCCCTTCTGGCCACAGTAGTAATTTAGCGCAACATTACGGCAGTTGCCCTTGAGGTGGCATCATGCAACAACATTGTTTGTATTTTTCATTATTCTTTCAAGCTGATTGTTTCAATTCTCCCACTTTTGCAACACATTTCTCAGCCCTATTGTGACATATGTGACATGCTTCAGTCATTGAAGAATCCCACATTGGCCCAAATGTGTCACCTTGGTAGTTGAATGATGTGACCATTCAGGCTGAATGAGTATTGTCCTGATCACATGATGTTTTTGGGCCTGTTTGAATGTGGAACATGCTAGTTGTTTCCTGTCATGTCATGTTGAAGTGCACAACCATTGATGTGTACATGGCCCTGCAATCACTGTATTTTTGTACACTGGATGTGTTGCAGTGTGTGGCACATGGCGTATTTTTTCACACTATGTGGCATTTTTCATCTCTTCATGTCCATCTCACATGGATGGGTGACAGTACTCATTCACTGGCATATGGATGTACTTGTGGAATGTACCATGGCTATGGTACATGCCATCTGTGTGATGGTATGAGTCATTTATGTGTATAGGACATGCCACTCACAGGCCAATGTGTGATGGCATTGCTACGCAGCATGCAGCAAATGTGTTGCTCTTCCATCTTGGTGTCATCAGTGTCAGACTTTTGCCTCCCCTTACAACTCTGTGACAGTGCATGCATGGGAGGGTTATAGTCATGTGGGACATGTGTAAATCATGTACTGGTTCTGTAGCTTGTCAGGCCTATTTGTGTGCTATGGTGCTAATGCCTGTTTCCATTTTTTGTCTTTCATGTTTTTGCAGGGGATGACGCCCTTGTTGCTGGTGAGGTTGAGGAGATGGTGCAGACCCAGGAGGAACCCGAGGCACAACCAGCCACCAGTGGGGGACGTGGTGTGGTGGTGGGTGAGAACCCACTCTTGCTGCAGACGATTCTGTCAAGGGGTGTCTCTGGGTGCACCTCCCCAGACCTCTATTCAGGTGTTGATTTGGATGATGAGACCTATGTGGCGTCGCAGGTAAGTGTTTCTGGAAGGGGTTCTGTTCTGTCCAACCCACCTGCACCAGGGGTAGAACCCTCTATGGGGATTTCAGTGTTGGTTAGTCAGCCTTTGGCGGTTATGGCTGCAGGGTCACACTCCACAACATCTGATCCTGTTCATGGGCCAGCAGATCAGAGGGGGAATGCAGTCCTGCAGCCTCATGCAGTGCCGGCACAGCAAGGCGCAGATCGCCTTGCCCCAAACAGGTGTGGTGCCGCCGACGCGGTGGCCGTACGCCACCAGGCAATACCGCATGGGAACAATCCATTTACGGTATGGCAACCCAACAGGCAGCATCAGTTGAGATGATGGCTCAAGCAATTGACAGGACGGCCACTTCCATTGTCCCCCCTGAAAGGCAGATGGAGCTACTACAGCAGGCAACAGACTCCATTTGCCAATCACACAGGGAGGATATGTTGGCGTCCAACAGGGACAGACGGGCGGCACTGGAGACTCTACGCCAATCAATATCAATAGAGTCCCAGGGCCACAGGGAAGCCCTGAGGGTAGAGCTCCATCACCTCAGGGAGACTCTTGTTGACCTTGAGACTTCCACTAACTTGAGGACAGAACAGCAGCTGGAGCGGCTCACATGTTCGCTCTCAGCTGAGATGCAGGCAACTCGGGAGGAGATCCGGGCATCACGTCAGGTGCTGCATGGGGATCTCCGCACTATAATCCTCCAGAACGAGACCTTCCACACCTGCATGCTTGCTGCCATGGAGGACCATACCAGGGCTTTGCATGGGCTGCCTCCCATAGCACCACCACCTCATGTGGCAGCAGCAGAGGGTAATGAGAGCGACAGCAGCAGTTCTCCCTCATTGGCATAGCCGTGCAGGCCATGAGCCCATGGAGGTGTTTTTTTTCCCGACATCCACACAGGAGGCTGTTGGTGCACACCCTGTCCTCTGACCTCCTGGGTGGCCTCCCCCCCTGCCCTGCCCCCACATGGCCATTTTTGATTTTTGATTTTTGCTTTTTTGATTTTTGATTATTTTTTAACAGTGTGTTGCCTTATGTGGGTCCCGTGAGCATCCACTGTATTCCAGCTGGGCACATGCAGGCTTATCCTGAGTTTGGGTTCGATGTTTGGGTTCGTGAGACACACACCCCTCCTGCTTCCCGTTTCCATGGGCTTGCAAAGGGTGTGACCAAGATGTACACAGTGATGTTGGACTCCCATGAGCTGTGTGGGCAGTCTGTAGTCAATACTGTGTAGACATTCCTTGTGTATATTGTTGTTGTAATGTACACTGCATGTTGGAATTATGTATGCTTCTGCTTCCATGTCTCCCTCTGAATTTGCAGGTTCATTCCTCATGTCTTCACAAGGCCGTCTACTTTGGAGATGGAGTTCATGTTGTATGCAGTACTTTTTGAAGCCTGCAAGACTACAGTTGGAAGTGTGCGATGTGGTGCAATATTCAGGTCATAAGACTACGACTACTTTAACTTAGTACTGTCATGTTTTAGTTATGTTTGAGCTTGTGTAGCTGCATTGTATTGTTGGTAAGTATTTGGTCATGTGTGTTGTTAGTTCAACATTACTGGGAGCATAATGTGTGTGGCCAGTTTCCATTAGGGACACTGTACTTTGTGACACTTGTGTCAGGTTTTCGGGATTGCTTTGTTTGCTCTCACATAGCATGACATGCCATGGTGTGTTGGGTGGTGGTGCTGGGAGGGTTGGGTGACATGGCACGTTTCTCATGTTGTATTTTGCAAGGGAGTAATGCATTTAGCAGCATATGTGTCTTTTGATGACACACCATTGGTGGTGTTTCTGTAGGTAGGGATGCACACATTGTGACACTTCCAGGTGACCAATCTCAGGCTGGTAGGGTTGTGACAATTCACTGTCCCTTGTGTCATCATCAATTGTCAGCTGGTATGTGGCAGGGCTGTGTGCTCTCCACAGGGGTGTGATTCTAAGTGAAGTAATTAGCCACCAGCTGCATTCGGGCTGCCTCACCCCGTGCCCTTTCCCCTCCCATGCGCAGCGGGCGTGCATGTGGGTGGGGATGTGGGGGCACCACAATGTCCACTGGCAGGCCCCGGCGTGTTGCAACGTTGTGCAGGACACACGCTGCCACTATGATCCTGCACACTACTGGGGAGCGTATAAAAGCTGCCCGCCAGAACGGTCAAGGGAGCGAAAGCGTGACTTGAGCACTCCGAATGTGCACTCCACTATGCCCCGGGTTGCAATATGGGCTGTGTTGTATCTTACCTCGGGTGGCGTGGTGGGGTTCCGAATTGGCGTCATCATGTGGGTGCTCAGAGGGTAGGCACTGTCCCCTGGGGAGGTGGTGATGGGTATCATTAGTAAGGTTGTGACATTACTCAGTATCTGGCATGCATGCATGTGCTGTGGCATTTATACTCACCGAGCAGCCATGTATCGCCATGCGGCCCAGCTTCTAGGTCCCGGTTTAGGGTTGACATTCTGTAAATGAAACTGTCGTGGGTGGACCCTGGATATTTGGCATATACTGAGGTGATGATTCCCTTGGCATCACATACTACCTGGACGTTGATGGATTGCCAGTGCTTGCGGTTTCTATAGATGTGCTCTGATGTCCTGGGGGGACGTAGAGCCACATGGGTGCAATCAATGGCACCTAGGACTTTGGGAATTGTGCCACCCCGTAGAAATCCTGGAAAACAGCTTGCCTTTCTGCAGGTGTTCTGGGCAGGTATATGTGCCTGCGGACTGATGGGCGTGCAGTCATGATGGCCAAGACCTGGTGTAGGCAGAGTGACTATGTGGCCTGTGACACCCCCCCACTATGGCACTTGTCCGCTTAAATGATCTGGTGGCCAAAAATGCAGTACATTGAGGACCTTCTGCAGGGGGCTGAGTGCTTGGGAGCAGAGGGTGGGTGATGTGAGGTCATCCTCCCACTCACTGACCAGGTCGAGTATTATGTGAGGTGGAAACCTGTACCTCTCATACACCTGGTCATCAGGCATGCCAAAAAGGCTGGTTCTGGGTGTGAAAATTCTGGGCCTGACTATCCTCCTCCTCCTGCGGTATCCCACGACCACTGCTGCTAGGAACGGTATGTTCATCCTAGCGTCTGAGCTTGCTTGTTGTTTGCGTGCACTCTTATGCTGCGCGGGTCCACGTACGCCTGCTTTCTGCTGGCGTACGTGTTTCTGATTTAGCGTGTCTTTTTTGGCGCGTGCGTGTGGGCGTTCCGTGCATTTGCCTCCTGTACTTCCCTGGCCACCCCAGTAATACAAGTACCCCGCTCGCCCAGGCCCAATTGCGTGTAAAACTTCCAGCGAGCCCCTGAAGTACACGTACCCCGCTCGCCCAGGCACAATCACGTGTAAAACTTCCTGCGAGCCCCTGAAGTACATGTACCCCGCTCGCTCAGGCACAATCGCGTGTGAAACTTCCCACGCACCTCCGAAATACACGCTATTTTTGTTAGCGCAGGGACGCTACCACCTGCCTTCGTGTGGCGGACATGTGTTGATGTACATAGTTGACTTTTGGTTTGTGTCATGAGATCTCCATTTCACTGCTCGGGGGTGGGGGTGCAAGGGGACATGAGTGGGACATGAGTGGGGGCCTGCTGGCAGGTGCCCCTCAGTGCTGGGGGGTGGGGGTGCAAGGGGACATGAGTGTGGGCCTGCTGGCAGGTGCCCTGCACTGCTGGGGGGTGGGGGTGCAAGTGGACTTGAGTGGGGGCCTGCTGGCAGGTGCCCCTCAGTGCTGAGGGTGGGTGTGCAAGGGGAGATGAGTGGGGGCCTGCTAGCAGGTGCCCCTCAGTGCTGGGGGGTGGGGATGCAAGGGGACATGAGTGGGGGCCTGCTGGCAGGTGCCCCTCAGTACTGGGGGGTGGGGGTGCAAGGGGGCATGAGTGGGACATGAGTGGGGGCCTACTGGCAGGTGCCCTGCACTGCTGGGGGCTGGAGGTGCAAGGGGACATGAGTGGGAGCCTGCTGGCAGTTGCTCCTAGGTGCTGGGGGGTGGGGGTACAAGGGGACATGAGTGGGACATGAGAGGGGGCCTGCTGGCAGGTGCCCTGCACTGCTGGGAGGTGGGGTGCAAGGGGACATGAGTGGGGGCCTGTTGGCAGGTACCCCTCAGTGCTGGGGGGGTACAAGGGGACATGAGTGGGGGCCTGTTGGCAGGTACCCCTCAGTGCTGAGGGGTGGGGGTGCAAGGGGACATGAGTGGGGACCTGCTGGCAGGTGCCCTGCACTGCTGGGGGGTGGGTGTGCAAGGGGACATGAGTGGGGGCCTGCAGGCAGGTGCCCTGCACTGCTGGGGGGTGGGGGTGCAAGGGGATATAAGTGGGACATGAGTGGGGGCCTTCTGGCAGGTGCCCCTCAGTGCTGGGGGGTGGGGGTGCAAGGGGACATGAGTGGGGGCCTTCTGGCAGGTGCTCCTCAGTGCTGGGGGTAGGGGTGCAGGGGGACATGAGTGGGACATGAGTGGGGGCCTGTTGGCAGGTGCCCTGCACTGCTGGGGGTGGGGGTGCAAGGGGACATGAGTGGGGGCCTGCTGGCAGGTGCCCCTCAGTGCTGGGAGGTGGGGGTGCAAGGGGACATGAGTGGGACATGATTGGCGGCCTACTGGCAGGTGCCCTGCACTGCTGGGGGCTAGGGGTGCAAGGGGACATGAGTGGGGGCCTGCTGGCAGGTGCTCCTAGGTGCTGTGGGGTGGGGGTGCAAGGGGACATGAGTGGGACATGAGTGGGGGCCTGCTGCCAGGTGCCCTGCACTGCTGGGGGGTGGGGTGCAAGGGGACATGAGTGGGGGCCTGTTGGCAGGTACCCCTCAGTGCTGGGGGGTGGGGTGCAAGGGGACATGAGTGGGGGCCTGTTGGCAGGTACCCCTCAGTGCTGGGGGGTGGGGGTCCAAGGGGACATGAGTGGGGGCCTGTTGGCAGGTGCCCTGCACTGCTGGGGGGTGGGTGTGCAAGGGGACATGAGTGGGGGCCTGCTGGCAGGTGCCCTGCACTGCTGGGGGCTGGGGGTGCAAGGGGACATGAGTGGGGCATGAGTGGGGGCCTGCTGGCAGGTGCCCTGCACTGCTGGGAGGTGGGGTGCAAGGGGACATGAGTGGGGGCCTGTTGGCAGGTACCCCTCAGTGCTGGGGGGTGGGGGTACAAGGGGACATGAGTGGGGGCCTGTTGGCAGGTACCCCTCAGTGCTGAGGGGTGGGGGTGCAAGGGGACATGAGTGGGGGCCTGCTGGCAGGTGCCCTGCACTGCTGGGGGGTGGGTGTGCAAGGGGACATGAGTGGGGGCCTGCTGGCAGGTGCCCTGCACTGCTGGGGGGTGGGGGTGCAAGGGGACATAAGTGGGACATGAGTGGGGGCCTTCTGGCAGGTGCCCCTCAGTGCTGGGGGGTGGGGGTGCAAGGGGACATGAGGGGGGGGGGCCTTCTGGCAGGTGCTCCTCAGTGCTGGGGGGTAGGGGTGCAGGGGGACATGAGTGGGACATGAGTGGGGGCCTGCTGGCAGGTGCCCTGCACTGCTGGGGGTGGGGGTGCAAGGGGACATGAGTGGGGGCCTGCTGGCAGGTGCCCCTCAGTGCTGGGAGGTGGGGGTGCAAGGAGACATGAGTGGGACATGAGTGGGGGCCTACTGGCAGGTGCCCTGCACTGCTGGGGGCTAGGGGTGCAAGGGGACATGAGTGGGGGCCTGCTGGCAGGTGCTCCTAGGTGCTGTGGGGTGGGGGTGCAAGGGGACATGAGTGGGACATGAGTGGGGGCCTGCTGCCAGGTGCCCTGCACTGCTGGGGGGTGGGGTGCAAGGGGACATGAGTGGGGGCCTGTTGGCAGGTACCCCTCAGTGCTGGGGGGTGGGGGTGCAAGGGGACATGAGTGGGGGCCTGTTGGCAGGTACCCCTCAGTGCTGAGGGGTGGGGGTGCAAGGGGACATGAGTGGGGGCCTGCTGGCAGGTGCTCCTCAGTGCTGGGGGTAGGGGTGCAGGGGGACATGAGTGGGACATGAGTGGGGGCCTGTTGGCAGGTGCCCTGCACTGCTGGGGGTGGGGGTGCAAGGGGACATGAGTGGGGGCCTGCTGGCAGGTGCCCCTCAGTGCTGGGAGGTGGGGGTGCAAGGGGACATGAGTGGGACATGATTGGCAGCCTACTGGCAGGTGCCCTGCACTGCTGGGGGCTAGGGGTGCAAGGGGACATGAGTGGGGGCCTGCTGGCAGGTGCTCCTAGGTGCTGTGGGGTGGGGGTGCAAGGGGACATGAGTGGGACATGAGTGGGGGCCTGCTGCCAGGTGCCCTGCACTGCTGGGGGGTGGGGTGCAAGGGGACATGAGTGGGGGCCTGTTGGCAGGTACCCCTCAGTGCTGGGGGGTGGGGGTCCAAGGGGACATGAGTGGGGGCCTGTTGGCAGGTACCCCTCAGTGCTGAGGGGTGGGGGTGCAAGGGGACATGAGTGGGGGCCTGCTGGCAGGTGCCCTGCACTGCTGGGGGGTGGGTGTGCAAGGGGACATGAGTGGGGGCCTGCTGGCAGGTGCCCTGCACTGCTGGGGGCTGGGGGTGCAAGGGGACATGAGTGGGACATGAGTGGGGGCCTGCTGGCAGGTGCCCTGCACTGCTGGGAGGTGGGGTGCAAGGGGACATGAGTGGGGGCCTGTTGGCAGGTACCCCTCAGTGCTGGGGGGTGGGGGTACAAGGGGACATGAGTGGGGGCCTGTTGGCAGGTACCCCTCAGTGCTGAGGGGTGGGGGTGCAAGGGGACATGAGTGGGGGCCTGCTGGCAGGTGCCCTGCACTGCTGGGGGGTGGGTGTGCAAGGGGACATGAGTGGGGGCCTGCTGGCAGGTGCCCTGCACTGCTGGGGGGTGGGGGTGCAAGGGGACATAAGTGGGACATGAGTGGGGGCCTTCTGGCAGGTGCCCCTCAGTGCTGGGGGGTGGGGGTGCAAGGGGACATGAGGGGGGGGGGCTTCTGGCAGGTGCTCCTCAGTGCTGGGGGGTAGGGGTGCAGGGGGACATGAGTGGGACATGAGTGGGGGCCTGCTGGCAGGTGCCCTGCACTGCTGGGGGTGGGGGTGCAAGGGGACATGAGTGGGGGCCTGCTGGCAGGTGCCCCTCAGTGCTGGGAGGTGGGGGTGCAAGGGGACATGAGTGGGACATGAGTGGGGGCCTACTGGCAGGTGCCCTGCACTGCTGGGGGCTAGGGGTGCAAGGGGACATGAGTGGGGGCCTGCTGGCAGGTGCTCCTAGGTGCTGTGGGGTGGGGGTGCAAGGGGACATGAGTGGGACATGAGTGGGGGCCTGCTGCCAGGTGCCCTGCACTGCTGGGGGGTGGGGTGCAAGGGGACATGAGTGGGGGCCTGTTGGCAGGTACCCCTCAGTGCTGGGGGGTGGGGGTGCAAGGGGACATGAGTGGGGGCCTGTTGGCAGGTACCCCTCAGTGCTGAGGGGTGGGGGTGCAAGGGGACATGAGTGGGGGCCTGCTGGCAGGTGCCCTGCACTGCTGGGGGGTGGGGGTGCAAGGGGACATGAGTGGGGGCCTGCTGGCAGGTGCCCTGCACTGCTGTGGGGTGGGGGTGCAAGGGGACATGAGTGGGACATGAGTGGGGGCCTGCTGGCAGGTGCCCTGCACTGCTGAGGGGTGGGGGTGCAAGGGGACACGAGTGGGACATGAGTGGGGGCCTGCTGGCAGGTGCCATGCACTGCTGGGGGATGGGGGCGCAAGGGGACATGAGTGGGGGCCTACTGGCAGGTGCCCCTCAGTGCTGGGGGGTTGGGGTGCAAGGGGACTTGAGTGGGGGCTTGCTGGCAGGAGCCCTGCACTGCTGGGGCGTGGGGGTGCAAGGGGACATGAGTGGGGGCCTGTTGGCAGGTGCCCCTCAGTGCTGGGGGTGGAGGTGCAAGGGGACATGAGTTGGGGCCTGTTGGCAGGTGCCCCTCAGTGCTGAGGGGTGGGGGTGCAAGGGGACATGAGTGGGGGCCTGCTGGCAGGTGCCCTGCACTGCTGGGGGGTGGGTGTGCAAGGGGACATGAGTGGGGGCCTGCTGGCCGGTGCCCTGCACTGCTGGGGGGTGGGGGTGCAAGGGGACATGAGTGGGACATGAGTGGGGGCCTGCTGGCAGGTGCCCTGCACTGCTGGGGGGTGGAGGTTCAAGGGGACATGAGTGGGGGCCTGCTGGCAGGTGCCCCTCAGTGCTGGGGAGTGGGGGTGCAAGGGGACATGGGTGGGGGCCTGCTGGCAGGTGCCCTGCACTGCTGGGGGTGGGTGTGCAAGGGGACATTAGTGGGGGCCTGCTGGCAGGTGCCCTGCACTGCTGGGGGTTGGGGTGCAATGGGACATGATTGGGGGCCTGCTGGCAGGTGCCCTGCACTGCTGGGGGGTGGATGTGCAAGGGGACATGAGTGGGGGCCTGTTGGCAGGTGCCTTCTACTGCTGGTGGGTGGGGGTGCAAGGGGACATGAGTGGGGGCCTGCTGGCAGGTGCCCCTCAGTGCTGGGGGGGTGGGGGTGCAAGGGGACATGAGTGGGGGCCTGCTGGCAGGTGCCCTGCACTGCTGGGGGGTGGGTGTGCAAGGGGACATGAGTGGGGGCCTGCTGGCAGGTGCCCTGCACTGCTGGGGGGTGGGGGTGCAAGGGGACATAAGTGGGACATGAGTGGGGGCCTTCTGGCAGGTGCCCCTCAGTGCTGGGGGGTGGGGGTGCAAGGGGACATGAGGGGGGGCCTTCTGGCAGGTGCTCCTCAGTGCTGGGGGGTAGGGGTGCAGGGGGACATGAGTGGGACATGAGTGGGGGCCTGCTGGCAGGTGCCCTGCACTGCTGGGGGTGGGGGTGCAAGGGGACATGAGTGGGGGCCTGCTGGCAGGTGCCCCTCAGTGCTGGGAGGTGGGGGTGCAAGGGGACATGAGTGGGACATGAGTGGGGGCCTACTGGCAGGTGCCCTGCACTGCTGGGGGCTAGGGGTGCAAGGGGACATGAGTGGGGGCCTGCTGGCAGGTGCTCCTAGGTGCTGTGGGGTGGGGGTGCAAGGGGACATGAGTGGGAGATGAGTGGGGGCCTGCTGCCAGGTGCCCTGCACTTCTGGGGGGTGGGGTGCAAGGGGACATGAGTGGGGGCCTGTTGGCAGGTACCCCTCAGTGCTGGGGGGTGGGGGTGCAAGGGGACATGAGTGGGGGCCTGTTGGCAGGTACCCCTCAGTGCTGAGGGGTGGGGGTGCAAGGGGACATGAGTGGGGGCCTGCTGGCAGGTGCCCTGCACTGCTGGGGGGTGGGGGTGCAAGGGGACATGAGTGGGGGCCTGCTGGCAGGTGCCCTGCACTGCTGTGGGGTGGGGGTGCAAGGGGACATGAGTGGGACATGAGTGGGGGCCTGCTGGCAGGTGCCCTGCACTGCTGAGGGGTGGGGGTGCAAGGGGACACGAGTGGGACATGAGTGGGGGCCTGCTGGCAGGTGCCCTGCACTGCTGGGGGATGGGGGCGCAAGGGGACATGAGTGGGGGCCTGCTGGCAGGTGCCCCTCAGTGCTGGGGGGTTGGGGTGCAAGGGGACTTGAGTGGGGGCTTGCTGGCAGGTGCCCTGCACTGCTGGGGCGTGGGGGTGCAAGGGGACATGAGTGGTGGCCTGTTGGCAGGTGCCCCTCAGTGCTGGGGGTGGAGGTGCAAGGGGACATGAGTTGGGGCCTGTTGGCAGGTGCCCCTCAGTGCTGGGGGGTGGGGGTGCAAGGGGACATGAGTGGGGGCCTGCTGGCAGGTGCCCTGCACTGCTGGGGGGTGGGTGTGCAAGGGGACATGAGTGGGGGCCTGCTGGCCGGTGCCCTGCACTGCTGGGGGGTGGGGGTGCAAGGGGACATGAGTGGGACATGAGTGGGGGCCTGCTGGCAGGTGCCCTGCACTGCTGGGGGGTGGAGGTTCAAGGGGACATGAGTGGGGGCCTGCTGGCAGGTGCCCCTCAGTGGTGGGGAGTGGGGGTGCAAGGGGACATGGGTGGGGGCCTGCTGGCAAGTGCCCTGCACTGCTGGGGGTGGGTGTGCAAGGGGACATTAGTGGGGGCCTGCTGGCAGGTGCCCTGCACTGCTGGGGGTTGGGGTGCAAGGGGACATGATTGGGGGCCTGCTGGCAGGTGCCCTGCACTGCTGGGGGGTGGATGTGCAAGGGGACATGAGTGGGGGCCTGCTGGCAGGTGCCTTCTACTGCTGGTGGGTGGGGGTGCAAGGGGACATGAGTGGGGGCCTGCTGGCAGGTGCCCCTCAGTGCTGGGGGGGTGGGGGTGCAAGGGGACATCAGTGTGGGCCTGTTGGAAGGTGCCCCTCAGTGCTGGGGGGTGGGGGTGCAAGGGGACATGATTGGGGGCCTGCTGGCAGGTGCCCTGCACTGCTGGGGGGTGGGTGTGCAAGGGGACATGAGTGGGGGCCTGTTGGCAGGTGCCTTCCACTGCTGGTGGGTGGGGGTGCAAGGGGACATGAGTGGGGCCTGTTGGCAGGTGCCCCTCAGTGCTGGGGGGTGGGGGTCCAAGGGGACATGAGTGGGGGCCTGCTGGCAGATGCCCTGCACTGCTGGGGGGTGGGTGTGCAGGGGGACATGAGTGGGGGCCTTCTGGCAGGTGCCTTCCACTGCTGGGGGGTGGGGGTGCAAGGGACCATGAGTGGGGGCCTGCTGGCAGGTGCCCTGCACTGCTGGGGGGTGGGAGTGCAAGGGGACATGAGTGGGGGCCTGATAGCAGGTGCCCTGCACTGCTGAGGGGTGGGTGTGCAAGGGGACATGAGTGGGGGCCTGTTGGCAGGTGCCCCTCAGTACTGAGGGGTGGGTTTGCAAGGGGACATGAGTGGGGGCCTGCTGGCAGGTGCCCTGCACTGCTGGGGGGTGGGTGTGCAAGGGGACATGAGTGGGGGCCTGCTGGCAGGTACCCCTCAGTGCTGGGGGGCGGGGGTGCAAGGGGACATGAGTGGGGGCATTTTCATGCGTTGTTCCCCATTCCGCATGTCACGCTCGTGTTACGCCTACTTTTGTTATGTGCGCTGCGCTATGTGCGCTTTCGCTGTGGCCGGAGCGCACGCCCTTAGATGAACTGTGCGCCGGCGTGCGCCATGCAGATTTTCAGCGCACATCCCAGATTTTACTCGCGCACGGACTTCCATGAATCGATGCGCGCGGGTTTTGCTGCGATTTTCGCACTTCCACTGCGATTCGCACAGTTTCGCACGCTTGCGCGGGAATTTTCAGCGCACATTAATTCCATGAATCGGCCTGTAATTATACTTTGTCAAAAAATATCTAATGAAGAGTCGAACACAGTTGAAAATTATTTTGAAATTATTTTCTTTAATCCACTGCTATGTGAATTAATAAAAGCTTGTCATTGGTTAAGAAACACCAATTTGTAATTTGCTGTTTTGTAGGCAAACGATAACCCTGTGGCTAATGCATTTCGGAAAACCTAGTTTCCTTCTTCAGAGCCGAGTAAATCTATTCAGGATTACTTAAATTGTTCTACCATCATCAAAAGAATCAAAAATTACACATTCATATTCCAATAGACGCATTGCAAGAACATTGAAAAATACAGGGGACAAAAACGATTGACAAACAACACGTAAAGAGAAAGAGAAAACAACATATGCCGCTGTTAGTGACTTGTGTAAAAATACCTGTAAATTTATGCAAGATCCATATTTAACTTATTCCTTGCGCACTCATAATTTAATGATGAAACTTGATAATGATGAAACTTGTTCCACGTGTTATTACAGCATAGAGAACCATCTACCCAATCTTCTCTGTAATCTTAAGGATCATTATACATTTTGTCTAGTCAATCTGTCTTTATTCACGCTGGTAGTTAAACTAAACATTGTCGGCTCTCACCAAATGTTATGTATATCTATTCTTCCTTATGTCGTATGCGAGCACTAACCTGCCAGTGCTTCTGTATCCCAGGCGCGATTAGCGGCGCTGGTCAGCGTTGTCGGATGCGTTTGTCTAACGCTTAAAAAAGGTTAAATAGTATGAGTCAAACGTGTGCTTAAACGTGTTCGTTCTGATAAGGAGCACTGCTGCTCTTGGTTCTTGTTATGTCATAGTGCTTACCTAAAGAGCTTTGTTATTGTTAAAGCAATCCTTACGTGCCTTTCCTTCCGAGCTGCTACCAGTCCCGGGTGTCACAGAAAAGTAAAGCGTTGTCTAGGCAACGTGTATATCTAAAATGGCCGCTCGCTGTCGAGCCCGACGGCCATATTGTTGTGGGCATGTCTCTGGTGCTTAATGCAAATTGCTGTGCTCTGTCTCTGTAATCTGTTAATCAACTAGATGGTGGGTGTCAGGTACCTAAAGACTAATTATAGTTGTAATTTGTATATGTGCAAAATATGCTACAATTACTATCAATAAATGAGTGACGAGGTACGTGTATGATGCGTGAATGCTACGGAGTGTGTAATAAAGTTATGGTGTTGCATGGTATGCTAGTCAGTGCCTGTGTGAGTGAGAAATGCTCGTAGGTAATGATATGTTCAAAGACAGGAGATACTTGAAAAAAATTAAGTATCTGAACCGTCCAATCTCTGTCACTCATGCAAAATGTAAGTGTGTAAAATATTGAGTTTCTTCAGTACATCAACAGTATAGACCATCGAATACAATTCACCTTCGAGATAGGGAATCCTGGAATTCATTACCTGGACATTCACATCAATGTACACAATCAACAGATTAAAACATCATTATTCACCAAACCAACAGATAGAAACAATTTACTACATCGGATGAGCTTTCATCCACAAAACACACTACGGAATTTGCCCTATGGTCAGATGTTGGGTCTCAAAAGGATAATCAGTGATCAAAGTGAGTTTGAACAAGAGTTAATTAGATTGAGCAAGAAGCTTGAAGATCGGGGATACCATGAAGATGATATACTAACAGCAACAGAGAAGGTAGCGACAAAAACAAGAGCCAGCATCCTTATGCCAAAAAGCAAACCAACATCACCATCATTGGTATACGTATCAAGATTTTCTACTCAGAGTACACAAATTAAGAGATGCATAAATAAACATTGGCAAATACTGACTAAAGATGAAAGCCCGTCCCACCTAGACCCACATTAACCTCAGCCCATCCCACCTAGACCCACATGAACCGTAGCCCGTCCCACCTAGACCCACATGAACCGTAGCCCATCCCACCTAGACCCACATGAACCTCAACCCATCCCACCTAGACCCACATGAACCGTAGCCCGTCCCACCTAGACCCACATTAACCTCAGCCCATCCCACCTAGACCCACATGAACCGTAGCCCATCCCACCTAGACACACATGAACCGTAGCCCGTCCCACCTAGACCCACATTAACCTCAGCCCATCCCACCTAGACCCACATGAACCGTAGCCCATTCCACCTAGACCCACATGAACCGTAGCCCATCCCACCTAGACCCACATGAACCGTAGCCCGTCCCACCTAGACCCACATGAACCGTAGCCCATCCCACCTAGACACATATGAACCGTAGCCCATCCCACCTAGACCCACATTAACCTCAGCCCATCACATGAACCGTAGCCCATCCCACCTAGACCCACATGAACCGTAGCCCATCCCACCTAGACCCACATGAACCGTAGCCCGTCCCACCTAGACCCACATTAACCTCAGCCCATCCCACCTAGATCCACATGACCTGTCGCCCATCCCACCTAGACCCACATGAACCATGGCCCGTCCCACCTAGACCCACATGAACCTCAGACCGTTCCACTTAGACCCACATGAACCTCAGCCCGTCCCACCTAGACCCACATGAACCGTAGCTCGTCCCACCTAGACCGACATGACCTGTCGCCCATCCCACCTAGACCCACATGAACCATAGCCCGTCCCACCTAGACCCACATGAACCTCAGCCCGTCCCACCTAGACCCACATGAACTGTAGCCCGTCCCACCTAGACCCACATGTAACGTAGCCCATCCCACATACACCCACATGAACCGTAGCCCGTCCCACCTAGACCCACATGAACATAGCCCATCCCACCTAGACCCACACCACATGAACCAGGGCCGTCTCACCTAGACCCACATGAACCATAGCCCATCCCACCTAGACCCACATGAACCATAGCCCATCCCACCTAGACCGACACCACATGAACCATGGCCCGTCCCACCTAGACCCACATGAACCATAGCCCATCCCACCTAGACCCACATGAATCATGGCCCGTCCCACCTAGACCCACGTGAACTGTCGCCCATCCCACATAGACCCACATGAACCATGGCCCGTCCCACCTAGACCCACATGAACTGTAGCCTGTCCCACCTAGACCCACATGTAGCGTAGCCCGTCCCACCTAGACCCACATGAACCTTAGCCCGTCCCACATAGACCCACATGAACCATACCCCGTCCCACCTAGACCCACATGAACTGTAGCCCTTCCCACCTAGACCCACATGTAGAGTAGCCCGTCCCACATAAACCCACGTGAACCGTAGCCCATCCCACCTAGACCCACACCACATGAACCATGGCCCGTCCCACCTAGACACACATGAACTGTAGCCCATCCCACCTAGACCCACATAAATCATGGCCCATCCCACCTAGATCCACATGAACTGTAGCCCATCCCACCTAAACCCACATGAACCATGGCACGTCCCACCTAGACCCACATGAACCATAGCCCGTCTGCATAGACCCACATGAACCATGTCCTGTCCCACCTAGACCCACATGAACCGTAGCCCGTCCCACCCATGAACCATAGCCCATCCTACCTAGACCCACATGAACAATAGCCCATCCTACCTACACCCACATGAACCGCAGCCCGTCCCACCCATGAACCGTAGCCCGACCCACCTAGTCCTACATGAACCATAGCCCATCCAACCTAGACCCACATGAACCGTAGCCCATCCCGCCTAGACCCACATGAACCATGGCCCGTCCCACCTAGATCCACATGAACCATGGCCCATCCCACCTAGACCCACATGAACCATAGCCCGTCCCACCCGTGAACCGAAGCCCATCCCACCTAGACCCACATGAACCGTAGCCCATTCCACCTAGACCCACATGAACTGTAGCCCATCCCACCTAGACACATATGAACCGTAGCCCATCCCACCTAGACCCACATTAACCTCAGCCCATCCCACCTAGACCCACATGAACCGTAGCCCATCCCACCTAGACCCACATGAACCGTAGCCCATCCCACCTAGACCCACATGAACCGTAGCCCGTCCCACCTAGACCCACATTAACCTCAGCCCATCCCACCTAGACCCACATGACCTGTCGCCCATCCCACCTAGACCCACATGAACCATGGCCCGTCCCACCTAGACCCACATGAACCTCAGACCGTCCCACCTAGACCCACATGAACCGTAGCTCATCCCACCTAGACCCACATGAACCGTAGCTCATCCCACCTAGACCCACATGACCTGTCGCCCATCCCACCTAGACCCACATGAACCATAGCCCGTCCCACCTAGACGCACATGAACCTCCGCCCGTCCCACCTAGACCCACATGAACCTCAGCCCGTCCCACCTAGACCCACATGAACTGTAGCCCGTCCCACCTAGACCCACATGTAACGTAGCCCATCCCACATACACCCACATGAACCGTAGCCCATCCCACCTAGACCCACATGAACCATAGCCCATCCCACCTAGACCCACACCACATGAACCATGGGCCGTCTCACCTAGACCCACATGAACCATAGCCCATCCCACCTAGACCCACATGAACCATAGCCCATCCCAACTAGACCCACACCACATGAACCATGGCCCATCCCACCTAGGCCCACATGAACCATAGCCCATCCCACCTAGACCCACATGAATCATGGCCCTTCCCACCTATACCCACGTGAACTGTCACCCATCCCACCTAGACCCACATGAACCATGGCCCGTCCCACCTAGACCCACATGAACTGTCACCCATCCCACCTAGACCCACATGAACCATGGCCCGTCCCACCTAGACACACATGAACTGTAGCCCATCCCACCTAGACCCACATAAATCATGGCCCATCCCACCTAGATCCACATGAACTGTAGCCCATCCCACCTAGACCCACATGAACCTCAGACCGTCCCACCTAGACCCATATGAACCTCAGCCCGTCCCACCTAGACCCACATGAACCGTAGCTCATCCCACCTAGACCCACATGACCTGTCGCCCATCCCACCTAGACCCACATGAACCATAGCCCGTCCCACCTAGACGCACATGAACCTCAGCACGTCCCACCTAGACCCACATGAACCTCAGCCCGTCCCACCTAGACCCACATGAACTGTAGCCCGTCCCACCTAGACCCACATGTAACGTAGCCCATCCCACATACACCCACATGAACCGTAGCCCATCCCACCTAGACCCACATGAACCATAGCCCATCCCACCTAGACCCACACCACATGAACCATGGGCCATCTCACCTAGACCCACATGAACCATAGCCCATCCCACCTAGACCCACATGAACCATAGCCCATCCCACCTAGGCCCACACCACATGAACCATGGCCCATCCCACCTAGGCCCACATGAACCATAGCCCATCCCACCTAGACCCACATGAATCATGGCCCGTCCCACCTAGACCCACGTGAACTGTCACCCATCCCACCTAGACCCACATGAACCATGGCCCGTCCCACCTAGACCCACATGAACTGTAGCCTGTCCCACCTAGACCCACATGTAGCGTAGCCCGTCCCACCTAGACCCACATGAACCTTAGCCTGTCCCACATAGACCCACATGAACCATACCCCGTCCCACCTAGACCCACATGAACTGTAGCCCATCCCACCTAGACCCACATGTAGAGTAGCCCGTCCCACGTACACCCACGTGAACCGTAGCCCATCCCACCTAGACCCACACCACATGAACCATGGCCCGTCCCACCTAGACACACATGAACTGTAGCCCATCCCACCTAGACCCACATAAATCATGGCCTATCCCACCTAGATCCACATGAACTGTAGCCCATCCCACCTAGACCCACATGAACCATGGCACGTCCCACCTAGACCCACATGAACCATAGCCCGTCTGCATAGACCCACATGAACCATGTCCCGTCCCACCTAGACCCACATGAACCGTAGCCCGTCCCACCCATGAACCATAGCCCGTCCTACCTAGACCCACATGAACCATAGCCCATCCTACCTACACCCACATGAACCGCAGCCCGTCCCACCCATGAACCGTAGCCCGTACCACCTAGTCCTACATGAACCATAGCCCATCCAACCTAGACCCACATGAACCGTAGCCCATCCCGCCTAGACCAACATGAACTGTAGCCCATCCCACCTAGACCCACATGAACCATGGGCCGTCCCACCTAGACCCACATGAACCATAGCCCGTCCCACCCGTGAACCGAAGCCCATCCCACCTAGACCCGCATGAACCGTAGCCCATCCCACCTAGACCCACATGAACCATGGCCTGTCCCACCTAGACCCACATGAATCGTAGCCCATCCCACCCATGAACCGTAGCCCATCCCACCTAGATCCTCGACTTTACTATTACAAGTTAAATAATCACAGACTTCTTACATGACAAACACAAAAGCCTCCGAATAAGAATAGCTCAAATTGCCTTTCCTGGACTACATGGATCTCTGAGTAAGTGAGTCGGCATATTCATAATTCCACTCCCAGAGAATGTACTCTCTCTCGAGGCGATAATTTCCGGTGTATCACAGGGGTTCTATTTTATTAAACCAACAGTCTTTTTTTCCAAGGGTTTTTTCCTAAACTTTTTTTCAAAAAACAAATCGCAAATGTTTCTTTTTCATTTTGGGGGGTCTCGCCCCAACCCCCCATCCCTTATTAATTAAACATTATTCCCTAACTCCCAAGCCCTTACGTACCCTAACCCACTACCCCATATGTTTTTTGTTGAGTTTTTTTGGGAAAGAAAATGCCAGTAAAAACCCATCGAAAAAAGGAATGTCAATGCAACAACATTGTACCATCACAAGGGTTCCTTTCTTAGCCAAACGAGTTACAAATTCTGTCTAGATTCAATTCATGAACGTTGCGACCATGGTCGATGTACAGGGGCTGGAACCTTTGGCATGCCCTATGTTTTGGACTACAACTTCCATCATCCCTTTCCTGGAAGGTCAATGGTGGGGATCACGGTATTTATAGGCCAAAACATCTAGAGAGCCACAGGTTGCAGACCCCTAGAGAGAAAATGTTGCTGGGTTCCATTCTGCACATAGACTTCATGGACGACAGGGAACCCCACTTTCTGATCCATCATCGAAGAAGTGTTCCACAATTGTTCTTTTCTTTTCTGAGAAACAATTCACAACTCATCACAACCAACTGAGGATCCGAAGTTCACACTGTGTCACTGCCATTTAGCACCACAAAAGAGTCTAGTCTGCTACCAACAACCTCAGCGTCACAGCCCGTCATATCTAGGCACTGGTTACAGACAAGATACCTGCAATAGGTAGGTACAGTATTAGTTAAACAGGTATGGCTTGCGCTTTGTTCTGAACAGAGGATGGGAGGGTTCAGATCGAAGGGAGAGTGGTAGATTGTTCCGGAGGTTGGCTGCCACCACCAGGAATCTGGAACCACCTGCTCTTTTGCATCAGGGGATAACCCACAAATCTATATGGAAAAGAAAACAGAATGGACACCAGCTTACCTTTTCCTATAGGACACCCATAATTGTTTTGAATCCAACAATCCTTCATACTGGATTCCAAGCTAAAAGGATGCTGACACACAGGGCTGACCTTAGCCCCCTGCCACGCCAGCTCGGGGGAGTCTTTCAAGGGCTTCCCGAGCTGGTATAGTGGAAGAAGGCGCGGCAGGCGCCCTTTTGTTATTAAATGCAACCGTCAGCACCCTGTTCACATGATTACATCCTCGTTGCGACGCGGGAGTGAGGCGGTTTGCACGCATTAGCATGAGCGTCCTATTCCAGTGATTAATTACTTGCGCGGCGCCGGAGCAGGGAGGTAGAAAGAAATGTGGCGCATCCTGCCTCCCACCCCTCCCCCAGTAGACCAGGGGCGCACGGGGAGGGAGTGAGGGAAGCAATATGCCCAGGGCGCTGCGGCCGCTAAGGCCGGCCCTGGTGACACACTAAGAAAACTACAAAAGAAGTGGAGCACGAATTATACCTGCTGCAAAAGAAAAAAAAAAGAAGAATACATGCCCAGAGTTATCATTGAATACTAGTATTGCAAGAAATACAGGCTAGATTATGCAAAGCAATCCTACACTGTTATGGCACCCAATAGAAAGACTTGCGTCACGCCAAGCCATTCAACCGGGCACCCAATAGATATACATGTGTCACTGCAAGACATCCGACTGGGCACCCAATAGAAAGACTTGCGTCACGTCAAGCCATCCAACCGGGCACCCAATAGAAATACATGTGTCACTGCAAGACATCCGACTGGGCACCCAATAGAAAGACTTGCGTCACTTCAAGCCGTCCAACCGGCCACCCAATAGGAAGAAAACAAGGTTATTCCTCATTACCACTGGTCTTCATCTCTTAGCAGATCCTCCCCATTTAAACGGACTCCATCTTCCAAAACAGCCTGAAAACCTTTAAGAAAACATTTCTGAAGACACGCTGGGTTTCCTGACAACACATTAGGATGGCATTTTCAGCTTTGTAGAAAAGACATTCGGTGCCCAAACTGCCACAATTGAGAAAATACAAACCCTTCACTAATCCTTTTAGTTGCTATTTAGTGGCACTTTGCCCAAACTAGTGCATTTGAGTACAACGAGGGCGAGATGGGATGTGAGGTGGGATACATAGCTGTGGGTGATGCCATTTGACTCACCAATTCGCTGCCAATGTCCATGCCAATCACTTTACGCATTTTCGTACCCTACCACGCCGAAAAAAACCTTCTCTGATCTATTTCAGCTATCTCTATCAGGTAGTAATATCAAATGTGGTGTTGCATAGGGTCTGCCATCGTTATTTCTAAGCAGTCTTCCAAGAGTTAATGGCTTAGTGTCAGCTGTTAATTAGTTCCTGATGTGATAACAATGATGTACCATAGTGCATAGTGTACCTTTAGCCATTGATGCATAAGCAATATGTGTGTCCTTCTATCTGTTCCTCGGAGTGAATACATGTTAAAATAATCATTAGCAAAGCCAACAGTGCTTGCCTATGTATAGGCATTTGCTAGACAAGAGACTGACATCAAATGCTGAGGTATTCACAGCTTTGTCTAGCTGTTCCCATCTTACTGGCAATGGCAGGTCCTAGAAAATGTCTATTCTGTGCTTAGAAATCCTGCCAATTCCTGTTTGGATATATTCCCAGATTCTGGAATGCACAGATTACTTCTGACAAGGTGCATATTTAAAAAAATGTATTTTATTTCATTGTTTAAAGCGCGGACCTAGCTCGTGAGCAGCAGAGTGCTGTACAGAGTGCAGGTAGCTGGCATTTGGGCTGGTGTCTTTTAACAGTAGCGCAGTACTGTGAGGTCTGTGCGTCGGTATGTGCGTCCATTGGAATTAGTCCTTGGTCAGGTGTTGTTCAAAGAGCCAAAGAATGGCTCAAAATGGGTTCTGATGGAATATCCCATGTATTAATAATGACCAGCTGTAGGCATGTCTGAGAATGATGCACTAACATGACTCATTGTGCGCAATGCGCACCAGCACTCCCAGATTAATGGTCTGCTTCATGTATCGGAATATATGTGCTTTACTAAAGTCCTTGGACCTACCAAACACACGTGTCCACATGCAACCATGCTTGACTCATAGATGGAACACGAATGTGAAATAATGATGTAGGGTATGTTTCCTATCCTTCGACCTGCCAAACAGATCAGCATTAATGTATGGTTTAGGTGTCGGCCTTTTAAGAGATGTGGCCGCATTGCTGTTACTTATTTAAGAACTCTGACGCAGTATTCATCTTCTTCAGAGGTTGAGGTTTCCATAATACAAAAATACCTAATGGCTTGTTGTCATAGTAAAGTAGATCCTACAAATCATTTAAACAGAGTGAATTATATAAGGTTAAAATGAATAATAACATTAGGGACTTCAAATCCCATAATTCTCCTACTACTAAGACAAGGAAGACGAGCCCAGTGTTGCAGAACTGTAGTGTGCAGTCTAGGGGTTATAAAGACCCACACCTGAGTGGGACTTTAACATATTTGAAGCCCCTTCAGGTACAGGCTATTAGAAAGAAGCAGTGGGCGCAGCAGAAGCAGAAGGAAGAAGATGCTGTTGAATTGTTGAGCTGTATCTTCAGTGGGACGTGGTGCAGGGAAAGTCGCAGAATTTTGGAATCCTGAATGCAGGGAACGCGCAGCGGGAAGTGGTGCTGAGACTAGCTGTCCTGTAGGAGAGAGAAGCTCTCCTGCTGAAGCATTCTACTCCGGTGGGTGGCGTTCACTGGAGTATGCAAGGAGCAAAGAGGGCTCCCTTCCCAGAAGGCGTGAGCAACGGGAGTGTTACCAGAGCTGTCAGATGCTCAAACAGTCCCGACAGAAGAACAAGTTAAAGCGGCAGCAGGTCCAACGGAAGCGCAAAGAAAGACTGGTGAGTTTGCAACCCTTTTGAATACTGAACTGTTGAGCTAAAGACATTTTGGCATAACTCTTATGTTGAGAGAGACAGATTGGAAAAATATTCTAACCACCATTATTAAAGTAAGGAGGGGACAATATTCGAACAAAATGAATATTAAGGGAGATTACCTGAAAACGAAGATAATAACCAGCCTTGCCCAAGCTAAAAAAAGGCAATTATAAATGAAAAGGGTTTACAGCTTTCCCAATGAGGGATACCTGATAAATAAACATTACCAGCAGCTAATTGGTGGTGTAAAAGGAACCTAAAGAAGCCCTCCTTGTAGAAATCTTCAAGGGGGAGAGGAATATAACCTGCATTGTATGTGGCAAACAAATCTGTGGGAAAAAATAATGTCAATGTGCATTGTACTATAGTGGAAGAAGTTGTGTCCCCATTTTGGTTGTTGAAATTCAAAGGCTTTTCCAAGAAGCAGTTTTTTTAATTACATTTCCACATTGAGGATCTAGGTGTGGAGAGTTTGAAGCAAGCCTCACGACAGAGTACTTGTAGCAGTGGTAGGAGTATTATCCTTGCAGGCGAGCATAGCAGGAAAGGGAATATTAGTGGTTAGTGGACCAGGAAGAAGACAATTAAAAAGAAGTTTGTGCTGGAAAGAAAGTGGCAAGTCCACTGATGTGTTATGATGAACTGTGGTAAAACCATCCTGACAAAACATTATTGTTTATGAAGAAGAAATTTGAAAGTGGTTGTTCTTCAAAGAAGTGGAATTATTGAATACTGACTGGAAGTGTGAAGACAAAGGGCCTCATTACAAGTCCGACGGTAAACCTGCCGGTGCTACTGGCGCGTTGCCGCCGGATTTGTAAGATTTACCAGCACCTGGCTTGACGGTAACACTGGGGGATTACAACCCTGATGTTCTGGACAGTCAGGCACCGGTAAATTGTAATTCCCCATTCCCATTGAGTCCAATCGGACTCAATGAGAATGGGGAACACGGAAGCACCGGCACCGTTAATAACGTGGCTGGTGCTTCCTTTATGGCTTGTTTACCATGGCCGCTGTGTCTGGCAGGGTCTGCCTTGTTGGGCACAGCGGCTCCATGAGGCAAACCCATTCTGCGCCGGTCTTGAAACAATGGTGCTGGTAGGCTTACCGGCACTGTTGTTTCCGGACCGGCACAGTTGTAATGAGGCCCAAAGTCTTTTTTGGTTTATCAAGCAAGAGCTTGTGGAAACGTTGACAATCATCTTGAAGAGTGATACAACCTGGTTAGCAATCAAACACTCCAAGTGCCAAGTGAAATACTTATGGAATGAAAAGAACGTTGTGTTGTATTTGGAGTGGACCTTGGCTATTGAAAAATACATTTCTTGATTTGAACTTTATTTCCTGAATGAAACCTGGGGAAATGGATCTGACCTTGGTTAAAAGGACACATGTTTACTAAGTTTATGTTTTAATATAATTGTTAATTTGAGTTTAAACGACCATATGATACCTGTATGATTTTGTTGTATGTATAAGTGCAAGGGACAGATACCTTTTGATGTTAGAGTGCTTTCCTTTAGTCTTAGTTTGACAAATAGGGAAATTCGTGTTAGGTTAGGGAAAGCAAGGCATTTATCTAACCTGTAATATTTAATGAAATGGCTACTTGTCAGGAAGCTCTATCTACTTTATTGCCTCGTATTTCTGTCCCCTCACAGTACCCAAAAGCTACATGAGGTAGGCCGGTGTCACCATATGTTCATGCCTAGCACCAGGCAGCCAGAGTCATACCTCCATGAGAGCTGAAGGGATCTTCTTCTGCCTCTACAAGGATGAGGGGTGGATGCTGAGGAGCACGGAGGAGAAGGCGTTGGCTGTAAACCTGGAGGGCGGTGGCTGAGGCAAACTCACAACCATCATGGGCAACTCTACAAAACAAGAGTGAAATGGGGAAAGAAAAGAGAAAATGTAGAATTTGTACAAAACCTCACCACATATAACAAAGGCGATGTCTAAAACTACATGATCTATAATGGTCTTCACAATATAAATGTCTTTTTCTCCCCATTTGCATGTAATTGACAAGAGTGTGGAGTGCCTAGAAAATGTCTCTGTTAATAACGCTTAACAGGAATACACCCGCAGTGTTACCGGGCAGATTTACAGGCCGATTCATGGAATTAATGTGCGCCGGAAAAACGGCGCAGGCGTGCGAAAACGTGCGATTCGCAGTGAAATAGCGAAAATCGCAGTGCAAGTGCGATTATCGCACAGAAAACATCGCACATCAATTCATGGAAGTCCGTGCACGCGCAAAATGTGGGATGTGCGCTGAAAAAGTGTGCGGCGCACGCTGGCGCACGCTGGCGCACAGGTCATCGAACGCTGTGCGATAAGGCCACAGCGAATTCGCACATAGCGCGGCGCACATAACAAAAGTAGGCGTAACACGGGGCATCACACGCAGAATGGGGAACAACTCGTGAAAATGTGGGCGTCACGGGGGAAGTACAGGAGGCAAATGCGCAGAACGCCCACACGCTCGCCTACAACACGTATTCATGGAATCGAATAGGGAAAAACAGCGCACGGCCAAAGATGCGCACAGCGCCATACATGTCCGCCACACGAAAGCAGGCGGTAGCATCCCTGCCCAGGAAAAAAAATGTGCGCCAAAGTCCTACACGCGCGAGAAGGCCCACACGCGATCGGGCCTGGGGGAGCCTGTGCGTGTATTTCAGAGGTGCGCGAGAAGTTTCACACGCGATTGGCCTGGGCGCGTGTATTTCAGAAGTGCGCAAGAAGTTTCACATGCGATTGGCCTGGGCGCGTGTATTTCAGAGGTGCGCGAGAAGTTCCACACGCGATCGGGCCTGGGGGAGCGTGTGCGTGTATTTCAGAGGTGCGTGAGAAGTTTCACAGGCGATTGGCCTGGGCGCGTGTATTTCAGGGGTGCGCGAGAAGTTCCACACGCGATTGGCCTGGGCGCGTGTATTTCAGAGGTGCGTGAGAAGTTCCACATGCGATCGGGCCTGGGGGATTGTGTGCGTGTATTTCAGAGGTGCGCGAGAAGTTCCACACGCGATTGGCCTGGGCATGTGTATTTCAGAGGTGCGCGAGAAGTTCCACACGCGATTGGCCTGGGCACGTGTATTTCAGGGGTGCGCGAGAAGTTCCACACGCGATTGGCCTGGGCGCGTGTATTTCAGAGGTGCATGAGAAGTTCCACACGCGATCGGGCCTGGGGGAGCGTGTGCGTGTATTTCAGAGGTGCGCGAGAAGTCTCACAAGCGATTGGGCTGGGCGCGTGTATTACAGAGGTGCGCAAGAAGTTCCACACGCGATTTGCCTGAGCGCGTGTATTTCAGGGGTGCGCGAGAAGTTCCACACCCGATTGGCCTGGGCGCGTGTATTTCAGAGGTGCGCGAGAAGTTCCACACGCGATTGGCCTGGGCGCGTGTATTTCAGAGGTGCGCGAGAAGTTCCACACGCGATCGGGCCTGGGGGAGCGTGTGCGTGTATTTCAGAGGTGTGCGAGAAGTTTCACACGCGATTGACCTGGGTGCGTGTATTTCAGAGGTGCGCGAGAAGTACCACACGCGATTGGCCTGGGCTCGTGTATTTCAGGGGTGCGCGAGAAGTTCCACACGCGATTGGCCTGGGCGCGTGTATTTCAGAGGTGTGCGAGAAGTTCCACACGCGATTGGCCTGGGCGCGTGTATTTCAGAGGTGCGCGAGAAGTTCCACACGCGATCGGGCCTGGGGGAGCGTGTGCGTGTATTTCAGAGGTGTGCGAGAAGTTTCACACGCGATTGACCTGGGTGCGTGTATTTCAGAGGTGCGCGAGAAGTACCACACGCGATTGGCCTGGGCTCGTGTATTTCAGGGGTGCGCGAGAAGTTCCACACGCGATTGGCCTGGGCGCGTGTATTTCAGAGGTGTGCGAGAAGTTCCACACGCGATTGGCCTGGGCGCGTGTATTTCAGAGGTGCGCAAGAAGTTCCACACACGATCGGGCCTGGGGGAGCTTGTGCATGTATTTCAGAGGTGCGCGAGAAGTTCCACACGCGATTGGCCTGTGTACGCGATTCCATTGGACCAAAGGCCCTGACAGCGCAGGCGCGTCTGTGATGTGACACGCGCGGGCGTGTCCCTGTACCCGGGGGAATGTTACAAAGCCAAAAACTGCACGTCCGAGTGTCAGCCCGCGTTTTTGGAGGATAGTGCCTCAGTGCGTATACGCGGAAGTGACGTTGGACGTGTGGTGCGGTTTAAAAGGTGCGTGTAGTACGTCATTTCCTTGTACGTGCTTCCCGTGGAGAGCGAGTGGGTGAAATCTGTACTTCTTGTCGGTTCACACGCGATTTACTTCACAGCGTTTCTAGTTCGTACTCCCTGTTACCTCGGTCAGTATTTTTCTGATTTTCTCTTCGACCTGTTTCCTCAAACAGCGTTGACTTCTCCTTTTGTCCTGTCTCCTCAGACAGTGTACAATTCTTCTTTTGGCGGGGGTGTTGCCAACGCACACACGCGTGTATTTTTCACGCTCTTTTCCCAGGCAGACGGTGAGTCGCGCACATATTTACCAACTGTGCTAGCCCCGTGTGTAGCGTACCCCTTCAGAGGTCATTGTAGGCTGCGTGTGACACGCATACGTTCATTTTTGTGTTTCTGGGTGCCACAGCGTAGTGCAGGTTCCTTTTCCCATGCACGTGGTCTACGAGGGGTCGCGTGCACGTCATTTTCTGTTTTGGGGTACCTGTGCGTTGCGTGACCCGTCATCTTTCCCCAGGGGTTCCATACAGCCTTGCTAGAGCACTTGGGTACGATTCCATCTAGTACTCTACCCCTTTGACCCCCAATTGCCCAGGACAATTGTCCACTGCAACTCCCATATGCACAACTCCATCAGTGCCATGGCTGGGAGGCGAGCAAGTGGTAAGGGTGGCAAAGGTGGCCGAGCCTCAAGAGGTGGGCGTGGTGGGCGCGGTAGGGGACGTGGCCAGGATTTGCAGACTCCCCCTAGCCCCCCACATGTGGAGGACCAGTCAGGGACACACACACCCCCCCCCATGGTTGAGGGAAACGTGGCTGACACCATCCCTGCTCAGCCCTTGTTGGACCGGCCCGTTGTGGCACCTGACCTAGCACAGGGTGACTCCCAGGCTGACTTCCAGGTCGCCAAGTCTAGGCCACGGGTGGCGGCGCAAGCCAGTGTCACCATGCCACGTGATACAGGGGCAGCCATGTCATCTGCTGCCCCTAGTAGGCGGGGTGGGGAGGCTGCAGGGGCAGCTGCAGCTCCGTCCACCCCAGCTCTGATTCTCCCAGCAAGGACAGTGTTGGTCCCGGTACATCAGACTGAGGTTCCCTCTGCCATCATCACACTTCAGCTAATGCCTGCAGAAAGTGTGCCATCGCACACTACTACTACACAGTCCACCGGTGCTCCTGCCTCTAGTGTCCAGAGCGGCGTAGGGCACTCCGGATCCCCACCACCCACAAAAAGAAAGAGGAAGAGTGCTCGTCCAGTACAGGCTGATGACCCCGATACGGCTACACGGTCCGGCACGCCAAGGAAGCCTAGCTTCAATGATGCCGAACTGGATGCACTTGTGCAGTATGTGTCCGAACATGACGCCGAAATGTTGGTCACTTCAGGGTGTAGGATTACACCTGCTCGACGTCAGGCACACTGGCAGTCCATCGCGGACAGCATAAGTGCCCTTGGGTTTATGAGGCGCACAGCTGTTGAGTGCTACAAGCGCTGGAACGACCTTAAGCGTAGGGCAAAGAAAAAGCTGGCCTCAAGTCATGCCGCAACTCTGGTGACTGGAGGTGGGTCTCCACAAGAGGACATAGAACTCACTCTACATGAGCATGTTGCTGGGGCCTACGTCACAGAGGAGCAGATCCAAGGTGTGGGAGAACTGCCAGATTACGGGGCATTGTCCGGTGAGTGCACATGCATGTGTGTGTGATCCATGTGTATGTTGTTTGTGGGAGGGGTTCTGGTTGAGTGCCAGGTCAGGGTGTGTGTGCCTGAGTGTTTTGGGCCACCCATGTGCTTCATCCAATGCATTCGGCGCCCCGGGATTTGGGTATTACAGTATCCCTTCTGGCCACAGTAGGCGTTTTGCACTACATCGCGCCAGTTGCCCTTGAAGTGGCATCTTACTACAACATTGTTCCGTATTTAGCTGTGTTCATTCAGGCTGATTGTAGAAATTCACCTGGTTCTACTGCGCATCACTCTGCCCTATTGTCACATATATGACATGCCTATGGTACATGCCATCTGTGTGATGGCATGTGTCATGTATGTGTATTGGACATGCCACTCACAGGCCAATGTGTGATGGAACGGCTAGGCAGCATGCAGCTGATGTGTTGCTCTCCCATCTTGGTGTCATCAGTGTCTGACATTTTCCTCCCCTTCCAACTCATGGACAGTGCATGCATGGGAGGGTTATAGTCATGTGGGACATGTGTAAATCATGTACTGGTACTGTAGCTTGTCTGGCCTAATAGCGTGCCATGGTGCTAATGCCTGTTTCCATTTTTTGTCTTCCATGTTTTTGCAGAGGATGACGCACCTGATGCTGTTGAGGGAGAGGAGATGGTGCAGGCCCAGGAGGGATCTGAAGCACGACCAGGCACCAGTGGGGGACGTGGTTTGGTGGTGGGGGAGAACCCTCTCTTGCTGCAGGCCATACTGTCCAGGGGTGTCCCTGGCTGCACCTCCCCAGAACTCTTTTCAGGTGCTGATTCGGATGAGGCCTATGTGGATTCGCAGGTATGTGTTCATGGAAGGGATTGTAACGCTCACCTGATTCCCGCAGAGGCGCCGGTCTTGACTGGGTGAATGCCGTGTCTTCAAAGGTGATGTGTAACACACGGTTGGTTCCTCGGGCTGGACCTCTGTGCACTGTGTGTTTGACTCGGAGAGTAAGATGTCTGCAGATAGAAAATATGGGATTAATGAACTGGGGTTATTGGGTGCCTCTCTCCTCTTCCCTTTCTCTTCTCCTTTAGGACCCCAAAGGTTAACGATCTCACCTTAGGTAGGTGAACGCCGAGCTCTCCATCTGCCTCGGGGGCAGGGTGCCGTAACCAGTTTCTTCACTTGATATGGGTGCAGGCCTCTTGACCTCAGAGGACTGCTGTCCGTCATTTACTGCACGAACGGTAAGTTCTGGGCACTTCAAATGTCTTAAAAGTCTTTAAGTGCGTAAGGCGTGGCTGCTGTGGAGCGGTGCCGAGGAGCACGTGAGTATGGCTTTTGACTTATGTAAAGTTCTTTTGTAATGATACCTCTTGTTTTGCAGGGTTCCGGCGATGGCGGATGGCGGGCTGAAGAGAGTTGAGGATCGAACCCGCTTGAGGAATAGAAGCGCTTGGAAGCACGTAAGTGAGCGCTTGTTGCCTGCTTCACGATGCGCACTAACTGTCTCTTTTACCTTGTAGGTACAAGTTCGGAGCTTTAGAGAAGCTGAAGGGTGCTGGAATACCCGCTGATTTCGGCGTGGGAAGGAGTGATGGCACGTGAGTAGTAAAGTTGCCCAATGTCTCTAAATGCACCTTCTTTTGTCTTTCAGATGCGGGATGCAGCGTTGAAGGCCTCCGGAGCGTGCAAAGAGCCGGTAAGCTTTTGTTTTTCAGATGCCGGAATGCAGCGCGAAGACCTCCGGAGCGTGCAAAGAGTCAGTAAGCCTTTGTCTTTCAGATGCCGGAATGCAGCGCGAGGCGTTGGTGACAGCCGCTGGACCAGGTAAGAGATGCGCTGCCACTGAAGACCGTAGTGCTAACCTGTTCTTTCTTTGTCTTTATAGGTGCTGCTGAAGACTGGATTCCAGGATGGTAAGCCTTTGTTCCCTTAGGCACAGGATCAGAAGACACGGTGAGCGTTCTGCTGCAGAGAATGCAGAATAACGCAAAGCAAGATTCATCCATCGGGTGTGGTTTAAATAGCCTCCTGTAGTGCTTAGGTGTCTCCTTCCACGGCCTCGCCTAGGTAAGAAAAGAGTTCCTGCTTTCCAGAAGAGTTCCAGTGTTCTGAACCTAGGGAGTGGCTCCTGCCCCACCCAACAGGAAAAGTAGTCCCAAACAGAAGAGGATCAGGGGCTCAACTGGCAGGTAAGTAAGCAGCATGGTCTGCTGCAGGTAAGTCCACCCAAGCATTATGAGCCCGGCGCTTCCAGCGCTGGGACTGGGCATATTTATGAGCCTGGTGCCACTGGCGCCAGGACAGGGTCCAAAAGGTCCCAATTGGGACTGGCCGGCACCCGGAACCGGGGTTATGGGTCTGCTTCCAAGGGAGTTGGGTAAGTCCTGACCCTTTGGAAGCAGAGATCATGACAGCACCCCCCCTCAAGGCCCCTCCCAAACCGGGCTTCTCCGGGGGTTTGGGCTTGTTAGGAAATGTTCGATGAAATCTTTTGATTAGACGAGGCGCGTGGACATATTCTGCAGGTTCCCAGGACCTTTCTTGGGGGCCGTAACCTTTCCAGTCAATCAGGTAAAATAGTTTAGATTTGGAGATCTTAGAATCCAGGATACTTTTGACTTCAAACTCGAGTTCTCCATCAACTAGGATAGGTTTTGGAGATTTAGTTAGTCGGGTTTTAGGTTGCACTGGTTTTAGTAGAGAGACGTGGAAGACCGGGTGTATCTTCATGTGAGGGGGCAAGTCCAACGTGACCGCTACCGGATTTACTATGGTAGCGATTGAATAGGGACCAAGGTATCTTGGGTTGAATGTGCGTGGTCCTTTTAGAGGTAGATATTTGGTGGATAACCAGACTTGATCTCCTACTTGATATTGGGGGGCTTCCTTCCGATGTTGGTCTGCTCCTTTCTTGTATTGTTCTTTAGCCCTTTGAAGGTGAGAAGCGGCTTCCTTAAAGGCTTGGGTGATTGTAGAATGCAGGTGGTCTACTGCTGGTGTTCCAAGATCTTGGAGTGGATCCAAATCCGAGGTTCGAGGGTGACTACCGTATAAAAGAAAGAACGGGGTCTTCCCGGTTCCCGAGTGGACAGAGTTATTGTAGGCATATTCGGCTATCCAAAGGATATCTTTCCAAGTTTTTTCAGTTTGTTGCAGCATGCAGCGTAAATACTGTTCCAGAGTTTGATTGGTCCTCTCGGTTTGTCCGTCGGTTTGGGGGTGGTGGCTGGTCGAAAGTCTCACATCAATTTGAGCCGACCGACAGCACCTTCGCCAAAAATGAGAAATAAATTGACTTCCTCAATCCGAAATTAGAACCGAAGGAAAACCGTGCAGTCGGACGATGTTTTCGAGAAATTCTCGGGCCAGAGTTGCTGCTGATGGTAAGCCTTTGAGTGGAATGAAGTGCGCCATCTTGGAGAATAGGTCCACGATTACTAAGATCGTATTGTATCCGGAGCATGGAGGTAGATCGGTGATGAAGTCCATAGAAAGCGTATGCCAAGGGCGAGGTGGGATGTCAATAGGGCGTAAGAGGCCGGCTGGTTTTTCCTTTTGACTCTTGTTTTGGGCGCATACTCCACAGGACATTATAAAGTCTCTGATATCTTTTTTCCAAGACGGCCACCAGAAGTAGCGCTTGATCTTTTCCGAGGTTTTGGCCATACCGGGATGTCCTTCCATTAAAGAATCGTGATAACAGGAGATTACCTTTTTCTGTAAATCTGTGCTGGGCAGGTATAACCGTCCTTGGAAATACAATAGATTGTCCTTCACCGTAAAGTCCTTTCCCTGCAGATGCCAATTCTGTATGTCTGCTGGAGTTACCAGTTGCCTGGCTTTATCCTTAACTTCTTCAATGGATTGTGTGGCGATTACACCCAGAATTCTTTGTTCGGGAATGATAGGTACAGGTTTAGGATTGATCAAGTGTTCTTCCACTCCCATCCGAGAAAGGGCGTCAGCTTTACCATTTTTCTTACCAGGTCGGTAGGTAATTATGAAGTCAAACTCGGCAAAGAATAGTGCCCAACGGAGTTGCCTAGAGGATTGAGCTTTTGCAGTTTTCAAATATTGCAGGTTACGGTGATCTGTGATCACAGTAACGGTGTGTCGGGCCCCCAGAAGATAATGCCGCCAAGCCTTAAAGGCGGACTTGATAGCCAGAAGTTCCTTATCAGTAATAGTGTAATTGATTTCAGGAGGCGAGAATTTGCGGGACCAAAATGCCACGGGATGCAACTGATTGGTTACTGGGTCCTTTTGTGATAAAACTGCTCCCATGGCAAGACTCGAAGCATCAGTTTCAACAATGTAGGGGAGTTCTGGGCGAGGATGTTTTAAGATCGGTGCAGAGATAAATTTAGTCTTCAAATTCTGGAAAGCTTGTTCCGCCTCGGTAGACCATTCAAAACGTTTGTTTTTCTTTAACAGGGCGGTGATGGGCTGGACTACTCGAGAGAATTCGGGGATAAACCTGCGGTAAAAGTTAGCGAAGCCTAACATGCTTTGAACACCTTTTACGGAGGATGGCGAAGGCCACTTGAGAATTGCATCGACCTTCTTTGAATCCATACGCACTCCGCTAGGTGATAATATGAATCCCAAGAATTCAACTTCAGTCACGTTGAAAACACATTTTTCCAACTTAGCGAAAAGTTTGTGTTGACGCAACCTCTCGAGGACCATTTTCATGTGTTTCCGATGTTCAGTTTCCGATGAAGAATAAACGAGGATGTCGTCAATATAGACAACGACACACACATCTATGATCTCTCTGAGGACGTCGTTCATAAAATATTGAAAGGCGGCCGGGGCATTGCAAAGTCCGAAGGGCATGACCTGATATTCAAATAGCCCATACTTGGTGCGGAAGGCCGTTTTCCATTCATCGCCCTCTTTTACTCGTACCAAGTGGTAGGCTCCTCTAAGATCCAGCTTTGTATATATGCATGCTTTTCTGACTTGGTCCAGGAGTTCAGGGATCAAAGGTAACGGATATCTATTCTTAACGGTGATCTGGTTCAGGGCGCGATAATCTATACAAGTTCTAAGGTCCCCTTCTTTTTTTGGAACGAAGAACAAAGCTGAGGAAGCAGGGGACTTGGAAGGACGGATAAACCCATTCGCTAGGTATTGATCCAGGTATTGTCGGAGGTGAAGATTCTCAGGCTCGGTGAGGGCATAAATTCTACTACAAGGAGGGGTAGATCCAAGTATCAGGTCTATCTGACAGTCATAAGACCTATGAGGAGGTAGAGAGTTAGCTTGATCCTTCCGGAAGACATCTTGGAATTCTAGGTATTCGGGAAGTAACTGGGGAACCTCCGAAGAAATTGCTGCCAGTGCAACATCAGGTCGAGGGTAACAAATGGAGACACATTCTGGAAACTGAACCGTTCTTGCTCGCCAATCGATCTGAGGATTGTGCTTCTCTAACCAAGGAATTCCTAGAATAATCTGGAACTGAGGGGCCTTGATCACATCGAACACGATCTTCTCATAGTGTCCATCTTGACTTACTAACGTCACTTCTTGGGTGGTATGCGTTACTGGTCCGGAAGCTATCTCCGTACCATCCACCGTAGTAATGACGTCCTTTACAGCCTTTGGACAAAGAGTCAGATTCATCCTCAATACCATTTCATGATCCACATAATTGCCGATGGCACCGCTGTCGACGTAAGCTTCAATCGCATGTAATCGATCCGGACGTTCAGGGCTAATGAGGACCATAGGTATCACGAAATGCGAGGTCACGGAACTGGTTTTAACGCTCGGCAAGAGGACCTCTATTCTTGTCGGGCGAGGTCGTTTCCCTGCTCAGAGTTTGTGACCCTGGTAACTGCAGCTCCTACTGCCTTCTTGGCTGGTTTCACCGGACAGTCTCGAAGAAAGTGCCCCGAGTTTCCGCAATAGAGGCATAATTGCAGCTGTTTTCTCCTTTCCCGCTCCTTTTGGGTTAGTGGTCCTTTCAGGCCCCCTATTTGCATGGGTTCCCCGGAGTCTGCTCCTTTGGTAGGAGTTGGTGGTTTGGAAAACACTCGAGCATCAAACTTGGAACGATCGGCCTTCCTGTTCTGTAGTCTGTGGTCTATTTGAACGACTAAGTCAATATAGTCCGAGCAGTCTTGCGGGGGATTCACTACTTGGGCTAACACATCTTTGAGCTCTCCACGTAGACCTCTATAAAACAGCGTAATCCTTTTGTCCTCAGGCCATTGGGTTTCCACTATCAGTCTGTTGAAAGACGCAATATAAGCCAAAAGGTCTTGATTACCTTGTCGTAATGAAAGGATCTCATTGTCCAAGGCCTGCCCCAGTGAATGTCTTGCGAACAGTTTTTTCATGCTGAGCTGAAAAGCTTGAAAATCATGGAGAACCGGATCATCCTGATTAACTAGAGGGATCGACCAATCTGCCGCACTGCCACTGAGGTACGAAAGCACGAAAGCTACCTTAGCTTGATCTGTTGGGAAGGCTGCTGGCCGGCATAAGAAGTGCAAGCGGCACTGATTAATGAATACTGCAAACCTCTTTGGGTCACCAGAAAATCGTTCGGGCGGAGCCAGAGGCACATTCCCGGGTAGGTTGATCTGCACTGGGTTCGTAGAGGATGTTGAAGGATGATTTGTCCCTGATGCGGGCAACTGAGTTTGTCCGGCTTGTGACTGTAGCAATTGTCTAGCGAGATCATCTGTTCGCTCCTTGGAAATAATCAGTTCCCTTCTTAGAGCATTAGTTTCCTGGCAGGCTGCATGCACTTCTGCTCTTAGTTCCCCAAGTAACTGGGCTAGCTGGTCGGTATCCGAGGTTTCCATAGCGCCTGGGTGGGAGTTTTGCGGTGGGCTTTGCGTTCTGTAACGCTCACCTGATTCCCGCAGAGGCGCCGGTCTTGACTGGGTGAATGCCGTGTCTTCAAAGGTGATGTGTAACACATGGTTGGTTCCTCGGGCTGGACCTCTGTGCACTGTGTGTCTGACTCGGAGAGTAAGATGTCTGCAGATAGAAAATATGGGATTAATGAACTGGGGTTATTGGGTGCCTCTCTCCTCTTCCCTTTCTCTTCTCCTGTAGGACCCCAAAGGTTAACGATCTCACCTTAGGTAGGTGAACGCCGAGCTCTCCATCTGCCTCGGGGGCAGGGTGCCGTAACCAGTTTCTTCACTGGATAAGGGTGCAGGCCTCTTGACCTCAGAGGACTGCTGTCCGTCGTTTACTGCACGAACGGTAAGTTCTGGGCACTTCAAATGTCTTAAAAGTCTTTAAGTGCGTAAGGCGTGGCTGCTGTGGAGCGGTGCCGAGGAGCACGTGAGTATGGCTTTTGACTTATGTAAAGTTCTTTTGTAATGATACCTCTTGTTTTGCAGGGTTCCGGCGATGGCGGATGGCGGGCTGAAGAGAGTTGAGGATCGAACCCGCGTGAGGAATAGAAGCGCTTGGAAGCACGTAAGTGAGCGCTTGTTGCCTGCTTCACGATGCGCACTAACTGTCTCTTTTACCTTGTAGGTACAAGTTCGGAGCTTTAGAGAAGCTGAAGGGTGCTGGAATACCCGCTGATTTCGGCGTGGGAAGGAGTGATGGCACGTGAGTAGTAAAGTTGCCCAATGTCTCTAAACGCACCTTCTTTTGTCTTTCAGATGCGGGATGCAGCGTTGAAGGCCTCCGGAGCGTGCGAAGAGCCGGTAAGCTTTTGTCTTTCAGATGCCGGAATGCAGCGCGAAGACCTCCGGAGCGTGCGAAGAGTCAGTAAGCCTTTGTCTTTCAGATGCCGGAATGCAGCGCGAGGCGTTGGTGACAGCCGCTGGACCAGGTAAGAGATGCGCTGCCACTGAAGACCGTAGTGCTAACCTGTTCTTTCTTTGTCTTTATAGGTGCTGCTGAAGACTGGATTCCAGGATGGTAAGCCTTTGTTCCCTTAGGCACAGGATCAGAAGACACGGTGAGCGTTCTGCTGCAGAGAATGCAGAATAACGCAAAGCAAGATTCATCCATCGGGTGTGGTTTAAATAGCCTCCTGTAGTGCTTAGGTGTCTCCTTCCACGGCCTCGCCTAGGTAAGAAAAGAGTTCCTGCTTTCCAGAAGAGTTCCAGTGTTCTGAACCTAGGGAGTGGCTCCTGCCCCACCCAACAGGAAAAGTAGTCCCAAACAGAAGAGGATCAGGGGCTCAACTGGCAGGTAAGTAAGCAGCATGGTCTGCTGCAGGTAAGTCCACCCAAGCATTATGAGCCCGGCGCTTCCAGCGCTGGGACTGGGCATATTTATGAGCCTGGTGCCACTGGCGCCAGGACAGGGTCCAAAAGGTCCCAATTGGGACTGGCCGGCACCCGGAACCGGGGTTATGGGTCTGCTTCCAAGGGAGTTGGGTAAGTCCTGACCCTTTGGAAGCAGAGATCATGACAGGGATACTGTTCTGTCCGACTCACCTGCACCAGGGGTAGAGCCCACTATGGGGAAGTCAGTGTTGGTAGGTGCGCCTGTGGTGGTTACGGATACAGGGCCACACTCCGCAACATCTGATCCTGTTCCTGGGCCAGCAGTTCAGAGGGGAAATGCAGTCCTGCAGCCTCCGGCAGTGCCGACACAGCAAGGCGCAGTTCGCCTTGCCCCAGACAGGTGTGGTGCCCGCCAACGTGGTGGCCGTCCGCCACCGGGCAATACCGCATGGGAGCAATCCATTTACGGTATGGCCAACCAACAGGCAGCATCATCAGAAATGATTGCTCAAGCCATGGAGAGGGTGGCCACTTCCATTGTCCCCCCAGAAAGGGAGATGGAGCTACTACAGCAGGCAACAGACTCCATTTGCCAATCAGTCAGGGAGGACATGTTGGCGGCCAACAGGGACAGACAGGCGGCCCTGGACAATCTGAGGGAATCAATTTCTATAGATGCCCAGGGACAGAGGGAAGCCCTGAGGGGAGAGGTCCGGCACCTCAGGCAGACTCTTGTGGACCTTGAGGCTTCCACTGTCACCAGGACCGAACAGCTGCTGGAGCGCGTCACCCGTACGCTCTCAGCAGAGATGCAGGCAACTCGGGCGGAGGTCCGGGCAACACGTCGGGTGTTGAATGGGGATCTCCGCACCATGTCCCTCCAGAACGAGGCCTTCCACACCCGCATGCTTGCTGCCATCGAGGACCAAACTAGGGCTTTGCGTGGGCTGCCTCCCATAGCACCACCACCTCCTGTGGCAGCAGTAGCAAAGGTTGAGGAGAGCGAATCCAGCAGTGAATCTCCCACAATTTAGTAGCCGTGCAGGCCATGAGCCCATGGAGGTGTTTTTATTTTTGCAACATTCACGCAGGTGGCTGTTGGTGGGCACCCTGTCCTCTGACTTCCTGGGTGGCCTCCCCCACACCCCTGGCCCACACATGGCCATTTTTGATTTTTGATTTTTGATTTTTTGTTGCAGTGTGTTGCCTTGTGTGGCTCCCGTGGGCATCCACTGTATTCCGGCTGCGCACATGCAGGCTTGTCCTGAGTTTGGGTTAGATGCTTGGGTTCGTAAGACACACACCCCTCCTGCTTCCCGTTTCCATGGGTTTGGAAAGGGTGTGCCCAAGTGACAGTGACTTACACAGTGACGTTGGACTCCCACGACATGTGTGGGCAGTCTGTAGTCAATGCTGTGTATACATTCCTAGTGCATATTGTTGTTGTATTGTGCACTGCATGGTGTATTGATGTGTGCTTGTGCATCCATATCTCCCTCCTAATTTGCAGGTTCATTCCTCATGTCTTCACAAGGCCGTCCACTTTGGAGATGGAGCTCCTGTTGTGAGCAGTGGACTTCCAGATGTGCGTGGCAACAACACTGTACAGTTGGAGGTGGTGGATGTGCTGGCATTCTCATGTTGTAAGACTATGTATCCTTTCCCTTAGTACTGTCATGTTTATGCTATGTCGATTGTATTGTGGTAAGTATTTGGTCATGTGTCTTGTTGTTTCTACATTTATGTGGGCATATTGTGTGTGGCCAGTTTCCATTAGGGACACTGTACTTTGTGACACGTGTCATGTTTGGAGGATGACTTTGTTTGCTCTCACATGGCATGTCATGCCATGGTGTGTTGGGTGGCGGTGCTGGGGAGGGGTTGGGTGACATGGCACTGTTGTCATGTTGTGTCTTGCAAAGGGGTAATGATTTTAGCAGCATAGAAGTGTGTCTTTTGAACACAGCATTGGTGGTGTTTGTGTAGGTAGGGAAGCACACAATGGAACACTTCCAGATGTACAATCTCAGGCTGGCATGGTTGTGACAGTTGACTGTCCATTGACACATCATAATTGTCAATTACAATCATCATTGATTGTCAGCTGGTATGTGCCAGGGCTGTGTGAACTCCACAGGGGTGTGATTTCATGTAAAGTAATTAGCCACGAGCTGCGTACGGGCTGCCTCACCCCGTGCCCTTTCCCCTCCCATGCGCAGTGGGCATACATGTGGTTGGGGATGTGGGGGCACCACCATGTCCACGGCCAGGCCCCGGCGTGTTGCAACGTTGTGCAGGACACATGCTGCCACTATGATCCTGCACACTACTGGGGGAGCGTATAACAGCTGCCCGCCAGAACAGTCAAGGGAGCGGAAGCGTGACTTGAGCACTCCGAATGTGCACTCCACGATTCCCCGGGTTGCAATGTGGGCTGTGTTATATCTTACCTGGGGTGGCGTGGTGGGGTTCCGAATTGGCGTCATCATGTGGGTGCTGAGAGGGTAGGCACTGTCCCCTGGGGAGGTGGTGATGGGTATCATTAGTGGGGTTGTGACATTACTCAGTATCTGACATGCATGCATGCGCAGTGGCATTTATACTCACTGAGCAGCCTTGTATCGCCATGCCGCCCAGCTTCTATGTCCCGGTTTAGGGTAGACATTCTGTAGATGAAACTGTCGTGGGTGGAGCCTGGATAGTTGGCGTATACTGAGGTGATGATTCCCTTGGCATCACATACTACCTGGGCGTTGATGGAATGCCAGTGCTTGCGGTGTCTATAGATGTGCTCAGTTGCCCTGGGGGGACGTAGAGCCACATGGGTGCAATCAATGGCACCTGGCACTTTGGGGAATTGTGCCACCCTGTAGAAATCCTGGGCAACAGCCTGCCTTTCTGCAGGTGTTCTGGGCAGGTATATGTGCCTGCGGACTGATGGGCGTGCAGTGATGATGGCCAAGACCTGGTGTAGGCAGCGTGACTGCGTGGCCTGTGACACCCCCCCCCCACTATGGCACTTGTCCGCTGAAATGATCCAGTGGCCAGGAAGTGCAGTACATTGAGGACCTTCTCCAGGGGGCTGAGTGCTTGGGAGCACAGGGTTGTTGATGTGAAGTCATCCTCCCACTTACTGACCAGGTCGAGTATTATGTGAGGTGGAAACCTGTACCTCCCATACACATGGTCATCAGACATCCCAAAAAGGCTGGTTCTGGGTGTAAAAATTCTGGCCCGGACTATCCTCCTCCTCCTGCGGTATCCCACGGCCACTGCTGCTAAGAACTGCTGCTAAGAGCATGTTTGTTGTTTGCGTGCACTTTTATGCTGTGCGGGTGGACGTACGCCTACTTCCTGCTGGCGTACCTGTTTCCGGATTAGCCACGTTCGATTCCATGAATACGTGTTGTAGGCGAGCGTGTAAAACTTCCCGCGCAGTCCTGGAATACCCGCACCCAGCCCAATCGCGTGTGGAACTTCTCACGCACCCCTGAAATACACGTACCCCGCTCCCGCAGGCCCGATCGCGTGTAAAACCACCCGCGAGCCCCTGAAATACACGTACCCGCTCCCCCAGGCCCGATCGCGTGTGGAACTTCTCGCGCACCTCTGAAATACACGCACACGCTCCCCCAGGCCCGATCGCGTGTGGAACTTCTCGCGCACCTCAGAATTACACGCGCCCAGGCCATTCGCGTGTGGATCTTCTCGCGCACCCCTGAAATACACGCGCACGCTCCCCCAGGCCCGATCCCGTGTGGAACTTCTTGTGCACCCCTGAAATACACGCACACGCTCCCCCAGGCCCGATCGCATGTGGAACTTCTCGCACACCTCTGGACTACACGCGCCCAGGCCAATCGCATGTGGAACTTCTTGCGCACCCCTGAAATACACGCACACGCTCCCCCAGGCCCGATCGCGTGTGGAACTTCTTGCGCACCTCTGAACTACACGCGCCCAGGCCAATCGCGTGTGGAACTTCTCGCACACGCGTGTTCCCGTAACCCGTAATACGCGTTCCCCGCTTTGCGTTTGCTGTTTGCCAGTCCAGTAAACTGGTACAGGGTTGGCACTGCCCTTTGCGATGGTTTTGCGATCTTGATGGCTTTTCCTTGCGCAAGGGCATTCTTGGGGGCGTAACTGGCGCTGCTGCAGGGTCGCTGCGCCACTCTGCGCCACATCTGCTTTTGGAGGCGAGAATCCATGAATACGCTGTGAGTGGAAATTGATTTTATCGCACGCGGCTGGCGCAGACATTCGCACGGGCACGCTGTGCGCCTGCCGCGTGCGACACTTTTGTGTGGAATTCCATGAATCGGCCTGTTAATGGTGCTTAAATAGTAGATCAGCAATAGCTGATCTTGAGCAGTTCATAGAAACAATGAAAACAGATGTTACTGTGGTGGATTGTGCACTGAAGGGCTACAGAGCAGTCACCTCGTTTCTTTAGCTCAGCATAGCAGGAATCGCAAACTTTAGCCGGGCGGTCTTTCAGGTACCGGAGCGGGTATTTCTTTTTTGAAAAATTCCGACATACAATCTGCAAGGAAACAGAACAATTTTAAGTTCAATCAAACCTCCCTTGATCCATCCCTCGTTCCAACTTTTTACCCAACTCTATTCTGCCGTTCCATTCTAAACTCCTAAGGCCTCTTACCGATCACCAGATTTAGTTATTTCTAGGCAGTGTCACTAACGTATTCACTTTCAGCTCACTGCTCTAAAATGACTCAACCACTTCAGTTAATACAGGTTTCTCACCTTAGCATCTATGGTACTGAAGGAGACAGAGGGGAGCTCTGGGGTGGAGCCTGGGAGTTAGTGGAGCTACCCCTTCCAGGCTTCTATGCCCAGATTTCTAAACCATACTGAAGTGCTATGGCACCTGCTCCATTTCCACCTCATGGGAAGATGGTCCAATCACAGAGCGGAAAACCTTGGGACATAATAATGCTTTCTGTCGCTCTCGTAATGTATACATATACTTTTCTGCCTACTCTTTTCAGCATACATTCTTCTTTTGGTGTCAGATATATTAGGAAATTCATATCAGAACAGTATACGAACAAGCTATGCAAATGCTGACTAACATAGGGTTGTTTGCAGAGACGCGCGTACAATATATTTACACAAGATGTCAGCTTTACGCGGTCTGGTCTACCTTGATCAATTGTTCAATGTGCAACATGGCATTCAAATCAAAGCATCCACGGTTGGTTTATTTAACACATGTTTCTCTGGTGCGTTAACAATGCTGTTACAAGTGCCAGTAAATCCGGTACTGGCACATTTACTGTACTGGCAAAACACAAGTTTGCCTGTGGGGGTTATTGATTTACCTGTCGCCAAGAACTCAGCGGGATACCAGCAAACCTTTAATGACCCCCTCTGACTGCTTATTTATTCCTCAATAGTATATATAGCAGAATGTATGTATGTGTGTATGTTTGTCTGGCTATACAAATCCACACCGTTGAACCCACGTCTACCAAATTTTGCATGGATTCCTCTTTTGTCTGGAGTAAGATTGTAGTCTATGTTTGGATGCAATAAATGCACTCCGTAGACACCCTCATTTACTGATGCTTACCCCGATTCACTACAGTAGGTACTAGAAGGAGGCAACATTTTGAAAAGTGTCTGAAGCAAAATGTTCGATGTGTTGGTTATTCCTTTGAAATGTATTAATACTGTATACATTTCAAAAATGTTTATGAAAGCATTTTTTGCAAATGTTTACAATAACCAGTGTGAAGATGAGACAGTTGGAATCAGCATAAGGCTTTGGTTGTTGGAAACATTTGAATGAATTTGCTTGACAAGATTGGAACACAACATTACGATCGACCTAGAATAAGAATAAATTTGGACAATATATGTATGCATTAGCTGTGAAGAAGCTCCTTAGCCTCTGTTGAAGTAGAATCAGGGGCTATACGAAACACGTGCCTAATATCTTTTGGATGAAACCCATGGACAAACATCAAATGCCTTTTCAATAAATTGTCTCATGATTTTGTAAAATACGTCTGTTTGACAATGAATCGTTGTTTGATTATCTAAAAAGAATTTGTAGGAGAGTTGTCAATGTTATGAGTATATTGGGCCTCATTACGACCCTGGCGGCCCCGGTATGAACGGTGCCGGTAAGGTACCGGCAACGTTCATACCAGGCCGCCACATTACGAGTTTGCTCGAGGGTGGTGGTATGCATGTCTGGTCTGGCCAGACGTGCTTACAGGCACCCGTGAGCAGACCAGGATGCTAACAACGGACCCATCATTAATGGGTCCGTTGTTAGCATCCTCCCCATTTCCATTGAACCCTATGGGGACTCAATTGGGAATGGGGACGTACCGGGTCTGGGTCCCAAAAATGGGAATTACCGGGCCCGCAAAAGTTGGAATGGCCCGGTAATTCCCTTTTTTCGGGACCCGGACAAGAGTTTGGAGGTAGCCATGCCGGTAATGACGGCATGGCTACTTCCAAACTCGTAATGAGGCCCATTGTCTTAATATCCTATTGACTCTAAAAGAATTGTGTAGAAAGAGGTTTCAGTGATTGTGAGATGTTTTGTGCATACTAGTAATCCTAACAGGTCAGGACTTGACTTCACCACTGCAGCTCTGTTGATAATTGGGACCATCTATTAGCAGCCTGATATAGGCTCCATGTAGCCTGAGGGTGTCTTATGGTGACACGAGAGGCACAATACATAATAATAAGTAAATACATTCAATTACTGTACAAGAAAATTAATTTGAAGCCTAGATTTAATAAGAACAGGATGATAGACTTCCTCTTTAGACGTAGTGAAGACAGTCCCACTTTTCCATGGTTTATAAGAGAACCTATCTGTGGTGCTATCAACTAGCCAATGCTGCTTGGCGGAGAAGGCTTGTGCAGCAGCAGCAGCGACCGGGTATTTTCAGCTTACCTTTCCACAGGCATGGCAGTGATTGCGCCTCAGAGTCAGGGTGAAGTCACTGCTGCAGTTCATACACATCATGACGTGGGACATGGGCACCAGAGATGGTGGCTTGTCACCCAGGCAGATTCCCAATCTCTCCCGGACCTAAAAGAAAGAACATGCTGTCTAGTATATACACTGCCCAGAGAGACATTCTGATACCTGACCTCCAGGCCAACAGCACTTTCCTCATGCATCTTGCTGAAGCTTCCATCTGAGGCCACAGTCTTTGATTGGGCCATTTGCGAACACTTCATGGATCTTGCTGCATAAACACGATCATAAACGTGGTTGGACCCAATAAACGCATGGGCGAATACGATTGTCAATTGGCAGCGACACATGACCTATCTGCTGGGGCCACATGTAACAACAGACCTCAAACAAGCCAACTGCGCTACACGGGCACCCCAGTGGTAGATGTGAACTATAGAAATAACTACTAACCTAACATACAAGAAAACCGAATGATAGTCAACAGGAAACCAACAGAAGCAACAGCTAATGAACAGGAGCTTCAACTGACTCAAGACCCAGTTGAGAAAGATAATGAAGCCCTCTAGATAAAAACATCAATGGATGCTGCAATACAATAGACAGCATGATACAATGGACAAAAGGCTCAATGGAAGCAATAATCAATTAGCATGAGTGTCAGTGGACTTACGTGCATGTAAACAAAGGGGAACAACAAAATATGGCCCTGTAGATAAAAGTAAAGATAGACTCCACACTACAATAGACACAAGACCTCTTAAATTCAATGCCAAATAAACACGAAGACCAGTGGACCACAATGATGCATTTGATATGATATGCTAATGCACAGGCTCAAAAAACAATGGATGCACATGGGTACAGCAAAGACATCCTAATCAACCCAGGATATAGTGTGACACAAGGACTTGGCCATCCAGTCTCACCCTGATTAGCCTCAATTATTTTCTATGCATTTTCCTCCTACACATATATTTTTCTAAATTACATTTAAAGCACCCCCAGCCATTTGTCATGGTAGTTGCATATATTGTTTAATTATGGTAGACTTAAATATTCACCTAAGTGATGTTCTGGGAAATTAGGGATTGGTATGATTTGACAGTAGCATAATTGTTTGCGGCCGAATTGACCGTTGTCAATTTCAACGCGAACCCAGTTTTGCAGCAGCCAAAGTCAACTAATCCATGCACCACTCCCACCGCCACAATACATCCCCACCCTATCCCCACTTACCTTTCAGTGTCCCCTTTCCATCTGACCCTGCGGCGTCAGTTCCGTTCCTGCAACGCGGGTCAGAACTGATGCTGCAGGGTCCCTTTATCTGTTGTTTTTTTAAAGTCCCCCACTTCCAAAGTCCCAGAAGTGATGGACACCCCTGCAACCGCTGTTCCAAATATAGTAAGCAATGGAAGGAGGGGACAACCCCTCCAAATCCCTGATCCCCTTGTTCGCTCTAATGGAACTGTATGGCTAAGTTGACCAAATGTTTGGTTGTACGATCATTTCGTACAGCCTAAACTCGGTCAACTAGGCCATACTGTGAAATATTGTCGGTCAAATTGGCCAATTCCAAAATTAGCACCCCGACCCCATCAGCAGGAGTTAATCATACTTAGGTTTGCCACTGTTGCTATATTGTACATGGTTGTACTGAACACGTGTGTACCACACTACTGTCGGGATAGCTGCTCACAGCTAAGACTGTTGGGGACACATGCAATCTTCACCTGTGTCTTTGCTTGGCCTTTCGGTACATCTAAAATAAAGTGATGTCCTTGACTCTGTTGCCTTTGGAAAAACCTTGCCACAGGTGTTTTCTCACTATTGATGCCATATCGTCCTGGGAGGATAGCTCAGCGGCAACGTGTTCGCCTTGGAAGCAAGACAACACGAAGCAACACAGGTCCAATCCCTGGGTCCGTGCTTAGAAACCGTGCAGATCATCAATTTTCTACATCAATGGGAGATCCTCTATTTCCCACAGAAATGGGAAATCCTCTATTTTCCACATCAATGGGAGATCTTCTATTTACCACATTAATGGGAGATCATACATTTACCACATCAATGAGAGATCTGCTATTTCCCACATTAATGGGAGGTCATATATTTACCACCTCAATGAGAGATCCTCTATATCCCACAGTAATTGGAGAGGCTCTATTTCCCACTCTATTGGGATATCCTCTATTTCCCACATCAATGGGAGATCCTCTATTTACCACATTATTGGGAGATGATCTCTTTTCCACATCAATGGGACATCCTCTGTTTACCACATTATCGGGAGATGCTCTCTTTCCCACATTAATGGGATATCCTTTGTTTACCACATCAATCTGAGATCCTCTCTTTACCACATCAATGGTAGATACTCTGTTTACCACATCAAGTGTTAACATCCAAGTGAATGTGGCTCGCTTAAGCCTACACAGTTTCCTCCTAAGATTCTGTAATTATAACCTTATACAAATATCAACAAAAAAATTCATACAAGATACATTAATCATACATGAACACATTCATTGAAATGGGATGCCCCAGCTATCCAGCTATTTTATCTCAATGGAAGAAGCATAGAATGACATGGGACAAAATATTGCAAAAATATATTTTAATGACATTATACAGAAAGTGCCAGTGCAAACATTGAAAACTATACATGTTCGCACACTCTAAATTCATTTGGCCTCAATGAGAAAATATCAGAAACCATGTTAGCAGCCAAAAACGCACATGTAATGTCAAAGTCATAAATATGTTCACAAAGGAAATGTTTACAAATCATAATCTTCAGTATCCAAAAGAATGATCAGAAACATACATCGTCTAGCTGGTCAACTAGTGGGGGCAGTAGGCACGCTGTCTTCCTCTTTTGTATGTATGACCTGTGCGGGGGCATTAGGCACTCTGTCTTCCTCTTTTGTATGTATGACCTGTGCGGGGGCATTAGGCACTCTGTCTTCCTCTTTTGTATGTATGACCTGTGCAGGGGCAGGGGGCATGCTGTCTTCCTCTTTTGTATGTATGACCTGTGCGGGGGCACTAGACACTCTGTCTTCCTCTTTTGTATGTATGACCTGTGCGGGGGCATTAGGCACTCTGTCTTCCTCTTTTGTATGTATGACCTGTGCAGGGGCAGGGGGCATGCTGTCTTCCTCTTTTGTATGTATGACCTGTGCGGGGGCATTAGGCACTCTGTCTTCCTCTTTTGTATGTATGACCTGTGCGGGGGCATTAGGCATGCTGTCTTCCTCTTTTGTATGTATGACCTGTGCGGGGGCAGTAGGCACGCTGTCTTCCTCTTTTGTATGTATGACCTGTGCGGGGGCAGTAGGCACGCTGTCTTCCTCTTTTGTATGTATGACCTGTGCGGGGGCAGTAGGCACGCTGTCTTCCTCTTTTGTATGTATGACCTGTGCGGGGGCATTAGGCACTCTGTCTTCCTCTTTTGTATGTATGACCTGTGCGGGGGCAGTAGGCACGCTGTCTTCCTCTTTTGTATGTATGACCTGTGCGGGGGCATTAGGCACTCTGTCTTCCTCTTTTGTATGTATGACCTGTGCGGGGGCATTAGGCACTCTGTCTTCCTCTTTTGTATGTATGACCTGTGCGGGGGCAGTGAGCATGCTGTCTTCCTCTCTTGTATGTTTGACCTGTGCAGGGGCAGGGGGCATGCTGTCTTTCTTTTTTGCATGTATGACCTGTGCGGGGGCATTAGGCACTCTGTCTTCCTCTTTTGTATGTATGACCTGTGAGGGGGCAGTAGGCACGCTGTCTTCCTCGTTTGTATGTATGACCTGTGCGGGGGCATTAGGCACTCTGTCTTCCTCTTTTGTATGCATGACCTGTGAGGGGGCAGTAGGCACGCTGTCTTCCTCGTTTGTATGTATGACCTGTGCGGGGGCATTAGGCACTCTGTCTTCCTCTTTTGTATGCATGACCTGTGAGGGGGCAGTAGGCACTCTGTCTTCCTCGTTTGTATGTATGACCTGTGCGGGCGCAGTAGGCATGCTGTCCTCCTCTTTTGTATGTATGACCTGTTCCATCTCACATGGGTCCAGCCTTTGCTAGTTTCGACACATATCATGTCTTCCTCAGGACCAACTGATGTACACTAAAGAAAACAAAACCAAATCAAGCTATAACATCCAATGATACGCTATCTTCACTATATACACATACTATGAAATACCTCCAATCACTTTTCTGGAGGTTGATGGTGAGTTTAAGTGTCCCCACTAATGGCACACAGTAGCCTGTAAGGTCATAGGAAAAGGGTGCTAAATGGATCAAATAGAACTGCCAATTATTTAACAGACTCTATCTGTGGCCATGGAGTGTCAAACACTCCTGGAAGAATCTTAGTTCTGCACTCATAATAGTTAAAGTCCTTAATCATTCAGACTAAATACTTGTGAAAATATTATTCTTTGTGTGCATTCATTAGCTATATTAAATGTTAAAATGGTTTGCCTAGCTGTTCCCTTTTCTAGTTACTTTTCTTGGTTTTGATCCTCAGTAGAGAAGCTGTGTATCCTCACTATCCCATGTCCCCTTGGGCCTCCTATTGCCTGCACTCCTTCTCCCTACTCACCCCACTCCATTGGAGCCTGCTTCTCATTACAAGCGTCACCTACTGTTCAGAGAGGCAGCGCCCCTCAATGTACCTTAACGCATCACTCACTCCAGTGCCAGGTAAAAGTGAGATTTTCTATACATATATAGTATTCCTCTTTATTATTAATAATTGCCACCCTAAGATAATGTCCACTTTTGTAGGTCAACTGTTACTGGAATCTTTTTAGTTCTGTTTTCTTTTCCGCCTGGTTTATTTGTGCATTGAGGCTGTGCTGGCTATGTGATGGCAGGGACTCCATATGCGGGGCTGCACCTTGCATTCTATGACTATACAGGCATACAATGCATTCACTGGCTATGGAGGGCATTCCTGATGCATTGTAGTCAGGGCTAAACATGTGATGGCAGGGACCCCATATGCGATGCTGCACCTTGCATTCTATGACTATACAGGCATACAATGCATTCACTGGCTATGGATGGCATTCCTAATGCATTGTAGTCAGGGCTAACCATGTGATGGCAGGGACCCCATATGCGGGGCTGCACCTTGCACTCTATGACTATACAGTCATACAATGCATTCACTGGCTATGGATGGCATTCCTGATGCATTGTAGTCTGGGCTAAACATGTGATGGTAGGGACCCCATATGCGGTGCTGCACCTTACATTCTATGACTATACAGGCATACAATGCATTCACTGGCTATGGATGGAATTCCTGATGCATTGTAGTCTGGGCTAAACATGTGAAGGCTGGGACCCCATATGTGGGGCTGCTCCTTTTATTCTATGACTATACAGTCATACAATGCATTCACTGGCTATGGATGGCATTCCTGATGCATTGTACTCTGTGCTAAACATGTGATGGCAGGGACCCCATATGCAGGGCTGCACCTTGCATTCTATTAAACAGGCATGCAATGCATTCAGTGGCTATGGATGGCATTCCTGATGCATTGTAGTCTGTACTAAACATGTGATGGCAGGGACTCCATATGCAGGGCTGCACCTTACATTCTATGACTATACAGTCATACAATGCATTCACTGGCTATGGATGGCATTCCTGATGCATTGTAGTCTATGCTAAACATGTGAAGACGGGGACCCCATGTGCAGGGCCGCACCTTGCATTCTATGACTATACAGGCATACAATGCATTCGCTGGCTATGGATGGCATTCCTGATGCACTGTAGTCTGTGCTAAACATTTGATGGCAGGGACCCCATATGCAGTGCTGCACCTTACATTCTATGACTATACAGGCATTCACTGGCTATGGATGGCGGTTTATAGTCATAATCTCGAAATAATAACGTCAAAATACAAAAATGTCAAGAAAAAAATGACGAAAACAAATAAATCGAAAACCTATACGTATAATAGAAAAAATCATTTTTTCGGAAAAAAAATATCGAAACCAAAATCGAACAACAAAGGTAATATGCCAATGTAAAGTGCCATCAGTAGTTACATTTAAATGGGGGGGACCCCCCTCAACCTTCCCTCACCCAACACCCTGCAACCCCCCCACCCAACTCCCCCACCCGCCTACCCTCTTACGAACCGCATACCCATTTCACCGAATGAAAGGTAGAAAGGGTTAAGCAAATAGGTGACAACCAGGAGTAAAGAACCTTGCCTAAATACAGAGGAACAGATGTCGGTTGTGAGAAACCGTCATTACCTGACAGAACCGAACGTCAGAGCGGAGTACAGTGAATTGAAGAGAGTTACTTCAGGCTAAAACAGGTAATATTAACAGTAAAAACGTGTTACTAGATATTGACATTTCTCACTATACATATATATGTGAAAGGAATATTAAAACAGTTTCTTTTTCCGTTATTTTAGACAAAAAATGTCAGACAAGGTGGAATATATAGCACCACAAAAGGAAGGAAAACAGATGGTTTACCAGGGATATATTTACTATAAAGAATCGGAAAAAAAGGAACGCACATATTGGAAGTGCACTGAATATGGCAAAACCAAATGTAGCCAACGAGCAATAACTGTGGCTTCTAATATAAAAATAAATGGTGAGCACAACCATCTCCCGGACAAAACAAGTATTGAAAAACACTTCACGAACTCAAACGAAAGGCAGTAGAAAACCAAGGGCAATCAAGTGGTTCAATTATATCAACCGTATGAGACAAGTTACCGTTGCACATATCGGCACAAATGCCTGGTGAAAAACGAATGCAACGTACTGTAAACTGGAAATACAGCAAAAAGAAAATCTACCACCGGCACCAATGACATACATTGAAATAACAATACCAGAAGTGTTTAAAGTAACAACAAAAGGAGACAATTTCCACCATGCAACCATAGAGATAAACAAAGAAAAAATACTTATATTTTCAACTGCTACAAACTTCCAACAACTGAGTGAAAGCCAACAATGGCAAAGTGACGCCACATTCAAAGTATGCCCCCAACCTTTTCAGCAATTTTTTACGATTCATGGAACAATAAATAACAGACTAATACCGCTTGTATACGTTTTGATGCCAAAGAAAAGTGAAGAAACTTATAAAATAATTTTTAGCAAAATTAAAGACACCATACCTGATTCCCAACCCAGCAATATAATCATGGATTTCGAGATTGCACAAATGAGAGCATTTTCTGAAATATATAAAGATACGAGGATACAAGGGAGTTTTTTTCATTTTACACAAAGCATTTGGAAAAAAAAACAGAAACTGGGACTAAGCACAAAATAGGGGGAAGAGAAGAAATCCGGAAGTTAAGCAAAGTGATGGGAAAAATGAAAGGATCAAGGAGGTTGTAGGTGGAGAGGAAACAGGCAGGTGGCTGAGAAAGATGTGAGGAAGGCAGGAGGTACCGAGGGAACAGGAGAAAATACAGGCAGATGGATGAGAAAGATGAAAGGAGGGCAGGAGGCACTGAGGGGATGTAAGAAAAAACAGGGGATGAGAAAGATGAGAGAAAGGCAGGAGGTACTGAGGCAACAATAGAAAAAACAGGCAGCTGAATGAGAAAGATGAAAAGTGGGCAGGAGGCACTGAGGGGACATGAGAAGAAAGAGGCAGATGGATGAGAAAGATGAAAGGAGGGCAGGAGGCACTGAGGGGACATGAGAAAAACAGGGGATGAGAAAGATGAGCGAAAGGCAGGAGGTACTGAGGGAACAATAGAAAAAACAGGCAGCTGAATGAGAAAGATGAAAAGTGGGCAGGAGGCATTGAGGGGACATGAGATGAGAAAAAACAGGCAGATGGATGAGAAAGATGAAAGGAGGGCAGGAGGCACTGAGGGGATGTGAGAAAAAACAGGGGATGAGAAAGATGAGAGAAAGGCAGGAGGTACCGAGGGAACAGGAGAAAAAAACAGGCAGCTGAATGAGAAAGATGAAAAGTGGGCAGGAGGCACCGAGGGGACATGAGAAAAAACAGGGGATGAGAAAGATGAGAGAAAGGCAGGAGGTACCGAGGGAACAGGAGAAAAAAACAGGCAGCTGAATGAGAAAGATGAAAAGTGGGCAGGAGGCACTGAGGGGACATGAGAAGAAAGAGGCAGATGGATGAGAAAGATGAAAGGAAGGCAGGAGGCACTGAGGGGACATGAGAAAAAACAGGGGATGAGAAAGATGAGAGAAAGGCAGGAGGTACCGAGGGAACAAGAGAAAAAAACAGGCAGCTGAATGAGAAAGATGAAAAGTGGGCAGGAGGCACCGAGGGGACATGAGAAAAAACAGGGGATGAGAAAGATGAGAGAAAGGCAGGAGGTACTGAAGGGACATGAGAACAACAGTTAAAAAGCCAAGCAGCGATTAAGAGAGCCCCCCCTAGCAACTGCCCCATGTTGCCATTTAGCAGTCTCATAACCTGAAAATATATCAATATATTTATCTCTATTTTACTTTTGTTCTGATGGGGTTTGCCTTACAAGCTATATTTGTGGGAGCCCTTGCGGCTGTCACTTCCATTGGGGTGAGGCAGGTTTAATTAGTAACTTTTTGAAAGGGCATCAGGGCCTTTCAACCTTTTAGTTGAAAATTGCCATGAGTCGGAGGGAGGCCCCCAGCAACTGCCACATGTTGGCAGTCAGCAGTTGTATAACACAGCAATATATTTTTCTCTATATTACTTTTGTTCTGGGGCTTGCCTTACAAGCTGCATTTGCGGGACTCCTTGCGGCCGTCACTTCCCTTCGGGTGTAAAGAAGTGTTATCACCTTGTTGTCTTTTCACACCGGATCCTCTACAGCAGCCACTTGTTCAAATGGAAGGATGTATAGCTTTTCAGTGGGTATTTTGTGTTTCAGCTCCCTGCTGGCTGGCCATGTTGTGATTATCAGTGGGTATGTTTGAAGAGGAAAATATGTGTTAATGAGGAAGAAGCTGGTCACACTGCTCACAGCTCACTTATCTGGTACAATTCTTTCTAATGATGGTCAGAGGATTTTTGGATAGGCCACACCAGGCAGTCTTTTCCTGTGATCTCTTCAAGGCCATATGTCACTTCAGGTCATTTTCTGTGGTGATTGAAGGCCAAAGTTCATGTGACATCATTTCCTGGGATATCATCATTATGATAGTTACTATTTTTGAAACTTTAAGATTCCTACAGATTTTTGGTCACAGAATGTTGGCATGTATGCCGATGCCGAGACCAGGAAGACAAGAAGAGCCAAAATCCCAGAGCTCCACATAGCGAGTGCTGGAGTGAAAGGAACCAGCAGGAACAGGGAAGCAAATGCTTCCGTCACGAGGACGATGACGAGGGCGACTACTCTGGGGTCAAGACTGCTCAAACTGTTCATGGTTTGAGAAGCTAGGAAACCGGAACGGATGCAAAGCACCAGCACAACAGAGGGAAAGAGATGCAAATATGACATATACTAGCTGGTGAAGCTGTCAAGTGTGTCTAGGTCTTCAGGAGTGGAGTGGGCATAAGACACCCACAAATCAGAATGAAACAAATACAAATACTGTGTATGAGGCTGGGGCAGCCGTTCACAGAGAAAGAAAGCTGTGTGTTTTCTATGAAGGCTGGGGAAGCCGACAAATGCATGACATATATTGAACTAAGAACTGATAAACCCACCAATGAGAAACCAGACTTTGGAGTCCCAGTGCCAAGAAGGTGGATGCCGAAAAGGGTGTGTCAAGTGATCCAAAGGGGACTTAACTACTTACATCTGAAGAAAAATGCATTTTTCCCAAGAAAAATGGGAGAAAGAGAAACCAACCAGAAAGCTATGTGTAAATGTTCCCAACGAAGTACATCTGAAGATTGTGCATTGTGTAAAGACATTCTAAGGAAACTCAGAGACTGATAAGAAGTCTTCTAAGACCAGACAGGAGTTTAGTTTAGTTTAGTTTAGTTTGTTTATTTAGCCCGTCTCCATTGCACAAGCCTCCTTTACTGTTTAGCTAGCTTTTCTAAAGAGGTAGGCCCAGTTAGTAATTAGGGATTTGGACTGGGGACTCTCTATTTGGACTACGGCAAGCAATCTTAGTGTGTGGTTTAGAATGCAGGGGCTTATATCTTGAATATAGGGCAAGATAGGCGTTCTTCCCTTTGTTTCAATAATGCAATCTACACCATGACACAATGCAGTCCGAGTCCTTCTTCTGGTACCAAAGGAAATGATGGGGAGATGGACCACTAAGTCCCCTGCTGACTATAAGGGCCACAGACTGGTGACTCTGAGGTCTGGAAGTCTCCCCCTATAGCTAGAATGATATGCCTAACGGTAGAATAGGGTGGAATTCTGCCTCACTCTTCCTGGGTTCGTATTGTGCATGACGGTCCCAAACCTGATTGGAAAAGGTCCAATAAGGGTTCATAAACCCACACATGAGCCTGCCAGCAAATCAGATAAATGTGCACATTTGCAAAACAAACAGAGATATCGCATGGGAACAGACAATAGGATTTAAACTGAGCCCACATCCCCCCAAATGCACTGTTAAGCACTGCAGCACCATGCAGGCTTGTTTCTATTCCAGTCTGCTCTCACTTCCCCTCCATATGACAAAACACAGAATCCAAGATGGCCTTCGTATAGGCGAGCCCCTCAGCCTCATTTTAAATGACTGGAAATTGAGGGCCACAGGATCCCAGCCGCGTGGAAACCCTTGGGAACTTCAGATGCAGGCTCTCAAACGAATTCCAAGACAGGGAGAGGGAGTGGGAGCTTTACGCCTGAAACACCAGGCAGTTCAGTCTGAATGCGTGTATTTATTTATTTATTGTGTGTATTTTTGAAGCATTTTGTTGCTGGACTTTGGACAATGTTACAAAAGTATAACGTAGAGGTGGAGTCTGATGGAGGTGAACGTGAGAGAAGGAGCTAAGTGGAAGATAGAAATGGAGGAGGTGTTTGTGTTAGAGGAAGAGGATGTGACAGGAGGAGATGGTGAGATTTTGGCAGAGGTGGAGTGGACATCAGGAGTATGTGGTGAGAGGTTGCCTCCGGAGGAAATGACATCTAGAGGCGAAGGCCAGAGGTTGGAGCAGGAGGATGTGACCTCAGGAGAAAGTGTAAAGAGCTTGAAGAGGGAAGCGTTAATATCTGGAAGATAGGGTGAGGAAATGGAAGAGTAGGAAGTAACATCAGGAGGAAAAGGGGAGAGACTGGATGCGAGGGAAGTTACAGGTGGAGGCGGGGAGAGTTATGTGGGAGGAGGTAAAGGCTGGAGGATGTTTATGAAGTGGGTTGGGGGGGCTAAAGGCCATGGGAGCTGGTGTAGAGCTTGAGGAGGCTGTAGCATATGCAAGAGGTACAGGGATGACAGGTTGCCACAAGGTAAGCAGAAAATGCGGGAAAAGGCACAAGACTAAGGCTTGGACAGCAGAGGAGTGGGCAGTCACAAAGCCAGAAGGACCTAAGTTACTTCCTGCAAGTTGGAAACAGGGCCTGGGAACTAGAGAGTGATGGTGGAAGCTCCCAGCTCCATCTCCTAGACATTTAGAAGATTGAGTGTTTTCTGAAGTTGGTTGAGATCCCAAAGAGGTACACCAAACAGGTGTTCCAAGGAGATGACTCACACATGGACTCTTCTGGTAGCTTTTTATGGGATGCAGGGCCGGTAAATGCACACACCTGGGCCAAGTGCTGTGATCATCCTTAGATGAAGATACTGAGATTGTATTGGTCATCCCAAAGATTTCTCTTATTTATGGGATTTAGTGTGAATAAGATAACTCCAACCAGGCGTCACAGTCAATTGTGCAGCCTTCCATGACAGATTCCTCATCTGGCCAGGATGGCCATTGATACCAGATATCTTCTTGTAATAATGGGTTTGGCCTCTTGCAGAAGCAATCAGTGCCATCACCTGGGAGACACGCACAGATGTTTTAATGAAAGTCGATACAAGTGTTGATCTGCTAGCGCCCTATCACACTAGGCTAAAGAGCCAAGGTCTCCTAGGCAGGACCCATTCCCTAAAGAGATCAATGAGTTGGAGTCTTTGCAGCTCACTTGCCACTGCACAACATTTAGTGGGTTAAGCTTGACTGCTTTACAAACTCTGATTATGGGAATCACAAATAATTACTATCTGTACCTGCTCTCTGAATAGATGTGTGTTCCAGGAAAATAGTGACATTGACAGAATTTTGCTCCCAGCTCTATGTACCACAATCATTCAGGAAGCAAAAACGATGATCAAGGTTTCTGTGTTTCCAAAAAGAAATGACAGTGGGAGAGGAAATAACTGCAGTGATAATGTTATCAATAGCTTGGTGACAGAAAAAACTCTTTATCTACAGTTTATCTGGCTTTTTTGATGTTTATTAATAAGTAACATGATGCAGGTGATTCCTTCACCAACAGGGTCATCTGCTAACCAGATCCCCCTTTGGTGCAACTCCATGCCAAAGGTATGGTGTACCTGTGCCCTGCTGTATCAGTAGCTTGATCCACAGCACCTGCTCTGTTCATGGTGTGGGACAGGTTCAAAGGTCACAAGATGCCCACTTGACCGCCACAGCGTCAGCACAGTCACTGCAGCCTTGGGGCAACATTTAAGATGTGCTCCCTGTACCCAAAGTACAATGCTCATGAGTACCCCATGCAGGTGGCAGTGTAATCTCTAAGCATAAGCTATGCCTGAGTTTAGGCATAGTGCATGGCACTGCCTATGATCATGGCAGCCACATCCCAATTGATAACGCTCATGCGTCAGCTTCTGCGAGAAAGCTCTGATGTAGAAGGGAATGTGTTTTAGGTTCAGATGGGCCAATAATGCCACTCAGCAGGACAGAAATCCAGAAGACCCAGCCTCTCTTTGATTCTCTGGGGGAGGGCCGGTAACCGCCTTCCGCCGAGACAGCCTCAAAGCAGGCAGCTGTCCTGGGCCCATGAATTAAAAAGAGCACACCAATTCAGGAGGAGTAGTCTCACACTAGGGTGCCGCACATCCTAAGGACTTTTTTGTCAGTAGGAGGGAAGGTGGCGGGCGTAGGATAGGCAGGAGTGCTCTGGACACTGGAAGAATCCTTCCACCATCTTGTTTCTTGCTGTCTCTTTCGCTTTCCTGTCTCCTCCACTTCATCTGGAGCAAAGCACTTTGGGTGTGACATCAACAGGGCAAAGTCCACTCCAGTGAGGAGCAGGTATTGGTCCACTAAATCTGGCTAGCTTTAGACCAATAGCCTGAGGACTTGAGCCTTTAAAAGAAGGGGTTTAGCACCAACTCTTTAGCAGAATTCCCTCAGTACCTCAACAATCCTTTCAGGCTAAGTATTCTCATTTGTTTTCCCGTAGGACACTTGTACTGTCCAAAGCCATCAGCCGGAGGTGAAGAAGGAGCCGTCCGTGACAGAAGGAAGATCTGGATCCTATCCACTCCTAGGGCACATCGGACATGGCCAGTGCTGTGGGCCAGGACCAACCATTCTGCAACAGACCTCCTAAAGCTAGGGGAGCAGACCCTGAACGGAAGCATCCTGTCCATGAGTCCTTTGCAAAGGCCTCATAGCAACCTGTGGGCCAGACCAGCCAAAGCTCCCTGTTCTATCGCACTGAACCGGTCGCTCCATGTTGACTGCATCCTAAACAATAGGGAAGGTGCTGGTGGCTGCATTGCTCCAACCAGATGAGTTATTGCACTGCATTCAAACCAGCTCAACACTGCATTGTGTTCTTGTGAAGCCTGCCACCTGCTATTTCTGAAGCGACTGCACGGGGTCACTCACTGACTTTAATCAGAGGTTACAATCTCGGCTCGGCCCAGCTAGCCCGAGAACTGCTGCCTCATTGAGTGCACACTGAGGCACATTCGATCACCATTTCCATGATCATCGCCCGCTGACTTGAACCGCTGGAGCGTCACTCACAGGCATCTCCCAACGGCTAAAGCCCAACTTAGCCTGGGCAACTGAGAAGTGTTCTAGGGACCACCCTGATCTGCGTCATTGAATCGCAGCCGTTCGACTGCACAGAGCACCTGCATTTGCCCCTGTTCAACACCTGCTTGCTGCCAGGATCCCCACAATCAGCTCGTATCATCATTCAAGACAATGTCTGATGCTCACGAAGTACTGCATACTGGTACTGTTGACATTAGATTGCCCCCACGGTCCTCTGGGACCTTAGAGACTGGTTCAATCATTATCGTTCCTTAACAAATCTTTCTAATCAAATATAAAGACAAATGCTTTGTGATTATTTGCCAACATTTGGCTTAGAATGTATTAATTAAATATAAGTACAAATGCACCCATCGTCGATGCATTTAGCATTAAAAGGTCCTTCCTCAGGGCATATATATGACATCTTGATCGTGCCAATCAAACAATAATTGTTGTTTCACATCCCCAAGAGATGTGATAGTTACAATACCACACATTTACAAATCAATCAAATATGTCCAGCGCCGATACATGGTTACAAGTGGCAAGTCGGTGTCAGCCGGCATTGTGTAATTTACCATGGTTCATTTCAACATTGTTCGATATATTCATCATGCAAACATAATATAAGAGGACATTGTATCAATGTAATTGTACATTGGGCCACAAGACTCACAAAACAATTAACATGAGATAGACAAAATTTAAAAAAAAACAGAAAAAAGAAAGATAATGCAACATGTCAGTCGAAAAACATGTTTAGGTTGCTGTTATTTATTCTCAGCACCAGATCATATGTGTTACCTTAGATCGTTTCTGTCATATCAATAAAAGGGGTGAGGGTGAGTCAGTGCGCTTGCTTACCTGGGCAGTTGTTCAGTCTCATGTGTCATGCCTTAGAATGTTACTGTGTGTACCCATGTAGATGGAGGGTGAGAATACATTCTATACGCTACTTCCCTGTGCTAATGGGACCTTCTGGTGTCAACATATTATAGTGCAACATGGTGCTGGTATTAAATCTATAGGTTAGATCAACTCTGCAAGCAGTGATTGAGAGCATATACATGCTTCCCAGTGTGCCCTGGCATGCCCCTTCAAGGGTAGTCTAACCTGTGAGACTCGTACTGAGTCTAATCCTTGCCCGACCATATGCAGCCTTGAAAAGTAACAATCGGTAAGAAATAAACATGATGGTAAGAGAAGCTACCAGCCGTCTGCGTCTGTCATTCAAAAAGACTGTCTGCATGGCATATTTGTCCCTTTTGTCGCTTGTATTCATATGCTCCTGTCTGATTCCACGCCACAACGCTGTGATGCGAGCGTCCTGGATCTTGGTGGTTAAAGTCAACTAAGCTGCTATGGGAGCGTAGTCTGCAGAGTGCTTCCATGGTTACGCAGCACCCAGAGTGTGTGATTTAATATGGTCTGTTAACTGTTGGCCATCTTGAAATAGACTGTTAAACTACGCATAGAGATCAGTTTTTCCTATACATGGGAATGCCTAAACCTCACAAAGGTCGGTCGTGTGTAACGTCAGTCATTGGCGGTTTTGTTTATTATTATCATCAATAAATAGTTGCTGGAGGGTCAAAATTCAAATAACATGACTAGTATGTCTAATCTATATATGCTGGATATGTTTCACTGAAGCATCTGTAGGATATACATTGGTAGAAGTTGAGCATACATATTTGTTACCGTTGATGACATAGCTTCTGGAAATAGCAATGTTCAATGGCCCTCATTACGACCCTGGCGGAGGACCATGGTGCAATTTGCACCATGGTCCATGGCGCTAAGCTGCCAACTCCGCCATGGTGGTTGGCGGACTTACCGCCCCATTCCGACCTTGGCGGGGCGGTAAGTCCCCAATCCCCATTTACCCTTCCCCATTCCCATTTTTGCCCCATAGAGTATAATGGGAGTGGGGAAGGCGTTAATTACGCCACCGTAAATTACGGTGGCGTAATTAACAACAAGTCCCGTAGCGCCATGGATTTTTCCGCCTGCAAAAAGCAGGCGTAAAAATCACCATGGCGCTACGGGAACTCGTACTCAGGCGGAAAGGGGCGCCATGGTTTACGCCGGCGTAAACCCCTTTCCGCCAGGGTCGTAATGAGGGCCAATGTATTTAGTGTATATAACAGAAGTCTATAATGAAACTTCTGAAAGTTAACAGTTTGGTGCACATAACTATATTTCATTGTCAACGTGGGCGATTGGTGTTTACTCTAAAGCCTGTATTCTCATCATGTTATCATGTTTTGATTAACATCCCTTCTTTTGGTCATGTCATCTCTTCAAATGCATTTTGTATCCAAATTAGCAGTAACAGCTTGTGCCATGGACAACTGTGTTCAGAGACTCTTTCTCATGGTTTCTCGTACATGATAAATTCCACAAGGACATCTTATGCAGTGCATCACATGTTCAGTCATGCAAGTTGCAAATTGTTTCAGTTATATTTTTTCTCCTGTCTTCGGGTGGAATACTCTCACACCTTAGACGGTAGCACTGGAAAGTGGAGACCTTCAAAGAAAATGGATGAGTGCGTATCTTGGTCTGGTGAAGACAGTGAAGACGATCTCAGTGCAGCTGTGGAACACTGTTGGCAATTAGCAGTAGGCCAGGAGCCGTACACTCCTTAATAACCGATTGACCATTGACCTCATTGCTGTGCCTCTACATGCAGTTTGTAAAGATCCTAATTTTAGGGGAGTTGAAGAAACTGCAATGGGCAGAATCAGATCAGAGCATCTGCATTGTTTACTGCTCACTATTCCTTGTAGGTCTCACTTGATTATTATTTATTATCTGCAGATAAATAGAGTGTTAAGTAGGATGTGCCCGCCAGCTGCCTGCAGACACTTGCAGGAAGTAGAAAAGTGGACTGTTTTTCTGGTATTGGTGCATTGTGGTGGCGCAGCCACCAACATATCTCCAACACCATTGCTACAGAGAAGAGAGAGTTTAAAGGGTTCCAGAAAGCTGACTTTATGGTTGGTATGACAGTTGGAAATGCTGTGTGTTATGGAGGAGAATTCTCAGAAATGTGCTAATTCCTCTCTACCTTAGAGACCCCCAGCACCTTTTCTGGATTTTGAGGAATTTCATGTTTTACCTGGAGAGAGTGAGAGATGCTTTTTCCCACTGTGTTTCTTTTGGTTGTGGAGTCTGACAAACTCCATAGGCATCATCTTTTACATTGTACCACACAGCAACCTCAGTGCAGTGGCAGAGGGAAGTCTTTCAGTTTTCCCAAAGGTTTAAATACCTGTTTCCAAGAGCAGTGAAGTGAAATTGACTATACTTATATTGTCATTTTCTAGACCCAGCACCCACTATCTTACAATAGGGTGCTGGAGGGTTTATGTATCCCCTTTGTCCAGTTTCTCTTGTAACATTTTTAAGTTACCCTTTCCATGATTAATAGCTGGTGGCAGTGGTTTACTTTTAACTACTGTGGTGTGCTTTTACCACGGGCAGCGTTTGCAGCTGCAGTAAAGCACCCAAGGGTGCAATTTTTGTCAAAATATACCCTCTCTTTTTTTTGCCATTTCTTTGTGCAAAGGTCCTCTGCGCACCAAACTAGGTTTGGTCCCTTTGTTAATTTTGTCTTTGGCAGGTGAAGCCCGTCTCTGGCTCCAGTATGTCTGGCGGGGGTAGGAAGTGAGGGAGGTGCTTAATCCCCTTGGTTACAGGAATACACCCAAAGGTGATTGGCCACCTGGCTGTACAGCAAGGACAACCACCCTGCTATTTGACTGGCAGCTAGGCTGGAATGAATAAGAGAAACCTGCATAAAAGGCAAGTCTTGTTGGCTTGGAAGGCACAGTGGACCACTGGATGAAGGAATCTGAAGAATAACTTGGAAGAGATGCCTGCTGCATCTCCTGGACCTTTGGTTTGCCCGGTGAAGCACTGCTGCTGTGCTTAAGCTCTGAATTTGACTCGACTATAGAGGCCCTGCAAGGAAGACTTCTCCCTTTGAGTTGGAGGGACCAATCAACTCCAAAGTAAGTCACCTGGACATCCTCTGGAAGCTGGTTGTATTTCCACTGCAGTTGCTGCTAGAACCGAAGAGCCAGGGAGATGAACACCAGATTGTTTGTGTTGTTTTTAAGTTGACCAAGAGCTCCAGGAAGATCCTCCAGACTCCCAGGAAGCAGGACTGACCGAGCCTGAGTCACCTCAACAGAGTGCTGGACCCCAGATGAAAGGAAAGCCCATCTCAATAGCTAAGAGTCCACAGTGGTGCTATTTGCTCAGGTGCGAGGAGCTGGTACGGCAAAGTGCCATTGAATAGAAGTTGGTTGTTTTCTGTCACAGACCATCGCGTTGCCGTGCAGGAGTCCTCCAGACATCCGCCCTCTTGTCCCCACAACTGAGGCCCCAGAATACAGGATCTGCCGAGGTGCACATGAACAGAATCCAGCTGGAACCACGTCTTCTAACCAAAGGTACTGTAAAGTCTAGGAGATCTTACCTCTTGTTGTGTAACCACACTTGTTCTCAGTGGAGACTTGTCTTGGTTACTTCTGTAGAGTTGCTAACAGCTTCTTAACCTCACAAGCCTAATCAGCGTGCGGCCCTGCTTTGATTTCTTCTTTTCTACAAAGACTCCTAAAACATTGTGCAAGACTTTTACCCACCTGCAAGAATTGCCTCAGCTCACCTAGACTTCTGTCCAATTGACTTTGGCCTGGCCTGGCTCCCTGAATGACTCTTCTTCCCTCTGAATGTGTGTTTTGTCTTCCTTCCAGCAAGGAGTTAACTTACTTTGCATTGCGGGTTACCAAAAGTACTTACCTGTTTCAGAATATTTGTGAGGAGATCTAATAACCTTTTTCTTTGCCACACTCCTAAGTATTGCCCTAAATGCATCAGTGATAAATCAATGTCCACAGTGTCCTAGCTATTTAAGTCTCCTGAGAGTGTAGGAAGTGTCTGTGTGCCATCCCAAAAGGGTACATGCTTATTTAGAGAAACGTAGAGTGTATATTTTGGAGTGTATGTGCGTGTTACTATTATAATGCCCCTTCTGAAGAAGGCTTACTCAAACTGACTGTTAAATAAATTAATAATGGTTTAATCAAGAAACCTTGTGTGTAAGAGTTTATTTGAATACTTGTCACCGTGAATCTCTGTGTAACTCCCCTACTGCTCACATTGACCCCTCTTGAGATAAGCCTGGCTGCTCAACACGCTACCAACCTCTGTAGTACAGATGTATATCAAAGGTTGGGTTCCTATTGCCAGGAGGTCAGGGTTGTTGTAGTCTACCCAAAGGGTACGGCATGAAATCTTGCCTAAAACTGTGGCATGATTGATTGACACACTAAATGTTATTTTTTGTACCACTAGACTGATGTAATCCAATAGTGGCTTGTTTAACTAATGTTCTCCCAATCAGCAGTACTGTACCATGTGCTGTACCATGTCACGTGTCTATGTCACTTCTGCCTATGTCAATGTCACTTTAACAGCTGGGGGCATAGTGATCGTTCTTTTTGCAACCATAGAGTGTCTGGCTATATTAGGGATACTTACCTCGCTCCCTTGAGAAACATGTAGGTGTCCCTGTCTGGATACTGTTAACATATAAGTGATTATTTTTTGGAGAGGTGCAGTACCGCTGACAGCATACAGATGTCCTCATAAGAAATCTCAATGTGATTTCTTTTGAGGAAATCTTTATGTTTTCAGAGGTACTGCAGATTTCTAATAAAATAAGTTGTGAGGACATCTTCATTGGTAGGTAGGTGCAGTACCACTGGCAACATACAGGTGTCTGTGATAAATCACATTGAGGTACCAACTACAATATAGTACAACTACGACCAAAGGCTGCAATTATACATAGAACCAACATATGCTACTCCCCAATTGTTGCTCCTTTGCCCCTTGTACTATCCCTCCTCCCCCTTGTTCAATCATTCCTTCCTCCCTTGCACTGTCACTACTTCCTCCCTTGCGTTTTCACTCCTCCCACCTTTGCACTGTCCCTCCGATCCCTACTAGGCTGTTGCTCCTTTCCCCCATGTGCTGTCCATCCTCCCACTTGTTCTGTCCTTCTTTCCTCCCTTGAGCTGTCCCTCCTACCCTACCTTGCACTGTCACTCCTCCCTTCCTTGTGTTTTCACTCCTCCCACCTTTGCACTGTCCCTCCGATCCCTCCTAGGCTGTTGCCCCTTCCCCCATTGTGCTGTCACTCCTTCCCCACTTTTACTGGTGTTCCTTCCCCCTTGTGCAGTCGCTCCTTGTCCCTGCCAGGGGCAGGAGGACACAGACAGCAAGGAATAGAGCTGTGGCAGCAGTTGCTGGGGTAAAGCATGCACAAAAGACTGATTGGCCCCTAAAGGCACTCCAATCGGCATTCTGCCTCACAGGAGACTCATATGTGCCCCTTCTGTGGGAGGGAGGCACAAAGAAACTACATTTACCAGCAATCTTTGGGCCGCCTAGCATCAAATGAAGGCCAAGATGGGTGGGTCACGCCAACGTGCATGTGCAAGACCCAAGGCATAGGGCTTGTGCTTGAGTCTTCATGCCGGAAGGAGGGCCTGAGCAGCTCCAGTCCAGCAAGCTAATGAGAGAGGCCACACCTCACTGAAGTTCCACTTGGCTCCTAGCCTTTAACAGATAGGTGCTGGGAGAGGGGTGCCGCGCAGGGGGCTCAGCCACAACCTACCAGCCTCTGCACCCAACCAAAGCTAAGTTGCCCCTCACAAAAGCTGCGCTCTGAATACTTACCTGATTGCTTAATTGCCCGCGCAGCACCACAGATAGAATGCTACGGACTACAGTCCAGGCGAATGCCTGCATGTTTTTGGATGTTTCTAGATCCACATGCATCTCGTTTAGTGCATGTTTATAGCCATGTGCGCTTCCCCAACGCATGTGTTAGAACCTGGCCCTTTCCCATGCACCTAACAGCGCCACGTGTGGAAATGCATTTTTCAGACTGTTATATGAAGTGGATAAGCAGTCGCGTGTGTGAATAGTGACACGTGCACCAAGGTTCTTAGCAACGCACTAACTTATTTACAGCATTTGAACTGCTTCTGTACCACCCAGTAGCAAAGGACTTCTTGACTGCCCACCGGAGACAGCACTCCTTAGGGACTACATACTTAAGTACATACTTAAGTTAGTGCTGCACACTTTCCTTACGAAACACCCATAGTGGTACTGTTAATGTTATTCGTGTTTCTTAGCAAGATGTTGCTAGAGTGGATGGGGGAGCAATGCATGTTTGTGAATGAGAGGGAGAACTAAGGGTACACTGAAGCGTGCACAGAGATCTGTTTCCCTAAATTCCCCTTTCCTATCCTTAACCTCTCACTAACACTCTTTCCGGTTTTCCTACAACTTCCAAACCCATCCAATAACGCTACCCTAACCCTCCTTCCCTGCAGTGGTTGCGGAGCCCTGTGTAAGCCTCAACTTGTAGGTCCCAAAATCACAGTAGGGGTGGTTGGTTCATGCCACTCCTGCCCCTCGGAGCTGTGGACTGTGACACCCCCCTTGTGCTATTGCTCCCTCCTTGTGTTATTGTTTCTTCCCCCTTGTGCTGTCTCTTTCCATCCCTTGCGCTATCCCTCCTGCCTCCCATGTGTTGTTCCTCCTCCCCCGTTGTGCTGTCGCTCTCCCAATTCCCCCTCACACTTGCTCTTCTGCTCCTCCCTCTTGCACCGTCCTCCTCCCCCTTGCTCTGTCCCTCCTCCCCTTGCACTGCCCCTCGTTCCCCCGTGCGCTGATCCTCATTTCACCTTTCATGGCACCACCTCCCGCCGGAGCTCTTGCCCCCCTTTCACTGTCACTCTTGCCTGCCTTGCACTGTCACTCCTCCCTCCTTGCGCTGTTGATCTGCCCCCCCTTGTGTGCTGTCGCCCCTTTCCCCCATTTGCGCTGTCACTCGTTTCTTCAAATGTTGTACAATGCTCCTGTGTACTGTTGCTGGCCTAGCTTTCATGACTGGATTTTTTAATTCTCCCTTGTGTTGCTATTTATGTCATGTTCCTCCCCCACATTGCTTCCCTTACCCCCTGGTACTGCCTTCATCCCTCCCATGCTCTAATGTCTTTCTCCATGTGCTTTCATTCCTCATTCCTTCCCTCCATACTAAATGAAAAATCCAATAAACAACTACAAACACCACGGGTGAGGTGGGTTAGATGGGGTTAGGTGGGGAAAACCCCATTTAAAATTATTTTTGGACCAAAACAACCATGGGGGAAAATGCACGAGCAATGTGCAACCGAGGAAAGTGACCTCAATAAAAACATGTCCAACCATAACCACCAGTACACAGGTGCATTGTACAAAATCTTCATGAAGCTGTCACAATCTTTCTATGCCAGTGATGAAAATGAAATGATGAAATGAGCATTACTGGCATGGATAGATTGTAAATCACTCTCATAAAACACTCACTCACACTTTCACTAACATAAGCACATACATCCTGTGAGTCACCAGAAGGTGTTGCCAGGACACGGCCATCGCTATTGGATCCAGTTCTTGGGGGTGCACCAGTGCGGGAGAATCAAGAGGATGAGGGGTGGTAGGGGAGTGGAAGGGGGACACCAAAGGGTAAGACACGGTATCCCCTTCCCTGTAATACCTTTCCCCCATCCTACCAGGTAGGAAACCTAGAAGCTCAAACCGCCCCACTTTTTTCCTCACACTAAACCCTTTCTCATGGACAGTTCATCATGAGCGACTTTGGACTAACACCCGAGCCGTATACCTGACATGTCCCAACTGTGAAAAACCTGAGGGTATTCTCCCAGGTAAGCCTCGGGAAACCCTTATTCAGGTGGCCAGAGGAGGGCTGGCGCTTTCAGATCCCAACCCTGAGGGTGGGTGAGAGAGGGAGGATCACCTGGATGGGGGTTATGCTCGGGAGATTTTCCCAGGTGAGACACGCTATGACACCAGAGGAAGGGATGAGGAAGACAAGGTCCCCAAAGCCTTTGTGGGCTGTTTCACCTTGACCTATCTTCCATTTTATAAACTTCCTTTTAAAGAATCCATCATCCCCTCTGCCTCTGGTAAATCCATTACTTACCTCGTTGCCTTCAGAAACCATCCCTCTTCTAAATTTCGTTTTTCTGTTCTCCATCACAATACTCCCAATCATTCTTCTTTCTGTCCCTCAAATTATTATTTCCTGTATTCCCAATCTGCTCAGGTACCATACTACAGTTCCCAGAACTCCCCTTGTGTGTTGCAAGATCCCTTTTGTTCGGTTTTACATCCCGGTCCCTCTTGCTCATTTCACCAACCTTCCATATCCCATCCCATAGGATACTCAAATACTCCAAACCCCTCTTTTTGTTACACGCATACTGATTTACACCCAAGACAGCAGACTAATGTTAAAGGAGAGTTCCGGGACTTTTTTTTTATTGTCCCTACGGGTCGGCCATGTGTTTGTAAGCATAAATCGGTAGATCGTAGGAAACTTTCCTATGGACCTTACCCGACTTTTCGCCCCTTATCGCACTCGAAATCAGCCTCCATTTTGTGATAATCCTATCATTCCGCCGCATCGACCTGGCTCACCTGCCTTTGCGGCACTAAATCAAATCCCCCGCCCCTGAAACAGACTTTATCAAAACATTCATATTCCCCGCCTCTATCCGTGACGTGACTGTGCTGCGTAGGCAAACGCGCCCAGGCGTCTTCTACGCGACTCCACACAGACCCCGGAAATCAACACAGATCAGCTCACAATACAGCGCACCACAATTCGGAATATGAAACTGTACTTTGAAATCAAACCGCAAGATTGTAAATGTGGTAAAGTACATTTATTTGACATCAAATGTTTAGAGAATATTCAGCGATTTGCATTTTTATTTGCTCATGTTCCAAAAAGTTCGTATTGAGGAACGCGATGGTCCTTTGCTGTACACAGGGTCTTAGAGCATCTCACAATACAGCACCACAATTCGGAATGTGAAACCGTGGTTTAAAAGCAAACGGCAAGATTGTACATTTGGCAAAGTACGTTTATTGGACATCAAATGTTTAGAGAATATTCAGCGATTTGCATTTTTCTTTGCTCTCGATCCAAATTAGTTCGTCTTGAGGGAAGCGATGTTCGTGTGCAGTACACAGGGTGTTGGTTTACGATAAAAATAAGCTCTTCTGTCGCACTGATAATCGCATGGCTGTTCCAACAACGAGGCGCTAGGCCACCACAATGGTAGGTATGTTGCATCTAACCGTTAGTACCGCGTAAGGGCATACTTGTACTTGGCGATCGTCCCATAAAATGGTCAGGGCCTCTTTCCTTATACTTTCACTCTGCATCCCAGCTGGTTCGGCCTGTAACGTTGAGGACATGTCACTCGCATGAAAGGTACAATCTCTGATATCGTCTTCCGCTATGCTGAGTGATATTGATGGTGTTTCATTGTCGTCCACGTCATTCTCTTCCATTGCAACATCTGTTCCTTGTCCGGAGATGGGAGAAAAAAACAATGTCTTCAACTTTCGCGCGCTCTTATTTTTTGCGGGTGTGGATTCTGTGAATTGATCTCCGACTGCATCCAAACTACCAGGAGGACATTCACTATCAATGGCTGGTGGTGGTATAGCTCCGTTGTCAATCACTTCATATTCTTCCCATTGGCACGATGCATCTCCAGTCTCAAGTCCCTGCCAAAAGGTTTGACAAGCAACATCTCTCGTTCGCTTCACTGTCTGTGTAGATTTAGTTCTTACACCCACTCGCAACTAGAGGACAGATTAGAAAAGGGATGTTCAGTTTAAACACAACTTACAGTATTGAACTATTGACAGTGAAAGACAACATAATATAGTGAACAGGACACTAACCTTCTTTTGCTTTCTTTTCTTTGAAACTTTCTTGCCTCGAACTTCAACATCTGGACGCTGTTGCTCCGACTCGTGTGTGCATGTCTCCACTTCCTCTCGCGCTGCAACGACTATATTTTCATGATAAGCACATCCATCACTGACTGAGGCTCCATCGACTCCCTGAAACATAGAACTTTCATTAGTATGTATAATAATATTGAAAACACAAAATGTACTTGGGGACCAATACCCATACGTACATCTCAATAGCAAAACACGAATGAACGCATTGTGTAGAACATTCAAACGACAATAGTTCACGCATTGTTGATCTAGTTAGATTGAACTGTCAAGATCCATACCTCGGGCTCCGCATAGACTTCCATTGATGATATTATTGAAGATGACGCTTCAGCAACTCCCTGAAACACAGTAATTGCATTAGTATGCTTTTCTATTTTGTTAAAAAGAACATAAACTTTGAGCAGGCGTCAACGGCTCATCTAAATAGACCTGCACAAATGATCAGTTGTCTAAAATAAATAATGGATATGTAAATATGATTCGATTTGCTCGATCGTTGGAAGTGTCACCACCCAGAGATCTGCATCAACTACTAGGGGTGATGTTCTTGTAGAAGAAGCTCCGTCATCTCCCTGAAACATAGTACTTGCGTTAATAAAGAAGGAAGTATAGCGGATGTAATCACGTCATATGATTTCGCTTGATCGAACTGTCAGTATCCATACCTCGAAATGCATAAGAACATCAAGGGACGATGTAACTGCGGTGCACACTTCTGCAAGCTGTTGCGCCGACCCGTAACTGCATGCTCCCCCTTCTACTTGGACTAATGCTCCATCGACTCCCTGAAACATAGGACTTTCATTAGTAATGAACACAATATTGAAAAAAGAAGACAAATAGGAGGGCGACGACAGAAGGACATATCAATGGCTAAAAACGAAAGAAACGTACCTCGAGCATCTGAGTGACATCTACGGTTGTCGTCAATGCGTTGGACTCCTCAGCATCTCCCTGAAAGACAGTACTTGCATTATTTTGGATAACAATAATTATAACTGAAAACAAAGACTAGAGGACGAGTACAAGGGTGTACCATTAGGTAAAATAATTACACGATCAATTAAAACTATTGATTTACATGCCTAAAACAAGTCAGTGTCAGAATAGCTAAGTAAGATTACCCGATAGGCGCTTGAAGTGGCTGATGACTGCAATAACGACACGGATGGAGAATCTTCCGCCTTCATATTGAGTGGATACATAAATGGGGAAATTATTGTTAGCTACTGCTACACACTACCGCAAGGCCGAGAACTAGATCCGTAAACTTGACTCACCAGTGGAGGCATGTGGACGAATAGAGTGGGAATAGCGGTTGAGAGCAATTTTCGCCTCGCTCGCGGTGTTTTCTTCTTTATTAGCAATGATGTGGAGTACATGTCTGGGCTAAAGTGCCTGCTGCAGATGCGGTATCGATCACCCCTCTTGTCCGCAAAGACTTCTAGGACTCTACTTTCTAGCTCAGAGGCTGGATATCCGCAATATCGGACCCATCCTCTTATCTGATCTATTGTCTTAGGGAAAACATGCATTATAGTACCTTCAGATTTGTTATGGGTCTTCGAAGGGCAACCGCCAATGGAACAGGCAGGCATTATGGAAAGTTCTGAAAAGTAAAGATCAACAATTCTCTATGAATACCAATGTGTTAAAACAGTAAATGACACATAAAAGGTTCAATGCAAGGTCCGTTTTGGTTCTTGGAACTATACACGTTATTCACATGCGGATAAGTATTTCAATAACTTTCAAAAAATAGAAAAAGTAATTTGACTAAACTCAGAACATGTGACTAGTTCCTTGCATGTACTGTCGTGAACGAAAAGAAAACATGGATGCAATTTGATGACTACTAGCAAATAGATATAAATTAAAAAATTGGACGCAAAATGATTATGGTACATGGACTTACCTTGACGAACAAACAGTTAGATGCAGGGATCAGAGTAGTTTCTTGTCGTAGAACAGGGAGCAGTTCACAGGTTGCAAACTGACGAGTTTGCTCAAAGTGGTCACGGAAGTTCACAGAGACGAAGAGCAGATAACCAGCACCTTCACGGGTTGACTAGCAAAGCGCAAAGAAGTTCTCATTAGAAATATGAGGTGGGTTATAAAGAATTCGAACCAGGGGTGTGTTTGTGAATGAATGACGTGTATATGTCGTGGCATTATGTGGATTGCAGGGGGCCGTCCAGCGTGAGGGGGATGCTTGGCAGGAGACACGGGGTCTGGAGGTAGACATGGGAACAACAAACCCATGCTCTATAGACCACTTTGAAGTGTACATGGTCTTTGGCACCTCTTGGCCTTTATCGCTCCCTGACAGCTCCACTTGCCAGCAGCTCAAGTACCCCGGTGCGAACTGCCTTTGATAGGGCGGGGGGTGGATCGGGGCGGTGGTCGTGCAGACAAGACACAGGAAGACTCGTGAATGGAGACACACTTATGTGGATTGCAGGGGGCCGTCCAGCGTGAGGGGGATGCTTGGCAGGAGACACGGGGTCTGGAGGTAGACATGGGAACAACAAACCCATGCTCTATAGACCACTTTGAAGTGTACATGGTCTTTGGCACCTCTTGGCCTTTATCGCTCCCTGACAGCTCCACTTGCCAGCAGCTCAAGTACCCCGGTGCGAACTGCCTTTGATAGGGCGGGGGGTGGATCGGGGCGGTGGTCGTGCAGACAAGACACAGGAAGACTCGTGAATGGAGACACACTTATGTGGATTGCAGGGGGCCGTCCAGCGTGAGGGGGATGCTTGGCAGGAGACACGGGGTCTGGAGGTAGACATGGGAACAACAAACCCATGCTCTATAGACCACTTTGAAGTGTACATGGTCTTTGGCACCTCTTGGCCTTTATCGCTCCCTGACAGCTCCACTTGCCAGCAGCTCAAGTACCCCGGTGCGAACTGCCTTTGATAGGGCGGGGGGTGGATCGGGGCGGTGGTCGTGCAGACAAGACACAGGAAGACTCGTGAATGGAGACACACTTATGTGGATTGCAGGGGGCCGTCCAGCGTGAGGGGGATGCTTGGCAGGAGACACGGGGTCTGGAGGTAGACATGGGAACAACAAACCCATGCTCTATAGACCACTTTGAAGTGTACATGGTCTTTGGCACCTCTTGGCCTTTATCGCTCCCTGACAGCTCCACTTGCCAGCAGCTCAAGTACCCCGGTGCGAACTGCCTTTGATAGGGCGGGGGGTGGATCGGGGCGGTGGTCGTGCAGACAAGACCCGTTTGCCGCAGGGCCTCACCAAGGAGAGGCCATCTAACTGAATGTAAGAGGATGGCTGCAGGATCTACTACATGGAAGGCAGGGGGGTGAGTTTATAAATACCTCACCCTCCCAGGAGAATATACACTAGATTCATTTAAAAAATCAAAACAACCATTGTTAAAATATATGTTGGGCTTTATTTTAGATTTTAATTAAACATAAATAATAAACATTACACATTGTAAAGTTGAGGTTGCAGCACATCGAGGGAAAATCCGCGGTATTGTCCACTGTCACTGGGGAAATGTTGTCTAATGGCAAGTACCGCACAGGCAGGTATTACTCTCCGAACGCGGTGTCCGAGCCTCCCGTGAAGCCACCAAGTGAAGCAACGATAGGCCACCAGCCTGTACCACCTGTGAAAAAAAAAGATGCAAACTGTATTAAACTGACCAAACTTTCTTATCAATGTCGATTCAGGTAACACATGTCATTTTTCTTAGAAAAAAATTATATCTAGAAAATGCACTATATGGAACCAATTTACATGCGTTCCAATGATATGTAAATGTAATTTTATATGTGGGAGACGACCATGAAATAGTGGTGGCATCACTGACATCACAAACAGAGTATACTTACTCGTTACTCGGATTACGCGGACGAACAGTGCCACGAAGTTCGTGCATAAGCACCATCATCATCCTCAACACTGTCCGTGAGAGGCAGGCTTCCCTGAACTCTGGCAGCTCGGTGATGCATTGCGGACTTTGCTCGCCTTCCTGCTGACTTTGCTCGCTTTCCGAAATGTAGGCCAAGCACCCGGAATTTTCACGGCAGCAGCAGTTCTCCTCCTCAGTTGGCATTAGCTCGCACCGATTGCACGTGCACCAGGTGGAGACGCCGTCCATGCGACATGGTCCAGGCTCTTCATCCGTTGACTGGTCCTCCCAACTGCCGTCCGAATCCCCATCGTTTTCGCGTGCTTGCCTTTCCAGTAGTTCTTCCTCGGTGTACTCGGGCTCGTACATATACGGCATTATTGTGGCCATTGTGCGGTAAAGATAGTAAAATAATTTATAGCGGTGGTACTGGTATCTGTTCACACGGGCTACAAGCGGCGAAGGTAGCTGACCAGAGCACTGAAACGAGTCACAGAATACTCAAAGTAACACAGAGAGAGGAATGGAATCGAAAATCTGCTGCTGTATGTTGTGAAACGGTCTGTTTATACTTATTGGGGAAAGAGGCGTCCTGCCATTTCCATGGCAACACGTCAATAGCTGAGGCGCAGCGATTGTTGACACGAGACGTGCTTGAAATGGGCAGTACGCGTCTGCTGATGTCAGGCTCAGGGGCGGGGGATTTGATTTAGTGCCGCAAAGGCAGGTGAGCCAGGTCGATGCGGCGGAATGATAGGATTATCACAAAATGGAGGCTGATTTCGAGTGCGATAAGGGGCGAAAAGTCGGGTAAGGTCCATAGGAAAGTTTCCTACGATCTACCGATTTATGCTTACAAACACATGGCCGACCCGTAGGGACAATAAAAAAAAAGTCCCGGAACTCTCCTTTAAATTTGTGTACCTGACATGTCCCACACCGAGGTTCAGGCAAGGTCAGCCAATTCATTCTAATCACACACACCTGACGGCCCTCCCTTTTCCCCGCAGGAATAAAAGAAAGCACAAGATGAGCAAGGTGAGGGAAACCAGCACGAAAGACTGCACGACTAGACGGCTAATCCGAAGCGGCAGTTCAAGTGAAGGAGAAAGACGGCAGGAAACGAGAGGGCGGCGAGGAGATAAGTGCCCTTGTCCTTTTCGTCCCAGGCCCACAGAACCTTTGTAGAGGAAAGCCTAAAACCGCGAACAATAGCACAACTGTCCTTCAGGAGATATCAACGGTACACGGGGCAAGCTTATGCTGATAAGCGGAGCGAGGAAGCTCCCGCGCCCGTGGTACCAGCCTTGACTCCAGAGAAACCACAAGCCAAGTAGTTCGACACAATCAGTGAGTCAAAGAGAAAGCCGATAAGAACCAGGCTGTGAAGAGCGAGATTCGCAGAGTGGCAAGTTTGGAACCAAACTAATGAACTTTAAAGGAACTGATATAAGGGTGAGGGGGAGACCAGCCACAGAGGGAAAATAGTACCACATGGTTTCTAACTCAAGAGACTCTGGTCGAGCCCCATATTGAGAAACTACAGAAGGCCATAGGAAGTCTGCTAAAGGAACTCAAAGTGGTGATACGTGAGAGTCGAGCAAAAGCTCCATACATTCAAAAGAATTGGCATGAATTGGCATGAAAGCAAGGGAAGTGAATCCCATATGGTAAAAGGGTCCGAGCCTGGATAAGGGAGATCTGGGGTAAATCTAAACCCAAGGACTGACAGTCGAGAAAGGATTCAAGCCCGAACAAGGGAGATCCAGGGTTGCAGCCATCACCCAAGAGCTGGCAATCGAGAGAGGTCAGAGCCTAAGCCAGGGAGATCCCAGAAGTTAAGCTATTATCCAAAATTAATAAGAAAAGAATAAGAGAAGTGGGGAAGTGAATCCCAAAAGTTGTTTGATAAAGGAACTGTGACAAGAGGGGGACCAAGGGGTAAAGCCATCACCCAATCAGAAATTGTGAAATACGATACGAAAAGGATCAACCCAGAAAAGGGGGACCTAGGGGTGGGACCATCACCCATATTGAACTTTGTTGAACTTTGGAGACGTACTTTAATTTGTTAAAGGAACATTTGGTTTTGTTGTTTAAATACATACGGCTCAAAGACATTCAGAGGAAACAAGAATTGGCCATTGACAGTCCTGAGAACTGCCATTGGAACTTTTGGCTCGTGCTGTAGAAGCCCCAGACTATAATGTGCTCCAAGCTCCAACCTTATCCTGTGCTCAAAACGTGGGAAAGGGAGACCCAGGCTACTGCCTCCTGACTTATCATTTGAGAACACGTCTTTCTTTTCTTGAGAACTATCCCACACTCCCTTTTGTAGTAGTTGTAATGTTTGGCAATAGGTGTCTTAGTATAGGACATTTTATTTTGACACAATGCCACTAGGACTGGTTTATTTTTAATTTGATGGTCAACACATGTCTCCATTTTAGATTTAGATTTAGATTAGGAGATTTTCCAACCCGCATACTACTTTCATTGTTCAAATGAATACCCTTGAACTGTGATCATTTGTGTCTGTCTTACTTGTGTCACCATGAGTTTCTCACAGAACAAAAGGGTCAGGCAGAGTCAGGCATTTACTGACAATGACACGCACCTTACTTCTATCACACTTCCCCACGAGGATAAAAGACGGAGCACAAAAGCACACTCTGAGCAAGGCAAAACACACGAGGAAGCAGCAGTTCAGAGATGCCGGTTTAACACAAAACTGCTATTTTCACAAGCCCTCCCAGTCCCTACAAGCGGAGCTCTGAGGCACAGGGCCTCTCACCACTGCAGGAGCAGTGCCCCCCTCGCCAAGGGAGGCTTTGGGATGCAACGCCGTGTTGCAGTGATCGCCGCACCATCGTGGACCCTCACCATCAAAATCTGAATTTATCCCAGCACTGCGCTCCATAATTGCATGTGAGCTGCAGTAAATCTTCGTTTTTGGGAAATAACTTGCTTGTTAAACGCTGCCACCTTCTCCCAGACGCCATTGGCCCCCACGAGGCAGCTGCTGCTTAATCATGGCCGCCTGAAAATCTAACTGTGATTCCACAGCCCTCTGTAGGCTGCATGCGATGTGATTGGCTCTCTGATTCAACATCAGCCAATCACGCTCGCCGGCAGGCAAACGCCAGCACACCCACTAAGGCTGCCCAACAAGGCAGCCCTGTCTTGAGCCTGTCTGGAGCCAGAGGAGCCTGGGGCCCAGAACACTGCCCTCCGCCCAGCCCTAGGTAAGCACAGCTTCTACAGTGCTCATTGTAATCTATCTCTCACGGGTTCACACCTTATCATGGAACAGCACACAGACTGGAAGAACACATGCTTACTATAAGGGATCTCTGCCACTTAGTACCCACACGCCGGCAAGCCCTCTGTAATGCAACTAACTCATACTCCACTATGTCCTATCGCACAGTTGTACCATATTGCTTAACTGCCTTAGCAGTCTCATATATATACCAAAGGCATAGTCACTATGTACGTCATCTCTTGCCGTGTGTAATCAGTTAAAGAATATGGGATTGCACACGTTTTGCCTTGCTAGACTCATAATGCTCCAAATATTCTTGTTTACTAGCACAAGCATTGCACAGACATCCCCAGTACTGCCACTACTGCTCCACAGCCTATAGTAGGCACCTTGCTCCTTAGCCAGTATTGACTGCATTGCTAGTATTGATACTCGTTCTCTTAATATTGCATTGCCAAAATTGTCGCCAGCTTGTATTGACTGCATTGCCAGTATTGATCCTCATTCTCTTGATATTGCATTGCCAAGATTGTCGTCAACTTGTATTGACTGCACTGCTAGTATTGATCCTTATTCTCCAGTAATTGCATTTTGCCCATAGTGCTAACAGCGACTCCAGGTTACCACTGCTCTAAGGAATAAACGCCAGTTAGACTGACTAGTCCTTATTGTCACCCTACTCCAACATGCACATCCTACCACTACTCATATGCATGCTAGGCACATTGCTCACAAGCGATCGCAGGCCAGGTCAAGACACCCACGTGTACAACAGCAGCCTTAACTTCAACGCCATAGACCTCCTGCCTAGGCCCTCCCAACACACCACGCTAGCAGCCATGCAACCCACTACACTGCACTCCAGACTATACAGAATAAGGATCCGCACTCAGCCTATGAATCTTGCCACCATACCCTCCTCTATCTCACTCAGAAATAAGCACCTAGGATCTAGGACCACCCACAAAATTAACGGCAATCACATCTGCCCAACTAACTCCACCACTAATAGCACCAAGGTGCGCCACCAGATTCCCTCCCACAAGAATACTAAACAATCCTCTTCTCCTCTTAAATCAGAACTCAAAGAACATACTAAAACTAACCACCAACAGATTCTCAATGTTCGCTCACTCAATGCCCATGCGCTAGAAGTCAATGATCTTATCACCATTCAAGATTTAGACACAATTTCCATCACAGAAACCTGGCTCCACGAAGCCTCCGGCCCAGCCATCACAATCACACTTCCCAAAGGTTACTCTGTCCTCAGACAGGACAGGCCAGCCAAAACAGGAGGAGGAGTTGCCCTTATATTCAAAGAGAGCATATCTATCAGACCTATACCAAACCAGGAAGAAGGAAAGGTAGACATAATATCCACCAAAATAGCCTTATCACCTAATAGTACCATAAATATACATGTGGTTTACCGCCTTCCAGGAACTCCGTCAGACTTCTTAGGACAAGTTACCCACCTTCTAGGAAACAATATAAAAAAATCCACCAAAACGCTACTCCTAGGCGACATCAATCTAGGTTTCAACTACGCCAATGACAAACCGCCACATCCTTCACGAAGGACCTTAGTGACCTTGGCTTCTCTCAGAAAGTCACTTCTCACACACATGCAAAAGGTTGCATCTTAGATTGGATTATAGACCACAACTGTGACACAAACATGGTTTCCAGTACTGCCCTCCCATGAACAGACCATAACTGCCTGCTATTCACCATCCCCATAAGCCATGCCCTAAGCCCACCCCTACAGCACCGGCCACAGTAGCCAGAAGCGCAAAAAAACTCACTGCAGAGAACATCAGTGCCTATCTCAACCTCCCATGCCTAGCACCACCATTCTCACCCGACCCTGTCATATTAGCGGAACTATTCAGAGACACATTAACTAACGCCATCAACACAGTCGCCCCGCTAGAAAACAAAAAAGAAAAGAAATCCTACCACTCCAATTCGTGGTTCACAGAAGAGCTCCTTAACCTGTGCAATTCCAAATGGCAGGCACTAAAAACTTGGCAGGCTAACCCCTGTGACACCACTAAAGATATCTTCCGAACCATCGCCAAAAAATACAAAGAATCTACATTCAAAGCCAAATCAGAATCCTACAACAATAGAATCTCATCAGCCAACTCACACTCCAAAGAGCTATTTACCATTTTTAAAGAATTAACTGTACCTCCCACCTGCACGGACGAAATCGTTAAAGATGCAGCCTGGTGCTCCAGCATACAAGCTGCCATGCTAAATAAAATAGACCTCCTGCAGAACAAAATCTCTGACCATTACAAAGCATTACCTAAACAGAAGCACCAGAAGCAAACCCACCACAAGTGTTCAGGCAACATCCATCCCAACTTCTCCTTCTCTGAAATATCTGAGACAGATGTCTTAGACATCTTAAAACATCTCAAACCATCGCTATGCAAGGGCGATGTATGCCCCCCAAAAATTATCAAAGAATGCGCAGAGCAGCTCGCTCCACTAAACACTGCCTTCATAAACACCTCATTCAAAACAGGTATAGTCCCCAACTGCCTCAAAGAGGCATGGGTACGTCCACTCCTAAAAAAACCTACACTAGACCCCTCCCAACCCAATAATTATAGACCAATTACAACCGTCCCATTTCTTCTTAAAATATTAGATAAGGCTGCCCACAGGCAAATCCAACTGTACCTCGAAACCAACTCTATCCTTGGTAAGAGACAATCCAGGTTCCGTAAAGGACACGGGACGGAAACCGCCTTACTAGATCTGAAAAACCAAATCACCTCCATCCTTGACATGGGTAAGCCTGCCTTACTCCTGCTCCTAGACCTCTCAGCAGCGTTTGATCTCGTTGACCATAACACCTTCACCAACCACCTCACGCATGCTGCGCATTTCTCCAATCACGCAGCAACATGGATCACATCCTTCCTACAAGGCAGAGCCATGAAAGTGTTCTCCAATATAGCAAACGCTGAACCCACTATCATACACTGTGGTGTCCCCCAGGGATCCTGTACTGCCCCTACGCTTTACAATCTATTTACTAAGGCTCTCTTTGATAAACTGGATGCACTTGGGATCACATACACAAACAATGCTGATGATACCCAGGAGATCCTTCCCCTCACTAGGAGCTATATCAAAGACGCTTCTACCCTTCAATAAATTTACTCCACAATCCAAGCCTGGATGGCCACCAATGGACTATGCCTCAACGGGGACAAAACTGAAATCCTCATTCTCGGTCAAAAATCCATGCTAGCCAAATCGGGTCCATCCTATTAAAACTTCTGCATTGACAACTGTATCATCTCAGTCCTTTAGTCAGTTAAAACGCTCAGAGTCCACATTGATGCTACTCTATCTATGGATAAACAAGTTAGCGCCATTGTATCAGCCTCCGCTCTGAGTACCAAACTAATCAATGCCATAAAGCCGTTTCTAACAAAAGATAATTGCCTCTGCATTGCGAGAGCCACAATAGGAGCAAAACAGGATTACTGCAATTCCCTCCTAGCGGGGACATCAAAAGAAAACTTAGCCAGACTCCAAACCACTCAAAACAACTCTCTCAGAGCAGCTCTAAGTATTCCCAAAAGAGAGCACATCTCCCAAGCAAGAAAAAACGCTCACTGGCTACCAGTTAAAGACTGAATCGCCTTCAAGATTCTTTCCACCGCACACAAATGCATCAACCTAACGGCACCCTCTTACTTATTGAACTCTCTAGTCAGAACACTATCTGCTAGACCCACTAGACTCAAGTACACCAACCAACTCACAGTGCCACGAATCACCAGGGCCAAGGCATGAGGTCTAAGATTCCCATACCTGGCACCTAAACTCTGGAACACGCTACCCACAGCCCTCAGAGCAGAAAACTCGCATCAAGCCTTCCGAATAAATCTAAAAACTACACTCTTCAACTAGCTGCTAGCGCATTGTACATACCTGCGCACTACTATGCTCCCTGCACCTATGCGCTACAAGCTACAATGCCATCTCATTCTGTATGTTTTTACGTAACCACTGCAACAAAGATATGAACCTCTTCTGTAACCAGCACCACAATGCCCACGGGCTGCTGTGCGCTTAACAAATGTGAATAAATAAATAAATAAATAAATAATAAGAAACATAAGACTGAGAACTAAAGCTACAGAAAGGTGAATTGTGTGAAAGGTACCCAGAGCTCATCCGCATAGATAGCCAAGGTGTGGAGGAGCGATTGCCGCCTTGGTAATGTCCCTGGCTCTGACAAAAAAGCTGCTTCAGTAAAGTCAGCAGAGCCGGTGAGTCAGGGAGACTGATAGCAGACCGATGTGTGTTAGAACCGAGGTTGCAAGTAGCCACATTGTAATAAGAAATCAGCAAAGAACAAAATGTACAGCGTATGTGATGAGCAACACAAATATAATGGAAATCCAAAGAGTGATTGAACGTTTGAAACCAAGGAAGAGGCCATATACAGAGTTGGCCGGCATCATGTGGGTGCTCATTCAAAGGACTCTGTTAGGCATCCAACTGAGAGTGTAAAATTGTAAACTGTAAAATCGAAGTGGTCCTGCAATGGGTCAAGCTAAACCATGTGCACATTCGAAAGTCTTCGATGGCTAAATATGAACTGTAATTGGTCCGCGCCTGGCTGAGGGAGACTAATTGTGTAAAAAGGATATGAGCCTGACTAATAGGGATCTGTGGTGAACTGTGAATCACATTTTGTGAACACTTCTTTCTTTTTCATGAACATTACCCCACACTATTTGTAACTTAGAAGTAAGGATTGGCAATAGGTTATTTAGGACAAGCCCTTTTATTTTGACGAGACTCCACTAGGACTGCATTATTATTATTTTGATGGTCGTAGCTTGCTCCCATCTTAAATGTAGATTTAAATAGGTGTCTACCATTGAACTGTGCTCACTTGTGTCTGTTTTACGTTGATACCATGCACCATGCCTTCCTTACAATGCACACACCACAGACACACTCAGAATGATTGTATACACACACACACACACACACACACACAAACACACTGCCCCACACTGCATACATTACATTGAAACACAAATGCATACAGGACAAACCGGCAAACACTTGCATTTATATAGTGCTATTAACCCTAAGGCATCTGAGCGCTGCTTATTATTACCCATGGTGTATGGTTCGATCTTGCCAATGTCTTCACGGATACATGAGTCTCATTCTACCAAATAGACCCCCGGAATCCCTTATCTAGGGGCCAAGGAAGGGCTGGCGCTCTCAGATCCCAACCCTGGGGTTGGACGAGCAAGGGAGGATCTCCTGGGTAGGGGAACACAGGGCTATGCTTGGGAAAATGCTCCAGGTAGACCCAGTTGTTGCGTTCAAACGTGGTAAAAACCTAAAAGAGCAAGTCGCAAGGAATAACGTGACACTAAAACCACAATCAACAATGAGTCTAACTGAACAATGGGGACTCCCAAAAGTTGTGAGACATCATCCGTGCAGCCAGTGCGTGTATTGCAAATACACTTAAAAGAGCACAGAAGTAGATATAGGCTTGAAATCCAAATGGAAACAAGAAGCCCACACAAACTGCAACTCAACTTTTGTAATTTATGCAGTATGGTGCCTATGCAACAAAATGTTTATTGGCAAAAAGTGAAAATACGCATTGGTGAACACAGAAGCTGCCTTAAAATCCAGACCAGGAACGCACCAATGGTTGATCATTGGGTGGAATATCAACACTCTCTAGAAGATATAAAATGGACGGTAATTTATAAACTAACATCAAGTATGGACATCAATAAAGACAGCACAAACCTTTTGAGGAAGGAACAACAACTGATCTTCATAACTAGAAGTTCTGTAACTGGTTTTAATGAAAAAATGGACTGGAACTTATGAATACACACATTCTTCCTACTTCACACAACATGTAAAACGATAGAGCTCTATGGATGTAATAATCCACACAACAGTCTTATCCAGATTGTAGTCTTCCGCAACATCATTAAAGTTTACCTCCTATTTCTTAACTGTTTACCACAGTGGAAGCATTGTGGATGTATAAAAGAAGTGACCGTTCAACTAAAACTACAACTTACGAGGAAAGCATGGAAGCATTGCCGATGCATAATAGAAGTGATCACTCTTTCAGAACTACAAAATAGATACAGCGTTCGTCATACTGACGCTCCAACTGCACAACACGCACAAGGCTGAGATACGTATGCATTAACGTATAAGAATCATGTGACTCCGCGCACGGCGCAACAACAGAAATGGAAGCACCGATGGCGGAGCGCGGATGACAACGCGATCACGGTAAGATTGCGAACTAGGGGGAGACGAGATAAAACCTTTTCAGAATTGTTCTTGGATTCAGTTACCTCGAGAAAGGCGTAGTTAACTCAATCCCTTCTTACTTTGCATAGAAAAGGAAGTTTCTAATCGAGAATACAACGAAGTGTACTTTTCGAAGTCCTGCGCAGGACCAAGTGGGCTACTTAAACTTCCTACTCGAACCGACTTCGGCTCGTTAAGAAATACCTCCATCGCACACCAGCGAAAGAAAAGTAAGCCACATTCCGGCACTTTACGAGCATTTTAAAAATCCTGCACTAATGCCAATCGGCATGATGTAGCAGAGTATAACAAAATTTTTTTTTTTTCACCTACCTTGTCCTTACCTACTGATATTTTTGCACTATACAGGCAAGGAATGACCACATGTAGTTCACCAGCGAACTAGTACCAGATCATACTACACTACGGGACGAATAATCCTGGCCGGTTCCGTAGCTATTGCGATACGAGATAAACACGTTTGTGCTAATTCAGATGACATCAAACTGACCGCTTGATCCCTTGCAAGAAGAATGGTAAACATTGCAATCTACGAATAACCGCAATTGCTGAAATTCACACATGAACAGACTACATACGAGGTAAAATATACGCTTACCCTTATGTCTTCACAACTAATATCAGCCGTTTCCATCTCGTCAGATGTTTAGTTCCAGCGACACAAGATATAGGACCAAGCAACTCATGAGACCATATCGAGGAGGGCCTCTGGACCAGTTAACCTTCTTCTTCCTAAATAAGTGGCGAACCACACAGATAATTTAGACATGCATGGACGACTGTATAGTTTGAATATTCTATCGGACTCACCCCCTGCCACCATTATAGAGGGTGGGATGATTTTGGGTTTTTGGTCCACTCCTGTTGAGAGTGGACGACAACACGAAATGTTACTGTCACCACTTAACCACTGCAGTGGTATACTCGCCAGGTAGGGTTTGAGCATTACCTGTAGAGACCAGTATCATGACTAGGTCAGTTTTAAGTGTTTATCCAACTCTATTTACAGGGAATGGATAATCGGGGCATCCTTTACTTATACCCTGATCTGTTCCCTTTTTAGGTATGAAGTCACTTTCACTGTCGGGCTCCAAATGAATCATGGACCATGCACAGGACTAGTAAAGCTTGGACAACCTATGCACATGAACTGTACACAAAGCTTATTCACATGTTACTTGTGTCTTTGCTCTTAATCTTTTGAAACCCGCAAATTCAATTGTGGATGTAATTAGAAAAAGTGTAACCTGTTAATTAAATTGATTAGGTCTTAATTGACGTGGTAGACGGCAGACTACCCCTGATGAATTTCTGTTTAGCATATTTACAAACGTGATCAGAAAGAAACATGTTGGGAATGTGAGAGTATGAGTGTGCCTGAAATGAGATTGGAATGAATGTAGTGTGTAAATAATTTCAGTTTGGTGGTATCTACACAACAATACCTCCGAGTGACCCTAATTTGGATCACTTCTGGTTCACAAACAATTTGGTATTATTTACTTTCCCCATTTTTGTTTGGTGTTCACTCTGCTGCTTTACTTGTTAATTGTGTTTACACTTTTTTTGAGATATTGTAGTTTTTTATGATTTGTTGACTTTGTGAACACATTTTTAATTGTGCTAATTGAAAAGATTTAAATAAATGACTTATATTTTTGTAAATACGTTTTGAATCTGTTTTGAATAATTACCGTGTGATGCTCTAGACAGTGGGACAAATACCCAGAAGGGAACATATATAGCCCCCTAGCACTTTGTGTTTCTTGTTCAAGGCTTCGCCTATATTATTGAAGATGTGCTATGAAAAGGGACGATAATCCTCTTACCTCCTTTAAAGTGTTTTTTGAGATGCAGTATTATACCAGAGAAAGGGACAATAAGGATGAGCTTCCTGAAGCTTTCATAGGGTGCACCAACTGAACCTCCCTTCCACCTAAAGAATCTTCCTTATCCAAATCCACTGATCCCTGCATGTCTGGTAAAACCATCAAAAATCACAACTCCCAGAATCCCTGCTATCCTGTCTTCTACCTGGATATTTCCAATTATTCTACTTCATGTCCCTTCGATAATTCTTTCCGAACACCCAATCTACCTTGACTAAATTTTTACAATCCTCACAATCCCCTCTATTCAGTTCACGATCCTGGCTATCCCTGATTACTTCATAATCCCTACCAATACTGTCCCTCGGATCATCACTTTCCATACCCCCAGTCTATTTGGACCAAAGACTACCATCCCACCAACCCTCCTGTTTATTTTCTGATAATAACTCTGGTAATTTTTGTTCTTTTTACAAACTCTACTAATCTCACCTTTCTGAGTTTATTAAAACCCCTAGGACGAAGGATGTCATTCCTCCCTCTTCTTCCCGAAATCCTTTCCCCAGACACGAAAAATAATACGGACTACTGTTAAAACTGTTTACCTGACATGTCCCAACCCAAGGGCCAGGCAGAGTCAGGGAATTAGCCAAAATCACACACACCTCACAGACCTTTACTTTCCCCACAGGGATAAAAGGTGGAGCACAAGAGCACAGAACAAGCAAGGCAGACTGCATGACGTAAGCTAAGTCCGAGAGGCTACCAGGGGGAGGAGTGATCTTGCCCTTATCGACAGAGACCCGTGAAGCCTCGAGAGAAGGAGTCGTAATGCCACGAACAATAGCCTGCATATGTTGCAGCAGATGTCCACGGTAACCAGGAGCCTCCTCTGCTGACAGCCAAGCCGTGGAGAGACGCATGGCCAAAATGATACCGGCCTTGACTCTACAGACAAGAAAGCAAAGCCGTTCATCACAATCGGTGAGTTTAGGGGAGAATCGATAAAGAAACCGCACTGTGTTGAATGAAAATATCAAGTGACTAACTGTACTTTGAGCAAACAAAGGGACTGTTACAGAACAGGGGAACCCAGCAGAGCAGAGTCAGGCACCACGTGGGTGCACGCTATTGGTGAATACACTATTATTGAACTAGAGCAACAAGAAAACCTTAGGAAAAGGTAAAAGTAGAGGGGTCTTGTCAAATCATCCGTACCATTGAAAGGCATTGAAAGGCTTTGACCGGCAGATGATAATGAGGCTAGGGGAAGTGAATCCTGCTACATAGAAGTTGAACCAGTGAAAAGAATGCAACCCGAATGCCCGAATGAGGTAGCCGAAGTAGAAGGGTGGGAGTCTGAAGCCCCAAATAAACAGTGTGTTGACAGGAGTGAACCTGGTAGAGGGATGTCCACAAATGAACTGTTTTACAAAATACATTAAGATTTGGGGAATGCCGCAGAAAAGATTGCATTGAGATTTGTGAACTAAAGAGAGGCCATGGTAAATCCGAACGAGGGAGGCTGACAAAGGTTGACAAGAGTGAACCCGGCAGAGGGATGCTAACGAGAAGGGGCGAGGCCTGAAGTCCCTGTAAACAGTGTGCTGACATGAGTGAACATACTGAGGGACACCTATAGTGAACCGTTGTGCAAAAGGTGGACACAGTGAACTCAGAAGATGGAAGCCGATGAGCAGTGACGAACCCTAAAGATTTGTTCAATAGGACATTAAGATTCATGAGAACGAGAAGTGCACTATCCGGCTTGTAATTTAGGGTCCAAACCCAGCCGAGGGAAATCCAGGGGTGAAAAGTATCACCCAAAGCTCATTGGAAAAGAAACTGTTCATTTGTTTTGTTGAGGACAACTGTGAAGGGTCTGCACCCGGAAGAGGGGGACCCAGGGGTAAGACCATCGGACAAAAGCATTTGTGAGACAGAACTGTTGTGTTTGTTTGTTGGAACTATCAGGCCCTCGAGGGAAAGAGACATTTTATTGGAAATAGACTTTAAGCCTTCGAATAACCTGATAGCTGGAACAGAACTATCGGCTCGTGCTGGGGAAAGCTCGGGCGTGTGCTGTGCTCAGGAAACCCACCTTGTCCCAGGCTGAAAAAATGGGGAAGGGAGACCCCTGGAAATCACATACTGACTTATTATTTGAGAACACTACTTTCTTTATTGAAACCCTATCCCATATCTCTTTTGTATTTAGCATAAGGATTGGCAATACGTTTTTGTTTTACAGGCCATTCTATTTTTACACAATGCCACTAGGTTTAGCTTAGGCGTTTTTCCACCCTGCATTAATAGTTCAATAAACACTCTTGAACTGTGATCACTTGTGTCTGTCTTTACTGTTGCCACCATGAGTTACTTACACTCATCAGTGGACCAGGTTGACTATTGATAAATGTCCAGCCGTGCAGAAGTCATTAGTGACAAAACAACATAGCAAAGTTAGTCACTAAGTAAACTTGCATTCCTAACGAAGTTACGCAGAAACACACATGGATACACAAAGTACATACACACACTGTTATGTAGATAGAAGATAGATAAATATACATTCTGTCAGAATCCTTTCCTTTCTCACTAGACAAACGTATAAATGCAAAAAGCAAAAGTCACACAGAGCAAGCTTGCAATTGCTTTATTGCCACCAACCATATGGAGCTACAGCAAAGTATAGGGAACCTGGAAGGACTTGCGTACTACTAGCCATCAAAGGAGCGCAGTTCTTAAAAGAGAAAATAAATGTCTTCCACCCGACAAGACCACTCAGATCAAGCAACGACATCCACCTAGAACCAAAACCATAAAACAAAAGAACATTTGGAGGATCATCTTTCTCTCATCTGGCAACTATAACCCGAAATGTGCTACCGAAAAACATATGCAACACAAGGGATGATCTTCATTTTAGAAAACTACTCAAAACTTGGCTCTTTACTCCAGAACCAGAACGAAACGACTAGGAAGCATATACACAGCGGGAAACAGAAATGGAACCCATCATCCCAACCTTAATCTTCCCTAACTGGAGGGCAGGGGGAGGATGCCATGTCCACATACCCCTAGACCACAGAGGAAACATAGTTAGGTTAGGAACCCACTAAGGAATGGGAAGGGAAGGGCCAGGAGGGTGGGGTGGGGGCTGCTATGTCCACAAACTGCTAATCCACAGAGGAAACATAGATAGGTTAGGACCCCACACAGGAATGGGCAGCGAGGGACCAGAATCCTCTAACCTAAACATTGCCAACCCCAGGCTTGGGAAACCCACCTGCTTCAGCCAGGTAAACAACCCACTAGTAATACAGAGGAAAACTTCCACCCCTGATCATACCTGCCAACTATGCAGATAAACTACAATACCAAACACACAGGATAATCATAGATGTGGAGCAAAGAAGCGCAAAGACAAAGAGGTAAGAAACATCCCCTAATCCAACTTCCAAACCGCAACTTTCCCCATACACTTCTCATGCAGAAACACACCCAACCACTTCTCTGCACAGCAGTCTGCACATACTTCACCACACTGCAACAACAGACAAACAACACATAACCCGGATAATAGCCCATGGGAACTCGCACCGACACGAGAACAGCACTCAAGCTCAGTGGTCAGTGCAAACCGAACTGAAGCTGCCAACATGACATCACAGCGCTCACTCTCATATTCCCACTACACCCTCCACCCCTCCTTTTCATATTCGCCAGAGCACCTGGGGACCACTCCGGTGGTGATGGTGCATGGTAAAAATACCTTTAACATAGGGAGACCATAGAATGACTGTAGTGAATCCACAGGCCTCAAAATAAGGGAAGACGCAAATTCCGACTCTACAGCGTGAAGCACAGGACAGCAGCCAAGGACAAGGGCGGGTGGAAAATTCACATGCAAATAACTAAACAAAATCCTCACTAATGGCAGACCGAAAGGCTCAGCTTTGTGGTCCTCACCCATGTGACTCAGCGGAGCCACTCAATGGCCTTATATTTGTGGCGCGTAGCGGAGCCGTTCCCAGCAAGACAGACAGAATTGATAATTGCGTTGCCCACCAAACATTGCAACCGGCAGGCACTATCCCAGGCATGGTGGCTATATCAGTGGCAACAATGGGGACACAGTCTTTCTCAGTACCTTGAAAAGATACACTGAGTGCTGTGAACAGAACGAGGTCCCATGCCTGGGGAGACCTGCTCCAGCCAATCAAGACGCTCAAATCCTGGGGTAGTGTGTGATGGGGTAAGGACCAATGGTCAGCTTGCAACCATGCAACAATGTAATTGATTGTTTTTGGGGACGTCTCAGGCGAACCCACCTGATATGGGAGACTAATAGAACAAACCATAGATGGGATCTCTATAGGTGTTATTACCTGTGCTACCCAATAGATTAGGTTCTTAGGTTTTTGGGAAGAGCTGGGGATTGTGATGTCACTATGGGATAAAATCTTGTGGCACAGACTCAGGAGCTGTGATTATGGCAGATTATAATATTTCCTATCTGTTTGGAAAATTAAGGACAGTTCTGACTTGCAACGTGGCTGAGTCATCCATCATTGCCAGTGGAGGGTTTGATGCACCTTGGGTATTCTGCTAAACTGTGATTTTGTGGTGCAAACCCCCGGTCCTCTGGCATACCTTACATAGTGGTAGCAGAGGAAGGTTTGCTGTATTCTATCGGACTAGAGCCTTCTCTTCTGCCACAATGCCTGGAGGACTGTGAGGTGACCCATGAAGAATGAGAGTTACAAGGAAGGTGCACCACATGAAGAGGCCATCAGGAGCTGCCTTGGAGAAAATCATGGCCGCTGTCCGTTGGACACCCAGCAGAACAGAAGTGCGGAGTGGCATATTTGAGGAGAGCCAATGGCCGAGCGGCGTCAGCAGATCACAGAGTATAAGTATGGACTCAGCCATATGGCAAATAGGAGAAGTGGTGAACAGATGTCGGGTGGGAGTGGTATTGGGTATCGGGTGGTAAGAAGCAAAGGTGGATGGTAATTGTTTGTGGTTAGGAAACATTCAATCTAAAGGTGACCAGTTGTGCCAGTTGGCCTAGATGATTAACTCAAGGGTATGGATGATAGAAGTTATGTAAATATAGGATTTCCTGTGGGTTGCGCATTGTAGCTCGGGTCATGGATGACAGTATCCCTGTGTGTAGGACTTATAAGATGAAGATAGCTTGAATAACGGAAGGTGTTCTTCTGGTTAAGTCTTGCCGAGGTGTTTTATCTACAAGGTGACCCTATAGGTAATGATTCACCACGTGAAATATTGGTATGCCCTGTTAGGAGGCAGGAAGACACCCATGGATATATGTTATTTGTATTTGTCTGGTTCTCTATATCATTGGGAAATGTTTTGGTCAATGTTGTGAGTGGGTGGGTATCAGCAAATCTGTTTCCTTTGCTTATACATTATAAAGGTGATGTGACCAGTGAGGTTTGTGTATAGGACTCGGAGAGCACATGGAGGTGCAGTACTTTTTTTTGAAGTTCAAGGATTGACAGAGTTGTGGTATTTTGAGGTGATACGCAGAAGGCACATGGGCAAGATTAGTGGGTGTGCCTGAAGAACGTGGAGAGTTGTAGAAGGGAGGTGCGTGGAGCACACTAGGATATTGGTTGAGAGCCGGAAAGGCTTGCGATTTTGTGGATTGAACTGTTATTTGAATATTTTAGGTTAACATCAAGTAAAGTGAATTTGCTTGATAACAGCGGAAGTGTCAAAAGCCCCTACTTGGGGTCAAGTAAGTATTAAAGTAATGCATTGTGGCAGCAACATAGGGGACACACCACTACAGCAAATGTGATGGTCCCTTCTGCAATATAATGCTAACATTGGTAAATATAGCAAGGAATAGACACAAAGCAGAAAAGGTAAACTGCTGAAGCCATGGCCTAAAAGTGAGAGCTTCTCAAAATGTGTGCAGCAACCATTACATGCTCATAAACATGAGGTCTACAATGGGAAGAAATTGAAAAAGTGAATGGTTATATTAGAACGGTGGAAAATGTTCCAGGATGATGGATGGGATGTGGCTCAGCACCACTGGATGCTGAACCAACAGGAGGCTGTGGGCTTCCTACCCCTCCTCCTCATGAAGATGAGAGCGAAGGCCCAGCAGTGGGGATCCAGGGATAGTATCCAGCGAGGGAATTGAGAGCAGCAGCAGGGTACAAAAATCCAATATTTGCACCTCCAGCTTACAGCAGGAGGGAAGGGTAGAACGAGGCCTGACACATGGTCAAGAAAGCTGCAAGTGTGGGAGGTGAAAACAGAGAGTGCCATGAAATCCAGGCATGCATAAAAGAGAGCGACATGTAAAAGGGAGACAGGAAGGACCAGAGAATATAGTATGGAATGAAGGTGTAGGTGGACAAATATTACTTAAACTAGACGAGAAAGTAGTGGGAGAAGCGGGAGGTCCTACTAAGGAAGTAATGGGTTGCCAGGATATGAGTGAGGCAAGGGAATGGGCAGCGATAATGGAAGAAGTAGAAAGAGGAAAAGGATGAGAGCGAGAGAGTACCAAGGGAGACACAGAAGGCAGAAGCACAAGAGCACGAACAGCAAGAGATGCAGGGACAGATAGAGCTCAAGTATATTTTGAGAAAAAGGGCAGAGGAAGAGAGGGAAAAGCAGGTACAGGTAAAGATGGAGAAGAAGAAGTTGGAAGTGGAATGGCTCCTTAGAGAGCGCTAGCGCAGGGAAGAGGATGAGTGCGCTGTGAGGGAAGTGCAAGTGAAGTTCGGTTTAGCACATTTTTGAGACAACAAGGAAAGAGAGGGGCAAGGGAGTGAGACCGAGGCAGGAGATATGGTAGGGAAGCCAGACTGGTGCACAGAGACAATATTGGGTCTACCCAGTGGCAGGGAGTACGCCAGCTTGATTGACATAGAAGAAGGGCAGGAGTAAAGTGCAGTATTATGAAGACTAAGCTTCCAAGATAATATCAGCAGCACAAATAGCGTTACTCCATATACGCAGAGGCTCAGGACCTTCCAGCATGGAGTATGGGAGAATTGGCAAGGAAGTTAACCACCACCCAAGACACAGAGAGACAGGGTGGTAAGACCAGACTGACGCAAAGGCCATTATTGGAGAAGGGTGGGGGCGACCTCAATGCATACCATGGCAACATATTGATGATGAAAGCTTGAGGTGTAAATAACCCTCATTGACCGACGCAGCAGGGAAATGGATATATGAGATAGAAAGGCTCACAGTAGGCACAACACTAGCAGTGGGAGATATGAAAAGTTTACTTTTGGCAATTCCCAGGAAGGTTGCCAATGACGTTTGGAAAAGGGGCGGCTACCCAGGATTAAGCACCCAGAACACGGTGAACGATGGTTCGCCATTTAACAACTGGTGAGAAGCTGTGTGGCAATCTCTACGTGTACAGTACCCAGACACCTCAGACATTAGCGCGATTATGGCTTGCAAAACGGGGAAGACTAAGACCCCTTACAGTACATTCATGCTATTCAAGAGAAATGGAGACTTGGAATGTGAGAACCATGGGACAAGACAGTGGGATTATTCTATCATATGATATGTCAAGGACTGCTGGAGCAGCTCTAAAGGCAGCTCAAAAATGTTAGTGGGGATGGGGGACAAACTTTGGTCCAAAATTCAACTCACTTTAGTACACTATTGCAGGCTAATGCAAGAAAATGCGAGGCAGAAGCATGAGGAAAGTAAACAGGAAGAGGCAAAGTTAGTGCAGAATACATTTTCAAAATATACAATGGAAGGGGCAATGTTAACGAGCACAGACAGACAAAGGGCGTAATTCATAGAATTCGGCGCACAAGTGGTGCACGCGGCTGGCGCACAGTGTGCGCATTCGGCAGTCTGCACCAGCCACGTGTGCCATAACCCATTTCAGCGCACATGGTATTCATGGATTTGAACATCCACAACCAGCCGTGGCGCAGAGTGGCGCAGCGACCCTGCAGCACTGCTAGTTACGCCCCCACCCCCGCCCCATGTGCCATGAGCAGCGCACAAATCCAGTACATGGCGCAAAGACCAGTGGACCAGCATACAGCCCCCCAACCACGAAAACGCATGTAAAACTCCCCACGCACTCCTCAGAATACATGCATGCAGCCCATCCACCCTCCCCATGCCCCACAGGCAGCCCATTCCTCCCAGTGCATGCCCCACAGGCAGCCCACACCACAGGGGGGACAATTCCCACACGAGTTCGGTAGCGCTAGAGGGGTACGTGTATTCTGAGGGGTACGCAGGGAGTTTTACACGCGATGGGCCCTGTGCGAGTGGGGTACGTGTATTTGCGGGATACTCAGGGAGTTTCACACACGATACGCCCTGTGCGAGCGGGATACGTTTATTTGTGGGGTACACGGGTAGTTTCACATGCGATGGGCCCTATGCGAGCGGGATACATGTATTTGTGGGGTACATGGGGAATTTCACACACGATAGGCCCGGTGAGAGCGGGATACGTGTATTTGTGGGGTATGCAGGGAGTTTTACACGTGATAGGCCCTGTGCGAGCGGGATACGTGTATTTGTGGGGTGCACGGGGAGTTTCACACACGATAGGCCCGGTGTGAGCGGGATACGTGTATTTGTGGGGTACGCAGGGAGTTTCACACATGATAGGCCCTGTGCGAGCGGGATACATGTATTTGTGGGGTACGTGGGGATTTTCACACGTAATAGGCCCTGTGCGAGCGGGATGCGGGTATTCGGAGGGGTGCGCAGGGAGTTTTACACGCAATTTGGCATTGTGTGCCCTCCTAGGTGTGGGGGTTCCCCCCTCCCCATGCCCTGCAGGCAGCCCACACCACAGGGGTCTACCCTACAACCATCACCATGCCCTGCAGTCAGCCCACGTGGCACCATGCACTTGTGAGCACACTTGTGAGCCCAGACTCATGTCCCCCTGCACCCCCACGCACCCCAATCCAACCAGTTTTGACCGGCTCCTGCCAGCAGGCCCCGACTCATGTCCCCCTGCACCCCCGCCCACCCATCATTGAAGGGCACCTGCCAGCAGGCCCCGACTCATGTCCCCTTGCACATCTGCACACCCAGCATTGATGGGAACCTGCCAGCAGGCCCCGACTCATGTCCCCCTGCACCTCTTGCCCACCCAGCATTGATGGGCACCTGCCAGCAGGCCCGACTCATGTCCCCCCCAACACGTCATCACGATCCACACACATGGCCCTTATGGCCACCCAAATCCCACCCCATGCCACCCCAGTCCAAACACCCAACCAAGTATACCATCCACCCCACATTGAAATCCACCATTACATGATACATCCCAAATGGCAAGTATGCACTTCAATAGATGTCCGCCACACACACACACACACACTGGGTGCAAGTGAATGAGAAAACCCACATCGTGACATGCATGAAACCAATGAGAGAATACCACACAAATAAAGTATTAAACTAAAATGTATTAAAAATAAAAGCAAGGAAATGAAAGAAACTCACACAATAATACAAATAATAAACAAAAGACTGCATGTCCAAAATAAATGAAATAAAATATATGAATGCTGCATCAAAATAAATCCACATGAAAATGTCTCCAAAGTGTTTGTCCATCAAACAAGATCCAAATGAAAAAATAAATCCATTGCTCCATGGTAAAAAATGAAAAAAAAAAAAGTCCAATCCAGTCTTCAACTATATACAATATCCAAATCCAGGGTCCATGATCCCAAAAACCCAAATGAAACCTACAAAAAACCCTACCTAATAAACAACTATATACAAAAATGTGGGGCATAGTCCATGCGCCCCAAATGAAAGAAAAATATAAAGGAAACCTAACACTAATTAATTATATACAATGGCGGTGGGCAAGTCCTACGGCTCACTTGTTGATTTCCCGGTCCAGGGCATCATCAAACTCCCGTTCTTCGTCCTGGAGGCGGGCATGTTCCATGGACCCGAGGTTTTGCAGGGATAATGCCATGTCCACCTCCAACTCCCTGCGAATTTCCTCGAGGCACTCAGCCCGCCTCAGCGCCCTGCACATGGAGTTCTCCGCCCTGACCATAGTGAGCAGTGCCTCTTCCGCCCGCCGCTGCTCTGCATCTATTTGTTGGCCAAACCGCTGCCACACAGAAGACACTCCCAATCCAAGGTCCTCCTGCCCTCCGGCCGATGCCTACCCCTCTGCTGTTGATGGCCCCAAGCCATCATCGCTCCCAACTTGAGCCTGCTGCTGCCGTGAATGTGCCCTGGATCTTGATGCCTGCATATCCTCCTCCTGCTGGGGTCGAGTTGTTGGGGTGGCCACCCCTGCTGGGCCTCCGACTCCGGACTGTGGCAGGGATGTGTCCTCCACCAGTATGGCCACTGGGTCAGAAGCTGTCATGATCTCTGCTTCCAAAAGGTCAGGGTTTTCCCAACTCCCTTGGAAGCAGATCCATAATCCAGGTTCCGAGTGCCAACCAGTCCCAATTGGGACCTTTTGGACCCAGTCCTGGCGCCAGTGGCACCAGGCTCATAAATATGCCCAGTCCCAGCGCTGGAAGCGCCGGGCTCATAATGCTTGGGTGGACTTACCTGCAGCAGACCATGCTGCTTACTTGCCTGCCAGTTGAGCCTCTGATTCTCTTCTGTTTGGAACTACTTTTCCTGTTGGGTGGGGCAGGAGCCACTCCCTAGGTTCAGAACACTGGAACTCTTCTGGAAAGCAGGAACTCTTTTCTTACCTAGGCGTGGCTGTGGAAGGAGAGACCTAAGCACTACAGGAGGCTATTTAAACCACACCCGATGGATGAATCTTGCTTTGCGTTATTCTGCATCCTCTGCAGCAGAACGCTCATCGTGTCTTCTGCATCTGATCCTGGGCCTAAGGAAAAAGGCTTACCATCCTGAATCCAGTCTTCAGCAACACCTATAAAGACAAGAAAGAACAGGTTAGCATTCCGGCATCTGAAAGACAAAAGCTTACCAACTCTTCGCACGCTCCGGAGGCCTTCGGCGCTGCATCCCACATCTGAAAGACAAAACAAGGTGCGTTTAAAGACATTGGGGAACTTTAATACTCACGTGCCATTACTCCTTTCCACATCTAACCCAGTGGGTATTCCGGCACCCTGCAGCCGCTCCGAACTTGTACCTGCAAAATAAAAAGACAGTTAGAGCGCATCGTGAAGCAGGCAACAAGCGCTTACTTACGTGCTTCCAGGCGCTTCTATTCATCACACGGGCTCCATCTTCAACTCACTTCAGCCCGTCATCCGCCATCGCCGGAACCCTGCAAAACAAGAGACATCGTTACTAAAGACTTTTAAAGACATTAGAATTACTCGAAACTTACCGTTCGTGCAGTAAACGACGGACAGCAGTCCTCTGAAGTCAAGAGGCCTGCTCCCCTTATCCAGTGAAGAAACTGGTTACAGCACCCTGCCCCGAGGCAGATGGAGAGCACGGCGTTCACTTACCTAAGGTGAGAGCGTTAACCTTTGGGGTTCTACAGGAGAAGAGAAAGGGAAGAAGAGAGAGACATTCAATAACCCAGTTCATTAATCCCATATTTTCTATCTGCAGACATCTTACCCTTCGAGTCAGACATACAGTGCACAGAGGTCCAGCCCAAAGAGCCAGCCGTGTGTTACACATTGCCTTTGAAGATACGGTATACGCCCAGTCAAGACCGGCGCCTCTACGGGAATCAGGTGAGCGTTACAGAAGCAGCTCCACAGGCTACCCAGGTGATACTTGGGCCGGAAGATGGCACGGAGGATGACTGGCGCATAGGGGCTTCAATTGAGGAGGGGGTCGGTACAAGGTCCAGCAGACGGAGGAATCCAGCACTGGTGACCCGTCCTAGTAGGTCGACGTGGTCAAAGAGGCATCCCAAATAACGTGCAGAGTTTTCACGAAAACCCTGCATGTCATCTCAGATGCCCCGTTGACGCAACGCCACCCCATCCAGGACAGGCTCAACACGGTCCCAGATTGCCACGTCCGCAGGGAGAGGAAGGCCAGTTGTTGTTCGCACATCCCCTCCCTGTGAACGGGTTTGGACGAAGACATACCTGCTGGTGTGGGATGATGCAGTTACAGGATCGGGGACAGGATTACACACAGGCACCTCCGTGGTGGCCTGTGCTGCCTCCTGTCCCTGCACCCGGACTGCACCACTAGCACCAGTGGAATCTCTCCTCCAGACCCATGTGTGTCCCTTCCACGGCCTCCTCCTCAACCAAACCCACCACCAACCTGGATGACTCTGTGCCATCTTCCTCCAGCTGCCCCTTCTGCTGCCGAGGAGTCCACCTCCGACCTCCGCCTCTTGGACCTACCCTTGGCAGCTGAAGCAACGGACGCGGCCCCAGAGTCCTCACTCCCCGATGAGATGACAACCTGGGAGGGGAGCCGTGCCTTGCATCAGGGCACTGTACAATAGTCTGATACACACATGACAGTTGCAGAGTGGCAGTGTCAAATTTCACACATGGCATCACACTCCCCAACACACATATTATTTGAACCCACACACATGCGCAAATCAACAGGAATGTTGCAGCAGTCAGCACCATCCATACACATACAACAGCATGAGCAGCTGAAGGTTAGCCTGACGTCACATGCAACACAGGGAGTGCAGAACACATGCACACACGCCACCAGACGTACATGCATCTGTACATCTCCACCACCTGTCGCAGTGATATCATCGCCATCCATGTCACATCTGCCAATCAGCCTCCTACATGTCAGTGTCACAGGCATCCATGGTGTATCACAGTTGCACACTTGTCAAATACACACTCATGCACATGTACATAGTGCAGATACATGAGGTGGAACCAGCATCCATGTGTGACACCACAACCATGCCACAGTACATACACAGAAATGTAAACATGTGTGCACCCACACATGCATTCGGCCAGCATGCATTTGAACACATACACCATTGATGTGTCTCACACATGACAGGACTCACATGCGGCTGGCTCATGTCCCTGTATATACACATCCACTCCTGGTACACCTCAACATGCACAGCGTCCAATCAGTATGCATGTACACTTACCACACGACTCCGGACGGGTCTGCCTCCCAAGGACCTGGATGTGAAGCGCTGGGCATATACTTTCCAGGACCCTCATCTGGTTGTTGGTAAGGTGGACCCGGCACCCCTCAGCATCCGCTGGCTTCAAGAGGCACCAGGCCTTGTTGAGTGTCCTGGACCTGAAGTCCTCCCAGCGCTTCCGGATATGTTGAATGTCGCGGGCTGCCACCCCCTCCCCGCGTGAACTTCCAGAGAGGGCATCATACTGCCCCAAGACTTGCTCCACCAGGATACCAACTTCATTGGCACTGAAGCTGGTAGCCCTCTGTCTCTCTGCTGGGGGGTTGCCACTGGTGCCAGATGGTGTTGTGTCCTACATGGCAACCCCCGAGGCAGGTGTGGGTGGGCAACTGGGTCCTGGAGCTGGGCTGTGGAGTGGTGGAATCCCAGTCGGGAGTCTTCTGTTCCAGCAGGGGTGGTCACAGCAACTGGACCCCTGCAGATGGCTGACGTGCAGGCACCAAACAGAACGGCATGTGGCCAGCAGGCAGGCAGGCAGCAGCAGATGGCATGTGGGAGCGTACTCGGGCTCTGGGGGGCAGGAAAATGGCCTTCGGGGCAGGAGCGTGGTCTTCTGTGTGTTGTCGCATGGCCAGCTTCACACGGAGTGATTTGGCACGTGAAAAAACTGCACGTCAGCATGTAATTTGAGGAAAGGCGCTTAGCGCGTAAGTGCATTTGTGATGTTACGCACGCGGGCGTTTCCCTCGTGACGGGTGCATAGTGATTCAGCACGTGAAAAAAACAGCATGTCCGCGTGTGAATGTGTGTAATTCGAGGAAAGGTCCCAAGTGCGTAAGCGCGTATGTAAAATTACGCGTGCATGTGTTGCTCTCTGCATGGGTTAAAGGTGAGCGTGGGCCAGCAAAACGCTGTACGTGCTGTTCGTGGAGACCGACGCGCGTGTTCACTCGGCTGGAATCACACGGCTGAAGTCTGTACATATTCTTTTAGTGGGGTGCTGCCTACGCGCACAAGCGCCTGTGTTTTTTTCTTCACGCAAGGCAGACGATGAGTCGCATACGCTTTTTTCCCACTGTATATCTCCCTGTGCATGTGTACCGTACCGAGGTCATTGTAGCCTGCGTGTTCCACGCATACGTGTTTTTTGTGTTCCTGGGTGCCACACTGTACTGCTGGAGGTAATATTCACGCACGTGGGCTACCAGGGTGGTGTGCACAAATTTTTATTTTTATTCTAATTTCGTGAGCTTAAATTCATTTTTATTTATGATTTTTTGATTTTTCTTCTTCAATTTTTTTAGGGGGTGCCTGAGCATTGCATGACCCACCATTGCTCCCCAGGGATCACAGACAGACTTGCAGGGGCCCTTAGGTCCATATACCATCAAGTACCCTGCCCCCTTCTAGCCAATTGCCCAGGACAATTGTTGAGTGAACCTCCCATAGCCCATTTTCCATCGGTGCAATGGTTGGGAGGCCACCAAAGGCTAAGGGTGGCAAAGCTGGCCGTCCTCCAAGGGCTGGAAATGGTCGGGCACGTGGGTGTGGAGACCAGGGAGGACGGGGAGTCCAGGGTGGCCAGGGTGGCTACAGGGGTGGTAGAGGCAGGGGTGCCCCTCTGGGACTTGATGCACAGGCATGTGCTGGTGCAGACATGCCACCACACCCTGTGGTTCCTGGGTGCAGCTGTTGCATCACAACCTGGTGCCCATATCACCCAACAGCAATTTACATCTGCTGTCACAGGCCCACTGGTGGTGGTAGCTGCAGGTGCAGCTGTGGACACCTCCACCCGGGCTCTGGGTCAGGCAGCGCATGTTTCGTTGTGTGAGGAGGACTCCCAGGATGATTTCCATCTTGTCCGGAAGGTGGGCTCATGTGCGTCCACTATGGCTGTGACTGTGGCACACATATCTGGGGCAGTACTGACATCTGCTGCCCCAAGCATGTGCAGATGCAGCCAACACTACCCCGGCAGTGACTCAGACCCAAGCAAGACCTTCTGTCCTCATACCAACACCCACTGATTTGGTCCAGTCCACCAGCGCCACTGCCCCCACTGATCAGGGCCACACTGACCCCTCAGGGTCAGTACCACCATCTAAAAGGAGGAAGCGTGCTCCTGCACAAGAGGCTGGGACCCCAGACACGGCTCCGGCCTCCAGCACATCAAGGAAGAAGCCTTTCTGCAATCAGGAATTGGACTTCCTTGTGGACTACGTGTCGGAACACCAACGCGATATGCTTGTGGGCCCACAGTGCCATACAACACATCACCAGCGTTGTGTCCACTGGCAGCTTGTTGCAGATGGTGTGACATCCATGTGGTTTCAGATGCGCACAGCTCAGGACTGCTACAAGCGCTGGAATTACCTCACACGCAGTGCTAAGCAAATGCGTGCCTCCAATTACATGTCTCTGGTGACTGGTGGTGACTGGTGATGAGCCACCATCAGAGAAGGATGAACTCACTCAGCATGAGGAGATTGCTTCAGAGTTCATCCCGGAGGAACAAATCCGTGGAGTGGGAGAGAGGATGGACTATGATGCATCATCTGGTGAGTATTTATGCGTGCAACTCAATGACATGTGTGTTTGGCATGTGTGACCTGCCCAGCTACAAGTTGGCTCTTACCTGCCTTCAATTTCCCTCTCCACCTGTGTTATTCACCAGGGGTCTGAACTTTCGGCCTCAATTCACAAAGAGCACCTGGTAGCTCTTAACTACTGCAACTAATTTCCTGGCTCCTCTTGACCACCTTTTGTCCCTCCCTTATTTCAGATACCCTCATTGCCATTTGATTTTGGTGTACTACCAACAGTCTCTGTCTGAATGCCAGCAAGACTGACATCCTCCTCATTGATGCACCTTTTCCATCCTTTGCAATCAATCTCTGGCCAGCCCCACTTGACCCTCCGCCTGCCTCCACCTACCAGGCCATGAACCTCTGGGTCACCTTTGACTCAACACATCCCTTTTACACACACATTTGTGATGTATCTTGGAAATGGATTAACTTATTGCTCCACCACCTCAAGGGTACTGTGCCCTTCCTAACATTCTCCTACATGCTCACAGTCTGTCAAGATCTGGTTCATTCAAGGTTGGGGTACTGTGACAGTCTCATTCAATAATCAACTGGCCTCCACCCTCCACCACTAATCCGGTACAAGACTGCAAGACCTGTCCTTGGCCACAAGCCCTGGGATCCTATCATTCCAGCTATTTGACCCCTTCACTGGCTACTAGTGGATGCAAGGATGTTACTTCAGACCCTCTGCATTGTGCACAAGGTTTCTTTGGGACTGGGTAGAAAATACCTTCGACAATCCCTCTACCAATTCCTCCCACCTTGAGTCCTTTGCTCCTCTACCCCACACTCCTTCAAGCTCAGTCGTTAATTTAATGAATGAGGTAGGAGCAGGTCTGTGTGTACAGCTGGGAGCTCACTTTTGAACTGCCAACTGGCCGCGTTGAATCTTGAGGGGAGATATATCTGCTTCTGGTAGCACCTCAACACCTTCCTTCTTGCTCCTGCATTAGCCCCTCTTCTACCCAGCTGAACACTTTCCTCTGTTGGTACTGTGCCCCTGCACACACTCTGTCCATCAGATCAGGTACCTCCTCACCCTGCCTCCCTGCTGCACTGCCTACAGGCCTCCCATATCAATGGGTCCAGTGCTTGTCCCCATACAGTCCAGCACTCATTGTCTGCACTCATCAAATTCGCCCTGTTCAAATCATCTTGCACTTGCCACTTGCTGGCTACACTACCACTATTTGAATGGACATTCTATCATTGCACTTCATTTGCCTTCTTTGGTTTGTTCTGTTTGGCATGTTCCCCTTCTCCCCCTTCTCCCCCTTCCTGGGTATTCCACCCTTTATCCCTTCTCCATGCACTAGCATGTTCTGTATGTCACTGTGCCCAGTATGATAGTTGTTTTGAACTCCTTTTCTCCCTTGTTTCCCTCCCTTTGCTTGTTTGCGCTCTGAGCCACTGTAGTACATGTGCAATAATGATGAGATCTCACATCATGTCATACGCATCCTTTGTCCTTGGTGCAGTGTGGCTCACTCTAAGTGTGCTGATGGCAGTGGCTCCCCATGCACATATGTGCAGGATCATGTTACATGTGCATTCCATGTATGCCCCTAGGTGTCCTTCACCATCAGCTCATTGTTGTGTATTTCCAGGATGATCCAAGTGTCATCTCATTAGGACAGCCATGTCATGCTCACTGTAGATCTGTGTTTCATCAGGCACGTCTTTGAGCTGTGCAAATCTGTATCATGACCATGCCCCCCCCAGTTACAGGCCCATGACCACTTTTCAACTGGTGTTGTCTTCAACATGCATGTATGTACTATGGATGGTTCCTCAACTCTTCTCCATCATGTCCACTTCGCATTGGCTGTAGTGACATTTGACTGACGAAATGCAATAAACGTACACCTGCACTGTCTGGCAATGCACAGTTCTGCGTGGAACATGTCATTGCCATGCAGTAACTCCCTGCTATTGGCCGTAGGGCGGGTGTTTCACAGAAACCATGCTGGTGCATGCCATTTGCACATGATGGCTGCAATTGGCGTTAAACCGCCATATTGTTTGAATATTGTCATCACTATGTTCATCTTGATGTTGTAAGTTTAGGGGCTACACATGCACTGCAACACACACACCCTCTCCTGTGCCATGTTAAGCCCTTCAACGTGCAATCATGATGGTGCTGTGTGATGTTGACCTGGTATGTATGTAACCATGTCCCTTCTATCACAGTTTGGAAATGCACTAGCGTAGATGCCTCTTATGACACATGTACTGTGCATAGTTGATTGTAGTTGAGTGCTGCACATGAACATGCATGTTACATGCATCATGGTGTGTTTGGTTACATTTCTAGCTGTGTCTATCTGTGTGGTAACACATGCTTATGCTAGGTGCCGACTATTTGTTACCATCTCTCATTTTTGAATTGCATGTATGCCCTCTAGAGGTTGTGTGTGATGTAGATGATGTGCAACATTTAATACATGTGTTGCATTCACATTTTGCACACATCCTTTACTGCTTTTGGAATGGCCCTGCATTGCAATGCTACTGGATGCATGTTGGGGTTTGATTTTCCTGTGACATGGCTGTTTCATTATGTGCCTGTCAATGTTGTGAACTGTATGTGTGTGGTATGTGCTACTGACATGCGTGTTCTTGTTTTTCTTTTTTATGTTGCAGGTGATGACGCACTGGCGGCAGAGGATGAAGATGTCATACCAGACACGGTGGTCAGTTCACATGACCAACAAGGCACCAGTGGTGGTCGTGGGGTGGCAGCCCACGAGAACCCACAGGTGTTCCAGGCCATCGTGTCCAGAGCTGACTCTGAGTCAGGCTCTGATAAATCCTCTGACTACTATGTTGAGCCGGAACTGCATCATGACGTGTCATCGCCGGTAGGTGATCCTGTGTCGGATGGTCTTCTGTCTGCAACACCTGCAGTAGGGGGCCAGGCAGGGTTGGAATGTCCACCTGTGGTGGTTATGGTTGCACGGTCACACTTGACACCAGTTGGCCATGTTCCTGGGGCATCAGGTCGACAGAGGGATGCAGTCCTGCAGCCGCAGGCGGCTTTAACCCAGCAAGGACCACGTCTCCTTGGGACCAGCAGGTGTGGTGTCCGGCGACACAGCGGCCGTGTGCCACTGGGGTCAACTGAGTGGGAGCGTTCTATGATTGCCATAGCACAGCAACAGGGGGGAGCAGTTGAGATGATTGTTCAAGATATGGAAAGTGTGGCCCATTCCATCCTCCCCTCTGTTAGGCAAATGGTGCTCCATCAGCGGGCTACGCGGTCCATGTGCCGCACACTCAGGCGGGGCATGACGGCATATGACAGGGCGCGCCGGGCAGAAATGGCGGAGCTGCGTGAAACACAATGCTCAAGCAGAGGTACACCGTGAGGCTCTGAGGGTGGAACAACAAGCCCTCCGATCTACTATAGCTGACCTCATGATGGATCAGAGTAGGCGGACAGAAGACAGGTTTGAACAGCTTGAAAGAACATCTCGGCTGAACTCTGTGCAAGCCGGGAGTCACTCCGTTTGTCATGTGAGGCCATGCAAGCAGAATTCCGTCTCACACCTCAGTTCCTGCAGGAGGAAGCACGTGTGACACGTAAGGTAATGCATGCTGGCCTCAGTCTCATTGCCCGCCAGGACCTGGCTTACCAGATCCGCATACTTACTGTCGTTGAGGGGCAAGTGGTGGCTAGGTGTGGTGAGTCAACTGCACCACCTCCACCTTCTGATTCAGATCCAGACGGTGACGATGACAACCTATCTCCCACAAAGGTCAGGCCGTGCAGGCGCTGAGCCCAGTGAGGTTTTTTTTTACCTCGACATCCACACATGTGGGTGTAGAGGTACACCCTGTACCTCCCCCGTCCGGGGTGCATCCCCACCCCCCAGGTCATATATGGCCATTTTTGATTTTTTTTCCTGCACATTTTTTTTTCCAGCAGTTTTTAATCTGAAAATATTCCTGATTTTTCATCAAATTTACTTTTTAATTTTATTTTATTTTTTCTGTTATTTTGCTGTTATTTTTCAATTATTTCACTTCGCTTTTTATTTGTTAAGTTTTTTTCAGGTTTTCTTCTATTTTATTGATTTTGCTTTTGTTTCATTCATTACTCTTTTCATTTTATTTCTTTCAATGCATTATTTGATTTTATTTGTATTTTCTTTACAATTCTATTTTTTTCAATTTTATTTTGTCTATTGTGCATACATGTGACAGTGTGGTGCTTTGTGGCATTGGAAGGCATCCACTGTATGTTCCTGCTAGGCCCATTCAGGCTTGTCTTGTGTATGTGTTTTGCTTGGGGTCCTGACACATATGCTACTCCTGCTTCCCTTTTCCATGGGCTCGCAAGGATGGCTCAGTGTAACAGCATATCACACATGGGCATTGGGCGTCCATCATATCTGTGGCTAGGTTGCAGTTTTACTTGTGTGTACACTCCTAGTGGGTATTCCAGATGGGTTCTGCACTTCACTTTGGTGAGTATTAAGCTGACTGTGCATTTCATCATGTTGATTGCGATCTTTGTAATGTATTGAATGTGTATGTTAATGCACTTCCTGCTGTAGCTGGTACCATGCACCCTTTGTCTGCATACAACACACTGATGGTGGAAGGGGCTCCATGTGCTGAGAATGTGGAATTGCGACAGTTTTCCCACAGTGATTTTGATATGCCAAATGAAGGCTCCACACTGAGTTACCCCTGTCACCACGCATTTCAACAACCACCCATTCCTTGCTAGCACCACTTTGGACATTTCCCAGCCCTGGCTGGTGTTTGGATGTGACATCTGACTTATGACTACATTGTTTGTCATTTTAATTTTCAGTTTGTGTCCTCGACCTTATCCCCCCCCCTCCAAGATTTGCACTTGGCCCTTGTGACAATCCAGCCAACCAGGATGCTTGAGCTTGCCACCACTATCAAAAGCCCACTAAGGTGCCCCTTTCTAGACCTGTCCACATGCCTTCACAGTCACTTGAAGTCCCCCCTGTCTCCCCTGCCCCTGTCAGTGTCCCTCTGTCTCTCCCCCTTCATCATTACATCCCCTACTCTCCTTACCAGCAGGTTTCCCTCTGCCCCCTGTGTGTGCTTTCTTTCACCATCCTCCCCATTGGTCATTTTGAGCTTGGCCCCCTCCTCCCTTCTCTCCTCCCTCTCCCTCTCCACCGCCCTTTGGCCTCCTCCTTGTACTCTGGCTGTCATTTTCAACCACTAGCCCAATTGCCATTGACCATGGTGATACATAGGCGCTTGTTCTTTGCAGACATTTGCCCTTCTGCCTCCGTCCTTCCACGCCCCACCTTCACCATTTTAAGTATTATTTTGACAGTTTATTTGATCATTAGTCCCTCCACCACTGATTACAGGTCATCTCTTCCCCCTTTCCCTTCTGTCTTTATTCTCCGCATCCCCAGCACTATCTTGATTCTTTGTAGACCTACCATAGTTTGTCACTTGTTTTGTTACTCTCCTCGCCTCTTCCATCCTCTTCCGTCACTCCCCTCCTTATGTGACTCCTGCACTGCGACTATTCCCATCAGGCATGGGAATGTTGATGCTAGTTATGTCATCCTAAATTCCGTCCCTAGGCTCTCCCTTATTGGTACTGGCATTTATAATATGTACTTTGCTTTTCCAGTTCATTCTCACACTGTGGACTGTTTGAAGGACATGTAGGAATGTACTGTTCTTCTCCCTTATTCACTCCCTCATTGATGCGCTTTGATGAAGTTTGTGTGTTGTTCATTTCATCGATTTCTATGATTCAGTGATGGGTCAGATCTGCCATTGCCGATGTGGTGTACTCTATACATGATATGTTCTGCTGGTCAATGGCTGATGCAATGTAGTGATTTATTTTGACGTGTTAGGGGATGGGTGTGGTTTGAGACACAGGGGGGTCCTTGGTGCTATGTTCATATGTGCTGTGTACGGGACACTGGCATTCACTTAATTTCACATGCAAGTATTCTAGACATGTCCATATGGACGAATACACTTAGGCAACACCGCCCCCAGATACATTGCACCCAGATTGCCTTCTCATGCATGGTGTGTCACGACAATCCATGTTCACTTCCGAGTCATTATTCGTGTACATGCATGAAAGGGTGATATTTGGATGTATGCCATTTTTTGAAATGATGCAGAGGGGTTTTCACAAATGCAATGCACACTCACTGTGCTGTGCAGTGTGCAGTGTTTGATATGGCCATTTGCTATTGTCCAGTGTGCATGCTTGAATGACTGGTGGCATGCATTTGTGTTACCGTTTTCAGGGTGTGAGGTTTTGGTCACTCCTTTCTTCCGATTCCATGTAAGGTATAATTGTCTGGTGACTACTTACATTTCTCACATGGCACTTCATGACTGTGTGTCATGTGTTGTGCATATGGTTGGATGTTTTCACGTTGCATGCCATGGTATGGTGTGGCAGTCAGGGTTGAGGAGTGTTGAGAGGGTTTGGGTGGCATGCCAGTCCTTTCATGTCCTGTTTAGCAAGGGGGGAATGCCTTGAATGTTTTCCCTTTTGTCACATGGGATTAGTTGTGTTTAAATATCTAGGGAAGCACACAATCTGGCACTTCCGTGGACACATTCTCAGGGTGGTAAGGTAGTGACAGTTAACTGTGCCTTTGTCATCATCGATTGTGACCTGGTATGTGCCAGGCCTGTGTGCACTCCGCAGGGGTTGGAATTTAGGTGAAAAATATGGCCACAAGCTGGGTACGGGCTGCCCCACCACATGCCCTTTCCCCTCCCATGCGCAGTGGCCGTGTTTGTGGTTGGAGATGTGGGCGCACCACCATGCCCACCGGTATGCCATACCGTGTTGCAACGTTGTGCAGCACACATGCTGCCACAATGATCCTGCACACTGCTGGGGGTGCATATAGTAGCTGGCCACCAGAGCGGTCAAGGAAGCGAAAGCGTGACTTGAGCACTCCGAATGTGCCTCCACTATGGCCCTACTTGCAATATGGGCTGCGTTGTATCTTACCTGGGGTGGTGTGGTGGGTTCCGTATGGGCGTCATCATGTAGGTGCTTAGAGGGTAGGCACTGTCCCCTGGTAAGGTAATAATAGTTGTCATTAGTGGGGCTTTTGTATTTGTCTGTGTGTGACATGTATGCATGTGCACAGGCATTTGTACTCACCTAGGAGCCATGTGTCGCCATGCTTCCCAGCTTCCAGGGCCCGGCTCAGGGCGGACATTCTGAATATGAAACTATCACGGGTGGACCCAGGGAAGCTTGCATATACAGAGGTGATGATCCCGTTGGCATCGCATACCACCTGAACATTGATGGAATGCCAGTGCTTGCGGTTTCGATAGATGTGCTATGTGGCCCTAGGTGGACGTAGGGCCACATGGGTGCAATCTATGGCACCAAGCACTTAGGGGAAGTGTGCCACCCTGTAGAAGTCCAGGACCATGGCCTGCCTTTCTGCATGTGTTCTGGGCATGTATATGTGCCTGAGGACTGAAGGGTGGGCAGTGATGATTGCCAACACCTGGTGTAGGCAGCGTGACTGCATGGCCTGTGAAACCCCCCCACTATGGCAGCTGTCCGCTGAAATGACCCAGAGGCCAAATAATGCAGTACATTGAGCACCTTCTCCGAGGGGCTCAATGCTTGGGGGCACAGGGTGGGCGCTGTGAGGTCATCCTCCCACTCCCTGACCAGCTCTAGGATGATATGAGGTGGAAACCTATACCTACCATAGACCTGGTCATCAGGCATCCCAAAAAGGCTGGCCTGGGCAACAAAAATTGCGGGGCCTGGCTATTCTCCTCCTCCTGCGGTGTCCCACGATCACTGCTGCGAGGAACGGGATGTTCATCGTAGCTGTATATGCGTGTTTGTTGTTAGCGTGCACTTTTATGCTGCACGAGGGCGCTTCCGCCTGCTTTCGTGTAGGCAGACGTAATTGTGCGTGTGCGTGCGTTTTGACGTACACAGGTTTTCCCTATTCAATTCCATGAATACGTGTAGTTCGCATGCGTGTGGGAGTTCCGTGTACTTCCCAGCAGTAGTTCCCCTGTTACGCCCTTATGTTCACACATTGTTCCCCATTCCGTGTGTTCTGCCCCTTGTTCCGCCCCCTTTTTGATGTGTGCACTGATGATGTGTACTTTCGCTGTGCACGTCGCGCACAGCGTTCGGGATGTGGAAATGACGCATGCGCCAGTGTGCACCATGCGCGGATTTGGCGCACATCCCGGAAATTACACGCGCAGGTCCTTCCATGAATCGCACATGTAAGATTTGCACGTGTGCGATTCGCACGCGTGTGCTGGACTGGATTTTTCACACTTGCGCCTGCTTGCGCCACTGACTTCGGCACACATTTATTCCATGAATTACCCCCAAAGTGTCCTACATGTGAAGTACAGACTGCCACCTATGAGGGGAGGTATCACGGGGTAGGGTGACGTGTATCAAAGGTTCAGAGGAAGAGGGGGACCACCTAGGGTCCAAGGGTATGGGCACCCGATACAGCACAACCAGGAGGGATTTTCAGGAGGGTATCAGAGGCCAACGGGGGGATCACCCCAGCGCTGGTTGTATGTACAAATAGGAAACCTTTCCAGGGTGTGTAGAAGCAGAGACTGGAATGCAACAGATTTGGGGATGCAATATCAGCCCACATATCAGGGAGAACATACTGAGTACTGTCCTCAGGACCATACTCAACAACAAGTGCAGACACTCATGCATACCCACAGGCATACCAACCCATGACACAGACACCCCAGATGCAGGTGCTGGCACATCCATTCCACAGCCATACCCACAAGCACCACCTGCACGACACAGCACAATTATGGGACACTGACACGCACGGACTCCATGGGAATGATTCCCATTCGGAAATTGGGAGGGGAGACTGTAGTTGGGGGGGCAATCCATTCACAGGGAACGAAATGCCATTATACCCACACTAGGACAGCTGTAAGGAGCTCATGGTGGCATCAGTAAAGACAGATACAAGTGATCACAGTTCAAGGGTGTTTATTAAACTCTAGAATGGGTGAGATAAACACCTAATCTAAACCTAAATCTAAGATGGGAGCAAGCTACAACCATCAAATAATAATATGCCAGTCCAAGTGGAGGACATATACTAAAAAACCTATTGCCAATCCTTACTACTATGCTACAGAATAGAGTGGGGCAATGTTCACAAGAAAAGAAAGAAGAGTTCTCAATATGATAAGTCAGGATGGTATAGCTGTGGTCTCCCTTTCCCATGTTTTTAGCACAGGACAAGGCTGGACTCTTGAGCACAGCACACTCCTGGGCTTCTCCAGCACCAGCTTACAGTTTGTTCCCAAAATATCAGGGCCTTCTGTAGCCAAGTCTCTTTCACACAAATTCTCCTGCCTCAGAGGCCCTGTTATTCAAAAACAAAAGATCCTTTCAGTAATCTTCATGTCGGGTGATTTCACTACACACTGGGAACCCCCTCAACCGAGTTCCGATCCTTCTTGCAATGTGGGCCTCCCTCAGTCAGGTTCACTACAGCCTTTCATTCAAAATATCAGCAGCTTGTAACATTCAAGAGTCTCAATGTCTTTTATTTTAAAAACCATTCGTGGTGGACAACCCTCAACCGGGTTCACACTTGTCATCACAATGTTCGCAATCTCATCAGAAAGCGGGGTTCCTTTCCCCTATCTTTCTTTTGGCACATCTCTGTCAGGTTGACGTAGCCACAGTCTCAAGACAGTGGGCCTCATTATGACCCTGGAGCTCACATAATGAAGGGTGCCGGTACGGGACCGGCACCCATCATTACGTGAGCGCCGATTAGTTCCCTTTGCGGGACCTGGACCAGACGTCTGGTAAAACCAGACATCTTTTCCGGGTCCCGCGAGGGGACGAGGGAGGTAATAACAGGCCTTTTGTAATGTGCCCGTTATTACCTCCCTCCCCATTCCCATTGAGCCCTATAGGGGCTCAAATGGGAATGGGGAATGGTTCCTTCAAGTAGGAATTACCGGGTCCTCCAATGTTGGAATGACCCAGTTATTCCTCATTGAAGGAACTCAGTAATGGAGCCCGGTTTGGAGGCAGCCATGGTGCTAATAGCACCATGGCTGCCTCCAAACTCGTAATGAGGCCCAGTCTCTTTAGATCCATTAGCTTCTTCCCTTTACTTAAGTCCGGAGGTCAGCCCCCAGTCAAGTTTTCCTTAAAAGCCCCCAGCCATGCTACACACAGTTCTATTAACACAATTCTCTTTGCTCTCCTCTACGTGTCAAAGACTTTTGAGGGTACAAGGGGTTTTGCTTAACCCTTGTATGACCTTGTATGACCACCTTGACACCTCACGCCTGTCTCTCCAAGGCCTCTTTGTTGGTGATGTTTCAACAAAAAGGTCCCAGACAGAGTCCTTTGAATGAGCGCCCATGCAGCGCTGGACCACTCTGCACCCGGACCTTTACTGGGGTTTCTTTAAAGTTGAAATGCACAAGTTCTTTATTCAAACAATGTTGCTGCTAGCAACCTTGGGCTCAGCATAGTTCAATTTTCTATCAGTTCTCTCCGACTCACCAGCTGTTCTGAGCTGTTGTAGTTTCTTGCCTCGGGAGTCAAGGACGGTACCACATCAGCAATTGCTTCTCCCCGCCTTGGCAATCAGTGCAGGAGGGCCTGTGCACCCTTGACACCTGCCACACCACACACCAGCTGCACTTCCCGGTCTAAAGATTCCCCTTTCAGACGCTTTGCGGATCTGAATTGAAAAGGGCATCGGAAATTCCCTCCTCGTCGTCCTTTCAGGTCTCACCACCTTTCACCTCGGTTTGTAATGCCAGTCTGGATTAGCAGCTTCCTTGTGCATTCAGCCATGTTCTCTGTGTGCTCTCATGCTCTGCCTTTTATCCCCATGGGGAAGAGAAAGGCCTTCTGGTGTGCGTAATTATCGTCAATTGCCTGACTCGGCCTGATCCTTGTGTTGGGACATGTCAGGTAAACGGACCTGGTGTTAGTCCGGTGTAGGATAGTGTTTGTGTTGGAAAAGGGGACTGGGGGGCAGAGTTTCTAAATATCCTACGGGGTAGGATGGGGAAAAGGTGACATAAGGAAGGGTTTACCGTGTCTCACCCTTCGCCGTCCCACTTCCACTCCCTGAAGACCCCTCATGCAGGTGATCCTTCCCCACTGGTCCACCCCTAGGAACAGGATCCAATAGCGATGTCCGTCCCCTGTCCACCTGGACCTGGATGACAGATCTCTGGGGTTTAGCAAGTGAGAGATCTTTAGGTTTCTCACACAGCCCACAGATAGACCTTTTGCATTCCATCCTATCGTTTACACCCAACCCAGCAGAGGAACCATGTATAGGGGTGATGATAGGTGACACAACCTTCTCCTTTCTTGTAGACACAGGGGCGACTAGATCCTGCATCCGCGTGGGAAGTTATCTAATGTCAGGCAACACCACAAATGCACAGATTTAGTTCCTTTTACAGACAATCTTACACTTTCTATAGGGAAGCATGACTCAGCTCTACCCTTATTATATTCCCTACATACACCAGTAAACATAATGGGAAGAGATATTTGAGCAAACTTAACATGACCATTGTTCCACTCCTGGGATAAACGTGAAGGAAATGATTCAAGCCTATTGCGGATGCAAAGTACAGAGGGGTGTGCCAGCAGAAGGAGAACCATTCCAATATGGAGTAGAGGTATTATAGCATGGCTCCCGTGGATTCAGGGAAATCTATGGCACCTTCCAAATGAGTACCTGTTAAGACCAGAACTACCATTAGACGAGACAGAGGGGATGGTGATCCCACTAGAACTAGAGGCTGTAACAGTGGGGGAAGATAGAATACCAGTACACAGGACAGATGACACCGGACAAGCATGGAGGTCAATGATTGCAGTGGGAGAAGGGCACAGGTTGGCTACCGTTACTGACGATGAATTGTTTAAAGACAACCGCTCAGATCACGAGGTGGTGTTTGGCATCAGCATTACTTACTGGATGGAAATACACTACAGAGAGGTACCTCAGAGTATGGTGATAATGCTACAAGCACTGCCGTCATTTCTCGAGGAAGAATTGGCCAAGGTGCCCAGTGTCTCATTGACCACAAGTACCTATGAATTGGGGCTTTTGAAGGGAATATGAGCAGTAAATATAAAACATAAGCCAGGAGCCATTCTACCAAGAGCAAAGCAATACCCTCTGTCGAGGGAGGCAGACAAGTGCATTTATGAGACCATTGCGGCCCTAGTCAACCAAGGCATTCCTATATCATTAAAGTCACTGAGCAACACAACTGTGTACCCTGTGAAAAAAGCAACATGGGGGTTGAGGCATTTTATACAGGGTTTGCGCCCTTTGATCCATATTGTCGAGGCTGAATTTCCTCTAGTTCTGAACACAGTGACAAGTTTGTGTTGCATTCCTCCGGACGCTACACACTTCACGGTTATAGATTTGAAGAATGCCTTCTTTTTTATTCAACTCCATCCAAACTCACAAGATTTAACTTTGTTCCTATATAGAAATAAAAAATTGAAACACACTAGACTACCACAAGGGTACTGCAAATCCCCTTCCATATTCAAGAGGGTCCTCCAGATGGACCTAGGCAATGTACAGTTAGAAAGTGTTGTTATACAGCTAAACAGAAACACAGTGTAGAAATGCTTCCATGCATATTTTGACTGTATTCGCAGAAAAGGGGAACAAGGTAGCCGAGACAAATTACAATATGGCAAGAAGGAAGTATCATATATTGGGCAACTGATATCACAAGAGGGGTGGAAAGTGACACCAGAAAGAGCAGCGTCAATTAGCAAGACACCAAAACACTTGACCATAAGAGAAATGTAGCAGTTTTTAGACCATTTTTTCTTTTTACTACAGCACATACATCAGACGCTTGCTAAGTGCACTGAAAGAAGCACAAAGAGGGGAAGGTACATAACAGTGGACAGAAGAAATGATTGAAGCATTTGAAGAGCTAAAAATAGCAATATGCACAGCTCCAGTGTTAGGGATCCCAGACTTTCAAGACAAATTGTACTTATTCTCACACTAAAAACGGAGTAGCAATGACCGCAGTAGTGATGCAGAAAACACAACAAAAATGGGGCTCCTCCGCCTAGGGTGGGTGAGGGCATACAATTTAATGGATCATTAGACTAAACACACTTGAAGGTGATTGTCAGACAGTGCGGAATGGACGTCTAAGGAAAATACAACCTGACGTCATTGGTGAATGCAATTAGCAATAGAATTTTAATAAAAAAGACATTCAAATATTAAAACCAACTGTAAAAACTAACATAACATCTTACATATAAGGTGGGATAATATCTGATGGCAGACCTTTTCTTTGTTTGCATTTACTTGTTCAGTAACATATAGTATATCACGGTAAGCAGTTGCCGTAGATCACTTTGCAGGTATGTGGCGTGAGGCTGAACATAGTGTTTTACTGATGGAGGGTCATCTTAGTGCATCTGTTGGGTCACCTGGGATAGCCAGATGCACTCTGGAAGCCCCGCTGATCCACAGGAAACAACAGCCCACTCCAGGATAACTGGGGTCCAACTAATGTAAGGCATCTGACTGGCCGCAGGCGGGAGGGGCTGGCATCTTAGGATGAGCATGGCTATGTATATTCTCTGCACAGATGAATGCAGGGGTGCTTTATATTCATTTCTGACATAGAGGTATATCAGTTTCAAAACTTCCCTTACATGTCTGAGATGCAGTGAGTGCTTTCCAGTGTGCAGATCCCGACATGTTGAGGGATTTCTGCAAAGTTTTCTATATTTAGCTCAACACATCACCAGCAATCTCAAGAGTCTGAGCGTTGAGTTGCACAAGCCTCAGCAACGTAGGGCCTTGGGAATTAGGGCAGTGTCTTATTTTGGGATCACACATCTAACAGAGCCAGGCGTAGGCTTCAGAACTCTGCATTAATATCTTGCGTAAAATTCTGTTTTCTGAAGTTAAAGCCTATGGACCTTGAGCTGAGGGGCAGCGAGAAGTAGGGTTTTCTTTAACCCTTTGGTTGCAGGGGACCATGGTGTATTTGGATGCATGTGATAGGCTTGGGCCGCTGCTGGGAGAATAGATGTGGTATTAATGACCGGATGTTGTGGACAATTCTGCATGACCTTCAGTGAGGCACTTTTTTACGTGTTGCTCATAAGTGTAATAACATGTAACTTATTGGTGTTTTAAGGACATACCAAAATCCTTCCTATATGAATTTACCATTAAACAGGCCCTGTTAAGGTATTTCAAAGGCAATGCTCTGGTCTTGGCTACTGAGGAGCACGGGTTCAGTACCCTATCCCGGTACTGCACCTAGAAGCTGGACTCTGGACGTAGGAAGAACCGATTACATTGTTTGTTCATGTAGAATCATGCTCTAACATGAAACAATGTGTTGCATAGTTGCCCTTACAGGCATTAGAATTCATTGATATAGCTAGTTTAATGCTTCATGCATTTTTATATTGCTAGCGATCGTTCTATAGAAATGTATGTGCGGCAAGTCACCGTTCAGCAGTGTATGGACCGCACAGATGGCACATGCTGTGAGGAGTAATGTTAGTGGTGTGTTAGAATTGAGCATAGGTTAACCACGCATCATTATGGGGAAGAACTAGAGGGGGAAATAACATCCACCTCTGCATTCTGTGTAGCTTGGTGCCATTTCTTAACATTATTAATGTACAGAAGTAAATTGTTACCCCTCCCCCCAGCATAACATTGGACACGAGTCATGTGTGTGATGCATATTCTATTTTATTTTAGAAGCTCATGAGACATCAGGATCATGGGGGGGCTCCTGGAGAAGGGTGAGCTTCTGTTTAGCCGAGTAGAGGGACTTCTCTTGTGTCCACCGGTGTCCACCGTTGAAAGAAGAGTGGTTCCTCCAGGAGGCTGCCGGCCCTCTGTGGAATCATACGACTGATGGGGGACTCATTTCTTCTGATTCCTAAAAGAGGGGTTAGAAAAAAAATATTAAAAAAGTTTAGACAAACAGCAGAAGTCAAACGCCTGCTAACATATTCAAAAGAAGCAGCACATGTGAGTTCTCTTAATAAAGACCTGCTCTCTGGCTGTCCATTAAGGCGTGTGCCGTGGGCCATCTGTGGTGAACTGATAGCTCTACTGTGCAAGCTAGCCCCATGCACCGGCCGTGCCAGAGAAGGTTTCCAGGCTGTAGATACTGTACTATGTGTCTGACGTGGGCCATCTGTGGTGAACTGATAGCTCGACTGTGCAAGCTAGACCCATGCACCGGCCGTGCCAGAGAAGGTTTCCAGGCTGTAGATACTCTACTATGGGTGTGACGTGGGCCATCTGTGGTGAACTGATAGCTCGACTGTGCAAGCTAGCCCCATGCACCGGCCGTGCCAGAGAAGGTTTCCAGGCTGTAGATACTCTACTATGGGTGTGACGTGGGCCATCTGTGGTGAACTGATAGCTCTACTGTGCAAGCTAGCCCCATGCACCGGCCGTGCAAGAGAAAGTTTCCAGGCTGTAGATACTCTACTATGTGTCTGACATGGGCCATCTCTGGTGAACTGATAGCTCTACTGTGCAAGCTAGCCCCATGCACCGGCCGTGCCAGAGAAGGTTTCCAGGCTGTAGATACTCTACCATGGGTGTGACGTGGGCCATCTGTGGTGAACTGATAGTTCGACTGTGCAAGCTAGCCCCATGCACCGGCCGTGCCAGAGAAGGTTTCCAGGCTGTAGATACTCTACTATGGGTGTGACGTGGGCAATCTGTGGTGAACTGATAGCTCTACTGTGCAAGCTAGCCCCATGCACCGGCCGTGCCAGAGAAGGTTTCCAGGCTGTAGATACTCTACCATGGGTGTGACGTGGGCCATCTGTGGTGAACTGATAGCTCGACTGTGCAAGCTAGCCCCATGCACCGGCCGTGCCAGAGAAGGTTTCCAGGCTGTAGATACTCTACTATGGGTGTGACGTGGGCCATCTGTGGTGAACTGATAGCTCTACTGTGCAAGCTAGCCCCATGCACCGGCCGTGCAAGAGAAAGTTTCCAGGCTGTAGATACTCTACTATGTGTCTGACATGGGCCATCTGTGGTGAACTGATAGCTCTACTGTGCAAGCTAGCCCCATGCACCGGCCGTGCCAGAGAAGGTTTCCAGGCTGTAGATACTCTACCATGGGTGTGACGTGGGCCATCTGTGGTGAACTGATAGTTCGACTGTGCAAGCTAGCCCCATGCACCGGCCGTGCCAGAGAAGGTTTCCAGGCTGTAGATACTCTACTATGGGTGTGACGTGGGCAATCTGTGGTGAACTGATAGCTCTACTGTGCAAGCTAGCCCCATGCACCGGCCGTGCCAGAGAAAGTTTCCAGGCTGTAGATACTGTACTATGTGTCTGATGTGCGCCATCTGTGGTGAACTGATAGCTCTACTGTGCAAGCTAGCCCCATGCACCGGCCGTGCCAGAGAAAGTTTCCAGGCTGTAGATACTGTACTATGTGTCTGACCTGGGCCATCTGTGGTGAACTGATAGCTCTACTGTGCAAGCTAGCCCCATGCACCGGCCGTGCCAGAGAAGGTTTCCAGGCTGTAGATACTCTACTATGGGTGTGACATGGGCCATCTGTGGTGAACTGATAGCTCGACTGTGCAAGCTAGACCCATGCACCGGCCGTGCCAGAGAAAGTTTCCAGGCTGCAGATACTGTACTATGTGTCTGACGTGGGCATCGTATTTAATAGTCATTACAGGATCATGACAGGTTTCTGGTTGTAACATTGCAAAGTGCCCTGAAGTGGTGAGTCTGTAGTGGACACTTACCAAATCACCAAACAAAATGTAAAACACAACAAAAAATAGAAACACCAAACTATCCTGAAATATGATATTTACTGTCACAACACTTGATCAAAAAGCACAGCATGGGTTACCGCACATTCACACTGATGATTAATATGCAATTTATTTTTAACAGAAATCAGAAATGCTAATATCTACCATCATCATCAAATCAAGTTTATTTTGGACTAAGGCCTTAACATATATACTCATAAAAACAGTAGAAGCTTAATAGGAACACATTCAATAACATTTCAACAAATGCAAGTTTTCAATTTCCTAACATCCCACAGCACTAATAGTAGCTATTATTTACTAATAATCAACATAAAATCCACCCCTTCCTTAAACTGCGTCATAGCTCTGACCAACTGAGCAAAGACCGATCCATGGCTACAGTCCATGCTGACAAGAATTAAATATGTCATGAGGTCATTGATGATGCCATTTATGATGTCATGTGTGATGGTGTGAGCAGCGCAGGCAGGAGGCATTGGTTTTGGTTGCGTATCTCACCATAACATGGCACATGTGTATGTTTCTTCGAGAAAAGTCTGCATACTTTGGTAATGTAAGTGATAAAGCTTAGCCTATTACTAAGAGAGTAAACAGTACATTGCTGCAGGTGAATAATAATAGGTGATGTGGCACAACCCACTCATCACAGAGCCACCATAGATGCATTTCCGTTCCTCAGCAGGCATTCCGTATAGGCTATGCAAGGCTGGGGCGTTTTGTGTCCCTAGTCTTGCATGTGTGATAGGGCGAGGGGCTTGACCCTGTCAGGAGAGAGTATGGACCCCCTTCAAGCCTGGGGTAGAAGCCTACAAGGGCACATGCCAGAGCAAGTCCTACTTTAAAGGTGAGGTAACAGCATTGGGAGGGCCGCTGTTCTTAATTGTGCCTCGCATGGAAAAACAGGTATCACTTTCACTTACCCAATATCATACACCCTCAAATCTGGCCTTGATTCCCGTTTCGTTATTGCACAACCACAGGGATCAACATGAGCTGCCGTACAGACCGAATCGCACAAACTGCTATTGAGAACTGCTAATGTGCCAGCAGCTTCTGGAACCCAGGGGCATGTTCCACGCAAGTCCAGAAACCTTCAGTGAGAGCTGATGACTTGCTTACTGATTTAATTGAGTGGGATGCAGATCTGTGATCAGATAAATAAAACGACAAAGACAGCTGAGTTCGCAATACATCAAATGGGGGCCTGGCTTAGACGGCTGATGTCCAACCTCGTAGTATTAGGGAGAATTCTCAAAATGTGCCAATTCCTCCCACATTAGAGCCCTCCAGCTCTTTTGCTAAACTTTGGGACTTTGAACTTTTTTATTCTGTTTGTTTTCTGTGTTTGTTTCTTTTGATTATGGAGTTTTAGACAACTCCATAAGCATCCTCTTTTCGAGTGTGTCACGCAGCACCCTCAGTGCAGTGGCTCAGGGACTCTCTGGGATAAACTACTGTTTCCCAGAGTATGTAAAGTGAAAATGACCTTACTAGTCTCTTTAAATTCCTAGACCCAGCACACGCTATCTTACAATAGAGTGCTGGATGGGTTACTTAGTATCCCCTGTGTCTAGATGATCATGTATCACAAAGAGGGGGTAGCCGCCAAGCAAAAGTTCAGTCATACTAATTGTTTTATATGACATTATTTAAAGAAAAGTAATTATGGTGTTTTAAAGAATCACCACGGGTCCATACTTCTAACAAAGTCTAAAGTATCCCATAGGGTAGAAACTACAAGCACATTAGTTTGTACATATAAATACAGTGCTGACAATGAGGGCAGTTAGGTATACAAATTTAATACAGCAATTTTATTTGCCGGAGCAGTGCTACAAGCGTGCATTCATGCAATGACTTTCTTTGATCACAATATCAGCCAACAACCATTTTTGAGTGGAATCTTTTCGGCAGCACATATTTCTTGGCAGAAGTTTACCAATTGAGGCTGAACGGCCAGTCGAAGTCTGCATCAAGCTATGAGGCCACCAAATAATACGCTCTGTGGGTGTCCTAATCTTTGACTTCTCCTCCCTCCCCCACATCACAGCGGGGCTCACCAGAGTGATTTTGGACTCAGTTCTATTTTGAATTTGAGGTGGATCCCTATTTAGAGTCGGAACTCCTCCCCCATTTCCCCTCGACTCAAGCTTTAAGGGAGACACAATCCTCAGGCCCAGAAGAAGGCACCAGATCCTGGAAGCCGAAACGTCCGTAGGTCCAGCTGCACTCCTGCTGGACCCAGTCACACCTTTGGGAATCTTCTATTCCTGACGTAGACCAAGGGTTGGTCACCTACAGTTATTATACTTTTGTTGGAATGGACAGGACTTTCCTTAACTTTGCAAGGGCAATCATCCCCCCTTTTTTTCACATTTGTCTTTCACACTACTAATCAGTCCTCACTAGACTTGCTTATGCTTTACTGCAGTCTAGCCCTATGTGTTGCTATACTAAGTTGTTGCAATTAATGCATTTTTTATGTTTTGTCTCTTTGTATACTCTTCACTGGACAACGATTGTGTTTTGATGAAGTACAACGACATATGAAGAATTTAAGATTATGTACAAATACTGTTGCAGAACACATTCAAGACGCATGCTTCCAATGTTTTCTGCCAGTTTCCACAGGTATTAAGATGCCCTACCTTGACTGTTGTTGGCCTTTTCTACTATACAATTGCTGTATTAAATTTGTATACCTAAATGCCCTCATTGTCAGCACTGTATTTACATGTACAAACTAATGTGCTTGTAGTTTTTACCCTATGGGATACTTAAGACTTTGTTAGAAGTATGGACCCGTGGTGATTCTTTAAAACACCATAATTACTTTTCTTTAAATAATGTAATATAAAACAATTACTATGACTGAACTTTTGCTTGGCGGCTACCCCCTCTTTGTGATATAGTATATACCTCAGCCTTAGGTTCCGCCATATGGGCTGTCCCTCCTGTTAATAGGTCTAGATACTCATGTAGCAGTTGAATGCTACATTTCCTCTCGAAATGGCTGGTGGCAGTGGTTTTACAACAAACTACAATGATTGTTCCCAACCGCGAACACCGGTAGCGTTAAATCGCAGGGGCCATGTTTTTCAAGATGGCGTCAGAGCCCCCTTTTTTTAAACAGGTCCCGTCTTCTTTTTTCACCATTTATTTTTGGAAAGGTCCTTCTAGAGTTTTTCTTTGCGCCAAACCAGGTTTGGTCCCTTTGTTCCTACGCCTTTGGCGGGCTCCAGGACTGAAGACCGCCTCTGGTGCCCGTGTGTCTGGGGTGATCAGGAAGTGAGGGAGGTGCCCAAAACTCCCTTGCTTAGTCTCCTAGGATACCCAAATCCACCCTGGCGTGATTGGCTGGCTGACTGTCCGGCAAGGACAGCCACCCTGCTGGGTAAGTGGCAGCTAGGCTGGAATTAATGGGAGGAAACTGGATAAAAGGTGAGTCTCTTGGCTTGGAAGGCAGAGTCGACCACTGGAACGAAAGAACCGAAGACGAGCTGGAAGAGGACGGCTGCTGCAACTCTTGGAACGTTGGTTCGCCCACTGAAGCCCTGCTGCAGGTCCGAATCGCCAAGTTCATTTCGAAAGAGAAGCCCTGCAAGGATGACTTCTCCCTTTGAGTTGGTGGGACCAATCAACTCGACACTAAGCCACCTGGATACCATTCTCAGAGCTGGTTGTATTTTCCTCAGAGTGCTGCCGGAAACCGAATAACCAGTGAGAGGGACACCAGTTTGTATGCCCGACTACAGCTACCGAAATTGAAGATTTGCCAGCTTTTTGACCAGTCCCAGTGCAGTGCAGGAGACCCCCGATGTCATCCCTCTTCCACGACTGAGGCTCAGGAACAGCGAGATCTGCAGGAACTGCCAGGAACAGACGTCTTCAGCTGCATCTTTTTCTTCATTGTAAGGTACTGTGAAAACCCAACCAAGAGAACTTACCTCTCACTGCGAAAATGCTTGAAACTTTGGCAACTTGCAGGCCTAGTCAGCTTGTGACTCAACATGTGAATCTTTTTTTTACAAACTACTTCTGAGAACTTTGGCAAAGACTTTTCCGTTTAACAACCAGAACCGTTTTATCTTATACAAGACTTTAGCCCATTGACTTTGGCCTAACCTATTGCATTGAATTGACTCCTCTGGTGAGCTCAAACTATTTGTACTGTTTAAGAATAATTGTATTCTTCTTTATAATAACCTATGCCTTTTTGCTCCTACTTCAAAGTACTCTGAATGCCTTTTTGCTCCTCCTTCAAAGTAGTTTAAATGCCTCCAAAACGTACCTTGTAAAGTACTGAAGTATATTTTTGTGTGATATAGATTGGCCTCATTCTAGTAAATGTTTTATAACTGACTGTGAAGTAAATTAATAAGTGCTTTACCAAGAAACCTTGAGTGTAAGAGTCTATTTGAATACTTGTGATTGTAGTCCTCTGTGTAACACCATTACAGCTCACATTCCCTCTTGAGATAAGCCTGGCTGCTCAGCAACGCTACCAAAACTGTGTAATACAGAAACCTTATATGAAAGGTTGGTTTTGCTTACACCTGTAGTCCTAATTGTATGTAGTGGTCCCGAAGGGTACTGCATACAAACTTTGCATAAAACACTTAGAAAAACGCAGAATTAGATTGGGTCCCGGGGTCAGTTGGAACATGGAGCCAAGAGGAGGGGGAGGAAGGGTAACAAAAGGAAACATGGATATACAAAACCAATGGGTTCCAAAGAGATTGAAGGGTGTTCGAGTGAGGAAAGGAGGTGTGGAGGCAGACCAAGAAACTTGGGACACTGACTATTAATTAATGTCTTGTTTGTATTGCAGTTCCACGGTCACCCATCACTTCCCTTTTCATTCTGGCATTCCTCTAAAATCAAGCCCCAGAAGCGGAGTGGTTGCAGAGTGGTCATTCGTGGCAAGAACCTTTAGGCAGTCTCTCTACTGTGCCTTTTGCTGGAGGAGGAGGTGCCTGTACTCGAGCAGCCTACTTAACTTGCACTGCAGCGTTGCACGGTCAGCAGATTGGTTGCAGAATGGTCATTTGTGGCAAGAACCTTTTGGCAGTCTCTCTACTGTGTCTTTTGCTGGATGAGGAGGTGCCTGTGTTCGAGCAGTCTACTTAACTTGCACTGCAGTGCTGAGCGCTTCATGGTCAGCAGAATGGTTGCAGAGAGGTTATTCATAGCAAGAACCTTTTGGCAGTCTCTCCACTGTGTCTTTTGCTCGAGGAGGAGGTGCCTGTACTTGAGCCGATTACTTAGCTTGCACTGCAGCGCTGAGCGCTACACGGTCGCATATTGATTGCAGAGTGGTCATTCAAAGCAAGAACATTTTTGCAGTCTCTCCCAGTGCTTAAAGTGGGCTGGTGCCTGCCGGGGCCGGGCCCCGGCAGTCTCCAAAAAGTGAGACTGAGCCGGGGCGCTGCCGGGGCCCCGTCCTACTACAACATTGGCGGGATGCATCATCCCGTCGCGGCCGCAGCCGCGACGGGATGATGCGCCTGTAATGAAGTCAGGCAAGCTGACAGAAGTGGCAGCCAGCCACAGCGACACTGTGACTGGCTGCCACTTCCGTCAGTCATAGTAACTGCATCTGGTGACCCCTCGCTGACTTACTGTCCCTTTGTTTCCCCAGGTCGCCGAAGCGTCTTTAACCCTCGGCGAACCTGGGGATTCTTCGACAAATTTCGAGGTTTATAAAAGATGGCTTTGAAAGTACACATTTCAAGCCATCTTTTATAAAGCTTTCCCGACGGACAATTTTGTCCGTAGTCAAAGCTTTATAAAAGATGGCTTGAATTGTGTACTTTCAAAGCCATCTTTTATAAACCTGAAATGTTTAAAAAAGATGGCCTGAAATCTAGGCAAACCGTAGGGTATGCACACACATATATATAAATGTTATATATTTGTGTGCGTACCTTACTATGGTTTGTGTACTTTGCAAGCATTCTTTTATAAACGTAGAAACATGTTACATATTTCTATGTTTAGAAAAGATGGCTTGTATAGTACACAAACCATAGTAAGGTACGCACACAAATATATAACATTTATATATATTTGTGTGTATACCCTACGATTTGCGTACTTTTTAGGCCACGCCCCTCCCACAAGCCACGCCCTCAAATGAGGGCCCCCCCCCTCGATTTCTTACCCCACTTAAAGCCCTGGTCTCTCCACTGTGTTTTTTGCTGGAGGAGCAGGTGCCTGTACTTGAGCAGATTACTTAGCTTGCACACGGTCAGCAGAGTGTTGCAGAGTGGTCATTCATGGTCTGTCGTGGCTGGACTGAAAGACCTCGGAGAAGTGACATCATCATACCCTCCAGACACATTTTGACCATAAGATATCGCTCTGCACGTGGTTTACAAGCTAGACGTACTAGCATGTATCTACTTTCATCTCTCATTTTCAATCCTTCGCATTTACTGCATAACTGCATTGTGTGCTGACAACACTATTATAACAAATGCACTCTTTGAGCATTTTGAAGTTCTGATTTCCATCATCTAATAGAATCGAGGTGTGCTGAAGGAAAAACCTTGATTGGAGAGCTTGCACTATAAACCGCAACTTCTATCTGGCTCTACATTGACATATTCGCCAAACACAGCAAAATAGTAAAATATGCTTTGGGCATCTGGTAGCTCCAGTCTTGACATTTTGCCAAATCATAATACTTTTACTAATTACCACTAACTCAACCCCAATTTACACTAATATTGGCGCTATTGGACTGGTGGAAATTATGCCAACTGGTCCCTGCAGTCGCCGCTAGGTGAAGCAGCGAGAGGAGACGGCGAACATCAGGCCATCACTTGGTTTCATCACCCCGCTCAAATGCACAAATACAAATGGCGATGATGGCGAGGATGAAAAAATAGAGGGCACTCAAGAGGGCGGAAGCGGTGGGTGTGCTGGATGGGGAAAGGTAGTCTACCCCCAGTTGGATTCGGAGCGGGGGAATGAGAAGCGAGTAATACTGCCATTAGCCCCTCCCTGTGCCCTCACCAAATCCGAACCCTCAGTCAGGAAAAGACAACAATGAGCTCTAGCATGGATATGACACCGATGGCCCCCATGGCGATCACTACTAACTCCATCAATTCTAAACAGGACCAAGCTCTAGCACTGCATGGCACAATGCCTGCAGTAGGCACAGAGAAGGGGAGATGCCCGGGGCAGTGAAGCTGACCTTCGATTGAGGGCACAGTTCTAGAGTACGATTATGCATACTTAGAGACAGTCTTCAACCGTCCAGATTCACTGGAGTATGCTACCCTACAACAACCTGAGAGCCCCACAAGGCCAACACCTTCTGTTTGTTCCTTTTCATCAGGCTCAGTCCTGGTAAATCAGCATTTGTTCTTTGTTATGCAGCTTGCTAAGGATATAGCCGATTTGAGCTCTACAAGAGCCCATCAACGAAAGATCAGTGACTGCGCGAGTGCCAACTGCTCGACCCGGCCTTTCAGTGGAAATTACGAGAGCCTGGCCTCTAGGACACTAAGACCCAAAGGAGCCCTGGTAAATGTGAATCTGCTAACCCATGTGGCAAGAGATGAGTTTAAGGAGACCAGCGGCTCTACGGAATGGTGCGTACATCCCCTCCTCATGAAGTGCAATTTTGCAAGACTCATTACCATCGTTACCATCATCAACAGACTCTACCAATTTGTTGCTGAGCTTACCCTCAGTAGGTAGGGGACCAGAAAACAGGAACCACACAAAGACAGCTGGGATGGCTGGCGGGATGGGCCATACCCACCTCAGAATTTAGTAATGGCAGCCTTGACTGTGGCATTTTACCTTTTCATGTCTGATACTGCACTGGTCACCTTGCTACCCTCTGATTTTGGGCCCAGGCCCCTACCCGCCCAGTTGCACACCCGTACTGCCTCCCAGCAACCCTTGCACTTGGGTCTGTATCTGTAACCCTACAGTCCACCTACCTACAATTTTGGACACCTGCTGTCTGCACTTACCCTTGCACCTGCCACCTGCTGGACACACTTCTTGTTATTGTTTTGATCCCATGTACATCACTGCCCTCTCCTCTTTCACCTGGCACTTGTCTCCTCCCCTGCACTTGCACAATCTCAATGTCACTTGGCCTAGTAAGATCGTTGTCTCTATCCTCCCTCTGTTCCCCCTTCCTTGCCTAGTCACGCCTTGAAACACTTGTGTATAAGCGTGTTACAAATGCCATATCATATCATAAAACTCTATGAGGCCCTAAATGACACAATGAAAGATCAGGCTACTTTGCTGGCTATGACCCATACGAAGTTGATATTCTTGGAAGCCTTTGCAGGGTCGGTACAGTCAAGATTTGATAAGGAGGGCGAGCTAAGTGCATGGTGGCAAACTAGGCTTTTTGACCTAGCTAGAGAAGAAGTGGTGGAGTAAACTACTCTCATGACTTCTATCTTGGAGCTATTGAAAGGATCTAGACAACAGAAGGGAAAAGGTGAGCCATATGTGATGGATGCAAATGAACATGGCGAATTGACTCACAATCCATCCAGTTCACGAATCCTAAAGGTACCCATGAGAAAGGGGACAAAAACACTGATCTAATACTGATCTCACCTTCCCAACTGTCTGGCCTATGGATAGCGAACAAAGACAATCAGGACAATCAAAGGATGGCTCCAAGAAGGGTGATCTGTGCCTCCGAACCAGGGCAGGGCCAGACTGCCAGAGCTCGAATAGAGATACTGGGAAGTGGAATGGAAAGTGACATCACTGCGGAAACTCCAAAAACTCCAAAAATTCATTCCAGTCTAAGAACAGCAGAGGACAAAAAGCTCTTTGCTGTCTTTGAAAAGAATAATTGCTATGAAAAAGGGATAAAATCACCCGTGAACCCACAAAGAAATCCCAAAAACCAACAACCGGGGAAGAAAGGCTCATTTAATGGATCTAGAGCCTTCATGAAAATTCTAACACTTCCACAAACCCAAAAGGCCAGGAGCGGTCCTCCCGGGAAAGAGGCTGACTTAAATATACTAAGGGGCATGGGTTAGGAAACTGCAGTAGAACATGTCACACTGGATGAAAATACCCTTATTCTGGTGAATTTATCAACTTAGATGAAATGAGCCGAGAGGACTCGAACAAGGTCAACACCACCTTTGATCTCGATAAGAAGAAGGGGATCTGCAGCCATTATCTCCCGCATACACCAAGGATGAATTGGCTACCCATCCAGTGGTGTGGCATGAGACGAACGGTGATACTTCCCATTTTCAAACGTTGGAAGAAAGGAGACTCTCCTTGTTGGGAAAAAAATAACCTACGTTTAACCCTTTGACAAGTGCACCAGTGCAAAGAAAAATCAATCAAAAAACGGGGATGAGTGGCCCTCCAAGACCGCAGGAGCCCCTAAAGGTGCAAGTCTCAATTGAGCGGCTCATCCCAGAAAGAGACAGACTTATCATAAATATAAAGAATGAACTAAAATTGCTCCATGTTACCCCAAGCTCAGATTCATCGGCCCAGTGGAATTTGTTAAAGAAAGGCGCCTAGATTGGGTGATACTTCATCTTCACTCCATCTTGGTGAGAAACTGTCTTGTGGAAGCTGGCCCGGATTTTCTTCCACTGAGTTTCGATGTACTGGATGGCGGCCAAAATAAGTTTGATATAGTTGAAGAGACGTCCTCAAGCCGGCCTAACACTGACTGGGGACAACGGTTGACGAGCAGAACAAATATTGGTCTGGCAGGTGAGCTGACCCATATCTCCTCGAACAAAAGTGCAGATTGTACCTCGCCCATGTTATTAGAGAGAGGGGCAAGCACCTTGTTGAAATTGACTTTTGGTGGTGTAAAAGGAGGAGAAAGAAAGGTAAAGATGTCCCAAGAAGAAAGTAGGCCTGTAGAATCTCTGGCAGATTGGGCCTGCCTGGCCAGGCTACTGGAATAAGCGCCAGATCAATAACCCCCTGCACCTCAAGGAAATGACTCCTTATACATTGCCTCGTGGAACACTAGAGGTTTCATGCATCGCTTTAAGGAGGATGGAGTGGATCTGACGAGCTTTGGCATATTTTGTATGCAGGACACCTGGCTCTCCTCTAAGATGGATTATGTGGGCCTTGAAGGATGTTTTGACCCTGCTCTGACTAGGAGAGTGGGAAGACCATCTGCAGGTTTACTAACCCTGGTAAAATGGGGGATTCCTGAAGCTAGTGGAGACCCGGAACCTAAATCCCTTTATCCAAATGGTAATGGTGAACTGGGAGATGGGGGATGTTATTATCACAGAGCCATTGGTATTGATAATCCGCTACTGGAACCCTGCAGGGATTGGGGAGAAGACTTTGTAGGATTGGTTATAAACCTTACAGATGAGATAGAAATAGAAATGAGTTATCCTAACATAGTGCTATGTGGAGACCATAACATAAAATGCCTGGACGCAAGGGGTATACATTTGTCTAAGGTCTTGATATGTAAGAAAACTACATTGCGGCTTTCAGAGCTCAAAGAATGAGATGTTAGCATGGCGAATGGCCAGATAAAAAGTGATCTTGCGTGGCACCCAGAAGGCATATCTGGACTATTGCTTTGTATCAGGTAGTCTTAACAGTTGGTTGAGAACATTGGAAGTTCGCCCAATGATGTATAGCGATCATTGTTTATTGAGTCTCACCTTAAAGGGATGGGGAAAGATCCACCCTGACTTGAGGAGGGAGGACATTAATTTAAATCAACGAAGAAATCCTGATAATAAATGTTTATGATCCACCTGGTGGCACCAATACCTGTACAATTTTAATGGATGTGCTAGAGGCCATCACCAATTGGGTTGAGCGAACACCTAAAGGTCATGTTTTAATTGCAATGTGGGCTTCAACTTTTTTTTTAAATGTATAGTAATGACTCAGGATCACCATCATGATATGCAGTATACTTGGACAAATGGCATAGTTAGATCTTTTATTGATTATGTGATGTTTGATATAGAACTTAGTTTAATATGTAGCATGGGTGTTATAGCCCATAATAAGTTGAGTGACCAGGGTGTTTTGGGTTGGACCATGAAGGTAGAAACAAACCCACGCACCTTGGGCAAATGCTTGACAGTTAGTGTAAACCTTGCAGGAAATAGGTTGCGGTGGGCACCTAACAATATCAAGAATATAGACAAGTTTATAAAACAAGTTTTGTCGAATGTGGAGCAGTGGTTGAGGGCAGCTGACTGGGACTTGGCAAACATGGTGATAGCAGCGATGCAATTGACTAGAACGGTAAAAGGAGATAGTACAAAAAATAGCATGGGTCGATAAGGCAAATTGTCTTGACTACGTGATCTCGGAAAGAAGAAAACAATATCGCCGGAAACGTAAAGGGATTAGAGACAAAGCCAGTATGGATCCTCTACAGAAACAAAAAATGCAAACAAAAATAGCTACCAAATATCGAAATTGGCAAAAAATGCATATAGACTCAATTAGAGGTTCCAACTGGCTAAAGCTATTCCAGTGTTGAAATCACATGAAGCGGTTCGATTTTTGCGGTGCTATAATAATTACAGTGCGTCCCTTTCACCAGTTGAAACTAATCCCATATCCAAGGAGGCATGGGTAATATATATTCAAACCCTTTATTTCTCTCGGGATAGGTATCAGGAGGAAAGAGAGGGGTCACTTAGTCTTGTGATTAGGTTCAGTGATGAAATGAAGGCAGGGCCACTGGGGGTATATTAATGAGGAGAACCTGGTGCGCCTCATTGGTAATGTCAAAGCCTCTAGGGCTCCTGATCCTGACGGAATCCCAAACTTTGTGTTTAAGAGTGAAGGTAGCCGATGGGCTGGGGTTTTGATAGTTCTTTTCAAACATATAGTGCCAACAGGTATATTGCCTGAGAGCTGGCGGAAAGCCATCATGGTCCCGATATTTAAAAAAGGTGGAAGATTGGAACCAGCTAACTACCGCCTTCTGGCCATAATGGATTCCAGCCAGAAATTGTTTGCCACCATACTGTTAGAGAGGCTTTGTAACTGGTTGAAGGAATTGAATATCCTGAGAATATTCCATAATGGCTTTTGGAAGAAATACAATACTATTACAAGTATCGCTACACTGCAGTTTATTATCCACAAAATCACCAAGGGGGCTGGTAAACTTCATACTTGCTACGTGGATTTTTCCAAAGCATTTGACCTGGTCTCAAGACCTAAATTGTGAACAAATTAAAGGGATGGGGAATCGACCCTCAGCTATTGTACTTTCGGTGTATACAAAAACATCAATTGCCATAAGAATAAATGTTGAGGGTCACCACTCCGAATATGTACCAACTAATTTGGGTCTTAAACAGGGCTGCGCCCTGGGTCCGATCCTATATAATGCCTATAAGGCTGATATGGAACTGGCATTGAGGGCAGCAATGATATTCCAGCAAGAATAAATGGCGTGAAAGCGATCAGTTTGTCGTACGTTGATGATATTATTATTTTTGACCAAACACAATTCGGACTGCAACGAACACTGAACGCTTTGTCTACATACACCAGAGAAAATTAAATGATTATTCATAAAACAAAGACCATGACAATGAGTATGGGAAGGTCATGTAGAACGATAGAAAGATTTAGATGGTATATGGATACAAATGTGTTGGAAAATGTCCAGTAAATTACCTATCTGGGTTTCCCTGTAACGATTAAACCAACTACTGCATATCGTACAGGGGAAAATTTGGAAACAATGGTTGGTAATAAAAAATGGTATCGTGCATCGGGGTGTAGGTAAAACATAGGCATTTGTCACAATATTTAAAACGTGTATTGTTGTATGCTCTAGAAGCAGTACCATGGCCCCAGGTCTGTTGTCTTGGAAAATTGGAAGCTACATTTTTACAATCTATAATAAACCTTCCGAAAGGAGTACCGGTGGAAGCCCTAAGACTGGAATATGGTCTCCAATCTAAATGGGCAGTTAAAAAATGCGCCCAAAATGACCAATCCACAAATGATTTTTTGAGGTTATTTGGGCATAAAATGCTAGGAGAAAATCCTAACCAATGTATTATAGCACCCTTAACCTTTACTAAAAAATATTTGTTTGAATTGGGATTGGGCTCCAATGTTTTTGATACTTGCCCTGATTATGAAAAAAATATTAATAGGAAAGCACAGCAAATAGATCTGGCTGCTAGCATTGATAATTTTCACAAATTGAAAAGATATAGGGAATGTTCACTACAAAGTTTTAAAAGTGGGGTACCACATGGTTATTTATCTAAATATTCCAGTCCTGAATTGAGACGTTTTACTATACCGCTTTGATTTAACATACTACAGACCAAAGAATATCTTGGCAACTGGCAAAACACAACAATTCAGGATGATTTGTGTAGGGGTTGCAACTTGGTACCGGAGACAGCCAGACATATATTGACCTCCTGGTGGGCTTCAATACCTTATTATAGAAAGGGATATAGGAGGTTTGTTAGTTCATTAGACAATATTAGAGGGGATCAATTTTGGGCTACACTAATCGGGGCACATTCAGTGGTAATAAACGCGGCAGCCTACTTTATTTGGAAACTGGTTTTGAATCTAGCTCAAGCAAAGGACGCACGTTAGTATATCTGTTTTGGTGATGCTAGGATGTCATCATCTTTCCCACTATGTTATAAGAGTGTGATAGGAGTCTTTTACATTTTCCATTGTTTATTACTACTTTTGAGTAAATATTGGAACATGGATTTTAAATGTTAGGTTCTGAACTGTTAATGGTTTTTATTGAATTATAGGTATTTGTGATGTATATAATTTTGTGATTTTGCTTTTATGAATTCTGTAATGTTTTTTATGACTATGTGTGATATTTGGTTTTATGTGTTTAAAGTTAACGAATGCACAATAATAAAAAATATATATATACATCAAGGTAGAAACTGCCAAATAATATTTCCAATAGAGGTGAGGAAAGTGACGGCTCAATATAAAACAGCCTTGGATTCCAATATTTGATCCAACACCGGGGTTAAACAAGACTTAAAGGGACCGCATCACCCAAATTAGGATACGAGAACGGTGAAGAAAATCCTAAAACTGGATCTGCGTAGTATAGATCGCTCATAGAATGGGGACAAAATTGCCTTAAGGGATTTAGGAATTGGCATATAGCTACAAAAGCACAGAGCTCCCAAGCAGATGCAGAGGTTATTATGAGGATACGCGAATAAGAATACAAGCAACCTCTGGAAGCTTCTCAATAATAATGCAACTTTCCAATTGGCTACTATGACCCTTGCAGTTTCAGAAAATATATGGATTAAATACTTCACCTATCTCTTTGCTGGTTAGGGCCAAATGTCCTTGGTATGCCCTGGGAAAGTCCCTGTCCCATGGGCTTTTGAATTTCACCGAGATGACATTGTGAGGTTAGTTACAAGGGTGAATTTATTTAGAGCCGCTGGCCCGGACGGCCTGAAAAATGACACGCTGAAGCAGAATACGGACGATTGGCAAGACTTTTGTATGGTGCTTTTCAATCAAGTGCTATTAACCAGAAAGATACCCTGCTCTTGGAGATCTGCCTTTATCGTCCCAATCGACAAGAAGAGTGATAGGTGTAATCCAAAAAATGATAGGCCTATCGACCTCCTGGACACTCTGGGGAAGATGTTTGCTTCAATCCTGTTGATGCTCCTGAATAAGTAGGTGAAGGACTCAGGTCATTTTGACAAAAGACACGCAGGATTTGTCCCAGGGGTGGGTACACGTCTAAATCTATTCCTCTTAAAAATTCTTAAAAGGAGGGTGCTTAAGATGAAGCAGAAGGTATACTTAGCCTTTTATTGATCTAGAGCAAGCCTTCCATAACATTAGTAGAGGAAAACCCTGGGAGAAAATGTCGAACCGGTCATGCCCAGCTGACCTCTTGGGAGCTATAAGGCCCTGTACTCTTCTACCACAATCCAAGTAAGGATGAACGCCAAGGGAATGCTTACTAAACCAATCCAAACCTTCAGGGATTTGAAGCAAGGCTGCCCCTTGGCACCAATGCTAGTTAATCTGTACTTGTCTACGAAGAGGGTGTCATTTATCCCATGGGATATTTATGCGGAGGACCAAGTCTTTATTGATCAAACACTGATAGGTTTGCAGAGGAGGCTGAACCAGCTGGAATTGTACTTTCAGGCAAATGAGCTGAGAATAAATGTTGAAAAGACTAAAATCATGGTGCTCCTCTACTGCACGGGAGAAAAAAAAGACAAGAAAGATACATAGTAGATTTGGAAAATGTACTGTGGTTCAAATAGTAACATTCAAAAAAATAAAAAGTAACCCACATTCTATTATATGGAGCAGAAACCTAACATGGAAGCAGGTGCTTGGTCTTTCAAATTCTTTACCTCTAACCTTGATAAGATTTGAATCGGGCTTGCAGTCGCTACAATCCATGGTTAAGTGGAGATCTCTAAACCTACATCGGAAATGTATAGAGTGTGGAAATCTTCCTCCCTTGGAGATCCTAAAAAGTGAAAAGCAAAGGGGATATGATGGAATTGTGGACCCCTGAACAATGAGATGCAGAGAGGGGTTGGAAATAATTGATGTAACGGAAGAGGTACTTATAAGTAACCCTGATAAGATTAAGAACCAGATAAGGCAAGCAGACTATATTGATACTATAGTAAAAAGAAGCAAGTATAAATTGCAATTGTATCTGGCCCATGAACAGAGATCGGTAAACCAACTCTCTAGGTATCTTGTGAAATGTCCAAGTTGCAGATATAGAGACATTGTCATGAGGTTAAGATTGAACATTCTGGCAACGATAGAGGTCCTCAGTATGAGAAGGCAACTAGAGGACAAAACTCTGTCCTGTATATTCTGCAAGAGGCAAGATAATATTGAGATGGCACATCTGTTGAGAGAGTGTTGTGAGTTGGTCAGTGTGAGAAAAAAGTATATGAGCGAGGTGGTAGTTCATTCGTTAACATTGGAGGAGTTGTGGGACATGTTCAGAATTGGGGAACATTTTTCAATGATTTTGGCTGCATTGACATTTCTGGATGAAGTTTTGCACCTTTAGTCTGTATGAGAATATTTTAACGGAGCCTGACTAATGAATAGTGGGTAGGGAGATTCTTCCTTTTAAATGTCTTCTGATCAGGATTTAGGTTCTTGTTTTTACTGTATGATTGGATGGAATGAAAGGAAATTATGAGAGGTTTGTAATAAACCAAACATATTAAATAAAAATAAAAAATAAAAAAAAGCTGAAAAGGTGACCTGGACTCAACGTCTGTGTAAGTTGGAGAAGACTCTCTGTGGCGCTCCCCAGACGGTGCCTGGTGGCACCTAAGGTACTTTTTGCCTACCTGGTCTTTAAAGCGAATGGCTTAGCTTATTGAAATAAAAATGCTATGATTACTTTATTGAGTCGAGATTGGATGGCTCCTGGTTTAGCCTCTATGGCTCAGAGTTACTGTGAAAATGGGGTCATATGTTTGGCATATAATGTTGGGAGAGCGAAGCCCACAAGGATGTCTGCACGTCCTGTACCAGAAGGTCAATTTTGCACATGAAGACAGACTTCAAACAGCTTCCCACCTGTATGAAGTATGGTTACTGTTTGTTCTTGTTGATGTATTTTCTGCATGGGTGGAGGCCTATCCATGTAGAAGAGCAGATGCTGTCACAGTGGCTAACACGTTTTTAGCAGAGTTTACAACTTGGTTTGGATTGTCCCTCAGTATAGATAGTGACCGAGGCACCCATTATACTGATCAGGTTATTAGAGAAGTTTGCAAAGCTTTAGGAATAACTCAACAGTTCCATTGCACTTCTCACTTGCGTCTAGCCTGCATGTAGAATGCCGAAATGGGAACCTTAATTTAAAGCAGTCCAAAGAGTCAAAAAAGACAGGGTTGACATGGCCCCAAGACTTGCCCCAGGTTCTGTTTGGTTTGCAACAATCCCCAGCGTAAACACAACGTTTCTGTCCATGAACTCCACACTGTTCACCCCAGCATGGATCTATGAGACGCATTACTGCAAAGTCGCCACTCCAGCTGGAAACACCACCTCTGCGATGACCGATCTTGCTCAGCTTGGCTCCAGCTCCACCACGACCTCCGACCCCACCACCAATGACGCCACCAATCATTTGCCGATGTAAGACTCTCCCTGTGTTGCTGGAATTGAACGACAAGTACCACAAGGAGAGGGATCATCCCTCGATTACCCAATGCAGTGAAACAGGATCCACAGCTTCTGAATTTCTTCCCCACAGTGAGGACCCTGCAGGAGCTATAACTAAGGCTCCTTCACCAGGCGGTCGAAGTTCCGTACGAAACAACCCTGAATCAGACCTTACTGCTGGCGGTCGAAGTTCCGTACGAAACAACCCTGAATCAGACCTTACTGCTGGCCTACCATCTTGAGTGTCTGACCCCTTCTGTACCTCACAAAGCATCCTGCAAAAGGTACACTTTGTAATTATGAGGAGTTCTTCTGAGTCAATTGTTCTGAACTAAGTGGCAACTGGCTAAGTCACTCATACCTGGATATGTCCCCTCACTGACGATGAATCCTCCTGAGGTGGCGGTGCACTGGCGAGTAGAGGCTGATACTGTTGATTTACCATTATCTGCCAGTTATGACCTCTTCTGGCATCATCTGTTGTTCATTCTTTTTGTTAAAATGACCCTTATTTGCATGTGGCTCTGGTATCTGAGATATTTGGAGTTTGGACATTTTTAGTGGATGTTTCAACCATGAATTGTGGATTGCGGATTTCTTTACTCAGTACCTGATTCCTAATGAAGGTTTGCTTTGTACTTGCATCTTCACAGAGCCTATAAACATTAATCCGGATGTTTTGGCCTCCCAACATTATTTGTTTTTTTGTGTCCTGCACATAACCTGCCTTAATGAACTAAATTGAATTTTGTTGTTAAGCAAACATTTTTCATGCTGGGGGTACGACATGATTCACGAACTCGGACATTTGAGGATTGCATCTAGTGCACACAATGTCTGGATACATCTCTGTTATAGTAGTGATTGTCAGAATATTGATATATTATTGCTTCACTGCAACTGTTGCTTTTCACACCACATGCCATGTGAATGATGGCCCACTGCTTATTCCTGGGGTCACAGTGAACACACTTACTTGCATCTCTCCTGGTCATATGACTGCATTTTCTATTTGACCGACTGCTGGGTCTGTGCCAATTTGCCACAAGACTATCCTCCAGGTTTCCTATCGCACCCATCCCCTTTCAGTGGGGGGTGTATGTTTGGATATCAAGATGGTTACCCAGTCCCAAGGCACAGTAGCCTGTAGGGATCCTCACTCCCACTTGGGCTTTTCCGGTCCTCCGAATGTTCCCACCCCAGACCAATTACGCACTAAGCCAGCAGCACTCCAGCTTTCCTCACCTGCAATTGGCCTTAAATGATATTCCAACCGAGGTCTTTTGTTCAAGGGAAGTAGCAGATGGCATTATTATCTGCCCACCGATTTTAGTGTAGTGATCAAGAATGTCACTTTTGCCTTTGATCCTAATTTTTCCTTATCCTTGTCCACGGAATTGTACGATAGGACCACAAAAAAGGTCCGTACAAAAAGTCTGAAAGTATTAAAATAATACTGTGTGGTATAGTGAGCGGAGGTTGCGGGGGACACCCCCGTAGCACACCCGAGAAAAATAAAAAAATAACGGGCGCTCCAGGGGTGTCCTCCGCAACACCTCGCTCACATTACTTCACAGTATAGTGAGTGGTGGTTGCGGGGGAAACTCCTGCAGCTTCTGAAATAAAAAGAAAAAAAAAATAAGAAAAGGACCCTGCAGTGCCGTTTCCTGATCATGGAAGTTAACGGGAACTAGCGCCGCAGGGAGACAGCGTGAAGTAAAGCTAAGTAGGGTTTGGGTATGTTGGAGGTGTGGGTGTGGGAGGGGGTGTTTGGTGGGTGTGTTGTAGGTGTGGGTAGGGGTGTGGGTTTATAGATGTTTTAATGCGTGTTCTCATGGGAAATGTGCGATCCTTTTGTGGTTCGCACATTTCGGATGCAAACGTTTCCGTCGCTGACTTTTCCGCGATGGAAAAATCACGCAGATCCTTGTCCACTACATATTCCGGAACTTACTTTATCTGTGGGGATAAAGCTAATCCCTGGCTTCCTCTTCCTCAATTGGGGAGGGAGTTGTTACATGGGTTATATTCTGCCCGCAGTGCATCATACTCCTACTTTTCCCGCTTGGCCCACTTCAGGAGATTCATTGCCTGGGAAAACTTAGTTGTGAGTGTGTGGGAGGGATATCTCAAAACAATTCATGCCATTAACATAAATAGAGCCTGTCTGACTCAATTGTCACTGTTAGTAGAGGTTATTTCCAATGCTACTGCATCCTCCTTGGCTCTATTATTCCGAGAACAACTAGCCATACAAACCATTGTGCTTCAAATTGTGTATCTCTCGACATTGTTCTGGCCTCACAAGGAGGTATCTGCACAATTGTGAAGAGTGAGTACTGTATTTTCAAACCAAGATACTCAGGCAATATTACTGTCATCATCACCCACTTTCACTACACTGTCAGCCTCTTTCACATCAGTCTGGTGGCTTCCTGGACCTTTGGGTCTTGGATTGAAGATCTTTTGGGACATTTAGGGTGCCTATTGGCCAGATACTACTCATAACACTAGGCATTTTCTAAGTCTGTCCTGTCTGTCTATGGTTTGTAAGTGTCTCTATTATCAGGTATGCGACACCTGTTCTGAAGTCTCTCAAATTGCTAAAGTGTTTTACTGTCACGCTACTGAAGAAATAATTGTTTATGATATGCTGGGATGTGATGTTTTTTGCCCTATCGATGTATGTAATTTGACTGGAGTGGAGGTCTCATAGTAGGGGACTGTGGGTGAAACCTAGGCATTGTAAATGGTATTTACTGCCCTTGAACATTGCTGCATTATAATATTGATCAGACACTGCAAACAGCCAGGTTTAAACACTGTTTCTTGCTTGTGCGAAGTGAGGCTTTAGGGTTTACTGTGCATGTCTTTGCGATTATCGCTTTACGCATAGTATGTAGCTATGCTTGCCTTAACAATTCTCACTTCTGACATGTTTGTTTTTTGGCAAATGTAAGAGTGTTTTAGGTTCCCACTTTCTTAGGGAAAATGACATTAGTAGATGGAAGACATCATACTGTAAACGTTCTCGCCTGCTTCAGAGTGTGTGTGGATCATTGAGGAGTATACTCACCTTCACTAAAAATATCACACTGTGCTGTCCTCCCTTATAACACTGTCGAACATGAATGAATGCAGGTGTTATGAAAGACTTTCATAGTGTGGCTTTGTTCCCTATATATTGGTTTGGGTTAGGATGACCCTACCAACTGGAAAGACCCATGTGAAAATATCACCTTGTCATTTACATTTTTACAAATATTATGTCAACAATCATTTTGCATGAGTAGTCAATAATTCTTTCTTTAATTGAGATGTTCACAATGATACGTTTTTCTTAACACAGAAGTATTTATTCATCAGAGACATAGGCTGTTCTAAGATGTCTGATGCATTTCGGTCTGTAGGACCATCTTCATGGTCCAAGTTTCTATAGAAAGTAAATCTAATACATATGTTCCCTGATATATTGTTGGCACATCTATTCATGTCATTGTTTGCCATATTTACCAGCCTATGCAGCTATCACTTCTTTACTTCTGTGGGGAACTGTGTCCTTCCTGTGAGCCTTTGGTGGATTGTTTGTCTCTATGACCCTGGATCCTACTGTAGGATCGGTAATATAAATGAGGTAGGTCTACTAACTAACCCTTAGTGCTAAATATACACTTAGTTTTGGGCTGTTTAGATTTTAAAGTCATACCTTTTTTTAATGTGATCTTCGACTTCACTATCTTGTCCTGGTGTATTGTGTTGGAATTCATTTTAATTGTAATGGGTTATTTATAATGCGCTTAATACCTAAGCGCAACCCTGTGGATCGAACCTGTGTTGCTCCGCATCATCTTGCTTCAAAGATGAGTGTGTTGCCCCTGAGCTATCCAGAGAAAAGTAAGTATACGGATAGCTACGTAGTAGTAACCCAATAACTATACCCAATGTCCTCTGAGTGCCTGATTGCTTTCTGACCTTGGTTTTCTGTAGGAACAACTGTTTCAGACATCAGGATCCTTGTGCAATGATCCCTTTGTCTTTTGCAGCGCTTTTTTATTTTCAAGATGCTGCTGGCATTTTCAGTGCAATGATGTCATTGCGTGCTGGCGGACATTTTGAGGAATATAGTCAATCTTTTATTTTTTCATTCTTTTATTTTTATGATAACAGGGAAAAAACTGTTAAATCTGACAGTTGGACGATTACGTTTCATTTAGTAAAGCTATTTGTCGTAGAGCTTTGTTCCAGACATGAAGGGCAGCTGCGGTAATAACAAGTGATTCAGCCCCAAAAACAAAGCTCCAGACCTGATCAGTCACAATAAAGTGTGTATTAGAGACATACTTATAATTCTTGCCATAGTGTTAGGAAAGATTTTCATAGTAATGATACATCCTCCTGACCTGTGTAAACCCCAGAACATTGTGCTTTGCTGGTGGATTCGTTTTTCCTGTACCTAGTTTGATCCCTTTTCCACTCTCACAGAATCTTTTACTCTTTTCATGGATGTAATTTTTAAGACTCTCCATAGTGTCTTTCTACTTGTATCCTCTTTGACAACTTTACGCACATACTGCCTATTGTTGCTGGTCTGCCCTTTGGGCTCCCACTTTTAACGTTCACTGACTAACCTTGTGAGAACTATAGTTCCCAAGGATAGAAAGGATATCTTATCCTTTCTAAACGTGTTAAGGTGAGAACAGCACCCCACCTCCCCCACCGTATGTCGAGTGCTGTGGAGATACAATGGGCCTCATTACGAGTAGCCCGGTAAAAACGGGTTCATTACCGGCATGCCGGTAAGAGCGGGTCCGTGCTCGTATGAACCCACTAATAGCGGGTGATTACGAGAGCGCGAGCACGTGCAAACCCCCATGACGGTAATGGTAATACCGGCATGCGGCTAAAGGCCCTCCAACCCCCCGATAGTGCACCACGGGACCCGCCGATACCAGCACCGCCTCAGAGCAACACCTAAATACCGGGCCGGTAATACCACCATGCTAATACCGGGTTTGCACAACCGGACCCGGAAATTATGTCATCGCGCAGGAACGGGAAATGGGCCGGCGGCCATCTTTAAAAACACAATCCATTGCCATCCTCCCTAACCACCAGTCTTTTCATGTCATGCTGTGTTGCAAAACCCTCAGGATGTCCAAGGCCACCCGGAAGACGACCACCCGGCAGCGGAAGAAGCGTTTTTCAGACGCTGAGCTCAATATGCTTGCTGACACTCTGGCTGCACATGCAGCCATAATGAAAAGCAATGATATGAAGCGAGAAGCCCAGATGAGGAGAAAGGAAATCTGGCAGGAGGTTTCCCGGAAGGTGTCGGCCGTGGGGACCACCCCACGCACCGTGTGTGACTGCCGCAAGAGGTGGGATGACCTCCGCTTGAGGGTGCGAAACATCCTATCGAGCAACAGGAGGGCAGACATGGCGACAGGTGGGGGTCCACATTCACCTGCTAAGCTGATGCCCTGGGAGGAGACCGCCAGCACTTTTATTGATTCTGAGTCAATAGAGGGATTCGGAGAGATGGAGATGGGTGCGTCATCATCCACAGAAAGAGGTGAGTGACCCTGCACATCCCTGTAGGGGAAAACATGACTTAGCACTAGTGACGTGGATGTGAGACTAGGCAAGGCAATGCATGTCCCTACACCCACATCAACATATCCAAGTCAAGATTGCGGCCCAAAACCTGCCACACAGAAATGCATGCTGAGTGCCAATCCCATAACCTACACACGGGCAACATACAGGACCGTGCCCATTTAACCCAACACACAAACCCCATATCAAAGGCATGTCACCTGCCATGCAGTGAATGCTAACATGCCCCCTCTGAATACCCTGCATGACACACCTGTAAAACATGAATGCATGATCAAATGAATAATGAACAGCACCACTGTATGCCTCTGCCATGTCACACCATCACTGATGCCCTGCATCTCTTCTACCCCCCAAGCACCGATGAGGAAGAAGCAACCCAAGAGACCACCGCGAGGTCATCCACCTCACACCCTAAGAAGAGGGCTACCACCACCACCTCCGCTGGAGGCAAGCAGGCCACAGCCACTGCCAGTGTGCCTGTGCAAGCTGGGACACAGCCAGCAACACCTGCTGCCAGTGTGCCTGACACACTACTGACCCAGCGCACCCACACCTGTCGAAGGGGAGTCCCTGGAAGCACCCGCCTCCACTGGGGAAGAACTTGATTTCAGTGTGGAGCCTGAGGGAGACACCGAGGTGACATGCCCGGCCACCCCGAGCCCCGTGTCCAATCCCTCTCCCCAACATCTGCAGTCACCCACCTGCAGTGAAGCTGATCCCTGCCTCTGTGACTGTGACCTACCCACCTCTGAGGAGTACAGTCCCGAAAATGCCATCCATGTGACTGCACAACCCACCACTCCAGCCCCCTCCAAAACCCTGAGGACACGATTGTCGACGGTGGAGGCCCGACAGGAGGCCATGTTAGACCTACTCCGCCAGTACATAGCGGACGAGGAGGAAACCAGGCGGGGTATTGCCACAGCAATTGCGGGGACCACAGCGGCCATTGCAGCCAACACAGCCACTCTTAATGCATCGGCTCGGCTAATGAGGGACTGCCTGGGGGCGGTGACACAGGTGCTGACTTCAATGCTGCTCCATATGCAGTGGCCACAGCTTGCAGGAGGTGTGGAACCTGCCAGCGACTCACCTACTACCTCCACACCAGCTTCATCTGTCCCCACCAGCCCAGTGCGCCAGACACAAAGAAGTGCAAGGCACACTGAAATGCCCCCTCCAGACAGGAAGAAGTCCCGGAGGTAGTGTGGGCGGACAATGGGAGTGGGACACAAGGTTGGGAGCGAAGGGGTGCATCTTGTGGAGTCTATTGGGGGTATTGATGTTGGTTTGGGGGGTTTTGGAGTTTGTTGGATGGTTTATGGAGGGGGGAGTGGGCACATTTTTGCTGTTGTAAATAATACACACGTTGTGATAAGAAAAATCTATCGCTGGACATTGTTATTTTTGTGTGCATCCATATATTGTGTTACGGTGTTCAGTGCCCAACTCCCAACATTCCCTGTGTGCAAGTCCACATTGGCCCAGTGTCTGACTGACACATGTCTTTCATAGTCCCTGTGGGTCAGGAGTATTTGTGAATCTGTGCTTGGCGTACTGCATGGCCATCCCATGCATCATGTACTAGCAGGGGGGCTACTTCACCTCCGTCTCCATCCTCATCAGCCTCACCCAGGGCATGCATGTCGATGTCAGGTGGCAGTGGTACATTTCTCCGGACGCACAAGTTGTGCAGCATGACACAGGCCATGGTGATCTTTGCCACCTTCTCAGGCCTATATAGGAGTGCCCCACCAGACCTACTTAGGCAGCGGAAACGCGCCTTCAACAGGCCAAAGGTCTGCTCTATCACAACACGGGTGCGGGTGTGCACACAAATGTACTCCTCTTCATGGCTGTTTCTGCAGGTTCCGCACAGGGGTAAGTTGCCACGGCCTCAAGGGATATCCTCCGTCACCTGCAAGCAAATACAAATAGGTGTGGGTCACTCTGAGCTGGCACCTTCAGGAAGCACAGTCATGGCGGCAGCTATTTGGTGTAGACATGCACCTGTCCCTGTACGTATGCAAAATTGTCACCTAGATGCGGATGGTGTGGTAGTCTGGGTGGCGTTCAATAGATGATGCAGGGTGTAATCATGCATGCTGAGGCGGATGTACTGTGGTAGTACGACAATGTTTAGCATCCCATTCAAGCAGTTAGTTTTATGCATGGTCACACTAGCCACATTGGCCCAGTTACCATCCTGTACAGTCATGCATTGCTTGCCATCACCATGGTGGCCTGGTTGTGCCTCTTATTTGTTGTCATCGATGTGCATTATTTGTTTAATTTGTGCCAGTGATGTGTCATGTTCCGTTTGTGAGGTTCAGGTCTGGAGCAGGGGAGTTGCTAGGTCTGGAAAAGACCCGGGGCTAAGCTGATGTTGGAACTGTTGGGACTGGGGGCTAGCTAGTCTTTTGGCTGTAGCTCCTGATATTCTATCCGGGGCTACAACCAAAAGATCAGGGGCTGTAGCCCCCTTTGCCCCCCCCCCTAGCAATGCCCCTGGTCTGGAGTGTTTAGCTCTGCATGCATTCTCCAATCACCGACAATTGCCACCCAGGTGGGGTACGCATCCCCCCACCCCTTTCACAACCAGGTGGAGTAGGCATCCCTAGACATCAGTACCCCAGAGCACTGCCATGGCCCAGTTGTGCAACTCACCAAGCAGCCAGGCACGTGGTCCAGCATGTAGCTCCATGTGATGGGTAGGGTGGAGTAGCGCAGTACCATGGCATCATGTATTGATCCGGGATATCGGGCGCAGCAATGTGTGATGATCTTGCTGGAGTCACTTGCCATCTGCACATTGATGGAGTGGTATTGCTTGCGATTGGGGTACACCGCCTCTATAGCATGGGGGACTAACAATTCAACATGGGTGCAGTCCAGGCCACCAACACAATTGGGCATGCCTTCCAGGCATGGATGCCTACTTTGGTGTTGGCTATCTCCTGGTCAGTCCGTGGTAGGGATATGTGGGTGCTTGCGTGCTTCAGGAGGGCATCCAGGACTTGGTTCAACATGCGTGATAAAAGTGGTTGTGAAATGCCATGCAGCTGCCCCACTGTGTGTTGATAGGTGCCTGTGGCCAGGAAGTGGAGCACGGACACCACCTTTAGTAGCGGGGGATGGCAGTGCTTATTTGTATGAGGCTGCCTAAGTCGTTGTGTATCATGTCCTCTATGGTGGTGATGGTGTCCCGGTCCAACCGGTACAGGGTGTGGATCTGCTCAGGGGTTAAGTTGAATGGGCTGGGTCTGGTGCGAGGGATTGGTGGCTGCCTACGAGGCACTGCTGGCTGCGCTGGTGGTATTTGCTGGGCCTGTCTCACGCTTCTACTCCTCCTGCGTCTCCTCTGTGCTGCCTGTTATTGCTGCTGTAGTTGTTGTTGTAGTTGGTATTGTTGCTGTAGTTGTAGCAGTATTGGCATGTCCTCCAGTGCCATGATTGCACCAGGTAGGGGTGGCGTTTTGGTGTTGGAAGGGGTGTGTTGTGTGGGTGTGCTCATTTTATACTGGCCCAGCCTCCATTACCTCCACCTGTGGGGATTGTGCGCACCTGTGGCAGTTGGCTTGTTTCCTGATTGCTGTTTGCGGGTGGTCCTCGATGCCTGTATGGCTGGCATCGTGCAGCCTGTAATTACCGACTTCGCGATGCCGGTATTTGCATGTCCGTGTGGGTTGGGATGTCCCCCTATTACCGGCATGCCGGTATTTGCTCTCGTACACGCGCCCATGCCGCCATTCGCGGCACTGTTATTTAGGGTCCCGCTAATACCGGGTTGCCGAGTCAGAGTACACCAGAGTGGTAAACGATGCCGGTATTACCATACCAGCATTGTTTTTGCCTTACCGCCAACCTTGTAATGAGGCCCAATGTATCCCCCTTTCTCATTTTAACTGCAACGTTTCCTTAACAGGGACTAGCTTACCTGTAATGGCTGGTGGCAGTGATATTTTCTCCTAATTTGGTGCACCTTAATCGCAAGCTGTTTTCATAGTTGCCGTAAAGACACCCAACGGTGCCCATTTGACCAAAATGTCTCGTCTTCTTTTTTCACCATTTCAGTGTTCCTTGTTCTTTTTTTCCTTCTCCGACATCCGGGGTGAGAAATTCCTTTGTGTGATTATCTTGAGCGGGAATCCCTTGGAGTTCCTACGCAGGCTCCAGAGTGTCTGTGAGGGCATGGTGAGGGCAGGGAGCAAGGGAGGAATCCAAAATTCTGCAGCCCTTTGTCTTCCACCTTTCCTGAATGGGGATAACTCCCAGTGCGGGTCTGGCTGTCCTCATTGTAAAATGCAGGGGGAGAATGCAGAGGTTGTGCTGTCGTTTCTAATTAAGACTCAATCCTGCAAGCTGAAGATGTAGTACACCACTGGAACTAACGCCTATGAGCAAGATGAAGAGATTGCGATTTCCAGCTAGTGAAGACCCTGCTGTGTAACCACAGCCTGCTGTAGCCCTTCCTTCCAATCAAATTGGGGACTCCGAAAATGATGACACCAGCCCAGAGCCTAGCGAGATCCACTAGACTCATGACGACCTGCCATCCCACATCATGCTGCGACCTTGCAGGGCTGCAATAACCCAAATTCTGTGATACCTCAAGCCATTTTTCGGTGCATGGTCTTCCGAATACCAGATCACACTGAAACTTTGGTGGCATCCTGCCAGAACATCGGAGACATGATTTGAGTCCTAAACCTCCCCTCACCAGAGTGCTGGACCTTCCAAGTCACAAAAGTCTGTCTGGCAATATTCAGTCTTCTTCTTGTTCCAGAAGCACCTGGAGCCTCAACTAACTCTGAAATAAAATACTTACTAGTTGGAAATTGATCTCTTTCAGTTTTTCCTCAGCATCGTTTAATGCTGTGTGGGCCATACATTTCTCCTCTTCTACAGTTAACTCCTCTATAATTCTTGCATGTATCCATTGAGCAGTTGTAATCATTAGCACCATTAGATCCTGACTGCACTTAGTTGCAATATGGCTGTAGCAAGTCAGGTTTTCTTTGTCCTCCAAGAAGAGAACAGGTTCATTCCGTGCAATGAGGACTATGTTTGCCTTCAAATACTACCGTGGGAAGTGACCGTTTACTACCGTCCAGAAGCATTTTTCCTTTAGTTTAAGCAAATCTTCTCCTGATGTCATGATGGCAATGGTCTGATTCATCCTTAAGTGTTGAATAGTGAGGGTTCTCTAATGATCTCACTGATCTGAGCTTCAGAGAAGCTTAGTGTATTTTCCATTTTCACTGCAGGGTGGAATTTTTTGGCTTGTTCAACTCTTCCGTATCCTAGTCAATCTATGGTTCCAACCGTATCGGATGTCTAGTTCGGGGACAGTGGTTGATTCCAAAAACAAATCTTTTGTGTGGCAGAAAGTCTGTCTACTGTTCATTTATGTGGAACCCTATTACATCAGGGCTGTATTGTAACATATTTAACATGAGGGTACCCTGTACTATTGGAACTTCAGGCAAAGCTATACTGATATAACGTAGGGGATTGCTAATAGATCATTTCTGAGATAATTTTAGATTCCCTATCATTTAGTCACTGTTACGTGGTGTATCGAGTGAAGTTTCCTTCCAGATCATTAGCAAATAATTACACATGCAAAACATAACTCGTGTTTAGTTTTTGTTAGAAATCGATTTTATCATTGCCCTATAATGTTTATCTGTTTTTCTTCATAACTAGAAGATTGCAGGGGACGTGGCCAGCAGCCATGTGAGGCAGACGTGCTCACTAGAGGCTCCTGCGGATACGCTCAATGAGAAGCTTTAAATAACAAGTTTTGCAACTAAAAAATTGCAAAGCGGCAGCTGTGAATGTCCGAGTGGCTCCTGTTCGAGTGTGAAGCCCCAAATGTCCATGTGAAAGAAGATACATTGTGTCTTAGTGGTGCAGCTGGTGACGATCGAAAATGGCAGCGTGGAGAAAGTGAGTGGCTGCGAAGAGAACCGTGAGACACCAACACAGGCGGTGAGCGGTGCCGCCGACACAAGGGCGTGCATCAGACATTCTCAACAGCCACAGTGCGGATCAGCCACGTGTTACTCCAGACAAAAATGCCCAGGAAACCACCACTGACTTGGGGCGAAAAGACAGCAGAGATTCAGAGACTTGGTGTACCGGGAAGCTCAAACGCTTACAGCCGAACCACAGAAGATAGAAAGAGGCGGCTGGCATGGCTATGGTGGCGGTAAGGAGTGTGACTGGCAGCAAGATCCAGTGATCTGGACGGCGCTTGGAGGCAGGAATAAGAGGATTGCAGCAGGGACACACAAACAAAATCTGTGATCTGCTCTTGTGACAGCGGCCACTCGCCATAGAGGGGCTTCAGCAACTGCAGGAAGTGAGACAGAAGAGGTGCCACTACAGATGGCGGTAGGCGATAAGGAGCAGGTGGATTGGGGGGCCCTGAGCAATGCCAGTACATTTAAATGGACAGATGAGGGCTCCCTCCCACTGCCCTCTGAACTGCAGCACTGGGCTGTGGGGGCGCAACGCAGACTGAACATAGGTGTAAACACCTCCCTGCGGTGCATACCCCCCCTGCTCAGACATGACCAGCAGGAGGGGGCAGGTAAAGTGCCTGAGTGTTACGCTCACCTGGCTCCCACAGAGGCGTCGATCTGAACTGGACAGCTGCGGTCTCCACCAATGTGACTCGTAGGGCCGAGATGACGGACTGGACTGGCCCACCTAGCTTTGTTTGCTTGGCCCGTAGGAATATTCTTCTGCAAATGGAGAAAGGGAATTAACCACCCGTGGAGTTGAGTGTAAATCCCCCCACCCCCGCTGTTCTCCCCATGGATCACCTTTGATGTCCCCTCCTATAGTCTAACCTGATGGTTTGAAAAGATGAGCTCTCCATCCTGCATTGAGCGCAGGGGCGCGTTGATAACCAGTTGCTTCACTGGCTCGAAGGAATTGGTCAGTTCCAGAACAATACTGACTCCGAAAAGTATGTAGTTCGTAAGAGTTCAAATGCCTGACTTTCACTTTTGTCCGATTCCTTGCAGATTGCAGCTTGACCCTAGTGAAGAGTTCCTCGTGGCAACCAGTAATATTCTGGTAAGGATTTGTATTTCCAACACACTTCGTTAAATAATGTCAGTATGTAACCTGTTGCTTTCTCCCTTATTCAGGCACTGAGGGAAAGTATGAAGTCTCGGGGAATAATACCTCCGGCGGTAAAATCAGGTAAGTCTAATGTGGTGAGGAGGATTCCCCTTGATAGTCCCTTTGTTTCACCTTGCTGTCCTTTTGTTTCCCCTTAGGGGCCGGGGTTCGGCGAAGATGCAGTGGAAGCTGTGCCGACCCGTGAAGAGGAATAGTACCCCCGGTGGTAAAATCAGGTAAGTCTATGGGGGGGTTACTAATATTCCTCTGTGTATTCCCTTGGCTCACCTTGCTGTTCTTGTCTACTCCTTAGGTGCCGGAAAGCAGCGGGACCATGCAGGAGGATGCGGTGGAATGTGAAGATGCTGCGAAGGCCGGTGAGTTCAGCGCGGCGCTGCAGCAGGGGAGGCGACGCGCATAAAATAACTTCTTTCTTCCAGCTCGAAGACGCGATGGATCGGGAATTCAGGTAAGGATCAAAGGTATTGCTCTTGTTCTAACCTTTTCTCCTTCTTTCTCCCTTTTTCTCCTTTTTTCTAGGAGCTCCAAACTCGAGGCGGGCGTGGCAGAAGACTGGATGCAGACTTGCAGGCACGGTGAGCGTTACGCTGCTGGATGCAGAATAACACGAAGCGTGTGCTGCTCTTCGGGCGTGGTTTAAATAACCTCCAAAGTAGTCCCTGGTAAGTATTCCTCCCCAGCCCCAAATAGTCCCTAGGTAAAATAGTCCCTTCCAAGCCTCATTTGGCTTGGAGCTCTTGCAGCATTGTCTGCATCAGGTAAGCTTGCAGCATGTTCTGCATCAGGTAAGTTCTACTCTATCAGCCTGGTGCCTATGGCGCCAGGACTGACTCTCCATATGAGCCTGGCGCCATAGGCGTCAGGACCGCACCCAAACAGCCCCTAGCAGGGGTTTTTGGGCTTGCCCAAAATAACTTGATGCCTGCTTCCGGGGTTGCTGGACCTGGTCTGGGTCCCCGGAGGTAGGCATCATGACAGCACTCCCCCCCAAGGCCCCTCCTAAAGTCGTTCTTCCCCATGGTTTTGGTTTGTCTGGGAAATTTCGGTGGAATCTTTTCACCAATCGAGGTGAATGCACATGGTCACTAGGTTACCAAGACCTTTACTGTGGTCCATAACCTTTCCAGTCGATTAAATAAAAAAGTTTTGACTTCACCATCTTGGAGTCCAGGATGTTTTTAACCTCAAATTCGGGTTCCCCGTCTATAAGGATGGGGTCTGGTGGCTTGGTTAGTCTTGTCCCTGGTTGCACTGGCTTCAAAAGTGACACATGAAAGACGGGGTGAATTTGCATATTAGCAGGTAAGTCCAACTTGACCGCCACCGGGTTGATGATGGCCTTAATAGAGTAAGGTCCCAAATATCTAGGGTTAAAGGTCCGCGTTCCCTTGAGAGGTATGTGTTTTGTGGCCAAGCATACTTGATCCCCTATCTGGTACTGTGGAGTATCACTTCTATGCCGATCAGCATCTTTCTTATATTTCTCCTTCGCTTGTTTTTAATGTGCAGTTGCCTCCTTAAAGGCTTGTGTAATCGTAGCGTGTAGATGGTCCACTGCGGGCATTTCTAAGTGTTGGGGTGAGTCAAGGTCTGAGGTTCGAGGATGGTGCCCATATAGGGTATAAAAGGGGCTTTGTCCAGTTCCAGAATGTACTGAATTATTGTATGCATATTCTGCGATCCAAAGAATGTCCTTCCAATTACTCTCAGTTTGATGTAACATACAATGCAGGTATTGTTCAAGAGTCTGGTTGGTCCTCTCCATTTGACCATCGGTCTGGGGGTGGTGACTGGTTGATAATCTCACGTCCATTTGCGCCAATTGACAACATTTCTTCCAAAAATGGGAAACGAATTGACTGCCCCGGTCAGAGACCAACGCGGATGGAAATCCATGTATGCGAACAATGTTTTTGAGGAATTCTTTGGTCAGGATTGAGGCCGAAGGTAGTCCTTTTAAAGGAATAAAGTGGGCCATCTTGGAAAAAAGATCCACAATAACTAGAATGGTGTTAAATCCATTACAAGGAGGTAGATCAGTAATAAAGTCTAACGATAAGGTGTGCCATGGTGTAGCTGGAATGTCTAAAGGTTGTAAGAGTCCAGCTGGTTTTTTCTTTTGACTTTTGTTTTGGGCGCAAATGCCACAAGACATCACAAATGATTTAATATCCTTTCCCCAGGTGGGCCACCAGAATTGTCTTTTAATTTTAGCTTCAGTTTTTGCAATACCTGGGTGCCCTGCCATTAGGGTATCATGATAACAGGAAATGACTAGCTCTTGTAGTTCCTTGTGTGGCAGAAATAGCTGCCCTTGGTAATAAGGCAGATCATTGGTGACAGAGTAGTCTGGGCCTTTCTTTACCCAGTCCTGCAGGGCTGTAGGATCTAAGAGTTGCTGGATCTTTACATGAATGTCCTCTAGTGTCTGTAGAGTAGTCATGCCAAGAATCCTTTGTTTGGAAATTATAGGTACTGGTTCTGGGTTCACTTCTGCCTCTCCCATCCCTATTCGGGATAAGGCATCTGCTTTACCATTCTTACAACCTGGTCGATAGGTTATCACGAAATCAAACTCGGCAAAGAACAATGCCCATCGGAGTTGACGTGACGATTGGGCCTTGGCTGTTTTTAAATACTGTAAGTTCTGGTGATCGGTGATCACAGTAATGGTATGCCTGGCACCGAGAAGATAGTGCCGCCAAGCCTTGAAGGCGGATTTAATGGCTAATAACTCCTTGTCGGTAACCGCATAGTTTAACTCGGGTGCCGAGAACTTTCTGGACCAAAATGCTACTGGGTGAAACTGGCCAGTTTCGGGGTCCTTTTGAGACAGGACAGCTCCCATGGCTAGACTGGATGCATCAGTTTCCACTATGTATGGAAGGTCAGGGCGCGGGTGCTTTAATACAGGTGCAGACGTGAATTTCGCTTTCAGCTCTTGGAAGGCATTTTCAGCTTCTTCAGTCCACATAAAGCGTTTATTTTTTCGCAAGAGTGCTGTGGCTGTGATGGGATGTACGACCTATGAAAAATCTGGGATGAATCTGCGGTAGAAATTGGCAAAGCCGAGCATGCTTTGTACTCCTCTAACTGAACTTGGTGATGGCCACTTAAGGATTGCGTCCACATTTTCGTGAGTCCATTCGGACTCCCTTTCGGGTCAGGATAAACCCAAGGAATTCAACTTCTGTAGCATGAAAAACACATTTTTCTAGTTTTGCATATAGTTTGTGCTGGCGCAATTTCAGTTCCATCGACTGTGGTGATGACATTTGAGGTGGTTTTTCGGCAGAGAGGTAGATTCATCCTGCAAGCCAATTCATAGTCCACATAGTTTCCTATGGCCCCGCTATCAATGTATGCCCTTACTGTGTGCATACGCGATGGCTGCCCTGGATCTATAAGGACCATTGGTATGATGAAATGCGAGTTCTGAGTATCCTTCTTCAAGCTCGGCAAGCGGACCTCTACGCTTGTCGGGCGTGGTCGTTTCCCGAGTCTGACTCCATATAGCTTTTATCAGCAGCTCCTACCACCTTCTTGGGTGGTTTTACAGGGCAATCTCATAGAAAATGCCCAGAAGTTCCACAATATAGACACAATTGCATTTGACGTCTCCTTTCTCTTTCCTTCTGGGTTAAGGGTCCTTTAACCCCTCCGATTTGCATGGGTTCTGAAGCATCTGCTCCTTTGGGGTTAGCATGGGTTTTGACCAACACCCAATTCTCAAACTTGGCTCGATCAGCCTTTCTGTTCTGAAGTCTGTGATCTAACTGGACCACTAAGTCAATATATTCAGCGCAGTCTTGAGGTGGGTTCATGACTTGAGCCAAGACATCCTTGAGTTCTCCTCGAAACCCTCGATGAAATAACGTGATTCGTTTTACCTCCGGCCATCCAGTTTCCACTATCAACCTATTAAAGGTCACGATGTAGGATAGAAGGTCCTGGTTACCCTGTCGTAGGGACAAAAGGTCGTTATCCAGGGCCTGTCCTTGGGAGTGCCGGGCAAATAGTCTTTCCATGCTTGTTTGAAAGCCCTGAAAATCCCGAAGAATTGGGTCATCCTGAGTAAATAGTGGAATTGACCAATCAGCTGCACTGCCGCTGAGATATGACAATACAAAGGCTACCTTGGCTTGATCGTTTGGTAAGGCTCCCGGTCTGCATAAAAAGTGCAAGCGGCATTGGTTCATAAACACGGCGAACCTTTTGGGATCTCCGGCAAAGCGTTCGGGTGGAGCTAATGGAATATTTCCTGGTAGGTTTATTTGCACAGGGTTACCCGATAACACAGGAGCTGGATTTCCCCCGGAACCAGGTAGGGGTGCTTGTCCAGCCTGGCTTTGCAATAGTTGCCTAGCAAGGTCATCAGTTCGCTCCTTTGACAAAATCAGTTCTCTCCTAAGAGCATTGGTTTCTTGACGGGCGGAATGCACTTCAGCCCTCAATTCCCCTAGTAATTGGGCTAATTGGTCAGTCTCTGAGGTATCCATAACGCCCGGGTGGGAATTTGTGGGTAGGCTTCGTGTTCTGTTACGCTCACCTGGCTCCCACAGAGGCGTCAATCTGAACTGGACAGCTGCGGTCTCCACCAATGTGACGCTTAGGGCCGAGATGACGGACTGGACTGGCCCACCTAGCTTCGTTTGCTTGGCCCGTAGGAATATTCTTCTGCAAATGGAGAAAGGGAATTAACCACCCGTGGAGTTGAGTGTAAATCCCCCACCCCTGCTGTTCTCCCCATGGATCACCTTTGATGTCCCCTCTTATAGTCTCACCTGATGGTTTGAAAAGATGAGCTCTCCATCCTGCATTGAGCACAGGGGCGCATTGATAACCAGTTGCTTCACTGGCTCGAAGGAATTGGTGAGTTCCAGAACAATATTGACTCCGAAAAGTATGTAGTTCGTAAGAGTTCAAATGCCTGACATTCACTCTAGTCCAGATTGCAGCTTGACCCTAGTGAAGAGTTCCTCGTGGCAACCGGTAATATTCTGGAAAGGATTTGTATTTCCAACACAGTTCGATAAAATAATGTCAATATGTAACCTGTTGCTTTCTCCCTTATTCAGGCACTGAGAGAAAGTATGAAGTCTCGGGGAATAATACCTCTGGTGGTAAAATCAGGTAAGTCTAATGTGGTGAGGAGGGTTCCCCTTGATAGTCCCTTTTTTTCACCTTGCTGTCCTTTTGTTTCCCCTTAGGGGCCGGGGTTCGGCGAAGATGCAGTGGAAGCTGCGCCGACCCGTGAAGAGGAATAGTACCCCCGGTGGTAAAATCAGGTAAGTCTATGGGGGGGTTACTAATATTCCTGTGTGTATTCCCTTGGCTCACCTTGCTGTTCTTGTCTACTCCTTAGGTGCCGGAATGCGGCGGGAACATGCAGGAGAATGCGGTGGAATGTGAAGATGCTGCGAAGGCCGGTGATTTCAGCACGGCGCTGCAGCAGGCGAGGCGACGCGCATAAAATAACTTCTTTCTTCCAGCTCGAAGGCGCGATGGATCCGGAATTCAGGTAAGGATCAAAGGTATTGCTCTTGTTCTAACCTTTTCTCCATCTTTCTCCTTTTTTCTAGGAGCTCCAAACTCGAGGCGGGCGTGGCAGAAGACTGGATGCAGACTTGCAGGCACAGTGAGCGTTACGCTGCTGGATGCAGAATAACACGAAGCGTGTGCTGCTCTTCGGGCGTGGTTTAAATAGCCTCCAAAGTAGTCCCAGGTAAGTATTCCTCCCCAGCCCCGCCCGAGTAAAAAAATAGTCCCTAGGTAAAATAGTCCCTTCCAAGCCTCATTTGGCTTAGAGCTCTTGCAGCATGGTCTGCATCAGGTAAGCTTGCAGCATGGTCTGTATCAGTTAAGTTCTACTCTGTGAGCCTGGCGCCTATGGCGCCAGGACAGACTCTCCATATGAGCCTGGTGCAATAGGCAACAGGACCGCACCCAAACAGCCCCTAGCAGGGGTTTTTGGGCTTGCCCAAAATAACTTGATGCCTGCTTCCGGGGTTGCTGGACCTGGTCTGGGTCCCCGGAGGTAGGCATCATGACACTGAGCCCGCGCGCTCCGTCCTGAGGCGCTAAAGGCTATTCCTGGAGGGGCATACAAGCCCTGAGGCAGGAAAAGCCCCTATGCAAAGAGGACCCACGTGTGCAATCAAGCTAAAAGGGTGAGCCAGGGAATGGCGCAACTTCAGTAATAGAAAAAAATCTGCTTAGCTGCCATTGAACTGCATTGTCAAGTACAGGCAAGACAACAGAAAGGTCTCCCAAAATGAGACTCTTGGCACATGTAGTAAAGGAGTCATAGCCACACATGACCTATAACGGAGGCAGACACATATGCCCGCACCATAACTGCAGTTAGTGAAGGAAAGTCGAATGGATGCCTGCAAAAGAGCCTTTGAGATAGGTGTGGACAGACAAACATGGTGCACGCCTACCCAATAGCACAGACCATCAATGTTGGGCTCAGGCACCACTCTGGACCTGGCACATGAAAGTATAGTGCGCTCATTTTGGAGGTGCAGCACAAACAAACATACTTTCTTGAAACAACTAACGCTGTGCCAGATAACAGAAAGGACGGTGGGCGCAGATCTTGCAACAATGCCTAGGCAAAGGCTCACCGGCGGCGGAGGAAGACAGTACACAGGATTTCAGCGAATTGCAGGCAGCACCACACACAGAGCCTAGAGCCCACAGCTTGGCACATAGTGAGGAAGGTGACTTAAGCCGTTTGAACCAAGCACAGCCAACAACGCGGGTGGCCCCTGGCCACAAAAGAGCATAAGAACCAGCATAAGTATCCAGAAGTTAGTCTAAGGTCCAAAGTACAGTGACCACAAGGGAAGACAGTCCCCTTAGAAAGACATACACAAGCAGCCCGGACGGGGCTGATGGTGAAAATGGTAACCAAAAGAAACATATCTAAGAACAAGCAGACTACAATGGAAACATTTAAGAAAGGCCAACCGCATCGTCAAGAGGGGGTCAGTGGTGATACAGGCACGACAGACTTAGGGAATCAACAGATCCTGGAGGCAATTGTGGCGCTACAAGCGACTTTGGAAGTTAAGATTGATGCCATGGGCATTGATGTTGGACTATTACGACAAGATGTCAGTGACATAGCAGAACGCACAGGAAAACTGGAAGAACAAGTTCAAGAAAACACAATGGCCAGGTTGCAAACAACCAAAGACATCGACATCCTCGCTCACAAAGAGTTAAACTGCTGGAAGACAGAGCTGAGGACACCGAGGATCGGGCATTTCGCAACAATATAAGAATCATCGGGCTAACTGAGGGAACAATAGGATCTGATCCTACCACATACATGGAGAACCTACTGCTAGAAGATATATGAGCGGGGGAACTCACACAAGGATTCACGATAGAGAGAACACACCATTCCCACATCAGAAGGCCTCCTCCAGGAGCACCGCCCAGGACCATAATTGCTAACTTTCTAAATGATAAAGATAGTGAGAAGATCCTTATCTTTTCCAAGACTGGAGGAACAATACAAAGGGCCTCAGCAAAGATTTTGGTATTTCCAGACTACACCTTCCAGATGCAAAAAAGAAGGGCTCAATACATCACTAGCAAGGCTCGGAAAGGAGAGCCTAAAGTATATGTTAATATACCCAGCAGAATTGAAAGTAATTCATAATGGCAAAGTACTTTTTTCAGTGTCAGAAACACAGGATTGTATGGACAGTATGCAGATTCCAGAGACAACTGAACAAAGTCAACGTACTTAGATATGAGTCAGAAGACCCTGAGGGGGCCTACATTGCGAAATAGACTATGCATAGATATGAACATTGAGAGAAACGATAAGTTTACACCTTTTTGGAAAGGCACATCTCAGACGAATGGAAGCGATATATATACTTCAAAGAAATAGCAGGGGCAAAGTAGTGAAACCACAGAAACCTGGTAGGGGAATGCTACGTGCAGTTCCACCACTCCCACAAAGTTTGTTTTAGGGTTACTGAACAGTGCCCACACGTTGGGCACCAAGAGACTAGTCTATCGACCAGGTCGAATGAAGCGGAAACAGGGAAGTCCTAGCGTGCTTAGCACAGCTGGACATGTTAAGTTTGTGTATGTTTTGTTGCTAGTTGGGGGAGGAGGGGGTGGGATTGGGAGGAAGGTCTGGCAGAGTTAGGAACACGGTGCATAACATCTTTGCAAAGCTTGCATCAGTCATAATGCCCCAAAAGACACCCTGGATATTACAATACAATGGCTGGAACAGTAAGAATTATGACATGGAATGTCTGGGGACTAAATAATTATGTTAAATGCCAAAGTGTAAGCATGTACATAAAAAGGAATAACGTTGGGATTGCGTTCTTGCAAGAAACGCATCTAAAGCCACAGAAACAAAATAACCTGGCAGGTGAATGGGGGGGGAGTGTTAGTGGGCTCCATCTATTCAACGTATGCAAGACCGGTCTTAATTTGGGTAGACCCAGCCATACCATTCAACGTACTGACCAACGTAATGAAGGTAGATTGGCTATGGTACATGGTATGCTGGAAAAACAGGAAATATGCGTTGTGTGCACCTATGCACCAAATCATGATGCCACAGTCTTTTTCAGGTCACTGTATTCGAGGCTGGGTCCTTATAGGGATGGAATAGTGATATGGGGTGGAGATTTTAATTGCACTCTAGATCCCATCATGGACAGATCTGACTCAAGACGTAAAAGGGCGTCCCCCCAGCCAAAGTGTTATGTTTACTCCTGGAACATTTCCAGTAGAGAGATTTATGAAGAGTACAACATGGAGATAGCAGGGAATACTCCCATTATTCGGCCCCACATAAAGTTCACACAAGAATCGACTACTTGTTTTCAAGCAAAGAACATGTGTCGGAATTCTCAGAGTCTGGATATTTGGCTAGATATCTGTCAGACCACTTCCCACTCTCGATAAAGCGGAGGGTGTTTGCCCCAAAACCACCCATACCCACCTGGCGATTGAGAAGTGAAGCATTACTAGATACAGCATTTAATGAGCACATTATGAAAAGTACAGTAGATTTTATTGCAGTAAATAAGAGAAGTGTACAACAAGTGAGCGTGGTCTGGGAAACATATAAGGTAGTCATCAGGGTAGAAATGATGGCAGTGTCAGGGGGAGTCCAAAAAGCCATTGTAATTGACCTAAAGAAAATTGAAGTGGATTTACTGGAACTGGAAAAGAAGGCTAAGGTAGATACAGAATACGTTAAAGAGGAAATCAGATTGAGGCACGCATGCTTAACGCAGTCGGACAGGCTAAGGAAATGTAACCATGCGAAATACCTATAGAGGAGCCACTCACAGGGAGATAAACCTGGTAGGATGCTAGCCTGGCTGTATAAACAAAAAGATAAAAGATCCCCAATATGCTCCATCCGAAACACAGACCAAGAAGATGTAAACCCGCAAGCAGGCATAAATGTAGTCTTTTCAGAGTATTACAAGGCATTTTACGCAGACCCTTAGACAGGTAAGAAGAGTGAACTACAAGATGCCTTAGACCTTATAGTCCGCATCTTGAAGCGCAACAATCAGACATACCTGAAGATCCCATAACCCCTGAAGAAGTTCTAGACACCATCAGAAAGTTGTCCTCGGGGAAAGCCCCTGGCACAGATGGGCTTACAGGTGAATTCTATAAGGCCTACGCAGACACTTTGGCACCACTCCTAGCCAATTTTTATAATGAAGCTTACGAAGTGAGAATCCTACCTAATAGCATGAGAGAAGCCATGATAATCCTTCTACTAAAGCCGAACAAGGTAGACACAGACTGTGGATCCTACAGACCACTGTCCCTGTTGAACGAAGACAGTAAGATCAGAACCACAATCTTGGCAGACAGACTCAGGAAAGTTATACACACGCTGATCAATCAGGATCAAACAGGGTATGTACCAAGGAAGAATATTGCGGAGAACCTGTGCAGACTGCACCACGTCATTTATAATACGAAAGACAGCGGAGCACAGTGCGCTGTAGCATCAGTAGACATGACTAAGGCATTCAATTCCTTCCATTGAAATTGGTTGTATGCCACTACGGTGAGGATGTGAATATGGCCGCAGTTTAGGAAGTGGGTACAGCTAATATATACTAAACCGATGGCCATTGTCAAGACAGGGGGGCACATATTCAGACAAATGGTAACTGCATAGGGCTACTAGACAGGGATGCCCCCTCTCCCCTATGCTGTACATTATCGCTGCCGAACCCATAGCTGCCTTCCAGAGACAGGAATATAGTGATGCTGGAATTGAAATAGATGGGGTAAACCATATAGTGTTCATGTGTGCTGATGATACGTTACTGTACCTGTGCAACCCAGAGGTAAACCTATCATATATACTAGAGGTGCTTGATAATTTTGGTACATTGATATGGATCAAAATAAACAAAAGTAAGTCATGACTATTCCCACTAGCCAAGACAGTGACTATGGCAGGAGAGTACTTGCCAGTCCTTCCCCTGCCATGGAGCAAGAAATCCTTCAGATACTTGGGAGTGAATATATATCACGACCCTAAACTTGAGCATGAATTTAACACAGTGCGGGCCAAAGAAGGGTTAGCAAAATCAATGGAGCTTTGGAGCTAGCTACCCCTGTCAATAGTGAATAGGGCGGCATTACTAAAAATGGTGGCACTGCCAAGGCTCATGCATTCATTCGGAAATGTCCCATATAACATTCCAAGACAATTCTTTCAAGAATTAGAGAAGCTATGCATGGGCTTTCTATGGCAAGGAGTGGCCCTGAATATTTTACAAAGGCCCTGCGAGCATGGGGGCTTGACGATACCAAATTTGGAGTTTTATATTCTGACATGCCAGTTGCAATATTTAGCACAATGGATGGTAGATGATCCCATGACTGAAACTATTCCCCTACAACCAGCCATAAAAAATGCATACCTCAGAGACTTGATTTGGACCCCCACTCAAGTACAAAAGAGCCATCCTTACTTAGTAAATATGGGTATCCAAATTTGGAGAAGGACCTGTAAAATCATGGAACTGGAAGACCCGATCTCGCCACAGACCCCCATAGTGGCAATAGTGGTAGATATGCCTGGAGTTGGGATAAGGGTGCAAACTCAATTGGAAAAATGTGCCATAGCCACGACTGGAGACCTACGAAACTACAAGAAGTGGATCAAATACGCAGAGCTACAGGAGGGTACTGGTATACACAAGGGACAATTCCTGTTACATAGTACTGTGATAGGTGTGAGAAAGAGTAGGTGGCCGAGCATCGCTGAAGAGATCCTAGAGAGTGAGGATATAGAGGCTTTGCTCAGCGTATCGGAGGTAGGACACACCATTTCAAGGATTTATGAGGTATTAATAGAAAGTGCCTCGAGGGTCAAACTGAAGTGCAAGGAGAGATGGGAAACTGAATTGGGCAGAATGTTTGGAGACAAAGAATGGAGTGATATAGCACTACCTCATAAAAAGGTCTCCAGAAACACCAGACTTCACTAATACAACTTTACATCACACATTGGGCATACTTCTCACAAGCTGCAATTGCCAAATTCAAGGGAGCGTGCAAACAGGAATGTCCTAGAGGCAGGGAAGGGTAGCCAGGTTTGATGCCAGTAGTGCAGGTGTTCTGGAGTGGAGTGGCATATAAAGCGGCCCATGGAGCTATAGATCTTGACATAAAATCCCCAGAGGCATGCATGCTGGGCAGATACAAGAGGAGTGCCAAGAATAAAACATTGAACAAGCTCAGAGATCTAATGTATATACTAGCCAAATGCAGCATAGTCATGAGGTAGAAGGACACAAAGGAACCGAGCATGGTCAGATGGTGGGAAGATTTGAAAAAAAGGGCATCAGCAGAACTCAGACTATGGGAAAGGGTGCCTGGGAACAAAAGCAAGAATTTTTTATTTTTCTATTTGTTTGTTTGTTCTTGGTTTATCACAAACCTTTACAAAAGTGATCGCAAAACCAGAGTAAGAAAAGGAAAACCAGTAAAATTTTTGCAATCAGAATATAAACATTTCTTTTAAAATACATAAGAACACAGAACAAGCAACAAAAAACAAAATCAGAAGTAAAAACATTTCTAACTTAATTCACATACTATTATTAAAAAGGAAATTACTCGAATGATCAAAATCGGTGAATATCCATTTCTCATTCTGTACCATATAAATTTAGGGTCATTACAAACATCATTATCGAATAACTCTGCAAAATATTCAGTTCTTTGTTTTAACAAATGGGGACATCTCGACATAATGTGTTCTAGAGTCTCATCTGTTTCAAACACATTACAGAATCGACACCATTTCTTTTCCTCCAGAGGATTTCTTATATTTAGTAGTGAGTGTGCATGACATTAAGTCTGAATCTCATATAAGAATTTCTAATCCTCCTTGAGGGATATTTGATCAAGTAATTCTCCATAACCGGCAAAAATGTCCAAAAGGAATGGACCTGATTGTACAACTTGGATGCTAACACTTTACTCTTTGTCAGAGACCGATCCATACCTCTTAAGATCTTTTTGCATTTATTGGGTTTGTTCATTACAGTGCATTTAGCAATACCGATTTCTTCCATCGTAGACTTGATACCATTATTTAAATCACACTCAAAAGCAAGAATTAGGAATGGACATCCAACAATGGATTGCTCTGACAGTGACCCTGTTTAACCATGAGATAGGCAAAGCCACAATGCAAGATATGCTAAAGTAAGAAAATTGCGGTGTAATTGAATTAGTAGACATGAAGCCATTATGCACAGACAAGTTTGGGGGGAGTTGGGATGCTTATAGGGTAATGTTAGAAACAAGATACAGGAAAGTGATCATGTACATTAGTGTGTTGTTGTGTTATTGTTATGTTGCAAATAAGAATAAGCATATATATTTTTTTTAAACTAGAAGATTGCAAAATTCGGGAGCCCAATTACTGTCACTCCTTAAATTCCAAAGTTATCTTCCTTTTTTCATTTTGTTTCTTTGAACATAGTACACATCATATACAGTCTTTCTTAGAAACTCTGACTTGTGCCACTTAAAACCCTATTCTGACCTGCCTGTTGGACACTAAACCCTAGTTACCCCCCTGCTACCACTGAAAACACTCATGCTCCAAGGATAATGGAATTACTTCTAAGGATTGGGCCTTTGCCGAGAAAAGAGAATACGTGTTTAAAAGTTACTTACTTGCAAAAGAAGGTGGTTGGTAACTGTAACTCTGAGAGTGAACAGTTACAAAAGTGTTTACTTATCTTAGAACTGTTCTGCCATTCTGAAAAGTAAATGTGAGGTTGCTGTACTTACCTTATAAATGTTTTGCCATTCTGAAAAGTATATGTAACATCTTTCTTTCCTTAGAAACTGTTCCGGCATTCTAACAGAAAGTAGATGTAGGGGTATTTTACTCACCTGTGCCTCTTTCCCAAAAGTAATGCTGTTGGCTTAACTTAACTATTTCTATTGGGATATTAGTGTGTATGTTTCCCAACCAAGTCTTGCTTCCCCTGACTTTTAGTTTACCTACCTAGAATCACCTTGAGTCATTCATAACCTGTAACACTGGGTTTTCCTCTCCCTAGTCTGTTGTAGACAGACACTAAAACCGTCTTAGGTTTATACCTGCCTCTAAAGTGCTGATAGTTCCTTTAAAAAGTATATAGGTTCTATTTATCTCGAGTTGGGTGTGAGCCATCTGAAAATAAGTTAAAAGTGTTATTGCTATTCTCAATCATTGTTTCACTGATCTCAAAGGAAGCTGTAATAGTATATTACATCCTTAGGTTTTACTCTCCTAGAATAACCGTGTTATGAGTTATAGGTTGTTACTGCTCCTGGAATAAGTGTTCCTCGTTTCAGAAAAGTACATTTTCCAGTTCGCTTATTACATGATTTCTTGCTGTCATTGTACAACTGCTAGGGTCTACTACCCTTGTATTACTGAAAGTAATTGAAAAGTAACTATTGGTTTGACTTCTCCAGAACTACTGTTAGGTACTCTTAACAAAGTTATATGCTTTAGTCTGTGCACGTTCAAGCATTGTGTTGTGTTTTTATTATGTGTTTGTGACGTTGGCCAGTACTTACCCGAAGACTTAACATGGCCTACTTGTATTTAAAATAAACCTTTATTTTGTATAATACTTCTGGTTTTCAGTGTTTTTTTATTGAATCGTTTGTGTGTGACAGATTCTTTGTACCTTCATACATCCCTCTCTTCCTCCTAAAATAAGCCTGGATGCTCTGTCTACTCTACCATGAACTCAGGTGGTACAGCCTTATTCTAAGAGTGAAGTCTTGTACTGCCTCAGTTGAATGATTTTGCTAAGGCCTTCGTTGGACTTCAGAATAACTGTTGTAACACATAGCAAGACTCCATCTCGGGGCATTGTGGCAATAGATGGTGTGCTGTTGCGAGTGTCACGTTGCAAAGACAGCAGCGCCGCTCAGTATGTGATAATTTGTGCCAACCCTCTACTTGCTCACATGTAGGCAACATATTTTATCGCAGATAAGTACTGAATCTGTGTATTTTAAAAGGTCAAAGTTTAGTTAAGTAAGAACAGAGATCTCGCCGAAACTCCTGTGTTCTGGTGGCAGCATACAGGAAGGATAGCTCAAGGGAAACACGTTTGTCTTGCAAGCAAGACAACATATCGCCATGCATGTTCGAATCCAGATCCTGCACTAAGAAACCACTCGCTGGTATTAAAATGCTATGAAGAATAATTATTTTTTTTAAAACTATTATTATTACTCCGGTAGGTGGTGTTGGAGATCAGATCCTGCTCCTTCATTGTTTTGGGGGGATTATTGCCATGGGATAGGGATGAAGTTTCAAATATTTTAAAGCCAGGGCATTATACAAAAAATGTGCTCATTGGGTGTATTGCATAGCTGTATTAGGAAAGTATTTTTGCATTCCTTTAAATAGTGATGTCCCAACATACCCAGTAAAGTATTAGTCCAGCGGGAAGATATATCAAGATGGTAATAAAGTGGTTACATCGTTGTATGAGCCAGAGAGCTTGGATAGAAGGCACTCCCAGCTCACAACGAAGTGCCTCAACAGGGACTGTGCTGGTGACACCCAAAATAGAGCGCAAACTTCTCCCCCCACTTCATCATGTCCTCAGGCAATACTGCAAGGCTGTATAGCATCCCAGAGAGGATGCTCTTATGGTAAATGCAAGTCAACCCCTGAATATTGGGCCCTCCCTTTATTTTAGCTATAACATGGCCACTGTAAAAGTGCTGGGAAGGCTTGGGTGGAAAAAGGGACACCATTATAGATATATTTATCTATAACTCGCAATACCTAGTGACGCTAGTTTATTTTGGGTTTCTGGCCTTTAATCATTACTTTTGTCTTTGCTATATTCACTCTAAGGGAGTTTCTATCTGCGTAATTAATAAGAGCATCCAGAGAGTGTTGAGGACCGATCGGGTGCAGTCTAGAAGTATGGTGTCATGTGCATACCCGATCCAGGGCACAAGGGTGTTTCCAATGCAGGTATGAACATTGCGGGCAGATTCAATAGAAGGACCCGTGTCGGCGACATAGAGATTGTACAGGAGGGGGTCCAAAACACAACCCTGCTTAAGACCCAGGTTGGTTGGAATGTCATCAGTGAGTTCCCCCTGCTGATTAATACGCACACAGACAGTGGTGTTAGTGTAATAAAAAAGGGTCAATGCCCCAATTTTCCAATTTAGTAATTCAGCGCACAACAATGGGCGCAAGATGGTATCAAATGCTTTGTTTAAATCTACAAAACAAATATAAGATTGAAATTTGCTTTGCTACGTAAGCAGAAATAATACAATGTAATGCACTGATAATATGTAAGGTATTATGGGCTTTTCGAAAGCAAGTCTGAAACGGAGATAAAGGGTTTTTATTTAAAACCCAATTATTGCATTGTCTTAATAAAATGTTAAAAATGATTTTTTGGCTAATGTCGATCATTGCCAGTAAATGGTAAACTTGTGGGCTAGTGGGATCTACCTTTTTAAAAATAGAATCAATACATTTCTCCTACACATTGTTGGCGAACAGCAGTCTGTCTTTGTTCTCTATTGCTTGTCAGGATAACGCTGGCCTCACAAGCTCCTCGGATAGTGGTATGGGCAGAGTGCATCCAGTGTGCTTGGTGTCTGGGGGAGCGGGCCTGCGGTTGTAAGTAAGTGCGGCGCACCCTCTCTCTTCTCTCCTTAAATTTGTATCTGTCCTGCCGCACCGCCATCACGGATAGTCTCCAATGGGAAGCCTGTATGCAGTAGATTTTTATTTTTGTTTCTTTCTGCTTTTCCTTCCCTCATTCGAGAAATAGTACTTGGACTTTTGGGTGGTTCAGTCTTTTGGACAATTCCTGGGAAAAGGAAGTATATTCTGTGGAGTGAGGCTATGAAACCGGTAAGCCAGTTCACAGCCCAACCCGTGCTCTTAAAACTAGGAGTTGGTCCCACGGGCCAAGAAAGCAAACTGGACAATAGACCTGACAATCTGGGTTCTCTGCAGCAGAACATCACTGGCCTATGGGGCCGCACGCTGTTTACCGGAAGTATATTGAGGTTAGCCACACAATCCTTAACCGTACCGTCTCCCCCGCCACTGGACTAATGTCCTCCTTTAGCGGCATCTATCACTGAAGGTAGCAACAGCATCTCACATTGCTTGGCTACTATGGACAACAATGGGTCTCTGCTCAAATTGTGCCATAATCTTAAAAACATACCGACAGCACCCAGCTGTGCTCCACCTCTCGGTGCTCCTGATTTAATCATCTATTCAGCCTCTGACTTGGAAGCACTTGTTTCTCCTACCAAGCTATGCACGAATTTCATGAGGATGAAGAGATGTCTTTAGCTCTTGCTGAGAGGAGGAATTCTCTACTGTGGCACTTGAGGCAAACATTGAAGCAGTATTGGTGCTGTGCGCCAGCATTGCATCTGAGCAGAGAGAGATAACATATTTGCTGTGTAAACTGGCTGAGTGCCAGTAAATGAAGCTCATAGGGTAATGCAGATGGATAAAGTCAGGCCCACAGCTGTGTTAACACTTAGTGGGGGACCAGCTGAGCCTCGAGAAAAGTGGCCTGTACTAGTGGAAAAAAACAATAAGAAGACACAGAAACCAGCGGCGACCTTGAATATTGTGGCCATTTCAGAAAGTGAGCCATGGATGCTCTTTGTATGAGCTCTGCATGATTGACAGTCCAACAATATATGAGGAAGATATTCAAGATAACATGCCTGACATTGATACGGGAAGGTGTATTAAGAAAAGAGTAGTTTTCTTGAATTCTTCCCTTAGCTCTCCTACTGCACCTTTGGAATCAGTGATTCTCTCATCCCCTGTAGATGGTTCTAGGCGAATCACTAAAGTGCAGGGAGATGCCACTAGCAGACAGACTATCATGCTTAGCTCAATGGACCAATGGGTCACTCATCACTTCAACAAGGGTCCAATGCCAATCAACAGAACTTCGACCTTGCCGAGAACCTTGCCCTCTAATGCTCAACTGACTATGAGGGATACTAGTCAGTCTCGATTTGTGGAATTGGGGATGCTCGCCCAGAGCTGAGTAGATTTTTGCTCATCCGCAGGATACACGCCCACAAGTTGATGATCTGGCTCAACACCAAGCAAATGCTCACTTTTTTGCCTTTATGGGGCGTATGATCAAGATTGAAGAAATCCACCTGAAAAAGAACGAGTCTATTTTTCTAATTGTGAGAATGTGCTTACTCTATTTGGGTCTATTGCTTGTTTAGCCAGTATTATAAGTCATGGCTTGAATTGCCCAAATGAGATTACTGCATTTTATTGGGTACACATGGAATTATGTTCCCCTCTAGCTGATTCTCTGTTGTGGACTTACGTGCAAGAATGGCATGCAAGGGACCTTTTCTTACCATCTGTAATTTATCAGATGGAAAACGTATGAACGTTCTATGTAGGCAGCTAATACCCACATGCCCTTGGGGAGGGGACTGCACCAGTAGCAAATGTGCCCAATTCAATGAAACAATGTACTTGCCTTCGCAACACCACATATCGGGCAGTCTGCCATCCAGGGAAAGCCACGAGTACCCAGTGCACCAAGTGATATCCGTCACATGACGTGGTAATGAAATGGCTCAGCTGGAACACTTGTGACTTTAGATCCTTTCTTGTCCGACCAGTTGAAAAGATATGTATACAAAAAAATGGTGATATCTTTGTCGTACAAGAGACCTGGGCTAGGAAGGCTCTTTATATTGATGGTTACATGATTCTGTTTACAGCAGCTAAAGGTGGTGCAAAAGGCAGCCCTAGTGGCAGGCTTGCCATTGGTGCCTTGGCTAAGTAAACATCACTAATCAGAGGCACATTCCTCTCACTCCATATCATTATATTACCCTCACCTAATCACGAATCAGAGGCACATTCCTCTCACTCCATATCATTATATTACCCTGCACATAATCACTAATCAGAGGCACATTCCTCTCACTCCATATCATTATATTACCCTCACCTAATCACGAATCAGAGGCACATTCCTCTCACTCCATATCATTATATTACCCTGCACATAATCACTAATCAGAGGCACATTCCTCTCACTCCATATCATTATATTACCCTGCACGTATGAAGTAATAGAATAGTTCACATGGCTAATTTTTTTATGTTGTTTCAACTTGCAAGACCAACATAAAACTGCATGATCACTCACTGTGTAAAAAACTACTGAATAGGACTCACATTGGTCAAAAAACATATGGTTAACAGGAAGGGGATACCACATATCACCCTTCAGTGTACCACTTCCACTCCCCGAAGACCCCCCATCCAGGTGATCCTTCCACACTGGTCCATCCCCAGGAACTGGATCCAATAGCAATGGCCATGTCCTGGCCACCTGGATGACAGATCCGCTGGGAGTAGCGGGTGAGACGTCAGGTTTCTCCCATTACATATTGTGCTCAATCATGAAGCTCCCCAGAGCTTGGTTACAATGTACTACATTCCTCAAAATGGCCGCCGGCACGCAATTACGTCATCACGTCGGTGACGTCTTCGCGCTGAATATGCCGGCACCATTTTGTATATAAAAAGCACTGCAAAAAACACAGGGATCACTCCACAGTGAACCTGGTGTCCGAAGCAGTCGTTCCTACAGACAACAAAGGTCAGAAAGCAGTCAGGCACTCAGAGGACATGGGGTATAGTTATTGGGTTACTACTACTTAGCTGTACTTATACTTACTTCCAACGCAATACACCAGGACAAGATAGTGAAGTCCAAGAAAAAAGGTATGACTTTAAAATCTAAACAACCCAAAACTAAGTGTATAGTTAAAATGCGGGGAATATGCGGGGAAATGTCTTCTCTGTGAAAAGGACAGTGAGCTAAAGACTTGGTAGAGTCTCTCCCAGGGTTATTCACCCAAGAACAGGTCATTGGGCTGTGTTCGTGCTGGTAGAGAGATTCCCAGACCCCCCTTTGTTTTGCATAAATTAACTTTGGGTTTCACCCTAAGTCAACAGGGCGATCGGACGTGGACCCCTTGCTCACTGTTCTTAGAGAGGCAACAGTTTCACCTCACTGATGATGCCCAACAAGGCTGAAACACGTGTATGGGGTTACTGATGGTACTCTTGTTCAGAGGGGAATTGCCTAGCATTTTGGCGCTGGACTGCCCCTGGGCAGGACAAAGGCTGATATGCGGGGAAATTTCTTCTCTGTGAAAGGGACAGTGAGCGAAAGGCTTGGTAGGATCTATCCCAGGGGTTAGTCACCCAAGAACAGGTCATTGGGCTGTGTTTGTGCTGGTAGAGAGATTCCCAGACCCCACTTTCTTTTGCATAAGTGTATAGTTAACACTAAGGGTTAGTTAGTATACCTATCTCATTTATATTACAGATCCTACAGTAGCATCCAAGGTCATAGAGACAAACAATCCTCCAAAGGCTCACAGGAAGGACACAACTTCCCACAGAAGTAAAGAAGTGATAGCTGCATAGGCTGGTAAATATGGCAAACAATGGGCCTCATTCCGAGTCGGGCGGTAGGGGATACCGGGCACCGGTAAGGAGACCGGTGTCAGTAATCCCCTACCGCCCGATTCCGAGGTCCCCTAACGGGACCCGTAAGGGACATGTGGTCGGACCACATGTCCATTACGGGTCCCGTTAGGAAACCAGGGTGCTAATAACGGGCTTGCCATTCCCGAGCCCGTTATTTGCGCCCTCCCCATTCCCATTGAGCCCTATGGGGGCTCAAATGGGAATGGGGAATGGTTTGGTCAATGGGGACTTACCGGTCCCTCCAAGGTCGGAATGGACCAGTAAGTCCCCATTGACCAACACCGGTGTCGGACCCGTTATTGGTGGCAGTCATGGCGCAAATAGCTTCATGACCACCACCAATCTCGTAATGACACCCAATGACATGAATAGATATGACAATATCTCAAGCAACACATCACTTACAGAATGGAATAGGATTGCTTTCTTATAGAAACTTGGTCCCTGAAGAGGTTTCTCTGGAGTAAAATGCATTGGACATCTTAGAACAGTCTCTGATGAATAAATACTTCTGTTTTAAGAAAAACGTATTAATGTGAAAAAGTCAATTAAGTAAATAATTTTTGACTACCTATGCATTATGATTATTGACATATTATTTGTACAAATGTAAATGATATGGTGATATTGTCACACAGGTTCCTTCCAGTCGTTTGGGACATCCTAACCCAAACCTATATCTTTAGACATATTTTACACTTCACTGTGCAAGTGAAGTTATTCTGGCCACAGAACCAAATAACTATTTAGAAATTATTAGTACCAACGTATACTACAAATTACAGATTTAAACATAAGCGGTCCCCAGCTATCTTGCACCTCCCTTTTGTTCCCGGATTGCAACATTGTTTTAGTTTGATGCCTTGCTGTGTCTGGACCAGCCCTTCCATTGAAATGCATGTGTTCCTTTGGGTAAAAGATAACTGTGCTCAGAGGGAGGGGGGTTCTTACTTCTGCCGAAGTCTCGTACTGTCGTTGTTTTGTTTTGTTCTGTTATTGCTTTTCCAAATAAATTGTTCACCAATCCACTGGAATAGTCAGTGATTATTTTTCCATGACAAGAGCATGTAATCTTAAATGTAAAACAAAAGATATTGACATTGGCCTGCAAGATAGATGGGTACAAAAGAAATTGACCAATGGAGATTCTAAAAATATACATAATTTTGTACCCCTGTGGTCTGAGATACCTAGGGTAAACCATAAGGAATGTAATAAAAATGCATAATCAAGCACAGTAGTTGTTTAAATATTGGAATAGAGAAAGCTACATTTAGGATACTAGTAATAGATCTCTTGATTAAATCTCTATAAATGTTATACAGAAACAGAAACATGTTGATCAATATAAAGACATTGCACATACAAATATAATGTACAGTAATGTATTTATTTATATATAAACAGGAGGAACAAGACTCTATTGAACACAAAAGAACGTATAATAGATGAGAAATCCGATGTGACACGAAGCAGTGAGCTTCTTACCATGGGGCGAGTTAGAGGGACATTCTGAACAGGTTGCAGAGGGGATAAAATGCAACAGTCATTACATAGGTGGACATACACAGATTAAGGAAAATGAACATTGGACATTTTTAAGTGCAGATAGGCAGTACGGCAAGCGGTGCTTGGGATGTGACCATGAAGGGTCTAATGCTAGAGTGGAGATGGAGGAAGTGAGGGACAGAGGCAGGATAGAGGCGAGGGCAAACATGTTAGCTACCAGGCAGATGATAGGTAGGTTAAGAGGGTAACCTTGGAGGCGAGGAGGTTGGCTTTTAGTTTGGTTTTGAACAAATTCATGTGGACTGTTTCCTGGATGTCTGGGGGAAGAGCATTCCATGCTAGTGGAGCAAGAAGAGAGAAGGAGTAGAAGCAAGAGGAAGCACAAGAGGGGCAAGGAGCCACAAGGGTAGTCGAGGAGGCAGAGCAGAGACTTGAAAAGGATTGTGGAGTTGGATAGAGGAGGATGGATGCAGTGGTCCCTTAACGTGGATAGATTTGTGAACCGAGAGAAGAAATTGAAATCTTGCCCTGTTTTGCATCATCAGCCATCCGGCCTTGTGACGGTACGTAGAAGAAGGTGTGAAGTGAGGGCGTACAAAGAGAGTCCTGGTAGCGAAGCTAATGATCTTGTCGAGAAGACCAAAAGCATAATTGGGGAGACCAAAGAGGATGCTGGCCCAGTCGTCCAGTTTAGAGAAGACAAGAGTGGTGAAAGGAAGGAGGTGCTTCATTTGTGTGAGAAGAGTCATAGATGACAATGAGGTTTACACCTGAAGAAGAGTAGGGGAGAGTGTTGGGTAGGCAGAGGAAGAGATGAGACAGAGTTTTTGGCAGGGAAGAAGAGCACCTCTGTTTTGGTAGAGTTTAATACCAGAGAGTGCAAAGCCATCCAATAGTTAATGACAGAGAGGCAGTTAGAAATGTTAATAGAAATATAAGTGAGAGTTCAGGAAAAGGAAGAAGTTGTGGGTGTCCTCTGTGAAAAGTTGGTACAAGAACCACAAGAGCAGAGGTATAGACTGTAAAGAGGAGCCGCCTCAAGACAGAGCCTTCTGGAACACCAACAGATAGAGGAGTGAATGCAGAAGTGTTTTTGCTCCAGGCAACAGAGAATTGGCTAGGTGCAAGATTGGATAAAATCCAGACAAGGGCTTGATCGCAAATCCTCAGAAGCAATGGATTATTAAGGATATCAGAATGATCAACAGTGTCAAAGGTTAAAAGAATTTAGGATAAAGGAAAGGCTGGAGTGCTTAGCAGAGGCGGTGAAGTTGGACACATTCATGGGCGCAGTTACTGCGGATTGACTTCAGTGGAAACCTGCTAGTAGCAGTCTTGAATGTTGTTCATGTCTAAGAAATTGGTAAAACGGTTGAACACAACCCATTCAAGCACTTTAGAGTAGTGCAGAAGGAGAGACGCAGTGTGAAATTTAGCCAGTAAGTTCGGGTTAGCACACTGTTAGTTTAGGAGAGGGGTGGCCGTGGCTGTTTAGAAATTCAGGGGCAAAACAAGCAGAGCCAAATGACAGGTTGAAGAGTTCAGCAAGGAGAGAGGCCATTAAAGGGCAATAGGCTTGACTAGCTGACGAGCAAGAGGGTCTGCTGGGGCACAAGAGGGGTTAGCCTTCATCAGTAGAAATAGGACTTTGTTAGTATTAGTGTGACTAAAGTGTGAGCTAGAGACCGAGGATGATGAACTATGGTACTACTGCCAAACAGGTGAATATGTGTCCAAGTGGTTGACTGTGACTGAAGTATATTTATCAACACACTGTTATCATTGCTCCCAAAGAACAAGCTTTCCAAAGCTACATATCAATCCGCCTTGACTTGTACCATGACCTCACTCTGTCATTCATGCTATAATTGCTGGTGAAGTGGGAGGGGGAAAGAATTAACAGACATGGTATATCCCCAACCTCTCCAAAAACCACCATGCCCCTGTACAGACAATGCCACAAATGCTGCCCACAGTTTAAAAAGGAACCTCACTTTTTGGAGATTGTCCACTACTAAAGGAAATGAAAACATGGGCACAACAGTCGTATTTACTTTTTAGATATCTCCAGTAAAATCTTATTTAGGTGGAGTGCTTCAGAGTGTTAGCTATGTTTGGAGGTGTTGGTGTGTGGCCACAACTGATGGATACGCCAAATACAGCCCTTTGTTTCTTCCCGATGACCAGATCACGTCAACAACACATATCACAAGTGAGCCCCGCACTGAATAGTATGCCTAACGGGACTGCGGTTGCTAGTGCCCCCCTGGTCCTTGACAGAACTAACAAAAAAACACAAGCTGGCGTGGCATCGACCCCAAATTCACGTACTAATTGGCTACATGAATTGTCCAGGGGCATCAAATGCACAGGTTTATCCCATGCTCTAAAAAAGAAAAAGCTACCATTATCAGAGCTGTGCCCGCCGTCCCCTTATTCAGAGTCTGCAAAACCTAATTTATATATGGATGCATTGGAGTCGGTCTTTCCCACTGGGCGTCAGCGGTTGGATCTTACCAATGCCGAAATGCTGGCTACCGAAGAGGCTATACTGAGCTCTAATCAAGTGTCTGTGTCAACTACGTTGGTTCCATCATGGCATGCCCAAGCATTCATAAATGTGGAAAGAATACGCACACTGGCCACAATTAGGCGACATGCCTTCGATTGAGCCCATGGAATCACAGATACCATCTTCAATACCTGCAAACCACATAAGCTCCGGCAACTCCACCACTGCAGTGTTAACTTCTTTCGGTGCTGCTGATCTACAGACTGATGCCATCCCTCATGTGGACAATAATGAAACAACCACACAGATGGATCCTAATAAAGATTTATACAACACTGGGGAAATGGAACAACTTAAGGGTCACCCGAATTTAGTGCCTATACCATCCATGTGTTCCAAAACACATGCACACCCTTTGTCTGAGACTCACATGGCTGATGAAAGAACAGAGCCATCGCCGAACACACATTCCCTTGCTCTCGCTCGGATCTCTGACCACCATGATCCCAGGTCTCCCCCTTCGCAAGAGTTTGTTAACCCGGTTGCCTTAGCTCAGAAAGATAATCTTCCTGGTCCAAACACTGTCGTCCTGAGTGCACAGCCAAAAGACTTAGGACGATGGCCATCGCTCATTGAGCCTGTGCCTCCTTTGTATATTTCGTCTATTCAAGATAAGGGCCTGGAATTGATTGATTGATTGATATTTTATTTCTATCTCGCTCGTACACAAGTGTTTCAGAGCGCAACATGGCAAGGGAGGTGAACAGGGGAGAACAAAACAGCGATCTTACTAGGCCCAGTGACATTGAGAATGTGCAAGTGCATGGGAGAGGGGGAGGGGAAAAGTGCATGGAAGGGGGGAGAAGTGGAAAGTGCGAAGCAGAGGAGAAACAGATAAATAACAATAAATAAATAATAAAGGCAACAAACAGTGGAATGCAGCCAGCAATTTGCAAGTGCTAGGTTTAAGGCAGAAGACATGGTGGGTCTGATGAGTGCAGGAAGACAAAGGGGGGGGCTGTATGGGTACAGATACAGACCCCAGTGCAAATGGTGGCCCGGCGGCAGTGCAGGAGGGTGGAGCACACGCGACGGCCAGTATTTATCACCACATCTCTCGATCAAATAGTCACCTGTCAGACCTGAATTCTATCCCCTCTGCAGTTCATTATAACTTGATGTCAGCCATGTCCATCTCCCTGGCTCCCTTCATGAAGCTTTATGAAGGTGTGAGCGAGAATATTATAGATCAAGCTACCCTTTTAGCCCTGCTCAATTCAAAAATGATACATATAGAATCCTTCATCACTTCCATGCAGACACATTTTGAGCAAGAGAAAGAATGTGCTGACACCATTCAATGCCAGCTGGAAGACGCACTAAAGCTAGAGCATACCGATAAAAAATCTCTGCTGAACACTGTCCTCAACTTGTTACACATGAAACCATTGATTCAACACTAAAAAAAAAGACCTGATGAAAGCCACGACAACCTTCTGTTTCATAACCAAATGTCACTGCTGGACGTCCCAATGACCTGCCGATTAACCTACTCCAAGGCACAGAAATCAAAGAAAATGCTGGTACTGTTGTTCCCAGACTGGCAAACTATGAGGTCTGCACGCGGGTGCCTTCCCTTCCACCAGGTCTGACCTGGCAGGCGTACCGGCACCCGTGAGCAGCCATGTCGGATGCACCATTCACGAATGGTGCCAGTGCATCCGATCTCCCCATTCCCATTAAGACCTATGGGGCTCAAATGGGAATGGGGAGCACTTTTTTCCGGCGCCCGCGAATGGATAATTACCAGGTCCGGCGGAGCTGTAATGACCCGGTAATTGCCATTCACGGAAAAAATAATACTGGTGGCAGCTGTGCCTGTTAGAACCGCACGGCTATGCCGGTATTATACTGAGCCCCAATGTCTTCTACCCAGTTGCTCAAAGATCACTGTGGAGGACTGAACATGTATTTCTACCAGGGGTAGACATATCATGAATTAGCCAGTGGAATCAGAAACTATCAGGGTCGAGAGGTATGGAAATAATTAAGGAATTCAGGCACCTTTCAGGATTAAGGGTGAACTGGGAAAAACCAATACAATTTCCTGTATAGGGAGGGACCACTGCCCACACAATCCTGAAGCTGCGTAAGGTGGAAGGGGTGTTTAAATACCTAAGACTTCATCTTGGGATGCGTGATGTAATGTTTTATTAGAATAATTTATGCAAATCTGCTGCTCATTGTGAGAATCTCCAGATGTCATTAATAGAAATTATAGCACTTTCTAAAGTAATCCCACTTCAGGGATTCTTATATTTGACACAAAATGCTCTGGGATATTGATATCGGGAAAATATCCTGAAAATGGAATCAATCGTTTGTTTGTTTCCAGCCACATTAAAGCCAGAATGTCTATCTTCCTTCTCTATAGTTACTTCTTGGACTGTGTGTAGGGCCTGACTGGCACAGCGGGACCCAGAGGTGGAGTCACGGCAGTCTGAGGTGAGTGTGTGAATGAGTGTGTGTGTGTGTGTGTGTATGTGTGTGTATGTGTGTGAATGTGGTATGGGATTGAGTGGGTATGTTTGGGGAAAAGGAGGCAGTGGGGGTACAGGGGAAAAAGGAGGAAAGGGGGTTGAAGGGTGAAACACCCAAAATCATGCTATATCGGCTTTTTGAGAACCGCACAAAATCCACCGAAATAAAACAGTCTTTTATGTGCGGCCTTCAAAAAGCAGAACTTTCAAATAGAATCGGGTCTAGAATTAGTAGTGCAGCAGACAGTTGGAGAGGGCTATTTGGGAGGAGAAATTAATTCATCTTTTATAACGTGCTATATTACCTGAGACAAGTGTCTAAGCACAAGACTGGGATTCAAACCTGTGTTGCCTGCACTGTCTTGCTTCCAGCACAAAGACATTGCCCCAGAGCTATCCTCCTGGCACCAATAGGATCTACATCTCATAAATCACACAGGAAATTGCAATGTATGGAAGAGGCCATTTGTGTACTGAAATTGGGGGTGACAGAAAAAGTGAACTCTGGTTTCACTTATTTTCGGAACTGTGAGATCAAAGGTAGAATGAAACTGGGGGATCTCATTCAAGAAGGAAGGATGAAAGCATTTCAGACCAAGCAGGTATTTGTATAAGAAGACAGTGAGCTGTATAAATAATTGCAGCTCCGACATGCCATGATGAAACAAGTTGCAATTACATTGTATTCCTCAATGCCTCCGCTATCAAATTGAATGTGTTTGATTCTGAAAACATCTCGCAAGAGATCTTCATTTTGTGTAACGCTCTACCATCATAAAATATGATATGACATGACATTTATAACTAGGGTTTCCTGTTTTAGGGGTTTATTATATTTTACTTCCGGGGTATTTTTTCAGTGTTTTCAAAATGTTTCAGAATCTGTGTTTATCAGTGTTTTCCTGTTTCCGACTTCAAAAAATCATTTATAAATCGCTCCTAATTTAAAAGCTCTCCTTGAAGAAAGAAAGTGCTAAGCAGCAATTAAGGCGCCTGCAGCTTCTGATGGGCTACTGGGTATGGGTGCTTTAGAGAGCCACATGAGGTAGGGAGGTGACAGTGACACCGGGGCCTCACACAATCCTCATACATGCAAGCCTCACACGGCTTTCTTTTTAAAGCCGACAGGCAGCTGACACTTTTCAGCTCTCCTCCAGACAGATACACATACACAGAGGGTCTCTGACCACAAACCAAGACACTGAAAAATCCATGTTAAACCATTTTTTGTAAATACAAGTATTTGTTAGTGGTCAAGGGCTATTTTGATGAATTGTAGTCAATTGTAAGACGTGAATCGGCAACCATAAAAATGGCTGCAATTTGACTACAATTCCTCAAAAAAGCTCTGATCACATATGTATACATTTTTCTTTTACAAAGAAAACAATGTAACGTTGAATGTACAGTGTTTTTTAATAAGGTTAGGGGACATGAGGGGAAGCAATGGGAGAAATCAAACAAGCATACATGGGTGGAGTAGGGCCCTTTCCCTATTGGCTGCTAAGACTCCTCTCCAGCCACCCCTTCAACTCCAAACTTCATCCCATCCCTGCTCCTACTAAGGCACCACTGGGAAAGGGGAAACAGTGTTTTTCAGTATTGGATTTCACTGAAAACAGGAATGCCTATTTCTAACTCACCTGTACACAAGTGTTTCAAGGCGTGAAAAGACAAAGGAAGGGTGGACATGGAGAGGAGAAAAACAAATGATCTTACTAGGCCTTATGTCATTATGCCTTTTGTCATTCAGATCGTTCAAGTGAGAGGGGTGTGAAGAGGAGAAGTGCCAAGGGGTAGAGGCAGGTTGAAAAGTGCAGTTGAGACAGGGTAAGTGCTGCTAACAGGTGGCTCAGATGGGTGCAGGAAGGCAGGGGACTCCAGGGTTGCAGATATAGTCCCTAAGTAGGTGAGAGGCCCGGAAGCAGTGCGAGGCGCTTCTGGCCATGCAGGAGCCTTGTGCCCGTGAGGTTCAGTGTGTGGCCAGGTGACCAGTTTGCACAGGGGCAGGGAGGCTATCCCAGAGGGGGGCCCCAGTAAGGACACAGATCTAGAGAGTTGGAGTTGGATGAACGGAGGGCTCGAGAAGGCAGATGCTTGGGAAGAGAGGGTTGGAGATAGAGTGGTCCCCGGCCCCAGAAAGCCTTGCACACAGCTGAACCGCTTCATGAATTAAGGCAACGCAGGTCTGTATGTGTGTATGAACTCTAAGAAGTTCACTGGGAGGACTCTTTTAAGAACTCACGTGATGTTGTTACTAGCTTAGCACCATGTCAATATAAATACCTACACAAGGTCTCTTCAAAATGACAAAGAGTGGTTAGAATTGCCGTCCTAGGCATGCAAAGAAAATAGCTGCATATTTTTCTCAAGAGGTGGGAATGACACAAAATAGGTACAGGTACAAGATTATTGAGGCTTTATGATTTTTGATGGATTGCACGCATGAGGTTGACTCAAAGATGGTTTTATTGGTGATATGGTTTGGCATGGATGTCAATCGATATGTCAAATCATTTTTTAACACAGCCTTTGTCCTAGCAAAAGGAGGACAAAATAGAGCTAAACCTGTGTGTTCAGTTGAAAGCTATCTATAAATAGGGTAATGGCTTCGGAAGAAATGGTATAAACCTAGAGGGTGTCGCCAAAGCTTTGGGAAGGAAGACAAATGCAGCCAAGATCATCACTACTGGTCAAAAGACAGTGAACGAAATGTGTGTTTGAAGGACTGAGCAAATAGAGGAGACTGTTGCTATGGTACTGTCTGGCTTTATTCCATCTGTTTCCTGTTGTTTCTTGGCAAGGGTGGGAACCTCAAGGATGTGGAGGGTGGGAAGTGTCCTCTTTGTAATGAAATACAAATAGAAAGGTTTATATAAAGAAATGACTGCAGCCACATCCGTATGTTACTGTCCCTCTGCTCTAACCTTCTCTTACCATGTGAATACAATGAAAGATGTCACTGATTTCTACCTGCTGGTCCTCTGAAAATCTGTTCAATCTCATGAGATATTAACCGGGATGATCACACCAGTATATTAAACATATGCAACACAAAAAAAAGAAACATTCATCCAAGCTTGTAGGTGGCTCCGGGTGTATTATTGGATATTAGTGCCGATGAGGGTCAATCAGTTTGCAACAAGCAATCTAATAGGATTCAACAGATGCAACACAAAAAAAGAAACATTCATCCAAGCTTGTAGGTGGCTCCGGGTGTATTATTGGATATTAGTGCCCGAGGAGGGTCAATCAGTTTGCAACAAGTAATATGATTGGCCTTTGCTCGGTCCTTACCAGCTGGACAAGTTAGCGGTCATCGCTGCGTCCCTCATTGTTCCGGTCTGACATGAAAAGTTAGAAATCCCTTTTCATGGTGGCCATCTTCTTTTTTTTTTTACTCTTATGAATGATTGCCATGGAAAGGGAGAAAGGACTATGTATCCCGTTTCATGGTGGCCATTTTTTCTCATTTCATTTTTCAATTACTACACGCCGGAGTGTGTGACAACTGGAAAAGGAAGCTTTTAGTACTAACGGGCCGGGGTGCTAATAACAATAAGCACTTTGACGGGAGGTAATTAACGGATCAGGGGCATTACCTGACACGGTAGTGCACCCCCAGTAAGGGCCTATTGCTTAAAAATTAACTTGCATGTGCAACAAGGATCAAGGTACCTTTCATGAGAGCCCAAAACATTCTCAGAAATCAGAATCCCATCGTTTTTCAGCCAAGACAGTCATAGATTCAAACCTTCATTTGATGTTCATTTTTTAATAAGCAAACTCATCTACAAAGTTCTCCAAGTTATATGAGCTATGCACTCTGAAATAACCATAATCAATTCTTAATAGCACCACCTGGTCTTCAGTAAACTTTCTAATTCTAAACAGTTGGAAGGATTAATTTTATTATGAGAGAGGATCAAATCAATATACAGTAATCACTGTAACTGCTAGGACTCTTAATAAAAAGACTGGCCTTTTCCCTCCTAGGACAATAGCCTAGGTCAATCCCAACACATGTCCCTGCTATGTGCAAATACTAAACCAAAGTGATTCCACAGCAAGCCACATGAAGTGATCACAAGGGGACATGCATTAATCAAACAATTGAAATAAAGAAAAATGGGAATACACGTTTTTGTTACTGCTTGCAAAGTACATTATCAAACATAAGTTAAATATATATGTGTCCCAAATTAACTGGAGGTGAACTGTCATTAATACCTTGACAGACATTAAAGTTGTACTTACCAAACATCTCTGTGAAAGACGAAGAAGTGATATAGTGTTAGAGAAGCAATGACCAAAGTAGTGTATATAAAACAAATGTTACATTTAAGTCTATCCCTGTTGCAAGGTCATGCTCACCAAACTGTACCAAACCATGTGTAAGGGGATAATGGTGAGAGCAATGAAACCGCAGCGGGTGGTCGCTGGAATTTGGCATGTAAGGCTTGTGACAATTCCATTTACAGTGCTAATCCATGATACATCAATTATTTAAGAGCATCACATGTACAATGTCAGCTTTTCAATGATGCTATTCACTTGACAGAATAGTCATCTATTATGTAGATATTATATGTCCCCAGGGTCTTTATTCTACGTGACAGGTCCAACAGACATGGTCAAAAGACGCTTGATTAAATATGAGAGGCTTGCCCTTGATAAATGGAATCAGTGGACTACTTAAATGTCCAATATGGACCAACTGGTCGAAAAGTTGGTTACTCAAATAGTTATTACTCAGAGCAATGGTCAAGCGATGTAGACCATTTATCTAAAAGTGCAACAATCATGCAGAACTGTGTTTATATTCAGCCATGAGATGCATGCACAGTGGACCTTGAACTATGCCACTACTGCCCAATAAGTGAATATGTTTCCAAATGGATCACTGTGACTGACGTATATGTATGGAGAGACAGTAATCATTCCTCCCACAGAACAGGCTTTCCTAAGCTACATATCAATCTGCCTTGTCTTGTACCATGACATCAGTCTCCCATTCATGCTGTAATTACTAGTGCAGTGGGAGAGGAACACACCTGACAATAGACATGGCATATCCCCAACCTTTCCAAAAACCAACATGCCCCACCCTGTGGCATATCATGTCTTTGTAGAGGCATTACCACAAATGCCGCCCACGGTTTAAAAAGGAAGCTCAATTTTCTGAGATTGTCCACTTCCAAAGGAAATGAAAACATGAACACAACCGTATTATTTACATGTTAGATAACTCCAGTAGAATCTTATTTAGTCAGATATTGTTGCACACATTAAGATAATGTGCAGCAATGAAAAGCCCTCTAGCCCTCATCCCATGTATCTATTACTGCGCCATTAGAACACACATATGAAGCTTCTCGTCAGGTTACTTTATCCTCAGTATTAAGATAATGTGCTGCAATGAAAAGCCTTCTAGCCCTCATCCCATGTATCTATTACTGCACCATTAGACCACACATATGAAGCTTCTCGTCAGGTTACTTTATCCTCAGCATTAAGATAATGTGCAGCAATGAAAAGCCTTCTAGCCCTCATCCCAGGTATCTATTACTGCACCATTAGACCACACATCCAAAGCTTCTCTTCAGGTTACTTTATCCTCAGTATTAAGATAATGTGCAGCAATGAAAAGCCTTCTAGCCCTCATCCCAGGTATCTATTACTGCACCATTAGACCACACATCCAAAGCTTCTCTTCAGGTTACTTTATCCTCAGCATTAAGCCCTCATCCCTTGTATCTATTACTGCACCATTAGACCACACATCCAAAGCTTCTCGTCAGGTTACTTTATCCTCAGCATTAAGATAATGTGCAGCAATGAAAAGCCTTCCAGCCCTCATCCCATGTATCTTTTACTGCACCATTAGACCACACATATAAAGCTTCTCGTCAGGTTACTTTATCCTCAGCATTAAGATAATGTGCAGCAATGAAAAGCCTTCCAGCCCTCATCCCATGTATCTATTACTGCACCATTAGACCACACATATAAAGCTTCTCGTCTGGTTACTTTATCCTCAGCATTAAGATAATGTGCAGCAATGAAAAGCCTTCCAGCCCTCATCCCATGTATCTATTACTGCGCCTTTAGACCACACATATAAAGCTTCTCTACAGGTTACTTTATCCTCAGCATTAAGATAATGTGCAGCAATGAAAAGCCTTCCAGCCCTCATCCCATGTATCTATTACTGTGCCATTAGACCACACATATAAAGCTTCTCGTCTGGTTACTTTATCCTCAGCATTAAGATAATGTGCAGCAATGAAAAGCCTTCCAGCCCTCATCCCATGTATCTATTACTGCACCATTAGACCACACATATAAAGCTTCTCGTCAGGTTACTTTATCCTCAGCATTAAGATAATGTGCAGCAATGAGAAGCCCTCTAGCCCTCATCCGATGTATCTATTACTGTACCATTAGACCACACATATAAAGCTTCTCTTCAGGTTACTTTATCCTCAGCATTAAGATAATGTGCAGCAATGAAAAGCCTTCCAGCCCTCATCCCATGTATCTTTTACTGCACCATTAGACCACACATATAAAGCTTCTCGTCAGGTTACTTTATCCTCAGCATTAAGATAATGTGCAGCAATGAAAAGCCTTCCAGCCCTCATCCCAGGTATCTATTACTGCACCATTAGACCACACATATAAAGCTTCTCGTCAGGTTACTTTATCCTCAGCATTAAGATAATGTGCAGCAATGAAAAGCCTTCTAGCCCTCATCCCATGTATCTATTACTGCACCATTAGACCACACATATAAAGCTTCTCCTCAGGTTACTTTATCCTCAGCATTAAGATAATGTGCAGCAATGAAAAGCCCTCTAGCCCTCATCCCATGTATCTATTACTGCGCCATTAGACCACACATATAAAGCTTCTCCTCAGGTTACTTTATCCTCAGCATTCTTAATTCGCTCAGTTCCCTCCATGGGTTGTTTGTTGGTTCTATTTCCACAATGTTATTAAATTGCCACAACTGGGACAAGTTACAAGCACCCAAACTCTCTCTGTTTATTCAACTCAAATAGTTTGTCAAGCTCTCACGGAAGTTGTCCAACAAAATGATTTACTACGCTTTCAACTTCTGCTTGTTTTGTCTCATGGTTTCCCTGTTATTTTCGTCTGGGATAACTCCCTGAGAGTTCCTTCGTGAATGACAGATTCTTTGCCTTTTGATTCCAACTGGAGTTGACTCTTGGGTTCCCAAGTGTTGACAGGGAAACAAAAGATAGTTTAAAGAAAGAAGAGGCCTGTTAGGGAGATTAATCATTTGTATGCGTATTCCCCTCTCCTAGTCAGACCCCCAGCACATTTTGCTGGACTTCTGGACCTTTTTCTTTAATCCTAAATGAGTGGAGCCTTTTTCCACTCATTCATTCTTATTGGCTGTGTCTTTTTTAACTCTTTCCTTTGTATTATTACTGTCCTATGGAGTCTACTTCTCTATAACTCTTAAAGGCATCTGTATTTTACTGTTGCAGCCTTATGGGCAGTGTTGCTAGGGACCCTTGGGTCCTCCTTTCATATTATTGTTAATATCTTTAAGTTACTACTGTTCTTAAAGATAGAGTGATACTTTGTATCTCTCCTAAAACTTTGTGATCTAAGAGTTTGGCACTAACCACCTTCAGTGGAGTGCCAAAGGGATACTTAGTATACACTTTCTCTTTTTTTCTGTGACATTTTATAGTCACATAGATCAACTCTTACTTAAGGCTGGTGGCAGTGGACGTGTCCTACCAACTATTGTGTTTCATATCCACCACAGGCTGTGTCCATAGCCTCGGTAGTTCACAATAGGGGCACCTGAGTACCAACTCAGGGCTCCCTTCTTTATTCGCCATTTCTAATATGGTTCTTCTTTGTCAGCCCGTCTTCTACCGGCCTGGGGGGAATAGGCCTGTGTGTGTGTTTTGCCTTTGGCGGGAACCCTTGGGTGTCCCTGCCTGGGCTCCAGTGTGTCTGGCCAGACAGGAAGTGAGTCTTCCACCCCCCTGTTCTTTGTCTGCCAGAGGGCCTGAAAAGGACCAGCTCCCACATAGGCTGTCCTGAACGAATAGCCAAAGGCCCCTTTCTGTAGATTGCTGAGAATGATTGCATAGGAGTGAGTGCTGAACTAAATAAAAGGTGAAGTGGAAAGCAAGTCGCCCACTGGAAGCCTAAGTGACCATAGAAGAAAATGACCAGAGAAGCATGCAGACCCATTGCAACACTGTGAAGCAACCACTGCTGTCCTGAGCCAGTTTTTTAAGTGACAGAGGAGTCCCAAAGAGGATGATTCCTTCCTTTTGACTGGTGGGAACAACAAGATCGAAGACTAATTATGTTATGAGCCAACTCCCGTGGTCGTGTGAGTATCCGGAGCTAAGAAACCCCAATACCAGGACAACTGCTGCCCATTCCTTGAGCATCCTCAAGGAAAGGCCGAACTTGTCCAACTCTTTTGTGAGCCCTCAAGGGCCCTCCAGAGATCCTATCTAACTCACACAGACCCCCTCACCAGAGTGTGGGACTGCATGAAGCAAAGAGGATTGACTGGGCGAATAGCGTCCTTGGTTGGTGCTGCTGAAAAGGCCCCAAATCCACTGTGCGAGCCAAGGAGTCAAAAGAAGCCATGCCAGAGGTCCTTCCTTGATGCTGCTACTGAGATATCCCATCCATTGTCCCGCCTTTTGTCACCAGAGCAAGGAATCTAGAGGTCGGGAACACCCTGGCTGTTCCACCAATTCCTGGCAACTCTTGTCCGCTGCATAGCTGCACTCTGCACCAACGTTCACTGCTATGCGGATAACACTCGCTTTCAGGTTCCCCTCAGCTGCTTCCTCACTGTCTCTCATCCCGGATTGTCTGTCTGCAATCCAGGAGTGGTGTGCTGCCAATGATCGCTGCCATAATGCCAGTAAAATGGATATCCTCCTCATCGACTCACCTGCACCTTCCTTTCCTGTCACTCTCTGGCCGCCCCCCCCACGAGCCTTCTTCCTGCTCCCACCTGTGAGGCTAAGAACCTCAGGGTGATCTTTGACTCCACAGTCTCCTTCTTTGCTCACATCTCTGATGTCTCTAAGAAGTCAAACTACCAGCTGCACCTCCTCAGATTTAGTCTTCCTTTCTTCACCTTCCCCCAGAAGCTCACTGTCTCCAGAGCTCTGGTTCTCTCTAGGCTGGACTACTGCAACAGGCTCTTTCAAAATCTACCTGACTCTACTCTCCGTCCTCTACAACTTATCCAGAACAGGACTGTAGGACTTGTCCTTGGCCTCAAGCCCAGGGATCGTATCTCTCCAGCCCTGAAATATCTCTACTGGCTACCAGTGGTGGCAGGGATCAAGTTCAAGATCCTTTGCAATGCCCACAAGGCCTTCTGGGACCTGGGACCACAATACCTCCTACTCCCTCTTTGGAGAAATCTTCCTATTCAAGCTCTTCACTCCTCCACCTCCAACTCCTTGAGGGTCAGTCGCTTCTCCAAGCAACAATTTGTGGGCATATCTCTTTCATCGGCTCACGCCTCCCTCTGGAACAGCCTCCCTGCCTCTCTGAAACTTGAGCAGAACCATCTCCGGTGCCCGAAGCATCTCAAGACCTTCCTCTTTGCTTCTGCCTTCTCTCGTCCTCTACCCTGCTGATCTCTGTCTGATACTGCACTGGTCACCTGGCTACTCTCTGAACTTGGGCCGAGGTCCCTGTCTGTCCAGTTGCACACATGCACTGCCTCCTGTTATCCCCTGCTGTGTGGTCTATATCTGTAACCCTACAATCCCTTTCCTGCACTTATTGATACCTGTCGTCTGCACTTTTAACACTCGCCCTTGCCACTTGTTGGCTGCATTACTTGTATTGATTCCATGACCTGCACTTGCCCATCCTTCGTCCCCTTGGAACGTATCCCCTCCCTGCTCCCTTGCACTTTCACCATCTCAATGTCACTACGCCTAGTAAGATTGTTGTTTTTTGTCCTCCTCCTGTTCCCCCTCCCTTGCCTCGTCGCGCTTTGAAACACTTGTGTATAGGCATGTTATAAATGCCATATCATATCATATCATAGCGCTGTCACACCGAGAAGCATCCAGACACAATCTTTTCTTCTAACCAAAGGTTACTTTTCAGAGAAAGGTATTGCTTACCTGTATCCAAGAAGTTGCTCCAGAACGTTGGAGTCCACCCAGAGGTTTCCAGGTTACCCCCCTCTTATCTCCAACCCAAGCTGCTGTTAGTGTCACCTTTACGAGTCCTGAAAATGATCTGCACCATTGGTTTAGCCTTCTAACATCTTTCCTCCTAGAGACTAGAAAGTATCTACAGGAACGTTTGAATTTAAACACATTTTAAGCCTGTGTGAACTGCCTTCTTTAAAGGGTTGCGTTTTGAACTTTAAAAAGACTTGCTGTGCCTCAAGAACTGTCACTGGAACCTGACGCTCTACTGCTAGTATAATCCTAACCAATAATTTGCCTTCCCAAAAGTCACTATCTTAAATGTGTTTGCAGACTAAATGCATTTACCATATTTCTGTTAGTTTTTGTGAGTGCGCTTTATTACCGACAATACGGTAGATAGAACTGTCTTTACTGTCTCTTTAAGAAATGTTACAGCAATCAACTACCCACTAAGCACTTGAAAGTATCTTAAAGTATTCCTATGTGTTTTGGTTATATGTACTAAGTATTTAAAAATGATTCTAGTGTAGATATAATAAATCTATATTTACTAAGATTCAGTGCACTTACCTACATCTCACATCTTCCTCTGAAGATAAGCCTGACTGCTCTGCCACTCTACCAAGGTTCCAGCAGTAGTACAGACTGATAATAAGAGTTGGGGATTTACAAACCACAGGGATAATTGTAGAAAACTCCCCTAACAAGGGTGCTGGTAACCTCAAATAAGGATGCCTTGAGGTTGTCAAAAGCCACCTCCCAAAGGTATTGGACTCCATCTCTGGAGTTATATAATTTCTTAACTGTATCTTTTCAAGTTCATATGTTCATTTCTCAATACCCACCCAACTGCTTAGTGGACTTTGACTCTCCTTGTTACCTCCTTCAGAGGAACTCTTTACCAATTTCACCAGGGGTTTTGAGTTTGCTCTCTTCAGCTTCTCTTCTGCTTTCCTTAGTCTGCTCAACTTCGCAACCCATCAGTGCTGGTGATCTCCGTGCAGTTGTTGGACCGCACGGTCAACCCACATCCGGTCACGCCATCACAACAATGTCCCTTACTTTCAGTTGTGCCGACTCCCTGCTGACTAGTAAGACTTTTTCTACATGTTCCGCATTTTGCTTTAGCATCTTCATGCAGTTGTCTCATTGCAGCCTCCAATTGTCTGATTTCTGACTCTCGGACTGATTCAATACCCAACTAGCCTTTCTTTCTCCTGTTGGGTCTTCCACCTCTCGACTTCCAACAACTGCTGCTTCTCCAAAAGGTTAATGCCGGCCTCCTGCCATATTACAAACCACCCTTGTGTGGTCTTTTGCACCACTCCTTCCTTTGTATCTCTCTTACAGCTCAACCCTCTCTCTCTACTCCACACACTTTCTGCAGGTTCAGGAAGCCCAGTTTCAGCCTCACAGGCTCCTAGTCGGTTTCCCAACTTGCAGACTGCTCCTTCCAGGTGTAGCTTCTGCTCTCCCTCTTGCTCTCTTTGTCCTTTCTCAATGTTTAGTTTAAATGAACAGGTTTTCCCCAGAGCAGCATCAGCCCATTTGACAACAGCTGGTTGAATAATCCTCATGCTTTGAGTAGCGTTTTTCAGATTTTCTTCATACCTGCATTTGATATTGGGAGAATGTCGGGCACGCTGCAGTAAAACATAGTCCTTGATTTAACCACATGTACAGAAGGCTTGGGTGATGTTATCAACCAGTAGGGTTGAGGTATTACAGGGCCTTGTCCCAGAGGCACATTCTTGTTCCCGGGAGGTGAGTTCCTCTGCATGAGATGCTCCTGCATGCTACCACCCAGAGGTGTTGCTGGCGGGGGCAGAGGGGATTATAGCCACAGCTCTTTTGGTTGTAACCCTGGATAGAAGTGCAGGGTGTCAAACTAAAAGGCTAGCTAGCCCTGAGTCCCAACAGTCAAAACATTAGCCTAGTCCCAGATGTTTTCTAGACCTAACAACACCCCCTGTTACCACCCCTATGGGGACACTCAGTTAGCAGCCTCACCACCCTAGCCTCATGAAAAGGGACTCCCTCCTGGGAAAAGAAACGCAACTGAATGATCATCACAGCATGCATGCATTTTGTAGACAGGTAGAATGCAAAAACTGTTGCAGGCATACCTAATGTTTACGGGTAGAGAAGAATGGCAAACCATTGTTCTTCATGCAATTTGTACTACAGATTCACCAGACGTAATCGTTCCACTTTGTAGGCAGTATATATAAGCAAGGCATGTCAATTTGCAATTAATACTAAATACTATCTGCATCCTATATTGTCTAAAAATATTACCATTAAGTCAAGGATTACCTGTGAAACCAAGTATGTGATTTATGTACTTACCTATCCGTGTGATAAATGGTATGTCGGGAGCACTATAGGAAAACTAAAACTGAACTGAGGGTGCTTCAACATATAAAAGCCATCAAAAATGTGGACCCGACATACCCAATGGCCTTACATTTTCAAGAGAAACACGGAGGAAAGCTAGAGGGTTTTGCTTATTTTGGTATACATTCTGTTTCTAAAGTGGGAGCTCTACCTAAGACAACTCGAGACTAAATACATTTTGGATCTGGAAACCAAAAAACCGAGGGGCCACAATCTTGATGAGGAACTGTACACGTTCTTGGGTACCTGAAGCAGGCTATTTTGAGTGGATCTACTATGCTGCACACCAGAGACAGTGTGTAATGGCAGATTCTAATATACATTGTTTATTGTTTAAATTTTGGGAACATTGAGCTCTTTTCAGAGCAAGACATGTGATGTTCTCACATAAAATTCAAAGTGGTTGAATTTAAGGACAATGCTACTCAGACTTAGATATTTAGGAGCAGGGACTGCTTTTCTGATGTTTTGCAGGTAATGATATATGTAACTTGATACATTTTACAAAGATTTATAGAATGTATTTTAGGATTACCACAATCTTTAAACATATTTTAAATCTGTTTTTTTTCTGCAGGGTGGGAAATTGATTTGCCTTTACATTGAGATATATAGGCTAGCTCATATTTTACAGCATATTTGTAATACATCCATTGCATATATTTACAACGCCTCTTTTTGGATATAGAGAATATTTACATTTGTGGCTTAATAATGATGCTGGAGGACCTGACAACACTGTTATTAGATTGCACTAGCACTTTTTGTAGGGATTGCAGTAAGCACTTAGCACTTTATATAAAAGCTGCTATGTCGCACACAGCACTTTCCTATCATAGGATAGTTACTAAGCTGCTACATGCACTATGCACTTTATTGATATCTGGCAGCTAATAGCACATTTGCTCATATTGCAGTGCTGTTGCACCTTCAGCAGACAATTACTTCAATAAATCCAGTCATCACAATCAATGCAGGGTGAGATTAGGAGCTTGCATAGTTTCAAGATATCGCAAGATTATAGATATCTGACAGGGTTAACAGATAGCAGGACACCCTTTTTACGTAACTGCAGTTTACCCATATTTACTTGCGCCATGATGTATCTCATGCTTACCGTTCAGGAAATTTAAACAGGCTAGGGAGAAAATATCATTGAAGCTGTTTCCTAAAGCATTCTTTCCTTCTACTCTTATGCCACTAGTGCAGAACAGGGACGGCTTCCGTTTTCGTATTTGATAAACTAATGCAACACCAGGTGCAATGAGTATATGTATTGAAATGCAAGATCAAATTGCATATACATGTAGGCTGTTAGGGTGTGACACATTGCTAATTATTGTTAACAAAGTTAAACTGTCACAATTGAAATATGCTATGCTGACTGAAAGCAATATACCCTGCCCATCTGACGATTGCCTCATGCGGACGTTCCAAGATGTCCGAACTGATGTAAATACAATTGATGTAATTCACAGGCTGTATACTAGCTTGCAATGGATGACCATAGAGTGAATGAGAGCATAATACCCCTGCATCTATGTCTACACCTTGAAGGTGTTCATCGAAATATGTGTGCCTCTATCTATGTCTCGAAGTAATAAATAACTGGTTTCCGACACTCCAATAGCTTGTGGATGTCAAGTTTGTTCCTTCCTTGTCCTAACTCCTTATTAGTGGCAATTTATGGACAATTCATCTAAGGAGAACCACTCACATAACTATTACATATATGACATTTGTATTTGTATTTGTATTTATTTTATTTGCATAGCGCACCAGGCCCAAGGGCATCAGGGCGCATGCCTTAGTACAGGTAAGCAGTGTTACAGATAAGAACAGTTACAAAGTGAAGTTACATATGATCATGCAGAGCAGTGTGCTCAAAGGCAAACATGTAGATTAGAATTACAGGGAAGTAGAAGGGCTTGAAGGTAAGCTATACACTATATACACAATACATAATATACTCAGTGTACACAATATACAACATTATATACAATCTGCATAGAGGAGTTACCTACGGACGCAAAAGAGATTAGCGTACTGTAATACTGAAGTGGTGGTGGTGAAGCGTTTAATCTTGAAAGGTGATTAACCAGTGTTTGGCTTTTTGTTTAAATAAGGAAGGAAAGTATTCGGACCTACTAGCTAATGGTAACATAACCAATGTCCTGGCCAGAGTAATGCAGTTCGGGGTAGTTAGTAAGGGGCGAGACCTTAATGGAGTTACCGTCACAGTTGAAGGTTTTGAAAGAATGATCAAGTCTATTCAGTCGATGTTGGGAGCCTAGGATGAGAAGCTCTGTTTTGTCATCATTGAGACAGAGCTCATGTTGGGCCATCCAGGCTTGGATGACTTGATAAACATCATTAAGGGCTTTAGAATCCACCATGTAGTCCCCCGTGATGGGGATGAGTATCTGGGTGCCATGAGCATAGTTGGTGTAATTAACACCTAGATAGTCAAGTATGTCAAACAGAGGTTTAGTGAATACATTATAAAGCTTTGGCGAAATGCACAAACCTTGTGGCACGCCACATGGCACCGGTGAAGGCTCTGCCGAGGCATTAGGGGAAATGACCCTCATGTGTCTGCTGTCCAGGAAGGAACTAATACATTTGGTGGCTTTCTCAGAGAAGTGGGCAGCTAATTTAAGGTGATGACAGAGGATTTGGTGGTTGACCAAGTCAAATGCTGCCGATAAGTCAAGGAGTAATAATAGTGCAATTTTACTGTAGTCTGTAGAGGTATATCAAGGCTGTTTCTGTCCCGGTCGGAAACCAGATTGTCTCGTGCCAAGTAATTTGTTGGTTTCCAGATACTTTTGAATATGGAGGTACGCTGCCCGATCCAAGATTTTCAGCAAGAACGAGACCGTAGTAATGGGTCTGTAATTGGTAGGTATGCTAGGGTCTAGAGTGTTTTTTTTTTTAAACGGGATGACCCAAGCATCCTTGAGGTTGTCAGGGACAGTACCCGAATGAAATGAGGAGTTGATGAAGGCGGTGATGAAAGGGGCAAGTTCATGCGCAGATTCCTTGATGGTAGTGCTGGGGCAGGAATCGCCCTGACAGAAGGTTTCAGTTTACTAATAATGCTTTCTACCTCTGGGACGGTAAGAGGAGCAAGTAAGAGGAGTGAATGTGGCATGCGGGGTGTTGCCAGTGGGGAATTTGTCATGGGAGATTGGTTGAAGGCAATTTTGTTTAGCATTGATTTTAGACTGTAAGGTGGATATTTTAGTAAGGAGAGATTTTTGAATGTTGTCACACCACGTCACTGTCTTTGCTACATGTATCGGGGGAGAAGAGGGATTCTAGTTTTTTAAGAATTTTGAATAGCTCCATCGTATTAGATGCTTCTTTTTGAGATACACAGGTTGCACGTCTCTTTTTTGGCTTATAAAATGGCTTCCTTGTAGTTAAGTGACACTATGGTGAGGTTATCTTTATTGGCGTCATAAGGGAGACTTTTCCAGAGTGCTTCAGCATTCTGTTTTTCTCTGCGTAATACTCTTAGTTGTGGGGTGAACCACGAGTTGAGGTGGGCACGCTGTTTAGGTTCCCTGGGTTTGAGGGGTGCGATGGTGTTGATAGCTTTGAGCAAAGTTTGATTAAAGGTGTCAACTAAGACCGAAGGGTCATCATGTGTAAAGGCGCAGTTATTGAGTATAGGCAGAATGAGGGGGAGCAGTTTGTCCCTGGTGATGTCCTTTGTGTTTCTTGTGGGGAAGGAAGGTGCAATGTTATGTTTGGTGCGTGGGTTGTTGACGGATATGTTAAAGATGATTATGTGATGGTCGGACCAGGCACAAGGGAGGTTGCAGCAAATATGCGTGTTGCAGTTTAGGTCAGCAATCCAGTCGAGCGTTCTTCTCTTGGAATGGGTAGATTCGAGGATGCGATTAGAGAATCCTATGTTAGAGATATTGATAGCAATCTCTCCTGCATGGTGGTCATTAGGGTCTACTAGGTCGAGATTGAGGTCACCTAATAGTAGGCCTTGGGAGTTGAATTTAGTGTTGTCTGTAAGGATGGTGGTGATGTCATCCGAGAATGTAGAGAGAGGACTGGGGGTCTGTAGAAAAGGTGCAGAGTGGCTGTGTTGTTATAGGATATAGATAGTTTGACTGATAGAGACTCAGCAGAGCTGAGCTGCGCGTTAGGAATAATTCTCAAATTAATGTTGTCTTTATAAATAAATGCAACACCGCCTCCTTTGGATAGGGTAGAGTTGCGGTCGCATCTAATAATGAAGTATCAGTCAGGAATGGCTAATGCCAATAGGAGACCTGAGGCTGCATGTAGCCAGGTCTCCGTAATGACAATGAAGTCAAGGTTTTGTGTGATAATGAGATCATCGATGTCAAGGGCGTGGGCAGGAAGGGATCTAGCATTAATGAGAGCATCCTTGACCTAATTTTTTGAGGGGGTCTCGAGGTTGTTGGAGTGTACCTGAGAGGTATGAGGTGGGGTGATCTTTAACATCGCTTGAGAGTTATGAGAGTGTCGTGGTGTGTGATGGAATCTGGATCCCAATCTGAAGTTTCTCAGGTGGAGCAAGCAGGATTGATTGGGTGTGGGTTTTGTTGCAAAGTGCTGTAGCCAGAGGGCAGGAGAGTTAAGGTAGAGATTGGTTATTTGTGGTGAGTTGGAGTTATGGGTGCTTAGTTGGGTGGGTTTAGTAGGCGTGAAGGGTGTAACAGGCATGATGAGGGTAGTAATGAGGTGAAGGTTCAAGGCAAGCGGCAAGGTAATAGGATAGAGGTGGGTCTCTGAGGTGGTGGTACACAACAAGCTTTGTGAGCAAGCCAGCGGGGATGTCAAGACCCAGAATGCAAGGAGGTGGCACTCAAAGAGGTGCAGCAGCATAGCGAGACGCAGTGACAATGTAGTCTGGCTAGTTGTGAGCAATGCTGATATTGCAGGAGGCAGTAGTTCTGAAATCACTAACACAATCACTAACACACAAGTAGGCTCTGGGTCTGGCTAGTTGTGAGCATTGCTGATAGGAGGCAGTAGTTCAGAAGTCACTAACACAATTACTAATACAAGAGCAGACTCTAGGTCTGGCAAGTTGTGAGCAGTGCTGATATTGCAGGAGGCAGTAGTTCTAAAATCACTAAAACAAGAGTGGGATCTAGGATCTTTCAGGGCACTGCCGTTGCATAGGCATTGGGGCTGCATAGGAGTCAAAGTAGCAAAGTGTATGGTGTATGGTACAGTGCATTGGAACAATGGGCACTGTTGCAGTGTTAAGTGGGGGGCCTTAGTGCAATACTCGTAAGAGGTGCTGTTGCAGAGGCAGAATCAGGATAAAAGTTACATAAGAGTATGATAACAAGGTGGCTGAGGCAATAAGGAGAGCAGCACAAAAGACGCAACGTATTTACTGCGCATACGCAGATGCTGTGGTGATGAGGCACGACTTATGGTGTGACGGTTAGTTACGAATAAGAGCATTGAGTGGATAAGGATGGCAGTAATCATGCACAGCAGTACAAGGGTCAAGTCAACAGCGGTACACACAGAAATAGCGCTACTTCATGGTTTACAAACAATGAGCAGATGGAAAGATCCGCAAGGTAATGAGATTATTTGTGCTTCGAGCATGCGTTAGAATTGCAATGGGTATTTGTTCATCATTAATCATAAAACGGAAAATACTTTGTGTGAATAGAAAAATAATGTTCTGGTTAAAAAGAAAACAAATTGAAAAAAAGCACACAATATAAGGATTATTCTCTGTATCAGGTACAGTGGGTGAAATCTAAGGACGAAAAAGAAATTAAATTCAGGTGTAAATCAAATCTCATACTTCTCTATAGTCTCAATCAAAATCTTGATTTTTCATATATTATAATTCATTGTTAAACTTTGTGCTTAGGAAGATAGAGAAAGACAAAAAGAGGTTAAGAAATTATCTATAACTAAATGATAGGAGACACAGTCATTCATTAGCACTTGCATCCCCTCTTACAGCAAATGTAATGCTTTCAACATGTATAGACTCAATATTCAATTAAAACATGCAACCATTCCAAAGTAAAGTTCTTGGTGGTTGTTCCAGGAATTACTAAGTTGTCCTCCTGGTCCTGTGGTATTGAAAGTCTTGTGTGTAGGTCTTTGAAGTACAAGATATCTTTGTCTTGCCAACCTGAAATAGTAAGTGACAAACACTTGTAGGGAACATGCATAGGACTAAAAATAGTCAGTAGTGGTTCCCTATTTTCTTCACGTTTCGGCGGATGCTGTGGCTGTTGTTACCGCTTTCTTCAGGGCATCATATTAGATGACCCTGCGCATAATACATAAAGGTAGTATGAGTGGACCTCTAAAGAAGTGCTTGTGATGACTAAGCATAGACTAACTAAATTAAAAACTCTAGTTACCGGCTATTCTTTCTGCCAGCCGGGAACTGTATCCCAAGCTCTGGGGCATGCCCACAGTGGAAAACCAAAACGGGCTCTGGAGACTTTCACGACAAAACAGGAATGTGCTGAGCTGTTCTTAGCTGTCAACCGAAAAACCTGGTTCCGGCGCTTCTCTTTCTCTGGTTCGAAGAAAATATAAAGAAAAGATTGTGTCATAAGTACCTGACCTCATAATGAAGAGGTGCGTAACTTGGTATGCGCTTTACTGGAAGAAAATACAATTTGTTAACCTTTAATCTTAGTAATCCGAGACTTGTGATGTTGAACATGGGAGGACTTATCCTCGTAGTACGTCCTTTCCCCCGTCTTGGAGGCTGACAATGGCATGTAGCTGTACCTACTTAAAAGTGGACCACTATTAGTATGTTTGTGTGAGTTATATTTAGTAATCTACATGTTATCTAGATACATTTAAAAAGGCATCCTTATACTATGGGGCTCGGACCTTACCTGTGTTTCTGATGTTGTGTCCCTCAAAGGTGGTATCCAGATGAGTGAGCTAAGGGATGTCGGCCATTTTGTAGGTCTTTCTCCTAATCGGGAAAGAGAAGGAAACGGAGGCTGAAGTGGATTGTAAACTCAGGTACCATGTACAAAAATTTAAAAGATTATGCAGCCCAGTAAAGGTTGCTGCCGGATTGTCTGTCCACTTACTTGTGGAGGGATATTGCCTGAATCTGTATCGCGCCTATGCGCGCTGTTCAGTATTCACGGGGCATAACCTGTTTGTAAATTATGATCGCAGTGTGCGGCTGCTGCTGATCTTGTCTGCCTAAGCGGCTTCCTACCTCGTGTCCTGGAGAGCTGCCAGAAGAAATGTCTTTTCAGCTCGGCCATGCTTCTGCAATGGATGATCGCTAAGGCTCTGCACTTCCTGGAAACAGAACCGTAGTCATGGTGACTATGTTCGGTGCGTGTAGATTCTATTGGATGCCCCTCACGCTGCGTGATGACACGGATGGCCCAGTGTGTTGCTTCCACCTCAGGCCATCATCATAGAGATAATTTGATGCTCGTACAACCCGTAATGGTGACTGCTGGTGCCTACGGCTAGCTGATGCAGCGTCGCTGATACTTATGTGTATCATATGTAGCAAGAGGTGCAGGCTGCCGTACAGTCTCCCTATCTGTGTACTATGTGCTCTGAGGATACATGCTGGATGAGCTCATCCTGGGGTATGTGGCTGAGGCCATACTCGGAAAGTCGGCGGGACTTGGTCCAGTCCCGACTATGGTAAAGAAAGCCCAAGCAGAAAACTGGGCGGTAGGGGCACCTAGAAGCTAAGCAGCACTGTGGCTGCTGTGGCATTCGTACAGGGTGATACATTCTCTTGTGGTGTGGCCACTGAGAGGCTGTTTCATTGAGCTGTATGGCACTCTCTGGCAGGGTGTATAATGTTACTGGGTGGTCCTCTAACTTGCGGAAAGGTCCCCATGGAAAGTCACAGAATGTGTTACCCCCTCAGTAGGTAATCGTTTGGAAAATCTCATTGAGGCCATGGTAATATGTATCCAGGCATGTATCCATCTGGATTCCCTATAAAGGAGTCTTTGTTGTATATCAGGACCTCCTTTTACTCTCTCGAGGACATACCAGAGCAAATCATTTGGGGTTTGTCTCATTTCTACAAAGTGTATAACTAGAGGTGCTGTCAAAGTTTTACACCGAATCTTCAACCGGTATTCCGATATCCTGAGATGTGTGGCTAGATAATCTGGCCAACATATCTCAGGCCACATCAGCACTGGATGCAATAGATCACGTTTGCACTCTTACAGTTAGTTAGATCCTTAAGGAACCATTCCCGTTGGCCTATTAGAAAAGATTTGAGCTCAGAGCTAAACTTGCAAGCCACACAGTTACTGCAGGGATAGTGTCCTTGCAGTGGGCGCAAAGTTCTTTGTCCCGTTTGTCTCAAATCAGGCTGAAAAAGTGAATGCACCAAATATTCCTTAATATTTTTCCCTCGTTTATATGCAAAACGGGGTGGCGGGTCATCAGGCAAATTGAGACGGGCTATGTGCCAATGATGAATGATCGTTCTCTTGATCTGTGACGTATGTGTGTCATGTGTGACTACGCAGGTGAGGCGGTATTCACTGTTTGTGCTTGTTATGTCAGATGGTTGTAATAAGGTTTCCCTGTTGGTATTTAGTGCTCTTTTGGTTGCTCGGTCCAGGAGTTGTTTGGGATATCCTCTTGTTCTTAGTCTGGTGGATAAAGCTGTCAAATGTTTCTTAAAGTCTTCTTTAGATGTGCAATTTCTACAAATCTGTAGGAATTGCCCATAGGGCAAATTATCATTTGTGTGGTTAGGGTGGTTGCTAGTGTAATACAACAACGTGTTACTGTCTGGGGGCTTCCGGTGCAAGTCACATTCAAGGACTCCCCCCTTATGCCAAATTATCAAGTCCAGAAATCGAACTTGTGTCGTGCTGTGTTCGATAGTGAACTGGATATCTGGATTGCATGTATTCAGCCACTCCCAACATTGCAAAAGGTGGTCCAGTTGTCCTGTCCATATAAAGATCACATTGTCAATGTACCCATAATAATGACTGAGCTGGTCACGCCAGGCAATGAGTGGGGAGAACACATGTTCTTCTTCAAATTTGGCCATGTATAATATTGCCATGCTGGGGGCAAATACTGCCCCCATCGCCGTCCCTTTGGTTTGTAAATAGATTTGGCCGTCAAATGAAAATCTTTTCGTAAAGCGATGGACATAAGCTCCAAAATAAAGTTGGTAGGTACCCGATGTGGTAAAGGATTTTTAGTGAGCCATTTACATACGCATTCAATGGCCGCTTCCTGTGATATGGTGGAATAAAGGGACTTTATGTCCATAGTAACCAAAAACTGTGTTGAGGGGTCAAATGGCAGATCTTCCAAGATGGTAATGGTATGCATAGCATCCCTTAGGTATGTGATAGTTTTCATACTCAAGGGTTGTAGAAAAGTGTCCACAAATTTGCTGAGGGGCTCTAGAATGGAGCCACACCCGACACTATTGGTCTGCATGGTGGGTTGTGGGGGTCCTCATGTATTTTGGGCAGAGCGTAATGTTAAGCAGAATTATATGCAGTACCCTTTGGGAACACACACACAATTAAGACTACAAGTGACAGTACAAATTCACCGTTTTACAAGCCTGTACTACACAGAAAAAGTGGATGCAGTAGCCGAGCAGCCAGACTTATCTCAAGAGTAAGTGAGCAGTATCAAATAGTTGCACAAAGGACAGCAATTACTATGATTCAGGCAACACTGACTCAAGGTTTTCAAGTAAAAGAATATACATTTATTTTACTCTTCAGTTGTATAACATTACACTATTATAAAGCAGTTTAACAATCACAATCTTAATACACCACACCACTCCCAATAACCTCCAGACAAGTTAAGCTCACAAAATGAAGTGGGAGCAAAATGGCACTCCAGCAATTTAAAAGGGGGGAAAGACAAAGATAATAGAAATTGAACCACACCAACAGGTAAGTACTCAGGGCAATTGAGCGAGAGGAACTACAGTTATAGAATCAGGTAGAAAAGGCTAAGGGCCAAAGTCAATGGGTCAAAAGTCTTTTGCTCAAGATCATACGGTTCAGGGTAGTTCGTGGTAAAGTTCGTGCCACGGATTCCGGATGAGGTTGGTTGGCAGAAAAGTTAGTTCAAAGAGAAGAGAAGGAGAAGCCCTTGGTTTGGAGAAAGATTTCAAACACTTTCAGCACGGCTGAACAAAACGAACAACCGGATTTGCACAGTACCATAAAATGGAGAGGAAGCTGTAGCTGAGGCGGACGTTCCTGGTAGTTCCTGCAGGCTCACGGATCCTGAAGCGACTGTCGTACCGAAAAAAATTAGAAGACTGATGGGTCCTGCACTACCCAGGGAAGAAACCAGCAGCAGAGCAAAGCAACAAATAAAAGGTGTGCTCCTTAAATCCCAAGCAGGGTCCGACCTTCCTGGCTATTCGGTCCACTGTAGCTCTGTAAAGTGAATTCAACCAGAGGAGGGGTCCTGGCTTGAAGTTTGGGCAAACTGGTTGGTCCCACCAGCTCAAGGGAAGAAGTTTCCTTGAGGATCTTCTCTGTCATCGGATTGTGAAGATTCAGCCCTGCAGCAGGGGTTCACCGGGCGGTTCAGTCATTGTAGGGGTCCTCTTCTGTCAGCTCCTTGTTGGTTCTTTCATTCCAGTGGTGACTCTGCCTTTCCAGTCCCAGAGACCTGCTTTTTATGCAGTTTTCCCCCATTCATTCAGCCTGGCTTTCAATCACACAGCAGGCTGGCTGTCCTGGCAAGGACAGTTACCTACCCAATCACACAGGAGTTTGACTTGGGTTACCAAGGAACCCATGGCAGGGGTACAAAGAACCCTCTCTCACATCCTGCCTACCCAGACTTTCAGGTGCCTTAAGGAGGGCTTCTGTGCAGAAGCTCATGAAAAGACGGCGAACAAAGGAATCAACCCCAGTTTGGCACGCCGAGTAAAACACGAGAAAGACTTTAACAAAATAAAATGGTAAATAAACCCAGCTGGAGCCAAAATAAAACGTATTTGGTCAAGAGGGTTTATGTTCAAGGCTAATATAATAGCCTAAAACAATACCATGGTTATATAAGATAACCACGTTAGAAAAAATAGGGTAGTTACCACTGCCACCAGCCAAGTCTTGATGAAAAGGGAGCAAAACAGTGCTCCAAGAGAAACAGACAAAAAGGGATAAGAATTAACCCCTTCCAATACTCCATGTAAAATGGGTGTACTGGGTCTGTGGTTTAAAGAGACTACATAAAGTTAATGGCAACTTTACATGTTTCTGGGAGACAGTAGTCAGTCCCAAGAAAATGGAGTCAGTGGGAAGTCTAAAAGACAATCATGTGTCACTGCACTGAAGGTGCTGTGTAACACACAAAGAAATGATGCTCATGGAGTAGGTGAGGCTCCAGAGCCCAAGATCACACAAATGGTAAAAACACACACAGCAAAACACATGTAAGAGTGGGAAAAAGGCTCACACTCTTACCAGGTGAAAAAAATAAACCCTAGAAATCCAGCAAAGCTGCTGAGGGACTCATTAGGTAAGGGAAATCAGACATTTATGAGAATTCTCCCTAACACGTAGAAGCAGGGAGTTCTACCCCCGGATTTTGTAAGGAACTATGCTTCTTTGTGGGTGATCCAGTCTCGTTGCAATGCAAAGTCTGCGGCTTCCATAATCTCTTGTTCCAAATCTTTCGTGGGATCCTTCCGAAGAACGGAGTAACATTCTCTATCGTCTAGTAGTGTGAGTGCCATAGCTTTATATTGGGTGGTGGACATAATATCTACTGCACCCCCCTTATCCGCCAGTTTAATCACTATGCCCTTATCGTTTTGTAACAATGTAAGGGCTTGTTTCTCCTTCCAAGTGAGAGTATGATTAAACTTCATCTTCTTAGACTTCAACTTGTCTAGGTCGTGTAAGACACATTTTTCAAATTTCAGGAGTTTGGGTGGCACTTGATTATCTGAAGGGGTACAAGAGGAGGGTTTATGCAGACCTGTATCTGCTTCCCGGTCTTTCCTCTCCTGAGGGTGTTCTTTAACGAAGGTTCGGAGTCTAACCTTTCACAAGAAGGTACAAACTTCCATCTCATACCCGTCTGTCTGTTTCGTTGGGACAAAGGATAGTCCTTTGGTCAAGACGGATATTTGTGCTTCTCTGAGGTCAATCTTGGCTAGGTTGAAAATAGGTGTTGTTAGAGCATCAGTGTTGGATGTTAATATCTCGGTCTCCGGCGGCGTAGCCGGGGGCCAGATCTCCCTCCTCTGGGCGGTGGACCACTGTCGGTGGCCCCATTGGGGATTGTCAAACCTGCCTCTTCCTAAAAAAAGGAAATAACTGTGGTGGTGGATAGGTATAATTTGTCTGTGGTTGGCTTAGCTGCTGCTTTAATTGATCATCTGAGGATGATCCGCTTCTGGACCCAGAGAATGTGACCCATCTGTGTCAGTTCTTCTGTATTCTAAGTGGAAGTGAACCTATGGTGCCTCCCTGGTTTTAATTGGGAATGTAGTTATCCGAAATGTAAGCATACACCACATCTAGTTGGAAATATTTTCTGTACTTATGGAGTTTCTTAGTCTTTCTGGCAAGTGTTGCCGATTTAAAGTCCTCAAATTGTTTGTTCAAATTTTCTCATAGGTTTTTGGTTTCTGTAATGGTGGTGCTGTTTTGAAATGTGGTCTCTTCTGTATCCAGCTCTTTCTGCATCTGTTGTCTCTTTCTTTGGGCTGTAGTGATCGTCAGGACCATTAGGTCGCGACTACATTTGGTGGCGATGAAACTAAAGTTTGTTACGTACTCTTTATCGTCCAGAAATAAACAGGGAGTATTGATCGTGGTCAAGCGGTGTGTGTACCGCGAAACGTGTAATTTTCGTAGTGCTTTTCTTTTTCCATGGCATAATTATAAAATAAAGGAACGTTTTTTGCCTGGCACATTTCTGGTGATTTGACTAGGGGTTTGGAGAACATTTTTCTTCCTGGACTGCTCTTTGAGTGCATTCCGACTTCTTTGTACCATAGTACAAAGTTTCCAATATATATTACTACAAAAAAAACTTTGTTGAGGGGACGTTATGGTTAAGTTGCCCTACCAAAAACCTGTGTACTTCACAAAAAAAAATGTCTACCTCCCCATTATGGTTCAAATTAAAACCAAAAAACCCCTGAAATTCGCCAGTTATGGTAAAATAAGCCCCCATTCCTACCTGCCATCACCACTGTGCACTGCTAACACTAACACCCAGAACATGAAAGAAGGCTTCACAAATGTCATTGATGACATCACTGACGACATCACATGTTTAGCCCCTTTGTTTTGGTTCCCTGTCACATATAGATATGTACATTCAGTAAAACAACTTTGTTAAACGGATGTTATACTTCACAGTGAAACCAAAAAATACTGGAGATTCCCCAATTATGGTAAGCTAAGCAACAATAGCTCACACCATCTACGTGCATTGCTACGACTAACACCCAGGACATCAAAGCTGACATCACAAACAGCCTTAGTCACATTGTGTCTCGCTTTCTCCATTTGTGGACCAAAAGCAGAAGAACACAGCCATATTTGACAATTTGGAAACATGTCCATGAGCTTCGCAAATCCTTCCTTCATTGCAAATTGCAAAGAAATTCCAGAGACATGGCCTAAACTGTTTCCTCCGCAATGAATGATAAGTATATCTGGAGGACGCTCTGTCAGTAAAGTAACACAGAGATGTACCAAGTCCAGCCACCTCATGCCACGCACGCCATGCCAGTGCATTTCCACATGAGGAAATCCGAGATCTGCAGATAAACTGCAGCTTTCTGCATGCACCTTCAACCAATGAATCCATGAGTCTCCCAAAATCCAGATAATCTGTTTGCCAGCATGCAAAGCCATGGCTGTGTGGTCTCCTGTCAGGGAGAAGACGGTCTTCCTAAATCTCACCGTTCAGAACACACCCACTGAACTTTATTGACCAATCGCTAGCTCCGCTCATTTTCATTTGCATGCGTCTCCACCCCAGAATCCCCGTTGGTGATATGCGCTTGTTGCAAACTACCACCAAATCCGCGGACATGTATAGGATCAGAGCGTGACAACGGGACATTAAAGTATTATTCCCCTTTTACCCCTTTAAGGTGGGCTCTGAAAAGAGCCATTTCTTTTTTATTGGGCAGATACCTTACAGACATCTGTTATTTTGTTTATTTTTTTGTATTTTGTTTTCTTACTTTACTCCTACAACCATTACAGAACATTTTCTAAAGCAAGCCTTACGTTCCAAAAGAACATCGCATTTCCCAAAGAAGATAGCGCAACACCATCTGCTTCAAAATAATCTGCATTACTTGGAACAATGTTTTCGTGGCTGCAGAAAAACATACCAGCGCGTAACATAAACGCACGCATGCTGCGATTAATGATACACCTCCCAATACTTTGATCTGGACAGAAAAAAGAAGTGTTGTCCCATTTTACTCTAGGGAGTAAACCAAGAAAAATTACTTTCGCAGTTGGAAAGATGTTCATGAGTGCTTGAACCAACTGTCCCAAATTTGCCAACAAAGTATGTGCAGTCATGTAGCCCAAATGGCAATCACCGTAGTGCAAAATTACCACATGAGGAGAGGTCATCGTACGTATGTGTCTGCAAACTTGCAGAATTGCTGCAACATTGGCATCAGTCTCAGCGTTCCACACCACCTCCACTCCTCTCACATCGAAATGGTGTGCCACATGCCTACTCTCTGCATAATGTTGTAAGCCATGGACAAAAATGTCTCCAAGCACCAAAACCCTGACCCTCTCTACCTCTGCTATCTTCAGTGTAAGCACCGTCTTTCGACACAAACGAGTGATGTGAACATCAGATTGGCTGATGCCTACAGTCCACTTTCCTACGTGCGGCACGCAACTCTTACCCAGTCCTTTCACCCTTTCCACAGCGGTAGCAAATCGAGTCCCTCATTGGACACAACTAAGCAGTCACACAAGCATCCACCAATCACATTGAAAATCGCTAAATGTAACTCTGTCATCAACATTGTGCACTTCAAAATTACTGTTGATAATTCTGAATTGAAGTTGCATATCATTTCAAAGCACCTACTTCAGAAGCTACTCTGCAAGTGTTGCAAATTTCTACATACAGCTCCATGCATGCGCACATGCATGAGTATAGAGTACAGGTATGTATATTTTAATCAGAGAACATGTGCAACCTTTATGATTTAATTTAAAACAAATTAATGCTGCTAAATGTGCATAGGCAATACATACCAACGCTCCCCCTTTTAAGTGCAAGATTTCCGAATTATCAGTGACAAACCGCACGACTTATTACTGTCTTCCGCATAGCAAATACAAACGTTGCAAGCATGCCTATTTAGGGCGAAACTCGATTTTGTATTAGAAAATGTCGGAGTTGTATACTGTGTACGGCCTACAGTAATGCTACTTGCAATGTAATCATATGACAAAAGTAAGCGCTCCCGATTACTGTGGTGACATCTCCCTCTGAGGGTCTCCCGGTTTTTCGGCATCGTGCTTTTAAATTGCAAGTAGAAAATGTTTTCCCATCTACTACTATGCCCTATCGCTTACAAACCTCTCTCTTATAGATAGTACACCTTGTAAAAAACAAGGCATTTTCATAACCTTAAAAATGTTAGCAATTTTGAAGGACTTGCAAGTAACATATTGCAAATACCATGCAAAGCCTGCACAGAGTGAAGTGAAATGCGCACATGCACTGGGTTCAAATATAAAAGGAGATTGCTCTGACGAACGATGCACAATTAATGTGTGCAGTATCAGCACTGCTGTAAACACACAAAGTAATTAATTTTGTTTTTTTGAATCGCAGTGAAGACTTCTCTCCTGAGAATCAACAGCATCTACACTGCAGACAACATATCCGAAGAAACCTGGTCATTTTGCACAAAAAAAGTAAGTACAGTACTACCTTTATATTGTAACTACTCATCAAAGAGGCTGCATGAGTTATTTGCTTAATTTTGGCACCAAAGCAAACATAGATTTCTGAACCATTCTATCTACAAATATCCATTTATTGAACAAAACATAACAGGCAGAATGGCTCACAAATCCCTGTGTGTTTGGAACTCAAATAACATATGTAATCCTTAGAAGGTTAGATTTAGAAAAGAAGTTGCTGTTGCAAGTTTATGGCATTTCGTTTATTAATAATGCTTCTCGTCACCACTAGCCCACTTTGGACTCTCATCTGAAGCACATTGTAGTAGTATACAAACAGTAAAATAGCCTTACCAAATCATTGCAAGAGTCCAATGCAGATTAACACACCATGACAAAGAGCTGCCCCATCAGACTCATGCATGCATGCACACAGCACACATACATTGTACAACAGACCAAAGTATGCCTTCTTTTTTTCAACAGACACCAAAGAATGCCTACCAAAAAGCAACTCCATAGAAAGGAACGCAGAAGTAGAGCAAATAAAAATAAAAGTACCCAACTTAAGCATCCATCTGTTGTAGAGTTTGTGGAGAATGTTGGGAGAAACCAGCTAATGCAGTCGGTTAGAAAAACAAAAGAAGCTTCAACTACTGAAACTTTACCTCCTCCATCAAAATGTGTCACAAAACACAGAAATGTTGGCAAAAAATTGGCTACCAGTACAGCTAACAATGCTCCTACTAATCCTGATAGTGTAAAAAGAACCCATAGTAAAAAACGTATTTTATCAAAAATGTTTCATCACAGAGTCCTTCGGAATCTACTAAGAAGAGGTTCAAAATCATCCTCACCCCTTAAAACCTACCGTAGAAAGTTAATCCTACAAGCTCTCGTTGACAGTGCAATCCTTCTCAAAAGGAAGTTCTTTATATTAGTGTTAAATAGGATGAAAGCACTAACAAAACTAAGTACCAAACTACAAAAGAAACTCAGCAATAAACGGAATGTGAACACATATTTTAAAAAAAATGTTTGTGGTGGTGAATGGAATCACACAACAACCACAGAACCATATTTTAATGAAGAAGCATACAAACTAAATCAAACAAACACAATTACCATCCATAGCATTGGACGAGGGTATGAGAAAATCAATACTACCATCATGAAACAAGAAACACTGCTTACAAAAGTATCCTCTGCAAACTCAGAATTACCTCTCGATTCAGCAGAACTGCACCGTCTACTATACAAATGGCTGTGCACATCAATGTGTACCATTCCAAACAAAGCTTTCAAATCTTTACGTCAGTTCCTCAATCAGTATGTAAAAGGTAAAGGCAAAAGTAAAATGAAAGTGCTGCAAAATATGGATATTTGTCCGGTGCACAAATACACATGACTACACAGACATTCATTAGCCTGCATTTCTGGGCCTATTTGCAAAAACACCTTCCATGATATCAAAAGGATATCAATACATCATTCAAATGTAAGAAATCTAGTGTATAAAATATACTGTGCAAAAAGTCCAGCTTCAGAATTAGGCAATTTAAATAACACTCTTCTGCATGGTACACCCAAATACTTGCAAGAAGAAATTGACCGTATTCAGAGAATGTATTTTGGAAGTGAAAGCCACTTACAAAATGCAATAGTTTTAGAACATAGTAGCAGCAATTCTGCACATAGCAACCTTCTATTACACACATAAGAAAAGAAATAGTAAAATTTAAAAGGTCATCGTCTGAAGTACCAAACCATGTGTGTGTGTGTGTTGCCGCAGAACGTTTTACAAAAGGAACACAAAAAATGTAGACATAGCATACAAAATAGAAGACAATGAAGACGCTAAATGGTTTGAATTAGCTCACTACCTTTTAGCAGAAAACAAATATGAACTCGCTGAACACCTAATATGTTTAAGTTACTGTACTACAAAATTAGACAACAACCACACTCCTTCAAATGCTATTACAAATAATTTTCAATTGTTCCCACTACCAAAAATCCTGCAACAACTCAATTTGTATGAGAGCATAATAATTCAAACAGTTCACCCATTTCAAGCAATTATACGCCTTCATTCAAAAACAGCAAAATTACCTTCCTCTGACTTGGTGAAAGGCATTTGTGGCAAAGTAGTTTATTTGCCATTAGACCTAACGGAAAATGTACACACTCTAGGAGTGCAACGTTCAATAGAGCATTCTTTAATAGTCTTGGTAAATGGTGTACCAACAAAGGACAAAAAAAATTGGCAACAACTGGTGGTGGACTTACATAAAGTTAGACAAGCATTGCAATATCTAAAAGACAATAACCAGTACTACAAGGAAATACATATTGATGAAAGCTTAAGGGAAACAACTGAAATAATTCAAGAGCCATCAGAAACTGAACAATTCGAACTTCTGGATCCTGCTACAGTGTCCACTCTTTTGGACCATTACACAATTCATCCATTGCATTCCAATGAAAGCATAGATGATGCACTAGAAACTTACCAAATGCGACAAACCAAAAGGTCACCAATGAGTATATGAGAAAAAAGTATAGAAGCACATGCTTTTCCACTGCTATTTCCTACTGGCAAAGGTGGAAGATACGATGATAGACCCACTCAGATTGGGGCATCAGAATACCGCTCATTACGAATGTATTTGCAAGATCCCAGATTTAGATCAAATGTGGAATACATATTCCACCTACTGAATGAAAGTGAAATAGCAACACTATGTTACGGAGTTGCACACATTTTGAAATCTGGAACCCACTTTCAAAATATGTCAGCTACGCAGTTAATACAAAAAGTAAAGGAACAAGATGAGGTTTTACAATCAAGTATAAGAAATTTGTTTGCAAACATGCGTGGTACAAAGGAATACTGGTTCCGATGGCATGGAGACATGCGTTGTATGATCAGAAACCTTGAACCACCGACTTGGTTTGTTACGCTAAGTTGTGCAGAATATGCATGGGAAGATTTACATGAGTTCCTACGCATAGACAACAGCAACAAAAACAACATAGATATATTAACACCTGGAGAACTTTGCGCTCTAGATCCAGTTAATGTGTCAAGATATTTCCATCATTGTTTCATTGCCATGCTACACTTAATTTGCAATAAAACTGTTCCTCCCCTTCAAGAAGTGCAACACTTCTTTTGGAGAAAAGAATATCAAGCGAGAGGAGCACCACATATTCACATGCTGTTATGGATCAAAGGTGCACCAAAATTTGGTCACGACAATGATAGCACTGTTTTGCAGTTTTTCCAAAAATATGTCACTTGTGAAATCCCTTCACAACAGACACATAGTGAGCTGCATGGGCAGATTTTACAATTTCAAAGACACAAATGTGGCAAATATTGTCACCGCAAATACAAAAACAATGGTAAATACTACACCAAATGCCGCTTTTGTTTCCCTAGACCAGTTACAGAAACAGGTGAAGTAAACAACTTCATGTCTTCAGTTCGACATAGTGTTAATGGTAAATCACCTAAAAACACGTATTACATAAAAAGAAGGGAAGAATCAAAATATATCAATGATTACAATGCAATCATTGCCCTCTTATGGAATGCAAACATAGATGTGCAGTACATTGCAGACAATTCAACTGCTGTTGCACGATATGTTACAGCCTACTTAACAAAAGCTGAAAAAAACAGAGCTTCAAGACCTCTGGGATGACCTAGCATCAGACAAAACATTATCACAGAAATTGTACAGCCTAGGCATGAAAATGCTCTCTCATAGAGAGTGTGGCGCCTGTGAAGCAGCAGATTGTTTAACCGGTACTGCTTTGTATGGAAAATCAGACAACATAGTATGGCTAAGTCTTGGTCCTGCAAAATCTAGAAAAAGAGTGCTGAAATCATATGAGGACATAGAAACAATTGCCAGAAATGAAACAGCCAAGACATTCTAAAAAAATCAATTTACTGGACACATACTATCCGAACAGGAGTAGCACTTTGGAAAGCATGTGTCTATACCACAAAAATAATGTAAAACCCGATGAAAGCAAACGTAGATATAGAGTGACCGATTGTGAAGGAAGCTTAGTGAAATTTACCAAACGAAGCTTAATTTATCACGTAAAATTGTCATTAAAAACTCCTCAACAGAAAGAACTATATTGTATGTCTCTGTTACAACTTTTCAAACCATGGAGAAAAGAGGAAGACATACTAGAAAACTATGACTGCTATGAAGATGCTTTCAAAGCAAATGAAAGCGCTATCACTGATGTGAACTTTACGCAGTACAAAACAATGTTACACAATGAGCAGCAACAGGAAGAATAACTTCAGGCCCAACTAGATAGGACTCTTCGGACAGTAGTCAACCTTCTATAACGGGAAGTCAAGAACCACTAGGACAACAACTAATAGCAAATGAGGCTGAAATAGCTCTGGCAGAAGTAGAAAACACCATGTATCAGTATCAAGAAGATACAGAAGACTTAAATGTACAACAAGCAAATCTTCACGAAGATCAGCGCATCATTTTTGAAGATGTAACAAAACAAAGTGTACATGGTGTACAACACGAAAATAAAGAATGTACCTGCCAAAATTACAAACCTATACTGCTGTATGTGAGTGGTGAAGCTGGATCAGGGAAAACATTCTTAATCAAAATCAACATCAAGTTCCTTCAACAATTGACAAACAACAAACTGTCAGCTGTTGTAACGGTCCCCACTGGTTTAGCTGCCTACAACATAGGCGGTGTCACTTTACACCGTTTACTACTGCTTCCAGTAGAGCATCAAAATAAATTAGACTATTACAAACTTTCTGCAGAAGCAGCAATGGAATTAAGCAGAGTATTAAAACAAATGAAAATGCTACTAATAGATGAAGTGAGCCTGGTCTCCAACCTAATGTTGGCTTTGATTCACCTCAGATTGCAAGAAGTACTTAAAAGTAACAACAAAGAACTCTTTGAAGGATAACACATTATAATTTTCGGAGATCTTCTACACTTGACACCAGTGAAAGGTGAACCTATTTTTAAAACCTTAGGCCACAAACTATGCCGGAAAACTGTTGGTAGCATAGGAAATGTCAACCTTTGGCAACATTTCCAATACAGAGAATTAACTGAGAACATGCAGCAATCTGCAGATCTCACTTATGCCAACATCTTAAAAAGTATTAGAGTTGGTGTACTATTGCAAGAAGCACAAGTTGTATTGAAAAACCGGCACATTCATGGACTTATGGTGATAATGCATGTGCAACCGATGTTATGGAACAAATAGCGCACAAAAATGTCAATTATATGGCCTTAATACCAACTCTTGCAAGCTGTTTCAAATTCAATGAAACAATGTTAAATAAAGAAATGCAACCAATAATGGAAATTAGCCCCACAGACAAACTAGACGTACATTTTATGACAGTACCCATGTGTGAGCAAGCCACAACAAGACTAGATAGTTTAGAAAATGCAATCTCCAACACAGCTGGGTTGGAAAAAATATTAAAATTATCCTTAAATTTTATAGTAATGCTTAAACGTAACCTTGATGTTGAGCAAGAGCAATGGCTAGTTAATGGCGCACTAGGTACAGTTGTTGGCTTTCAGTCATACCCACGTGACAGCAACATTCAGTTTGTCAATATGCGCTTTGATAAAGTTTCAGAAGTGAAAAGGATAGGGCGCTCAATTGCTCGATTCCTTCTCTTCAAAGACATGCATGTACGCAGAGAGAAATTTTCTCTAACTCTTGCATATGCAGTTACCATTCATAAATCCCAAGGTCTTATCATAGCAAAGCATTGATAGATATAGGAAACACAGTATTTAAGGAAGGCATGAGCTATTTAGCATTATCACACTTACGTACACTTGACGTTCTATTGCTAATGAACTTTGATGCAAGTAAAGTCAAAGCTGATGTTCCTTGAATTCTAGAATACAATAGACTGCGTTCACTGTACATCCCTCATCTGAAACAATATCCTGTTCCAGACAAAGTAAAACGTGGTAAAAGAAAACTAAATGAAACAGCAATGCAACAGAACCCAACAGCAAATTCCTCAAAGAAATGAAAAGAAGCTAAAGTTTCAGCAATTACCACATACAAAGAAGAACCTATTAGGGAATGTAAACCAGGGAGGTCGGCAAAGAAGGAACAGAAATTCCGAAAAATGCACTCAGACACAGAACTAGCAGGTCCATTCAAATTTTCAAATGAAAGTGGGGTAAGTTGCTATGCAAATGTAGTAATGAATATTCTATTTCAATTGCCACCAATTTTTAACAATATGTACTTGCGCAGTACAGACCAATTGTGTTTGCAAATGTTAGTGCTTCATAGAAATTCAACAAGCAATCCTGACAACACATAAAGTGTTCATGGCAAGGATTGGACGACTGTGCTGGAATGGTGAGATTCACTGTGAACTCACAAGAAGATCCACAAGGATTTCTAATGTACTTACTATTAGTATTGGAAAACAAAAGCATACCTGTAAATTAAATCTTGCAGATTTCGTACATGTGGAAACATACATGCACTCTCTGTAGCAATGTGATACAGGAAGAAATCCCAAATGAGTGATTTGTGTATGTTTCCATACCAAATTGTGAAAGCATTCCATTTCAGCAACTCGTACAGAATGTAAACCATGGCAGATTTGTACTATTTGCAATTCAGACAATCGTTCCACCTTACTGATACAATCACATAGTGTCAGCATAATACTTATGCTTCTACTTTATAATGCAGATGGTACAAAAAACAAATGCAAACTGACTGGATTCACACACAGTCAAGTTTCACTTGGAAAGAAAACCTTTACAACAATAGGTATAATCTACCATGCAGGAACGACAATCAATGCTGGTCACTACACTGCATACATTAAAAAGAAATGTGGATGGTTCAAATGTAATGATAGCACCATTTCTCTAAAGCAGCGATTGCCAGCTAATTTTACAAATGCGTATTTAATCTTCTTAAAGCAAAAATTTAATAAATAATGTGTACTTCAAGATTGTCAAAAAATTATGTGAAAGATTACAAACAGTTAGAATACGCCAATAGGTATCTAACTACCCAAGAGGATATAACAATGACACAAATAAATGAATATCACAGATTTGTAGGAACAAATGCACAGTTAGAATACGCCTACAGGTATCTAACTGTTGTTAAAAATCGGAAAGAAGGCAACAAACATAACATTAATCAGAAAGATGAAGGAAACAGGATATAACAGCAACACAAATAAATGAATATCACAGATCTGTAAGAAGAAATGCACAGTTAGAATGCGCCTACAGGTATCTAACTGTTGTTAAAAATCGGCAGGAAGGCAACAAACATAACATTAATCAGAAAGATGAAGGAAAAACTCAAAGGAAACAAGGAAGTATTTAGTACCATAACAAATGAAGGATTTTTTTTATCCAACAAGGATTTTTTTCCCCCAGACCCAAGGATTAGAAAAGCAAACACAGAAACTGAGCACAATGCACAGTACACTGGTTTGTAAACTAAATATGAGGGTAAAAAAGGTAAACTGTCTATTATGCAATGTAGTAAGTTTTCATAAAATGCAAAGACTAACACACCTTTTTCATTTATCACAGAAATTAAAAAAGGGATACTTCCGCTAAGTACGAAAGGCATTTAAAAAATATATGTGGATTCTGAACAAAGTAAGGAGTAAGTATATTGATAGTCATTTTCTTCACATGCGAATCTACACGTCTAATCTATGGTAGTAATATGCTGCAGTGGCTGGAGGCTGGCCCTTGCATCTTCAGTGTGTAACCTACGACCTATGCCTTAAGACCAAAGTACAAAGAGTATAGTTCCTAGCCACAACAATTGCTGCATATCAAAACCATGGTCCTTGTAAATTAGCTACTTATAAATTTACTGTTGGGACCATCGTCTGCAGCCATGCTGCCAAGACATTAGGGCGTGCACACAACTAGCGCATTACACCACACCCATATTCACTTATAACTCCACTGCTTATGACTTCAGTCTTGGGTGCATGGCCTTTGGGCATGCAGTCAAGACTCTGGGTCCTGGCCAGAAACACCGCAGCATATCGGAACTATTGTGTCTTTTCATTTCACTATATACAAAGTTGGTTTTGGGAGCATGGCCTTTGCCCATGCTCCCAAAATACTACGCCCTCCCCACAACCATCTTAATGATGTTGCGTAGTACAAGTGTACCAATAGCTGTGATATGTTGCAGTAGTTTGTAGCTACAGGCTACAGACGTGAGTTTGAGGCCATAGAATTATCAATGTATGGGTGTACAGTATATAAAATGCACAGTTGCTTACAACTGCAGTGCTTATTACTTTGTACAAATACTCTGCATCCTGGGCACTACTACCGCACCATATTACATCCATTGGGGCATATAAGTACACTACATACAAATGTGCTTTTGGGGGAATGGCCTTTGGCCATATACCTATGATTGCAGCCCCTCCCCACAGCTGCCTGAGTGATGCACTACCACACCATATCACACCCATTGTGCCTTTTAAGTACACTATGTATAACTGTTCTGTTTGGTGCATCGCCTGCGGCCATGCACTCATGACTGCAGACCCTCCCCACAGCCACCGGACTGATGTTGAATACTAAGGGTGTCTCTGTAGCTCTGAAATGCTGCACTGTTTGTGGGCAGGGCGTAAAATCTTAGGTGTATGTCCATACATTTCAATATATGGTTGTGAAGTGGCTCATAACTCCAGTGCTTACAAGTTTCCTTTTGAGTGCATGCTTGGGTGTATGGCATATAGCCTGCAACCATGCACCCAAAAGTACACATCTTGGCCAAAACCGCTGCACTAGATAAAACCCATGTGGGCATGTAAGTGAAGAGGTTATAGCTTTGTTGTTGGATGCACACGCTCCCCACAACCAGGCAATCGATACGCATTACTATGGGTGTATCCATCGGTATGACATGCTGCAGTGTTTGTGGCCAGGGTCTAGAGTTTTGGAAGTAAGGTCTTCGGTCTTCGGCCAATGGCCATGCATCCAAGACTCTAGGCCCTGCCCACAACCACTGTAGCATGTGACACCAATGGCGGCGTACTGATGTATATAATAATAACCATAGGAAAAAGTAATGCAATTATGGCATGTTGTCAATTTCAATGTTCGCTACCACTACGCGTGTCCTTACAACAGTTACAAGTTTCCTGCGCACTGCATGGACTGAAATGCTACCGTTATTATACCCCACATTTTCTGTGCGTACAAGGTGGCCATAGTAAATTCATCTTGAAGACCGACCCCCAGAACAAATACATTGATCACCCATGTCTTACTGTCCTGTCCCAATGCTCTGTTACACAGCAAAAGAGTTTTATAAATATAGCATGTATACGCTGGTTGTCGCTCTGCTATCGTCGGATCCAAGATGTCGGGCGCAGCCAAACAATCTGACGCAGAACACGTCTCCCAGCAGCCAATCGGCGGAGACGTCGCGTGTCCGCGGTCATGACGCCAGTCCCTTAGCCATAGATATCACTAATTTTTTCAGATCTACTTTTCGGTCATTTTAATAAAAAGTACTGCACGGAAGGTCACCAAATTTATAAAAGCACTCTTTCTGGAGCAAGCCGCTGTTCCTGCTGCACATTTCGTGAAAATCCATCCAGCAGTTTGACCTGTAGCCGTGTGCAAAGTTTTTCCCCCATTCAGTCTATGGGAAATAAAGACGTTTTGGGACCCCACCTATAACTTCTTGCCTCCCTGAACCAAACATTCCCAAACTTTGCAAAAAAATCCAGAGTGGCCCATATACTTTTTTTGCAACGTTTGGTGACAATTCGTCCCAGGGGAGCAGAGTTATAGACCGTCCAAAAAGTGCTCTTCCTATGGAAATAGCAACTTAACCATAACTACACAGCCACTAATTTGGCTGTGTAATATATATATATATTCAGTGAAAAAACTTTGTTAAAGGGACGTTATGGTTAAGTTGTGCTACTTAAAACCTATGAAATTCAGTGAAAAAACTTTGTTAAAGGGACGTTATGGTTTCAAGTAAAACCGAAAAAGAAGATTGGCAAATGGTGTGCATTATCACTTGTTACTGGGGTCCAGTGTCAGAAGCGGCTGACATTCTGTACACCAGTACTCATTGGTACAGATCCTCAGTGCGGCTTGACTGCTGGGATCGAGTAAAGCGTGCGCGCGGGTGTGGGTCCTTTCCTCTAGCAGGAAGTTGCAGGACCTGCCCTTGACTGAGCAGACGGCGGCGACGGCGGCGACGGAGACGGAGCGAAAGTGGAGATTGAGCTCAGGGAGCTCAGGGCGGCCTCGAAAGATCTTGTGTGTCAAGTACACCTGTGAGGCTGAGACGGAGGCAGCAGTGGCTCAGAGGCTCAGAGGTGGGTGCCTGCAGCAGGTCCGCAGTGGCGGCAACCTGAAGTAGCCTGTGGTCGCGAGCCCAGCCTAGCGTTCTCTTGTGATATTCACAGTATTTACAAACCCGCGGGGCACCCGCGAGGCACAGAGGCGCAGAGGCACAGAGATATAGAGGTGAGTGTTCACAGCGGCCTGAAGTAGCCCGCGGTGGCGACCCCTGCCATATCCCCCATCTCCATAGATTATCACGTCCGGTGGGCCACGTATTAGCGCTAGTACTGGTATTAGCATTAGTATTAGTACTAACGCGTAGCCAATTTGCCAAATAGTGACAGCCACCCTGACCGGCTCAATTGATACCGACAGCACCCTTACATGAGCCTGAGTCTGTTGGAGAAACAGTGAGTGAACCGGGGTGAACCGGGGCTTGTGCTAATACATAAACATTGATACCAGTATTGATAAAGGGTGGGCTGTTGTCATTTATTTTTAGACAGCAGTGATCTCGGGCCGCAAGTCCCCGTTTATAAGTCTCCCTAAACGAGAGCATCAGAAACTGTTCTGAGACAATCTGCAGCTCGCTGACAGAAACTTTGGAGTGGATAGCGGAAAAGAAGTGACCGGGGCCGGATTTAGGCTATACAAAGCAAAAAAGGGGGAGACTGTGGGAGATTTTACTCCTTTGATCCCCCATATTTCTTTGGCCTAATTTTCAGTCAACGAAGGGGTAAGAAATGGCCCGTTATAATTTAAGGAGTGGACAACACGTTGATGATTTAAGAGCTCCAGAATGGGATGGTTCCTATATTGAAAAGTCCCTGCACGAGGATGTGAACCCCGTAAGTTCTCAAACTCCGATCGCCTCGACAAGAAATAACAACATAATAGAGGCACAAATCCATCAAGAACTTCAAGTGGATAAACTAACGGAGGGAGAAATTTTAAGGGACTCAACCAGGAACACCCCATTTAGACAGGTGAAAGATTTTACCCTGACATCAACTAATATAAAAGGGACTATTGATTACTACTTCCAGAAATCTGCACAAGAAAACCTAAATGAATCTATGCCACATTCCCTAAAACCTTCTAATCAAAACATCAACTTACAAACAGAGACCAATGGATCTGAACCACTCATCACAATTATGGAATTCTCAAGGACCCCAAATCATCTGTTGAATTCGGTACAGAATTTACAACTGTATGAGGAAAGATTAAACTCAACAGTGGCATCAAGAAGGGACATGGTCGCGTCTGACGAAATTTTACTGAATCTACCAGTGCAAATACCAAGTACGATACAGAGAAACAATAACCAAGACCCAAATGATGGTGACTCCTCTCTTTCGGCTCTAAATTTTGTTTTAAATTCCTTGGTGAAGGTTTTTGACCTTCTAAAAAGAGATGTGCAGACCCATACAGGGATTTTAATGGAAATGACAAAAGATATCGAACAACTCGAATTTTCAGTCGTAGGCCAAAATAATGTAATAAACTGTTCAGTTCTGCCCTTGATGATAAAGATGGAAGATAACTACACAAAGCATAGTGGAGATTTAATGGAAATTAAGCACCAAATGACTTCTCTTATGAGTGAGAATAAGGAGATTAAGGACCTGTTATTGCAAATTAACGAAAGAAATGTACCGACTTCTTCATTAAACCAAGACCTAGCAATTAAAACAAAAGATTTAGTCCCCGAATTGAACACCTTCGGGGATGATACTCCCCTATCAGAATCAATAATGGAAGAATTCTGCCGATTGGCACAGATTGCTGAGTCAACGGTGGAACAGCTGACGGAAGATCGACGGGAAACAATAGAGAACCATGAAGATGAGGCAGAAAACAACTATATGTGGAAAAAGAGTTCGCAACAAACTTACAAGAGAAGGAGGAGAGAAAAGCGGAAAAACCAAAAACAAAATAATACAGACTCAAAATCACGAGGTCGACAAGCAAAGAAAACAAAAAACGTGAAGAATATTAGATCAAAAAAATCAAAGGTAAATAGCTTTGTTAAGGGGATTTCAGCTCCTGCAGAAATAAAGCAGAATCAAAATATCTTGGATAAAGATGGTAGAAGCAAAGGTAACGACTCTCTACAACAAGAAAAAATTGCCGGGGTAAACAAATCCAGAAAACAACAAAGGAAAAGACATCAGATTGATAGAATCCCCGAAGTAGAAGGAGATGTACACCTGGTAAAGAAAACAATGAGTACTCAAACAGAAGGGAAAACAGTCGACCTGGACAGAAATCAACCTCGACATGACTCGATTAGATCAGAGACTACAGGGAAGTTGTTAAAAATAGCTCCTATATTTCTTCAAAAACAAAATAAGGCTTTCAAAGTACCAATGCAGACCCAGTCTGGCCTAAGAATCGCCCCAATATTCAACCAAACAAAAATAAAGACCGGAGATTTGGTGGTTACTCAGGATTCTAGGATGGGTCATGCAGAGGACACAATATGCATTCAAACATCAACATCGAATATGAATGACTACGATCAAACCAAAGAGGTAAGAAGAGAAGAGACTATTAACATCCCAGTGGGAAATTCACCCTCTGAAATGGTAATTGAAAGAACAACAAATTCCCAAGATGATCCGAATCCATATGCAATCCCGAGACTGTGGCTTACAAATGAGGAAAATCGTATGTCTGGTAAACCATTGAATAGGAGCTCGATTCTATCACTGGTTAAAAAACTCCCAGAACTATATTTATTTTCCACAAAAGACATTGAATATGTTCGTTTCCTGGAGCCAGAATGTATCAGTTTAGTTGAAGTTGGATTTGTTTCCAAACTGGGGGTTAAAGCTTTTTTAAACCTACAAGAAAGATTAAGGGAGGTGGGTTTGGAAGTACATTAGCAATTGCCATCTCACGTAATAGAAATGATTGAAACTGAGGAACACGAGCTAACTAAGGGAAACACCTCCTTACTGCATGAAACCAATCGGGGAAAAAACGAAAATATTATTAATGATGGGTTACAAATAACATCTTGGTCAATGCTACCAGAGATAATTATGCAAGTCTGCCGGAAGTTGGGTGTATCACAGAGGTCTCTTTAATAGTGACAAATTGAGAATCACTAGTTGGAACTCTCGGGGATCCAGTTCATTCAAAAATAATAAAATGAGAGCGTTGTTATTTGGGGGAAACGATTTGATCTTGCTACAGGAAACATGGTTAGTAAACACCCCGGAACTTGAAGGCTTTGCATTGATAGCACAACCCGCTATCTACAAAGCCAAGGTAAGACCGACGGGAGGTTTGCTGATCGCCTGTAGAAAGACTTTGTTCAAAGAAATAACAATGTTACCTTGCAAACAGGAAGGAATACTGGTGGTGAGAGTGGTCACTTCCCCCAAAAGTTCTCCAGGCAAGGAGATAATAATTATAAATCTGTATTGGAATCCCGTGAGGGAAAAACTTTCAGAGTTTAAAGAGTCAATTGCAATAACTCTTTGTGACATTAATATAACGTACTCTGGGGCACATCTATTGGTAGCAGGAGATTTAAATTCGCAATGTATCAAATCCAAAAGCCATACAGGGAAAATGAAAGAAGCAACAAATAACGGGAGAAAATGGTCAAACTTCTTTGAGGACTGGAATTTAAAATTCCTAAATGGCTCTATAGAAGGTGATGTTCCATCAGTCACAACGTGGGAGAGGGGTTCCTCGGAGTCGACACTGGATTACATGCTTTTATCAACCAAATGTTTCGATACTTGTATATATATTTTTCAGTGGCCGATGGTGGAACAAGTGATCATAAGCGATTAGTCGCCCATTTAAATTGGTTTAGTGAGGAAAAAATAGATATCTGGGACCAAAGAGTAGAAATCAATGCACAGAAAAATCGGTTGATAAAATACAAGAGGGAGGGAGAGCGGTTAAATAAAGCCCTTAATGGATCCGCCAACTTAGGAGAACAAAATATTTTGCACCAGCACTGTGACCCATCACGGTTTCATGAATTCTTATGGTCAATTGATCCCCCGTCAAGTACCCAAAAGGGTTCGAAGCGAGTACACAAACACTATTTTGATGAAGCAGTCTGGGTAAAAAAACGCGAGACGCAAAAACAATTAAGACTCGCCAAGAAACAGGCTAAAAGTTTACTAGATCTAGAGATAGTATCAAAAAAAATTAAAAATGATTTGAAGAGTTGGACTAGACAACACAGAGGAAAACTATGGCAGAAAGATGGGGAAGAGATGCTGTGTGCATTACAAAATAATTCCTCGCGAAATTTCTGGTCATTAATAAATGCTCCTCTATTACATCAAACCATTGCTCAGACGAATAATGTGTCGGAAGCTAATTGGTTAATTTATTTCAGCACAAAATATCAGGAACCAATGGGAGGACAAAAATATAGAAGTGATAATGGAAATTGGGGTTTAAATTTTGACAAAGAGGATATTTTAAATTTGATCCTAAAATCCTCGGCGTCGAGATCTGCGGGCCCAAATGGACTAACTTATCAAGTCCTCAAAGGAAATGGGACACTGTGGGCGGAAATCCTATATACCCTGTACAAGAAAGTAATCGCTAATAGAATAATTCCATCTTCTTGGAAGACAGCAATTATAATCCCGATCTTTAAGAAGGGGGATCGCAAAAACCCTATCAGTTACAGGCCGATTACACTGCTTGATGTAGAAAGCAAGTTGTTTACTAGTCTGATATTAAAAGAACTTGAAACATGGGCGAAACAAAATAACATAATCCCAAAACAGCAGACTGGATTTAGAAAAGGCCATTCAACTTCATTGAATGGTATAATATTATCTTCATTATCAAATCTGAAAGATAAAAACAATAAAGGTAGACTTTATGGAGCATTTATCGATTTGTCAAGCGCTTTTGACATGGTAAATCGAGATAAATTAGGGAGTAAGCTGGAACAACAAGGGGCACCCAAAACTCTAATTAACATACTAGTAAAACTACACGAAAGAAATACAGCAAGAGTAAGACTAAATATGGATGGATATTTGTCAGAATACATAAGCATAGATAGGGGGGTAAGACAGGGTTGTATGGTTGCTCCATGTCTCTTTAAGTTTTACTTGGGCGATTTTGAAGATGCCCTAGAATCTTCTTCACTAATAAGCCCTAAGGTGGGGTCTTTGGTCGTAAGATGGCTTATGTATGCGGACGATATAGTCCTCCTTGATAGGACTCCCATCGGTCTACAAAGATTGTTGAACGCTCTCGACAAGTATATGAAACTAAACGACCTGGTTATAAACCCAGACAAATCTAAGATCGTAATATTTGAGCAGAAAGGTTGCAAGAAAAAAAATATCGGTGGTCAATTGGCAGTAACCAGATACCGGTTGTAAAAGAAGTAATGTATCTGGGTATCACTGTGTATGCGACCCCTACAGTTCGGAAACAGTACGGTGAAATCCTGGCTAAAGGGACACAACTAATAGCTCAGATGAAGAAGATTGCCAGCCTTTATGGCAAATAAATTTTCAATCATGCCTGTCATACATTTTTATGTGGCCAAAGTAATCCCAGTACTATTGTACGGAATTGAATCTAAACCTTTGTTGTGGTCAATAGACTGGCAAAAAATAGAAGGTTACATTTGGAAACAGGTACTAGGATTGCCTAAAGGATTACACACGACAACTCTCAGATACAAGCTTGGACTAAAATCTTTAAAATACGTAGCTGACTGGAAACTCCTGTCCTTGTATAGATCAATTATTGTGCCAATGACTAATACATTATATGAAAATCTCCTAGAAAATATGAATCTAGATTTCTCACTCATTTTGACAGAACTCAAAAAGATAGCAGAAAATCTGCTGACTTATTGTGAATCAGATAAATTAACTCTGAGTTCAAACCCACTGAAAGTTAAGAAGTCCTTATCACTGAGAGACTGGATCTCAACAGGGGACACGGTGAGATCATCCTCCATTCCTGAAGGGTTTTTTAAGTACGGGAAAAAACAGGGTGTAGTACCAAGATACTTGATGAAGTTCCCTAACCCAAAAGGAAGACAAAATTTTATGAGGGTACGGTTAAATTTGATCAAAACTGGATCAGTGTTAACCAAATGGGGAGTCACTGAAGGGGCTCGCAGTTTATGCATGGAATGCCCAGATTCAAGTAAACAAACGCTAGAGCACCTGCTAAGATTCTGTAAAGGCACTTGGAAAACTAGGGTGGAATAACTAGGGAATTCAGTTGGGTCATTGGATAGATTATCTTCCGATGCCTTCTGGGAAAGAATGATTGCGGGCCATGAAACAAAACTAACTTTAAATATTTTAAGGGTCTTGGAAAAGACAGGTTTTATCTCGTCAGAATACTGTTGATTTACTGTCAAAATAAGGGAAAACAAATGAGATATTGACGTGATGAATTTAATTTTAATATGTTAATTTTATAAAATTGTGACGAATTGATATCAAATGTTATTTAGATATATTCTATAAATATGATGTTTCTCTTATATGTATATATGTATTGTTTTTGTATGTGAAAAAAACCCAAATGAGGTTATATCACAATAAAATAAAAAAAAAAACGAAAAACCCTTGAAATTCGCCAGTTATGGTAAGCTAAGCAACCATAACTCGCGCCACCACCGTGCACTGCTAAGACTAACACCCAGGACATCAAAGATGACATCACAAATGTCATTTATGACATCACTGATGACATCCCATGTCTGGCTCCCCCTTTTTTCCTTTACTGACATATCTAGGCCACATGGTTTTCTTCAGTAGCAGTCAGGAATTAATAGTGGAAAAGGTAGTATATTTGTAGACTTATCCTTCAAGTATGTTTTTACAATAAAGCCCTTAGGATCCAGTCATATCATATGAAACATATACATAGGGAAGACACAAGCTTGAAAGACAGCAATCCTTTATGTGCATTAAAATAATAAGTAGAGTTGTCAGCACTTTCTGATAGTTCTGTTGTTTTTTTATTACTGAACTTTCCCTGTATATGCTCCTATTTTTATATCTTGTATTCACACTACTTTCCTTAGAGTCCAGGCACATCATGTGATATATATATATATATATATATATATATATATATATATATATATATATATATATATATATATATATGGTAAGTAGCAGCTTTGAAATAGAGCAATCATTTTTCTACATAAAGGTAGTCAGTTAGGTTATGAACACTTTTTGCTACTACTGCTGTTTTTTTCTTACTTCAATTTCCTTGTATATACTCATATTTGTATGTGGTGTTGTCTCTTTGTGTTTTGTCTAATAAGAAAACAGTTATCATTTCTCTATTCAACATGGCAAGCTTATGAATATTGCACCTCCATCATGAATGCTGCACACAATGCCTATGGTTCTACATAAGCAACTTAGTATACTGGTTGGACTAATTAGCCATTGATATTTATTCCAAGGATCATTGACACTTTTTTAAATTAACATTACAATAAGAAACCCTTGTACAGACTTTTCATGAAAGGTAAATGCACATGTGATGTCATCAGTGATGTCATCAATGACATTTGTGATGTCATCTTTGATGCCCTGGGTGTTCGTCTTAGCAGTGCACGGTGGTGGCGCGAGTTATGGTTGCTTAGCTTACCATAACTGGTGAATTTCAAGGGTTTTTCAGTTTTACTTGGAACCATAACGTCCCTTTAACAAAGTTTTTTTCACTGAATTTCATAGGTTTTTAGTAGCGCAACTTAATCATAACGTCCCTTTAACAAACCATAACGTCCCTTTAACAAAGTTTTTTCACTGAATTTCATAGGTTTCTAGTAGCGCAACTTAACCATAACGTCCATTTAACAAAGTTTTTTCACTGAATTTCATAGGTTTTTAGTAGCGCAACTTAACCATAACGTCCCTTTAACGAAGTTTTTTCACTGAATTTCATAGGTTTTTAGTATCGCAACTTAACAATAATAACTTTGACTTTATGTACATGTAATATGGAACATACTGAACCTCTTCTACTGAACTTGATGTCCGTGAACTCTTTTAATGTCCGTGGACATGTTCGGAGAACAGTACCACTGCCTAAAAACTCTGGGGGGTATGTTTGATTGTTATATCATAACATAGGAACATTTAACAAATTCAAAAAGCAACACACATACACATTATATGTAGTAATACATAAGAAATGTAACCCATATATGTAATACACTACCCATTCATTTAAATACAATATGTTCTAAAATGGAATATACCAGAAGAAGATAAATTGGCTTCCAACATAATTACCTCACAGACACTACAGAACTAAGAACAACACCAGAACTACACAGTACTTAGAACATATTTTGCCTGAAATAGTAAGTGTACTTCATTTTACTCATATATTTATAAACTTTCTGTATTAGATTAAAAAAAATATAATATCTTTTTTTTCTCTCAGAAATATCTAGTACTCTGGAATGGCTAGAGCAGCATTTCCCACATGAGGAAATGTCACAAGATAGCGAAACTAATGGTAAACACTTTACAATATAAACCATTTAATTATTATTATTTTATATACATTTAACATATATATATATTTTTTTTGTACAGAGCATACCAAAATAGAAAATACCTCTGAAGAAGCTGTTATGGAAAACACGCTTGACAGCATGGATTTATTGTTGACCAATTTTAATCATTGTTGAAGATCATTTTAAAACAAAAACGTCATACCATTGCCCCACATGTACTTGTCCCCCCTCCATATCCCAGTCAATTATCCCCAAACCTTCTCCCTAACCCAAAATGTTTTGATGAGACTTCCATCCCTTCTTCACCTGATACCAATCATGTTGAAACCCCTAATTCTCCTGTTTTTGTTTCTGTTTCTGCCTCACCTTCTCTGTCATAAATTATTAATATATGTTAAATAAAGTTACATTTTTATATTGAGTTGTAATTAGTTTCCGTTTTTTAAAAAAAAACAATGTAGGTGTCCGCGGACAGCACGGGTGTTCTGAAATGTTTGTAAATAAAATAAAATGGAGCTGTCCTGAATAACACTATACCTGTCCGTACTGTTCGCTAGCAAGTTGAAACTGTTCTAAGAACACACACGGTGTCCGGAAATGTTCGTAAATAAACGAAAATGGAGGTGTCCTGAAGAACACTATACCTGTCCGTACTGTTCGTTAGCAAGTTGAAACTGTTCTAAGAACACACTCAGTGTCCAATAATGTTCGTAAAGAAACGAAAATGGAGGTGTTCTGAGGACACTATTTCTGTCCGTATTGTTCGCAAGCAAGTTGACACTGTTCTAAGAACAAACGCCTGTCCGTAACTGTTCGTTTCACGTCTGACGCACTTTTAATTACTTCAGGACCCGAACAGTGTCCGTAGAACATCAACGTGCATGCGCAAACCAATGCCCGTGCATTTGGTGTCCTGAGGACAGCCGCTTCCTTCACGAACATGTTCGCGAAGTGACCATGTGACCGTGCCCATGCTGATCGCGTGTTCTGAATGCGGACACTGTTCGTGTCCCCAAACAATTTAAAAGTACATTTTCAAGTAATCCACAATATTTTCCAATAAAAACTCACCATAGCACAAGTCCCACATACTAATTATAAGTTTATACATACTTTTTGAAACCTTTTGAACCTTTTTTTGTGTTCGATCTGTCCGCGGACAGCACGCATGTCCACGGACCGTGCACAAGCAACCCTATAAAAGACCACGCCCTAGAGCTAATTATCATTGTGTTTCTGACTATTCTACAGAGCACAGAGATTTTTGCTGCAACCTGCAGATTTCCATCTTCAACCTTATGGCTTCTGTGGCTCCACTGCTGCCACCTGGTGCTGGTTCTGCCTCAGCATCACCCCCACCCCCTCGACCACCACTACCTCCCCAAGGGCCTGAAGAGAGGAACAGGAGTGAGGATGCAGAGGAGGAAGAAGAGGATGAGGAGAATGAGGTAGAGGAAATCCCTACTACCCGCACTAGGCGTGAGTCTTGGGTGTGGCGGTTGTTTACCATTCATGGGAATGGTCCTAAGGCTTGTGCGAACCGTGTCACCTGGAATGAGTACAAAATGATACTCAGACACGGGAGGCATGGTTCGTACAGCTTTGGGACCACTACCATGAAGCGACACCTGAGGTCATTTCAGTCTGGGGCTATTCGCAAGGTTGTACCATGCGAAGAACGTAGTAGGTTGATTTCCTCTAATTCATCCTCTGTTTCTGATCCTGTCACCACAAGGACCACCTCTGTGAGACAGCGTCTTCCTCAAGCTGCCTCACAGGCCATACAGAATTCTGATGACCCTTACCTTTCGAGGGTCACAGTTGTATGTATGTACTGTGACACAGTACTCTGCAGGGAGGAGCGACTTCGCAGTGCTTTTGAGACTATTGTCTCAGAGCATGAGAAGACCTGCTCACTACCCAAATAAAACCCACTCTACATCTTCCTCTCTCAGCTCGCCCTTTCTTATCCCTGTGGTTGGTGTCTCCCCCTTTATCCTCCTTTCCCCTCCTCTCCTAGTGTGTCGTGTATAAAAAACCAAAAAAAATACAAAATTACAAAAATCAAAAAAAATAAGGCTCTTTTCAGAGCCGCCTTTCACAGTTAAAAAATAGAAGTGAAAATAAATGAAGCAGGGCCCTTTGTATTTTTTAGAAGTCCGCGGACAGTCCGCAGACATCTAAAAAATTGGGTTGCTACCCTATCATAACCATTGCAATTTTCTCTGGTAGGAAGTGGTGGCTCTGAAAAGAGCCTTTGGGAGGTATTTGTACGTCAAAAATTATAAATACTTAACACCTACTTCAAAATGGATGCTGTAATTCTAAAAAAGGTCATAATGCATTTTGTATATTTCTCAAAAAAATCTAATTGCCAGCATGAGTAAGATGGACTCCATCTCTGCGAAAAATATATGTACTACGAAACATAATATTTTCATTGTGAAAAGAGGACATGCCAAAATCTCTTAGAAAGGCACAAACAGCCTTATTAACATTGTGTCTTGCTTTTTCCTCTTTGCTCAGCGGAGCGGGTGAGAGCAGTCGCCAGTGATCTCAGGGCAGCCAAGCCCTTTCAGGCCCTCCGGGCCTCATGTGAGTAATCGTTGGGTATTTTGTTTGGAAAATCTGCTGAAGCGCTCTGCGCGCGTTGTGGGATGTATTTACCCATGCATCCGAGCCATACCTCAAAACTGTGCAGTACTGACATGGAAAACATCATGATGGCCAGAGCTTCCCAGAAAATGCACAGGGAAATGCATGAAGAATAGGCTGCCACTCATTTTTTGCCGATGTTAGGGGCACAGAAGGACACTGCCTAAAACCACCATTGGACTACCCACACAGTAGTCTGAAACCATTGGGAATGGCAATGCTGATTGCCAAAAGCAAACCCATAACTGTTGGGAATTCATTTTCTTAAATCCCAAAAAGGGGTGCAGTACCAGTACTCACCACTATCCAAAAGCCGGCGTTTTAAAACCACCAGATTTTGTAGAAAACTGAATAAATGAACCCAAAACAGGCCAAAGAAAGACGTACTGAGAGGTGGATCCAATGTAAAGTTATATTCTGAAGTGACTTGAAGGTTTATAACAAGACTGGCTGAGCTGGGGATTTCAGCAGTTTAAGTAAATTTGGACTGAAAGACATTAAAAATCTCAAGGTTTAAGAGAAATGAGTGACCTACTTTGAGTGCCACATAGGTTGCAATTGTTTAAATGTCATCGTTTTGAACTTAGAATCAGCATTCTAGCTGCATATGTAAAAAAATGTCTTGACTTAAACTGGGGAACAAAAAGTGACATTTTATCTGAAACTTGGCTTAAGGAACTGAATTCTGCCTGGCAACTACCCCCATCAGGAGTGAAACTTGAGTCACAGCTGTGTTCCCAGGCCTAGCTGCCCTTTTGCTGCTCACACCAAAAGGGATATGACACTTCCCTGATTGAATTACCTGGGCTCTGCAGGAAATTGAACAAAGCCCTGTCCTGACTCAGGCAAATGTTTTATTGGCGGGAGTCGTAAATGGAGCTTCCTCTTGGCAGAAGCTGGGAGGGGCAGGGTCTCTGAGCTTGCCAGAAACTGGAAAGACTGGTTTCTGTACCATGTGACCTGAAAAGACACACCTCTATAGCCAGAATATGGTTTTAGAAAAAGATGAATAACTCATAGTACGGACTTGTGAAAATTGTATAAATGACACCATAATTCTTGTGATTTTTCTGCCCACATTTTAAGACGTGCTAGGACCCGGTGGTATGTTCAGGGGGGTTTTAGCGGAAAAGAGGATATTACTCAAAATGTGTGCATGTGAAAAATCTGACACTTCATCAACTAATGTCCATACTCCTTGCGCACATGTGTGTAAATTTGGGGTAATGTCCGGAATTGCAAAATCAGTTAAAAAGTGAAATATGTGCCATTTCTGAATGCAAGCCCCCAGGAAGAGCAAAGTTTGGACAGGGTATATCTCCTGTGATATGTGATGTGTGCATGTAATTTTAAACCAATGTTTACCTGTGCAAATATGTCTTTTGTTATCAAATATAGAATGTGTGCAATTTGACTGGGGAGTGTCCTCTCTGCAGGCTGTAAAATGACATCACTCTGACACAACTTAGCTCCCCCAATCAAGTGAGAAATGGAAGTTTGACCAATTAGAAGCTGAGAGAGAGGTAGGGTCAGTGATGCTAGAACACACCCACATTCTAAACACATAAAAGCAGAGAGACAGGACAGATAGGGACCTTCAATTCCATCTGCCGCTGGAAGCTCTGCCGGAAAATCCATACTCTACCTCCATCAAACTTCAAAGAGCCAACACTTAGACTCCAAGATAAACAGAGACTATAGAACCTTAACCAAAAGGCCACTGCCAGCAAGAGTATTTGTCAACAGGCCTAAAAATCTTTTTGCAACTGAACTCTTCAGACAGCCGGCTGACGCCGTCTGAATTTTGCCAAGAACTTTTGCAAGAACCCGGTGACAGAAATATCCAAAGAGAAGGCAGGACCCGACCCAGAGAACCGGTGCCTAGCAGAGACCAGGCCATTGTATCCAGAGTGCTGACCCCGATGCTGTGAGCAGTTCCAGAGGCCAGGCGCTGTGAGCGGAACCCGGGAAGACCTGACCAGACTGAAGTCCGTGACCAAGTCGCTTTCCGGTTCAAAATCTCTTGTGAGTACTCAGCAAAACTCAGAACACATCTCTTAGTTAAAATCATATCATTCAATCCATTTTTAATCTAAGTAGAACTGCAGCTTAGCAATTGTGTTATTCTGCCATCATTTTTAAAGCTGAAAAAGTGTTGCGTTTAAAAGTTGCAAAACCAAAAACGACCATCACAAAATTGCTCATATCTCCGCGACCGTTTGTCTTAGAGACTTGCAGTAACTTTCATGTGGAAGCTGAGATCCTAGGCTTTCCTAGGACCCCAAAACGATAGTGATAGTCCTTGCGGTTCCTCTGTAATAGCGCTCGGCGCATCCGCGAATTTTACCGCGATTTGCAAATTTCTCCACGTGTAAAAACAGCTGCTGCTTGCCTTCCATTTGCCAGAAATTCGTTTAACCTGCTAATCATTCCTGAATCATTGCAAGAGAAGAGTGAGCCTGAGCTAATATTAACTAGATACCACTCACCCTGAACCTCTAGAGGCAATCAAAAGCATTTTAGCATACTTTTCACTGAATTGCCAGCACATATCAAAGCATTTTGCCTGTGTTTTCAAACTTCTGTAGTCTAAGCTTGCTGGGGTGAACTGAATCACATTTGATTGCATTTCTGAGAACTGTGTGTTTTCCTTCCATTTCCTTGCATTGCATAAAGAGGGGGGGAGTGAATAGCCAGAGAAAAGTGATTACATTGTTTGGTTGAAATCATATTGAGTATTTTCTGTACTGCATTCATTGAATATTGCATCCACCTGAGCTTACATAAAGCATTCTGTACCACCTTCTTCTTTTGTTCCTATTCACCTGTGTGCTACCTTATCCATTTCATGTCAACTCCTTATTGATTATAGAGAAGCGTGTTAGTGCCAGATTCTCCGTTGTTAATATTTATCATATCAGATTAAGTGTGATATTCAATTATTAATTTATTATAAAGCGTGATATAATATATATTGTTTAAGTTATCAAATAAACCTTTAAACTTGCAAAACAGAACTACTTCTTGGCTCAGTGGGGTCAGGAGGATTCCAAGAGAGGGGTGTTGTATAGGGGTAGTCATCCAGAACGCATGAACTGGACATAAAGTTATAGCAATAAGGGTTTTCATTCAGTATTATAGACTAGGCGTTGACTTAGCTGTAGTGTTGAATTGAATCCTCTTACAAATTGGGGGCTCGGGCCGGACGTTTGGGTTAGATTTACCATTTGTGCAGATTAATACAGCGTGCCAGCTGACCAGATACACATATCCGGTCAGATCACCACGCTGTGTTACGCTGTAAAGCACTCCTTAAAGGAACACTCCAAGGAAACGGTCTGTTTTGCAAGAATAAAATACTAACTTCTGTAAGTCAGGACAGAGACCAATCTCTAGAATGACGACCTTGGTAGATATGAAAATAGCCAGAGAGCACCTCTTACATAAACTATTTGTGAGAGGTGAATGGACTGAACAGGGCCAGGATGCCTGGTTGCAGGCCATCACGCGACAGGTCACTGAAACAGGGTCAGACCTATGGAGAGATCAGGGTCCATTACATGTGGCCCTGAGTGAACTATATATGGCTCCTAAGGCCAAAGATGAACACGACAAGATTGTTAGGATAGCGGCATATTTATATTTATATATGGGAGCCATACAGAATAAATGTGCTGAAGGCCATGATCTGGCAAAAAGGCAACAGATGGCGTTAGAGAAGGCCCAATCTGATCTGGACTCTTCTGAGCAAAGGCTGCACAGAAGCCAGGAGTCAGAAAATGAGACCAGACAGTACATCACTAAAATAAAGGAGGATATGGATGTGCTGCAAAAGGAAAAGTCAGAACAGGATACCAGATTTCGGGCCTTGCAGAAGGAACACCAAGAAGGTTTGGACTCCCTACTGCAAAGCCAGAAAAAGCTGGAGCAACAACTGGACTTCAACAGGGTATGTGCTGAGCAGGTAGTCACCCTGCAAGGCCACCTAGATAGAGTGAAGGCAGAGAGCAACAAACTAATTCTGAAAGACCTGGATACCCAGGCAGAGTTTGATCAGGAGCGCCAGAAAGCTGGTGCCTTCCAAAGGCAAAGGGACGACCTGGCAGCACAGATGCAGGCTCTCAGTCAGGAAAGAGACACCATAGGCCAGGAAGTCTGCCATTTAAAAAGGAAAATGGAAGAAAATCACCTGGCCCTCCAGGGGCTGGGTGACCTCCAAAAAGAAAACCAGAACTTGTTAGAGCACACCAGGAGGGTGGAAGAGGCTCTGGCAAGAAAGGAGCAGGCCAATAGGGACACAGCTCAGGAGGTAAACCTCCTGCAGCAAAGACTGGCCCAGTTCTCCAGGACCAACCAGGAAGCACAGAGGGAAAATGAGGCCCTCTGTCAACACAATGATAGGCTCCAACAACAGGTAGCAATGCAGGAGAGACTGATAGAGTCTAGTAAGGCCTTGACTGAGGAACTGAAAGCACAAATGCAGGCTCTTGCATTGCAACAGGGAGCAGGGGCGGATAGAGATGAGGTCCGCTGGGAAAGGGAGACTCCTGACCATAACCGCAGGAGCCCTAACATCAGGGGCCTTCATCTCCCCCAGTCCCTGGACTCTACCACCCCCATGTCCCCTGGCGCACATGAGCACAGGGCCACAGGGATGGCAGATTACTATCCAGCGAAGAGTATGGGGCTCATAGGCCAGTACCACTCAGGAATGGAGGGGTGGGCATGCGGGTATGGGCACCCAAGTACAGTAAAGTTCAATGGGGAACCCCAGGAGAGTAGGCCCATTAAGGGCATCCTGAAAACCTCTGCCCAGTTAGGTCAGTGGAGGGGGTACCCATCAAATCCTGGCAGCAAGGAGGAATCTGAAGACTCCTCTGAACGGCGCAGGACACAGGAGACCAGGTCCCCACATTCTGCCAGCCATTCCCAGGCTCGCAGAATCCGGGAAAACCTGGAAGAACAGACGGGAACCTCTGGGAGCAGTGCCTCTGAGTCCGAGGACGAATGGACAAGGGTTACCCGAACCAAAAAGGCCAATAAGGCAAAAAGGGCCTTGCTTAAGGACCCCTTAATGCAGATTAAGGCGATCAGGAGCGTCATCACGCCTTACCATAAGAACGCTAAGTATTCTGTTTGGGAGCACTTAGAGTTGTTTGAACAAATGATGGAGACTTTCCATTTGAAGGACAGCCAAAGCTGTATTCAATATGTAAAGTGGACCTTCTCCCCGGAATACTCCAGTTTCTTTGCGGGGCTGGAGGACCAAAATCATTTAAGATGGTCCACCTATAAGGCGGCCATCTTGAAACATTTTTCTGTTCACAGAAATCCTCAAGAGGCTCGCAAGGCAGCCTACAATTTGCAATGTGGGGAGGATCAGGCCCCACAAGAATTTGTGCAGGAGTTAAAGCGTGCTTTTGCACAGACCACAAGAAGGGTGCACACGGATAGCAGAGAATTTATTAATACGTTTTTCCATGCCTTGCCCAAATATATCATGACCGAGATCGTGAGGGATTTTCACGAGAAAAGATCTTTAGACTGGGTCATTGAACAGGCTACCCGGATCTATGAGGTGCAGAAACCGATAGATAGCAAAAGTAATGCCCAGAAAAACCCCAAAGCCAACAGCACCCCTGCTGCTGCCAAGGTGGCAGAGGTAAAGGTCACCCCCGTTTTGGATTTGGAGATGGGGGGGCCTAAAAACCTACCTGCACCTAATAATGCTAGGCCCAGGAGGTCCTCGGGTCAGTCACAGACAGGGAGCCAAGGAGGCAGCCCCACAAATGGGGTCCCTCGCTCTCCTGATTATGTAAGTCCCCGTTACAAGGGAAATCGACCCATCCTGGGTTATGTGTGGACTCCTCCAGCCCAAGGGGGGGATCCAGCCAAGCACCTAACCCAGGGAACTTCCCTCCAAACTTCCCACAGGAGGGCAGAAATTTACCAAACCATGGGCAGAACTTTTTCCCCAGATATCCACCCGACTTTCAGCCCCAAAACCATCCATCCTTCTTTCCCCAATTCCCTGAGCCCAGACCACTGAATCCGGGAGAGGGGAGGCCAAGGGTGGAGGGGTACCCAAATCTTCCCAACCCGGGGTATTACCAGAGGAGGGACAGCTACCCTTCCCGGGATCAGCCCAGGGGAGAAAACAGGGCCCCGTATCAGCCTGAGCGGGTTTCCCAGTTAGAGCGCCAGGTTCAAAACATGGCGCGGGATCTGGGTCACATACTGAGGGCTCAGCAGAACTCTCAGACCGGCATGCCGGCGCAGAACGCACCCAACTCTGGACCTGGTGCCCCAGAACAATGACGGGGGCAGCACCCCAATAACTCACCGGTTCCCAGGGAGGAGGCACAAGGGGAAGGGGGGTGTAAAGCCTTGGAGGAAGCTTCCTTCCTCACTTGTAAACAGCCCCTGGAAACCCAGGAACCGGAAACAAAATCTCTTGCCCCTGAAACTCTGCCTCATAAGGAGCAGAGGGGGGGTAGGAGAAACAAAAGACCCAAACAGACTCAGTTTGAGGAGGAGGTACAGGTCTTCCAATTTGAGGGAGAGGGATCCTCAGAGGATCCTGGGAAAAAGGATCTTCTCCTTCAGAGAGGGGGGAACTCCTCCCAAAGAAAAATGGGTCCCTAGGGATGCAAATCCAGACTGGGGAGATGTGGAGACTGAGCTACCGCCACCCACTATCTCATCCCAGAACCAACAGCAAGAAAATCCCCTGGTTCAAACCCATCCTGGTGACTGCCTCCAAAAAGTGGGGGGCGGCCCAGAACCGGAGCCAGGGGAACCCAAAATGGCTCTGATCTCTAGTTGCCAACTTTTTCTTTCAGATTCCCAAGGCTCTCCACAGAATTCTGCCCAAATCTCTTCGCTAGCGATGTCCAAAACCAGAAAGTTAGCCCACCAGTTGTCCAAAAATGTGCATTATCTGTGCCCCCTTGAGGAGAAGGAGGGAAGATATTATGCCCCGGTACAAGTACAAGGGCAGGGTACAATCTCGGCACTGGTGGACACTGGATCTCAAGCTACCCTTCTGTCCAGAAGGGCCTTTGACGAACTGAATGCAGGAAGGGGAGAGAATTACCAAATTCCTCTCACCTCTCTTCCTGGACAACTGCAGAACTTTGACGGGAAGGAAATTCCCGTCGAGGGGACGGCAGATTTGGACATTAAAATTGGGCGACATAAGTTGAAACACCCGGTCATAGTTGTGACCCCAGAGGGCACCCCTTGTTTACTAGGGAATGACCTCCTGAGAAGGTTGTCACCCCTAATAGATTGCGTAAACAAGGTTCTCTGGACCCAGACTAGCCGACCAATAAAATTAAAAAAGAGTGTCAACCATGTTAGTTTAAATGGCACCTGCCACCTGGTTGAACAAAAATCTGACCAAGTAGAATTTCACTTCCAGAATAGCCAAATTCCAGACGTGACAGTAATAGCAGTAGGACAACAGACTGGTGATGGGGGGTCCTCTCTATTTCTGAAAATCAACCTTCCTTCCAGTCTAAAGTGGTACTCCACGCTGGAAGGAAACACTCTGAGATTCTATACTAATCCCCAATCAGAAACTCCCACTCCTATAGTCCAAAAAGATGTGAAATCAGCTCAGAGCCTGGCTGATATTCAGCAAATTGGAGAGCAGTTGTTCATCCCTGTTCAGTTAAATGATGGGAAGGACTCTGTTCTCGCTCGAGTGTGTGTGAACAACGGTAAGAGCTTCATCAGCGAAGCCATGTTCCGCCAACTCCCAAAAGATCCAGCCATTCCCACCTTCAAACTGATAGACAAGTGGGAAATGGACCTGGAAGCACCTACTTCCAAACATCTCCTGCCAAGCAGGTGTATGCTCAAAATCTCCATTGGCAACAAGAGCATAGTCCACAATTGTTGGGTCGTGCAAGACGTCCCTGCCGCCTTTTACTTAGGCAGTGACATTCTCAATCGCTTTGCCATTAGTTTGGACCTAATAAACTTCAAAGCTTGGTCCCGATTAGCGGATAATCCCATGAGCTTTGATGATCCAGAAAAAGCATTTAGGTCAGCTCAATTGCTACCTTATTAAGTTGAAATTCAGATTAAAGAGGAAGTCACCATCCCAGAAAGGACCCGACAATTCTCCCTGGAAGTGAAAGCTAAAAGAGGAATATTTGCAAAACCCTGATGCTTACATACATCTAAACGCTTCTCTCCAACAGCAAGGGTTGGGGGTAAACCCAACTCCATTAGTCAACATAGAACATGACACCATTCTAATAGAGGTGGATAACAGCGACTTAAAGAGTATTACTCTAGCCGCAGGCACCATTATTGGAATGGCGGTTGATGACCGACATTTTTCCATCGACTTAGTAAATGAACTGTTGGGACAAATCCCCAAGGACTGTTTTGACAGTGACAGTGAGGACAATACAACACCAGACAGGATTTTTACCCGGCATGGGGGGAACTTCCTGGTGTACACTTCCTGCCCTTATGGTAAGGAAGATGTGACTTGTGACTTCAGGAGGGATGAGGTGATTTTCCAGGTCCATGAGGGCTGCCTTTCCCACCTGAAGCCTCCCGTCCAAATCAGCACTCTGACCAGGGACTTCTCCACTCAGCTGGAGGAGGCCGCTGAAATAGCCAAACCAGAAGTCTTTCCAGGCTTCAGGCAGATGGTGGAAGAGAGAGTCAACCTAGCTGATGCCTGTGTGACTCTGGAACAAAAGCAAAAGTTGAAACAAGTTTTCTTGGATTTCCAAGATCTCTTTGCGGTAGACTCATATGACTGTGGTCGCACTGACATCCACACAACAACAATCCCCACGGACCCTGGCATGACTCCAGTGTTTGTGAAGCAAAAACGCATTGCCTCTCGCATCCATGGAGTCCCTTACTGAAATAATTAAGAACCTTGAGTCCAGGGGAATAATCCGTCCCGTCCACAGCACCTTCAATAATCCGGTGCTGGGAATATTGAAGCCAAACGGCCAGTGGAGACTCTGTGCTGACCTCAGGGAGCTGAACAAACGGGTCCATACTTCCCGATGGCCTCTGCCCTACATTGACCAAGGGCTGGCCCAGATCCAGGGGTCACAGGTATTCACTGCAATAGACCTGACCAATGGGTACTGGACCGTGCCTGTCAGTAGGGAGGACCAATACAAACTGGCTTTTACCTTTGGGGGCCAGCAGTACACCTGGACCCGGACTCCCTTCGGATACCTCAACTCCGGCAATGAATTCAACATTTTCCTACATAAGGCCATGCCCGACCTGGGTGCGAGGGGTAACCTGGCTTATGTAGATGATGTCCTCATCAAAAGTTCATCTGTGGAGGAACACATAGCGGAGATCCGTTATGTTCTGACACAGTTGAGGGCCGCCGGAGCAAAACTTTCATTTCAGAAAGCACAGTGGTGTAGAACCCGTGTTAATTTCTTGGGGCATGAGATTACTCCTCAGGGCCTCTGTCCCCAGGAAAAGAAAGTGGAAGCACTTCAGAAACTGAAAGACCCCACAACTCTGCGAGAACTAAGGAGCCTCCTTGGACTGACTAATTACAGCAGAAAGATCATTGAGGGCTACGCAGAGATTACCAGACCCCTGATTCATCTCCTGAAGGGGGGTCAAGTGGGAATGGGGTCCAGAACAATCCGAGGCAGTAAGACGACTCAAAAGAAGCCTCTCACAAGCGCCTTGCCTAGCTTACCCTGCCAGAAACAAGGAGTTATTCCTGGAGACGGAGTTCTCTAATACGTGCTTGACGGCAGTATTATACCAAAAGCATGACAAGGTCAATAAAGTAATCTCCTATGCGAGCAAAAATTTATCCTCTGTGGAGGAAAAATTCAACGATTGTGAGAAGGCACTCCTGGCAACGGTGTGGGCATTGAAGAATTACCGCCCGTTTATCCAGGGGGAACACATCATAGTGGAGACTCCACACCAGCCTCTGCAATATCTCCAAAGTGACAGAATCCGGGCCGGAAATGTGAGTAATTCCCGAATTACTTCCTGGATTCTGTCAATGCAAGGCTTTCCTGTGGAGGTCAGATATGGCCAAAACAAGAAGAGTCCCCTCGCGCAAGGTCTGGCTGACTTGCATGATTGTGCCAGAGAAAACTGTCTCGAGGACGAAAGTCTAAAAATAAAGGACAACATGGAGGCATACCTTAATTCCCCCCACAAAGTCTTTGAAGAAGACAAGTGTGAGGGAATGCCCACTGTGTATGTGGATGGATGCTCTTACCATGTTGACACCAACGGGGAGAAAGAACTGGTGGCCGGCGTAGGGAATGCATGGGTGAATGAGTCCCCAGAACCCTCTGCTGGATACAAAATTGGTCCCCGAAGTAGTCAGGTGGCAGAATTGATGGCTGTGCATCAGGCCATCCTCACTGCTGTCCAGCATCAACTCCGCGAACTGGTCATAATCACAGATTCGGATTATGTACGGAATGGGTTCGTGGAGCACCTGGTTAATTGGAAAACCAGAGGCATGTTATGTGCTAACAACAAACCCTTGAAACATGGGAAGTTGATCCAAAACATTGATCACCTGGTCACCTCGAATGAGATGACCATCTATTGGAAGAAGATCAAGGGTCATTCCAAAGTAGAGGGACCAGACAAAACTGGAAATGACTTAGCTGATCAGCTGGCCAAAACCGGGGCCATCCAAGGGGATCTAATTGAGATTGAGTCCCTGTTGGGGGAAATCCAGGTCACAGCTATCACTAGGTCCCAGACAAATGCTCACAACGACCTTTCAATTGCACAATGGAGTAAGGAGACCCCTGATGCGGATTTGATTACAGCTCAGAAGAGGGATCCAATAATTGGTAAATTTTACCAGCACCTTGAGGACCCTGAGAACTTTCCCCTGACGGATACTGATTACATTGGGAAAGAGGACCTAAGAGTGTAGATGAAATGTCCAAAAATGTTCCGGATCCAAGACGGTTTGCTGGTAAGGAAATCCAAAGCTGGCCACGATCAGTGGGTGGTTCCTACCTCATTCCGAAGCCTGATGTTAAGTCACGCCCATGATGCGGCCACCGCCGGTCATAGGGGGTTTCACACAACATTGGAAATCTTAAGAGAGGTTGCATACTGGCCACACATGGGGCAGGACCTCGACCAATACTTGAAGGGGTGTCTTGTGTGTGCACAATTTCAGCCATCCTCCCTCACGCACCGTGCGCCTCTCCAAAAGAGGGGGATGACACTGCCATGGTCAGATTTACAAATCGACTTTGTAGGCCCCGTGATTCGCTCTGCTAGGGGGAATAAGTACATGTTGACCGTCACATGCTTGTTTACCAAGTGGGTGGAATGTCTCCCAGCCCCAAACTGCAAGGCAGAAACGGCAGCTGCCTTGATGATTAACCACATCTTTTCCCGTTTTGGTCTACCTCAAAGGATTGAGTCAGACAGGGGTAGCCACTTCACCAGTGAAGTAATGACAAAGATGTGGGAGATACTGGGGGTCAAAAGGAAGTTGCATATTGCTTATAGACCAGCTTCTTCTGGGGCAGTAGAGAGATATAACCGGACAATTGTGAGCATATTAAAGAAGTTTGTGGCAGATTCTGGGCAAAGTTGGGATATCCGATTACCTCTGGTCCTAATGGCCATCAGATCTACCCCTTCATCTGCAACCAAAATGTCACCATTTGAGTTGATGACTGGGCGCAAGATGGTGCTTCCGCAGCATTTGCTCTATAGGACCCAAGAGCAGACACTAGTAAATGCCTCCACAACTCATGAGTATGTGGAGAATTTAAGGAAACACCTTCAACATGCTTTTGCTTATGCTCAGTGGAATCTAGAAAGATCAGCTGATAGCATGAAGACCCACTATGACCTGAAGACTTCCAGGAAGGAATATCAGGTGGGAGACCGGGTCTATCTGTACAGCTTCCAAAGGAACCAGGCCACGCAGCGCAAATTTTTGCCTACATGGAAGGGACCCTTTGAGATCATCGACAAGATCTCTCCTGTGGCCTACAAAATCCACATCCCCAAAGGTCCTTTGGCAGCGGGGGAAGACAAGTGGGTCCACATAAACCAGTTGAAATGTTGCCATCCCAGGCATACTCTGCAACAACTGGAGGAATCCTCTGGAATCCTAGCGGGCACTGTCTCAGACTAATTCAGTTCCAACCATAAAACATACCACATCTAGTCTCTAAAATATTGTGATTTGCATGAAACTGTCTCTTAGTTATACTGTTTTTTTTTTCAAAATAAGAATGTAATGTTTTGTTATGATGAAATGCATATGCTGCCCCACTATCTCAACAGCGGTGGAAAAACGTCTATGAGTAGGTATTGCCGCTTTTGCTTTATCATCCTAGGAGAGATGAAACCATGGAGAATGACCAAGGAGGACGATCCGGAGACTGCGAGCAGAGACGCAACGGGCCCGGGGTACCGCCCAATCTTCCCATCAGGACCGGCGAGGACAACCGATCGATCAGTACCGGATGGAGGAAAAGATGCTGAACTGTGCCATCTATTGGAAGAAGATGAGGAAACATCCCAGGTCTTGCGAGTCCCATTCGTGAAATAGAATGGCCATCGCAAGAGGGGGGCTTGTGGGATGTATTTACCCATGCATCCGAGCCATACCTCAAAACTGTGCAGTACTGACATGGAAACATCATGATGGCCAGAGCTTCCCAGAAAATGCACAGGGAAATGCATGAAGAATAGGCTGCCACTCATTTTTTGCCGATGTTAGGGGCACAGAAGGACACTGCCTAAAACCACCATTGGACTACCCACACAGTAGTCTGAAACCATTGGGAATGGCAATGCTGATTGCCAAAAGCAAACCCATAACTGTTGGGAATTCATTTTCTTAAATCCCAAAAAGGGGTGCAGTGCCAGTACTCACCACTATCCAAAAGCCGGCGTTTTAAAACCACCAGATTTTGTAGAAAACTGAATAAATGAACCCAAAACAGGCCAAAGAAAGACTTACTGGGAGGTGGATCCAATGTAAAGTTATATTCTGAAGTGACTTGAAGGTTTATAACAAGACTGGCTGAGCTGGGGATTTCAGCAGTTTAAGTAAATTTGGACTGAAAGACATTAAAAATCTCAAGGTTTAGGAGAAATGAGTGACCTACTTTGAGTGTCACATAGGTTGCAATTGTTTAAATGTCATAGTTTTGAACTTAGAATCAGCATTCTAGCTGCATATGTAAAAAAATGTCTTGACTTAAACTGGGGAACAAAAAGTGACATTTTATCTGAAACTTGGCTTAAGGAACTGAATTCTGCCTGGCAACTACCCCCATCAGGAGTGAAACTTGAGTCACAGCTGTGTTCCCAGGCCTAGCTGCCCTTTTGCTGCTCACACCAAAAGGGATATGACACTTCCCTGATTGAATTACCTGGGCTCTGCAGGAAATTGAACAAAGCCCTGTCCTGACTCAGGCAAATGTTTTATTGGCGGGAGTCGTAAATGGAGCTTCCTCTTGGCAGAAGCTGGGAGGGGCAGGGTCTCTGAGCTTGCCAGAAACTGGAAAGACTGGTTTCTGTACCATGTGACCTGAAAAGACACACCTCTATAGCCAGAATATGGTTAAATGAATAACTCATAGTACGGACTTGTGAAAATTGTATAAATGACACCATAATTCTTGTGATTTTTCTGCCCACATTTTAAGACGTGCTAGGACCCGGTGGTATGTTCAGGGGGGTTTTAGCGGAAAAGAGGATATTACTCAAAATGTGTGCATGTGAAAAATCTGACACTTCATCAACTAATGTCCATACTCCTTGCGCACATGTGTGTAAATTTGGGGTAATGTCCGGAATTGCAAAATCAGTTAAAAAGTGAAATATGTGCCATTTCTGCATGCAAGCCCCCAGGAAGAGCAAAGTTTGGACAGGGTATATCTCCTGTGATATGTGATGTGTGCATGTAATTTTAAACCAATGTTTACCTGTGCAAATATGTCTTTTGTTATCAAATATAGAATGTGTGCAATTTGACTGGGGAGTGTCCTCTCTGCAGGCTGTAAAATGACATCACTCTGACACAACTTAGCTCCCCCAATCAAGTGAGAAATGGAAGTTTGACCAATTAGAAGCTGAGAGAGAGGTAGGGTCAGTGATGCTAGAACACACCCACATTCTAAACACATAAAAGCAGAGAGACAGGACAGATAGGGACCTTCAATTCCATCTGCCGCTGGAAGCTCTGCCGGAAAATCCATACTCTACCTCCATCAAACTTCAAAGAGCCAACACTTAGACTCCAAGATAAAAAGAGACTACAGAACCTTAACCAAAAGGCCACTGCCAGCAAGAGTATTTGTCAACAGGCCTAAAAATCTTTTTGCAACTGAACTCTTCAGACAGCCGGCTGACGCCGTCTGAATTTTGCCAAGAACTTTTGCAAGAACCCGGTGACAGAAATATCCAAAGAGAAGGCAGGACCCGACCCAGAGAACCGGTGCCTAGCAGAGACCAGGCCATTGTATCCAGAGTGCTGACCCCGATGCTGTGAGCAGTTCCAGAGGCCAGGCGCTGTGAGCGGAACCCGGGAAGACCTGACCAGACTGAAGTCCGTGACCAAGTCGCTTTCCGGTTCAAAATCTCTTGTGAGTACTCAGCAAAACTCAGAACACATCTCTTAGTTAAAATCATATCATTCAATCCATTTTTAATCTAAGTAGGACTGCAGCTTAGCAATTGTGTTATTCTGCCATCATTTTTAAAGCTGAAAAAGTGTTGCGTTTAAAAGTTGCAAAACCAAAAACGACCATCACAAAATCGCTCATATCTCCGCGACCGTTTGTCTTAGAGACTTGCAGTAACTTTCATTTGGAAGCCGAGATCCTAGGCTTTCCTAGGACCCCAAAACGATAGTGATAGTCCTTGCGGTTCCTCTGTAATAGCGCTCGGCGCATCCGCGAATTTTACCGCGATTTGCAAATTTCTCCACGTGTAAAAACAGCTGCTGCTTGCCTTCCATTTGCCAGAAATTCGTTTAACCTGCTAATCATTCCTGAATCATTGCAAGAGTGAGCCTGAGCTAATATTAACTAGATACCACTCACCCTGAACCTCTAGAGGGAATCAAAAGCATTTTAGCATACTTTTCACTGAATTGCCAGCACATATCAAAGCATTTTGCCTGTGTTTTCAAACTTCTGTAGTCTAAGCTTGCTGGGGTGAACTGAATCACATTTGATTGCATTTCTGAGAACTGTGTGTTTTCCTTCCATTTCCTTGCATTGCATAAAGAGGGGGGGAGTGAATAGCCAGAGAAAAGTGATTACATTGTTTGGTTGAAATCATATTGAGTATTTTCTGTACTGCATTCATTGAATATTGCATCCACCTGAGCTTACATAAAGCATTCTGTACCACCTTCTTCTTTTGTTCCTATTCACCTGTGTGCTACCTTATCCATTTCATGTCAACTCCTTATTGATTATAGAGAAGCGTGTTAGTGCCAGATTCTCCGTTGTTAATATTTATCATATCAGATTAAGTGTGATATTCAATTATTAATTTATTATAAAGCGTGATATAATATATATTGTTTAAGTTATCAAATAAACCTTTAAACTTGCAAAACAGAATTACTTCTTGGCTCAGTGGGGTCAGGAGGATTCCAAGAGAGGGGTGTTATATAGGGGTAGTCATCCAGAACGCATGAACTGGACATAAAGTTATATCAATAAGGGTTTTCATTCAGTATTATAGACTAGGCGTTGACTTAGCTGTAGTGTTGAATTGAATCCTCTTACAGCGTTGTGTGCCCGCTCCCTCCTCCCCCTTCACCCACTTCCTGGTGCTCGTCCCTCTGCCCGCCTCCCTTTCCCGCACCCCTCTGATTGGCTGTCTTCTGAGTCCCTCCTGGACTACACGACGGCTGCTCCCCCCGCTCGCTTCTTTGCTCAGTGGAGCGGGTGAGAGCAGCAGCCAGTGATCTCAGGGCAGCCAAGCCCTTCCAGGCCCTTCGGGCCTCATGTGAGTAATTGTTGGGTATTTTGTTTGGAAAATCTGCTGAAGCGCTCTGCGCGTGTTGTGTGCCCGCTCCCCCGTCCCCCTTCAGCCACTTCCTGGTCCTCGTCCCTCTGCCCGCCTCCCTTTCCTGCCCCCCCTCTGATTGGCTGTCTTCTGAGTCCCTCCTGGACTACACAACGGCTGCTCCCCCGCTCGCTTCTTTGCTCAGCGGAGCGGGTGAGAGCAGCCACCAGTGATCTCAGGGCAGCCAAGCCCTTCCAGGCCCTCCAGGCCTCATGTGAGTAATTGTTGGTATTTTGTTTGGAAAATCTGCTGAAGCGTTCTGCTCGTTGTGTGCCCGCTCCCTCCTCCCCCTTCAGCCACTTCCTGGTACTCGTCCCTCCGCCCGCCTTCCTTTCCCGCTCAACCCCCCCTCCCCTTCCTCTCCTTCTGCCTTATAACTGTTCCCCCTGGGCAGCCCCCTGCCCGGCAGCCCCCTCGGCTAAGGGCCCCTTAGGCAAAGGGCAGCTCCTACGGGTGCGGCTCCCATTGTGTCTGCAGGTGTCGGCTGGGGACGCCAGGTGCCTTCCGCCGCTCCTTCTTGTGAGCTCCTCCCTTCCTGGTCCTCGTCCCCCTGCCCGCCTCCCTTTCCCGTCCCACTCTGATTGGCTGTCTTCTGAGTCCCTCCTGGACTACACAACGGCTGCTCCCCCCACTCGCTTCTTTGCTCAGCGGAGCGGGTGAGAGCAGCCACCAGTGATCTCAGGGCAGCCAAGCCCTTCCAGGCCCTCTGGGCCTCATGTGAGTAATTGTTGGTATTTTGTTTGGAAAATCTGCTGAAGCTCCTTCTTGTGAGCTCCTCCCGCTCTCCCGGCCCTCCCCACCCTTACTTGTTCACTTCTTCGCCGGATGTCTACACTTCTTTGTTTGATAGTCCTTGTAAACTATGGTTTTTTCTCCACTTGCAGGATTGTCAAACTTAGGTGGCCTTTCCACTGTGTTCATTGTGTTTCTGAACTTGTGGTTAACTAGGGTTTTTCTCCCCTCGTAGGATTGTCAAACTTAGGTGGCCTTTCCACTGTGTTCACTGTGTTTCTGAACTTGTGGGAAACTAGGGTTTTTCTCCCCTCGCAGGATTGTCAAACTTAGGTGGCCTTTCCACTGTGTTCACTGTGTTTCTGAACTTGTGGTTAACTAGGGTTTTCTCCCCTCGCAGGATTGTCAAACATAGGAGGCCTTTCCACTGTGTTCACTGTGTTTCTGAACTTGTGGTAAACTAGGGTTTTTCTCCCCTCGCAGGATTTTCAAACTTAGGTGGCCTCTCCACTGTGTTCACTGTGTTTCTGAACTTGTGGTAAACTAGGGTTTTTCTCCCCTCGCAGGATTTCCAAATTTAGGTGGCCTCTCCACTGGGTACCTGATAGGCATTACTGTGTTCACTTGTGTTCTGAACTTGTGGTAAATTAGGGCTGCCGCTCTCTTCCTTTCCGCTTGCGTTTGCCCTGTCTCCCCCCCCAATCCCTTCTATTCCATGGTGCTCTCTATCTCTCCTATCTTTTCTAACTGCTTCTCCATTGACTATCCTGCTCTCCTCACTAAATCTGGTAGGAAAAAGATTAAAAAGCACATCCTGGTCTCCAACCCAGGCCTCCCTATCGCTGACACCTACACTAGTGCCTCCTCCAAGAAAACTCTCACTGACATTCTCTTTTTCGTGCCTTCACCTGACCTATGGACCCTTCATATGGTCTCTGTGCTCTCTCCTTTCTCTTCTTCTCCCATTAATGGTGGCACCCATTGGGATGTCCTCTTGGCCTCCTTCCACTCCTCTAAGGCCATAATTAATGTCTATGCTAATGGAACTGTCTTGGTCCAAGGCCCTCAGGCCAACCTTCACCTCTTCGATAGACGCTTCCCGCGCCTCATCAACTTCCTTTCCTCTCCTGCTGTGCCCCATCCTCTATCCTCGGCTACCTTGCCTCCACCCTCCCACCCTGCCCCCTATCTCTCTCCCTCTTCACCTCCACAGGGCTTACCTCTGATCTGTACCCCTCCCCAGAAGTCCTTCAAAGATGGCAACCTTCTGCACATTGCCACACTGAACTCTCGCTCTGCTGTCAAACATTCCTCTGATATCTGCCGCCTTCTTGAGGAGCTGGACCTTGACGTGCTCGGTCTCACTGAGACATGGTTCACGGCCAGCTCTGTCACCAGCTTTGACACACTCTTACCTGACTGTTAAAAGATCCTCTCTGCGGCCAGGCCCAACTGTGTTGGGGTGGGTGTGGCCCTTATCTTCCCTGAATGGATTCCTGCCACTGTTATTCCAACGCAGATCTACTCCACTTTTGAATGTCTTGCCTGCCGACTCTCTCTCTCTCCTACCCATTCCCTTACCGTGGCTACTATCTATCAGCCACCTGGTCAAATCTCTGAGTGGGCGGACCTCTCCTCCTCACTCCTGTCCTCAACCACTCACTCCTCCTTCTTGGAGACTTCAACATCCACCTGGATGCCTCCTGTCCCCCCTCTGGACTCTTTCGCGACCTCTGCAACTCTCTCTCACTCTCCATCCTCCCGTCTGGGCCGACTCATTCTGCAGGGCACACTCTTGATGCTCTGATCTCCTCTGACCTTCCCCTCTCTGTCCCTCTCTCCACTCCTCTCTCTTGGAGTGATCACTTTCTCCTATCCTCCCACCTCACCCTCCCTACCCCACAGGCAAAGCCACAATCTTCACTGCCACCTACCTTCTCGGTCATCCGACCCATGAAGCACGTGTCACTTGAGGCTTTCACTGACACCTTCTTGCCCCCTCCTCTCTCTTCGGCTGACTCCCACCCTGACACAGCCCTCTCCACTCTCCACTCTGCGATATCTGATACTCTTGATATCCTTGCCCCTGTCATGAGAATCTGCCTGAAGCCCAAAGCCAAATGTAACTCCTGGTATGACTCGGATCTCGTCACCCTTAAACGCAAGTGCAGGGTGGCGGAGAGGAAATGGCGTGCTTCATGTTCATCCTCTGACAAACTGGCCTGTCGCCTGCTCCAAAGGCAATACCTGCTCTCCGTTTTCTCTAAGAAGAGAGCCCTCATCCAAGCCCGCATCTCTGCAGCATCTAACAATTCGGCCGAACTCTTTAAAATCTGCAAGGAGCTGGCCAACCCTGCTGCAGTCTCTACTTCTCCTGTCCCCTCCCAGGCCCTCTGCACAGCACTGGCTTCTCACTTCATTTCTTAAATGCAGGACATCCTGTCTTCACACTCCTCCTATCACCTACCCCCCTCTATTCCCTATTCTCCCTCTGGCCCTTCTGCAGCCATCCCCCCTTTCCCCTTTTGTCTGCTGACAAGGTTTTGAGACAAGTCCGATCTATGAAAGTCTGGTCAAAACAGGTCCACCCCTGCTCCTACAAAACTATCAAGGACCACATTGACTCCTTGGCCCCTGCCCTTGCTGATTTCTGCAATCACTCTTTCACCTCTGGAGTCTTCCCATCCCCTCTCAAGCACTCCCTTGTGCACCCCCTTCTTAAGAAACCCTCTTTCGACCCCTTCTGCCCAGATAACTATCGCCAAATCTCTATCACTCCCTTCCTGGGAAAGCTCCTGGAGAAACTGGCCATCTCCCAGCTTAATATCCATTCTGAATCTGTTGGCAGTCTTCATGACCATCAGTCTGGCTTCAGAGCTGCCAGAAGCACGGAAACTGCTCTCCTGAACATCCATGAGGACCTGCTCTCAAACCTTGATTCTAACATTCTATGTGTTCTCATTTTGCTTGATCTCTCTTCTGCCTTTGATACTGTCAACCATACCATCCTGCTCAACCATCTCCGTGATAACCTAGGTATCACTGGTCAGGCTCTGGCGTGGCTGACCTCTTTCCTCTCCAATCGACCCTCCCAGGTCCATCTGGGGTCCTTCCTTTCTGACATCTTTTTCTCTACCTGTGGTGTCCCCCAGGGATCTAACCTCTCCCCCTGGCTTTTCAACCAGTATCTGGCACTTCTCACCCACCACATCTCCGCTCTTGGCCCCAACTTTCAGTGCTATGCGGATGATACCCAGCTCATCTTCAGGCTACCCTTGGCCTCCTCTTCTCCTTCCCTCATCTCTGAATGTCTTTCCACTACTCATCGGCACACTCACTCCCTTCTTCCCTGCAGCTCTCTGGCCGTCCTCTCTTGGCCCTCTTCCTGCTCCTACCTGCAAGGCAAAAAACCTCAGGGTCATCTTTGACTCCACACTCTCCTTCTCTCCTCACATATCCGACGTCTCTAAGAAGTCACACTACCATCTACACCTCCTCAGAGGTATCCTTCCTTTCCTCTCCTTCCCCCAGAAGCTCACTGTCTCTAGAGCACTGGTTCTCTCGAAGCTGGACTACTGTAACAGCCTCTATCTAAATCTGACTACCTCTACTCTCCGCCCTTTGCAAATCATCCAGAACAGGACTGGGAGACTTGTCCTTGGCGTCAAGCCCAGGGACCGTATCTCTCCAGGACTGAAATCACTACACTGGCTCCCAGTGACTGTGAGGATCAAGGTCAAAACCCTCTGCATTGTCCACAAGGCCTTCTGGGGCCTTGGGCTAAAATACCTTCAACTCTCTCTTCCTAAATATCTTCCTTCTCGAGCTCTTCGCTCATTCGCCTCCAACTCCCTCAGGGTCAGTCGTTTCTCCAAACAACGAGTTGGTGGCAGATCTCTCTCCTCTGCAGGGGCCTCCCTCTCGAACAGCCTTCCTGCCTCCCTGAAACTTGAGGAGAACCATCTCCGGTTCCGGAAGCCCCTCAAAACCTTCCTCTTCGCCTCCGCTTTCTCTCCCCCTCTCCCCTGCTAAAGTCACTGAAACTGCACTGAATCTGCAACTGGTCCACTCACCGTTCTCGGTCCTTGGCCCAGCCACTCTTCCCCTGCACTGCCTCCCTGGCACCCCCTGCACTACGGGACTGTGTCTGTATCCCTACAGCCCCCCTTCCCAGCACTTGTCAGCACTTACTCGCACTTGCCACTAGCTGGCCCTTGTTATTTTTCCTGTATGCTATCAACCCTGTACTGCACTTTCCTCGCTCCCTTTCCCCCTTGCACTTCTCCCTTTTCCCTCTACCCTTGCACTTGCGCGATCTGAATGACACCTGGCCTAGTAGGATCGTTGTCTGTCTCCCTGTGTTCCCCCCCGCCTCATCGCGCCTTGGAACACTTGTGTATAGGCGCGTTACAAATGCCATATCATATCATATCAATGAAGAAGAACAAAGCCACATTTGTCTCTGTGCAATCCTTAAAAATATCACTTGAGAATTAGGGAACATGTCCATGACCTTCCCAAGTCCTTTCATAGAAAATTGCAAAGAAATTCCAGATACATGTCCTAAACTGTTCCCTCCACAATGAATTAAAATTATGTCTGGATGTTGCTCTGTCTCCAAACTAGCACAAAGAGGTAGCAAGTCCAACCACTTCATTCCACATACTCCAAGATTTACAGCTACTCCACAGCTTTCTGCATGCACCTTCAATCAATGTATCCATGAATCTCCCAAAATCCAAACAATCTGTTTTCTGAAACACACAGCCATAGCTATCTGTTGTTCTCACGGCAAAAAGAGTATCTGAGAAACTCTCTCCTGGCACAACATACCCACTAAACTTTCCTGACCAATCCCTTTCAGTGCTCATTCTCATGTGCATGACTTCTGAACCCAAAAATCCCCGGATGTAACACCCGATGTCCGCGAACTACCGCCATGTCCGCGGACATATCGTAACATGAACAGCTCTTCTACCATTTCCACTTCACTTTCTGTGCCATTCCCTCATTGGATGTAGCTAAGAAGTCACATGACCATCCACCAATCACATTCAAGTCCTCTACATCTAACTGCATCATCATAGATCAGCACTGCAAATGTACTGTGAATCTCTCTGAGTACAAGTGTCATATCATTGGCAAGCACCATCTACAAGAAATACTGTACAAGTCTCCAAGATTTCTACTTGCAGCTCCATACATATCCAAATGCATGAACACAAACTACAGGTATGCATATTTTCTGTACAATACATGAACACATTTTCAAACTGACTTAATATTTTTGTTTTATTTCTTTATTTATTCAATTACTTTAATTTAAGCATGACATTGAGACACTATTACCTGGAAGCTCTTAGTTACATAAATAGCAGTATTCAGTGGTACATTATGAATTTCACAAACATAGTAAAGATATTTTGTTTTGTAAAGTTAATCATTACAATACAATTTGTTGATTAAGAACATATCATGTGTATTGAACTTGTGCAACGTATCTTATGTAAATAAGATAGTTTTAATGGTTTTGAGGAAGGCGCTGAGGATTTCAATTAAAAAATCTATATCTAAATTAAAAACATTGCTATATACAAAAAAATTACTAATTTGTTTCTTTTACAATTGCAGTGAAGACCATTTTCCTGAAAAGAAGCAACCACATTTGAAGAACAAAGAAGAACTAATAATTAACCTGTTCATTAAAAAAAAAAAGTAAGTAGAATATCACAATAATATTTGGATTATTACTGAAACACACTGTAAAGTTAATTCATGCTATTTATGTGCCTAAAAATAGAGATTGTGCACCATTCTGTCCAAAAATCTCCATGTCTTAAACAGCGATTTACAGACAGAATGGCTCACAAATTCCTATTTTTGGACACACAAATTACCCAACTCAACCGCTACAATTTGGATATTATAGAACAAACAACTGTTTTAATTGTATACATTAGATTTACTATTTGTACTTCTCCACACCACTAGCTTACTCTTTTCTGTCATCTGAACCCCAGTTTAGTAGCATATAAATTCAAGAATACCCATCCCTACTAGTTGTACTTCCCAATGCACAATCACACACCATTACATACATCTTTATTATCTTACTCAAACACTCATGCACACAGCACACATACATTGCAGAACACCCCAACCCATGCCATCTTTATTTTTTTCAACAGACCCTAAAGAATGCCTACCAAAAGTCAAGCCCATAGAAAGCAAAGCAGAAGTAGAGCAAATGAAAATAAAAGTGTCCAACATAAGCATCCATATCTAGCGGAATTTGTAAAAGAAATTGAAACAAAACAGCTAATACAGTCATTTAGTGAAACAAAAGAAGTTTCAAGTGGAAAAATCTTTGCCTCCTCTATCAAAATGTAAAACAAAACAGAAAACAATTAACAAAAAATCAGCTATCACTACAGATAAAACTGTTTACAGATTACAGTTTACAGATAAAACTGCTTCTATAAATCTTAGCATACCAAGAAAAGTATTTTAGCCAAAATGTTCTGTCACAGAGTCCTTCAAAATCTAATGAAAACAGGAGAGAAACCAGGTTCAACCCTTAAAACCTATCGTAGGAAATTAATCTTTGAAGCGTTGATAGACAGTGCAATTCTTCTCAAAAGAAAGTTATTTATTTTAGTGTTAAACAAAATGAAACCACTAACAAAACTAATAACTAAATTAGAAAAAAGACTTCTCAATAAACAAAATGTCAACAGAAAGAACTTCTTAAGTATATGTGGAGGTGAATGGAATCACACTACATGCACAGAACCGTACTTTAATGAAGAAGCGTACAAACAAAAACAAACAAATACAATTGCCATACATAGCAGTGGTCGAAGTTATGGAAAAGTGAATAATACCATAATGGAACAAGAAGTACTCTTTACAAAAATATGCCCTGAAAACTTAGAATTACCCCTCCATTCAACTGAATCAGAACATCTAGTGTACAAATGGCCATGCACATCAATGTGTAACATTCCCAAACAATCTTTCACGTCTTTACGCCAATTCATCAATCAATATGTAAAAAGCAAAGACAAAATCAAAATTAAACTACTGCAAAATATGGATACCTGTCCAGTGCGCAAGTACACAGGACTACAAGGACATTCATTGGCCTGCATTACAGGACCTACTTGTAAAACCACCTTCCATGATATCAAAAGGATATCAACACATCATTCAACTATAAGAATTCTAGTCTATAAACTGTACTATGCTAAAAGTCCTGCTTTAGCACTAGCAAATTTAAATAACATTCTTCTACATGGTACAGCAAAAGACCTACTTGAAGAAATTGACTATATCCAGAAAGAATATTTTGGAAGTGAAAGCCACTTACAGAATGAAATAGCTTTAAACCAAATTAGCAACAATTCTACACATGGCAACCTTTTACTAAACACATAGAAAAAATAAATAATGACATTTAAAAGTACATCAGCTGAAGTACCAAACCATGTGTGTATGTTGCCGCAGAACATTTTATAAAAGTAACACAAAAACTGTAGACCTATCATATAAAATAGAAGACAATGAAGATTCTAAATGGTTTGAATTAGCTCTCTACCTTGTAGCAGAAAACAAATACGAACTAACTGACGCCTTAATACTTTGCAGTTAATGCACTAAAAAACTTGACACCAACCAAACTCCTTTACGTGCTATCACAAATAATTTGGAATTATACCCACTACCAAAACCCCTACAGCAACTTAATTTATATGAGAGCATCATAATTCAAACAGTACACCCATTTCAAAGAATAATACGCCTTCAACCAAAAATAGCAAAATTACCTCCCTCTGAATTGGTAAAAGGCCTTCGTGGAAAAGTAGTTTATTTACCATTAGATCTAAAAGAAAATGTGCATACTCTAGGAGTGCAACGTCCAATGCAGTAATCTTTAATTATCTTAGTAAATGGAGTACCTACAAAAGACAAAAAAATATGGCAACAGCTGGTAGATTTACATAAAGTTAGACAAGCCTTGCAATATCTTAAAGAGAATAATGAATATTACAAAGAAATTAATATTGAATAAAACTTGAAGGATACAACTGAAATAATTCAAGAAACACAAGAAACTGGTCAATTTGAGCTCATAGATCCTGCTACAATATCAAATACTTTAGACCATTATACAATTCATCCTTTGCACTGTAATGACACCATACAAGATGTACTAGAAACTTACCAAATGCGTCAAACAAAAGGATCGCCAATCAGCATATGGGAAAAATGTATAGAAGCACATGTTTTTCCTCTACTCTTTCCTACTGGCAAAGAAGGAAGGTACGATGATAGACCTTTTCAAATATCAGCTTCAGAATACCGCTCAATACGGATATATTCTGAAGATCTCAGATTTAGACAAAATGGGGCATGCATATTCCACCTACTCTTTGAAAGTGAACTAGCACCTTTATGTTACGGAGTTGCACACATATTAAAATCAGGATCACACTTTCAAAATATGACAGCTACACAATTATTACAAAAAGTGCAACAAAAGGATGAGGTTTTACAAGCAAATCTTACAAATCTATTAGCAAACATGCGTGGTACTAAAGAGTACTGGTTTCGTCGTCATGGAGATGTACATTGTATGATCAGAAACCTTGGCCCACCCACTTGGTGTGTTACATTAAGTTGTGCAGAATATGCATGGGAAGATTTACATGATTTCCTACACATATCAAACAAAAACAAAACAAACATAGATATACTAACACATGGAAAACTTTGTTCTATGGATCCTGTTAATGTTTCAAGATATTTTCACCATCGCTTCATTGCTATGCTACAGTTTATTTGTAATAAAACTGTTCCTCCCCTTGGAGAAGTACAACACTTCTTTTGGAGAAAGGAATACCAAGCCAGAGGAGCACCACATATCCACATGCTTTTATGGATTAAAGATGCTCCTAAATTTGGTCAAGACAGTGATGCCACTGTTTTACAGTTTATTGAAAATTATGTCACTTGTGAAATTCCATCAGAAGCCAGAAAAAGTGATCTTCATGCACAAAGTTTACAATTTCAAAGATACAAATGTGTCAAATATTGTCGTCGCAAATACAAAAACAAAGGGAAATACTACACCAAATGCCGCTTTGGTTTCCCTAGACCGGTTACAAATACAGGTCAAGTGAACAACCTTATGTCTTCAGTTTGACATAGTGTTAAAGGTAAGTCACCTAAAAATACATATTACATCAAAAGAACAGAAGAAGAAAAATATATCAATGATTACAATGCAATCATTGCCCACTTATGGAATGCAAACATAGATGTGCAGTGCATTGCAGACAATTCCACTGCAGTTGCACGATATGTTACAGCATACTTAACCAAAGCAGAAAAAACAGAGCTCCAAGACCTCTGGAATGACCTGTCATCAGATAAAACAGTGTCTCAGAAAGTATACAGCTTGGGCATAAAAATGCTCTCCCATAGAGAATGTGTATCCAATGAAGCAGCAGATCGTTTAACTGGTGCTGCATTGTATGGTAAATCTGAAAATATAGTATGGCTAAGTCCTGGTCCAGCTAAATCTAGAAAAAGAGTTCTAAAATCATACGAAGATATAGAAACAATAGCCAAACGTGATCCCAACAGCCAAGACATTTTAAAAAACAATTTATTGGACACATACTACCCAAACAGAAGTAATACTTTGGAAACAATGTGTCTATACCACATAGCACAAAGCTACACATACAAAAATAATATAAAACCTGAAGACAAAAAGGTAAATACAGAGTGACAAACTGTGAAGGCAGCTTAGTTAAACTCACTAAACCAAATTTAATTAATCATATACAATTGTCATTAAAGACTCCTCAACATAAAGAAGTATATTACATGTCCCTGCTACAACTCTTTAAACCATGGAGAAAAGAAGAAGAAATACTAGATAACTATGACTCATATGAAGATGCTTTCAAAGCAAATGGAAGCACTATAACTGATGTAAACGATACACAATACAAAACAATGTTGCACAATGAACAGCAACACGAAGAAGAACTCCAGGCCCAACTAGATAAGGACACTCCTGACAGTAGTCAACCGTCTGTAACAGGAAGCCAAGAACCACTGGGAGAACCACTAATAATAAATGAGGCAGAATTAGCTATGATAGAAGTAGAAAACACCAAGTGTCAGTATGAAGATAAAGAAGACTTAACTATACTACAATCAAAACTAAACAATGAACAACGTAGCATTTTTCAAGAAGTAACAAAACAAATTGCTCATGGTGTACAACATGAAAATAAAGAATGTTCCTACTATAATTATAAACCTATACTACTTTACGTCCGTGGTGAAGCTAGTTCTGGCAAAACATTCCTAATCAAAATCATCAGTAAGTTCCTTCAACAATTCACAAACAACAAATTGTCAGCTGTTGTCACTGCCCCCACAGGTTTAGCTGCCTACAACATAGGTGGTGTCACTTTACACCGATTGCTACTATTGCCAGTAGAACACCAGAACAAATTAGACTATTACAAACTTTTCTGCAGAAGCTGCAATGAAACAAATGAAAATGCTACTAATAGATGAAGTAAGCATGGTATCCAACCTAATGTTGGCTTTGATTCACCTCAGATTACAAGAAGTACTCAAAACAAACTATGAAGAGCTCCTTGAAGGAAAACACATTATTGTTTTCGGAGATCTTCTTCAATTGACACCAGTAAAAGGGGAGCCTATTTTTAAAACATTAGGACAAAAACTCTGCCGTAAAACTGTTGGCAGCATTGGAAATGTCAACCTTTGGCAACATTTCCAATACAGAGAATTAACAGAAAACATGTGGCAATCTGCAGATCTCACTTATGCCAACATCTTAAAAAGTATCAGAGTTGGTATACTTTCTAAAGCAGCAGAAGCAATATTGAAAACCCGGCAAATTAATGCACTTTATGGCGATAATGCATGTGCTACAGATGTTATGGAACAATTAGCCCACAGAAATGTCAATTGTATGGCCTTAATGCCTCTTGCAAGCTGTTTCAAATTCAATGAAATAATGTTAAGTAAAGAAATGCATCCAATAATGGAAATTAGCGCCACAGACAAACTAGATGTACATGGTATCACACTACCCATGTGTGACCAAGCCACAACAAGACTAAATAGTTTAGAAAAATCAATCTCAAACACAGCAGGCTTAGAAAAGATATTAAAATTATCCTTAAATTGCAGAGTAATGCTTAAACGTAACCTTGACGTGGACCAAGGACTAGTTAATGTAGCACTGGGTACAGTTGTTGGCTTTCAAACATACCCACGTGACAACAAAATTCAGTTTGTATGTACGCAGAGAACAATTTTCTCTAACTCTTGCATACGCAGTCACGATTCATAAATCACAAGGTATTACCCTAGACAAAGAAATGATAGATATTGGTAACACAGTCTTTAACCCTTTAAGTGCCATGGGTATTTCTCCCCAGTGTCAGGGCCTTTTTTGGTGATTTCGGTATGTGGCCATTCAATGGCTTGTAACTTTTTTGTTACATGAGATCTCTCGACCAAATTTGGCTCCTTTTTTCCCCACATGTAGGTGGTCGTAACACCACCCAGGAAATCCTAGGTTGCTTTAGGGGGGTGAGAGAAAATAAGAAAAAGCGTGAACATTTTGGGTTTTTAAAAAAATGCCAATAAAATGATGTACAAAGAAGCCTGTGTTTTTTTCCTTTTAAGAGCTAGGAACAAATGGTTTGCTGTGCTGAGTTCCCCAATTTCCTGGCTTTCAAGAACAGGTTGAGTGGAAATGGAAAAAAAAATATTTTGATGTGGTTATCAACCGTTTTGTGAGAGGTAGGCGATTTTGGCCATTTTTGCCAATTGGACATGCATGGACGGAATGGAAGAAAAGGGTAGGAAAGCCGAATTGGAGGACAGAAAGGCATATATTTCTGAAAAGTAGACAAAATTCCAAGTTTAGGAAGGGGTGATTTGTGTAGGTCAGGGAACAACTAGGTAGGGGAAACTGCCATCGATTGGGGGAAAAGCGGGAAAATGGCCGGAAAAAAAAGGTATGTGTTGGACATAGTTGGCTTGGTACGCAATGGCTTCTATGAATTTTGAGAAAAGCAATGCTCCTCTACATTCCCCCGACTCTTGCAGTTAGGAGAGCACACATTTTTTGTAGTGTTTTACAAAACAAGCAATACCACAAACCAAACACTGAGCCATGGTACAGAAGAGTTTTACGCTCACGGCATGAACAGACGCACTTAGCATGTGTAAATCGGGTAAATCAATGTGGTGAGGAATGGCAAGCATACATTTTTTTGAAAGAGCACAGGCAGACCTTTTCAAAGGTAGGTGACTTGTGCAGGTTACAAAAGTGTATGGTGCCTAAAGCAGCGACTAAATGTAGGTCACATTTGGGAAATGAAAGGGTTGTGTGACAAAGGTCACCAGCAAATGGGTCAAAACGTTATGAAAACCACACAAACACAACACATGGCCTAACGTCCCACGTTCCCACAGGTGTCCCGATGAAAACAGTACCTAACATGCGTGGGTGCACCTACCTTGCCACCAAGGGGAAAGCCTAAAACACAAGTAACACCAAGTCTGTTTTCTGACCGGAATTTGAGACGCTCTGCCCACCGGCACAACATACAGATGTGGGCCTCAGGTGTCCAAGCCACCAGGGAAAACAGGGAACCCCATGCATTTCCGAAAAGAGGACACCCGTGGTAATTCGCAGAGGTATGATATGCCCAAATCGCCCCAGAATTCCAGACACCCCCGCAAAGTCCGAAATGTGGGAAAAAAAACACATTTTCCGCACATTTCGCTCGGCTCACCCATCTAAACACGCCCCCAACAGAAAATGGCCTACCGTCCCCCATTCCCAATGGTGTCCCGATGAAAACGGTACCTCACATGTGTGGGTGCACCTACCGGGCTGCCAAGGGGAAAGCCTAAAACACAAGTAACCCCAAGTCTGTTTTCTGACCGGAATTTGAGACGCTCTGCCGACCGGCACAACATACAGATATGGGCCTCGGGTGTCCAAGCCACCGGGGAAAACAGGGAACCCCAGGCATTTCTGAAAAGAGGACACCCGTGGGAATCCGCAGAGGTATGATATGCCCAAATCGCGCCAGAATGTATTACCCAGACACCCCCGCAAATTCCAGAATGTGGAAAAAAAAACACATTTTCTGCACATTTTGCTCGGCTCACCCATCGAAACACGCCCCCAACAGCACATGGCCTACTGCCCCGTGTTCCCGCAGGTGTCCCGATGAAAACAGTACCTCACATGTGTGGGCGCACCTACCTGGCCGCCAAGGGGAAAGCCTAAAACTCAAGTAACCAAAAGACTGTTTTCTGACCGGAATTTGAGATGCTCTGCCGACCGATACAACATACAGATATGGGCCTCGGGTGTCCAAGCCACCGGGGAAAACATGGAACGCCATGCATTTCCGAAAAGAGGACACCCGTGGGAATCCGCAGAGGTATGATATGCCCAAATCGCCCCAGAATTTATTACACAGACACCCCCGCAAAGTCCAAAATGTGGGGAAAAAAATGCATTTTCCGCATATTTCGCTCGGCTCACCCATCGAAACACGCCCCCAACAACACATGGCCTACCGTCCCACGTTCCCATAGGTGTCCCGATTAAAACTGTACCTCACATGTGTGGGTGCACCTACCTGGCCACCAAGGGGAAAGCCTAAAACACAAGTAACCCCAAGTCTGTTTTCACACCGAAATTTGAGACGCTCTGCCGACCGGCACAACATACAGATATGGGCCTCGGTGTCCAAGCCACTGGGGAAAACAGGGACCCCATGCATTTCTGAAAAGAGGCCACCCGTGGGAATCCGCAGAGGTATGATATGCCCTAATCGCCCCAGAATTTATTACCCAGACAACCCCGCAAAGACCGAAATGTGGGAAAAAAATGCATTTTCCGCACATTTCGCTCGGGTCACCCATCAAAACACACCCCCAACCACACATGGCCTGCCGTCCCACATTCCCACAGGTGTCCCGATGAAAACGGTACCTCACATATGTGGGTGCACCTACCTGGCCGCCAAGGGGAAAGCCTATAACACAAGCTGTGTTTTCTGACTGGAATTTGAGACACTCTGCCGACCGGCGCAACATATAGATATGGGCATCGGGTGTCCAAGCCACCAGGGAAAACAGGGAACCCCATGCATTTCCAAAAAGAGGACACCCGTGGGAATCTGCAGAGGTATGATATGCCCAAATCGCCAAAGATTTTATTACCCAGACACCCCCGCAAATTCCGGAATGTGGGAAAAACCCACTTTTTCCGCACATTTTGCTCGGCTCACCCATCGAAACACGCCCCCAACAGCACATGGCCTACCGTCCCACGTTCCTAGTGGTGTCCCAATGAAAATGGTACCTCACATGTGTGGGTGCACCTACCTGGCCGCCAAGGGGAAAGCCTAAAACACAAGTAACCCCAAGTCTGTTTTCTGACTGGAATTTGAGACGCTCTGCCGACCGGCGCAACATACAGATATGGGCCTCGGGTGTCCAAGCCAACGGGGATAACAGGGAACCTCATGCATTTCCAAAAAGAGGACACCGTGGGAATCCGCAGAGTATGATATGCCAAAATCGCCCCAGAATTTATTATCCAAACACCCCCGCAAATTCCGAAATGTGGGGGGGAAAACGCATTTTCCGCATATTTCGCTCGGGTCACCCATCGAAACACGCACCCAACAGCACATGGCCTACCGTCCCACGTTCCCACAGGTGTCCCGATGAAAACGGTACCTCACATGTGTGGGTGCACCTAGCTGGCCGCCAAGGGGAAAGCCTAAAACACAAGTAACCCTAAGTCTGTTTTCACACCGAAATTTGAGACGCTCTGCTGACCGGCACAACATACAGATATGGGCCTCGGGTGTCCAAGCCACCGGGGAAAACAGGGAACCCCATGCATTTCCAAAAAGAGGATACCGTGGGAATCCGCAGAGGTATGATATGCCCAAATCACCCCAGAATTTATTACCCAAACACCCCCCAAAAATCCAGAATGGGGGGGAAAAAACGCATTTTCCGCATATTTTGCTCGGCTCACCCATCGAAACACTCCCCCAACAGCACATGGCCTACCGCCCCGCATTCCCACTGGTGTCCCAATGAAATCGGTACCTCACATGTGTGGGTGCACCTACCTGGCCGCCAAGGGGAAAGCCTAAAACACAAGTAACCCCGAGTCTGTTTTCTGACCGGAATTTGAGACGCTCTGCCGACCGGCACAACATACAGATATGGGCCTTGGGTGTCCAAGCCACCGGGGAAAACAGGGAACCCCATGCATTTCTGAAAAGAGGACACCCGTGGGAATCCGCAGAGGTATGATGTGCCCAAATCGCCCCAGAATGTATTACCCGACACCCCCGCAAAGTCCAAAATGTGGGGGAAAAACCGCATTTTCCGCACATTTCTCTCGGGTCACCATCGAAACACGCCCCCAACAGCACATGGCCTACCGTCCCGCGTTCCCACAGGTGTCCCGATGAAAACTGTACCTCACATGTGTGGGTGCACCTACCTGGCCGCCAAGGGGAAAGTCTAAAACACAAGTAACCCCAAGTCTGTTTTCACACCGAAATTTGAGACGCTCTGCCGACCGGCGCAACATACAGATATGGGCCTCGGGTGTCCAAGCCACCAGGGAAAACAGGGAACCCCATGCATTTCCAAAAAGAGGACACCCGTGGGAATCTGCAGAGGTATGATATGCCCAAATCGCCAAAGATTTTATTACCCAGACACCCCCGCAAATTCCGGAATGTGGGAAAAAACCCACTTTTTCCGCACATTTTGCTCGGCTCACCCATCGAAACATGCCCCCAACAGCACATGGCCTACCGTCCCACGTTCCTAGAGGTGTCCCAATGAAAATGGTACCTCACATGTGTGGGTGCACCTACCTGGCCGCCAAGGGGAAAGCCTAAAACACAAGTAACCCCAAGTCTGTTTTCTGACTGGAATGTGAGACGCTCTGTCGACCGGCGCAACATACAGATATGGGCCTCGGGTGTCCAAACCACCGGGGAAAACAGGGAACCCCATGCATTTCCAAAAAGAGGACACCATGGGAATCCGCAGAGTATGATATGTCCAAATCGCCCCAGAATTTATTACCCAAACACCCCAGCAAATTCCGAAATGGAGGGGAAAAATGCATTTTCCGCATATTTCGCTCGGCTCACCCATCGAAACATGCCCCCAACAGCACATGGCCTACTGTCCCGCGTTCCCACTGGTGTCCCGATGAAATAGGTACCTCACATGTGTGGGTGCACCTACCTGGCCTCCAAGGGGAAAGCCTAAAACACAAGTAACCCCAAGTCTGTTTTCTGACTGGAATGTGAGACGCTCTGTCGACCGGCGCAACATACAGATATGGGCCTTGGGTGTCCAAGCCACCGGGAAAAACAGGGAACCCCATGCATTTCTGAAAAGAGGACACCCGTGGGAATCCGCAGAGGTATGATGTGCCCAAATCGCCCCAGAATTTATTACCCAGACACCCCTGCAAATTCCGGAATGTGGGAAAAAACCCACTTTTTCCGCACATTTTGCTCGGCTCACCCATCGAAACACGCCCCCAACAGCAAATGGCCCTCCGTCCCGCATTCCCACAGGTGTCCCGATGAAAACGGTACCTCACATGTGTGGGCGCACCTACCTGGCCGCCAAGGGGAAAGCCTAAAACACAAGTAACCCCAAGTCTGTTTTCTGACCGGAATTTGAGACGCTCTGCCGACCGGCGCAACATACAGATATGGGCCTCGGGTGTCCAAGCCACCAGAGTAAACAGGGAACACCATGCATTTCCGAAAAGAGGACACTTGTGGGAATCCGCAGAGGTATGATATGCCCAAAAGGCCCCAGAATGTATTACCCGACACCCCCGCAAAGTCCAAAATGTGGGGGAAAAACCGCATTTTCCGCACATTTCTCTCGGGTCACCATCGAAACACGCCCCCAACAGCACATGGCCTACCGTCCCGCGTTCCCACAGGTGTCCCGATGAAAACTGTACCTCACATGTGTGGGTGCACCTACCTGGCCGCCAAGGGGAAAGTCTAAAACACAAGTAACCCCAAGTCTGTTTTCACACCGAAATTTGAGACGCTCTGCCGACCGGCGCAACATACAGATATGGGCCTCGGGTGTCCAAGCCACCAGGGAAAACAGGGAACCCCATGCATTTCCAAAAAGAGGACACCCGTGGGAATCTGCAGAGGTATGATATGCCCAAATCGCCAAAGATTTTATTACCCAGACACCCCCGCAAATTCCGGAATGTGGGAAAAAACCCACTTTTTCCGCACATTTTGCTCGGCTCACCCATCGAAACATGCCCCCAACAGCACATGGCCTACCGTCCCACGTTCCTAGAGGTGTCCCAATGAAAATGGTACCTCACATGTGTGGGTGCACCTACCTGGCCGCCAAGGGGAAAGCCTAAAACACAAGTAACCCCAAGTCTGTTTTCTGACTGGAATGTGAGACGCTCTGTCGACCGGCGCAACATACAGATATGGGCCTCGGGTGTCCAAACCACCGGGGAAAACAGGGAACCCCATGCATTTCCAAAAAGAGGACACCATGGGAATCCGCAGAGTATGATATGTCCAAATCGCCCCAGAATTTATTACCCAAACACCCCAGCAAATTCCGAAATGGAGGGGAAAAATGCATTTTCCGCATATTTCGCTCGGCTCACCCATCGAAACATGCCCCCAACAGCACATGGCCTACTGTCCCGCGTTCCCACTGGTGTCCCGATGAAATAGGTACCTCACATGTGTGGGTGCACCTACCTGGCCTCCAAGGGGAAAGCCTAAAACACAAGTAACCCCAAGTCTGTTTTCTGACTGGAATGTGAGACGCTCTGTCGACCGGCGCAACATACAGATATGGGCCTCGGGTGTCCAAACCACCAGGGAAAACAGGGAACCCCATGCATTTCCAAAAAGAGGACACTGTGGGAATCCGCAGAGTATGATATGTCCAAATCGCCCCAGAATTTATTACCCAAACACCCCAGCAAATTCCGAAATGGAGGGGAAAAATGCATTTTCCGCATATTTCGCTCGGCTCACCCATCGAAACATGCCCCCAACAGCACATGGCCTACTGTCCCGCGTTCCCACTGGTGTCCCGATGAAATAGGTACCTCACATGTGTGGGTGCACCTACCTGGCCCCCAAGGGGAAAGCCTAAAACACAAGTAACCCCAAGTCTGTTTTCACACCGAAATTTGAGACGCTCTGCCGACCGGCGCAACATACAGATATGGGCCTCGGGTGTCCAAGCCACCAGGGAAAACAGGGAACCCCATGCATTTCCAAAAAGAGGACACCCGTGGGAATCTGCAGAGGTATGATATGCCCAAATCGCCAAAGATTTTATTACCCAGACACCCCCGCAAATTCCGGAATGTGGGAAAAAACCCACTTTTTCCGCACATTTTGCTCGGCTCACCCATCGAAACACGCCCCCAACAGCACATGGCCTACCGTCCCACGTTCCTAGAGGTGTCCCAATGAAAATGGTACCTCACATGTGTGGGTGCACCTACCTGGCCGCCAAGGGGAAAGCCTAAAACACAAGTAACCCCAAGTCTGTTTTCTGACTGGAATGTGAGACGCTCTGTCGACCGGCGCAACATACAGATATGGGCCTCGGGTGTCCAAACCACCGGGGAAAACAGGGAACCCCATGCATTTCCAAAAAGAGGACACCGTGGGAATCCGCAGAGTATGATATGTCCAAATCGCCCCAGAATTTATTACCCAAACACCCCAGCAAATTCCGAAATGGAGGGGAAAAATGCATTTTCCGCATATTTCGCTCGGCTCACCCATCGAAACATGCCCCCAACAGCACATGGCCTACTGTCCCGCGTTCCCACTGGTGTCCCGATGAAATAGGTACCTCACATGTGTGGGTGCACCTACCTGGCCTCCAAGGGGAAAGCCTAAAACACAAGTAACCCCAAGTCTGTTTTCTGACTGGAATGTGAGACGCTCTGTCGACCGGCGCAACATACAGATATGGGCCTCGGGTGTCCAAACCACCAGGGAAAACAGGGAACCCCATGCATTTCCAAAAAGAGGACACCGTGGGAATCCGCAGAGTATGATATGTCCAAATCGCCCCAGAATTTATTACCCAAACACCCCAGCAAATTCCGAAATGGAGGGGAAAAATGCATTTTCCGCATATTTCGCTCGGCTCACCCATCGAAACATGCCCCCAACAGCACATGGCCTACTGTCCCGCGTTCCCACTGGTGTCCCGATGAAATAGGTACCTCACATGTGTGGGTGCACCTACCTGGCCTCCAAGGGGAAAGCCTAAAACACAAGTAACCCCAAGTCTGTTTTCTGACTGGAATTTGAGACGCTCTGCCGACCGGCGCAACATACAGATATGGGCCTCGGGTGTCCAAGCCAACGGGGATAACAGGGAACCTCATGCATTTCCAAAAAGAGGACACCGTGGGAATCCGCAGAGTATGATATGCCCAAATCGCCCCAGAATTTATTATCCAAACACCCCCGCAAATTCCGAAATGTGGGGGGGAAAACGCATTTTCCGCATATTTCGCTCGGGTCACCCATCGAAACACGCACCCAACAGCACATGGCCTACCGTCCCACGTTCCCACAGGTGTCCCGATGAAAACGGTACCTCACATGTGTGGGTGCACCTACCTGGCCGCCAAGGGGAAAGCCTAAAACACAAGTAACCCTAAGTCTGTTTTCACACCGAAATTTGAGACGCTCTGCTGACCGGCACAACATACAGATATGGGCCTCGGGTGTCCAAGCCACCAGGGAAAACAGGGAACCCCATGCATTTCCAAAAAGAGGACACCGTGGGAATCCGCAGAGGTATGATATGCCCAAATCACCTCAGAATTTATTACCCAAACACCCCCGCAAAATCCAAAATGGGGGGGAAAAAACGCATTTTCCGCATATTTTGCTCGGCTCACCCATCGAAACACTCCCCCAACAGCACATGGCCTACCGCCCCGCATTCCCACTGGTGTCCCAATGAAATCGGTACCTCACATGTGTGGATGCACCTACCTGGCCGCCAAGGGGAAAGCCTAAAACACAAGTAACCCCGACTCTGTTTTCTGACCGGAATTTGAGACGCTCTGCCGACCGGCACAACATACAGATATGGGCCTTGGGTGTCCAAGCCACCGGGGAAAACAGGGAACCCCATGCATTTCTGAAAAGAGGACACCCGTGGGAATCCGCAGAGGTATGATGTGCCCAAATCGCCCCAGAATTTATTACCCAGACACCCCCGCAAATTCCGGAATGTGGGAAAAAACCCACTTTTTCCGCACATTTTGCTCGGCTCACCCATCGAAACACGCCCACAACAGCAAATGGCCTTCCATCCCGCATTCCCACACGTGTTCTGATGAAAACGGTACCTCACATGTGTGGGCGCACCTACCTGGCCGCCAAGGGGAAAGCCTAAAACACAAGTAACCCCAAGTCTGTTTTCTGACCGGAATTTGAGACGCTCTGCCGACCGGCGCAACATACAGATATGGGCCTCGGGTGTCCAAGCCACCAGAGTAAACAGGGAACACCATGCATTTCCGAAAAGAGGACACTTGTGGGAATCCGCAGAGGTATGATATGCCCAAAAGGCCCCAGAATGTATTACCCGACACCCCCACAAAGTCCAAAATGTGGGGGAAAAACCGCATTTTCCGCACATTTCTCTCGGGTCACCATCGAAACACGCCCCCAACAGCACATGGCCTACCGTCCCGCGTTCCCACAGGTGTCCCGATGAAAACTGTACCTCACATGTGTGGGTGCACCTACCTGGCCGCCAAGGGGAAAGTCTAAAACACAAGTAACCCCAAGTCTGTTTTCACACCGAAATTTGAGACGCTCTGCTGACCGGCACAACATACAGATATGGGCCTCGGGTGTCCAAGCCACCGGGGAAAACAGGGAACCCCATGCATTTCCAAAAAGAAGACACCCGTGGTAATCCGCAGAGGTATGATATGCCCAAATCGCCCCAGAATTTATTACCCAAACACCCCCGCAAAGTACAAAATGGTGGGGGAACGCATTTTCCGCATATTTTGCTCGGCTCACCCATCGAAACGCTCCCCCAACAGCACATGGCCTACTGCCCCGCATTCCCACTGGTGTCCCAATGAAATTGGTACCTTACATGTGTGGGTGCACCTACCTGGCCGCCAAGGGGAAAGCCTAAAACACAAGTAACCCCGAGTCTGTTTTCTGACCGGAATTTGAGACGCTCTGCCGACCGGCACAACATACAGATATGGGCCTTGGGTGTCCAAGCCACCAGGGAAAACAGGGAACCCCATGCATTTCTGAAAAGAGGACACCCGTGGGAATCCGCAGAGGTATGATGTGTCCAAATCGCCCCAGAATTTATTACCCAGACACCCCCGCAAATTCTGGAATGTGGGAAAAAACCCACTTTTTCCGCACATTTTGCTCGGCTCACCCATCGAAACACGCCCCCAACAGCGAATGGCCTTCCGTCCCGCATTCCCGCAGGTGTCCCGATGAAAACGGTACCTCACATGTGTGGGCGCACCTACCTGGCCGCCAAGGGGAAAGCCTAAAACACAAGTAACCCCAAGTCTGTTTTCTGACCGGAATTTGAGACGCTCTGCCGACCGGCGCAACATACAGATATGGGCCTCGGGTGTCCAAGCCACCAGAGAAAACAGGGAACACCATGCATTTCCGAAAAGAGGACACTCGTGGGAATCCGCAGAGGTATGATATGCCCAAAAGGCCCCAGAATGTATTACCCGACACCCCCGCAAAGTCCAAAATGTGGGGGAAAAACCGCATTTTCCGCACATTTCGCTCGGGTTACCCATCGAAACACGCCCCCAACAGCACATGGCCTACCGTCCCGCATTCCCACAGGTGTCCCGATGAAAACTGTACCTCACATGTGTGGGTGCACCTACCTGGCCGCCAAGGGGAAAGTCTAAAACACAAGTAACCCCAAGTCTGTTTTCACACCGAAATTTGAGACGCTCTGCTGATCGGCACAACATACAGATATGGGCCTCGGGTGTCCAAGCCACCGGGGAAAACAGGGAACCCCATGCATTTCCAAAAAGAAGACACCCGTGGGAATCCGCAGAGGTATGATATTCCCAAATCGCCCCAGAATTAATTACCCAGACATCCCCGCAAAATCCGAAATGGGGGGAAAAAAATGCATTTTCCGCATATTTCGCTCGACTCACCCATCGAAACACGCCCCCAACAGCACATGGTCTACCGTCCCGCGTTCCCAGAGGTGTCCCGATGAAAATGGTACCTCACATGTGTGGGTGCACCTACCTGGCCGCCAAGGGGAAAGCCTAAAACACAAGTAACCCCGAGTCTGTTTTCTGACCGGAATTTGAGACGCTCTGCTGACTGGCGCAACATACAGATATGGGCCTCTGGTGTCCAAGTTACCGGGGAAAACAGGGAACCCCATGAATTTACAAAAAGAGGACACATGTGTGAATCCGCAGAGGTATGATATGCCCAAATCGCCCCAGAATTTATTACCCAGACACCCCCGCAAAGTCCAAAATGTGGGGAAAAAAATGCATTTTCCGCACATTTCGCTCGGCTCACCCATCGAAACACGCCCCCAACAACAACTAGCCTACCGTCCCGCGTTCCCAGAGGTGTCCCGATGAAAACGGTACTTCACATGTGTGGGTGCACCTACCAGGGGCGCAAAAGGAAAAGGGTATCCCACTGGTAACCCCAAGACTTTCGCCACTGCCCATTTTGTTCATGTGGGCAACCTACAGATTTGGGCCTAGGGTGTCGAAGCCAGCAAGGAAAATAGGGAACCCCACGCATTTTCCAAAAGAGGACACCCGTGGGAACCCACACATGGCCAAATTGGAGGGGCGGCCCATCTCATGTAGCCCTCCCCAGGGGCAGATAATGGGGGGGGGCTGTCCTGCACTCCTCACTAGGCTCAGGCGTCCGTTCTTAGGAGCAGATATCTGGTCCCAGGGAGGGCTGCATTACATGGCACCCACTCCATTGCATATGGGGGAGGGGGGTCAATGCCCCATCTCATTAAAAACTTCCTAGACCCTTTGGGGTGCCCCGCAGCCCCCCTAAAAAGCGTTCCACCATTGTCCATTTTTTCTTTGTTTATGAAACTTGCCTTGGTGCAGAGGGGCACATTGGTGTGTCAATCTGGCCCTGGGGTGCCCAAACCTTACTGCCCCACCCACTGGGGGGCTGTCCCAGCATTTTTGGGGGCCCTCTCCCCCCCAACCCAAATGGGTGGCAGGAGCACCTCATGCAGGCCTCCCTGGGCCTCCTACAAACAGCTGCGTGAGGTACACCCCCCTCCATTTGGGGTGGAGGGGAGAGGGCCCCCAAAAATGGTGGGACAGGCCCCCCAATGCATGGGGTAGTAGGGTTTGGGCGCCCTGGGGACAGATTGGCACACTATTGTGGCCATCTGCACCAAGCGAAGTTGGGTAAACAAAAAAAATAATACAAAATCATAGGCTGCTTTTTAGGGGGGGCTGAGGGGCACCCTAAATCGGCAGCGAATGATGTACTGCAACGGAGGGTGGCCCTCAACCACCCCTCCTCCCAAATGGAGGGCCCCACCTCATGCAAACCTCCTTGGGGGCAGATATCTGCTCCTAGGAAGGGGCATCTGACTCCAGGGAGGGTTGCATGAGCTGGCCCCTCCCCTATCTGGCCCCAGGTAGGGTTGCATGAGGTGTTGCCCTCCATTTGGGGTGAGGAGGGGTGAGGGACACCCCCTGTTGCAGTACATCATTCGCTGCCAATTTAGGGTGCCCCTCAGCCCCCCTAACATACAGCCTACGATTTTCTATATTTGTTTTGGTTTACCCAAGTTCGCTTGCCCCCAAGGTACCCAAACCCTACTGCCCCATCTATTGGGGGGCCTGTCCCACCATTTGTGGTGGCCCTCTCCTCACCCACACCGAACGGAGGGGGGGCACATCATGCAGCCCTTCCTAAGAGCCTCAGGGAGGGCTGCATGAGGTGTCCCCCCCAACCATTCGGGGTGGGGGGAGAGGGCCACCACAAAAGGTGGGGCAGGACCCCCAATAGATGGGGCAGTAGGGTTTGGGCACCCTGGGGACAGATTGCCACACTAATGTGGCCATCTGCACCATGCGAAGTTGGGTAAACAAAAAAAATAATACAAATTCATAGGTTGCTTTTTAGGGGGGCTGAGGGGCACCCTAAATTGGCAGCGAATGATGTACTGCAATGGGGGGTCACCCTCACCCCTCCCACCCCAAATGGAGGGCCCCACCTCATGCATCCCTCCCTGGGGTCAGATGCCCTTTCCTAGGAGCAGATATCAGCCCCCAGGGATGGTTGGATGAGGTGGGGTCCTCCATTTGGAGTGAGGGGGGGTGAGGGCCACCCCCCGTTGCAGTACATCATTTGCTGCTAATTTAGGGTGCCCCTCAGCCCCCCTAAAAAACAGCCTATGAATTTGTATTATGTAATAAATCATTACAAAATACTAAAACTAACATGCTATTTTCTTTTATCACAGAAATTAACAATAAATGCATGTATTCCAGTTACTAAACCAAACAGTAAGTATATTATACACTCTATGCCATGGCTCCAACCATCGCAGCATATCACACCCATAATATCTTATAACTTTGTTCCTTATAAAAAAAAATGACCCAAAGTTATAAGCAACTATAAGTGTGATATGCTGCGGTGGTTGTGGCCAGGGCATAGAGTGTTGGGTGCATGACCAAATGCTCATGCACCCAACACTCTATGCCCAGTCGACAACCACCGCAGCATATCACACCCATAGAGTCAAACATTTCAACTATTGCCTATGGAAACTTTTAATGTCCGCGGACATTATCAGTGTTCTTAGAACACTTTCAACTTGCCAGCAAACAATACGGACAGTGTCTTCAGGACACCCGCTACGAACATTTCAGGACACCGCGAGGGTTCTTAGAACACTTTCAACTTGACAACCAACAATACGGACACCGTCCTCAGAACACCCCCATTTGGTTTATTTGCGAACATTTCAGGACACCGCGAGTGTTCTTAGAACACATTCAACTTGCCATTGAACAATATGCACAGCGTCTTCAGGACACACCCTACGAACATTTCAGGACACCACGAGTGTTCTTCAAATGCATTCAACTTGACAACGAACAATATGGACAGCGTCCTCAGAACACCCCCATTTTGTTTATTTGCGAACATTTCAGGACACCACGAGTGTTCTTAGAACACATTCAACTTCACAAAGAACAATATGGACAGCGTCTTCAGGAAACCCCCTACGAACATTTCAGGACACCACAGGTGTTCTTAGAACACATTCAACTTGACAACGAACAATATGGACAGTGTCCTCAGAACACCCCCATTTTGTTTATTTGCGAACATTTATGGACACCACGAGTGTTCTTAGAACACATTTAACTTGACAAAGGACAATACGGACACTGCGTGTGTACTTAGAACACTTTCAACTTGCCAGTGAACAATATGGACAGCGTCTTCAGGACACCCCCTACGAACATTTCAGGACACCACGAGTGTTCTTAGAACACATTCAACTTGCCATTGAACAATACGGACAGCGTCTTCAGGACACCCCCTATGAACATTTCAGGACAACGCGTGAGTTCTTAGACGACACCCCCATTTTGTTTATTTGCGAACATTGCAGGACACCGCGAGAGTTCTTAGAACATTTTCAACTTGTCAATGAACAATACGGACAGTATCTTCAGGACACCCCCTATGAGCATTTCAGGACACCACGAGTGTTCTTAGAACACATTCAACTTACTATCTAACAATACGGACAGCGTCAGCAGAACACGCCCATTTTGATTATTTGCGAACATTTCAGGACACCACGAGTGTTCTTAGAACACATTCAACTTGACAAAGAACTATACGGACAGCGTCCTCAGAACACCCCATTTTGTTTATTTACGAACATTTTAGGACACCGCAAGTGTTCTTAGAACACATTCAACTTGACAAAGAACAATACGGACACTTCGTGTGTTCTTAGAAAACTTTCAGCTTGCCAGCAAACAATACGAACAGCGTCTTCAGGACACCCCCTATGAACATTTCAGGACACCGCAAGAATTCTTAGAACATTTTCAACTTGACAACGAACAATATGGACAGCGTCTTCAGGACACCCCCTACGAACATTTTAGGACACCACGAGTGTTCATAGAACACAATCTACTTGAAAAAGAACAATACGGACAGCGTCTTCAGGACATCCACTACGAACATTTCAGGACAATGCGAGAGTTCTTAGAACACTTTCAACTTGACAATGAACAATACAGACAGCGTCCTCAGAACACCCCCATTTTGTTTATTTGCGAACATTTCAGGACTCCGCGAGTGTTCTTAGAACACATTCAGCTTGCCACAGAACAATACGGACAGCATCCTCAGAACACTCCCATTTTGTTTATTTGCAAACATTTCAGGACACCACGAGTGTTCTTAGAACACATTCAACTTGCCATTGAACAATACGGACAGCGTCTTCAGGACATCCCCGACGAACATTTCAGGACAAGACGTGAGTTCTTAGAACACACCCCCATTTTGTTTATTTGCGAACATTGCAGGACACCGCGAGAGTTCTTAGAACATTTTCAACTTGTCAACGAACAATATGGACAGTGTCTGCAGGACACCACCTACGAACATTTCAGGACACCACGAGTGTTCTCAGAACACATTCAACTTACCATCGAACAATACAGACAGCGTCCTCAGAACAACCCCATTTTGTTTATTTGCGAACATTTCAGGACACCACTAGTGTTCTTAGAACACATTCAACTTGACAAAGAACAATACGGACAGCGTCCTCAGAACACCGCCATTTTGTTTATTTACGAACATTTTAGGACACCGCGAGTGTTCTCAGAACACATTCAACTTGACAAAGAACAATACGACCACCGCGTGTGTTCTTAGAACACTTTCAACTTGACAAAGAACAATACGGACAGCGTCCTCAGAACACCCCCATTTTGTTTGTTTGTGAACATTTCAGGACACCGCAAGTGTTCTGAGAACACATTCAACTTGCCAGCGAACAATATGAACAGTGTCTTCAGGAAACCCCCTATGAACATTTCAGGACACCGCAAGAGTTCTTAGATCATTTTCATCTTGACAACGAACAATACAGACAGCGTCTTCAGGACACCCCCTACGAACATTTTAGGACACCACAAGTGTTCTTAGAACACAATCAACTTGACAACGAACAATACGAACAGCGTCCTCAGAACACCCCCATTTTGTTTATTTGTGAACATTTCAGGACACCGCGAGTGTTCTTAGAACACATTCAGCTTGCCACAGAACAATACGGACAGCGTCCTCAGAACACCCCCATTATGTTTATTTGCAAACATTTCAGGACACCGCGGGTGTTCTTAGAACAGTTTCAGCTTGCTTGCGAACAAAACGGACACATATTGAGTCCTCAGAACACCCCCCATTCAGTTTATTTAGAACATTTCAGAACACCTGTGATGTCAGCAGACAAATCGAACACAAAAAGAACGTCTACCACATAAAAAAGCACAACATTTACCCTCCCATCCTCCCCAAACACTCCTACACACCAACACACTCACATACTAAATACACATTTTGAACAAACTTTCACTGCGCTGTCCGCGGACGTCCGGGAATCCAAGATGGCGGGCACTACCGAAAATCTGACGTGCTTCACGCTTCACACCGTCCAATCAGCGAACACGCTGCATGTCCGCGGACATGATGTAAGCCGCTCGGCCAATCAGCACACTGTCCACAGAGCGGACAGGGAAGTGTGTCACACAGATATAACACATTTTTTTTTTACCTACTTTTTGGTCATTTTAAAAAGAACTACTGGACGGATTTCCACCAAATTTGCAAAAGCACGCTTTCGGGACCAAGCCGCTGCTCCTGGTCCAAATTTGGTGAAAATCCATCCAGCGGTTTGGGCTGTAGGCGCGAGCAATTTTTTTTTTCCCATTCAGTCTATGGTATTATGATACTAAAACACGGTAGTGGCCATGTAGTTATGGTTAAGTTGCTGTTTCCATAGGACGAGCACTTTTTGGGCGGTTTATAATTTCGCTCCCCCTGGACGAATCCTCACCAAACTTTGCAAAAAAAGTATATAGCCCACTCTGAATTTTTTTGCAAAGTTTGGTGAGGATTCGTCCAGGGGGGCAAAGTTATAAGGGGGGTCCCACATTTTTTTTTTACATAGACTGAATATGGAAAATCTTTGCTCGCGCCTACAGCCCAAACCGCTGGACGGATTATCACCAAATTTGGACCAGGAGTAGCGGCTTGGTCCCGAAAGTGTGCCTTTGCAAATTTGGTGAAAATCCATCCAGTAGTTTTTTTTAAAATGACCAAAAAGTAGGTAAAAACAAATTAGTGATATCTGTGTTCGGTCCACGGACACACTTCCCTGTTTGATCCGTGGACAGTGTCCTGATTGGCCAATCGGCTTATGTCATGTCCGCGGACATGCGACGTGTTCGCTGATCAGATGGCATAGTGCGTGAAGCGCATCAGGTTTTCGGTAGCGCCCACCATCTTGGATTTGCGGACGTCCGCAGACAGCGCGGTGAAACTTGGTTGAAAAATTGTATTTAGTAGAGTGTGTTGGTGTGTAAGAGTGTTTGGTGAGGGTGGAAGAGTATGAGATGGGTTAAATGTGTATTTTTTATGTGGTAGACCCTCTTGTTGTGTTCAATTTGTCTGCGGACAACCCGGCTGTTCTGAAATTTTCTAAATAAACTAAATGGGGGTGTTCTGAGGATGCAATATGTGTCCGTGTTGTTCCCAAGCAAGGTGAAACTGTTCTAAGAACACTCGCGGTGTCCTGAAATGTCCTTAAGTAAAGAAGTTGGGGGTGTCCTGTGGTCACTGTCCGTATTGTTCGCTGGCAAGTTGAAATTGTTCTAAGAACACTCGCAGTGTTCTGAAATGTTGTTAAATAAATAAAATGGGGGTGTCCTGAGAACGCGGTGTCCTAAAATGTTCGTAAATAAATAAAATGGGGGTATCCTTAAAACGGTATGTCTGTCCGTTTTGTTCGTAGATAAGTTGATAGTGTTCTAAGAACACTCTCTGTGTCCTAAAATGTTCGTAAATAAACAAAATGGGGGTGTCCTGAGGACGCTGTCCGTATTGTTCGCTGCCAAGTTGAAAGTGTTCTAAGAACACTTGCGGTGTCCTGAAATGTTCGTAAATAAACAAAATGGGGGTGTCCTGAGGCTGCTGTCCGTATTGTTCGCTGGCAAGTTGAAAGTGTTCTAAGAGCACTCACGGTGTCCTGAAATGTTTGTAAATAAACAAAATGGGGTTGTCCTGAGGACGCTGTCCGTATTGTTCGCTGGCAAGTTTAAAGTGTTCTAAGAGCACTCGCGGTGTCCTGAAATGTTCGTAAATAAACAAAATGGGGGTGTCCTGAGGACACTGTCCATATTATTCGCTGGCAACTTGAAAGTGTTCTAAGAGCACTCGCGGTGTCCTGAAATGTTCGTAAATAAACAAAATGGGGGTGTCCTGAGGATGCTGTCTGTATTGTTGGCTGGCAAGTTGAAAGTGTTCTAAGAACACTTGCGGTGTCGTGAAATGTTCGTATATGAACAAAATGGGGGTGTCCTGAGGACGCTGTCCGTATTGTTTGCTGGCGACTTGAAAGTGTTCTAAGAACACTCGCGGTGTCCTGAAATGTTCGCAAATAAACAAAATGGGGGTGTCCTGAGGCCGTTGTCCGTATTGTTTGCTGAGAACTTGAAAGTGTTCTAAGAACACTCGCGGTGTCCTGAAATGTTCGTGAATAAACAAAATGGGGGTGTCCTGAGGACACTGTCCGTATTGTTCGCTGGCAAGTTGAAAGTGTTCTAAGAACAATCGCAGTGTCCTGAAATGTTCATAAATAAACAAAATGGAGGTGTCCTGAGGACGCTGTCTGTATTGTTTGCTGGCAAGTTGATAGTTTGTTTGTTTGTTTGTTTGTTTGTTTGTTTTATTTCTAATGCGTTCCAGACCCGTGGGTAGAAGGGCGCAACAGGTAAGATAATGCTAGGCTTACAAAGTTACAAAATTATACAAGATACAATAATATTATACAAATTATACAAGATACAGAAATAATATACAAATTATACAAGACCGGAGTCGTAAAAGTCTGTGAATTGCATAAGAGATGGTGCAGGTAACATAACATAATTCAGCAGGAAAACAGGAATCAGTGTCATGCCTGGGAATAGCGTGGACCGGTGACTAGTGGTCGTTGGAGATAAAATGTTGGATGGCGTTCCTTCTAAATAGTGGGTAAGGCTGATCAGCTCTTAAGTTGTTAGGTAATAGATTCCAAGTTTTAGCAGCCTTCACAGGGAAGCTATTGCCACCAATCGTGGTTAGTTTAAATCTAGGTACTACTAGGCAGTTGGTGTTGGTGGCTCTGGTTGGTCTGATAGAGGTTTTTTTCTGTATTTTGTTCATGAGGTAGCTTGGGGCGGCATTATTGAGAGCTTTGTGTGTCAAGGAGATCATTTTTAATTGTATTTTTTGGTTTGCGGATAGCCATTTGTATTGCCGTCTGGTGGCGGAAACGTGTGCTCTTTTATTTATGCCAAGCGCTGCTCGCAAGGCGTTGTTTTGGAACGTTTGTAGTTTCTGGATGCTTGATTTGTTAGCACCACTGTAGAGGGCATTACAGTAGTCGATCCTGGAGAGAATAAGTGCTCTGGCCAGGATCATGCAGCTATTGTTAGAAAGGAAGGGCTTACCTGCTCTTATAAGATTGCAGGTATAGGTGGTGGAGGAAGCCAAGGATTTAAGCTGTTTATTAAATGAAAGTGTGGAATCCTAGTAGAAACCAAGGGTTTTTACTTCCTTGGAGACCCGAATAGTATTTCCATCACTATTAAAGGAAGAGAATTCCTGGCCTAGTTTTTTGGTATTTATGTGTGATCCCAGAATTATCAGCTTCGTCTTGTCGTCGTTCAAGCACAAGCCATGTGTGGCCATCCATGCTTGAACAACGAGATATACCCTGTTCACCAACTCTGAGTCCTTCCTATGATCCCTGGAAAGTGGGAGGAGAATCTGTGTATCATCTGCATAGTTAGTGTAGGTGATACCCAGAAGGTCCAAATCGTCGAACAAGGGTTTGGTGAAGATATTGTATAGGGTTGGTGAGACACAGGAACCCTGGGGAACATCACACAATATAGGGATAGGGTCAGCAGCAGCTGATGGGGAAAATACTCTCATTATTCTTTCGCTGAGGAAAGATTCTAACCACTTGATGGCCTCAGGAGAGAAATGGGCAGCAGAGTCCAGGTGCCTGCAAACGACCTTATTATCGACCAAGTCGAATGCGGCTGAGAGATCAAGTAAAAGCAGGAGTGCTGTTCCCCCTCCATCCCTCAGCTCCTCGATTTGCATCTTTAAATCGATTAGGGCAGTTTCCGTTCTGTGTAATGGGCGGAAGCCAGATTGTCTATCTCCTAGGAGCTTGTGCAGGTCAAGGTGTTTTTGTATCTGGATATAGGCGGCTTTATCCAATATTTTAAGGAGGAATGGCACAGTGGTAATGGGGCGATAGTTGGTCGGGATGAGTGGGTCTAAGGTCTGTTTTTTGAGAAGTGGGAGCACCCAGGAGTGTTTTAAATTAGCTGGGATAGTACCTGATGTGAAAGAGGCATTGATTAATTTTGAAATGAATGGTGAGAGGTCTCTGGCCGCATCTTTTATTAACTGTGCTGGGCAGATGTCGCCCTTACAGTTGGACGGTTTGAGTGAGAGAATGATTTTTTCTACTTCTAGTGGAGAAGTGAAATTTGTTGTTTGCCTCAGGTGAGTCCCTATGTGAGGTATTAGGGGAATGCTGTAGATTGAGCATATCTTGTTTTGTTGTATTTTGGTTTGGAGTGTGTTAATTTTGTTTGCTAGCACATTATGGATGTCTGCGCACCAAGTCTTGTCTTTGGTAACTAAGTATGTTGTGGCTATTGGTGACTCTAGTTCTTTCAGTATGGAGAAGAGTTCTCTCATTCTAGAGTTTGAGTTAGTATTCCGTTCATCATAGGAATTCTTTTTGGCGAGGTGCACTTCTTTTTTGAAGTGTGAGGAAATGGAGGTTAGTTTAGCATTATTTTCGATTGAAGGGCATAGTCTCCAGGAGTTTTCACTTTTTCTTTTCAGAAGTCGTAAGTCTCTTAATTGGGGCGTGAACCATTTGTTAAGGTGCGCTTTAGGTTTACTTTTTCTGAGTTTGAGCGGGGCAATTTTGTCCAGTGTGTTGAGCATAATCTGATTATATTCTTGGACTAGCGTACTAAGGTCTAGATTGTCAGGTAGAGCGTTTAGCGTAGGTAGGATAGCAGGGATGACTTTTTCCACTGTAATACTTTTTTTATTTCTAGTAAGACATGGTGGTGCTAGCAGTGAGACCGTAGGAGAGGGTCTGACTGTAGATAGGTTAAAGGCCACGAGTGAGTGATCTGTCCATGATTGAGGAGAGATGGAGGTGATGGAGACTGTGCAGTTGTAGTCCGCTATCCAGTCCAGTATTCTCCCTTTAGCATGAGTGGGTTTGTTGACTTTCTGAGACAGGCCTGAGGCGTTGATGATATTGGCTATATCTAAGGCTTGTTTGTCCATAGGATCATTAAAGCCAAGGTTAAAATCTCCTAATAATAGAAGCTGGGAGGTAGGTTTAAGGTTGTTGTTAATTAGACTATACAAGTCCTCCTCAAAGGTGCCGAGAGGACCTGGGGGTCTATATATTAGGTGGATTATGAGAGTTTGTATTTTGTTTATCTGGAATTTAACCGAGATATTTTCGCAGGATTGTAGGATTTGAGGAGGAGATGGTCTGAGAGAGAGGCTCAATTTAGAGATAATGGCGATTCCACCACCTCGTGAGCCGTCCCTATCTTGTCTTGTTATGGTGTAGCTTTCTGGAATGGCTAGCATTAGCGATGGGCCAGCTGCATTGTGTAGCCAGGTCTCGGTTACTGCCAGGAAATCCAGATTATTTTCTGTAATGAGGTCGGCTATGTCGAGGGCATGTGCGACAAGGGATCTCACATTGAGGAGTGCTCCTCCGAGTACTAGTGTCTCTTTAGACATGTTAGCTTGGCTGGGGGAAATTAAGTTGGTGTCTATGAACTTGTACTTTTGTCTTTTAATTTTAGTGGCATTTCTAAGAACACTCGCGGTGTCCTGAAAAGTTCGTAAATAAACTAAAAGGATGTGTCCTGAGGACGCTGTCCTTGTTGTTCGCAAGCAAGCTGAAACTGTTCTAAGGACACTCGCAGTGTTCTGAAATATTCGTAAATAAACAAAATGGGGGTGTCCTGAGGACGCTGTCCGTATTGTTTGCTGGCAAGTTGAAAGTGTTCTAAGAACACTCATTATGTCCGCGGACATTAAAAGTTCCCATAAGGCATAGTTAAAATGTTTGACTTTATGGGTGTGATATGCTGCGGGGGTTGTGGCCAGGGCATAGAGTCTTGGGTGCATGGCCATGACTCCATATGGCCATGCACCCAAGGCTCTATGCCCTGCCCACAACCACCGCAGCATATCACACTCATAGTGGCTTATAACTATGGGATCCAAAAACAGATTTATAAGGAACAAAGTTATAAGCCACTATGGGTGTGATATCCTGCGATGGTTGTACTTATTGTAATATACTTACTGTTTGGTTTAATAACTGGAGTACATGTATTTCTTGTTCATTTCTGTGATAAAAGAAAAGATCATGTTAGTATTGGTATTTTGTAACTACTTATAACATTGAATAATCAATTTTTTTTTTACCCTCATATTTAGTACATTACAAACCAGTGTACTGTGCAATTTGCTCAGTTTCTGTGTTTGTTACTATAATCATTGGGTCTGTGGGAGAAAAAAAATCCATGTTTTTTGTTATACTACAGTCTATTTGTTTGTTTGTTTTCAGTGTTCACTTGTTGTTTCTAGCTAATGCTCTATATATTGGCTTGTTGCAGATTTTTGGAGCAGTTACATATCATTTATTTGTTTGGATATTTTAAAATTTTGTAGCAGTTAGATACCAGTTGGTGTATTCTAACTATCTTTTTTTTGCTCTAATTTAGTGGTATTCATTTATCTGATTACTTGTTGTAGAATCTTTGGGCAGTTAGATACCTGTTGGAATAGTCTAACAGTTTATATTTGTTTACTACTAGTTTAGTTAAGGTTTAAGTACAGTTTAGTTAATACATTTTGATTTTAAGAACATTAAATAAGCGTTTCAAAGATGTGCTGGTAATCTCTGCTTTAGAGTAATGGTACTATCATTACATTCAAACCATCCACATTTCTTTTTTATATATGCAGTGTAGTGACCTGAATTGGTTGTGGCTCCTGCGTGGTAGATTATACCTTTTGTTGTGAAGGTTTTCTTATCAAGTGATACTTGACCATGTGTGAATCCAGTCAGCTTGCAGTTGTTTTTGGTACCATCTGCATTGTAACGTAGAAGCATTAGTATTACGTATTTACTATGTGTTTGTATTAATTGTTTGTATTCATTGGAGCGATTATCTGAATTGCAGGTAGTACATAATCTACCATGGTTTGCATTTTGTACAAGTTGCTGACATGGAATTGATTCACAATTAGGTATTGATATATATACAAAGCGTTCATTGGGGATTTGTTCTCGTGTCACATTGTTGCAGAGAGTGCATGTATGTCTCCACATGTATGAAATCTGGAAGATTTCATTTATAGGTATATTTTTATTTTTCAGTACTTGTAGTAAGAACATTAGACATTCTTGTGGATCTTCCTGTGAGTTTATAGTGAATTTAACCATTCCAGCACAGTAGTCCAATTGTTGTCTTATTCCATAAACACTATACGTGTTGTCAGGATTGTTTGTTGCGTTTCTGTGAAATACTAACATTTGCAGACACAATTGGTCTGTACCGTGTAAGTAAATGTTGTCAACAATTGGTGGCAATTGAAATAGAATATTCATTGCTACATTTGCGTAGCAACTTACTTCTACTATATTTGAGAGTTTAAATGGACCAGGTAGTTTTGTATCTGATTGTTATTTTTTTAGTTTGTTTTCCTTCTTTGACGAAGTACCTGGTTTACTTTCCCTAATTGGTTCTTTTATGTTTGTGGTACTTGATGAAGTTTTAGTTTCTTTTACTCTCTTTGGAGGATTTGCAGTGACTTCCTGTTGCATTTCTGTTAGATTTAGTTTTCTTTTACAACGTTTTACTTTTTGTGGACCTGAATTGGTTGTGGCTCCTGCGTGGTAGATTATACCTTTTGTTGTGAAGGTTTTCTTATCAAGTGATACTTGACCATGTGTGAATCCAGTCAGCTTGCAGTTGTTTTTGGTACCATCTGCATTGTAACGTAGAAGCATTAGTATTACGTATTTACTATGTGTTTGTATTAATTGTTTGTATTAATTGGAGCGATTATCTGAATTGCAGGTAGTACATAATCTACCATGGTTTGCATTTTGTACAAGTTGCTGACATGGAATGGATTCACAATTAGGTATTGATATATATACAAAGCGTTCATTGGGGATTTGTTCTGGGGTCACATTGTTGCAGAGAGTGCATGTATGTCTCCACATGTATGAAATCTGGAAGATTTCATTTATAGGTATATTTTTATTTTTCAGTACTTGTAGTAAGTACATTAGACATTCTTGTGGATCTTCCTGTGAGTTTATAGTGAATTTAACCATTCCAGCACAGTAGTCCAATTGTTGTCTTATTCCATAAACACTATACGTGTTGTCAGGATTGTTTGTTGCGTTTCTGTGAAATACTAACATTTGCAGACACAATTGGTCTGTACCGTGTAAGTAAATGTTGTCAACAATTGGTGGCAATTGAAATAGAATATTCATTGCTACATTTGCGTAGCAACTTACTCCTACTATATTTGAGAGTTTAAATGGACCAGGTAGTTTTGTATCTGATTGTTATTTTTTTAGTTTGTTTTCCTTCTTTGACGAAGTACCTGGTTTACTTTCCCTAATTGGTTCTTTTATGTTTGTGGTACTTGATGAAGTTTTAGTTTCTTTTACTCTCTTTGGAGGATTTGCAGTGACTTCCTGTTGCATTTCTGTTAGATTTAGTTTTCTTTTACAACGTTTTACTTTTTGTGGAACAGAATATGTGTTTAGATGGGGGGTGTATAGTGAGCGAAGTCTATTGTATTCTAAAATGCAAGGAATATCAGCGTTTACTTTACTTGCATTAAAGTTGATTAGAAATAGACCGTCAAGTGTACGTAAACATGATAGTGCTATGTAGCTCATGCCTTCTTTAAAGACTGTGTTACCAATGTCTATCATTGCTTTGTCTAGGGTAAGACTTTGTGATTTATGAATAGTGACTGCGTATACAAGAGTTAGAGAAAATTGTTCTCTGCGTACATAAATGTCTTTGAAGAGAAGGAATCAAGCTGTTGAGCATCCTATCCTTTTTACTTCTGAAAGTTTGTCAAAGAGAATATTGACAAACTGAATTTTGTTGTCACATGGGTATGTTTGAAAGCCAACAACTGTACCCAGTGCTCCATTAACTAGTCCTTGGTTCACGTCAAGGTTACGTTTCAGCATTACTCTGCAATTTAAGGATAATTTTAATATCTTTTCCAACCCAGCTGTGTTGGAGATTGAATTTTCTAAACTATTTAGTCTTGTTGTGGCTTGCTCACACATGGGTAGTGTCATACCATGTACATCTAGTTTATTTATTTATTTATTTATTACATTTATATAGCGCGCAGGCAGCCCTGGGGCATTGTGGCGCTGTTACTTGTAGGGGAACTTAGTTACAGGTGCAGGTACAGGTTGTGCCATGGGTTACAGTAAGGCAAGATCCTGTGTTAAGCGATAAGGAGTATCATACACCATAATACATCATACACCATAGTACATCATACATGTTACATGTTTGTCTGTGGCGCTAATTTCCATTATAGGTTGCATTTCTTTATTTAACATTATTTCATTGAATTTGAAACAGCTTGCAAGAGTTGGCACTAAGGCCACACAATTGACATTTTTATGGGCTAATTGTTCCTTAACATCTGTAGCACATGCATTATCGCCATAAAGTGCATGTGCTGGGTTTTCAATATTGCTTGTGCTTCTTTAGTTAGTATACCAACTCTAATACTTTTTAAGATGTTGGCATAAGTGAGATCTGTAGATTACCGCATGATTTCTGTTAATTCTCTGTATTGTAAATGTTGCCAAAGGTTGACATTTCCAATGCTGCCAACAGTTTTACGGCAGAGTTTGTGTCCTAATGTTTTAAAAATAGGCTCACCTTTTACTGGTGTCAATTGAAGAAGATCTCTGAAAACAATAATGTGTTTTCCTGCAAGGAGCTCTTCATAGTTTGTTTTGAGTACTCTTGTAATCTGAGGTGAATCAAAGCCAACATTAGGTTGGACACCATGCTCACTTCGTCTATTAGTAGCATTTTCATTTGTTTTAATACTCTGCGTCGTTCCATTGCAGCTTCTGTAGAAAGTTTGTAATAGTCTAATTTGTTTTGGTGTTCTACTGGCAGGAGTAGTAATCGGTGTAAAGTGACACTGCCTATGTTCTAGGCAGCTAAACCTGTGGGGGCAGTCACAACAGCTGACAGTTTGTTGTTTGTCAATTGTTGAAGGAACTTACTGATGATTTTGATTAGGAATGTTTTGCCAGAACCAGCTTCACCACTGATGTACAGTAGTATAGGTTTGTAATTTTGGAAGGTGCATTCTTTGTTTTCATGTTGTACACCATGTGCAATTTATTTTGTTAGTTCTTGAAAAATGCTGCGTTGCTCATTGTTTAGTTTTGATTGTAGTATAGTTAAGTCTTCTTTATCTTCATACTGACACATGGTGTTTTCTACTTCTGTCATAGCTAATTCTGCCTCATTTGTTATTAGTGGTTCTCCCAGTGGTTCTTGGCTTCCTGTTACAGAAGGTTGACTACTGTCAGGAGTGTCCTTATCTAGTTGGGCCTGCAGTTCTTCTTCGTGTTGCTGCTCATTGTGCAACATTGTTTTGCACTGTGTAAAGTTTACATCAGTTATAGTGCTTTCATTTGCTTTGAACGCGTCTTCATATGAGTCATAGTTATCTAGTATTTCTTCTTCTTTTCTCCATGGTTTAAAGAGTTGCAGCAGGGACATGTAATATAGTTTTTTATGTTGAGGAGTCTTTAATGACAATTTGATATGATTCATATAATTTGGTTTGGTGAGTTTTACTAAGCTACCTTCACAGTTTTTCACTCTGTATTTACCTTTTTTTCATCAAGTTTAATATTATTTTTGTATGTGAAGTTTTGGGCAATGTGGTATAGACACATGGTTTCCAAAGTATTACTTCTGTTTGGGTAGTATGTGTCCAATAAATTGTTTTTTAAAATGTCTTGGCTGTTGGGATCATGTTTGGCTATTGTTTCTATATCTTCGCATGATTTTAGAACTCTTTTTCTAGATTTAGCAGGACCAAGACTTAGCCATACTATATTTTCAGATTTACCATACAATGCAGCACCAGTTTACCGATCTGCTGCTTCATAGGATCCACATTCTCTATGGGAGAGCATTTGTATGTCCAAGCTGTATACTTTCTGAGACACTGTTTTATCTGATGACAGGTCATTCCAGAGGTCTTGGAGCTCTGTTTTTTCTGCTTTGGTTAAGTATGCTGTAACATATCGTGCAACTGCAGTGGAATTGTCTGCAAAGTACTGCACATCTATGTTTGCATTCCATAAGTGGGCAATGATTGCATTGTAATCATTGATATATTTTTCTTCTTCTGTTCTTTTGATGTAATATGTATTTTTAGGTGACTTACCTTTAACACTATGTCAAACTGAAGACATGAGGTTGTTCACTTGACCTGTATTTGTAACCGGTCTAGGGAAACCAAAGCGGCATTTGGTGTAGTATTTCCCTTTGTTTTTGTATTTGCGACGACAATATTTGGCACATTTGTATCTTTGAAATTGTAAAATTTGTGCATGAAGATCACTATTTGTGGCTTCTGATGGAATTTCACAAGTGACATATTTTTCAATAAACTGTAAAACAGTGGCATCACTGTCTTGACCAAATTTAGGAGCATCTTTAATCCATAAAAGCATGTGGATATGTGGTGCTCCTCTGGCTTGGTATTCTTTTCTCAAAAGAAGTGTTGTACTTCTCCAAGGGGAGGAACAGTTTTATTACAAATAAAGTGTAGCATAGCAATGAAGCAATGGTGAAAATATCTTGAAACATTAACAGGATCCAGAGAACAAAGTTTTCCAGGTGTTAGTATATCTATGTTTGTTTTGTTTTTGTTTGATATGTGTAGGAAATCATGTAAATCTTCCCATGCATATTCTGCACAACTTAATGTAACAAACCAAGTGGGTGGGCCAAGGTTTCTGATCATACAATGTACATCTCCTTGACGACGAAACCAGTACTCTTTAGTACCACGCATATTTGCTGATAGATTTGTAATATTTGATCTTTTTGTTGCACTTTTTGTAATCATTTTGTAGCTGACATATTTAGAAAGTGGGATTCTGATTTTAATGTGTGTGCAACTCCGTAACATAAAGTTGCTAGTTCACTTTCAAAGAGTAGGTGGAATATGTATTCCACATTTTGTCTAAATCTGGGATCTTCAGAATACATCCATAATGAGCGGTATTCTAATGCTGATATTTGAATAGGTCTATCATCGTACCTTCCTCCTTTGCCATTAGGAAAGAGTAGAGGAAAAGCATGTGCCTCTGTACTTTTTTCCCATATGCTGATTGGTGATCCTTTTGTTTGACACATTTGGTATGTTTCTAGTGCATCTTCTATGGTGTCATAGAGTGCAATGGGTAAATTGTATAATGCTCTAAAGTATTTGATATTGTAGCAGGATCTAGGAGCTCAAATTGACCAGCTTCTTGTGTCTCTTGAATTATTTCAGTTGTATCCTTCTAGTTTTCTTCAATATTAATTTCTTTGTAGTATTCATTATTTTCTTTAAGATATTGCCAGGCTTGTCTAACTTTATGTAAATCTACCAGCTGTTGCCATATTTTTTTGTCTTTTGTAGGTACTCGATTTACTAAAATAATTAAAGATTGCTGCATTGGACGTTGGACTTCTAGAGTGTGCACATTTTCTTTTAGATCTAATGGTAAATACACTACTTTTCCACTAATACCTTTCACTAATTCAGAGGGAGGTAATTTTGCTGTTTTTGGTTGAAGGCGTATTATTGCTTGAAATGGGTGTACTGTTTGAATTATGATGCTCTCACATAAATTAAGTTGTTGTAGCGGTTTTGGTAGTGGATACAATTCCAAACTATTTGTGATAGCACGTGAAGGAGTTTGGTTGTTGTCAAGTTTTGTAGTGCAGTAACTGCAAAGTATTAAGGGGTCAGTTATTTCGTATTTGTTTTCTGCTATAAGGTAGAGAGCTAATTCAAACCATTTACAATCTTCATTGTCTTCTATTTTGTTTGATAGGTCTGGTGTTTTTGTGTTACTTTTACTAAATATTATTATTGTGTTACTAAAAAGTTCTGCGGCAACATACACACCCACATGATTTGGTACTTCAGCTGATGTACTTTTAAATTTTAGTATTTCTTTTTTGTATGTGTGTAGTAAAAGGTTGCCATGCGTAGAATTGTTGCTAATTTGGTTTAAAGCTATTTCATTTTGTAAGTGGCTTTCACTTCCAAAATATTGTTTCTGGTTATAGTCGATTTCTTCAAGTAGGTTTTTTGCTGTACCATGTAGAAGAATGTTATTTAAATTGGCTAGTGCTAAAGCAGGACATTTAGCATAGTACAGTTTATAGACTAAATTTCTTATAGTTGAATGATGTGTTGATATCCTTTTGTTATCATGGAAGGTGGTTTTGCGAATAGGTCCTGTAAGGCAGGCCAATGCATGTCCTTGTAGTCCTGCGTACTTGCGCACTGGACAGGTATCCATATTTTGCAGTAGTTTAATTTTGATTTTGTCTTTGCCTTTCACAAATTGATTGAGGAATTGGCGTAAGGACTTGAAAAATATTTTGGGAATGGTACACATTGACGTGCATGGCCATTTGTACACTAGACGTTCTGATTCAGTTGAATGGAGAGGTAATTCTAAGTTTTCAGAGCATATTTTTGTAAGCAGTAATTCTTGTTCCATTATGGTATTATTAACTTTCTCATAACCTCGACCACTGCTATGCATGGCAATTGTATTTTTTTGCTTTTGTTTGTATGTTTCTTCATTAAAATATGGTTCTGTGCTTGTAGTGTGACTCCATTCACCTCTGCAGATATTTAAAAAGTTCTTTCTGTTGGCATTTCCTTTATTGAGAAGTCTTTTTTGTAATTGAGTCATTAGTTTTGTTAGTGGTTTCATTTTGTTTAACACTAAAATGAATAACTTTCGTTTGAGAAGAATTGCACTGTCTATCAACGCTTCTAAGATTAATTTCCTACGATAGGTTTTAAGGGTTGAACCTGGTTTCTCTCCTGTTTTTATTAGATTTTGAAGGACTCTGTGACAGAACATTTTGGTTAAAATACTTTTCTTGGTATGCTTACTTTGCACTATATCAAGATTTATAGAAGCAGTTTTATCTGTAGTGATAGCTTATTTTTTGTTAATTGTTTTCTGGTTTGTTTTACATTTTGATAGAGGAGGCAAAATTTCTGTACTTGAAACCTCTTTTGTTTCACTAAATGACTGTATTAGCTGTTTTGTTTCAACTTTTGTTACAAATTCTGCTAGAGATGGATGCTTATGTTGGACACTTCTATTTTCATTTGCTCTGCTTCTGCGTTACTTTCTACGGACTTGATTTTTGGTAGGCATTCTTTAGGGTCTGTTGAAAAAAAGAAAGAAGGTATGGGTTAGGGTGTTCTGCAATGTATGTGTACTGTGTGCCTGAGTGGTTGAGTAAGATGATAAAGATGTATGTAATGGTGTGTGATTGTGCATTGGGAAACTACAACTAGTAGGGATGGGCATTCTTGAATTAATGTGTTACTAGACTGGGGTTCACATGACAGAAAAAAGTAAGCTAGTGGTGTGGAGAAGTACAAATAGTAAATCTAATGCTATACAATTAAAACAGTTGTTTGTTCTATAACATCAAAATTCTAGCGGCTGAGTTGGGTAATTTGTGTGTCAAAAAATAGGAATTTGTGGGCCATTCTGGCTGTAAATCGCTGTTTAGGAAATGGGGATTTTTGGACAGAATGGTGCACAATCTCTATTTTTAGGCACAGAAATAGCATGAATTAACCTTACAGTGTGTTTGAGTAATAATACAAATATTATGCTGGTATTCAACTTACTTTTTTTCTAAAATGAGCAGGTTACTTCTTAGTTGTTCTTTGTACTTCAAATTCAGCTGCTTCTTTTCGGGAGAATGGTCTTCACTGCAATCGTAAAAGAAACAAATTAGTAATTTTGTTTGTATATAGCACTGTTTTTAATTTAGACACTGATTTTTTTAATTGACATCGTCAGTGCCTTCCTCAAAACCATTAAAACTATCTTATTCACATAAGATGTGTCGCACTAGTTGAATACATATCATATGTTCTTAATGAATAAACTGTATTGCAATGACTAACTGTAGCAGACAAAATACCTTTACTATGCCTTGTGAAATTCATAATGTACCAGTGAATACCACTATTCCTGTAACTAAGCTCTTGCAAGTAATAATGCCTCAATGTCATGGGCTGCTTGTGCTATATAAATATAAGTAAGTAAATAAATAAATATATACATACATGTTTATGTTATTGTACAAATATTGTTGTTTGAGATTTGAACATAGTGTTTGCATGCAATTTCGTTTGACCATATGCAGTCTATATATATTATTTAAAAAATGTTACCTCAACATGATTTGAATATGTGTGTGTAAAAAGAAATTAAATAGTATAAAGGTTTGTAAGTGACAGTTGATTTTAGGAGATGGAAAAAGATACAGTAAATTCATTTTACAGATTATACAAGGTAAAAGTCAGTTAATCTGTTTATATGAAACTAGAAGAAGTGTACATGTATTTTACTGAAAATATGCACACCTGTAGTTTGTGTTCATGCATATGGATATGCATGGAGCTGCAAGTAGAAATCTTGGAGACTTGTACAGTATTTCTTGTAGAAGGTGCTTTCCAATGAAATGACACTTGTACTCAAGAGAGATTCACAGTACATTTGCAGTGCTGATCTATGATTTTGCAGTTAGATGTAGAGGTCTTCTATGTGATTGGTAGATGGTCATGTGACTTCTTAGCTGCATCCAATGAGGGAATGGCACAGAGAGAGAAGTGGAAATGCTAAAAGGGCTGTCCATGTTACGATATGTCCGCGGACATGGCGGTAGTTCGCGGACATCGGGTGTTACATCCGGGGATTTTTGGGTTTGGAAGCCATGAAAATTAGAATGCGCATAGAAAGGGATTGGTCAGGAAAGTTTAGTGGGTGTGTTGTGCCAGTAGAGAGTCTCAGATACTCTTTTTTGCTGAGAGAAGAACAGATAGCCATGGCTGTGTTTCAGAAAACAGATTGTTTGGATTTTGGGAGATTTGTGGATACATTGGTTGAAGGTGCATGCAGAAAGCTGTGGAGTAGCTGTAGATCTTGGATTTCCACATGTGGACGTACACTGGCATGAAGTACATGGAATGAAGTGGTTGGACTTGCTACCGCTCTATCCTACTTTGGAGACAGAGCAACATCCAGATATAATTATAAATCATTGTGGAGGGAACAGTTTAGGACATGTGTCTGGAATTTGTTTGCAATTTGCAATGAAAGAAGGACTTGGAAAGGTCATGGACATGTTTCCAAATTCTGAAGTAATTTTTTCACGGATTGCGCAGAGAGAAATGTGGCTTCGTTCTTCTTCATTTGGTCCACAAATGGAGAAAGCAAGGCGCAATGTCAATAAGGCTGTTTGTGCCTTTCTAAGAGATTTTGGCATGTCCTCTTTTCACAATGAAAATATTATGTTTCGTAGTAGATACATTTTTCGCAGAGATGGAGTCCATCTAACTTATGCTGGCAATTTTTCTGAGAAATATACAAAATGCATTGCAACCTTTTTTAGAATTACAGCATCCATTTTGTAGTAGGTGTTGAGTATTTATAATTTTTCAAACACAAACACCACCAAAAGGCTCTTTTCAGAGCCACCACTTCCTCCCAGAGAAAATTGCAATGGTCATGATAGGGTAGCACCCCAACATTTTAGATGTCTGTGGACTGTCCGCGGACATCTAAAAAATACAAAGGGCCCTGCTTCATTTATTTTCACTTCTATTTTTTAACTGTGAAAGGCAGCTCTGAAAAGAGCCTTATTTTTTTGATTTTTGTTGTTTTATATTTTTTTTGGTTTTTATACACGACACACTAGGAGAGGAGTGGAAAGGAGGGGAAAGGGGGGGACACAAACCACGGGGATAAGAAAGGGCGCGCTGCGAGAGGAAGATGTAGAGTGGGTTTTATTTGTGTAGTGAGCAGATCTTCTCGTGCTCTGAGACGATAGTCTCAAAAGCATTGCGAAGTCGCTCCCCCCTGCAGAGTACTGCGTCGCAGTACATACACACAACTGTGACCCTCGAAAGGTAAGGCTCATCAGTATTGTGTATGGCCAGTGAGGCAGCTTGAGGAATACGCTGTCCCACAGGAGTGTTACTTGTGGTGACAGGATCAGAAACGGAGGATGAAGTAGAGGAAGTCAACCTGCTACGCTCCTCGCAAGGTACAACCTTGCGAATGGCCCCAGTGTGAAATGACCTTAGGTGTCGCTTCATGGTAGTGGTCCCAAAACTGTACGAACCAAGCCTCACGTGACTGAGTACCATTTTGCACTCATTGCAGGTGACTTGGTTTGCACAAGCCTTAGGACCATTCCCACGAATGGTAAATAACCACCATACCCAAGACTCACGCCGAGAGCGGGTAGTAGGGAGTTCAACTACCTCATCCCCGTCATCCTTTTCTTCCTCCTCTGCATCCTCACTCCTGTTCCCCTCTTCAGGACCTTGAGGAGGTGGTGGTGGTGGATGGGGTGGGGGAGGTGCTGAGGCAGATGCAGCACCAGATGGCAGCAGTGCAGCCATGGATGCCATCAGGTTCAAGATGAAAATCTGCAGGTGGCATTAAAATTTGCCATCAATGACATTTGTAATGTCATCTTTGATGTCGTGGGTGTTAGTCTTAGCAGTGCATGGTGGTGGCGCGAGTTATGGTTGCTTAGCTTACCATAACTGGCGAATTTCAGGGGTTTTTTGGTTTTACTTGGAACCATAACGTCCACTTAACAAAGTTTTTTCACTGAATTTCATAGGTTTTTAGTAGCGCTGTGTAGTTATGGTTAAGTTGGTGTTTTCATAGGAAGAGCACTTTTTGGGCGGCTTATAACTTCGCCCCCTCTGGACGAATCCTCACCAATCTTTGCAAAAAAAGTATATGGCCCACTCTGAATTTTGCAAAGTTTGGTGAGGATTCGTCCAGCGGGGAAAAGTTATAGGGGGGGTCCCAAAATGTCTGTTTTTTCCCATAGACTGAATGGGAAAACAATTTTGCTCACGCCTACAGCCCAAACCACTGGACGGATTTTCACCAAATTTGGACCAGGAGCAGCGGCTTGGTCTCGAAAGCGTGCTTTTGCAAATTTGGTGAAAATCCGTCCAGTGGTTTTTTAAAAAATGACCAAAAAGTAGGTACAAAAAAATTAGTGATATCTGTGTTCGCTTCGCGGACACACTTCCCTGTTCGCTCTGCGGACAGGACGGTGATTGGGCAAGCAGCTTGCGTGATGTCCGCGGACATCTGACGTGCTTTCTCATTGGATGCGGTGAAAGCGTGCAGTGCGTCTGGCTTCAGAGACGCCCGCCATCTTTCTTTCCCACTTTCCCACATGATAGGCTTTGTCAGGTCAGCAGGAGCGTGTCTGTCTCTTGTTCCTCCCACCCCCGCTCATGCCCCGTGTCTGCCCCACCCCCCGCTCATGCCCCGTGTGTCCTTTCTCTCCCCCCTACCCCCGCTCATGTCCCATGTGTCCTTCCTGTCCCCCCCACCCCCACTCATGCTCCATGTCTCCCCTGTTCCTCCAGCCCCCCGCTCACGCCATCGCACACGGTGGCCAGCAGAAGGCCGAGGAGCGGGATCTGCTGCATGAACTCATGTCCGTGTTTTTGTTTGTCTCCTGACATACAAACCCCCCCACCCCCCGCTCATGCCCCGTGTGTCTCTCTCCCTCCTCCCCACCCCCCGCTCATGCCCCGTGTGTCTCTCTCCCTCCCCCCACTCCCCGCTCATGCACTGTGTGTCTCTCACCCTCCCCCCCACCCCCCGCTCATGCCCTGTGTGTCTCTTCCCTCTCCCACCCCCGCTCATGCCCCGTGTGTCTATCTCCCTCTCCCCCACCCCCCGCTCATGCCCTGTGTGTCTCTCTCCCTCCCCCCACCCCCCGCTCATGCCCCGTGTGTCTCTCTCCCTCCCCCCGCTCATGCCCCGTGTGTCTCTCTCCCTCACCCCCACACCCCGCTCATGCCCCGTGTGTCTCTCTCCCTCCCCCTCACCCCCCGCTCATGCCCCGTGTGTCTCTCCCCTCCCCCGCTCATGCCCCGTGTGTCTCTCCCCTCTCCCCCACCCCCCACTCATGCCCTGTGTGTCTCTCTCCCTCCCCCCCACCCCCTGCTCATGCCCCGTGGGTCTCCCCCCTCCCCCCACCCCCCGCTCATGCCCCGTGTGTCTCTCCCCCCCCACTCATGACCCGTGTGTCTCTCCCCTCCCCCCGCTCATGCCCCGTGTGTCTCTTCCCTCCCCCCCACCCCCCGCTCATGCCCCGTGTGTCTCTTCCCTCCCCCCACCCCCGCTCATGCCCCGTGTGTCCCTCTCCCTCCCCCCACCCCCCGCTCATGCCCCGTGTGTCTCTCTCCGTCCCCCCACCGCCCGCTCATGCCCCGTGTGTCTCTCACCCTCCCCCCCACCCCCCGCTCATGCCCCGTGTGTCTCTCTCCCTCCCCCCACCCCCCGCTCATGCCCCGTGTGTCTCTCTCCCTCCCCCCACCCCCTGCTCATGCCCTGTGTGTCTCTCCCCTCCCCCCCACCAATGCCTCGTGTGTCTCTCCCCGCCACCCCCGGCTCATGCCCTGTGTGTCTCTCCCCTCCCCCCCACCAATGCCCCGTGTGTCTCTCCCCTCCCCCCATCCCCCGCTCATGCCCTGTGTGCCTCTCCCCTCCCCCCCATCCCCCGCTCATGCCCCCTGTGTCTCTCCCCCCCACTCCCTGCTCATGCCCCGTGTGTCTCTCCCCTCCCCCACCCCCCGCTCATGCCCTGTGTGTCTCTCCCCTCCCCTCCACCCCCTGCTCATGCCCCGTGTGTCTCTCCCCTCCCCCCGCTCTTGCCCCGTGTGTCTCTCCCCTCCGCCTCACCCCCGCTCATGCCCCGTGTGTCTCTCCCCCTCCCCCGCTCATGCCCTGTGTCTGTCTTTTGTTGCCCCCCGCTCATGCCCTGTGTCTGTCTCCTGTTGCCCCCCACCCCCCGCTCATGCCCCGTGTCTGTCTCTGTCGTTCCCCCCACCCCCCGCTCATGCCCTGTGTCTGTTTCCTGTTCCCCCCACGCCCCCGCTCATGCCCTGTGTCTGTCTCCTGTTCCCCCCACCCCCGCTCATGCCCCGTGTCTCTCCTGTTGCCCCCCGCTCATGCCCCGTGTCTGTCTCCTGTTGCCCCCCACACCCCGCTCATGCCCCGTGTCTGTCTCCCCCCACCCCCCGCTCAAGCCCCGTGTCTGTCTCCTGTTCTCCCCACCACCCGCTCATGCCCCGTATCTGTCTCCTCTTCCCCCACCCCCGCTCATGCCCCGTGTCTGTCTCCTGTTGCCCCTCAAGCCCCCCGCTCATGCCCTGTGTCTGTCTCCTGTTCTCCCCACCCCCCCGCTCATGTCCCGTGTCTGTCTCCTGTTGCCCCCACCCGCTCATGCCCCGTGTCTGTCTCCTGTTCCCCCATCCGCTCATGCCCCGTGTCTCTCTCTTGTTGCCCCCCACCCCCCGCTCATGCCCCGTGTCTGTCTCCTGTTCTCCCCACCCCCCGCTCATGCCCCGTGTCTGTCTCCTGTTCCTCCCACCCCCCGCTCATGCCCCGTGTCTGTCTCCTGTTGCCCCCCACCCCCCGGCTCATGCACCGTGTCTGTCTCCTGTTCTCCCCACCCCCCGCTCATGTCCCGTGTCTGTTGTTCCCCCCACCCCCCGCTCACGCCCCGTGTCTGTCTCCTGTTCCCCCCACCCCCCGCTCATGCCCCGTGTCTGTCTCCTGTACCCCCCACCCCCCGCTCATGCCCCGTGTCTCTCCTGTTGCCCCCCACCCCCGCTCATGCCCCGTGTCTGTCTCCTGTTGCCCCCCGCCCTCCCCTCATGCCTGTGTCTGTCTCCTGTTCTCCCCACCCCCCGCTCATGCCCCGTGTCTGTCTCCTGTTTCCCCCACCCCCCGCTCATGCCCCGTGTCTTTCTCCTGTTGCCCCCCACCCCTCCGCTCATGCCCTGTGTCTGTCTCTTGTTGCCCCCCATCCCCCACTCATGCCCCGTGTCTGTCCCCTGTCACCCCACCCCCCGCTCATGCCCTGTGTCTCTCTCCTGTTGCCCCCCACCCCCCGCTCATGCCCCGTGTCTGTCTCCTGTTGCCCCCCACCCCCTGCTCATGCCCCGTGTCTGTCTCCTGTACCCCCCAAACCCCGCTCATGCCCCATGTCTGTCTCCTGTTCCCCCACCCGCTCATGCCACGTGTCTCTCTCCTGTTGCCCCCCACCCCCCGCTCATGCCCCATGTCTGTCTCATGTACCCCCCACCCCAATCTCAAGCCCCGTGTCTCTCTCCTGTTGCCCCCCACCTCCCGCTGATGCCCCGTGTCTCTCTCCTGTTGCCCCCACCCCACCGCTCATGCCCCGTGTCTGTCTTCTGTTCCCCCACCCCCGCTCATGCCCCGTGTCTGTCTCCTGTACCCCCCACCCCCTGCTCATGCCTCGTATCTGTCTCCTGTTGCTCCCCACCCATGCCCCGTGTCTGTCTCCTGTACCCCCCAACCCCCGCTCATGCCCCGTGTCTGTCTCCTGTTGCCCCCCCACCTCCCGCTCATGCCCCGTGTCTGTCTCCTGTTCTCCCCACCCCCCGCTCATGCCCTGTATCTGTCTCCTGTTCCCCCACCCCCGCTCATGACCCGTGTCTGTCTCCTGTTCTCCCCACACCCCCGCTCATGCCCCGTGTCTGTCTCCTTTTCTCCCCACCCCCCGCTCATGCCCCGTGTCTCTCTCCTGTTGGCCCCACCCCCCCGCTCTTGCCCCGTGTCTGTCTCCTGTTGCCCCCACCCCCCGCTCATGCCCTGTGTCTCTCTGTTGTTCCCTCAACCCCCAATCATGCCCCGTGTCTGTCTCCTGCTCCTCCCACCCCCCGCTCATGACCCGTGTCTCTCTCCTGTTGCCCCCCACCACCGCTCATGCCCTGTGTCTTCCTCTTGTCCCCCCTCCTATGATGCCCCTTGTTGACCTCTTGTTCCCCCACCCCCCGCTCATGCCCCATGTCTTCCTCCTGTCCCCCCCACTCCTCGCTGATGCCCTGTGTCTTCCTCCTGTTCCCTCCCACCCCCTGCTCATGCCCCGTGTCTTCCTCTTGTCCCCCCTCCTATGATGCCCCTTGTTGACCTCTTGTTCCACCCACCCCCGTACATGCCCCATGTCTCCCTTCTTTCCCCCCACCCCCGCTCATGCCCGTGTCTTCCTCTCTCCCACACTCCCCGCTCATGCCCCGTGTCTCCCTTCTCCCCCCCACCCCCCGCTCATGCCCGTGTCTGCACTGTTGGAGCAGGGCAGACACAGGGCATGAGCGGGGGTGGGGGCCCCACCTTGCCCCACACCCGCTCATGCTCCGTGTCTGTCTCCCTCCTTTTCCCCCCCTCATGGCCCATGTCTCCCCTGTTCACCCCCACCCCCGCTCATGCCCCGTGTGTCTCTCTCCCTCCCCCCCACCCCCGCTCATGCCTCGTGTGTCTCTCCCCCCTCACCCCCCACTCATGCCCCGTGTGTCTCTCCCCCACCCCCCGCTCATGCCGCGTGTGTCTCTCTCCCTCCCCCCGACCCCCGCTCATGCCCCATGTGTCTCTCTCCCTCCCCCCCACCCCCGCTCATGCCCTGTGTGTCTCTCCCCCTTCCCCCACCCCCCGCTCATGCCCTGTGTGTCTCTCCCTCCCCCCACCCCCCGCTCATGCCCCGTGTGTCTCTCCCTTCCCCTACCCCCGCTCATGCCTCGTGTGTCTCTCCCCTCCCCCCACCCCCCGCTCATGCCCCGTGTGTTTCTTCCCTCCCTCCAACCCCTGCTCATGCCCCGTGTGTCTCTCTCCCTCCCCCCCGCCCCCGCTCATGCCCCATGTGTCTATCGACCTCCCCCCACCCCCCGGCTCATGCACCGTGTGTCTTTCTCCCTCCCCCACCCCCGCTCATGCCCCGTGTCTGTCTCTGTTGTTCCCCCCACCCCCCGCTCATGCCTCGTGTCTGTCTCCTGTTCCCCCACCCCCCCGCTCATGCCCCGTGTCTGTCTCCTGTTTGCCCCACCCCCCGCTCATGCCCCGTGTCTGTCTCCTGTTCCCCCCACCCCCCGCTCATGCCCCGTGTCTCTCCTGTTGCCCCCCACTCATGCCCTGTGTCTGTCTCCTGTTGCCCCCACCCCCCGCTCATGCCCCGTGTCTGTCTCCTGTTCTCCCCACCCCCGGCTCATGCCCCGTGTCTGTCTCCTGTTGGCCCCCACCCCCAGCTCATGCCCCGTGTCTGTCTTCTGTTCCCCCCGCTCATGCCCCGTGTCTGTCTCCTGTTCTCCCCACCCTCCGCTCATGCCCCGTATCTGTCTCCTCTTCCCCCCACCCCCTGCTCATGCCCTGTGTCTGTCTCATGTTGCCCCCCATGCCCCCCGCTCATGCCCCGTGTCTGTCTCCTGTTCTCCCCACCCCCCGCTCATGCCCCGTGTCTCTCTCCTGTTGCCCCCCACCCCCCCGCTCATGCCCCGTGTCTGTCTCCTGTTCCCCCACCTGCTCATGCCCCGTGTCTCTCTCTTGTTGCCCACCACCCCCTGCTCATGCCCCGTGTCTGTCTCCTGTTCTCCCCACCCTCCGCTCATGCCCCGTGTCTGTCTCCTGTTCCTCCCACCCCCCGCTCATGCCCCGTGTCTGTCCCTGGTGCCCCCCATCCCCCTGCTCATGCCCCGTGTCTGTCTCCTGTTCTCCCCACCCCCCGCTCATACCCTGTGTCTGTTGTTCCCCCACGCCCCGCTCATGCCCTGTGTCTGTCTCCTGTTCCCCCACCCCCTGCTCATGCCCCGTGTCTCTCCTGTTGCCCCCCACCCCCTGCTCATGCCCCGTGTCTATCTCCTGTTGCCCCCGACCCCCCGCTCATGCCCCGTGTCTGTCTCCTGTTGCCCCCCACCCCCCGCTCATGCCCCATGTCTGTCTCCTGTTGCCCCCACTCCCCGCTCATGCCCCGTGTCTGTCTCCTGTTGCCCCCCACCCCCTGCTCATGCCCCGTGTCTGTCTCTGTTGTTCCCCCCGCCCGCCGCTCATGCCCCGTGTCTGTCTCCTGTTCCTCCCACCCCCCGCGTCTCTCTCCTGTTGCCCCCCACCCCCTGCTCATGCCCCGTGTCTGTCTCCTGTACCCCCCACCCCCCGCGCATGCCCTGTGTCTGTCTCCTGTTCCCCCCACCCGCTCATGCCCCGTGTCTCTCTCCTGTTGACCCCCCGCTCATGCCCCGTGTCTGTTTCTTGTTCCCCCCACCCGCTCATGCCTCGTGTCTCTCTCCTGTTGCCCCCCACCCCCCACTCATGCCCCGTGTCTGTCTCCTGTACCCCCCCACCCCCCGCTCATGCCCCGTGTTTCTCTCCTGTTGCCCCCCGCTCATGCCCCGTGTCTGTCTCTTGTTCCCCCCACCCGCTCATGCCCCGTGTCTGTCTCCTGTTGCCCCCACCCCCGCTCATGCCCCGGGTCTGTCTCCTGTTGCCCCCTGCTCATGCCCCGTGTCTGTCTCCTGTTGCCCCCCACCCCCTGCTCATGCCCCGTGTCTGTCTCTGTTGTTCCCCCCGCCCCCCGCTCATGCCCCGTGTCTGTCTCCTGTGCCCCCCACCCCCCGCGTCTCTCTCCTTCTTCTGTTGCCCCCCACCCCCGCTCATGCCCCGTGTCTGTCTGCTGTTCCCCCCACCCGCTCATGCCCCGTGTCTCTCTCCTGTTGCCCCCCACGCTCATGCCCTGTGTCTGTCTCTTGTTCCCCCACCCGCTCATGCCCAGTGTCTCTCTCCTGTTGCCCCCCACCCCTGCTCATGCCCCGTGTCTGTCCCCTGTACCTGCCCCGTGTCCCTCCTGTTGCTCCCCCACCCCCCACTCATGCCCCGTGTCTGTCTTCTGTTCCCCCCACCCACCGCTCATGCCCAGTGTCTGTCTCCTGTTCCCCCCACCCCCCGCTCATGCCCCGTGTGTCTCCTGTTGCCCCCCACCCATGCCCCGTGTCTGTCTCCTGTACTCCCCCACCCCCCGCTCATGCCCGGTGTCTCTCTCCTGTTGCCCCCACCCCCCGCTCATGCCCCGTGTCTGTCTCCTGTTGCCACCCACCCCCCCGCTCATGCCTCGTGTCTGTCTCCTGTTCTCCCCACCCCCCACTCATGCCCCATATGTGTCTCCTGTTCCCCCCACCCCCCACCCCCCGCTCATGCCCCGTGTCTGTCTCCTGTTCTCCCCACCCCCCGCTCATGCCCCGTGTCTGTCTCCTGTTCTCCCCACCCCCTGCTCATGCCCGTGTCTCTCTCCTGTTGGCCCAACCCCCTGCTCATGCCCCGTGTCTGTCTCCTGTTGCCCCCCACCCCCTGCTCATGCCCCGTGTGTCTCTGTTGTTCCCCCCACCCCCCCGCTCATGCCCCGTGTCTGTCTCATGTTCCTCCCCACCCCCCGCTCATGCCCCGTGTCTCTCCCCTGTTGCCCTCCACCCCCCGCTCATGCCCCGTGTTTCTCTCCTGTTGCCCCCCACCACCGCTCATGCCCCGTTTCTTCCTCTTGTCCCCCCTCCTATGATGCCCCTTGTTGACCTCTTGTTCCCCCCACTCTCCGCTGATGCCCTATGTCTTCCTCCTGTTCCCTCCCACCCCCTGCTCATGCCCCGTGTCTTCCTCTTGTCCCCCCTCCTATGATGCCCCTTGTTGACCTCTTGTTCCACCCATCCCCCGTTCATGCCCCGTGTCTCCCTTCTTGCCCCCCCACCCCCCGCTCATGCCCCGTGTCTTCCTTTTCCCCCCCACTCCCCGCTCATGCCCCGTGTCTCCCTTCTTTCCCCTCCACCCCCGGCTCATGCCCCGTGTCTGCACTGTTGGAACAGGTCAGACACGGGGCATGAGCGGGGGTGGGGACCCCAACTTGCCCTACCCCCCGCTCATGCCCCGTGTCTCTCCTGTTAACCCCACCCCCGCTCATGCTCCGTGTCTGTCTCCCTTCTTTTCCCCCTGCTCATGGCCCGTGTCTCCCCTGTTCACCCCCACCACCCGCTCATGCCCCGTGTCTCCCTTCTTCCCCCCCACTCATGCCCCGTGTCTCCCTTCTTTCCCGCTCATGCCCCGTGTCTCCCTTCTTCCCCCCACCCCCTCTCATGCCCTGTGTCTCCCTTCCTTCCCGCTCATGCCCCGTGTCTCCCTTCTTTCCACCCCCTGCTCATGCCCCGTGTGTCTCTCCTGGTCTTCCCGACCCCCCGCCAATGCCCTGTTGTGTTCTCTTTATACATCCTGCCTTCCCTTTCCCTGGTGTCCATCTTAGTAAAAGATTTTCCTTCCTACACCGAGACGCCTGCCTGCGGTGTCCCGGTTTGGGAAGAAAAATCTTTTTTTTACCACCCCGGGTTCCCACTTTGAGAACCTAGGATGCTAGTAGTCTTCCTCCATTGAAAAGGACGTTATGGTTACGTTCCACTAATAAAAAACTATGAAATTCAGTAAAAGAAATGTGTTAAAGTGACTTTATGGTTAAGTTGCACTAATGAAAACCTATGAAATTCAGTAAAAAAACTTTGTTAAAGGGACGTTATGGTTAAGTTGCGCTACTAAAAACCTATGAAATTCAGTAAAAAAAGTTGTTAAAGGGACGTTATGGTTAAGTTGCGCTACTAAAAACCTATGAAATTCAGTAAAAAAACTTTGTTAAAGGGACGTTATGGTTAAGTTTCGCTACTAAAAACCTATGAAATTCAGTAAAAAAACTTTGTTAAAGGGACATTATGGTTAAGTTGCGCTACTAAAAACCTATGAAATTCAGTAAAAAAACTTTGTTAAAGGGACGTTATGGTTAAGTTGCGCTACTAAAAACCTATGAAATTCAGTGAAAAAACATTGTTAAAGGGATGTTATGGTTCCAAGTAAAACCGAAAAACCCTTGAAATTCGCCAGTTATGGTAAACTAAGCAACCATAACTCGCGCCACCACCGTGCATAACACCCACGACATCAAAGATGACATCACAAATGTCATTGATGACATCACTGATGGCATCACATGTGTATGTACTTTTCATGAAATATGTGTACAAGGGATTCTTATTATAATGTTGCGAAAAAAGTGTCAAGGATCATTGCAATACATATCATACCCTAATTAGTGCATTGAACGATGCATTGATATAAATAGCATTCTATTATGGGGTCCTATCTAGTATACTAAGCTACTAATGCAGAAACATAGCATTGTGTGCATCGTACAAGATGAAGGTATAATATTCGTAATGTTAATATGTTGAATAATGAAATGATAATTGTTTTCTTAATAGATTTTTGTGTACTGTGAAATATGTAATAAGTAGCTAATAAACCCATATATTACATAATTGCATTACTATAGACAAAACACAAAGAGACAAGAACACATACCAATATACATATACATAGGGTAAATAGCAACTTTTAAACATAGCAAGCATTTATTTGCATGAACATAATGCTGTCTTTAAATCTTGTGTCTTCCCCTATGTATATGTTGTTAGGGAGAATTCTCTGTTTAGGCTGAATTTCCTAACCTAGTGAGTCCCCCAGCAGCTTTGCTGGATTTCTGGAGTTTGTTTTTTTCATCCTGCCAAGAGTGAGACTCTTTTTCCTCCCACTCTTGGACATGAATGTGGTTGATTTCTTTGAATGTCAATGTGTTCTATGGGCTATGGGGTCTTTTACTCCATAGGGCCTCATGTGTTTTGCTATGTGTGTTACACCGCACCCTCCGTGCCGTAACACTGGGGTGTCCTAGAGGATCCCCACCATAGACTCCATACCCTGGGACTGACTACTGTCTCCCAGGGCATGTAAAGTCACCATTGGCTTTACTAGACCTAAATTTACTAACAGAACTAGTACAAACCATCCTATTGTGGTCGTACTGGTAGGGGTAATTCGATTACCCCTGGGTCTGTTATTCGAGGGGGCACTGTCCCGTCCCCCTCGTCGAGTTTTGGCTGGTGGCAGTGGATACTACTTTTTATATTTGACCGCAAATATATTCCTATGGGATTCTTCCCATTGTTGGAGGCTAATACTTTTTCACATTAGTCTCTAACATACCGCCGGTTTATTTGTCTTAAATAAATCCACCGGTTGGTATTTTCTGCCAGAACACGGTTTTTAAAATGGCGTATGTGTTCGCCTCTGTAACTCCGAACCAAAGGTTGAGCCCTTTGTTCCACTTTTGGCGGGCTTCTGCACAGAAGCCCTCCAGAGTGGTGCCATTCTGTCTGGGTACCACAGGGGGTGTGGGAGGGGGTTTAGGCACCCTGGACTGAGTTGCCTTGCCAACTCAAGTCGCACTCTTGTGTGATTGGCCCGAGTGGTGAGCCGCACCGCTCACCACTTAGCATGTTTGATTGACAGCTAGGCTGAATGAATGGGGGTTTTCTGCATAAAAGCAGGGCTTTTGGGACTGGAACTTCAGAAGTCGCCACAGGACCTAAGAATCCGACGAGGGTAAAGCTGCGTCGACCTGCAACGACGACACCTCCGGTGGAGCCCTGCTGAACCGACTCACCACTTCCCAACGACAGAGGAGATCTCCCTGCTGGAGAGTCTTCTTCCCCTGACTGGTGGGAACAACCAGTCCCTTGCTTTTTCTTCGCTTCCAGGACGTCTAGTGGTCGAATTGCCCATGCTGAGCACCCCGGCAACCGGATAGCCATTAACCACTGTACCGCGACCAAAAGGTGGTGCCTTGTGATTGAGCACTCCGCGGCTGGTCTCTTCGCTGGTGGTACAACGATCCTCAACTTTCCTCGACGACGAGATCATCTCATCTTCTGGAAAAGCCCCGACTTGCATCCACCACTAGGAACAACTGCCCCCGCCGGAGCTGCCTCTTCACTCTCAAGGTACTGTGTCCGCCTGTCTTCCCTTGAAATGGTTAGCGTGAGGTGTCTTAAATCCTTACCTTCCCATTGGGTCGCCTCCAGACCTTCTTAAACTTTTGTTCTAAACTGGTCCAACCTTTCTGTGACATTTTGCTACAAAGACTTGAAGTGCATTTCCACTGTGATACTTTTGGGACATACAGCCTTGCCTCTCTCCGAGTGGGCCTGGCCTCTGAACTTTGTGATTTAGAGTAGACCCTGCCTTGCTCGCCTTGCATTTGTTTCGTAAAAGTGTTGGTACTGAGTTGGTTTCATACCCTGCCTTTTTCTCTCCCTTTCTAACGAATACTAGAGTGCCATCTAGGTTAAAGCATTCACCTCTGTCTGCAAATAAGTGGTGCCGTTGAACCTAGACTTGTCGAAATATTGTTATGGGATTGATATATACTTATATTAACTGTGATTGAAGTTGTTTGCCAGATTAGTGCCAGTGTGCTTTCCATAGATGTGTTTTTAAATAAATAATTATATATCTTTACACCCAAGCTCTGATCAGTGTCTGCTTGTTCTACTGTGTAAATTGCCCTATCCTGTATACTCCAAATACGGCCTAACTCTTCTTGAGGGAAGTCTGACTGCTCAGCCACAGCTACCAAGTGAATCTGTGTGGTACAGACTGCTACCAAGTGGGTTTACTGCCAAACACCTGTAGTCCTAAATCTTTTGCAGTGGTCCCAGAGGGAACTGCACAGGTTTCTGCCTAACATATGTTTCATATGATGTGACTGGACTCTAAGGGAATTACTATAAGAACCTACTTGTAGGATACGTCTACAAATAAAATACAATTTTTAGTTTCTGACTGTTACTGAAGAAAACCATGTGGCCTAGATATGTCAGCAAAAGAAAAAAGAGTGAGCCAGACATGTGATGTCATCAGTGATGTCATCAATGACATTTGTGATGTCATCTTTGATGTCGTGGGTGTTATGCACGGTGGTGGCGCGAGTTATGGTTGCTTAGCTTACCATAACTGGCGAATTTCAAGGGTTTTTCGGTTTTACTTGGAACCATAACGTCCCTTTAACAAAGTCTTTTTAAAGAATTTTTTTTTTATATATATATATATATATATATATTACATATATATATATATATATATATATATATATATATATATATTACATTGACGCGGTAGCGTCCATGTAGTTATGGTTAAGTTGGTGTTTCCATAGGAAGAGCATTTTTTGGGTGGCTTATAACTTCGCTCCCTCTGGACGAATCCTCACCAAACTGCAAAAAAAGTATATGGCCCACTCTGAAATTTTTTTGCAAAGTTTGGAGAGGTTTTCTCCAGGGTGGCAAAGTTATAGGGGGGGTCCCAAAACTTTTGTTTTTCCCCATAGACATAATGGGAAAAAACTTTGTGCACGTCTACAGCCCAAACCGCTGGACGGATTTACACCAAATTTGTGGCAGGAGTGGGGACTTGCTTCCGAAAGCGTACTTTTGCAAATTTGGTGTAAATCCGTCCAGTAGTTTTTTTTTAAATGACCAAAATGTAAGGCAAAAAAATTAGTGATTCTGTTCGCTTCGCGGACGGACTTCCCGGTTCTCTACGCGGACAGTGCCCTGATTGGCTGGGCGGCTTACGTGATGTCCGTGGACATGCAACGTGTTTGCTGATTGGACGGCGTGGGGCGTGGAGCACGTGGAGCCCGCCATCTTGCATTCGCTGACGACCGCGGACAGCGCAGTGAAACTTGGATTAAAAATTGTATTTAGTGGAGTGTGTAGGTGTGTAAGAGTGTTTGGGGAGGGTGGGGGAGTATGAGATAGGTTTAATGTTCTGTGTTTTTTATGTGCTAGACGCTTTTGTTGTGTTCAATTTTTCTGCGGACAACACGGCTGTTCTGAAATGTTCGTAAATAAACAGAATGGATTCGGTGTTAAGGTTCTAAGAAGACTTGTGGGGCCCTGGAATGTTCGCAGGGGGTGTCCTGAAGACGTTTTCTGTATTGTTCGTTGTCAAGCTGAAAGTGTTCTAAGAACACTTGCGGTGTCCTGAAATGTTTTTACATAAAGAAAATGGGAGTGTTCTGAGGACATTGGGCCTCATTAGGACCCTGGCGGAGAGGGTATTACGCCAGCGTAGTGCATGGCGTACCTCTCCGCCATACTACGAGTTCCCGTAGCGCCATGGAGGTTTTCTCCGCCTGGTTTTACCAGCCGGAGAAAACCATGGCGCTACGGGACCTCGTTGTTAATTACGCCACCGTATTTTACGGTGGCGTAATTAACTCCTTCCCCACTCCCATTATACCCTATGGGGCGAAAATGGGAATGGGGAAGGGCAGAATGGGGATTGGGGATTTACCGCTCCGCCGAGGTCGGAATGGGGCGGTAAATCCGCCAACCCCCATGGCGCTATCGGCGGCTTTCCGCCATGCTTCGCGGTGCATTTAGCACCGCGAAGTCCGCCTGGGTCGTAATGAGGCCCATTGTCCGTATTGTTCGCTGGCAAGTTGAATGTGTTCTAAGAACACTCGCGGTGTCCTGAAATGTTTGAAAATAAACAAAATGGGGTTGTTCTGAGGACGTTCTCCGTATTGTGTGCCTGCTTAGCTGTAGCCAATGAGGGAATGGCACAGAGACTGAAGTGGAAATGGTAGAAGGGCTCTCTAAGAGATACGCGGTCCGCGGACAGGGCGTGCTACATCTGGGGTTTTCCAGCAAATCCAGCATGGAAAGAAGACTGTAGGGATCAGCCAATCGGATGTTGAGGTTGTGGATTTGTGTTCAAAGAGACTGTGTGTAGTGAAGATGGCAGAAGTGGAGAAAGTCAGGGTGTTGGTGCTTAGAGATATGTTTGTGCATGGTTTACAACAGTATGCTCAATGCAGGCAGGTTGCAAAGAATTTTGATGTTAAAGGAGTGGAGGTGGTGTGGAGCACTGTGCCTGATTGCAATGTACAGGGAATTGTACAAGTTTGTGAAGATATGGGCAGGATGAACATTCCCCATGTGGTAGTTTTGCACTATGGTGCTTTCCATTTGGGCTATGTCAGTGCCCTTACTTTGTTGGCAGATTTGGAACACTTGGTTCAAGCAGTAATGAACATCCTTCCAAATGCCAAAGTAATTTTTTCTGGATTAGTACCTAGGGCAATATGGGACAATAGTTCAGTTTTTTGTCCTTATCAAAACAATGATAGGTGTGTAATCAACCGAGGCATGTGTGCCTTCATGCTTAGAGCTGGTATGTTCTTCTGTAATAATGAGAATATTGATTCCAGTAATGCTGTTTATTTTAAAGAAGATGGCATTTCCTTATCTTTTTTTGGGAAATGCCATTCTGTTTTGGAATGTAAGGGTTGCTTTGGAGAAGGTTATGTGAAGATTTTAGGAGTAAAGTAAGAAAAAAAAATACAAAATAACAGGTGCCTGTCAAGCATCTGCAAAAAAACCCCAAAAAACGGCTCTTTTCAGAGCCAACCTCAAAGGGGAAATGGGGCACACTATTTAAATTTACATTCACCACGCTCAGATTTTTGATATGTCCGCGGCATGGCGGTAGTCCGCGGACATCGAAATCACTAGCTAAGGGTTCAGTATGTTCTATGTTACATGTATATAAAGTCAGGGATATTATGGTTAAGTTGTGCTACTAAAAACATATGAAATTCAGTAAAAAAACATTGTTAAAGGGACGTTATGGTTAAGTTGCGCTAATAAAAACCTATGAAATTCAATGAAAAAACTATGATAAAAGGGACGTTATGGTTAAGTTGCGCTACTAAAAACCTTTCAAATTCAGTAAAAAAACTTTGTTAAAGGGACGTTATGGTTCAAAGTAAAACCGAAAAAACTCTGAAATTCGCCAGTTATGGTAAGCTAAGCAACCATAACTCGCGCCACCGTGCACTGCTAACACTAACGCCAAGGACATCAAAGATGACATCACAAATGTCATTGATGACATCACTGATGACATCACATGTGCATTTACTTTTCATGAAAACTCTGTAGGAGGGATTCTTATAATGTTGACCAAAAAGTGTCAAGGATCATTTGAATAAATATCATGAGCTAATTAGTGCATTAAGCAATGCATTGATATAAATAGCATTCTATTATGAAGTTCTATCCAGTATACTAAGCAACTCATGCAGAAACTTAGGCACTGTGTGCAGTATACATGATGAAGGTGCAATCTTCATAATCTTGCCATGTAGAATAATGAAATGATAACTGCTTTCTTATTAGAGTTTTGCGTACTGTGAAACATGTAATAAGTAGCTAATAAAACCCACTTAATACATAATTACATTATTACAGACAAAACACAAAGAGACAACAACACATACAAATATGGGTATATACAGGGACAGCGAAGTAAACAAAAAAGCAGAAGTAGTAGCAGAAAGAGTTCATAACCTAACTGATTATCTTTATGCAGAGAAATGATTGCCCTGTTTCAAAGCTGCTACTTACTGTATGTATGTGTATCAAATGATGTCAGTGAACCCTAAGGAAAGGAGTGTGAGTACAATGTATACAAATATGAGCATATACAGGGAAGGTATAGTAATAAAAATAAAACTATGAGAAAGTGCTGATAACTCTAATGATTATCTTCATGCACAGAAAGGATTGCTCTCTTTCAAGCCTGTGTCTTCCGCTATATATATGTTTAATATGAGATGACTTGACCCTAAGTCTACAAATATACTACCTTTTCAATTTTTACTTCCTGACTGTTACTGAAAAAAAACTATGTGGCTTAGATATGTCAGTAAAGGAAAAAAAGGGAGAGCCGGCCATGTGATGTCATCAGTGATGTCATCAATGACATTTGTGATGTCATCTTTGATGTCCTGGGTGTTAGTGTTAGCAGTGCACGGTGGCATGAGTTATGGTTGCTTAGCTTACCATAACTGGCGAATTTCAGGGGTTTTTCTGTTTTACTTTGAACCATAATGTCCCTTTAACACATTTTTTTTACTGTATTTGATAGGTTTTTAGTAGCGCAACTTAACCATAATGTCCCTTTTAACAAAGTTTTTTCATTGATATATATATATATATATATATATGAGGAACTGTCATCAAACATTGCAAAAAAAATTATATGGCCCACTCAGAATGTTTCTGGGTCGTTTGGCGAGGTTTCGTGAAGGGGGGGCAAAGTTATAGGGGGGTCCCAAAACATTTTTTTTCTCCATAGACTGAATGGACAAAAACTTTGTGCACTCGTACAGCCCAAACCGTTTGATGGATTGCCACCATTTGGTGAAAATCCATCCAGTACTTTTCTTTAAAACAGTTAAAACGTACGTCTCAATAAATTAGTGATATCTGGCTCCGCTCGGTGGTCCCATTTCCCTGTTCACTCTGTGATCAAAAGGCTGATTGGCACGGAGTGTGGCGTGATGTCGGCGGACATTGGACACGTCTGGTGGTTGGCCAGAGGGAAGCGTGATGTGCGTCATAATTTTGGGTAAGGCCACCATGTTGTATCCGAGGATAGTGCAGAGCTGGATAACAAGCTTTGCAACATCTGGTGGTGGGAAGAGGGGATGGAAAGGGTGGGGAAGTGAAAAGTGGTTCATATGACATATTTGTTTGGGTGGACGAAGATGGTGATGTGCGAGCGGTATCCTGAGTTCTGCAACAATTCGTGGGTAGCTCCTCAGGTGACTAGCTTCTGTGGTGACTGCAGGCAGGCTCAATTGGGGATGTAGAGTGGATTGCAGTTGATCTGAGGATATTTGCAGTGGGTGTACTTTGCTTTATTGTGTGTGGTAAGGCTCTAGCGCCATGGGTGCATGGCCGAAGGCCTTGCACTGAAAAGTATGCCCACTGGTTGCAAGTAGGTTTAACACTGTTGGCTTGTGTGTGTGGTTGGTGTGCAGTGTACACATTGTTGGTTGCATGGCTGTGGGGATGGTAAGCATGTCCTACAGTTTTAGGTGCATGGCTGGAGGTGATGGAGTCAATAGTCCTGGACTGCGTCCACTGGGTGAAGTGTTGCAATACTGTGTGTATAGAAGTGGATAGGGTTCAAGTGGATAGTTTATGTCTTTAGGTTGTGCCCATTGGCCAGATGACTGAGTACTTTACTGTATATAATGTATTGCTTGTCAGTAGTTAATACAGTCTTGGATTCAGGGGCAATGTTCTCAAGATTTGGTGGTTTGGTTGGAAGTAGTATAGTAGTATTTGAACAGAACTGGGTAGGGGTGCCAGAGGCTGTGTTGTTTGTAGGTTCTGGTAACTGACTAGATGTGTGCATGCATGGCTGTATTATGTTGTGGGGGTTGGGTAGGGGTGCCAGTGGCTGTGATCCATTTGTAGGTTGTGGTAACTGGCCACAGGTTTGCATGCATGGATGCATTGTATTGCACTGGTTGTGGCCAAGGCCTAGCCTCATGGGTGCATGGCTGTAGTCCGTAGGCCTCTGCATGCACGCAATAGGCTAGGTCTTGGCCACACCCACCACAACGTAATGTAGCCATGCATGCGAACACTGTGATACTGGTATATGGATTCCACAAATATGTTTACATGCACCCAAGAGGCTAGGCCATGGCCACACCCACCGCAACGTAATGCAGCCATGCATTCGAACACTGTGATACTGGTATATGGATTCCACAAATAGAGTGTATTTTCTTTTGCTTTGATCATTTGGGTAAGTTCTTATAACCATGTGTTGCTCCATTGTACACACGTTTACATATGCATCTCTTCTAGGCTGGTCACCTTTACAGAAAGGTTGTGGAGGACATTTTAGAATTGGTAGAGCACCACAGGTGAGCTGAAACGCATGCACTTCCATATGGTGTATTTCATTACACATGTTGCCCATTACGGAGTGACATGACACCATTCACATTCGCAATGGTTTGGCCGTGATCAGACCCTTTGCTTAGGGAGTGAAATAAGATATTGAGACATGAAAGGATTTCCTTAGCATCACGCATTTACAAAATGGACAATGTACGCAGCTACCCACATATCATTGATTTGCGGGTAGCTCCTCAGGCGACTAGCTACTGTGGTGACTGCAGGCAGGCTCAATTGGGGATGGGGAGTGGATTGCTGATGATATGAGGATATTTGCATTGGGTGTACTATGCTGTGTTGTGTGGTAAGATCCTAGCACCTTTGATGCATTGCCGGAGGCCTTGCACCGAAGAGTATGCCCACTGGTTGCAAGTAGGTTTCACACTGTTGGTTTGTGTATGTATTTTGTGCACAGTGTACACATTGTTGGTTGCATGGGTATGTGATTGTTAGCACATTTTATAGTTTTGGGTGCATGGCTGGAGGTGATGTATTCAATAGTCCTGGACTGTGTCCACTGGGTGAAGTGTTGGAATACTGTGGGTATAGAAGTGGATAGGGTTAAAGTGGATGGTTTATGTGTTTGCGTTGTGCCCACTGGCCAGATGATAGAGTACTTTACTGTATTATGATGTATTGGTTGTCAGTAGTTACTACAATCTTCGGTGCAGGGGCAATGTTCTGAAAATGTAGTGATTTGGTTGGAAGTAGTATAATAGTATGTGAACGGAAGCGGGTAGGGCTGTCAGTGGCTGTGTTATGTTTGTGGGTTGTGGTAACTGGCCACATGTTTGCATGCATTGCTGCATTACGTTGCAGTGGTTGTAGCCAAGGCCTAGCCTCTTGGGTGCATTCGGAGGACCGCAGCGTAATGCAGCCATGCCTGCGAACACTGATACTGATATATGGATTCCACAAATATGTTTATGGAGTGCATTTTGTTTTGCTTCGATTGTGTGGGTATGTTGTTATAACCAAACGTTGCTCCATTGTACACACTTTTAAATATGCATCTCTCCTAGGGTGGTCACCTTTACAAAATGGTTGTGGAGGACATTTTAGACTTGGTAGAGGACTAGACGTGAGCTGAAATGCATGCTCTCCCATCTGGTGTACTTGATTAGACTTGTTTCCCATTACGGAATGACATGACACCATTCACGTTCGCAATGGTTTGGCAGTGATCAGACCCTTTGCTTAGGGAGTGAAGTAAGATATTGCAACATGAAAGGATTTCCTTACCATCACACATTTAAAATGTGGACAATATACGCAGCTAACCACATGTAATTTAAGGTCTACTTGACATACATATGTATGACATGTTTTCTTTATAGAAATGCTTTGGAAAAAACATATCCCTTTAAAAGAAAAGGAGCATTTCACAGTGACATATCCTTGCACTATACAATTGGTCCTGGAAATATGTTAAGCAAAATGAGTATGCTGTTATTCCTTTCTCCCCCATCCTGCATGGAAGGTACAGCAGTACTAGACACAAAATTACAATGTTACTTGAAAGATAACAGGCTGCACTGTCGCTTGTAATCACTCCGAGTTCAAATTTCTTAAGTGAGATTTGTCCTTGCTAATATCCCCCCTCACCCTTATTGATGTTTATCTGCTGCCATTGCAATGCTCTGTTTACACAGAGCAACATGTTCAAATGCTGCACGTCTCATGAGAGCTTGCCTACCGCATTTCTGCCCTGGTGTTCAATTATCACACAGAGGTGTGAGCTCAGGGTGCAAAAGGTTTTAATCAGGCAGGTGGTGAAGGCAAATTCAGCATACTTAGAGGTCCACAGAGAATGCCATCAAATCACCAGACAAATCCATCAATGCGAGTAAGTCCCGCAAAATACAGGACGGTTGGCCATCTCACTATTACCTTTGTTTTGTGTACTTTTTCAAATGCGAAAAGAACACTCTCAGCATTGCCATTTTGGGCTAATGTTTATGTGGGAGAACACACTTTCATTATAAGTTTGGAAAGGTGAAAAATGGTGTCTCTGTGATGTCTTACATAATAAACCTTTGCATGTTGCTTCTTATTGCCGGAAACGCAAATGGACATACAGGGCCATAGCGGTTGTCCTAGATAACGATGAGCAAAAAACACCACTTACGGTAATCTTGTATTGATTATTTCCGCATTCCATATGTTGGCAAGTGGAAGGTTGTGACACGGGCAGTAAGGTACAAGGTATCTGTGAACAAAGAGGAATAAGAATACATTTAAGTAGCCGTTCTCAGTGGCAGTGTAAAGGACAAGGGTTCTGAGGGAAGGATGTCACAAAGGGCCCTAGGTGGCCGGGTCATGGACCTTTGGGTGAGCTACTGTCCCTTATTGAGTAACGCTGGATGTTCACCCACTGCCTTGCTCTCTGTTTTGTAGGTGCCACTCTCCTTCCATGGTTACACAATTGCAAATCGTCTTTCAAATGTTGCCAACACACCCTCCTTTCATGGGTTTGCTTTTTACAAAAGATTCCAGTGCCAGCGAGTGTCGTCAAACCCATGGCACATTCTCTCGGTGTGTGCCCAAATAAACATTAAAAAAACATCCTCCTCAGGGACTGCTCCGATTGCAGGACAATGCAGGAGCAGTTTTGTAAAAACATCCAACAGTAAAATATTACCTGTCGAAGTTTGTGTTCCGACCAAGTTGTATATGGGCCTCTGGCTGTTACTAATTTCAATCGAATGAAGGCACGTACAACTCTTAAGTTTTTGAAAGGTCATTATAAGGACAATACAGCCAATCTTTCAGCACACACTTGAACATACGGTGTGCTGTTTCAATGCATGAGTTGCATTCCCTTTCAGTGTTGTGCTCTATGTATACGTTTGAATGGGTTGCAGAACCATGGCAACAAAACCAACAACAATCATAGTAGTCATTTAGGCTGAATGCTGGAGACATGGCACTGTAACGCAGCGTGAAGACTGCTGTTACAAAACCCAGTACAGTGTACATGGACAAAGTCTACGAGACGCTACCTTCATAATTATGAATACAGAACTGTATCCTACTAAATTTTAAGTCCTGTAAACATGTTATGTAAAGTTGTACTTAAATAACTTCTGCAAATTCCATGGTTATCCTGTGTCAATGGGAAATTGCTCTGTACGGTGTATTGGACAGTTGCAGACTACCTTTGCAGAGAATATGCACTGCAACTATACTAGAAGTTATCTGTAAAAAAAATTATTTCATACAATGGCCCTCATTACAACTCAGGCGTTAAGGGTTTAACGGCGCCGTCAGCGCTGTTAACCCTTAACGCCTGATTACAAGTGTCCCTTTGCGGGTTGGTGTTTAACGCCTGCTTTTAGCAGGCGTTAAAAATCCAACCCGCAAAGGGACTTTGGAGCTAATTACGGCACTGTAATTTACGGTGCCGTAATTAGCGTCTTCCCCATTCCCATTATGCTCTATGGGGGCAAAAATGGGAATGGGCAAGGGCAAATGGTGAATGGGGAATTACCGCCCCACTCACCTTGGAATGGGGCGGTAATTCCGCCATCCACCATGGCGGAATCGTAACCTTAGCGTCATGGACCATGGTGCTAATAGCACCATTGTCCTCCGCCAAGGTTGTAATGAGGGCCAATGTCTGCCCTTGGAGAAATTCATGCGTACCGCTCAAGGCTATTTTACAATGAGCATTTGTCCTGTTGAAAAAGAGGTATTTTAGGTTTCAATTTCTGGTCACCAGCGGCTAAAAAAAAAGATTCAGGCAACAACGTGTTGCGATTCATCCGTGCACTTCCGAATGTAGGAAGTGTAGTTACTTAGAAGTTAGTATGACGTACATGGAGAGATGATGGTACCTTATACATGATGCAATGTATATACAGATGACACAATATATAAATGTACATTTACGAACCCCATGTACTTTTTATATGTGCAGTGTAATACGAAGCCACAGTGTATGATGGCAGACTGTGTATGCAATGGTTCCACATACGTGGGTGGCAGGGCCATTTTACACACTTTAGTGTCTTTGGGCACAGAGATATTTGGGGCTCTCATTCATGAAACAAAAGGAATTACTTTACAACTTCTTCAAACAATGTAAGTGGCGTATGGATTTTAAATTGTGTCTCAATTAGACATTAAAAAAGCAAAACAGAAGTTTGAAATTTTAAGGAGTACAGCAAACTTTCAATTATGGTTGACGAGTTGTGCACCATGTGTGTTCTATATGTTCCAGTCAAATGATGTCCATAACAACAAAGATGAATAAATGGCCTAAAGGATACCAGTGGCATGTCCGGAGGCAAACCTTATAGAACATAAGACAGTTACATATGACATATGGATGCATGTTTGTGTTTGGGTTATGGTGATTGTGCAGATTATTGGGTAGGTTACTGTACTATAGTGCATTGAATGTGTACAGTTATTACAGGCTTGGGTGATGAGGGCATGGAGCAAAGAGATTGTCCATTGTGTGGAAGTAATGTAATACTATGTGCACTGAAGTGGCTAAGGGGTAGATGGCTGTGTTATGTGTCGGGTTTGTGGTAAGTGGGTAGATGTTTCTATGCATCGTTGCACTGTGCTGTGGTAGTTAGTAGTGCCCAGGGTCTACAATTTAAAGTGCATGGCTGGAGACCGTAGACTGTACGTTGTGTAGTGAAGAGTGTAGGCCGTGGGTACAAACAGCACAGTGTAATATAGCTGTAATATAGCTGTAAATTGAACACTGTGACATTGCTATGTGGATTGCTGAAATATGTGTACACATTACACTTTGAAGATTATAAAGAAGTCTGACATCAATAATTTTATATTTACTGTTTCTATTGTGGAGGGCCTGTGTAGTTTTTGTGTATGGGTTGTGAAATGTTGTAGTAATTGTTGCCTCCTTATCTGTGGAAAAAAGAGAACAACATAACATGTTAGAGCGGCTATTTCGTTATTTTGCAGTTCATTGCCTTGCAGGTATTTATACACTTTGTGGACCCTCATAATTATTACTTCATAAGTACTATGCTTTAAACAAGTGTACTGTGCAAGAGGCACAGTTCCGTGTGTTTCTTTGCGTAATCATTGGGTATGTGGGGAAAAATTAATCCATGGCGGATTAAAAAAAACATCCAAATGTATTTGCTATTACATTGCACAGTACATTACAGTAACGTTTGCACTGATTATAGCAATGTATAAGGTGCACTGTTGCAGTAGGAGGATTTGCAATGGTGTACAATTTCTGTTTTGTACGTGTTGGTAGTATGGTTGCAGTCATATAGCAGTTGGTGTATTCTAACTGTTTACCTGCTTCCTTTTTTTAGCAGTATTTCTTTATGCGTTTGGTTGCTGCTGATGTTTTGCAAATACTGTGCCATTGCACTGTGATACTGCAGAATTGTGTGGGCAGTTACGTACCTATGGTGTACTGTAACTGTTCATAGTTTGGAAGTTTTTCAGGATATGTTTGTAGCACTGTGGTTGCTGAAGGTTGAGTTTGGCTGTTTGTATGATGCAAGTAATATTGAAGTAATATGGTTGCAGTTAGATACCAATTGGCGTATTCAAACTGTTTATAGTTTCTCATTTTTATAGGGTATGTTTAGAAGCTCGTGGATTCCTGGTAGTAGTTTCACACTTTCCACAGTCTGAAGTGCTGGTGCACCATTATGGGTTTACATAATGATATTTGCATATGTATTGGATTGGTATGGGCATTGTTAGATAGGTGGCGACTAATTTGAGTAGTTGGTGGTTTCAGAGGTTGCTGAGGATAATTTTGAACCCTCATACTTAGTAGGTTTTCTTTTAAGTACCATGTAGGAAACAATACTAGTGTGATTTGAGTACACTTATTGTTTTTCTGACTGTAATCACTGGGTTCAATGGGGAACAAGTTGCAGACAGTCACAGTGATGTATTTGTTGGATAATTACTGTATGTTGAGTTGTTCTAGTTCCACACTGTAGAAGGTAATTCTTTTGTTGTGCATTATGTAGTTACTGGTGGGTGTTGGTGAGTAGGGTATTCTAATTGTGTACCTCAATGAGTACATTTTGGCTTCAAGAACATTAATTAGGCATTTGCAAGATTTGCTGCTTGTCTCTGCAGTAGAGTAATGGAAGTATCATTGCATTCAAACCAACCATGACCATTGCTTTCTAATGTATGTAGTATAGTGACCTGCACTGGTTGTGTCACCTGTGTGGTAGATTATGGCTACTGTTGTGAAGGTTTTCTTGCCAAGTGATACCTGTCCATGTGTGAAGGTAGTAATTTTGAAATTATTGTTGGTTCCATCTGCATTGAATCTTAAAAGCATTAATATTATGTATTTGCTATTTGATTGAGTTTTGTCAAGTACTCATTGAACTTTTCACCTAGTACAGTGGCGCTTCTATGGGCGTCTGAATGTCTGCGGAGTGGGGAGTGTGCCGTGTGCTTGCGCCTTCCTGTCACAATTTCATGTGGTGACAGATGGTGGTCCTTGCTAGGCTGATTTTTCAGCTCAAACAAGGCCAAGGGCAAACAGTGCACCCAGTTTTTCTTGAGTGAGAAACACAATTTTGACAATCTCCCTTTCAGGAGGCCGTTGATCTTCTTAACTATGCCATTACTTTGCGGGTGATAAATCAAGCATAGGTTGTGTTTGATTCCTAACAAAGCTGTTACTTCCTTGAAGAGATCATTAACAAAATGTGTGCCATTGTCGGAGTGAATTACGTCGCAAATTCCCCAGCGCAGGAATACTTCCCTTACCAAGAACTTTGCAGCACATTTGGCATCCGGATGTGCACATGGTCCTGCCTAGACCCATCGTGAAAATGGACAAACCACTACTATAATGTAACGTGACCCATTGCATCTCTCTCCCATGTCTGCATAATCAATGTGCAGCTCTCTGAAGGGGCCTGTCGGTTTTGGTATTGTTCCTCGTAATTCCTGAATTATATATTTGGCATGTTGTACATTCCATTGCCATTTTTGAAATTGCTCCTGCAGACCTGGGACAAACCAATTCTCCTGTATTTCTGCGGCAATATGTTGTTTCGCATAGTGTGCTGGGAAATGTAGTTGTTGGAAGGCTACTTCTAATAGTTTGATTGGCATTACTACTTTACCTGTGCTGTTTTGACGCCATAGGAGGTCTGTTGCTGACTGGCTACACCCCCTCTTTTCCCACAATTTCTTTTCCTCTTTTGTGGCCCCGTCTTGCAGTTCGAATATTTGCAACCTGGGCATGGAATTATATCCGTCTGGGAGATCCTCTTCCACATGTTTTTGTGTTAGGTACTCACCTGTTCTCTCTTTTTATTAAGTAAGAAGCTTCCTTTGCAGCAGCGTCCGCTGACGTGTTTCCCAAAGAGATCACGTCTGTATTGTTTGTACGGGCCTGGCACTTCACTATAGCTACCTTTTAATGCCTCTATCAGTTCTTTTAGAAGCTCTGCATGCTGTACAGGTGACCCATCTGCTCTGTGGAACCCTCTCCGTCCCCATCTTGCCAATCCCCCATGCACAGTAGTAGTCATGTAAGCTGAATCTGTGTAAATTGTAACTGCAAAACCCTTTGCTGCATGTAATGCTTCAATGAGTGCAATTAGTAATGCATCTTGTGCTGAGTAATGGGCGGGTAGGCGCTGCTGTATTAACACTTCGTACTCACCTTCTTCCAACCTTACGACAGCTAATCTCACATAATTTTCTCCTGTATCTGAATTTATTGATGCTGACCCGTCTATGAAGAATACCTCTCCTTCATTTAGTGCATTTTCACTCACCATGGTGGTTTCTCCCTCCTCACCCCTGTATGTTGCACAATCGTGCGCTTGCATGTCCTCCACTGTGCATGGTTCTGTAATGCAGGATTCACTGTTTTGCATCTCACTATGTGTATGTTTGCGCTGGACAGAATTATTTCATACGCTGTGGCTCTTTGTGTTGTGAGTGTGCTTTTTGACCTTTCCAGGATTGCGAATAGGGAGTGCTCCACAAACAGTGTCACGGAACATCCCATCGCTATCGTGGCACTTTTCTCAATGGCGAATGCTGCGGCTGTGAGAGATTGCTTACAAGCAAAGTGTCCCTGCATTACTGCATCCAGTGTGCCACTGCAGTAGGCCAGGGGCTTATGTCCCAAAGATGCCTTTTGTGTCAGTACTGCTGTCATGAGGGACCCCTTGCAATGTGAGAACAGGTAGAACTTGCGCTCATAATCTGGGTTCGCGAGTACTGGTGCACTTGAAATTAGTTATTTGAGTGATGTGAAAGCATCATCTAGTTCTACTGACCATTGTATTTCTGTTTTTTCTCTTTGAGCTTCTTTGAGTCCTTGCTGTAATGGCCTTGTGTATGCTGCATAATCTAATATCCATGCTCGGCAGTAGTTACACATACCGAGAAATCTTTGCATTTCCTTCACTGTTTTTGGTCTGCCTACTGCTGTGATGACAGCTACCCTATCTGGTATGATTCTCTTACCGTCTTTTGAAATTAGCTGTCCCAGGTACAACACTTCTCGCTAACAATTTTTTTAGCTTTCCTTTATCTACCTTGTAACCTTTGTGGGCTAACAATGTCAAGAAAGTGATAGAATCTTTCCTACACTTCTCCTCATTTTTTCCACAGATCAACAAATCATCCACGTACTGAATAATTGTGCTGTCTGTTGTCACATTTCCTAGATCTTCGTGTAGAATTCTGTTTAATATGCTTGGGCTTTCGCAGTACCCCTGGGGTAGTCTGCAATGCTCGTACCTTTTTCCTCCCAATGTAAATGCTGTTAGATATCTGCACTCTTCTGCGAGTGGTACTGAGAAGAATGCGTTTTTCAAATCAACAACTGTGATGCTGCATAGAATGGATGCAGGGTTGGGGACCAAGGGGAACTCATTTTTGATGATGTCGTTGAGTGGGCGTAGATCTTGGATCATCCTCCATGCCCCTCCCATTGCTTTTTAAATGGGGTAGATACAAGTATTGCATGGTGAGTTTGAGGTCACTATTATTCCTTGTGCTAACAATGCAGTGATTGTTTCTTTTATCCCTTCTTCTGCTTCCCAGGACCGGGTGTATTGTTTTACTCTGGACAGTATGGCTCCTTGTTTGAGTTTTATCTTAACTGGTGTCACCCCATGCAATAGTCCCACATCATGTGGGCCGGTGGTCCACAGGTCACCCGGCACTGACTGCATGTCATCATCAAAGAAGGAAGGTGGCGCTCCTACCACTGCCATCAACTGCACTGGCACTTGTCTTGTCTGTATCATGATATCACAGGGGATTGCTATTTCCATTATTATTTCCCCATCACTTTCTGAATCTGTGAAGAGGTCTTCATCTGATAAATCTCGCACTGCAATGTCAGCATTGATGCACAGCACTGTGCGCCATTCGCAGCCATGTGTGTCCATTGCAATTACTGCTATTCTTTGGGCTGAGACCTGAACTGCATGTACATCTAATGACATCACGGTTCCGGGCACTATCTCCAGGCGTGCTAGTGGACAGAAACCAAACACTGCAAACACCCTCCATTCTAGGGCCTTCAATTCTGGCATCCCTGTCCAACGTTTTTAACCCCTGTATGGACATATCTGGGTCCACTGGTATGCCGCGCACTTCTGGTGCTGTTGCTCGTGCGTGCACTACCAGCATCACTCGCATGGGCCAAATCCCTGGTGTTGAGCATACTATACCTCTCTCTGTAAAGGATATGGTCATGTTAAGCTTATTGAGGAGGTCCCTCCCCAACAAGTTAATCGGGGATTGTTCATAGTACAATAGGGGTGCTCTTACTGTTTCCCCCCCCCCACTGTTACACCCAATTCTTCTGTGTAAGGAACTTTGACCACCGCCCCAGAGAACCCCTGCGTCTCCAATTTATGATTAGATAGTGGAAACCTGCCCTCACATAAACATGATTTTTCAGCTCCCGAATCCACCAATAAAATGCTTAATATGCTATTATATAAATAAAATTGTTTGTTCCCTATGTCTGCCTCTATCAATGGTTCCTCTGCTGCATCGAGGGTTGTCGATAGTACTGGACACGCAAGTGCTCTCTGTGGGCTGTCCTATGCTGGGTGTCTCATGGTCCCCCCTTGGCTAAAAACATTTCCTGATACCACCGCCACTCCCCCATATGGTGCAGGGGCACCATTTGCCGTTGTTGTGAAGGGCTCATGCTGTGTGTATGGCATGTGTTCGTGGCATTGTGGGTGCTGTTGGGCATTATGTGTTTGTTCCCTATGTTGTTCTGGGCACCTTTGTTCTTGCTGTCCTTTCCCTCCTCCCATTGGTAACCCGTATGGGTTCCCTGGGTGTGGGTGGCCGTAATGCTGGTCATCTTGGTAATTATTGTTTGGCCTGCTTCTACATTCTCATGAGAAATGTCCCCATCTCCCACAGTTCCAACAATTTCCTTGTCCTCCTCTAGGTCCTTGCCCCCATACCCGCCATTTCCTCCATACCACAGACCACCCCCTATACGCCCTCTGTACCCACCTCTTCCTCCCTGGGGGCTCCACATAGGCCACTGCGGTCCTCCGTTCTGCTCCTGTCCATTCCACTGTGACTGCCCCTTGCCAGACCAATTTGCTGCCATCCTTCCTTGTATCACTACTGATCCCTCCTCCTCCTCTGCATCCCTATCTGTGGGGAGTGCTGCTACAGCTGCGGCGACCTTCACCAGTTTCGTCTGTATTAACTTTGCCTCGTCTGCCAACCTTCTCTGTGCTATCTCCTTCTCCTTTTCTTTTATTCTCTTGCAGTGGTGTACTATTATGCTTTGAATTTCGGGCCAGCCCTTCACTACAATCCCTGCTATTTTGTTGAGTGCTTTCTGAACTTCCTTTGGGAGCCCCCTCTTTATTATAAAGAAAAATAGTGACGTTGATTGATCCCAGGCCGGACCCGTCTCCGCTCTCCACATCTCCTGCACCCGTAAAATAAAATCCATAGCATCTTCCCCATCATTCATTGTACACTGCATTACTGACTGTACATCAGGTGTGTCTGGGAATGTGTCTCTCAAAGCGCCCCATATCCTTGCGCGCACTGTATTAAAGGAAGCTCCATCATGGCGGTCACAATCTAATGTTATTCCCGGGAAACCAGCCTTTGCCCAGACCCTATCCGCTTTGTCACCCACTGCCAATAACAACAAACTTTTGACATCCCTCACTGCTAATGGCACCCCCGCCATATGCTTCTCGAATGCATATATCCACTTACTTGCTCCTCCCGACAGCGGGGGCAAATATTTTAATAAGTTAGCCTTGTCCATCTGAGCCCAGGGTATGTAATTTGGCCTCCCACCTCTTCTATGTATCAGTGGAAGCTGCAGTTTATTCTTGATTCCTTTCCCAATACTCACCTTTGACCCTTTTCTCCCCAAAGTGGCCATTCTTCCCATCCTATTTCTTAGCCTCCCAGTCCACTCTTCTTCCATGGCCCTCCCCAGAGGTGTCTCGTCCAACCTTTCCAACCTTCCCCCTGCTGCCACCCCCAGTCTTCTGGTTTCCAGCTCATCATCCTCTAAGTCACACCACAGCTCTTCCATTCCCCCAGTGGCCATTCCTTCCTCCCCTTTGTTTTCTCCGAGCGCATGTGGTTCTAATTCTATTATTCTAATTGGCTCTTCCTGTATTCGGAATAATATTTCCCCTTTTTTCCACGCTTCCTTGGAGGACCTGTCAAGTGCTTGTGTCCTTGACGTTTGCTCTGTTCTTGTCATGCTCGTTCCACCCTGTTCACATATGTTTTGTATTCTAGTTAGCTCATTCCGGCCATTGAGAGTTGGGAATCTAAGTCTTCTGTTAATTTTTCAATATCTACTGTGGGAGTACTTATCTGCCCGCTAGTCCTGGGGCTATCATATGGTGGTGGTGCAGTTGGTCGTGGGGCAGCTACGGGGGTAGGTGTGGACTCATACAGGGGATCACTATACCCCTCGGCGGGCACTGGCTTATTTAGGAGGGGGTACAATCATGTCACCTCTATTGACCCCTCTTTCCCCCTGCCCTCACCTTCACTCTCGTTTGCTGCCAGGGAGTGGTGTTAGTGGTGGGCTGCTCTGGCGCTATGTCTTTCCTTTTGAGGGGGGGACTTCTTCAAATAGTCTCCATAAATCTAGTATTTCTCTTCTATTATGGAATTATTTTCCCTCGTATTTTATGAATATGCCTGTGGCTACTATGTCCAGGACGCTTTTATCGAACTACCCTCCTTGGGGCCATACCTGGGGTAGCCCTTCTCCCTTCAATTCCGTGACCCACTGGTCATGATACTTGGTTATGCGTTCTGCATAGTCTGGTAAGTTTTTCAAATGTGGGCTAGGGGTGTTTCAGCCCCTATGTTAAAGGTTACCGGGTCACACTTACAATGACCATTTCACAGAAACCCTTGTTGCCATTCATTTAACATTGTTACAGTGCAGTGCAATTTTTTAACTAGTACAAACATAGCATATTCAACTCACGATAGACAGCCAACAAACATTTAACATACAACACATAACAAAGACCCTCCTTACCCTTGCCCTGTAATTTTTTTTTAAAGAGACGCTCAGTCCCTCACCCAGTTATTCCCTTCAACCCTTAAAACTTATAGAATATTCCCTAATATTAATTCACCCAGAATAAAGAAAAGGAAAAGAAAAAGCATTTTCTAATCTATACACTGTGTCTCTTTCTTCTCAGACACCTTTATTTCTATTTTCCACTATTTCACTTATTCCTAGTACTAGTCAAGATAGCACTATGAGGCGTCGCCTTCTACCCCCTTGCAGAGCTAGGTTCCCGTCTTCCTTTTTTCACCTCATTATCCTAATGGCCACATGCACAGAAAGAGGATAGTATTAATGTATTATAGTACCAGTCTATTTACCACTAAGAATAAGTCCCTTCTTTGCCTCCCTTGACCTGGTACACTCTGGTCTTTATCCCTCTCCTTTTATTGTCACTTGCACTTAATACTCACGTGCCCCTCTTGATCCGAGACTCTACAGTCCCGGTCCGTCCAGGCGGCGCTACCACACACTCAATGGCTGCCCCCGGCTCCGGCGAGCGGTACTAAGGGTTTTTTGGAGCGGGACCCGTACCCTTTCGCCCTACTGCATGCGCACGTCTAAGCGTACCAGTTGGCGTAGGCAGGCAGCTCTCTTGAGCGGGCGCGCCTTGCGTCTCCACTGCGGCCGGGGCCGTCTCGTGCCAAAAGGGGACAATAAAGACGAATCACGTCTAAGTTGTCACCACTGAAATTAAGCGTCTCCCGATAAGGCAGTTAACCCCCTTCAATGAGAGGCAATAAAGGACACACCCCAGGAGGGAATGAGACTAGGACCAAGTGCGGTTGAGATTAAAAGGTTTTATTTAAATCGATATAGGGCATGCAAAGGACTCTGCAAACTCCGAGAGCGCTCTGTCTGACAATAGCAAAAACAGTCATTTATATTACAAATACACGTCATGCATGAGCTAAGCTATAGGGGCCACATAGATTTGGGGATTGGATGGTGACGTCTAGCTACTATGTCGTTCACCCCAAGCCCCTGACACAGATGACCCCCATACCTTTCTCCTGATCATTGACAAATGTATGTATATACAACATGTGAAATATATGGTTCTCCCCCCAGCTGTCATGATGCCAATGGTTGTTTTTTATGGGTGTTTTTTATTGTGTACTTTGAAGTGGTTTTTAGATTAGAGAGTTAGTATCAATCACCTTATCCAGAACTACATGACCTCTACCTCGCACTGACCAACCCAGCTGATGCACATGATGTCCGCCTTCCCGTCAAGTAAATATCCAACTATCCAATTGTCTGGAGGTGGCGCCTATGAAGCTATCCTGGATCTGCGGCTCCTCCAATGAAAATGTAACCTTTGTACCATATATGATTTCATCACTGATGATGCTGTAACCCTTTTTAATGCAATGACAGTGTAATGTTGGGCAGCGCGCTCTCGGAGTATGCAGAGTCCTCCGCTGCCCTATTTTGGTCTTGGATAAACTTTACTTATGAACTTCACCCGCACTTGGTCTTAGTCTCATTCCCTCCTGGGGTGTGTCCATTATTGACTCTCATTGGGGAGTTCTGATTGTATTTTGGGGGACTGCTCACTTTCACATTCTCTTCCCATGGTGTTAGAGCAAGGGGCTCTGTGGTGCCACCTCCTGTGGTCGGTGCCTCCTATCGTCTTGTGAGAGGAGGCTGTGCACTATGATGAATCCTGCGGAAGCTTCCCAGAATCCCAGCCTAAAGTTTCCTGCCAGGTGGCCAGCGGAAGACCGCCGCTACCTGATCCTAACCATGGGGGTGGTATTAGCCAGGTGGATCACTTGAGAGGAGAAGGACACCAAGGGAAAGGGATGACTCTGTTAGTACAGACACAGTATGTATCCTCTTCTGAGAGGGAGGTGTCTCTGTACTGGAATACCTGATGGCTTGTTGTCATAGTAAGACTTCCCTTCCCAAACTTACCCACATGTTCAGCTCTGAAACCCCCTCTGGTAAACATAGGAATGATGAATGTAAGAATCAGGGCACCCATACCACCACTTCTGATCATTATAAGTCCACCTTAGGTTTGAATCATAAAATCAGGAGTCAACCATGAAGTCCTTTGAAACCTTCTCCTGAAAGTGCATTTTATTAGTGATTCAATCAGAGGGAATGAAATAATGTTGAAATGAATAAGAACATTAGGGACACCAAGTTCCTCTTCATCGTCCCAGGTACTGCGACGTGGGAGAGGAACTCAGAGTCACAGAACTCTGGTGTGCGAGGGAGGGAGGAGCTCTCCCGATCCTGCATGTGACTTCAGTGTGTGGCGTACAGTGGAGTGTGAGCGGAGCATCAAATGCTCCAACCTTAGGAGGCACGAGTGAGGGAGACAATACCTGACCTGTCAAACGTCTGTGTCAGGTAACGCTGGGGCACTTAGATAGACTACTGACTCCTGAGCAAAAGATTTTTAATACAGAATTAATGAATGGAAGCCAATTAAGAGAGATAAGTTAAATAAGATTGGATCCCGCATTGTTAAATGGGGCGTAACTCACATATAAACAGAGATCGAGTTGAGGAACATTGCCACCACCTTTGCCAAAGCCAAAGGGAAAAATATTCAGGCAAGGTAAATGTGCTTTAAAGGGAAGAGCACTTGTAGACGACAATTGTAATTAATATTGTTGAAGTCAAAGAAGGGCAATTAAAGAAAGTCACTATTGCCAAAGAAGGACAAATTAAGGAAAGTCAATATTGCCAAAGAAGGGCAATTAAGGAAAGTCAGTATTGCCAAAGCCAAAGGGGAGAGAAATACAACCTTCATTTCCTGAGGAAAATGAAACCGAGTTAGAAATATTGCCACTGTGTTGTGACCTGCTCATAAAATAGTTGTTGGGATTTTTACTTTTCCACATTGAGGAATGAAGTGGGGAATGTTTCAAGCAGCCTCATCACCAAGTACCTGTAGTAGTGGTAGGAGTTTTATCTTGGCAGGCAAGTATACCAGGAAAGGGACTATCAGTGGACCAGGAAGAAGGTAATTGAAGTATTGCAGGTTGTGGTGGCAGGAAAGTGTATGTGCTGTGACAAACTGTGGTTAAACCATATTGACAGAACTTTGTTGTTTATGAGGAAGAGATGTGGAAGTAGTTGTGTTTTTCAAAGAAGATAGATTATATTGATGGATGGCCAGAAGTGCAAAGAAAAGTCTTTTTGTAATCAATCAAGAACTGTGACACGTTCTATTTTGAGATTGTTCAAGTGCCAAGTGAAAGACTTATAGAATGAAAATAACTTGGTGTTGTGTTTGGAGCAGAACTAGGCTATTGAAAATAACTTTCTTAATTTGAACCTTGGTCTGAAAAATCCTAAATTAATCCTGTGGAAGGGGACCCGAAACTGGTTACAAGGATACGTGTTTCCAAAGTTTATGTTTGAATCTAACTGTTAATTTTGGCCATATGATACCTACATGATCAGTGTATGTACAAGTGTGAGGGACAGATGCCCTTTTAAAGTGTTTCCTTTATTCTCAGTTAGACAGGTAGGGAAAGGGAGGCATTTAACCCACCTTTATTATTTAATAAAATGGCTACTTGTAGGAAAATCTACTTGTCTGCCTCACATTTCTGACCCCTCACAGCACCCTAACACTGAGGCCATTCCATCTCTTGTGGCATTCCTCCCCATGCCTTTGGTGGGTGCCATATTATTCTTCTGAACGGGCAACCACCTTATCAGTGAGGACCTGGAGCTCTCCCTCACTGAATGTCGGCTTTCGCTGCCTGTGTTCAGGCACCTTGCCTTTGGATCTTTCCTGGGTCATGACTCCTGTGTCCTGTTGCTGTGGATGATGCAGGAAGTGGTGGATTCAAATCTGATTGAGTTTTCAATGATGGCCACAATCACACTTCCCGTTCCGGCGATGATGCTATTTCCACCAATGGTAATTTTGCCAGTGGAATTGTTGCTGATCGCACAGTGGTGATGGTAATTCCGCTGAATGCCTGCAGATTTAGTGTCAGTGAGGCTTGTTTCAGCGGTAATTCTGCCGGATGGAATTACTGTTACTGTTGATGGTATGTGCGTACTTCTGCCAGGTTGAAATGCAGTGGTAATTCTGCCACACAAAACAGTGGTAACGGTAATTCAGCTGAGCAGCCAAACTCGTAATGAACCCTGCTCTCTGGTTTTATACCATCTCTTTCCTGTTGCTTCTCAGCAAGGGTGGGAACTTCAAGGATGTTGAGGGTGGGAAGAATCCTCTTTGTAATGAAATGCAAATACACAGGTTTATATAAATAAATTACTGCACTGTAATACTATTCCCTCGACCACATTACCGCTACTCCCTCCGACCTACTTTCTCTCTCTCCCTAATCACTACTCCACCCTCCAAACCACTAATCATGCACCCTCCTTTCACGTTGGCACATCTACTTCACAATCACTCCTTATTCTATCTTGTCTAGTCACTCGCCACGCATACATGCGCACTCACTCTGCAGAGCCACTCTCGCTGCTTTCACATTCCTCCACTCCTTTGTTCCTCCTGCTGATCTATTGGTCATCCTCCACCTCCACTGCTGACCTGACCGGAATAACCCTGCTTCCTATTCCCTGCTTAAATCTCCCTCCCTGGGCTGAGATTGAACAACTCTCCCTGGCCAATCTGACCCTGTGTTCCCCACCCTGGGGCATGCATGTGTACTGACAAGTCATAGGAATGGGGCTAAGCCCCACCCACTGTCTCCATGTGGGTTTGTAACATACCAAGGTGGCATTGTTGAAAGACAATGGCCCTCATTACGACCCTGGCGGAAAGTAACTGACCTGACCGCCATAGCGTAAATAGCGTTTCCGCCATTGCACGACGGAGTAAAGTGCGGCTAATTCCGACCCATCGGGCACGAGCACTACGCCATGGCGTAAGTGCAAAGTATGCGATGGCGGAAATGTCCCCAAAACGCCCCTCACCGCCGTCGTACGGCGCCCTAGGTGCAATTCCGCCACCCATCATAGCGGTCACCGTAATGAGCGGCAATCGGAAAATACGGTGACCGTAAATATACGGAAACGGAAGTAAAAACATGGTCCCGGAACGGGAAACAGCACGCCGTACACCTATAAAATCAGAATTCCCACACAACCATTAAAAATACTACCCTGAGACACATCCCAACCCGTCATCCACCCTAGTGAAAACAATAAAAATGGGAAAAGTAGCGAAAAAAGCGTGCGACCGCAAGCGGCAGGTCCACTTCTCCCGTGAGGAACTCACCGTGCTCACAGAGACCCTCCAGGAGAATGCTGCCGTCGTCTTCTCGACGCAAATGACCAGGACGGCACTTGCGAACAAGAAGGCCATATGGGCCCTGGTGGCACAGCGGGTAAGTGCGGTGGGGACCGCACCCCGCAACCCACAGCAATGCAGAAAGCGATGGGACGACTTGCGGATACGCGTACGGAGCATACTATCCGCCAACCGTAACATTGCCACAGCTACCGGGGGAGGATCGGAATCACCCATCAAGTTGACCCCCTGGGAAGAAATCTGTGCCTCCACCATTGGAATGGAGAGTATAGAGGGAGTCGGAGGGATGGAGAAAGGAGTGCAGACATCCGAAGAATCAGGTAGGTGGGCCAAATAAAACAATGCTAAATCCACAATGTCCAATCATGTGAAGTACCATGTGTCCACATAGTGCAACAGAAACACATGTCCAGGAGAACGTCCACATACATTGGCCTGATAGCGCACTTTAAAAGTCACATTAAATACATAAATAATTAAAAATCCTAAAAACACCCTCTACACGTGCAGCAGGCACACCCTAACTGCAGGCTGCAAAACAACTGCATCCTCAATCCACACAAAAATGAAACCACCTCCAAGGCCCTGACCCAAATCACCCTCAGGTACCACCCCAATGCATGTGATACATTGCCATTCCAATTTCCACAGACCCATCAATAACGCTCGCCCTCCTTTACTCCACCACAGGGTCCGATTCAAACGACGAGCTCCAGGACACCCCTACCAGCACACCTGCAAAGAGGGCCAAGACCAACGGCCAAAGACCCTCCACCTCAGCTGCACGGATCAAGACACGGCAGCAGCACAAATCAAGTGGCAGCACACAGGAGGGGACTTCAACAGGCACCCAGCAGCCAGCATGCCCACAACAGCACCACCACAGGTCCCCCCAATGGATGCCACAGAAGGCACTGCTTCTGGTGGCAGCAGCACCATAGGTGACACTGCATTAATGGCAGCATGCTCCAACACAGAAAACGGTGATGTCGATGTAGGATCCATCCATGACCTGTCTCAATCCCCCGGTTTGTTTCATCCCGTACACCATGAGGATACCACGCAGGGGCACCCACAAGACGACGACTGCCCATCCCCCACAAGCCCTGTGGCAAGGCAACATGAGGTGATCAGCCCCTCTGTGACACCACCGCAAATGGCCATGGCACAGCAGAGGCAACAGTCCCTCGACCAGGTGATCGTGCAACAGCAGCAACTGGCCACGCTCCTCAAGGACCATGCTGATGAATGTGGGGGTACTAAGGCAGCCATAGAAACATCTACTGAGACACTTAGGGCAGAAATGGAGAGAAGTACAGAGACACCAAGGGCACAAATGGAGAGAAGCACCGAGAGCCTGAGGGTACAAATGGAGAGAAGCACCGAGAGCCTGAGAGTACAAATGGAGAGAAGCACCGAGAGCCTGAGGGGGGAACTGCATGCGACGTCCAAAGACGTATGTGCTGAACTTGCCGCTGTGCGCCGTGTGCTCACTGAGCTCTCACAAACCCTTAGGGACATGCATGGACGTGAGCAGGCAGAGACATCATCCGTTGCAAGTTCCGTCCAGGGCAGCCCCCAACGTAGATCTGGGAGGAACCTGCGCTCCACAGGCAGGGGTGCCCCTGATACCCGGAGAGGGGGCTTGCAATAGCGTCTGCCCACTGACAATGAGCATCTTTGGACACTGGTGTTCGGGGGGAGGTAGGAGGGTGGAGGGGGTGTGTTGGGCTTACTTGGGTGGCGGGTCGATGGGGTGTGTAACATAATTTCACATATGCTATAAACATTTCACAATCATCCAATGAGATGTGTGGACATTGATCTTTGTGTACGAGGCCTTTATAGGTGTACAGTCCATATTGTGCATGTTCCAGACACACACAGTGCCACAAGTCCCGTGTCCATGTATCAGCCACCAGGCGTGAGTGCTAGAAGCATGAATCTATGAGAATCTGACGAATTTCACGGCCCTCCTGTGCCTCGCGGACTCCTTGAGGTGCTGCCACATCCCCACCCTCATCATGACCATCTTCAGGTGCTTGCAGTTCTGCGTCAGGGGGCATGGGCACATTTCTACGTACGCACATGTTGTGTAGCATGACACATGCCATGACCATCTTTGCAACCTTCTCATGGCGGTACAGGAGTGCCCCGCCAGACCTGCTGAGGCAGCGGAAACGACCCTTCAGTAGGCCGAATGCCTGTTCTATGACTACACGGGTACGTGAGTGGGCATGGTTGTAGTCCTCCTCATGCTGGTTCTGTGGGTTCCGGAGTGGTGTAAGGAGCCATCTCTTCAGTGGATACCCGGCATCACCTGTATGTGGACAATAAAGGATGTTTGTGGAATGACATTGCTACGTACGCATCCCCCCCCGTTCCTGCCAGGTCATTGCCGCATCACATACCCCACATTATCATGCATGAAATGAGACTCACCGAGTAGCCAGGATCTGTTCCCTGCGTGTCGCTTCATGTAGCGTGGTATTGTAGAGTTCCTCAAGACCATAGAATCATGGGTTGATCCAGGAAATCGGGCACAACAATGTGTAATGATCCTGTTGGAGTCACACACCATTTGTACATTAAGAGAATGATATTGTTTTCGGTTGCGGTACTGGGCCTCCATGGCATGTGGGACAACCAATTCCACATGGGTGCAGTCGATGGCACCAATGCAACCCGGTATGCCGGCAAGTGCATGGAATCCCACTTTTGTGTTCGTAATTTCCTGCTCCGAGCGTGGTAGAGAGATGTAGTCGTCTGCGTGCTTCAGGAGGGCATCGAGCACTTGCAATAGTGTCCGTGACAACAGTGGCTGTGAAATGCCATGCAACTGTCCGACTGTGTGCTGGTAGGTGCCTGTGGCCAGGAAGTGGAGTACAGACACCACCTTCAGTAGGGGTGGGATGGCGGTTGGGCTATCTATCATGCTGACAAGGTCAGCGTGTGTCATGTCCACAATGGCGGTTATGGTGTCCCGGTCCAAACGGTAGAGGGTGTGGATCTGCTCATCAGTGAGGTTGAACGGATGTGCTCGGAGGCGTGGGATTGCGGGCTGCCTGCGTGGTGGTAGTGGCTGTGCTGGTGGGCCTTGCTGGCCCTGCCTTGCCCTCCTCCTCCTCCTGCGTCTCCTCTGTGCGGCCGGTTGTTGTAGTAGTTGGTGTTCGTCTTCTTCTTGAAGTTGGAGTACTTGCAGTGGTATCAGGGCCCCCAGGGCCAACATCGCTAGTCCTGCCGGTAGCATTTTGGAGTGGGTGTGGTTGTGGGAGGGGGTTGGGTGTGCAATTTATGTGTTTTCAGGCTGTATAGCCTCCACCTGTGGTGATTCATTCCACCTGTGCAAGCTGCAATCCCCTTTGGGCGAGCACGTCCCGCACACAACGCTGCAATTCGACGCATGGCATCTTGCTATTACAATCATGTATTTAATCCCGATGGCAGTGAAATATTGGTTCATATGTTCATTCTGCTATGGTCCCATTGTTTCACATACTATCTTTGCAGTCGCGAACAAACTTGTGAAGGGTCAGTGGAATGTAGTACTCGATTGACGGTGGACCCTCATGCAGCACTGTACCGAGGTTCACCGACGGGCGGGGCGTCCCATTTGTGAGTGAAGCCAGTTGCCATTTTCACACACTGCCGCACTACATGGATGGATTTGTGATTTCAAGCGGTCACAGATGCCTTTTCGACGTGATGTTGCAAATGAGGAATTCGAAGGACAGCACTTTCGGTTTTCAGCTAGCGGCGAGGAGACGCCCACAGGTCTGACTGCAGATATAAAGTGATATTGTTTAATGTCCTTCGGACAGGGGCCATGGCGAGAATGCAATGATTGATATGAATAGTATGGGATGCGCAATAGCGTAGTGGACGATAAGGCAGGACGTTCCCAAATGCATGTTACTTCACAACACTGGAATTCCGGGCTGGAGCACAGTGGATTTTGCAGACTGCATTACGCACAGACTCAATGGAAATTTCACATGTTATGTGAGTAAATAATCAGGCGTTTGCATACCGGGATGAGGGAATGATGTATGGATGCATGGACAGATGATGTAATAGAGAGTTTGCCATGTACATGGCTTTTTGGAATCTATCCACTTCCCCTGCGCTATGTGATGCAGGGCTGCCATAGTGGGACCATCGTCTATCTGCCCTTGTTGAACCCTCCCTGTCTCGACGCGCCTTCAAACACTTGTGTCTATGCACGTTACTAATCCCATCTAATGGATTCTGTTTTAACAGACGCATGCACACAAACACTCGTTTGTAATAGTGTTTTCACCTCGATTTATATAGTTATGATTCACAAGTGATTTTTGGGTGGGAATAATCCTTTTGAGTGGGCTAGCATGCATATGGCTGTGGATTTAGTGTGATCATTGAAGTGAGTAATTCAAATGAAGTTCTGATGCCCATACTATTCTTTTTCATTTCATTTGGGTGACAGGTATCTCCTCCCCTTTTGCCGCTGCCATCTGTATGCCACTCCTGCAGATGGTTTTTACTCCCGACACCTGCTGCTTCGTGTTAATCAGTGGAGCACCATTACGATCTTATGGGACGATCGCCAATGGGCCACATGCCCTTACGCAGTACTAGTGGCTAGGAGCAACATATCGACCTTTCAGCTGGACTAGTGCCTACCTAATGGGACGGCCCTGCGGTTGTAGGCGCTTCCATGTTGCCTTTTTGAACGTGAATGTAGCCCCTGTGTACCATGAAGGAACAGGGCGTCACACAAGAAGAAGCTGGTCATTTATTGCGGATGCAGCCCACAATAATGAAATATATTTTGGAGTTCATGACCTAATAGCTGTATGGACTTGGTGATTTTGTTGTGCATTAAATTTCTATTATGATATTGACCGTGTAGCGTTATTCTTTGCAAGTAATGTGGCATATTCCTATTTGTGGAGCGATGTATTGTGAGAAGATCTGCATTGGGTTCCGGCTTCTGAGTATAGTTGCGTGGTACTGTACTGGGCGCGTTTGCCTACGAAGCCCAGTGAGGTCAGGGATAGGGGCTGCCATTATGACTGTTTTAATGATGTCATGCTCAGGGGTGGGGGATTAGCTTTTGTGTAACAGATGCCGGTCAGCCAGGTGGATTGGTGGAATGATGTGATTATCAGAATATGGCTGGTCACAGGTGCCTGTGTCTGCGTGCGTTTCTTGGAGGGAGACTGAGGTCATGTCCATTGGAATAGCTTCTGTATTCGTGCCATCTGTGCCCTGCAGCTCCCATTGGCCCCTCTTGAGATAAGCCTGGCTGCTCAGTCACTCTGCCAACTTGTGTGGTACATGCTTACGCTGATGGTTGGTTTGTTTACTGGCAGGAGTACAGGGCTGGTGCAGTCTCACTCAGGATACTGCTTTGAATGTTGCCTTACACTGGTGTCAAGCGATGGGGGGCCTGTTTTTGTTTGTCTCATATTTCAGTTCATGTTGCTGTACTTGAACCTTCACATGCCTGTGCTGCATCAGTACGGCAATGGTGCCATGGCAAATATGGATGGCCACTCACAAGGCACTTGGAGCCCCTACATTCATTTGTTCGTTGGCATGCATGGGTGACTTGTACATTTCACTGGTTGCATTGTGTGACTTCATTGCACCTACGAGGAGTTGTGCAATGTGGCCAGGGAGTGGTGTACAGGCACTCAGTAGGGCCTTTTACGGTTGGTTCGCGATGCCGTACTTCTCACCATGGCGGAATGGTACTTTCCGCCATGCTTGATGGCGTTAGGTAAATGTCCGCTAGGGTCAGAATTCGCGTACCGTTGCGCCATGGTGGTAATTACGGTTTTGCATGGCGCGCGTGCGCGTACTTGGTGCAGTTAGCGTTGGCGTTCACTACGGTGTCGCTAATGGCATCGTACTTTACGGTGACGGGTCATAATCGCACCGAGCGCTATTCGATGGCGGTATTGCATTTCCGCCATCGTTTTTCGTTTTCCGCCAGGGTCGTAATGAGGGCCAATGTATTCGTTTTGGGACCCGATTGCCAGGGTTTCTTGGGTAAATCTGTTTGGAGATACTGTCTTCTTTTCCCCAATTGTTGTCCCTGGTGGTCTATAGTACCTGCAAGCTCTTCTCCTTGTCTGGTAGGTCCTCGGAGTGGCTGCATACTAACGCAGGCGGCACAGGAATCCCAATGCACAGGTTCATGTTCTTGGAACCTGCTCCTTGGGTGCTCCTACTTATGCTTCCAAGGAAAGGTGGATCCTTCTCCCCTCTCGGGCCCTGGTGGTCTATGGGGGTCTATGGGGCTCTGGTGTTACTGAGTGAGTTTGCTCATTTGGTCCAGCAGCTCGGGGAGGCCTGTTGTGATGCCGCTTATGGCGACAGCATCTCCTCTCGCTTGACAGAGTCTGTGTCTTCCATGTATGCGGGCAGCGGTCCACCTGTCACTAGTTCCCCGGACCTCTCTCTCTGCCTGTCGCTGTGCAGCCGAGCCATGCAGTGGCTAGACAATGTCACTCCAGTATGCTGGACTTTCCCTATTAAGGATGCGGTTGTTGTGCAAATGGAAAACACTGGCAAGTATTTGTTCTTATGGGTGTTGTACATGGTTAAAAGGGACGCAGCCCCTTTAAGGAAACACACATACCAAGGCGGGAAGAGGGCGGAAGAGGAGGGATAGGGGAGGGAAAAGTTAGTTACGATGTGAAGTGAATAAAGGAGGTTGACAGGAATCGTGGCTCCGTGTATCTGTAATGTGCATGAATGCAGATGAGTGTTGAGAGCCCCCAACAACTGGCGACGAGGCCGACACGAACCCTCATGTGACGGCAGCAGTGGAGGGCCTGTGAGCCCAGCAGCGATGGACCCGAGCACCCAGCAGATCAGGAGAGCCTGTGTGCCCGGAAGTGCGAGCGACCTCGCAGACCCAGCAAGGAGGTGGGCCGGCGTGCCCTGCAAACGAGGAGGGCCTGCATGCCCAACGAATTACAGGGGCCCGTGTGCCCGGCTGACCAGGTGGGCCTGTGTGCCCTTCAGATGGAAAGGGCCTGTATGCCCGTCGGGTAGCATGGGCTCGAGCGCCCAGCAACTCTTGGAGACCTGCCTGACTGACCTCACGGGCCCGTGTGCCCAATGCCGGCTGAGAAGCCAGTGCGCCAAACTAGAGACCAGCAGCCGCAGAGCCGTTTCGACCGGAGCCCAGGAAACCAATGCCGCTGCACTCCAACACTGCGCAGCAGGCCCAGCTGCTATATACCGCCCACCCGCGAGAGGAAGAGACGAACGGAACACTGCTGACGCATCCGCCAATAAGTAAGGAGTCATGACGGGGGCAGGGAAGGGAAACAATACACTGATTGAAAATACCTGCGCTTCCCACTCCATAACTGCAACGCCAACAAGCACGGGCCCAGTAGCATAAACCCTGCGTCTCCCATTAAGTGACATTACGAAGAAAAAAAAACAACAAAGAGAATAAAAGCTAAGAAGCAACCCGCGAGTGGCCCTACCCTGACCAACCAACAGGAAGAAAATCATCTGTAAGGGACACACGCACTCGGTGCATGAAATAAGTGGCCCCACTGTGCCCACACCCACGCCATACACCGGCACCACACACACACGCGAGAAACGGTGCCATTGATCCGAAGAATGGAACCCACTGCCTCGCCCCATTTGGCCACTGTGACTCAGGAAACACCTAAGACCAGTGCTCAAGTGACACCAAAGGCACTACACTACACCCAGCAGCGCCATCATGTCAGCTCCAGATGCAGCAGACGCGAATGCCCAGCCACCACTACCAGGAGTATCCTCCTCTCACGCCAGCTTAATGAGAAGACCCGCACCATTTACACTGAACCCACATCACGACCAGGGTCAACGATGGGAAGAGTGGGTAGAAGAATTTGAGGACTTTGTAGGTGCCATTGGCACACAAGAACCCCCCAATATACTAAGCATCTTCGCCAAAGTTGCAGGGAGAAAAATAAAAAACATCATACACACGATCCCCCCACAGGACCGCACCAATTACTCGAAACTCCTAGAAGCCATTAATGAGAAACTTGTCATATCACCCAATCGTGACTATGAGCGGTACACGTTCAATCAATGTGGTCAACTCCCTCATGAATCCATAGTAGAATTTGTCATCCACTTCAAAGAAAGATAACTAAGTTCGACTTTGCCAACTTTAACGATGACGAAGCGATAAGACTACGCATAATAGAAGGGTGCATATGCTCAATGTTTAGCAAACACCTCCTAAAAAGCCCCTTGCCCTAAAAGAAGTATTGGACTTGGCCAGAGTATACGAAAGAGTTGATGTCCAGGCCGCAGCTATTGAAAATCCAAAAAAGGGTGACATCATCGCGGCCGTAAGCCCTCACACCCGATACCCGACCTTGCAAAACAGAACAACTCCTAGATACTCTGCTCAACGGACTCAGAGTGACCGTCAATGCTACCGCTGTGGGTTTGATTACCCACACAGAGGACCATGCCCTGCCATCAGCCAGCGCTGCCTGAGATGTGGAATGGAGAACCACTTTCAAGTGATGTGCAAGGAACAACTCCCCGAGGGGAACTCAACTCGCCAACGAACTGCCAACCCCACAACAGAGATGTACATGAAACAACAACGCCCCGTCGAAAGAAGTACAACATACCCCATGAACTCCTATCAACGCCCGAACACTGTGAGGGCACTAGAAGGACTCCAGATTGAACCGGACAGGAAAGTTCATGAACTTTACGACTTCCACCAATGAGACCCAATGCAAACACTGGAACATGGAACGACATACATGAGGGACCCCCTGCCACCTCATGAACAGGACATGGACCCATACACCAACTCCTCACCAAGATATCAGCTAGGGGAAAGAGAACAAACCCAATAGCTGCAAGATGGATATGATAGGGAATACGTCCGACTCCTCAGCATCGACGTTGAAGACACTTCAGCCCCCAGGGTGACGATACAAATGGGGAACACCAGGAACAAGTTTGTTGTTCACACGGGAGCGACGGTAAACATCATGAATGAAGACCTGTACCTTGACATCGCCCTCCTGTACCCCCTACGAGAATCCAGAACACACATCTTCCAATGGGGAGCGGCCCTGCCCATGACATCCAAGAGGCAATTTCAATGTGACCTGACACATCGCGACCTCACTTTGACATCCACGATCCACGTCATAAAGAGTCTGTCCATCGGTCGCTGCCTCCTCAGCTACCGAACGGCCAGTGCCCTGGCACTGATTGACCTACAATATGACCAATCGGAAGTAATAAAAGGACACCCCTCAACATGAGAAACCGTCATGGCAATAACATGCCAACCCCTCGTGAAAGGAGACCTCAAAGATCAGTTGCCCAAACTATTTGAGTGAGTGGGAATGCTCAAAATCTCGGCCATCAAACTACACATCAACCCCGACATCACACCAGTGCCACAGCACCCCCGTAAAGTGGGTTTCCACCTTCAGGAACAAGTGTCAAAGGATATCCAGCTCCCCCTCCTCAATGACATCACAGAGAAGCCAGAAGGACCAACGGCATGGGTATCCCCAATAGTGATAGTGCCCAAAGACAACAGACGTCAACGCATATGTGTCGACATGCGCATCCCGAACACCACCATCCAAAGGGAGAGACACCCAGGCCCGAGCCTGGAAGACATGCTTATCAGGTTAAATCAGGCGAGACCCTTTTCAAAACTAGACCTCAATCAGGGCTACCACCAGCTTGTCTTGGACCCAGACTCAAGACCCATCACCACCTTTGCGACGCAAGACGTGCTGTTTAGATACAAACGACTAAATTTTGGCATATCATTGTCAGGATTCCACAGGTGGTAGGGGGAAGCATGCAGTGCCAAAGAGCTGTAAGTGGTGGGAATCACATAAATAATGTAACACAGAGGTTAAAACCTCTTTATTTCAGGACCTTGCTTTGTGTCCTATTCAGGCAGAAGGCTAGGTGTAGGCAAACAAGCCTCCTAGCCCTCAAATCCGAAGAAAGGAGCAACAGGACTTCAACTCCCAGCAGCCTTGCGTGCCCGAGAGCCACTGGGAAGCTTCAGGACAACGCCCAGCTGATCGCGCATGCGCGCCGTGAACACGTTGAACGCCACTTGCGCTACGGGATCTTGAAGAGTCAAGATGTGTTCCAGCGGGCTCCTGCAGGCAGCCATCAGTGGGGCCACACCCCGCCTGCGACTTCTGCAGGCCCCGCTCATCCCTCCAGATAAGTGCATATTTCTGTTATTTGCTTACTGGCAGCTCGAGCACTTGTAGTGTGCCGAGCGCTCTTGTGGGAGTTCGAACTCCCTGACAACGCGGTTCGGAGCCCGGCATTGTTTATATTTGAAGCTGCGCAGCTCTGCACCTAGCAGTGAAGGCTATTGGAGTCGGAGCACCGACAATATTAACCCTTACTAATCCTACGGCCGGAGCACCGGCACTTGCTAATCTTGCGAGCCGGAACTCTGTCATTGTCAACCCTTGCTACTTCTAACATTTCAGTGTTGCTTATGTTAAAGCCGGGTTCCGGCGGCATAGGTTTGTGACATCTATGGCAATTAACCTTGATTCCTTGATGTACGCTCACTCCTGTTTTTGGTCCTTTGTAGCGGAGTTCCGTTGTTCGCACAGCACGACTAGAACATTGGAGAATTAACCCCGAGTCACCTGCTGCACAACCGAAGCTAAGTGCTTTCATTTTGTCACAACCAGTGTTTACTTGCATATTCTGTGATGCTATGTTCATGCTGACCAGTGGGTATGTTTGTAATACTCATTAAGCCAAGACAGTACAAAGGTCAATGCAGTTGAATTGTGCACTATTGTGAGAATCTAGGCAGAGTACCATCCAGGTTCTTAACTAAATGAGATGTATACATGTGAAGGAGTGAATGGGCGGAGTTTCAGCTGTCTTATAAAACCCCAGGAGGGGGCATCACATCTAAACCTTTCAAAACTTCCTTAACCCTCCCATTTCCCTTTCCTACCCTGTTACCCGGTTTTCCTAACCACACCTTCCTATCCAACCAGTGGACCCTAACCCTCGTTCCCCAGAGGGTCAAGGAATCCTGTGTTGTTAACACTCTGTGCCCCAAGACCCAACGGGGAGGTAGGTGTACGTGCTACCTCCGCGCAAGGTCAAGATCGTGACAATCATCTGTTGCGGAGATCTTTCAAGAGACAATCAGACGCCTAATATCGTCTGAAATGAATGCCCCAAACAACAGTGATGATATTCTGATCTTTGGAAAGGACCAAGCACTGCACGACAAAGCCCTAATAGCTGTCTGCAGGAACCTCCAAGAAGCGTGACTGACACTAAACTAACTCAAATATGACATCAACAAGATTAGCATCAAGTTTTTCGGGCACATATTCTCGAACAAAGGAATAACAGCCGACCCAGACAAGATAAAAGCCATCACTGACCTCCAAGCCCCCACGACAACGGCGGAACTACGTTCCTTCTTAGGCATGGCGGGATACTGTGCACGCTATCTCTCGAACTATGCCACAATCACCGACCCACTCCACACCCTCCTGAAAAAGGACCAACCTTTTGTCTGGTACACACCCTGCCAAGTCGCGTTCATGACCATAAAGGAGAGTCTCACCAACAAGCGCCAGCTGGCATACTTTCATCCAGAGTGGCACACCATCATTACGGTAGAAGCTAGTCCAGTGGGGCTCGGAGCCATCCTTGCCCAGATCGATAACAAAGACAACGCTCGACATGCGGTGGTGGCATATGCCAGCCGCGCCCTATCACACACAGTATGGGCCTGCGAAAAATATCACCACTTTGTCATTGGCCAGAAATTCACCCTCGTAACGGAGCATCAGGCACTCCTCTCGATATTTGGCAATCCCAAACCAAAATGCCGCCTGAATAGAGCGCTGGGGAATAAGATTACAAGAATATGATTACGTGATCATCCACAAACCCAGGGGTGAAGCCAATCCGGCAGACTACCTGTCCAGGCAGCCCACGACGAACAAAGACGACGCCCTGGCCCATGAGGCTGAAGAATACATCTCCTATCTGTCCACAAATTCCATGCCACTGATGATCTCAACAGCAGTATTTGAGGAAAGAAGCAAGGCCGACCCAATGATCAAAGCCGCCGTTTCCCTCGCCCGCTCCAACAAATGCAGAGAGCGCCAGAAAAGAGGAAACAGAGGGGAGGAAGCAGACAAGAAAGATCTCGATCGGCTAGCCAAAGTACACAGAGAACTGATAGCCACAGACCAAGGCATACTTCTTCGTGGAAACAGATTAGTAGCTCCGAGAGACCTAACGAAAGACCCTAGTAACACTAGCCCATGAGGGCCACAGGAAGATTGACAACACAAAAAGGATCCTTAGGAATCACATCTGGTTTCCCTACATGGACGCTGTAGTTGAAAACATGCTGATGCACTGCAGACCCTGCCAATTAGCAGCAAAGGAGTCGACCCCAAACCCCCTCCAACCAACCACACTTCCAGCAAGGCCCTGGCAAAAAGTCGCAATGGACTTCTATTGACCCCTAGAAGAAGGTTGTTGGTAATCATCGACGAATACTTAAGGTTCCCATTTATCAAGCAAATACCATCGACATCATTCACCGAAACAGCACCCATCGTAGATGAACTATTCAGCGAGTGGGGCATCCCGAACATTGTCAAGACAGAAAACGGATCCCCGTTCCAAGGACGCGAGTTTGCTAGGCTTGCAGGTCACCTAGGGTTCCACCACCAGAAGGTCACATCACTCTGGCCCCAAGCCAACGGGATGGTGGAGCGGTTTATGGCCACCATCAAATTAACCAGACAGAAAGCTATAGTGGAGCAGATACCCCACACGCAAGCCATCTGCAGTATGCTCAGAAGCTACAGGAACACTCAGCACGACCCGACGGGGATGCCGCCAGCCAAGCTCATGGTGAGATACCAACCCCGAACACGCATTCCCCGGTGGGAAGACTACACCCCAGAATAAGATACGGCCATCAGAGAGCGAGACGCCGAAAAAAGAGGAAGGCCAAAGAATGGGCCGACAGAAAGAGGAGAGCGAAAGAACCCCAACTAGAGGTAGGACAAGCTGTCCTAGTCAGACAAACTCAGTGTAAGAAAACAGACATGCGCTACAGCCTAAAGCCTCGGGTCATCACAGCCATCAAAGGACCTATGATCACGGCAACTGGAGAACCAGAGGACATCACCAGAAACTCCTCATTCTTTAAAAGACTATATCTTGAAGAGCCAGAGACACAAGAGACAGCGGGTGAAGACCCCAGCGAGGAAGACGAAGTAGAACCCCCAGTTGAAGCGATTGGGGAAAGCAGGGAATCTCCGGGGAGACCCCACAGAACATTAAGAAGACCAGTGAGACTCATCGAACAGATGTAACCTGGCTTTCATGTTAAGCACGGGGGAGGTGTTGTACGTGGTTAAAAGGGACGCAGCCCCTTTAAGGAAACACACACAACAACGCGGGAAGTGGGCGGAAGGGGAGGGACAGGGGAGGGAAAAGTTAGTTACGATGTGAAGTGAATAAAGGAGGTTGACAGGATCGTGGCTCCGCGTATCTGTAATGTGCATGAATGCGGATGAGTGTTGCGAGCCCCCAACAATGGGTAAGAAGAGGATGACCGTCTGCATACAAACACTGTCACAAGAAGTGGGGACAGGAGTTGGGGTCTTCCCAACAGCTCTTCCTCGAAGGAGAAAAACGGGTTCTGGATCGCTTCTTATAACTCCATCCCCCCATGAGAGGAGTGCTCCCCCATCTTGACCAGACCAGGGTCCTGGCATTGTCACATGTGTTTCCACTTGACACGCTGAGCAGGAATAGTTTTGTTGTTTTATTAAGCTACTGGGCCTGTTTTGTTAAACTATGTCCACTATTAATTACACCGCTAAATACTGGCTGACACCGCTTTTAGCCGAAATCAGATAAACAAATGTAAATTCACTAAAACTGGCTTTCAGCTGCAGGCCGACATGTGGGATACTTGGTGCGGGGGTCCAGTGAAAGTGAAAGAGTGACTTCTAGATAAACCAGAAACCGAAAACGGCTGCTTAAAAGTGTAGTCATTAATTTTTTATTTTTTTTAACACTTTCTTTATTGGCACATGTCACAATACAGTGAGATAACTATGTTGGTAGAGAGGTCAGAACAGTTGGAATTTTGCTCGGGCAATATCAAACACTGAATGGGGGTACATGAGTGGAACTTAGGATGGATCACATATTTTGTGAGAGGGTTTCGAAAGCACGAGGGTATCGCTCATGTGACTGTGTGGCTGTGGTTACATCAGATGTTGACATTGTGCATAGGAGGTATGTTTTTAGTGGAGACCAAATATTGCTAGGGCGAGATTGGGTGGTTGCATATGCACCCCCTGATCTTCCATGTTGTTGGCCCACACCACATCCTTTAGCCAATAGTCCTTGGGGGGGGTGCGCACTTGTCCATCGCAGCAAGCTACCTTTGGCCAGGAGGAGACATCATCGTACAAATGTACACGTGCCAACTAAGGACGAGTAGGAGATATGGAACCGGCACAGTAGTGGCATAGGGTCAACAGTTTTACAGATCATTTCAGACAAAGTTGCACATGTGATATGATATGATATGGCATTTCTAACGTGCCTATACACAAGTGTTTCAAGGCGCGAGACGTACATCGTTCCAGAAGGGCGTAAATTGGGGGCAATCCCATATCATATGATTTAGCATTAGGAAACATGCAGCGTGGGCATGCCCCAGAGCCCTCCTTGGAGAACAGATGGAGTCGACCTGGGGTATAGTGATACCGGTGCAACACTTTTAGTACTATCAGTCTGAATCAGGAATTGTACCACACCTTGTTTGTTTGTGCACACATATCGGACCAGAGATCGTCATTTACTTCTAGTTGGAGGTCCACAGCCCATCTAGCCTGTGAATTATGATGTGGTGTGTCGGAATGAGCCTGGATCAGGTGGTACGAGGACGACACATGTCGGCGACTACCACATGTAGTTACTTCAAACCCCAGGAAAGTATCATTCTCTGGTTCGACCGCGGTAGCTCCAGGGCCATCCTCCCTTTATCCCTTAGCCGGTCTGCCCCTTTAATTGAGTGGTAATTTCCCTCTGACCACACTCTCTCCCTCGCATAATTCCAGCTGAAATCCAAAATACAAAACTCTCTCTCTTGTTTCCCATCTTGAGGAACACAGGTCATCTCTTCAACTCTTGCTGCTCTCCACGTTTCGTCAATTGAGAAGAACATGTTGGACTTCATCTCAGCATAGGCCACTCCCATTGGACACCCATAGCAGTTATACGCTTCATGATATCTCACCCCCTCCCCAAACCCTGGATTATCCCACTGATCCTACAGACAAGGGGAACCACGAACCTTCAAGTGTGGACAACAGAAGTGCTGCGATCGCTCTCTCCATTTCTACTATAGGGACACTCTGCCCACTCTGTTCTCTGCTCTGATCCATCTAAATCCGTCTACTCCAATACATGTATCTTGTCTCTCTGCTCTATCCACATGCACTACAATCTACTCATTCAGGCACTGCTTCCTCATGTCACCGCTCTATCTCTACTTCGCTGATGACTTTGTCCTCTGTAACCTAAAATCATCAAGATTGGTGACACCCTTCCTGGTCTCCTTTTTTCATACCCATTCAGGCCCTGCTTCCTCATGTCACTGCTCTATCTCTACTTCACTGATGGCTTTGTCCTCTGTTTAGATCCTAAAATCATCAGGATTGGTGACACCCTTCCTGGTCTTCTTTTTTCACCCTCATCCCCACATCTTCCCACCACCCATCATCTCATTATGCTCCTTCCTTACATCACCCTAGTGGACCTGTCAGCTTTTCTCCAAGATGCTAACCCATTCCGTCTCCTATGGATCCTTTTGAGCCACAGACCATAAAGATGTATCCCTGAGAATGTAGAGTAGGTGAAATAGATACCTTGGCACAGAAACCTCAAAGAAAAACAAAGAATTGTATATAACCTTGCAGCAGAGATAGCTTAATAAAGTTGTATACTTTTGGCTAGTAGATTTAAAGTCCACATAGATCACTTCCTCAGACAGGCACATGTGTTCTGAAACAGATCCTTGATTTACTAGCAGAGCCAAGAAAGCATTTGTTCGGGAGGTCATAGACAACAAATGGAGGTCTTGACGAAGTACTGTTTGGCACGAAACACATGTCAGCCAGTTTGACTCAACCTAATGAAATGATTGTGCCAACTACTACTAAGTGCTTGATTGCAAGTGTCTACTTCTTTAATTGGTTCAGCACATACATCAGTAAGACCCTCGCAATAATGACTTCAAACTGAGTAGCTTTAATGGAGTCTGTCTACTTGCTACATTTGCGCCAGAACTACATTACAGTAGTAGTTCTTCCGCCTCACACTTTGGGATTTTATGAACTGTGCTCATGCTGATTTAAAAAATCTTTAAGTCGTTTTAGCATTTGTGTTTGAGTACTGGAGACCAATAAAGTTGCTTTTTTGGCTTTAACAAGGAGAGGATGTACATAACTATTTTAAATCCACTAATAGAAAATATCTTCACTGTTTGATTAATGGCAGCTGGAGTCTTCTCGGCCCTGCAGAATCATGTACCCTGGGCTTCGGCTTCTGTAATATCTTCTCTGCACAATCAGTGCCATGGATGCCAGCACAGCAATACCACAGAGGGCACCGATGAGGATCACGTTGGTAGAAAGGTTCTGTTCTTCTCGATGAGCCCCAGCTTTAAGGTTATATCCTGAAACATAGAAAAGCATATCAAATCATTTAATAGTGGTGGTCCAATGATTGTTGAAGCTTGTTTGATAGACCATGCATTCTCCATGGTACCATGTTGGTATTTATCCTTGAATTTCTCATTATTAATTCAATTATACTTTAATCATCATCTCCTTCTGCATTGGTATATGTCTCACACAGTTGTCTCTGTCATATCTCTCTCTCACTTCGTTTTCCCTCACCCCTTCCCCCTTCTCCTTGTACTTATTAATCCAACCAAGATGAAACTTCGTAGTAGGCTTCCTTCTTCTCAAAACCTCGAAGGATGATATCCCTTTCGTTTGATCTGGAGTCAACCTATATTGAAAGACTCTTTCCATAACAGTACACACCCAATCTCCACCTGTAACGATTGCAATACTTATTTCATCCATCAATGTTCTATTAAATCTCTCTACTTCTGAATTCCCTTTTGGATTGTACAAAGCTGTCATGGAATGCTGCATACCATTCTCTTTCAAAAACTCTTCAATTCCCTGGCTACAAATTGAGGCCCATTATCAGACCGAATATTTCTTGGAAAGACTTCACTCCAGAAAATAGATTCTAGAAACATTACCACCATGCGCGCACTAACATATCTAACAACTGTGAGAAACCTGAGGGTGTCCTCACATCTACTCCCTTTGGATTGGCTTCTCTTTTGAAGTGTATACCGTAGTAATAAACTTCAAAGGAATAACCAACACATCTAACATTTGGCTTCAGACACTTTTCCAAATGTTGCCTCCTTTTAGTACCTACTGTAGTGAATCAGAGTGAGCATCGGTAAATGAGGGTGTCTATGTGATGACGTAAGACTGTTATGATGCATGGAGATCAAGAAGTGATATATATGTGATAATTGTCACCGTAAATGTTAAACATTGTGGCTTTGCTTGGACAGATTTGTTAACTTTACTTTTAGTTTCAAAGGAGCCTTGGAACACCCAATTTGTCTGTATATAACATGTTAGTGCTATATGAATATTTAGGTTCAATTGAGTATATGTTTTACCTTCTTTTTTTCTGATGTAATATAATCTTATGAGTAGGTGGTCGTTTTTTGATAGCACATCTTGTTTTATGATAGTACATTTTGTGCATTTTAAACTCGTTTAATTTTAATTTGTAAAATTTGTAAAATTTAAATGAAATATTCAAACTTTGATAAAAGTTGAGTTTTCTCAGCTAAACTCCATTAAAAAAAAGAAATTTTTGCATTCAAACATAGACTATAATTCTGCCGCAGACAAATGAGGAATCCATGCAAAATTTGGTAGCAGTGGGTTCAACAGTGCGGATGTGTATAGCCGGACAAACATACACACACACACATACATACATTCAGCTTTATATACAAAGATAGTACTGATACAACAGCTAATTCTATGTCAAGACCAGAGGTGAGCAGTAGGCTTATCTTCTTTTATTAGCTACTCTCCAGCAGCCTTTCAAAACTTTCACTTTAATTTTTTTTCTTCTTAAACATCAGTAAACCACTGTAGAAAATAGAAAGAATTAACAGGAAATGGAACTACTATGCCCCATAGGTCCTCTCTTCCTGGTAGCCCTGGGTGCCCTGCCCCTGTCCAATCAGGATGAACTGCCCCTCTCTAAGCCATATCCTGCCTGGCAGTGTTGCCAACTTGGCGACTTTCTCGCTATATTTAGTGAGAAAGTACACCCCCTAGCGACTTTTTCAGAAAAAATAGGCTAGAGAGAAATCTAGCTACATTTTTCAATTGGTTTGGAGACTTGCATCATTTATGCAAGTTTCTAAACCATTTGAAAAAAGTGTAGTCATTCGCCCGTTTTCTAACGGGAGTATTGTAAAAACACACACTGTGAACCTAAAAGGGAGGTGTTAACTGTTAATCACACCAATTTTATCGTTCTTAACGTAGCCGGCCCACCCCCAGAAACACTCTAGGGGAACTGTATGTTAAGGGGATAGACCGAAACGAAATGGATAAAAGGGGAGGGGCCACAGTAAAAGCCATAAATCGTAGGGTGCAAGAGTAGGCAATTATGCAAATTAGGCAATGATGTCATTTAGCTACTTCTGGCGACTTTTAGGGCAGCCAATAGCTACTTTCTTTACTGAGGAGTTGACAACACTGATGCCTGGGTCCATTCCTCTTCTTCTTGCTGCTCTCTAGTCGATAAGTACTTTAAAATTTCACCCAAGGGGGCGTGGCCAAGCAGCAGAAAAGATGGCTGCGTAGTTTCAGAGCTCTCAGTTTGAGAGAATAAATGTATCATTAAAGTAACATATCCCTTATCATAAATACATTTTTTCGTATGGGCATTGTGAAACAAGGTCCTAAATTTTACTTTGCTCATTGTGTTCCTGTCATCAAGCCTGCTCCCATGGTGTCAAACTTCCACAGAGACTTCAGAGCAGCAGGGAAGGTGACAGAATGTCGAACAGCAAGTGAATAGCAGCTTATCAAGGGTGAGATTGTATTTGTTCCCCTTCTGGGGCTGCTTTAGCTGTGACATCAGAGGCTCTGAATGGGTGCCTGCTAGAACTCATATGCGGATGTTGTGAGGGGGCGAGGCCTGCATCCACTGCCTCACATAATGAAACCTCCCAACGCGTCCTGTCAGCTGATGGGCTCACACGCAAAAAGACACTCTGCTATCAGCGTTTTCATAGGAAACACGTTATTTCCACAGCAAAGCCAAGGAAAATCTATTGATAGTTTCAATGGATTTAAATTGCTAAAAAAACACATGGAATGCTGCACGTTATACCTGAAACCATTGGTATTTGGAACTGTTGATTCTTTTTGCACGATATCCAAGAAAAATTCATTTTTTTCTAATGAAGTAAACTGTATTTGACTTATTATTGGATTAATATTATATTTATCAATATAATACTCATATACCATGTTCCAATTATCTGCTCTTCTCGTGGTACTTCATTTAACCCTCATACGATTTCATCTTAACAAGAAAGTACTACCACTGAAGCCATCTGAAAACCTATTAATAATTTTATATCTAACTAAAGTACTCATCAACATTACTTTTGGTACACAACTCACCCTTCTAAAATGACGGACCACACATACACATCAAACTCCTCGACCAATACACCTTTAAATGCATGTATGGAGAAAATTCGAGAAGAATTGGGCAACATTCGTTCTTCTATCTCTTCATTAGATTCCTGCTCTCTCTCCATTCAGGAAGATATGAAAAATGTCAAATGTGATATTAAATCTTTCTCTGGTCAGCTAGAGGAGACGGAAGAGAGAATTGGTCATGTTTCATATAAGGTGGAAGGTCTTGAAAACATGAAAGCTCGACTGGCACAACTTGAATCAGAGGTCATTGAGTTAAAGGACAGAAATAGAAGAGACAATCTCAGTTTTTATGGAATACCAGAAAAAATGTAAGGTAATAGCCATCAGCTTTCTTATTAATTGGATACCATCAACCTTAGGTATTACCTTCACTCCTCCTCTGGAATTGCAACATGCCCATGGAATCAAACCCTGTTACACCAACAAGAATTTTACACCTAGACCTTTCATTTTCTGCTTTATTCGTCACCAGCAAGTTCGGCAAGTGCTACTCGCCACCAAGAAAAGTTCTCCCATTCTTTTCCAGAATAATACAATCTACATATCTCCTGACTTCTCCAAATCTACGCAGACCAAAAGGAAAAACTTCCTGGACATGAGACCTCTATTGAAATCTCTAAATATTAGATATGGTCTTCTTGAACCAGCCAGAATGTTAATTACTATTCCAGACAGTCCTACTAAAGAGTTTACCGACCCTAATGATCTACAGAACTTTCTTCGAGCCTTACAGATGACGCTGATGGATACTACTGCCAAGGATCCAACATCTAGGGTGCACAAATCTGATACTCTCCCTCATTCAACACCTTTTAAGTCTCCAAAGACACAACCATCAAAATTCTTATCCAAATGCAGCAAATCAACTTCCGCTCTACCACTCGATTCCTCCTCCACACCATCTCATTAAGGGACAAGTCAAGATCCCCTATTAAATCAGCAGATCCCTCTCTCACTTCCCTGCAAACTGATTCACATGGAATGTAGCCAATTATGCTTCTTTACAATTTCCACTAAAATAAGCTTTACTAATTTTGTTACTTTTATGACGAGCCTTCTTAAACACTAATTAGCCACTTTTCCTCCTACTACATTGGCTTTTCTTGATCTCTCTTATAGCTCTTTCTCTTTGGGTCTATGCTTACTCTATCTCTGTTCTCTGGTTCTCCCATGTTTCTGATACTTCTACTACTCTCTTTTATAACTATTTCTACTTATAATCGTATTCCTCTCATTTTAACATATTTTCTCAGTCATACATTCTTCTTTTTCTTTTTATTATTGTTGTCTCCCCTTCCCTTTGTGTTGTCCCTGGTTGTTCAATGTTAATGATTTTGTGGATATTATTTATATTGCAATGGTTCTAATACTCTTAATTAACAATGTTACAAAGTGCCTAGAAATGATATGTTGTTACGTATTATATGCTGCTTCAACCATCAATCCCTCTTCACTTACAAATGTCAATTACATTTTTAACCTGGAACGTTAAAGGTTTGGGCCATCCTATTATGCAAAGTAAAGTTTTATCCCTAATTAGTCAACAGAAACCTGACATTATTTTCCTTCAGGAAACCCATTTAAGTTCAGAGATTGAAAATCTCAAAGTTCGTGCCCATTGGATTGGTCACTCCATATACTCGAATGCACTTAATAAGAAAGGTGGTGTTTCTATTGTAGTTAATAAACGTTTAAAATTCACACTTATTAGTGAAGATAAAGATCCTGAAGGTCTCTGGATCATAATTGATACTAACATCAACAATTTCCCTGTTACTATTGTTACTATATATGGTCCCAATGCACATAACCCTCTTTTTTGGTCTAACTTTATTACTAAGCTCTCTCAGAAAAACATAGACAAACTTATATTATGTGGAGATATGACTCAGATTGATGATTTTGCTCTAGATAGAAAATCCACGTCCAATTTCGTTAATACTAAATCACATAAGAGTTTCCTCAATTTGTTACAAAAACTAAATGTAATCGACTCCTTGTGATTTTTTCATCCTGATACCTTAGATTATACTTTCTACTCCCCCTCAACAATCTTTCTCCAGATTAGATTACATATTTGTTAACTCCTCTCTAATCCCCACCATTTTGCACTCTGACATTGGCCCTATTACCATTTCAGATCATGCCCCTGTTACCACCACATTAGAATGGATAAATATTAATAAACGTTCTCCTACTTAAAGACAAAACGTTCATTGATAAAACAAACTCCTTTATTAATGCATTCTTTCTCAATAACCATCCTTCAATAACAATGGGGATGCGTTTAAAGCAACCCTTTGTGGCTTTATAATACAATGTGTTGCAACCAAAAAACGTCATTACGAACCTTCCCACAATAATCTTTTGTCAACTATTAGACACTTAGAACAATCATATTATGCTAATCCCAATCCGTACACTTTGAAAGCTACTATGGCTAAACATATGGAATTCAATCAAATTTGCACTGATAGAGCTGCCAACTTGCTTTTAAAATCCAAGACTAATTTAAATTGTGGTTCCAACAAAGAGGGCAAGATGTTAGCTTCCTACTTAAAAAAGAGAAGAGAAAAGTCCCACATTACAAATATTCTTTCTCCCAATGGTACCAGATTCACCAAAAAAATAATTTATGACGCCTTCCTTGAATTCTATTCCAATCTACATAAGTCAGATTCCTCTATCAACAATTCAGAAATTCATTCCTTTCTTGAAACAAATAAGAAAATTAGCCCCTTTAATCCGACCGAATTTTCGTCTCTTGATGCTCCTATTTCTCTTACAGAAATCAAGCAAGCTATACTAGATCTTAAACAAAACAAAGCTCCTGGTCCCAATAGCTATCCCATAGAATGTTATAAAAGTTTTATAGATGCAGTTGCCCCAAAATTATTTGATTTATATACACATTTTGCTCAAATAGGCAAGAGTCCAGGTTCTTTTGGAGAAGCCCTATTAATTATTTTTCTCAAAACCAGATAAAGATCCCTCCCTCGTTAAAAATTATAGACCTATTTCCCTCTTTAATTCTGATTCGAAAATGTTTGCTAAGATTCTTGCTAAACGTCTTGAAGTACTTCTTCCTAAGCTTATACACCCAGATCAAAATGATTTAGTAAAAAATTGGTACTGCTCTTCTAACTCTAGACTTATTTTTAATATTCTTTCTCATTCTCAAAAATCTCAAGACCCTTTAGCCCTTCTTGGTCTTGATGCTGAGTAAATATTTGATCAAGTTTCCTGGTCATTCTTATTCCAGTCCCTATCTTGGCATGGTCTCCCTCCCAAATTCATAAATTTAGTCAGAACCCTTCACTCTTCCCCCGTACCCGCATCCTTTTCAATAATAATCTCACACTTCTTTTGTAATCGAAAGAGGAACTCGTCAAGGATGCCCTCTTTCCCCTCTTTTATTCAATCTCGCTCTTGAACCTTTACTTCAAAATATTTGAAAAAATACAAACATTAAAGGTATTAACATTAATGGTATAGAAGCTAAATTATCTGCCTATGCCGATTGTGTTCTACTTTATTTATCTAATCGCACTTCTTCTATTTGTCATGTTCTATCTATTTTAAATAACTTCTCTGCAGTTTCTGGCTATAAACTAAACTATGATAAATCCGAAATTATGCCTCTTACTAACTCTTGTAATCTTACTAATACTCCTTTATTAGGCCTCTCTTGGCAACCTTCTCAAATTGCTTATTTAGGTCTCCGTATTACTAAGGACATCTTCCCAACTATTAATTGAATACTACTCTCCTAATCGAAAAAATTACTGAAATTACTACAAAATGGTTCCCCCTTTTCTTGTCATGGTGGGACCGCCTTGATACGATTAAAATGATGATTGGCCCCATTGTCCATTATTCTTTATCAATGATCCCCATTTCTATCCACGCCTCTTTTTTTAAAAAAAATTAAACTCCTTTCTTACCAAATTCTAGTGGAATAATAAAGTAGCACGTATTGCTATAAAGAAATTAGGCTCCCCAAAAATTCGGGCGGTGTTAATTTTCCGAATTTTCTATTATATCATAAAGGCTTTGTCCTAAAACAGCTGAAAATCTCCACGCAATTTGAATCCCCCCCTGTAAATACACCTCCTTGGGTCCGTATTGAGGCCAGTATTATTGGGCCACTTTCTTTATCCCACTTTTTAATAACTTCTTCCTGGCCCAATATCACCTCTTTCCCATCATTACATTTTTTCAAAACCATCTGGAAAAAACTCCCAACAAACTCTTTCACAATAATTAACAATAATGATCTTCTTCTCTAGTTCAACAAACAAAATTCCACCAAATCTAACATCACTATTATTCATAGATGATACTCAGCTGGTATTAAATTTGTTAAACAATTATACCATAACTCCGAACCAATTCCCTTCTCAAAATTAAGTTCACAATTCCAACTAGATCTTCCATTTTACACTTCTCTTATAAATTCTATTATTAAACATAAGTCCACTGTTTTTCAGAAAGTTTCCACCCCATATTTTAATTTTTTGATTAGCAATCCAGTTACTAATGTCTCCAAATTCTATGCTTTCCTGAGAGATCTTCGTTCTGCTACCCCACTTAATGTTAATGACATAAGGCAATAGGAAACTGATCGGGGCCTACAACCTACTCCTGAGCATTGGAACAAAATTTGGAATTTATGTCACTCAATTTCTATTGCCGCCAATGTTACCCAACCCTGTTTATTTTATTTTTGATCGTGCATTCCTCACTCCAACCCGCATTGCCAACGTCGTCGACAATGCAACTGATAATTGCTGGTCTTGTGCGCAACCTAATGCTGATTTCATACATTTAATTTTTCACTGTAAATATGTACATGCCTTTTGGACTTTGATTTGGTCTCAAATACAAACAATTTTCTATTTCTCAGAAGCCTTAACACTTGCCAACCTCATGATTGGAACTACTGTTAATCCTGACATCAGTTGCATTGAATCTCCCCCGCTATTTAATTTGTTCATTAGCATTGATTTTAAGAATATTTCTTTTAAATGGAATAAATAGAATTTATTACATCAATATCTTAATTCTCAAAATTAGTATTTAATTGTATATTGATATTGTATTGTTATTTTCTCTCCTTCCCTTGTGGGTCCTGTCATGTCCATTTTGTCTTTGATTTTCCGCTGTATTTGTCTCCCCTACGCAATTCTAATATGATTATTAACTTTGATTTAAATAATGCTCATTGACTCTTTGTTTTACTCGGTTCGGACATGTTCTTTGAATATTTGATGTACTTTTCTCAGTTCACTGATTTGTTGTACATCATTATGTTCTTATTTAAAATTAATACAAATTATTAAACTGGAGAAATTTCACCAAGAATGTTACCAGGCTTATGGGGGATTTCTTGATTTAACTGTGCAAATAGGCATATGGGAAGTGTGTGGACAATAGCTGTATAAAGTTTCAAAGGTGTATTTCCACATAGAAAGATTGAGTGCATTTATTCCTCTCAGAGAGGCGGTGGTGCATAGGGCTACAGGAGCGGAAGCTTGGCAGAGCGACAACAGCCACGTGCGTGCTCCCACTGCAAACCCGTCCAGAGAAGTGGCTTTCTTATTAGTGATAATCACCATGTCTCCATTATTCTGAGATGCGGCCGTTAGCAATCAGAACAGAGACCGGGGCCCGTGGGCAGACTCGCTCACCCCGGGGCTACGGCTAGATATAATACATTAAGACTGCGTTTCTCAGCGGCCCTTGCCACAACGTATCATGTCACGCACATCCTGGCAAGCACGGGGTGATGTGCAGCATGCAACCTCTTCCGGGGCACAGAAGCAGTGCGAATTATTGTTCGAATGACTACAGAACTTTGCCAATATTGCAAGCAGAATACTGAACGGAACAGATATAAAACGATGCAGCTGTGGCTAGTGTGAATTAGCTCACATACAGCAATCTCTCAGCTAAACTATCTGCCTGATCCATTCCTCAGATCTTGGACTATGCTCTCGGATGTCCCCATCCTCAAGAACTGACTATTGCATTTGCAACTCTTTCACACACCCTCTTCCGGACAATTCTGTTAGAAGACATAATGGCTGCAGCATGCCCTCATATACCAACTCCTCATCATAATGTAATGTGAATTGTGATATGACGCCTTTCATTGATGTCTTCCACTGTTTTATCATTTGCCATGTACCTGAATATGTATACTGACCACAGCAAAACATCCCACAACTTCTGCTCATTTTAGAATGCTATGCCATGCCTAATTCAATTTCCAGCTCATGTGTTACTGATTTATGACACTTAACGATCACCTGTCTGCTTTACCGTACTGTACCACCGGTAGTGTTGTTGCCTCGTGCCACTGGACTACCCTGCCTAGGACTACTTGCAACACAGCTAGAGACTATTGCTCTTCCCTGCTGCAATATAGCACTTGTAAAAAGCACTATGCAACTATAGCTTCCATCTGTACTCTTGCCTCGCTTGTTGCCTTCTTAATTCAAACTATGCACCTTGCACCCTTGGCTATACCCGCCACCACCACCCCCTCAACATGCCACCAGCTCAGGTCCGCAACAAAAGTATCGTCCATTATAGCACTCAACTCAGCAAAGAGATACGTCACATACCACGCTTTACACCACCCAAGACTGCAGGCCCATCAAGCACATTGGTCCTCACTCACCACACCAGCAGTGAGACACTGCGCTCTGGGGCCACAACCAACAACTAAGCCTCTGCCATTAAAATCGACCTCCTCCCCACTCCCTCTCTATTCCTGCCTACATTAAAATGGATTGGTGTTGCCCCCCGCCAGTCCCTGGTGGATCAGATAGTAACTATCCTCCTGTTCAAAACTCAGTTGCCCAACTCATGACAATCTCGTTCTGCATCCCAGGCTGGGTCACTAACTGGCCCTCTCATCCAGATACTTTGCCATCGCCTATATCCTCCTCAGCCGGCCCAGCTAATTCCTACATCTCCACTGTAAGTGTTGCTCCTGTCGGCTCTCACCACACCCTCTGTGTTGGCCACTACTGACCAACCCCTTAGATATATGACACCCACCACTATTCACTATGCCCCAGTCCTCTCAGTCCTTTGCTTGGGGAAACACTGCCAATTCAGACTCTGTTCCAGGATGGGCACTGTCAAAAGTGACTGGATCCTTGCACTCTCAGTCCCTGGCATGGGAAAACCCTGCCAACTCAGACTTTGCTCAAAAACTGACACTAACAACACTACATCTTGCTATTCTTCACCCACAGGTCCCAGACCCAACCCAAGGACCTCCACTAGCCTTACTACTCTCCGCTCCAGAAACCATGAACCACCTAAGACTACCATCGACCTAAAGTTAGATCATTTAGCTATTACAGAGTCCTGGCTACATGATGCCTCCTGTCCACTTCTTACCTTGGCCATTCCACCTAACTATACTATCTATAGATCTGCTCACATTGATGCACCAGGAGGAGGATACACCCTCATCTGTAAGTCCTTACTAAAAATCAGGACACGCCCTTTGCCCCCCACTCCAGGATATGAAATACTACTCCTGAAGCTCACCACAGACCCCCAAATGACTATTAATGTCTGATTATTACATAGACAACCCAATGGTCCTAGCCTCGCTGACCTTGACATTGCGCTCCTAATCACGCCCTTCAGGAAACCAGCCACTAAATGCATTATTCTAGGAGAGATGAGCCTTGGTTTCAATGATATCTCCGACCCAAAAGCCACTGCACTGTCAGCCGCCCTCAGTGACATGTGCTTCACCAAACTTACCTCTTCCCCTACCCACTCTAAAGGACATATCCTAGATTGGAATATTAAGGCCAACGTCCAACTCAATATTGATGCCATTGAACAAGTACTCTAGTCAGACCATTTCCTTATACATTTCTCTATCACCAGTTTGAAGCTCCACAAAATCACACTGGTACCACTTAGCCCCATCCTGGTCCGCAACACTCACAAGCTGAAGCATGAGGACCTACAGCCACCCCTCCTCACTGCTTTGAGCTCCTATTTACCAACCGCCAGCCATTCAGCACATGATTTGGCTACCCAATACCAGGCTTGTCTGCTCCATGCCCTGGACCTACATGCTCCTCTCAAATCCAAAATTCCAAAACCCCATAAAACCAACAACACATGGCTCGTAGAGGATCTGGTCCACTTATGTGGAGAAAAAAGATCCCTCACCACCTTTGCAATAAAGGGCCCTCATCCAGGAATTGTCAGGCCCTCGCCACGCTGTCCCTCAAATACAAATAAACAGTCCTCACTGGCAAATCAAACAGCTATAACGACCGACTTGCCAATTCTAGCTCCAATAGTAAGGAATTATTTACAATCCTCAGAGAACTGGAAACACCCATCCACCCCCCGTGGGCATTACTCGTACCGACAAAGCCTGGTGCACCACAATTCAAGATGCCCTCTCCCACAAAATTGAGTCAATACTCTTCAAAATCAGTGCCAAAAAAGCATTGCTTGCTAGTAAGCCACAGGTGCTCGACCCAGCCACCCTCTCCATCCAGGCGCTTACCAGTAACATCCCCCTTTCACGTTTAGTCAAGTTTCAATTGATCAAGTAGCAGCCACTATCAGAACACTTAAACCATCTAACTGCAAAGGTGACTCCTGCCCAGCTCATATAGTGAAGCTCTGTGCCCCTACGCTTACACCAATCATTACCGACCATGCCAATGCTTTCTTCGCAACAAGTACTGTGCCCACCGTGATCAAATCTGCTTGGGTAACCCATCTATTACAAAAAACATCATTGGATCCTGCGATCCATACTAACTACTGTCCCATCACCACAGTCCCCTTCTTATTAAAAATCATTGACCACCTAGCACACACTCAAGTCCAGCAATTCATAGAAAAGAATCAGCTGCTCGGCAACAGACAATCTGACTTCTGCCATAAGCACAGCACAGAAACCGCCTTACTGGATTTAAAAAATACAAATGTACTCTATTTGGGACTCGGGCCATCCTGCTCCTACTTGGTTGATCACAATATCCTTTGCGAACACCTCACCCAATACTTAGACTTCTCCCCGGAAACCACTAACTGGATAAAATCCTTCCTCAGCGACCGCACTACACGTGTGTTCTTAGGAGACTCTGCTGCCAATGCTATCCCAGCCCTGCTAGGTGTCCCACAATGCTCCTGCCTCTTGCCTACCCTTTATATCATCTATACAAAACCCCTGTTTGATCTCCTTGATTCCAGAGGAATCATTTACACCAACCCTGTGGACGGCACTCAGTTTCTAGTCCCACTCACTGGAGATTATGACACTGATACCGTCCTAATTAACGCTGTTTACAGCACTATCCAAAACTGGATGGCCACCCACAACCTTTACCTGAATGATGAAATAACTGAGCTCCTCGTCATTGGCTCCCCACACCGGATCAGACACCTTGATCCCAACTACTCACCCTTCAGCATAGATGGTTTTGTCATTTCAGTCTCAAGGCATATAAAAACTTTGGGGTCTACCTCGAAGTCGACCTTTCCATGAACAGACATGTTAATGCTTCCACGGCCTACACTGCCAGACTCATTTCCCTAAGCAGGCAGTTTCTCTCTCCAAGTAACTGCATCACCCTTACTCAAGCTCTTATCCTCTCTAAACTTGATTATTGCAATGCCCTCCTTATGGGTACCTCCAACCTGCCGAAATGACAACTTCTCCAAAACAAAGCTCTTCAACCTGCCCTCAGCCTCAAACGTTCAGATCACATTTCCTCCACAAGACGTGAAGCCCACTGGCTCCCTGTCAAAGCGTGTATAGAATTTAAAACACTTTCCATCACGCATCACTGTGTCCACAACATTGTACCCCAATACCTCAATAATTCCGTCACCCAGAGAACACCTACTCGCAAACTCCAATCTAACCGAAGCATCTCTCTGTTCATCCCAAGATTCAAGAGAATGGTTTGATTTGATTTTTGAGTAATTTCTTACGCGCACCAGACAGATAACTGTATTTGGGCGCAGATGTTAACTAAAAATTGGATGTACCACTGTGGGAGCCTAAAATAGCCCTAAAAGGATATATTCATTTGAATAGGAAGGTTTTGAGTTCTTTTCTGAACCTTGCCAAAGTAGTGCATGAGCGGATGCCAAAGGCCAGTTGGTTCCATAGCTTAGGCCCGAACACAGAAAACTTCCTATCACCTTTAAAGGTGCATTCTGTCCTGGGGACACGTAACAGGAGTTTATCTCCTGATCGGAGGTCTCTGGATGGGTGATAGTGAAGGATTCTAGTATTTAGGTATCGGGGTGCAAGTTTATGAAAACACTTGTACACCAGGCATCCCAACTCAAATTTTATACGATCCTCCACCATCAGCAAGTGCAGTGCTTTCCTGGCTGTGGACACATGATCTCTTTTACCCAGAGGGGCCATTTATCTAACTGCCACATTCTGAGCCCTCTGTAGTCTAACATTTGTTTCCAGGGATCCCTGTCATCAGACTATTACAGTAGTCTAGGTGGGAATTCACTAAAGTTCCCACCACCACTGGATAATCTTGAGGTATTAAAAAGGGGAGTATATTCCTAAGCAGGCTCAGGGAATAGTATACTGCTTTTACTTGCCAGATACACCCGAGGTTCTTCTCTTTCTTTGAGAACGGAATACTCACTCCCAAAATCTGTGGGGTGATATTTGTAACTTCCTCTCTATTTCTTTTCTCCGATCTAAATAATATTTCTTCTGTTTTGCCTGCATTAAGTTGAAGTTGTTTGCAGGCCATCCATTTTTTCATATCTTGGTGGAGTTAGCTTCTGTGTAACTGCCCCCACATTATGGAACTCTCTACCTGAGCCCATCCGTAATGAACATCCATTCCCTACCTTTAAGAAATGAACGAAAACCTGTCTGTTTGACAAATATGTATAACAATGGCTCTCCATTACTATTCTGTCTTGACCTGATGATGTTTTCTGCTTTCTCACTTTTACGCTCTACTAACGCCATGATACCCTCAGGTCTGGGCATTGTCGATAATATAATAAATGAATAACTATTACACAGAAGACCTCAGATGGGGTGTGATAGAGCTGAGCCCACAGAGTATAGGGAATGGGAGCAGGGGGAGATTGTTGAGTTTCAAGAAGGTACTAGGGGGCTCCTTAGTGCAAGCTGTGGCACAAGGAGTAAAGACCTTACATGCCAAGAGGTGAGTCAGATGATCCTGATGAGGGGCCCTACACAAGTATCCCCAACGAGGGGGCCCTTAAGGGGAACAAACAAGCCTAGAAGCGAAAGGCCTCTTCTACTGCCCGGCACAGTTATGCGGTAAGAAGGAAGCCCCAAGAGGCGACTGATGCATTTAGCGGACTATAAAAAATGCATTCTTACTCAGAACAACCTGGCCCAGCCTCATGACCACCTACCACAGGGGCATAAAATACAGGGGATACACATGCCTCCACGGGAGAGGTCAATTGCACTGATGATGATGATACAGACACTGATGCACACAAGCCTAAAGCCAGTGCTGTGGAGGCCCGCAGCATGACCCTGTAAACATGTCAGACAAGTTTGACCCGGACATAAGACACCCCATCTCCCAGGGTTGTGCTGTATATGTCCCAGAAGATGTGCAAGCCCCTAGACTAGGCAACCAGATTTAGAGCGGAACGTCCTTGCCCGGTGCTAGCGAGTAAAGTGGCAGAGACCCCCATTAGATCCTAGGATGCTCACCTTCATGGTGAAAGCATCCAAGGACGTCCTGATAGAAATGGACCGGACATGGAAGAACTGTCAGGACAAACTATTAGATGTAGCCGGGCCCATTGCTAAGATCATGGATCGCACAGAATGAGCCAGAGACACCGGGGAGCCGGTGGATGAGCAGATGCTAGAAAATTGGGTACAGCAAGTCGTTTGCATGCTCGTAAGTGCAAATTGTGCCATGTCTTCGGAGAGGCGAAGAAGCCTGCTCTTAAATAGACAGTAAGTTGGGATACTTGGTGCCATACGAAGCCACTGAAGGAGCCCACATGCTTATCTTTGGCAAAGCATTTGTCAAGGAGATGAATCTGTTTGTGGGGACCTTTACTGCGCTTGAGAAAGCACAAGCATCTATTAGATAAGAATTTCCCAATAGAGATTTTATGGGGCTGCCCGACACAGGGGTCATTCTACCAGTCACTTCAGTTCCCAGAGAAAACCCCAAGGTTCTAGGGCACAATATTGGAAGACAAGGCAACAAGCTACTTTCTTCCCCAACAGGGGCAGGGGCACCATAGACCGCAGAGGAAGAGGATACTACTGGCACCAGAGTGCACCCACACATTAGCGACTGCAACCTGGAACTTCTAACAGTGGGGGGCACGACATGTCACTGTGTAGACGATTGGCCAGGCTATCAAGCGATGCTTAGGTGCTCTAGACTGTGACAGGGTTTCGGCTAGAATTCATAGGGGCTCCTGAGCAAGTGCAAGAACATCCCCTCCCCGCAGATACAGATTTCATGAGACGAAGCCCGTCTGCTAGATACAGAGTTAGAAATGCAATAGTGAGCAAAAGAGAGGGCAGACATCAGAGTCCCAGGCTTTCACAGCAATATATTCCTGGTGCATCACTAAGACAAAGTGTGGCCAGTCATAAACCTCATGGAGCTCAACCGCTGGTTAGTGTATAGACATTTCAAGATGGATGGGGATCCACCTCCTAGGGGTCCTCCGGAAAGGAGGCTGGTTGGCAATGTTGGACCTAAAAGATGTATACCTCATCATACCCATAGCAGTGGAGCACTGTCCCTTTTTGAGTTTTTCTTGGAGAGAGCAGTCGTGGCAGTCCCAGTGCCTGCCGTTCAGACTCTCCTCAGCTTCGTGGGTCTTTACCAAACTAATGAGGCCAGGAGTGGCAGTGCTCAGAGAGAATGGAGTGAAGCTGATCAAATATCTGAATCTCATAATGGCGTAAAACAGAGAGACGCTGTTAGCGCAAGTACGGTGGGAGACATCCATTATGGCAGTCCTAGGGTTCCTGGTGAACTAGGAGAAATCCTCCTTCTCCCCCAGCAAGTGGGTAGAGTTTCTGGGATTTGTGATAGATACCCGGAAAGTGACCTTGGAGCTCAATCCTCCCAACATGAGGGCGATAAAAAGGAGCTGAGAGTAGTCATATCACTTCAGAGTCTAGCCAGAGTAGTGGGACTGGTAGCAGCCTCAATTCAGGCAGTTGTCTTCAGGCCACTACTCTACAGAGCCCTGCAGAGGCTAAAGAGAAGGCACCTCCAGGAATGCATGCGCTACCCCAACTGGTTCCAAAAGACAAAGAGAGGAGGTCAGAGCATCTGTGGTGGTTCCACGATATGGAGGCATGAAATGGTCACACCATATTTGGAGACGTTCCAGAACTCATCATAGAATCCACAATGCCAGCAGCTGCAAATAGGAGGAAAATGGTCCCTAGCTAGAGTTGCACATCAGCTGGAGTTGCTGGTGGGCTCCTTTGCCGTCAAAGCATTCACCAGAAGGAAGGTACAGTGTTGTGTCTTTCTATTGATGGACAAAGTTTCCGCAGTGTGCTATATCAACAAAATGGGGGGAATGAGATCCAGGATGCTAATGAAGGGCTTCAGGCACTTTGGTCAGAGCCGTCAAATCTCAGTCACTCACGGTGGAGTACCTGCCCAGTGTGTAGAATGTCATTGGGGATTAGAACACCTGCTAATTGTGAAATTTGAGTGATTGGACATTGCACAGAGCAGAGTTCACGAGACTACAGAGCAAATGGTGACCGTTCAATACAGATCTTTTTTACTCTCAGGCTAAACACTCAGCTGCCCAATACTTCAGCTGGAGGCTAGATCTGGGGGCTCTGGTTACAGATGCCTTCTGGGACCATTATGAAGGGAGTGTTCACTATGCGATCCCGCCCTTGGCGATGCTGGCATACTAGCAAAGGTTCGATGAGAGAAAATGGAGCTGATGATAGTGGTGCCAGAATGGAGGTCGTAAGAGTGGTTTCCAGTTCTGATGGAACTTCCCTCAGATTTCCCGTGGATGATTCCCTGTCAGACAGACCTACTGACGAACCCTGCGGGAGCAACGCACCCCCTATTACAGGAACAGAGCCTCCCACTCACAGCATGCAGGGCTTCCGGCACAGATGGCTGTGTCTTTCGGAGACAGCTGTCAAATTCATCAAGGTATTTTTGACTCCATCCATTGCTCAGAGATATAGTGCTGCATAGGAGGCCTGGGAGAGAGAGTGCGGGCGATGGAGTATTCATCCCATTTCTGCCCCTGTAGTGCAGGTGCTTAATTTCTTGGCAGGTTTACCCAGGCAAGGTAGAGCGTTTAGGATAGGATAGGATAGGTTATTTATATGATGGTGGGAGTGTACAGATCCGCTATTTCAGCAGGGCTTGAGTTGGTGGATGGCATACCAGTAGGAGAGCATCCAGCCGGCGTTAGGTTAATTAAAGGAGTGAAAGTTGGAACCAACTGCCGAAGTATTCATCTTTGTGGGACGTCAATATGATTCTTTGACTGTTCGATTAGTGGCCAGATAATGAGTTACTGTCGATTCTGACCAGCAAGTTAGCTACCTGTGTTTAGTTTCCTGTGCACGCGTATCAGATGTCAGAGCACTTGAATTGGATAGGAAGGTGTTTTACCCGGATGGAGTAGCGTTTACCATGGCAAAGAACACCAAGGGTAACTACACTGTGATTTCTTACCCATACTTTCTCCATAACACTAAATTATGTGTGGCTCAGTGTATTAAGAGAGATTGTGGAAGTCAGGCCACGTAGCGTGTCCCAACTTTTGATTGCGTGTAGGAATCCTTTTCATACCCTGGCGACCGCCACCATAGCTAGATGGGTTAGAGAAGTGATGGACGTGGTGGAGGTTATCAGCCTTCTGAGCGCATTCAGTCCGAGGTGCCATGGCTTCCAAAGCCTTTGCGGCAGGTGAATCATTTCAACAAATCATGAAAGCAGCAGACTGGGCTAGCGACTCTACATTTAAGACCTTCTATTTCAAGCGGATATCAGTCATCGCTGTGGCAGTAGTAGAGAGTTTGAACGAGCATAATGCACGTCACCGGTCTTGACATACAATGAAGATTACCCAGATTTACAGTGCAGGGAGTCTTGATTTTATTAAAGACACAGAAGCGACAATTATCCCTCCCTATTAATAAGCAGAGTGCATAGGGCACTTTTTGTCATTTGTATGCTAATGCAGAGCATATTCCCAACCCTAATTATGACATTTCTCGCTCTCTGCTGGACATGACCAGAAGAACAGCTGAGTGAGAGCATAGCAGGAAGGGGCGTACACAAGGGCGTTATCACCTCAGCAAGTTTCAAGAGTGGGCTTATCAAGAGCAAAGTTGCAGCCTGCATTGTTGTGTTGTTGGGCTGGTTTGATTTGGTTGGAGTAAGGCCTGGAGCACGTTATCAGTTTCGAGATGCGCAAAAGATGAGGAAAGGACCCAAGCAGGATATGGCTTGGAGAGGAGGAGTGCATTCTGATTGGACAGGGGCAGGGCACTCAGGGCAACCAGGAAGAGAGGAACTATGGGACATAGTAGTTCAATTCTTCTTGTTCGTTTTTCTTGTTTTTTTACAGTGGTTTACTGATGTTTTAAAAATATAAAATAAAATGGAAAGTTAAAGTGTTAAATATAAAATAAAATGGAAAGTTAAAGTGTTGAAAGGCTGCTGGAGAGTAGCTAGTAAAGGAAGATAAGCATAATGCATTCCTCTGTGTCGTAATAGAATCAAGACTCCCTGTGCTGTAAGCCTAGCTCATCTTCATTGCCTTCTACTTTACTGCCTGTACAGTGCCTCAATTATTCAAAATGTACTTTTTCCTATCAAAATTCAAATGTAAAAGGTTTTCTGCTGCTGTTAATGTATGCACTTATATTTTTGGGGGTGAATGGATCCTTAGTATTTGTACAGTGCTCCAATGTCTACCTACATTGACGCGGATGCTGGATACCTGACATATAGACTCAAACCTGTGATGTCTGCTGCCTGCCCTCAGTGCAAGCACACACAGCTTCTGTGACACTGCACAGGTATGGCTCTCTCTCATTGGCTCAGCATTGCTTACCACGGTTAAAGATGATGGGTCCCTGGGAAAGCCTGGCTGTCTGGAGATGTGTTCCTGAGCTTCTGAGGTCTCTCCTGTGCCTTGGATTGGAGCATCCCTGAGTACAGCGATTTGGAGAAGAGTCATTGTGGCAGATAATGACATCACAGAGCAAATAAACCTCTGGAGAGTCTCCAAATTTGAACACATGGAAGCCAAAGTGCTGGACTCTCTGATCACCGGACGGGAATGCATGCAGAGTCGAGTCCTGTGGGCACCTGGAGCAAGAATAAATGTAAGAAAGACTCAGAAAGCAGTTTGAAACCAGTGTATCTTCCAACAGCAAATCAATGCATATTAAGTTTTTATTACACATTGGGTCTGATTCATGGAATGTTTAGCGCGTTGCAAAGTGACTTTACACCGCTCTGTGCAGGGGCGTTGCTAGGGGGGGGTTAAGGGGGCTATAGCCCCTGGTCTTTTGGTTATAGCCCCGGATAGAATCTCAGGAGCTACAGCCAAAAGACTAGCTAGCCCCCAGTCCCAACAGTTCCGACATTAGCTTAGCCCCGGGTCTTTTCCAGACCTAGCAACTCCCCTGGCTCTGTGAATCAGGTTGTTTGTTGGCAGTGCAACGTGTATTTTTGCACTGTGCTACAAAGTCCATAATTCCAGCCCTTTATATCAGGGAAAGTGGTATGGCATCTCCAATTGGACAAATATCAAGCTATACGAACTGGTATCGCCAGGAGATCTTATATATCCCAGATATTAGGCAATGTGGGCACCCTGCATGAGTACCGCAGTGTGCACTGCAGGCAGGGCTCTCAGCACAGCATTCCCACTTATTGCTGGAGCACCACTGCGAGCCCTGCCGACACCATCAGTGTCCTCCACAATTGAACTGCTCTTGGTATACACAGCCCGGGACTGTGAAATCCCTTGTCCACCGATGGCTCCTTATCTTTAATCCGTGTCGCTCATGGCATGTACAACATGGGTCCACAGCACTTCCCTCCAGGCACTGTACTGAATGTTCGCTGTACCCCCCTAGTAGATGCAGCCAAGCCTTGACTATGGGGGTCATTCTGAGTTGGGCGGTAAGGGGTTACCCGCACCGGTAAGGATGCTGGTGCTAGTAACCCCCTACTGCCCTATTCTGAGGTCCCTTAGCGGGTCCCACCAGGAATGGCTGGTCTGACCAGCCGTTCTTAGCAGGACTCGTTAAGGGACCTTGGAGCAAATAACGGGCCCGCAACTTGCGGGCCCGTTATTAGCGCCTTCCCCTTTCCCATTCAGCTCAAATGGGGCTCAAATGGGAATGGGGAATGGTTTTCTGAATGGGGACTTACCGGGTCCTCCAAGGTTGGAATGACCCGGTAAGTCCCCATTCAGAGACACTGGACCCAGACCCGGGTTTGGAGGCAGCCATTGTTACGCTCACCTGGCTCCCACAGGGGTGTCGGTCGGACCCGGACGGCTGCGTACTCCACCAACAAGATGCGTAGTGCAGAGATGACTGACTGGACTGGCCCTCCTAATCTTGTCTGCTTGATCCGTAGAAGTATTCTCCTGCAAGTGGAGAGATGTATTTAGCCACCCGTGGATTCAAGTGATGGCACGCCCACAGTCCTCCCCACTAATCACTCCCGAAGTGCCCTCTCAGCAATCTCACCTTATACTCTTGAAAGATGAGTTCTCCATCCTGCATGGATTGCAGGGGCGCGTTGATGCCAGTTACTTCACTGTTTCAAGGCGTGGGAGAGTTCCGGAGAGTATTGACTCTGTGGTTCCTGGCGAGGACCAGTAAGTATCAAGTTCATAGAGTTCAATGTGTCCGATGTTCACTCTTTTTTTCCCCCCTTCCTTCCTCGTCTTGCAGCTGAGTTTGTGAGAAGATGCTCTTGTGGTAGCTGATGGCGCTCAGGTAAGAGTCTGTATTACCCGACGCTGTCCGGTAAATGTTGCACGTGTTTAACGTGTTGTTTTCTCTCTCTCTTTGCAGGTGCGGCACATGAAGATGTGGAGAGTTATAGAATAATGCCTCCGGTGGTAAATCAGGTAAGTCTATGGTGATAAGTTATATTTGTTGGTTTTCCTGCCTTACCTTGTTGGTTTCTTTTGTCCCCCAGGTGCCGGAGTTCGGCGAAGAAATGATGAGGCAGTGCCGAATCGAAAGATGCTGCGAGGACTGGTGAGTATGGCGCGGCGCTGCAGCTGGAGATGCAACGCGTACTGAAATGATGTTCTTTCCAGGTCCGGAGGCGAGATAGATCCGGAATCAGGTGAGGAATTCGAAAATAGTTCGTTTTCTAACCTTGCCCTTTTCTTTCCTCTTTGTTTTAGGAGCTCCAGATTCGAGGCGGGCGTGGCAGAAGACTGGATGCTGACTACAGGCACGGTGAGCGTTACTCTGCTGGATGCAGAATAACACGAAGCGTGTGGTTTAAATAGCCTCCAAAGTAGTTCCAGGTAAGAAGTTCCCCAGAACCACGCCCCAGTAAAAAATAGTCCCTGTAATAAAATAGTCCCATCCAGGCCTCACGTTGGCTTGGACTCACTTGCAGCATGGTCTGCATCAGGTAAGTAAAGTCTATGAGCCAGGCGCCTATGGCGCCAGGACTGATTTCTATGATGAGCCTGGCGCCTAAGGCGCCAGGACTGAACCCAAACAGCCCCCAGCCAGGGCTGTTGGGGTTTTAATACGTATCTGGATGCCTGCTCCCAGAGCCGATGGGCTTTACCCTGATGCCCGGGGGTAGGCATCATGACAGCACTCCCCCCCAAGGCCCCTCCTAAAGTTGTTCTTCCCCTTGGCCCTGGTTTGTCTGGGAAGACCTGATGGAATCTCTTCACCAACCGAGGTGCATGAACGTGGTCACTAGGCTTCCATGACCATTCATGTGGTCCGTAGCCCTTCCAATCGATTAAATAAAAACATTTTGATTTAACCATCTTGGAGTCCAGGATATTTTTTACCTCAAATTCAGGTTCTCCATCTATCAAGATGGGGTCGGGTGGTTTGGTTAATCTTGTTCCTGGTTGAACTGGTTTTAAAAGTGAAACATGAAAGACAGGATGAATTTGCATATTAGAGGGTAATTCCAATTTGACGGCCACTGGGTTGATAATGACCTTAATGGTGTAAGGTCCCAAATATCTAGCGTTAAAAGTCTGAGTTCCCTTCAGAGGTATGTGTTTTGTAGCCAGCCAAACTTGATCCCCAATCTGGTATTGGGGAGTTTCACTTCTATGTTGATCAGCATTTTTCATATATTTCTCTTTTGCTTGTTTCAAATGTTCTGTTGCCTCCTTAAAGGCTTGTGTAATAGTAGAGTGTAAATGACTAACTGCGGGCATTTCTAAGTGCTGAGGCGAATCGCGTTCTGAGGTTTGAGGGTGATGTCCATATATGGTATAAAAGGGGCTTTGTCCGGTTCCTGAATGTACAGAGTTATTGTAGGCATACTCGGAAATCCATTAAATATCTTTCCAATTACTTTCGGTCTGGTGTAGCATGCAACGTAGGTACTGTTCAAGGGTCTGGTTGGTCCTCTCCGTCTGACCATCGGTCTGGGGATGGTGGCTGGTTGATAACCTCACGTCGATTTGCGCCAATTGACAACATTTCTTCCAAAAATGTGAAATGAATTGACTACCTCGGTCAGAGACCAATATGGAAGGAAATCCGTGTATTCAAACAATGTTTTCGAGGAACTCCTTGGCCAGAATTGAAGCTGAAGGTAATCCCTTTAAAAGAATAAAGTGGGCCATCTTGGAAAAAAGATCCACAATAACTAGAATGGTGTTAAACCAATTAGATGGAGGTAGATCTGTAATAAAGTCTAAAGATAAGGTGTACCATGGTGTAGGTGGAATATCCAAAGGTTGTAAAAGGCCAGCTGTTTTTTTCTTCTGACTTTTGTTTTGGGTGCAAATGCCACAAGACATTACAAATGACTTTACGTCTTTTTGCCAGGTGGGCCACCAGAATTGTCTCTTAATTTTAGCTTCTGTTTTTGTGATACCTGGGTGCCCTTCCATCAGGTTGTCATGATAATTGGAGATGACTAGTTCTTGTAGTTCCTTGTGTGGTAGAAATAGTTGCCCTTGATAATAAGGTAGGTCAGAGATGACTGAGTAGTCCGGGCCTTTCTTTACCCAGTCCTGCAGGGCTGTTGGATCGAAGAGTTGTTGGATTTTTACATGAATATCCTCTAGTGTCTGTAGAGTAGTTATGCCAAGAATTCTTTGTTCTGAAATTATAGGCACCGGTTCCGGGTTCGCATATGCTTCTCCCATCCCTATTCGGGATAAGGCATCTGCCTTGCCATTTTTACAGCCTGGTCGATAAGTGATCACGAAATCGAACTCAGCAAAGAACAATGCCCATCGAAGTTGGCGCGACGATTGGGCTTTGGCTGTTTTTAAATACTGCAAGTTCCGGTGATCGGTGATTACAGTAATGGTATGACTGGCACAGAGAATATAATGCCGCCAAGCCTTGAAGGCAGATTTGATGGCTAATAACTCTTTATCGGTAACCCCATAGTTTAACTCGGGTGCCGAGAAATTTCTGGACCAAAATGCTACTGGGTGAAGTTGACCGGTTTCAGGATCCTTCTGGGACAGGACAGCTCCCATGGATAAACTGGATGCATCAGTTTCAACTATGTATGGAAGTTCAGGGCGGGGATGCTTTAAGGCAGGTGCAGACGTGAATTTCGCTTTCAGCTCTTGGAAGGCCTTTTCAGCCTCTACGGTCCACAAAAAGCATTTGTTTTTTCGCAAAAGTGCTTTGATGGGGTGTACAACATGTGAGAAATCCGGAATGAATCTGCGGTAAAAATTAGCAAATCTGGGGGGGGTGCTGTTGAGCAGCCAAGCAAGATGGCCACTTAGCTTTGGAGCTCCGTCGTGGCCCACCTGAATCCTTGTCACATCAGCGCTAATCCTGATTGCCCGCCGCAGCCACTACCACAATCTTTCTGCCAGCATCATCCCCTACCCGCACCTGTGATTTGGGGCTGAATCGGCACCCGGGACCTGCGCTTCCGAAATCTGAGGCCCCTTCGCGGCCTCCCGCGACTACTCGAGGCTGCCGGCTCTGCCGCCGACGGAGGGTGCTGTGGCTCCAGGCCCTCCCGCACTGCTCTCCGCGGCCGCCTGCGGTGCCTCCTCGCTGCTGTGCCCGGCCCCCTTGCTGCCGCCCGGGAGTCTGCACCCCGGGCTTCCTTCTACCTGCTTCGACCCCGCCGGGAGGACCTGTGGCTCCCGATCCTCTTGCGCTGCTGCCTGCGGCCGCCTGTGGTGCCTCCTCGCTACTGTACCTGTCCTCCTTGCTGATGCCCGGGGGGTCTCCCGGCTGCTGCGGGCTTGCGGCGCACTGGTGGGCCCTGTGCGCCGTAACTGGGCTGTAGCCTGCTACCTCCGCAGGCGAGTGCAGACCTCTAGACCGCTCCTGAAGCAGTGGGGGCCCCGCTGGCTGTGGTGCCCGTGGGCTGCCTGGGCTGGCTGGTCGGGCCATCCGGAGTGCGGGCGGTCACTCCCCTGTGGAGGGGGGTGGCCCCCGAACCCATCCTGAAGATACCGTCGCTGGGACTTCCTTCACTCTCCTTCTCCCCTCGATCAAGAGGATCACGCCGTCGGACTGCTGCCGGCTGCGGGTCTGCACCCGTTGGCCTCCGGACGGCGGGTGGGTCTAGCCACCCCAAACGCTGCAAGGTGGGTGCTGGGGGCTGCGTTTTATCCTCCCTGCTCCCTCCAGGTGCGGGCCCCTGCTTCCCCCTGCCGCTTGTATTCTCGCCTGGGTGCCTTCCCCGCCTGCTGTTGGGCTGCCTGCACAGGTGCTTGGCCCGCACCTGCCTTTTTTCCCGCGAAGCGTGGCTCCTGCATCCTGCCTCGCCACCGGCGCTACATCCTACCTAGCAGTGGTGGTCGCACGCCCATTTCCTTGCCCCTCGCCACATCTCGCTCCGGAACTCATCGGGCCGGGGCCACTATAGCGGACTGACACACCTCAGGGTGCCATTGTGAGGGGAGGTGCCCCACTCACCCAACTTTCCGATTGAGTGCGGTGCCATTCCCTGGGCGGTGTGTGGGCCCCGCGCCCACTGGTTGTCATCTCAACTCTCTGAGCCTTGGCCGATTTGGGTGAGCCAACACTCACACGGGACACGCGGGGGCCCCTCAGCTCCTTCAATCGGCAAGGCCTCTGGTCCCCACGAGACCCGCACTGTCCTGGATCACGCATACCTACTGCTGGCCTACATCTCTGCTGACACGCCGAAATCTGCCTTCCCCACCCTGTCAGCGTACTATCAGCACCCTTGGGCCTACAATATCTGTGGACGGTGGCTGCATCCCTGCCTTCATCTTACCCTGCGGATCCTCGGCCGCTGCCCGCCTCTAACTCTGCCAGATCTGTTAGGGGCTCCCACCATTATAATGTCCAACAGAGAGCGGGGTGCTAACAAAGTAGGCGCTATGGACAAATTTGCCAAGGCGGCCCCTCGGGCGGATCCTGCGTCCTCCTCTGTGATACAGGAGGACAGCGAGACATTGCCGGATCCCCCGCAACCGGCCCTAACCTCCATGATGGAGTCCATGGCAAAAATCTTTGCATCCTTCCCTGAAAAGCTGGATGACATCAACGCTAATGTCGCCTCCCTATGCGCCCAAATTGACAAGCACAGGTCCAGGCTCACAGAGACGGAGCAACGGATTGGTGCCAACGAAGATCACATTCATACCCTTCAAGCCACAGTTACAGAGCTCGTCCGCGACATGAAACAGGTCAAAGCCAAGAACGATGACCTCGAATCGAGGTCACGGCGAAATAACATTCGCATAGTGGGGGTTCCTGAATCAGCACTCAAGGGTCGCATGGAGCTCGCGGTTGAGCAACTCATCAAAGATCTCCTTGGAAACCATGAGCTCTCACCATTCTTCACGGTTGAAAGAGCGCACCGCTCTCTGGCACCCCGCCCTAAACCAGTCGACTTCCCCAGGCCAATCATTGCAAAATTACTGAGCTACAAAGACAGGGATCACATTCTCCGTTTGGCCAGGGAGAGAGGCGAGCTGAGGCTTGAGTCCAAAATCATCAGAATTTTCCCTGACTTTTCGGTGGGGGTCCAGATGGAGCGACGCCGATTTAGCGGGGTGAAGAAGATGTTGAGAGATAGGAAAATTGAGTACTCTATGCTTTTCCCTGCTCGTCTGAAATTCATCCACTGCAACAAAAGTTATTTCTTTACGGTCCCGGATGAGGCCGTTAAGTTTATCGAAGCGCAGGTACCTCTGGTGAATCCTCCAGAGGAACAAATGGACGACGATTGACCCTGTACTCCCTGGGTTCCTCCGCTGACTTCTGGCAGAAGAGGAGACCGTGACACTGTTCACCTGGCGCACTGTTGCCCGCCCCCTTGTTACCCCACTTGCTGGCCAGCCGTGGTCCCCTGGCGCCTTAGCTAGTACTTTGCACCCTGCGGGAGTTGTCTCCCTGCATTTCATGATGTTGTTGCCAGATCCCGTGCCTCCACTCCAGAAACTGGGCCGTACCGTCATGCACTGACCTGGGGTAGACCCAATTTCGTCCTTGCTATCCTGAAAACCATGGTTATCCTTTATTTGTAACCTCTACTTTAATAGTCGAACAATGCTGGAAAATGTGAATGTTGTTATTTGTCTAAAGTTTTAATATTGGTGGGCTAGACGGCAGCAGCAGCCCCCACTGCAGCTGCAATGCCGTGTACGGCGGTGAGTTTGTGTTCGAGCCCGTTTGGGCTACTTATCATGCGTTGCCGAGTTGGGGTTGGCACGCAGTTTGGTTTCAGGGTGGTTGCCTATACACTGCTAGTCATTACTGGGCAGTGAGGGTGGGGGGTGGTACAGTTGGGGTTTGTTTTCCACAAAATGGCGAGATGGTCCTGACTGGTACGGCGGGGTGGCAGGCCTGCCTCGTCACAGCTTTCCGGTTGATATTCAAAGTGAGAATCCACATCTGGGATGATCCTTAACTCTTTAGTATGGCTATTAGAGTATTGACGTGGAATGTACGGGGGTTGACCAATTTGACCAAATCTCGTAGAATTACTCCATACGCACAGAGGCATGGGGTCAAGATTCTCCTGTTGCAGGAGGCACACGCTAAGAAACTCTTGTCATCAAACCTTGCACAGGCCTGGGGCCCCAACAGGTACTATACTCAGTACTCCACTCAGTCCAGGGGAGTCCTCACTCTCATCCACAAATCAGTTGGGTTCACGCTCCACACATCCCACATTGATACTGAAGGTAGATTAGTGATCCTACACTGTACCTTAGCTAGCGAAGAATGCCTGCTTGTGAATTCATACGCTCCCAATATTGATTCTCCCGACTTCATAGATACGGTATCTTCCATTCTCATGAAATATGTAGATGTCCCCATCATATGGGGCGGCGACATGAACCTCATACTTGATACGGCCCTAGACAGAACAACCACGGCCCGTAGACCTATAACCCGAGCGGCCAAGCGGCTGCTGACTCACATGGGCTCCTTAAATCTACATGATGCTTGGAGAACACTCGACCACCAGGAGAGGGACTACATGTTTTACTCCACGGTACATGACAGTTCCTTGAGAATAGATCTATTCCTCCTGTCTGGTAGCCGGATGGGCAGGGTTTCTGATGTTAAGATCCTCGCGCGCACACTCTCCGACCACTCCCCCGTGCTACTTCAGATCCAGCTGGGTAATGCCTCTGGGGCTCGCCCCGCCTGGCGTTTCAAATCCGACGCCCTATCAGATATCGTCTTTAGAGCTGAGGTACTAGCCGACATAAACCTGTTCTACGAAAATAGCAATGTCTCTGATACGTCCGAGGGGACCCGTTGGGAGGCATTCAAAGTTTACATCAGGGGAATTTGTATCTCTAGAGAAGCAGGGGTCCTCAAGGCCATAAAGCAGGCCTTAAATCTCTCCGAAACCAAGCTTACAACTTTAGAACAAGAGTACACCTCCAAGCCAGCACCTGCCACCCTAGCGAAGATTAGGACGGAACTGGAATTATTTGAAGCACATGCCCTTAGTGAAGTAAGATATTACACCCGCCCTGTGGCTGCCCGAAGATATGACGAGGGGGACAGGCCGGGCAGGACCCTGGCCAGACTGGTCCGGTCCGAGGTAGGCAGGAGTCGTATAGATAGTATTATCGATGAGAAGGGGGCGAGACACTGGTCAGACCATGCTATCCTTGACTCTTCGCCAGTTTTTACGCCAACCTATATGGCCCTCAACCAGAGCACACGGCCCGTGACTTGACGACCTACTAGAGTCCATCCCTATGACCTTGATCTCTCAAAGCACCAGGGAACTGCTGGATGTCCCGTTCACATTGGACGAGATAGTCCAGGTTATCTCGGATCTCCCTAAGGGCAAGGCCCCGGGTCCTGATGGACTCACATCTGAGTTGTATCAAGAGCATGTTGCCATATTAGCGCCGATACTGCATGGGGTTTGGACTGAATCACTCTGCTTACACACCCCCCCTCTTTAAGAGAAGCATTAATCACCGTCCTCCCCAAACCAGGGAAACCTCCAGACGAATGCGGGTCCTACAGGCCCCTGTCCTTCATTAATACTGACATGAAGATCTTTGCTAAAGTAATTGCCAATAGGTTCCTTCCATTCATGCCTCACTTAGTCCATGCCGACCAGAGCGGATTCGTCCCTGGCCACTCTACGGCACTCAACATCCGGCGTCTATTCAACGTACTGTCTAGAATTGATCCAAATGCGGACGCGGTGGCAGTCACATTAGACGCCCAAAAGGCGTTCGACATGGTATCATGGCAATACTTATGGGCTGTCTTAGAGAAAATGGGAATAGGGCCGAACATGATTCCTATATAAAACTGTTGTACACGGGACCATCGGCAAGGGTGCTAGTTAACTCCGTCCCCTCTTCCCCCTTTGAATTACACAGGGATATCCAACAAGGCTGCCCATTCTCCCCCATCCTTTTTGCACTTGCCATTGAACCTATGGCCGATCATGTCAGAGATCGACATACTCATAAGGGCGTTCGGTTGCAGGGTACACCGGGAATCATTTCATTGTACGCCGATGACGTACTCCTCTACGTCAGATAACCCTCCACATAACTGGACCCTATCATTCGAGATATAACAAAAATAGCCACCTATTCGGGCTTCACCATAAACTACTCAAAATCCGAAATCTTCGCTCTCACTACAACAACTCGAAAACCGTCCTGCGAATTCCCCCTACGCTGGTCCCCGGCTGGGATCAGGTACCTTGGGGTTCAAGTGTCACTGGCTAAAGTTTTCCTGCTGGTAGACAACTATGAAGCAACGGCGCAGCTCATTGAATCCAAGATGCTCAAGTGGCGCAATCTCCCTCTATCCCTTGCGGGCAGACTCTCCCTAATTAAAATGATCGCGCTACCTAAGCTCCTCTACATTTTTGTGAATGTGCCAGTGTGGCCAGGCAAGCAGTATTTCAAGAGGCGTTTGCTCAATTTCTCTGGCACTCCGGGGCGGTCCGCAAGAAGTGGCAACATATGACCCTGCCTTATGAGAAGGGGGGCTTTAATGCCCCCGATTTAACTTTCTACTGGAACGCTGCACAGGCCCAACATGCTACCCATTGGTACACACACCCCAACCCGCCCTCACATGTTAAATTGGAAAAAATGGCGGGGGACGGTACCCACATCATGACCCTTCTATTACACCATGGATTTCGTGCGGATGCACCATGGGACCCGGTTGCTACCACGATTATGGCATGGAATAATATCCTTCCCCCCGGTCCGGTACAGCGCCCATACTATAAGTGGCTCCCCTTGTGGCAATTTCCCGGCCTCACCCCTACACATGACCAACACCTCTCTTAACGGTGGGAAAATCTTGGATATCGTGCCCTGACCAACCTGTACCCAGATGGTTCATTCATAACCCCCCGAACTCTGCGCCCTGGGGACCCCAGCTCTGTGCTTGACTTGTTGCAGTAGTACAGGTTGATAGCAGCGGTACGGGCAATGTGGCCCTCCTTCCCAGAGGAGCCTCCAGACTCACCTGAACTCCAGTATGTAGCAAACTCCACAGACTGTAGGGGCATAGTATCCTCCCTGTATAAAATGTAGATGGGCAAACTAGAGAATGCTTACCCGGACCCACGGGCGGCATGGGCTAGGGAGCTCGAAACGGAGATCACTGACGAAATGTGGGGCAGAATGTGTGCACACACGTGCAAGGTATCACTCAGCGCTAGGTTCCGCTGCATTCAATACAAATTACTCAACAGGCTCTACTACACGCCATACAGAGTTGCAAAATTCACGCTCACCTCGACACATACATGTCCGAAATGCAAATCAAATGAGGCAGACCATGTTCATATGTTTTGGTCCTGTGCTGCGCTGCACAAGTTTTGGGAGGAGGTGACAGAGGTGCCCTCCGAGATAATAGGCTCCCCGGTAGAGATGGAGCCATTAGCCTTGCTCTTTGGTATTTGGACGGGAGAACATGTAAGGAAGATGTCAAAGTTCTTGAATGTAAGTGCTATTGTTGCCAAAAGATGTATATTACAATGCTGGAAACGCCGCACCCCCCCCACTCTCAGCATGTGGTTGAGGGCCCTCACGTGGGTACAAACATGCGAGGAGGAGTACATCGGATCCTTGCCCATGACATCCCGCCCTGGAAGTGTGTGGACTGAATTTTGTAGTTAGCTGAACAGCTAAGATGGGGTCGAGGGGACCTCCACCCCTTCACCGCCACCACAGGACTCATCTTGATACCTGACTCATGCGTACTATTCTACTATTCCACAATGTTCACCCCCTTCAAAATGTGAAGTTGATATTATTTGTGATGCAATGCTTATTGATACTGTTATGCTGTTTACTTGCTTACATGCTAACTGTGCTGTGCCTGTCTTAACCACCTGCCAATAAACAAAAGTTTAAAAAAAAAGAAATTAGCAAATACAAGCATGCTTTGTACCCCTTTAACTGAACTGGGTGATGGCCACTTGAGAATTGCGTCCACCTTTCGAGAGTCCATTCGGACTCCTTTTGGAGTCAGGATAAATCCAAGGAATTCAACTTCTGTAGTATGAAAAACAAATGTTTCCAATTTTGCATATAACTTGTGCTGGGGAAGTTTCTCAAGGGCTGCACACACGTGCTTAAAATGGTCTGATTCTGAGGAGGAGTACACTAGAATATTGTTTATGTATACGACAACACAGACGTCAATGAGTTCACGAAGGACATCGTTCATAAAATACTGGAAGGCTGCTGGTGCATTGCACAACCCGAAAGGCATCACCTGATATTCGAATAATCCGTACTTGGTGCGAAAGGCAGTGTTCCATTCGTCGCCTTTCTTTACACGTACCAGATGATATGCTCCTCGGAGATCCAATTTAGTGTAGATGCAAGCATCCTTTACTTGGTCTAGTAATTCTGGGATCAGAGGCAATGGATATCGGTTCTTCACCGTAATCTGATTTAATGCGCGGTAGTCTATGCATGTTCTGAGGTCACCTTTCTTTTTAGGCACGAAGAACAAAGCTGAGGATGCAGGGGACTTGGATGGACGAATAAAGCCATTAGCAAGGTACTGGTCCAAGTATTGTCGTAGGTGAAGGTTTTCGGGTTCCGTAAGGGCGTAGATCCTACTGCATGGAGGTTGTGCACCGGGTATGAGGTTGATTTGACAATAGTATGATCTGTGAGGTGGTAAGGTGTTTGCCTGTTCTTTTAGAAAAACATCCTGGAATTCTTGATATTCCTGAGGTAACTGCACAACTGGTTTAGCGACTGTGGCAGGCCTTTGTTCAAGGTTTTTTCCGGGTAACAGGTGTGTGCACAATCCGGGAAGGTTATTCTCTTCTCTCGCCAATCAATACTAGGATTATGTATTTCCAACCAAGGTATCCCCAGTATTATTTGGAACTGCGGGGCTTTGATTAAATCAAACACAATAGTCTCTCGATGCCCATCTTGACCCAACAGTGTCATCTCTGTGGTGGAATGAGTTACAGGCCCAGAGACAATTTCAGTTCCATCAACTGTGGTGATGACATCCGAAGAGGTTTTTTTGCAGAAAGGTAGATTCATCCTAGAAGCCAACTCGTGGTCTATATAGTTTCCTACAGCCCCGCTATCAATGTATGCCCTTACTGCGTGCATACGTGATGGCTGCCTTGGATCAATAAGGACCATTGGTATGATTAGGTGCGAGGTCTCAGTGTCCTTCTTCAAGCTCGGCAAGCGGACCTCTATGCTTGTCGGGGGTGGTCGTTTCCCGAATCAGGTTCTGTTTGATTTCTATCAGCGACTCCGACTATTTTCTTGGATGGTTTTATAGGGCAATCCCGTAGAAAATGTCTTGAGGCCCCACAGTATAGACACAATTGCATCTGTTGTCTCCTTTCTCTTTCCTTTTGGGTTAAGGGTCCCTTAACCACCCCGATCTGCATAGGTTCTGCTGCATCTGTTCCTTTGGGGTGACGTTGGGTTTAACCAATACCCTATTCTCGAACTTAGCTCGGTCAGCCTTTCTATTCTGAAGTCGATGGTCTAACTGGAACACTAACTGGACCATATTCTGCGCAATCCTGAGGTGGGTTCACAACTTGAGCCAAGACATCCTTAAGTTCTCCCCGAAGTCCACGATGAAATAGTGTAATTTGTTTTACCTCTGGCCATCCGGTTTCCACCACCAACCTATTAAAGGTTGCGATATAGGTTAACAGATCCTGGTTACCTTGTCATAGGGATAAAAGTTTGTTTTCCAGGGCCTGACCCTGGGAATGTCTAACGAATAGTCTTTCCATGCTCATTTGAAAACCCTGAAAGTCCCAAAGAAGAGGGTCATCCTGATTGACTAGTGGAATTGACCAATCAGCTGCACTGCCACTCAAATATGATAATACAAAAGCTACTTTGGCTTGGTCGTTTGGAAAAGCTCCAGGTCTGCATAAAAAGTGCAAGCGACATTGGTTCATAAACACGGCAAATCTTTTTGGGTCCCCAGGAAAGCGTTCGGGTGGAGCTAAAGGAATAGCCCCTGGTAAAACCACTTGCACCCGATTTCTCGATGAAACAGGAGTTGGATTCCCCCCGAGTCCTGGTAAAGGTGTTTTCCATGCTTGGTTTTGCAGCAGCTGCCCAGCCAGATCGTCAGTGCGCTCCTTCGAGACAATCAGTTCTCTCCTGAGGGCATTAGTCTCTTGGCGAGCGGAGTGCACTTCCACCCTAAGTTCCCCGAATAATTGGGCCAGTTGATCGGTTTGTGAGGTTTCCATAACACCCGGGTGGGGATTTATAGAGAGTCTTCGCATTCTGTTACGCTCACCTGGCTCCCACAGGGGTGTTGGTCGGACCCGGACAGCTGCGGACTCCACCAACGTGATGCGTAGTGCAGAGATGACTGACTGGACTGGCCCTCCTAATCTTGTCTGCTTGATCCGTAGAAGTATTCTCCTGCAAGTGGAGAGATGTATTTAGCCAGCCGTGGATTCATTGATGGCACCCCCCACAGTCCGCCCCACTAATCACTCCCGAAGTGCCCTCTCAGCAATCTCACCTTATACTCTTGAAAGATGAGCTCTCCATCCTGCATGGATTGCAGGGGCGCGTTGATGCCAGTTACTTCACTGTTTGATGGCGTGGGAGAGTTCCGGAGAGTATTGACTCTGAGGTTCCTGGCGAGGACCAGTAAGTATCAAGTTTATAGAGTTCAATATGTCTGATGTTCACTCTTGTTTTCCCCCCCTTCCTTCCTCGTCTTGCAGCTGAGTTTGTGAGAAGATGCTCTCGTGGTAGCTGATGGCGCTCTGGTAAGAGTTTGTATTAACTGACGCTGTCCGGTAAATGTTGCACGTGTTTAACGTGTTGTTTTCTCTCTCTCTTTTCAGGTGCGGCACATGAAGATGTGAAGAGTTATAGAATAATGCCTCCGGTGGTAAATCAGGTAAGTCTATGGTGATAAGTTATATTTGTTGGTTTTCCCGGCTCACCTTGTTGGTTTCTTTTGTCCCCCAGGTGCCGGAGTTCGGCGAAGAAATGATGGAGGCAGTGCCGAATCGAAAGATGCTGCGAGGCTGGTGAGTATGGCGCGGCGCTGCAGCTGGAGATGCAACGCGTACTGAAATTATGTTCTTTCCAGGTCCGGAGGCGAGATGGATCCGGAATCAGGTGAGGAATTCGAAAATAGTTTGTTTTCTAACCTTGTCCTTTTCTTTCCTCTTTGTTTTAGGAGCTCCAGATTCGAGGCGGGCGTGGCAGAAGACTGGATGCTGGCTGCAGGCACGGTGAGCGTTACGCTGCTGGATGCAGAATAACGCGAAACGTGTGCTGCTGTTCGGGCGTGGTTTAAATAGCCTCCAAAGTAGTTCCAGGTAAGAAGTTCCCCAGAACCACGCCCGAGTAAAAAATAGTCCCTGTAATAAAATAGTCCCATCCAGGCCTCACGTTGGCTTGGACTCACTTGCAGCATGGTCTGCATCAGGTAAGTAAAGTCTATGAGCCTGGCGCCTATGGCGCCAGGACTGATTTCTATGATGAGCCTGGCGCCTAAGGCGCCAGGACTGAACCCAAACAGCCCCCAGCCGGGGCTGTTGGGGTTTTAATAAGTATCTGGATGCCTGCTCCCGGAGCTGATGGACTTGGTCCTGATGCCCGGGGGTAGGCATCATGACAGCCATGGTGCTAATAGCAACATGGCTACCTCCAAACTTGGAATGACCCCCTATGTCTTGTCTCCCCAGGATGCTGCTTCTTTTCTTTGCCAGTCTAAATCTGGCAAATGCGGCCAAGCAAAGTTTATTACAATCTGCCTCACCCTTGTCCCTTGGCATGCCATAGGGAGAGTTGTGGCCTGTAAACCTCCTTCAACTTCAGAGCCCAAAACTACTAGTACCACCCCAGCATTAGGTCTATGGAGCTTAATTAGAATGTTGATGAGGCATCATAAGCAACGGGGCAGCAACTGAGACCCTTAACTACTGCTACCTGTCCTACACCTGAACCAATTAAACAAACCACACGTAGCCTCACACAACAGCACACGACAGCTACCGACCGAAAATTCACACCCACGCTTAGAGAACGGTGTAAACCGAACTGAAACTTTCCCTCTAAGTCCTACTAACTCACCCTACCCACTTGATTTTCAGATCCACCAGCGCACCAGGCGACCACTCCGGCGGTGATAGTGCGTGGTATAAATATTGTTTAAAATAACATAACACGGCATGAGACACTCCTCCCATTCCTTCGGAATGCACAGTTTCCCCCTTAGCCCACATGCCTCACAGTAAGGTCCCAAGCACCATCTCAAACCGTTTTTGTTTGTTTCTAACCTGGTTATATCCTGTTTTTTTTTTATTTAGCCATATTATAATGCCATTGCAAAGCCCTGATGGAAGGGCTACAACAGGTGTTTTCATCATCCATTACCCTCACTATGTGTCCTGCACTTCACCTCTGGCACATAACTCGGGTGTGGACCGATAACACCTGTTGCAGTCCTCGTCCAATGGGCTGATGTCCTCCTTTATGTCTTATTAATTTCTGCATTACACATCCATCTACATCTCAAGTAAAAACTCATTGATCCTAATTAGGAGTTCTGCCGTCCGGTAAAAAAGTGTTGGTAATTCTGTTGCCCCCACTTATTTTGGCAGTAACGGAATTACTGCAATTTTTACTGCACCGCCTAATTCCGAGTTTGTAGGAAAAGTGGAGGATTTATCATGCTGCAGGTGAATCCTCCAATTTTCCTCTAAAAATCAGTGGAATTACCGCAGCAGAATTACCGCTTGTGGTAATTCTGCCACAATCTTCATGGAATTCCATCGACTCCAAAAATGAGGAATTACATCTCCCTACCCCCCACGTGTAATCATGTGGCTATCCAACGGGACCAAGTGGCAGAAACGGTATAGGATTTGGCAGTAATTTGGTGGAATTACTACCAAATTACCACCAAAACTGTAATGAGGCACATTGTACCTTACTGTTGGCCTACTATTCTTTACATACACACTGCAAACATGCATGGTCCTCCACATCTAGAGACCCCAGTGACCCACATGCTTGCACCCTGCTCTCATCATCCAGCCACAGGATGGGGTTGCTAAAGCCTTTCTCCCAGTTACCAACAGCAGTCGTAACACTAGTAATAGTACATGCTGTACTACCACAGTCTGATCGGAATTCACACACACACACACACACACTCCCCCCCACCTCTAAAAAGGCAAAGTCTACAAATGTTGGGAATGACAGTTTCAAACCTATAAATGCCCTCCGGACATACATGTACAGCAAAAGAAAATCATCCCATGTTCTCCTTAGGATGCATATATTCTTCCGAAATGGCAAGGGGAATACGTGAGTTCCAGGCATGGGCTATAGCCAAAATATTGTGTTTGAAGTCTGAGACCTCAAAGGCTTTGGGGAAGTTGGCAGTCAATGGGGCTCATTATGAGCCTGCCGGTCTGGAAACAGCGGTGCAGGTAAGTTTACCGGCACCGTTGTTTCCGGACCGGCATATTACAGGTCTGCATGCCGTAGACGCTGTGCCCGACAGGTTGGACCCTGCCGGCCACAGTGGCAATGGTATGCAGCCCGTCACGGAAGCACTGGCACCGTTAACAACAGTGCTGATGCTTCTGTGTTCCCCATTCCCATAGAGTTCTCTTGGAATCTATGGGAAGGGGGAATTACCATTTACCGGTGCCTGAATTCCGGACCACTGCGGTTGTAATCCCCTGGTGTTACCGGGAAGTCAAGTGCTGGTAAATCATTACGGGTCTGGCGGTAACATGCCTCTAGCACCGGCACGGTTACCGCCAGACCCGTAATGAGCCCCAATGTGTTCAATTGCAAAGAGTAGATTCAAATGAACTGTTTCCCCATATGAAAAAGTGAGGTCCCTGTCTTCATTTAGGCATGATTGGGAAGTGCTGTGGTCTAAGAAAGCCAACCTAACAAGGTATCTGCACCAGCATGAACTCAACAGAAGGTGAGCCTTGAGTCTTCTGGACCCTCTCCTCTATTGGGACACTGAGACCAAACCCCAGCACATGGCTCTGCTACCTGGTGGTGGGTGCCTTGCCCTGACGCAACTTATCAATGCTGTTTAAGTGCATGGTTCCACAAAGTACCGGCATTATTATTATGGGTTATTATTATTATCAGGGTATTTATTGAGCGCTGACCTAGATTCGGGAAGCAACAGAGCGCTTTACAATTCTAGAGGGAAGAAGAAGGTTAGGGAGCAGAGAAACAAGGGAGTGGGGATTTAATAACAGGGGAGGGAGGACAATTGTCAGCAATGGCTCTACAAGTAACCAGGGGAGGAAACACTGGGCATTAGGTCAACCAGTCTGATGTATGATGGGGAGTGGATGGTGTATGGGTCTAGGTGTTAGGAAGGAGCTATTACTTGAATAGAAGGGTCTTGTGCTTCTTCCTGAACGGTAGAAGTGAGAGGGCGAGTCAGATGTTGATGGGGAGGATGTTCCAGAGTCTTGGGGCGTAGACACAAAAGCCCTGTCTTCAGTTGTCTTCCTTTCTGCACTGGCGGTGTTCATGTCCTTACTTATGGTGGATCGTAGGCCTCCAGAGATGCTGAATTTCTCAGTGAGGTAGGTTGGAGAATTCATGATGACAGCCTTGTAGATGATACAAAGGATTTGAAGATGATGCAGGCCTGCAGCGGGAGCAAGTGCAGTCCGATGAGGGTCAGAGTGGTGTGGTCGAATTTGGAGAGTCCTTCGATGAGTCATGCTGCAGCCCGCAAGACAACTCTCAGTGGAACCAGGGTAGTTGCCGGAAGGCCTTCCAAGAGGGAATTGCCACTATACAGGTGGGTGAGGACCAAGGCTTGGACAGCAGATCAGAATTGGTTTTCTGAAATGAATGACTTGATTTTCTACAAGAGAGAAAGTTGGTACCAAGCTGTGTGAGTCTTCCTTGCTACATGCTGTTTGAAGGAGAGGTGTCTGTTGATGTCAAAGCCAAGGGACTTTGCATAGGTGGCAAACTGGTGTGCAAAGCCCTCCAGTTGCACAGCAGAAATCCAGGTCTGGATGTCCAGGTGTTCAATGTTTTTTGTCAGCAGTAGAAATTCAATCTTGGAGCAATTGAGCTTCAAGTTAGCACTGGGCATCTACAAATGGATCAATGAGAGGCAGGCCTTGTGCCTGTAGATGTCTTCGATGGAAGATATCTTGAGGTAGCGCTGTGTGACATGTGTGTATTGGTGGATGCAGATGGTGTGTGGAGCGGGGATTGTCCCAAGTGGTCCCATGTAAAGATTGAAGATGGATCCTTGCGTGACTAAACAGGAGATGGGTAGAGTTGATGATCTGGAAGAATCCATTTGTACTGGTATAACATTTGTGTAACATGGTGCCTATATAGAGTAAGCAACTGTGAACCTGGAAAAATGCTTTACTACCAAACATTCTGAACTATGCCCTCTCCAACGAAGGTGTGGTGCAGTTTCGGGGATGAGGACACCAAGTCCACATGCTGCAGCACAAGTGCAGGAGGACGAGTTGGACTTCAGCCTGAATTAAAAATGGCTGGTATGCTTTTTGCAGCCGCATGAGCAACCCAGAAGTCACAGCCACAGCTACAGGTAATCCCAATTCGCTGCAGAGCATAAAAGCCCATAAAATAGAGAGGCCATGGGTCCTGTTCTCGATGGAGAGGAGCAATGAGAATTGGAGCGATGAGAGACCTGCTTAGTGAGGAGCGTGCTATATCTGTGTAGGCAAATTGAGGGCAGGGACCCAGTGTGTGCTGTAGCTGGACAGTGAAGCACCCTTAGAACTGCAAAGTGATGTCCTGCTTTATCCCTGGAACGTAGTGAAAGCTACTGGTAGAGGTTAGTGCTATATCCCCAAAGACACGGAGTGAGCTCCAGTGAGAGTTGGGATCTATATCATTGCTGGCAATGAGCTGGGCACTATGCGTCTGTAGGAAGAACCAGCAGAGCGCAGTGTCCCTGGAAACATTGTGTGACAGAAGAAGCGTGCTGGGGGCTGCACCTATGAGACGTAGGAAGCTGTTTTGTGGGTTCTATATACCAGAAAATGGCCGAAGGCCATGGCTAGTGTCCTGATACTGTTGTAAAATATACAATGGACACGGCCGAAGGTCAGTGGCATGGAAAAACGATGGTATGACAAAAGCCTTGAAATTCGCTGAAAAAACATTTTAATTAAGCTGCCCAGATTTATCGCAACAAAGCCCCTGAAATTCAGCGCCTTTGGAAAGTCATGAACAGCTTAACTCGGTGCGTTCCCGCTGCAGAGCACATATATATTATAAGAGAAGGGATTCAAAATAACATACAAAATGGCATTATGGGGGACATACCATTATGGGGACATCAACGGGATCACGCTGAGTTTTTTCCAGTGAACATATATACATATATATATATCACCAAAGAAACCGTATGATGTAGGACCAAAGGGGCAGGCACTTCTTCATAAAATCGGCAATAAAACGGTGAACATCAAAGACGGCAGCAATATCCTAGCAGGTTTGTGATAGAGTCTATGGGCCTCATTATGACTTTGGAGGCAGCCATGCCCTTTATAAGGGCATGGCTGCCTCCAAAACCGTGTCCAAGACCCAGTTGCCATACGTTTACCTTTTTATCCTAAAAGAAGTAGTAAAGTGAAGTCAACAGCATTACTTTTGTGAAGAGGCACAACCAATTCACAAGTAAGTAAAATACACGTATATATACTTTTCAGAATGGCAAGACACACTCAAGGTAAGTAAGACATTTGTAGCTGCTCACTCTCAGAGTGACAGTTACCAACCAACTCTTTTAAACAAAGGAAGATGCTGGGCGCACCAAAGGTGTGACACCAGTGTGCCCCAGCTCACACCCAGCAGTCAGCCTTTTCATTCAAGGAGCCCTGTGGTGCAATGCTTTAACCACAGGCTCCTTGAAAGAAAGGGATGCCTGCTGCTGATGGCTCTGTACTCTGAAACAGGAGGAGGACTGGACTGCCAACTCTCCTTTTGTTTCTGAGTAAATAGACATCACCCAGCATAAAGCTTTCACACTAGTCTATAGTAAATCATTGTACCGTAGCCTCACCCGTGCTCCAGAAGACTGTGGGATTCCGCTGCTGGGGATAAGGATGGTGAGGACGTGCATCTCTCAGTGTGTATCTGGAGATCGTCATCATCAGACTCCACCTTAAATTCCACGTAGAGATTTCCATGGAGGTCGACCTCATAAGGGAACACCGTGACCGGGTCATTAAAGGTCCCGCTCCGGTAGAAACCAAGTGAGAGGTTGTGGTGCCCCACTGCCACCTTATCATTGACTGTGGGGTGGAACTGGAGACTCAAGGCCTCGTTATCCACCATCTCACACCTGAGAGGTACCTCAATCCTGTGCACTGTGGAGTTTTGGATGCTTCCGTAAATGGTATTCGCGTACACTGTTTTTCCATCTTCAACCTTAAAAAAACAGAAACATGTGCAGCCATTAAGAGAGTCATTCTCAAAGTTTTCAATGGACCTCCCTTGCTTTAGTACAACCCCTGTTTGTTACAGGTTATTTAGAAATCACAACTTAAATAATGCTGCGACATATATGCATTATCAATCTATTTAGAGCTTCCCTGTAACCCTTGATTCTTTATGTTTATTCATCGACACCTTTTTAAATGTGTGCACTTTCTTCGAGCTCTTCTGGTGGATATGATTTCAACCAGTGGATTTATTGTTTAATGGGGGTCCTCCCATGCCCACAGTCTAGCTGAGCCCCCTACCCCAGTGGTCAAAGTGTACAAAAAGAAGTAGTGGAGCCATGTTCCCTGCCGGTCTGCCCCATTCTTCTCAAACCCCATCGCTACACCCCCTCCCACACACAATCCATACACCCAAACAAACACACCTATTATTTAAGGGAATGTTCAGTGCAGTGCACAAGCTTCAACTTCTACCTACACTTTAATTTTTAAACTAAACCGTTCCAGAACGATTTCTTTTTAAAATAAATGTATAGGAACAGTGAAACTTAAAAATAAAAAGTATAGGAGCACCGCTCCTGACAACTCCCGCCCGCTCCCGCCCACTTTGACCTCTGCCCTACCACTGCAAACACATTTACATATGCATATAAATATATATCTAATTGGTCTATTTCAACCAAAAGTGTGCATGCTCAAACCAGTGTCTACAAATAGACGTATTGCGCCCACAATAATATCAGCTTTTTTGTTGTTCCAACACAACTGACATCCTGGGATCCTTATGAAGATTCCTATGTTTCACCCTTTTATTGGTTTGCTGGTGTAAGAGCCCGTGTACACGGGCCAAAGTGCAGGCTTTCATTAACACAGTAGGACCACTATATATCCGAAGGCAACGGCTCCCTCTAGTGGTGACAACAGGCGAAGGTACTGCATCGGACAAACAAACAGGGACACACATACATCTGGCCTTTTATTATATTGTTAGACAGATTATATTACATCTATTAGTTTCCCTTTAATAAAAAAAAAAAAATACTAGAGAGGAAAGCTGTCAGAAAACCATCCCTGCACTGCTCCATGTATATTATTTGCAATTTGATAGATTGTATTCCTCTCCCCACCCGCAGCTTCTTCCCCACGAGAATTTCATGTCTAAGAGATTTGTTAAACTAGCCGGAGTGCAGTGGCTGCAACTAATGCTGTCATCATTTCTTATCCGGTTGTCTCTAGCAAGCCATGTTTATGTACATTCTTTGCCTTCTTGTATTTTCCCCTCACTCAGGAGTACACTCTTTCACACTGCTCACAAGACAAGTGATGCACACAGGGGTGTTGCTAGGTCTGGAAACGATCCAGGGCTATGCTAATGTCGGGACTCGGGGCTGGCTACGCTTTTGGTTGGAGCCACTGAGCGTCCATCAGGGCTCCATCTGAAACACCCGGGGCTATAGCGCATCAGCCCCTCCCCTCTAGCAACGTCGAAATAGAAAGTATACCGTGCCTCCTATTGTAATAAATATATTTAATATTGGCCGACGCCAAGCTGCTCGAAAGTCGCTTGCGAAAGAAATCTGTTTTGCAAGGTCCTGACCTTAAATCCATGTAGGTCGCCATTTTAGGTCAAACCGCCATTTTAGGATTGGTTGTGTAAAAGTCACCCTGTGAGCTAAAATGGTGGACGATGTCAATGCAGAATACAGCATGGCCGTCTTGACCTCTGTACATAGCTAGTGTGTAATTTGCCTGCAGGCCACTTGTTGAGGTCATGAACTGAGACCTTGTCCTTCGTTGATCTATGTGTAGAAGGATTACTCGTACAATGAAAACTAATCCACGAGCATATGTTGAGACAATGTATTCAAATACTGAACAAAGAACATCTGTTTAACTACATTGTATTAATGTTTAAGAAGGCCTGCATGGAAAACTTTAGAATACACAGTTATTGCATACGCTTGTTGATACATGTATTAAAGGCAAACCAGTTATATGCGGTTATTTGAGACTTGGCACGAACCCTATATCGGTGATATATTAAAAGGAATATTAACCCGAAGTGGGGCTGGACATCGCACCCACTAAATGTATAAAAAGCGAATGCATTCTAATGTACAGCGTCTCTCAATGAACACACTGAACCACGCTGGAGTTCGTTGTGTTGTACTGAGGGCCGATAGCTATCTGATTTTGCACTGTTTTTGTAATTGGATTCAGTATAGAATAAAGTACTTTGTATGTTCCTTTGTAACCCGTGTTCGGTGTATTTCCTTTTGGGGTACTCAGCCTTGATATTTTTTTCTGTTTTCACAGCAATGCCTCTGGATGCACCAGATACGGGCATAGCCCCGCCCCTCAGGCTGTGGCAGACAAGGCACCATTTGGGGATTTACACTTGAGGTAGACTGTATAGCTAGCTTGGCCTACTTCATAATCCTTTGTCCAGACTGAGGAGAACACATGTAAACATTTGGGGTCGGATTCATTGAATTTATTTGCACGGTGAAAAGTGAATTTTCACTTATGCAAAGTGACTTTGCACTGCCACCAACACCCTGATTAATGGAACAGTGCAAAGTGTCCTTTTGCCGTGCAAAGTCACTTTGCAATGCACAAATACACTTTGGACTGCTCCATGAATCAGGGTGTTGAAAAGTCACTTTGCACAGTGCAAAAAATGCCATGAGTCAGGCAGTTGGTTTTTAATCACCCTTGCGTTACCTGTTGAGTGATGCAGTGTGGGTTCCTTATGCACATTGTGGCGCGTGGACATCCCACCCGCAAGGAAGGAATAATCCACATAATAATAATGTATTTCTTATATAGTGCTACACAGCCATAGGCCTCAGAGCGCTCAAATAACAGAGAACATTATTATCCTACAGATTGGTATTCAATTTATCGATCTCGGAAGGATGAGTTGCCCTTGCCGGGATTCGAACCTGCCACAGCAAGCTGCACACAAATATCAGGGTCGAGTGCTTAGCTCACTGTGCTATCTGTCCAGCTATGAGGGACTATTCATCTTTTTCAAAGCATCTGATGAAATGATGCAGAATTTCATGAGGAAGCCCCATCTAGGCAGCTTGTAGAGAAGAAAAGAACACACTGTTGACATATGTATCTACACAACTGCATGAGTTAACAGGAAATCAGGGAAGTCCAGAGAAAGTGGCCCGCACTCATAAAATATAGAGACTCAGCCCATATTCCTGAGACTTTGAAGCAAACCCTAGCATTTCTGAGCTTTTTTATTTAAATTCTGCTAAAACGTTAAAGAGAAGCTACCCAGTCTTTCCCTTCCACTGTGAAAGAGGGCAGGTATTTTGGAGACCATTCTTGCACACGAGCGGAAGTCAATGTTAGGACAACAGAAGACTATGGGTTCCTGCAAGGGGGATTACACCGTCCACTAAATCAGCTCTCTGGGGGTATTCCGAGCCAGAATTTCCTCTGTTTCCTGAGACACCACGAGGGGCGTCATGCACACCTCTACTAGTGCAGAAGGCACTGGGTGCAGGCAATCTTAATCCCTAACCCAATCTTCCTGCAGCTGCTGAAGAATCGTGGTCTGGAGATCTTTCTACAGAGAGAGTTCCAAATATGATGTTAGCTCAGCGGGTTGAGCGCTCGCTGCTGCGATCTATGTGTGATCTGCAGGTCCCAGATTAGAATCCCGGCAAGGGCAACTCTGCCTTTCATCCTACTGAGGTCGATAAATGAGTACCAACTTCAGCTGGCATGACAAATGTATGTAAATATGTTCTATGTATAGGGCTTTGCCATATAAATAACAAATCATTAACATGGGGCGTCTGATGGTAACCTGTTCAACAGGATTACGACTGTGTTGTATTTAATACCAGATTAGCCAAACACTTTGATAGACAATGAGAGCCATCACTCTCCCATCCATCTGAAAAGTGAAGTTCTTCCCATATTGTTTGAATGATTCGGGACATATAAGAATGTTCTCTGAGCTCCCAGCAACCAGTAGGGATCCTCTGAGCCAGGTATAAGAATAAAGATTGATTTGGCCAGCTTGTGATGGTAACCGGTGTTGGAGAGGAACTAGGCTCATCCCGCACTGCAAGTGCTTTAGAATTAGGCAAGACCTCTTTTAGGCACTAAATAAGCACTGGGAAGGCTCTCTCATGCAGATATAATCATATACACAGACATGGACAGGCACTGAAGAAGGACATTTGCATACACTGAACAAGGCAGTTATTGGTTAAATATAAGGCGCAATTGGCAATTAGCTGAATACATTTATAAATGTCAGATCCTGCATTTGTAAAAATCTTAGTACGGTAGATGCAAAACTCCCTGTCCCTCCCTTCCAGGAAGAATGTGGCCTGCGCTAAAAATGGACTACAGGCATTGCTGTGGTGTTCGCAAGCTAGCACTGGCAGAGCACACGTGACTCACCAGCTGTTTACTGTCTGTCAAAGGGCCCATGCAGGCTAAAAATTGATTTTACATGCTCTGTGCGACAAACTGCAGTTATATGAAAATAAGGCTTAAAGGAGATTACAGGCCCAGATAAAAACATGAGTATAATGAGTGAAACATGGAAAGAAGGACTGGAACATGTTTCTATATATAACTGTACATAGGTAGCAAAATGAAGGGGCGCATGAGCTACAGTGTATTCTTGCAAATGCAGGCCAAATGTAGACTAGCAAGTTCTGACAGAAACCGCTGACAATGAAGAAAGGAAGGCTCTGGAGCATCCCTTGTATGAAAGCAGGATGGTTTGGGATGGAGCCATGGCCGTATCCAGTAATGCAACTGCAGCAAGACCGGCCTGTATAACCTCCTGCCTGGAACCACTAGGGCAGGAGAAAGGAACGGATGAGGGACAGAAGAAGACCGTTTAGGCAGCAGAGTTCTTTGCTACCATCATCAATTTTATAAGATTAAACTTGTTATCCTTACAAGATAGACTATTAGCCTTATTTCCCTAGAGGGGTGTATTTATTCTGGTGTGAGCGTAATCAGGGACACCCTTATAATTATGGACACCCTTACAATTAGGGACACCCTTACAAGTGGTGACCCCAACGTGATCTCAGTCTTTCCCCATACCTTGCAAAGACCCACGTCTAGTCACCAGGAAGGAGTCACGCCCATCTAGAGCGACCAGGCCTCTAACTTTAAAAAACGTGTTTCCTGAAACGATTTTACTAGGAGCCATTTTAATAGAAATCCCCTTTGCTCACTAAAGCGGGTGTGGCTCCAGAAAGAAAGACAGGCCATTAGCAGGACTTCGCAACTGAGGAAAACTTGAGTGAACACACACATGTGAGTATACTCTTGTAAGAGATAACTACAAGGGGACATGTATATATGACAATATATTGGTGTGGATGAAATACGAGGTCAATAGATTGAATAGGACTTTTTGGTGATGTGTTATGGTATAGTTTGAATAGGATTTCAGGTGATGTAATAAGGTATAGATTGGATAGTAGGTGGGCCATGTGTTGAAATGGTAGCGTATTTCTGTTTTTCTATTTTTCATAATGGAAAAAAGGAGCCTCAGCATATAAAAGACTGAGCGGACAGGGAGCCTCAGCGTACAAAGACTGAGAAGTAAGGGGCCCTCAGCCATAATAGGTTGAGATGGTAATACCACGCGTTATTCTTTTATGATGGTAAAAGCAATTGGAGCCTCAGCATATTAAAAAAGCTGGGAAGGTGGTACTACAAGGACATAAGGAAAATAAGTAGTGGCTTGGTATAAGGAATGGGCCTGGAATTTAGTCAATTATTTTTGTATATTTTCTCTTGCTGTGTTTTGTGGTGAAAAAGGAAGGAAGGTGGATGATTTGCGGTGTGTGTGTGTGAAAACAAAGTGGAAAAGAATAAAGGGGGTGGGAAAAAAGTGGGTTGATATGTATTTTTGTGTAACAATCAGCAGCGTGCGCAGCATAGCAGTAAGGTATATGTGAAGCATTAGGGATGCATGCAACATTATTGTGGAAGAAACCCCAATAAAACACAAGCATAGGGTCCTGCCTCTGTATTGTGACTGGATAGATACATTTCATAAACAATGGGTTTTGGAAACAAAGGAAGGGGGAATGTCCTGCTCTTGGCCAGAGCAGGGCTCCCATAACAGAAACATGCTAGAAATAATGTCCATCTGTTTAGCAGCAAAATATAAGGGGAAAGAAATTCCCAAAAAGAAAAAAGATTCTAGATCTCTGGCGATTATTCAAGGATATGGAAGATCACGAAGATGAAAAAGAGATCCAATATAAGGGGATATATCCCATAACGCCTACACCTGCAGTAGGATATACAAATCCAGTCTATAAGCCTCCAGTGGTAGAGAGAGTGTTAAGAACAGGATTATCAGGATTAGCAACTGGGGGGGGACTCAAGAGCTTTTGCACCTCCACCGCCACATGACCCATTCACAAGCGCTGACATGCCCGTAGCATCAGTGTACTCAGAGGGTTCACAAGCAGATATAAATAGCGAGTTAAGAGCATTGTGGGAAAGGTTAGTCAGTGTACAAGGACCTGAAGAAGTGCCACCAGAAATAAGGGTACAGGTGCAGCAAATAGGGGAGTGGAAGTGAGGAGATATTTTGGTTAGACTCAACCCTGGGGCAATAGGAAATGTTTGTGTTGAAAAAGTTGATGGGGAGAAGGTATGGATGGTCCTGGGACAAGAAGTAGAACAAGCAAGGGAAAATGAATGGGAAGACCAAGATGGCAGAAATAACGAAGAGGTAGGGCAAGAAAGAGATCACGGAGAGGAGGCAGTGAGAAACCCATCCCGCCACAAGGGGCAGTGAGAAGGGATAGACCAAGAAATAGACCAGATTTAATGGTGGTAGTACAAAATCAGAAAGACACTAAAAAAATGTAGAAAACAAAATAGACATGTAGATGCCTCTTATACAAAAAGGAGTAGGGATAACGCAGTATGTGGCCTCAAATGAACACAAATAATTTGATTAAAGCTCTCCCCAAGCTTACAGCCGGAGCCAGTAAATGGATCTATGAATTTGAAAAACAAACAGCACGGGTAGCCTTAGGACTAGGAGACCTTAAGAGTTTACTGGTTGCCATAGTTGGGGACCAGGCTAGGGATATATGGACAAGGGCTGGGTACCCTGCGGTAACTCTTGCAGCAAATGAACATGATGGAGCAGCCTTTAATTATGTAAGGGCAAGGGTATGGGATGGCTTCTGAAAGATGTACCCAGATACCCCTGACTTACATTCTTTAATGCAGTGCACGATGGATGTTGATGAGGATCCAGTTCGGTTTATTCATACGTTGCAGGATATGTGGAGAGTTGAGAAGGGAGGGCAATGGGACCATTCAGTACCATTTTTATATTTTATCGTAAATAGGGGATTACCAAAAGAGGTGCAGAAGGCACTAGATAACATTGTGGGAATTGAAGCAAAAAGGGTGGGCAGTGATACAAAGTATAGTAGTCCACCATTGTAAGAGAATCAAGGAGCGGGACAGGGAGACAGCCCAGAAGTGGCAAAAGGATGAGCCAAACTAGTGGAAAGGAAACAAAACAAGGTTGTCATTCAAGCACCATTGATGGCACCAGCTCAGGTGGAAAGGACAGGAGACACTCAACAAATTGCGAATGCCACAATTGCAGCACTATGGGGCGAAGGAGGACAGGGACAATGGGGTGGGGAGGACAGTACCCCAACCCACAGTGGCAGTATGAAGGAGCACCAAGGGGAAGAGGAGGATTTCGAAGAACAAAAGCAGGAGGTTTTGGGGGATAGAGCCCCAGGGAGGAGGATTGGGACCATCACAGTGCTGGTATTGCGGGATATGGGGGCATTTCGAAAGGGAATGCAGGAACAGACCTGGGATGGGATTTCATTCTGGGCCATCACCTCCAGGGCAGAAATTCCAAGGGCCTAAAGGAATGGGACTATAGCAATTTGCCGAGGGGGTCAAAATCAGTTCCCTTATGGGGCTGACAGGCAAGGGCAACGGGGGCAACAACTACAGCAGGGTGAGGGAACACAGTTCAACAGGATGAAAGGGGGAACAGGCGGCCCGTTCCAAGGAATTATAATGGCAGGGGACCCATTTTCATTCACTGGAACAAATACATATTCTGATTAGGACAGCCCACAGAGAGCACTCACGTGTCCAATCCTATTGACAACTGCACACCCTGACGAGGAGCCGTTGGTGGAGGCGGAAATAGGAAACAAGCAATTTGTATTTATGGTAGATTCAGGTGCAACTAAATCATACATTATGGAGGGGAACTTTCCATTATCAGGTAAAACTCTTGACACGCAGGGATTCTCTGTGGCTATTTCTATGGTTCCATATACTGCGGAGCTGGATATAAAAGTGAGAGGGAAGGTAGTAAAAGCCCCCTTGTTATATTCAGAGAGTTCCCATGTTAACTTACTGGGTACGGATCCGCTCAGTAAACCAAATTGAACTATATTATTCACAGATCAAGGGGTAGGGTGTTCCACTGCATTGGATGTGTGTAGCTTGAGCAATAGTAATAATCAATGCAATGGCAAGGGAGTCAGTAGTCCGTGGGGTTCCTGTGATCCCGGGCATATTTGTCTATGGAATCAAGGTATTAGCAAAAGCAGTGTCTCAAATTGCAACAAAATGTTGGCGAGTTACCACAGATTTTATTTTCCAACCCATGGTGCTACACGAGATGGTGGCAGGGACTAGTAGTATCAGACAAAAGAGTAGTCATGTTTGGAACAGACCAGGACGTGTGTAGACCCAACAGTACAATTGAAGGAAATGACTGCTGAGGAGGTATTTAAGGAAAGTGAGCAAAATGGGGAGATCGTTTTGGAAATCCGCATCACATGTGAGATCATGGTGCAGTATAGGAAGGTACTGTGCCCCTTGATGGCAGTGGTAACCCTGTCTTTATTTTGTGAGGAGAATATGCGATATGTGCTAGCACAATTATGGACTGTTAATCCACATGATGTTGGGTAATTGAGAGATGTGACCCCAGTAAAGGTTACATTGAAATCAGGACCAGTACTCCAGAGGGTGCAGCAGTCCCCGTTGTCAAGGGAAGCAGAGGAAGGGATAAAAGGCACTATTCAGGCTCTATTAGAGCAAGGGAACATTGTGCCATCCACGTCCACGTGTAATATGGCCATATACCCAGTCAAGAAAACAACAGGGGGTAGTTGGAGGATGATCCAGGATCTACATCCTCTTAATGATGTGGTGCAGAAGGAGTTTCCGGTAGTTCAAAATCCAGCGACAATCCTATGTATCATTCCCAATACAGAGACGTACTTCACAGTAGTGGATCTGAAGAATGCATTCTTCTCAATCCCACTTCACCCCGATTCATGATATCTCACTGCGTTTACACATGGTCAATGGTGCTTTGAACACACGGGAAGGCCTCATGGGTACTGTGAAAGTCCAAGTATTTTCAATAGAGTACTGCATGCCGACTTGGGAAAATATTCAGGTGCCTAACACAATCATCCAGTATGTGGATGATCTGATGGTATGTAGTGAAAATGAACATCGGTGTAGGAGGGATTCTGTTGCATTATTGCAATTGCTAGCTCACAAAGTGTACAAGGCAGATAGAAAGAACCTACAATACTGCTAACAGGAGGTACTATACTTAGGGCAACTTATTTCTGCAAATGGGAAAAAAATATTACCTGATAGGGCGGCGGCAGTACACGCCACCGCTAGGCCCAGTAATATCAAGGAAATGCTGCAGTTTTTGAGCTTATGTAATTATTGTAGGGCATGGATCCTATACTATGCAGCCTACACAAGGCCGCTGTTACAAAGTCCCAGAGAAAGACAGAAGACAAGAAATGGTACATTGGAATGGACTGAAGAAATGAATAGACAACTTGAGGACTTAAAAGAAGATATTTGCACTGTCCCTGTCTTAGCAACTCCGGATTATACACAGGAGTTTAATTGATTTTCCCACTCTGATGGACGGCTCATGACATCAGTATTGACCCAAAAGAGCACAGTGGGCCACAAGCCATTGGCTTATTATCATGGGACATTCGACTCAGTCATGCAGAGACAGTTCGTGTGAACAAGCACTCGCAGCGGCTGCATTTGTGATAGAGAAAAGTTCCACGATTGTCATAGGGTGCTCTGTTACATTGTTTGTGGAATATTCACTATTCGCCATTTTGGATGGCTTTCTCATGCAGATTTAATCATATACACAGACATGGGCAAGCATTGAAGAAGGACATGGGCAGACAATGAAGAAGGCAGTTATTGTTGAAATATAAGGCGCAATTGACTATTAACTGAATACATTTGTAAATGTCAGACCCTATGCATTTGTAAAAATGCTGTAGATGCAAAACTCCCCTTCCATCCCTTCGAGTAAGAATGTGGCCTGCACTAAAAATGGACTAAAGGGATTGCTGTGGTGTTCGCTAGCAGCACTGGCAGAGCACACGTGACTCACTAGCCGTTTACTGTCTGTCAAAGGGCCCATGCAGGCTACAAATTGATTGTGCGACAAACTGCAGATGTTTGAAAATAAGGCTTAAAGAAGATTACAGGACCAGATAAAAATATGTGTAGAATGAGTGAAACACAGAGAGAATGGGCCTCATAACGACCCTGGTGGAACGGGTTAAACAGCTCCGTAAAAGGTGACGCGCCGTTCAACCCGTTCCGCCACTTTACAAGGTCCCCTCGCGGGACATGTTAAGCACGCCTGGGAAAACCAGGCGTGCTTACCGGGTCCCACGAGGGGAAGAGGGAGCAAACAACGGGCCATCTCGTTCTGGCCCGTTGTTTGCTCCCTCTCCCATTCCCATTCAGCCCTATGGGGGCTGAAATGGGAATGGGGAAGGACCATGTCCGGGTCCTTGCGGGAGGAATTACCGGGCCATCCGAACTCGGAATGGCCCGGTAAGCCCTCATTCCGAGGACCCGGACACGTATGCGATTTCAGCGGCAGCCATGCCGCTAATAGCGGCATGGCTACCGGTCGAACTCGTAATGAGGGCCAATGACTGGAATTTTTTTTTATATATAAATGTTCATAGGTAGCAAAATGAAGGAGAGCATGAGCTACGGTGTATTCTTGCATAAGCTGGCAAATGTAGAGTAGCATGTTCGGACAGAAACCACTGACATTGAAAAAAGGAAGGCTCTGGAGCATCCCTTGTATGGGAGCAGAACGGTTTGGGATGGAGCCATGGCCCATATCCAGTGACACAAATGCAGCAAGATAGGCCTATATAACCTCCTGCCTGGGACCACTGGTGCAGGAGAAAGGAACGGATTAGAGATAGAAAAAGACCATTCAGGCAGCACAGTTCTTATCTACCATCCACATTTTTGTAAGATTAAACTTGTTATCCTTACAAGATAGACTCTTGGCCTTATTTCTCTAGATGAGTGCAGTTATACTGTTGTGAGCGTAATTAGGGACACCCTTATAATTTGGGACACCCTTACCATTCAGGACAACCTTACACCAGACTCACTGAAACACCAATGCTTGGCCCAAACAAGAGTGGTGTGACATTTTTATGGAACGACCATGCTGCAACTTTAGGTTTTGCTGCATTTGCAGTTTTTCTATCCACATTGATAGTCATGAATTTTCCATTCTGTCCTCCCTTTGTGGAATAAAGATGCATTAGCCACCGTTCTTTGAGTTTAATTATTTTTTCAACATTGGGTGTCCAAAATCATTTTACCTTCCACAAGATTTTTCATGTGCTAGACTGAGTCGCCAGAAGTCCCTCTCATTGTCTTTCTAGAAGGGAAAAAGTATTAATATGTTCAATTTATCAATAAAGCCGAGTGGTTCTCCTTCAATTGCTAAGCATTGACTTCCCACTTTGGGTTCTGCAAGGGTGTAGGTTGCTGAAGGGTGCCACTTTCATCTGATGCAATTTCAAATATAAAACTGTATGTACTTTGTCAATGCCCTGTGAAGCAGAAAGGTTCAGTGGTGTTAAAGTGCTTGGGTGCCTGGTGACTCTGAATGCCCCAATGAGAAATATAAACTCTTACTAGGACTTGGGAACCACACTTGTCGAACGGCACAGTAATGACTGCCCATTGCCCTTCCTGTCGAGCCCCACACTCTGGGCTATTAAGGTGAACATCGTCAATTGAAAGGTCGGCATCAGTGAGCAAGTTGACAGGTAGGCGGTATTCGGCATGGTGGGCGAGGCACGTCAACTCTGGGGATTCACCTGGCTCTCCTGGAACTTCCGGCTCCTCCGGACCTAAAAGGAAAAAGGACAACACCTAGTTAAATCACTTTGAAATTGATGTTTAAGAGAAAGTTAAAAGAACAATTGAAAAGAGACAACATTCTTCTAAATTGTGAGCCACCAATCTATGGCCATCTTTAGGATCCCTAACTCACCCTCCCGCTAACTAGCCCGTCCCATCCCTGAATGCCACTCTGGACTTCCAGTAACACCACCAGTTACTCAAATCATTCTATCTGGTAATAACTCCTTTATCGATACACTCTTCTCTTGTAAATGCAACAGGTACCCTTTAGTGAGTCGCCTGGTCTCGGGAGGATAGCTTAGGGGCAAGTTCTTGCCTTGGAAGCAAGACGACACAGAGCAACACAGGTTCGGTCCTCGGGTCTGCGCTTAAAAACCTCTGGGTATTACAATGTTTACAGAAATTGACCAATACCGTGTCCATCGGCAGAGGCATTGCTGGACAGGGGGGTGGAGCTGAATGGGCTATACCTATAGCCTTAGGTCTTTTGGTTGTAGCCCCGGATAGAATCTCAGGGTCTACAACCAAAAGGCTAGCTGGCCCAGAGTCCTGACAGTCGCAACATTAGCATAACCTGGATCTTTTCCAGACCTAGCAACACCCCTGTCCATCGGTACACTAAACAAGACACTACAAAGGACACGTTTGTAATTGTTTAGGGTCCAATATCATGAAACAGTCACATGTTTAATTTGTAGATATGAAAGCATGTGGACCAAATACACAGCCCCTATGACTGCCATTGCATGTTAAAATTACTTCAGATCTGATCTAAAATGTTCCCGAGTTGTTAACCTTCTTAATCTGCTGAAGTGATGCCCAAAAATCCTCAGGTCACAAATAGTTGCACTTCCTTTGGAGTAGGTCAATTTTTATGCAGTATTTAACTCAAGCAATTTTCGAAAAATGTGGAGATCTTTTACTCAGTAAATAAACATAAATGGACCATGTCATTTCTAACAGCTGCCCTTTGGAAGGCCTCCTTTAACTTAACTGTGTGGCTAATCACCTCTTGAGACACAGTGGGCCCACAAGAAACACTGGTATTACTCGCAATTGGCCGTTTTCAGCCACTGCAACACTTGTTCCAAGATTCTGTCCCGCAACATGAACCAGCATGTCACCTTAAAAGTAAGTTATATCCTTCATGCCTTTGAGCAAATGGTGCATGCTGCGCGGAACATTTTGGACATAAATTAAATGTTTGAATATTGCACATTTGTGATAAATCAAGTTGTTGCAAATGTTTTCAGTTGTTCGAGAAGCATTTTTGGGAGAAGTAGAAAAAGAAAGGAGGCTTTAGTTGATGGATAGATGGTACATGTCAATAGGATTTCATTAAAAGACATGTACAAAATTGAAAAGGTACATAGCTGATGAACAGGTGGGAAATTGCAATAGGGTAGGCCATCATCATACATAATAAAAAGCCAGATGTATGTTTGTCTGATGCAGTCAGGCGCAGATGGGACTGCCCGCTTTGCCTGTTGTCACCGCTAGAGGGAGCTGTTGCCTTAGGAATTACATTAGGCCAGCTGTATGCTTGCCTCTCCTCACACACTTTGGCCCGTGTACACAGACTTTCTCACTAGTCTTTTTATAATTACTAATGACTCTTCTACGTACTAGTGACCACATTGCATGACATAAATGTGCCTGACATTTCTTGCCCATGTGAGCCGTGAGAAGAATGCCATACAATTGTTGACAGGAGATTAAGTTATAGCCAGACCAAATGCTAGTAGAGAAAAGGTTTTCAAAGTCTTGCAGCAGGAAGAGATCACATTCATTTTCTGTAAAGGAGTACTTTTTTATATTAACCATACAAAAAACTAGTTGCAGCTAATAATCTTATATTTTGTATAGGCAGAAGGATATTATATCTAGTGTATGTAAATTGTTGTCTTTTAGTGGGTTTACCATTTACTAGTTGCAGACATGAAATAGTACTTCTTGGCAAGCAAGAGGAGATAATATTCATAGGTTGTAAGTATGTGCTCACATATGGGTATGTGTTTGCACAAGTGGTCTGTTGTGGCGGAGACTCGTCCCTACTGAAGTCTTTCTGCTACCTTGTTCGTATTCAGATGAGGAGCCGTTATTCAACTAACCTGCAAAACTATAAGATTACTGCGCGGCGCAGTGTGCAAGTGGTTGCACAAGTAGTCTGTTGTGGTCCGTACTGGGGCCATACCGTGGCCGAGCTACTAGGCGAAGAGTGACTCCTAGGGCCTCATTAGGACCCTGGCGGAGAGGGTTTTACGCCAGCGTAGTGCATGGCGTACCTCTCCGCCATACTACGAGTTCCCGTAGCGCCATGGCGGCCTTTTCCGCCTGGTTTTACCAGGCGGAGAAAACCATGGCGCTACGGGACCTCGTTGTTAATTACGCCACCGTATTTTACGGTGGCGTAATTAACTCCTTCCCCACTCCCATTATACCCTATGGGGCAAAAATGGGAATGGGGAAGGGCAGAATGGGGATTGGGGATTTACCGCTCCGCCGAGGTCGGAATGGGGCGGTAAATCCGCCAACCCCCATGGCGCTATCGGCGGCTTTCCGCCATGCTTCGCGGTGCATTTAGCACCGCGAAATCCGCCTGGGTCCTAATGAGGCCCCTAGTGTGCATACGACAGTCTGCAAAACTGCGAGTACGAATATCACCGCCGGACTTCTCATACCGTGAGTATGGGAGGTTGAGTGACTGTCTGCCTGTTCAAAGATTGCGAGGCTGAGCACGTAGATTTTTGTTACTTTACTACATATTGTGTTGACCCCCGTCCCTGGACCTCACCGGCAAATTTGGGGGTGTGCCTCTTGGAAATTAGAAGCCGAGTCGAGAGTCTGCAAGATTCACGGCAGCCCGCCGGGGGGCCGTGCGGAGCTGGGCTAGCTATACCCCCTCATTTCTTTACCCACACCCATCCACTTCGCCCTGTTGGTTGGGGCCTCTGGCCTACACATTTAATTATGAAGTTGAAGTTCATGGGCAGAGTAGGCCGGCGTAGCGACGTTGCCAGGAAGGGCAAACGATTACGTAGTCCAATGCACAACCCACAAAATCCAGGATCTCGGGATTCTTCACAGGACTGCCAAGTGTCTCTACACAGCTGGTAAGTAACAGGTCTTGGGCCCTCTTTTAAACCCTGGATCACAATTTACACAGCAGGGTTCGATGGAATGTTTGATCACGAAAACTAATCTACACACCAGTATGATAGAGAAAAACTCAGCTCTCCTGTCTGGCTTTGTCCATTCTCTTGATAATAACGGATCCCTGCTGAACTTTTACAGGGCTTTGCGACGAAATTCTTTGGGGACAAGTACACAAGTGAACTATGATAACTCGACAAGCAACCTATCAAACAGCCTTGAAGCTTTGGCTGCTGATTTCGAATTCGGTGCTAAAACTAATTTGGAGCCCGAGAACATGGCACCATTGTGTGACGCAGACTACGTACACACAATTGGGTTGCTTACCCCCTCTTACAAGGCCATGTTGGCAAAATGTGAACTCTGTTTCCCTTTGTTCTGTTTTGGCCAAGGACCAGCGAGAACTGAGACGGTCAATGGCTAAGGTCCTGGAAGCGACTGGGGCTCTCTGTCTGGTCCCAAACCTTTAGCATTGATTTTGAGGAGCCTGTTCTTATATCACAAGAGGCCCCGGTAGAACCAGCTACATGGGTCACACAGAGTAAGGCTGGGGAGGCGGAAGGTCCCGTCTCCAGGATCCTTGTTTCTACTGGTGAGTCTAAGGTCCCTTGGAGGTATCAGGACTCAGTAACAATTGCAGCCGAGATTGAGGATGGCGCACTGGAGGCGCTGTGTGCTGAGATCTCCATGATGGAAAAATCCTTACCCTCAGTCGCAAATCCTAAAACCATCAGGAGGGAGCAGAGGGTGGAGGTACCAAACAAGCCAAGACAGCTCCCATCTGTAACCTCGTCCGGTGGACAAGATAGGACCTTAACAACTACAAGGATTGATAGAGTACCTAATAAACCTAAAATAAGTCCAAGTTGATGGATGCAGGCATACAGTGATCCTGCAAAAGACCATCTCCACTTAATATTAAAGAAGGCACTGGGCCAGGAAAGAGAATAATGAATGGTAATGTTAAGCCTAGGGCATAGAAGCTGCAGTGCCTAAATACTAATTCCCACATTTTGGTAAAACCCCAAGGGCAGGATTGGGACGGTGCGGGTATGTCCTGGATGACGAGTGAGGGACCTACCCGACAAGCCCCTACCCGACGGGTCTCCAACTCAAAGTCCTGCATGGCTGCTATGCCTAATAGTGAGGGATTGGCAGGGGGTGGTGCCATTTATAGCCTTGGACCTGGCAGGGTGATAAATGGATTAATGAAGCTGGGCCGGCTAGTGAAAATTGAAGAGATTCATACCTCTGAGTCGAGCCTGTTTCTTAATAGGACAACTCTTCTCCGGCTCTGGGCCACGAATTCCTTGGTTTCCCTCAATTTCTTCTGCTGATATTCTTCAACTCAAACTACCAAATTGCCAAAGCAGTACTAACCGGGTCCTTAGACAATAGAGAAGGAGGAGACAGTGGGAGTGGAGGATGGGGTAACAACAGAGGAGAAGGTGTCAGAGAGAGGGCACGGAAGTAGGAACAAGTGCCATGGAGAAAAATGGGGAGGAGGAGGGCAGGCTCCTAGTCGGTAAGGACAGGAAGACATGAGGAGGCCGGGTTGGCTCAAGGCAGCCTCAAGAGATGGGAGGAGGAACGAGGCCCAGGCATGCATATCAGAACAAGATCTGCATCACATGCGGTTGTATTTTTGTTGTGTGCCAGTGTAGATGCCCTGTACTCTTTAGGCTTGAAACTTTTAGTATGTGGCTCTCCACTATAAAGATCTGGGTCTTCCATACCAGATAACCCTGTGTTTGTCAGGGGGCAGGCCCGCCAGGCAGGTACCAGGGGGGCTGCAGCCTAAACACCCACTATCTCTACCAGGTTGTGTACTAAAGGAGCGCTTCCTTCATCGGTTTGGTGGCCTTGTTGTCTGGGAGGTTGAAGTCGCCTAAGAAGATTTTGTTGTTGTGCGTGAGGTGTAAGAGGATTCAATTCAACACTACAGCTAAGTCAACGCCTAGTCTAGAATACTGAATAAAAACCCTTATTGATATATCTTTATGTCCAGTTCATGCGTTCTGGATGACTACCCCTATATAACACCCCTCTCTTGGAATCCTCCTGACCCCACTGAGCCAAGAAGTAGTTCTGTTTTGCAAGTTAAAAGGTTTATTTGATAATTTAAACAATAGATATATATATCACACTTTATAATAAATTAATAATTGAATAGCACACTTAATCTGATATGATAAAGATTAACAACGGAGAATCTGGCACTAGCACACTTCTTTATAATCACTAAGGAGTTGAGATGAAATGGATAAGGTAGCACACTGGTAAATAGGAACAGAAGTATAATGTGGTAGAGAATGCTTTATAGAGTTCAAGGAAATGCAAGGTTGAATGAATGAAATGCAGTGTAGAAAATACTCAATATGATTTCAACAAAACAATGTAATCACTTTTCTCTGGCAATCCCCTCCCCCCTTGATGCAAGGCAAGGAAATGGAAGGAAAACACACAGTTCTCAGAAATGCAATCAAATGTGATTCAGTTCAATTCCCCCGCAGCACGCTTAAAGAAAACAGATAGGAGTTTGGAAACACAGGCCCAAATGCTTTTATATGTGCTAGCAATGGATGAGAAATATGCTGGAAATGCTTTTAATTCCCTTTCAGAGGTTCAGGGTGAGTGGTATCTAGTTAATATTAGTCCAGGCTCACTCTTGCAATGATTCAGGAATGATTAGCAGGTTAAACGAATTTCTGGCAAATGGAAGGCAAGCAGCAGCAGGTTTTTTTACACGTGGAGAAATTTGCAAATCGCGGTAAAATTCGCGAATGCGCCTGGTGCGATTACAGAAGAACTACAAGGACTATCACTATTGTGGAAAGCCTAGGATCTCAGCTTCCAAATGAAAGTTACTGCAAGTCTCTAGCACAAACGGTCACGGAGATATGAGCGATTAAATAAAGGTCGTTTTTCAGATTTGACATTTTAAAGTTCAAAAAGACAAATGCAGCTTGCAACTAGAAAATGACAAGTGACAGCTTTACAAATGACAGGAGACAGTTAGGAGACAGTTCTACTTAGATTAAAATAGATTGAATTATATTATTCTACTAAGAGATTGGTTCTGCACAGTTTTCTAGGTACTCACACTATATTCTTGAGTTAAATGGGCCTCGTCATGGATCTGGTCAGGTTTTAAACTGGACTCTCGTCTCTGCAATTCACAGTGATCTGGGTCAGCTCTCTCTGGTTCTGCTAACAGGTCTGCTCTACTCTGCTGGTCTGGTCTGGGTTTCTGGTTCTGGATAGATTGAAGTCTCTAGTTTGGCTCTCTGGAGGTTTGATGGAGGTAAGGTATGGAATTTCCCGGCAGAGCTTCCAGCTGCAAATGGATTTGAAGTCCCTATCTGTCCTGTCTCTCTGCTTTTATGTGTTTAGAATGTGGGTGTGTTCTAGCATCACTGACCCTACCTCTCTCTCAGCTTCTAATTGGTCAAACTTCCATTTCTCACTTGATTGGGGGAGCTAAGTTGTGTCAGAGTGATGTCATTTTACAGCCTGCAGAAAGTCCACTCCTCTGTCAAATTGCACATAATCTATATTTGATAAAAAAAAACATATTTGCAGAGGTACATATTGTTTTAAAATCAAATGCACCCATCATGTATTACAGGAGGTATACCCTGTCCAAATCTGCTCTTCCTGAGGGCTTGCATTCAGAAATGGCACATATTTCACTTTTTAACTGATTTTGCAATTCCGGACATTGCCCAAATTTACACACATGTGCGCAAGGAGTATGGACATTAGTTGATGAAGTGTCAGATTTTTCACATGCACACATTTTGAGTAATATCCTCTTTTCCGCTAAAACCCCCCTGAACATACCACCGGTTCTAAAAACCTCTTAAAATGTGGGCAGAAAAATCACAAGAATTATGGTATCATTTAAATAATTTTCACAAGTCCGTACTATGAGTTATTCATCTTTTTCTAAAACCATATTCTGGCTATAGAGGTGTGTCTTTTCAGGTCACATGGTACAGAAACCAGTCTTTCCAGTTTCTGCCAAGCTCAGAGACCCTGCCACTACCAGCTTCTGCCAAGAGGAAGCTCCATTTACGACTCCCGCCAATAAAACATTTGCCTGAGTCAGGACAGGGCTTTGTTCAATTTCCTGCAGAGCCCAGGTAATTCAATCAGGGAAGTGTCATATCCCTTTTGGTGTGAGCAGCAAAAGGGCAGCTAGGCCTGGGAACATAGCTGTGACTCAAGTTTCACTCCTGTCGGGGGTAGCTGGTGGGCAGAATTCAGTTCCTTAAGCCAGGTTTCAGATAAAATGTCACTTTTTGTTTCCCAGTTTAAGTCAAGACAATTTTTTTACATATGCAGCTAGAATGCTGATTCTAAGTTCAAAACTATGACATTTAAACAATTGCAACCTATGTGACACTCAAAGTAGGTCACTCATTTCTTTTAAACATTTAGATTTGTAGTGTCTTTCAGTCCAAATTTACTTAAACTGCTGAAATCCACAGCTCACCCAGTCTTGTTATAAACCTTCAAGTCACTTCAGAATATAACTTTACATTGGATCCACCTCTCAGTAAGTCTTTCTTTGGCCTGTTTTGGGTTCATTTATTCAGTTTTAAACAAAAAAAGTAAAATCTGGTGGTTTTAAAACGCCGGCTTTTGGATAGTGGTGAGTACTGGTACTGCACCCCTTTTTGGGATTTAAGAAAATGAATTCTCCACAGTTATGGGTTTGCTTTTGGCAATCAGCATTGCCATTCCCAATGGTTTCAGACTACTGTGTGGGTAGTCCAATGGTGGTTTTAGGCAGTGTCCTTCTGTGCCCATAACATCGGCAAAAATGAGTGGCAGCCTATTCTTCATGCATTTCCCTGTGCATTTTCTGGGAAGCTCTGGCCACCATGATGTTTTCCATGTCAGTACTGCACAGTTTTGAGGTATGGCTTGGATGCATGGGTAAATACATCCCACAGAGGGACATGGTGGTGACCAAATCGGTGAAGTCTCTGATAAAGGTGGTGTTGGGTTTGGGTGGTCTGTAGATGAGATGGAAGGAGATGGACGCTGGATGTGGGAGCTGCAGCCGTTGGGGACTAGGACGTCTAGGATATGGGTGGATGTGGTTGTCAGCCAGGTCTCGGTGATGAAGATGGCATCATGGTTGTGTGTGGTGATTAGGTCGGCAATGTCTGTTGCATGGGTGATAGCTGAGCGGATGTTGGCGAACATCAACGTCAATGCAGTGCATGGTGAGGGGGTGCTAGAGGAGCAGACATTGGCGAACATCAATTTCACTGTTGTGGATGGTGAGGGGGTTCTGATGGACTTGGGGCTGATGTGGATGAGGTTGCTTCATTGAGAAGTCTATGCCTTAGAAGAGGGGCAATTTCATTGATGTCAGCGTTGCCTGATGATGGTGTGGATGGCCTGTGGGGACAGAGGGAGAAAACACATTTCGGCACGTGCTTACCTGTTGTCTGAGCAGGGGTTCTGGTCCTCTGTCCTCAAGGTCCGAACAGGTTCTAAAAGAAATTGGCCTTTTCTTCATCTGCACGTCACTTTAGACACCTGGGCGAGAGACGCCCATGATCTAAGAGTAAAGAGGAGAAAGGAAGAGGCAGGGCTAAGAAGGTGGGTGGGGCTTGGGCCAGGTGACATAGATCCACTTGCACCTCCTCACCAACTGCAAAAGAAAAGGGGCTGGGTGGCTGATTAAGCAGGGAAAAAGAGCGGCAAACCAGGAAGGCACCAACAGTTTGACGTGATTGACAGGTGGGCGGCTCTTGGGCCAGGTGACCTAGATCCACTTGCACCTGCTCACCAACTGCCATATGAAACACTTGCGTACGAGCGTGATATAAATAAAATATAATTTCATTTCATTTGTCCAGTGCATGGTTCACATCCTTTCCTGTTCACCATCGAGGTCTGCCCTTTCTTTCTGTTCCTTTTTTCTGATTTGCCTTGTCTGTTCTCCGTTCTTCATCACCCTCCTGCTGTCTGTACCTTATGTCCCCTTGTATCAGCATAGCCTCCCCAAACCTATCTGGGTGCCCTGTGTATTCCCTGACACTGTCCAGCCTCATCTCTGCTCTAAACTCCTCTCTCCAGCTTGCATTAACTCTCCTGCTCTGTCTCCAAACATGACACCAATGGCATCTCCTGGTATGCATTTATAGTCCCGTACTCACCATGCATCTCCGGGGCTAGGCTGTACTAAAAATCCCACTCATGGGTGATTCATTTGCTTCATATATGATTTTTTCAATTTAATATATGTTTTATTTCAGGTGTGTTCATTTGAGACATATGTCTGCCTTGTTTCGGGTGACCATCTTGTATTCCATGTGAGTCCCATGCATGCTCTGAGACTCCAGACTTGAGTGTATGGAGGAAGCAGCAAGTAGCTGGCGACGGCGCAGAAGTGGTCTCTATCCCTCCATGCTGGGCAGCAGGATTGGCCCATGGGGCTGATCTCATAGAACCTGTAGGATTTTGGGAGGGGGCAGCCCTGTCCCACCCCCTATGCGCTTTAGAGTGATGTGAGATGCATTCAAAGCACTATGATGGGCCGGGGGTAGGGGGGACGGTGAGAGGGACACCTTCCCATTTAACAGGACCCTACTTAGGTATAACCAAACATAGTTTAACTACATATTACAGGAAAAGGTGCGAGCAGCATTGCTATTTCGCATAGATATTAGTAACCATAGATAGAAGGGGATGCCTACACGGTAAATGCGGCATTGCATGCACTAGGCCCGAATTTGCGAGACCACAGAAATCCCCAGCCTTGACGGAGCTCCTAGGAGGACAGTTCACACACCCAACCACTACAACGTCTATTCATTGTTCTAATAGCATTGCAAAGATGTGTTTTTTACCCAAGAGGAATATGCCCTGGTGTGCATGTTACGTCACACTGGTCAAAGCATGACTCGGCCCATTCCCGGGTGACCATGACTTACAGCCCATATAACTGACTAAACCTTAAGATCTCTGAATTCCATGGCACCAGCTGCTCTTTGACCACCAACCCCAAAGTAATAAGCCCTGAAATGTTCAAAGAGGACGGACAGGGCATTTTGTTGAAGCGACAATCGTGTCATTTGCATTGCGAGGTGCTGTGAGGGATAAATTATGGTTCATAACGAGGGTGGAAACGTTGGAGCCGGATTGATTGTTTATTTATTTACTATGCGCTTATCCACAAGTGTTTCAAAGTGCAAACATGCATGGGAAGGGAAGACATAAGGAAGACAAGACAAACGATCTTACTAGGCGTGGTACATTCAGCTTGTGCAGGTGCACAGAACAGGAAGTGCTGGAGGGGGTGCAATAGGGACCAAGTACGCCCAGTCCCGTCAGAACATGGGTTAAGCGCAGAGAGATACCACTCTCATGGGTTGTAAACCGAAGTGCAGCAGTGCTGCGGCAAGTGCAAGGCCAGGAGGAAAGTGCAGGAGACTAGCGAGGAAAGCTTGGGACCTGTGAGGCTTTGAAGGTACATCAGGCAGCCAGTCAGCAAAACTGAGCGGAAGTAGAGGAGAGAGAGCGAAAGAGCAGAAAGAGGTGGTTAGCAGGGGAGAGGGAGAGATAAGGAGGAGGCGAAGAAGAAAGTCTTGAGGAGTTTCCAGAATTTAAGGAGATCCAGCTCAAGACGGAGAGCGGCAGGGAGGCTGTTCCAGAGGGTGGCACCTGCAGTGGATAAAGATCTCCCCCCATGTCTCTGCTTGTAGAAGCGGGTCCCCTGCAGAGAGTTGGAAGAAGACAATCAGAGAGCTCGGGAAGAAGAGTATTTAGGAAGAGAGCATTGCAGATAGAGTGGGCTGTTATATATAGTCTTGTACATTGTCACGGGCCTGGAGTGATTGCCAATAGAATGTGATGTATGATGCAGCCAGGAGAATGTTGAGTGCATCAGTGTATGAATGTTCTGAGTGAGTCAGTTGGGGGCCTGAGCTGGAGTGAGTGGATGGCCGGTGGGTCTTCTCCTTCATGTGTACTTTGTACTACCTATCCCTGTCCTTGTCCTGTCATCCAGACTACTGTATATAACTGAGAGTAACTGGAACTGTACATATTGTACCAATAAAGCATACCTGGACCAACATCAGTCTCCACAGCTGGTCTGTGTGTCCCTTGTGACTAATAAGAGACTTTATTACATTGGCGACGAGAGTTAAAGAACCCAGGAATATGGAGAAATACAACTTAAAAGGACAGAGTGCAACTGAGGAGCTGCAGCTACAAATATGTACAGTAAGGAGAGCTGTGGGGGGGAAGCAGCCTAAGAGTGACCCACCGTTCCCCCAAAGACTCAAAAATAAACATCCTGCCAGCTCCAGGATTGAAAATGTATAATGTGCCACTGGACTCTGGGAGGGAGGTCCCCAACAACCAATAATTTCCCCAGAGTTCCCTCTTATAAATGTGCACTAAAAGGAAGAAAATGCCCCAGAGATCTTAGTGGGGACAAAAGGGCCCTGCTAGCTGAGGATTGGCCTTTTGCAGGAGCCCCGTTCAAATTAATAAGTAAAAAGTTAACTCTCAGCGTAGGAGTTGGGGGCAGTGTGTGTCAATGAAATGCAATAACTTCATGGGAGCATTTTACAGTTTCATTGACCACCCTGTACATTCTGCAAACCACCGGGTGAAGCCAGAGCTCCATGCACTCAGAATATTAACTGTGAAAATGAATACATAAAGGCAGTGTGCAACCCGTAATGAAAGACATTTTTGTTGTGCCAAGTTTTTTGTGTGTATTAAACATTGTCTCCCATGTGGAATGAACATGGATAAAGTTTGGAGTTTGATTTTATCCAAGATCCTGCCTGTATTTCAAAAAATGCTCCCTGAAAGGACGGTTGACAGCACAGGCCCAGTGAGGTCTGTCCTCCTCCAGCCCTTCTATTGAATGATGACGTGTGTTAACATTCAGTGGGTGATGGTGATCCATGGAATGCGGAACTAACAATGAAAGGAAGTGATACGTGTCAGTTTCGTTTCTTCATGTTAAATGGATTGATGGAGAAAACACTTGCTGCCGTGTGCGTACTTTAAGGAAGCTTTAGTTGGGGCACTGAAAGGAACATTTTGCAAGACATTTTCTTCATTATTATATACATCAATGGAACTAAAGGCACAACGTGAGCAAGCAGCATACCTGTGAAATAAGCTACGAGAAACCCCTTCCCTTGGCATCATTATTTTGGATTGAATTATGTTTGGCAATAATGCAAACGTGACAATTTACATTTTTTTTTCTTTATTTTAATTTTTTTTTTTCTTAAATAATCTGGAAAAGCCACCATGGACTTATGCAACACTTATCAATATAAATGGAAAAACAAATTTAAATTTTTTTTTAAGCACAAAGTAATAATAATATTTTTTTTATTTTCTCAAATTTCTACCATCACCAAGAAATGTTTATATACTGAATAATGTTTTTTTTTTTTTTTTCTCGATAAGACTGTTCTAAAATGGCAGGACTGATGATACTGATAAAGGAAAAGTTAAAGTTGTTGTTGTTACAAATAATCACATTTTAATGCTGCTCATGGGTTTTTGATATACACGGTTGAGTTACACACTTTTAAGTGAAATGTAGAAATGTGAGCTTGGCCAGCCAGCATGTTTTCTGGTAGTTTAAAGTTTCGAAATCTTATTTTATTTTTTTTATTTTTTTTTCACAATCTTGCAAGTGTATCTGGAAGAGCCACCACCACATCTTGAGTTCAAATGGTGGACATTATGCAAAACATGAGTATTATAAATGGAAATAACAATTTAGATTTCTTAAGTACAAAGTCAATAATGAATGTTTTTTTTTTCTCAATGACAATTTATCACCATCACTAAGAAACGTTTATGTGATTGAAAAGCCTATGCTATGGTTATGGTGTTAAGGGTCATGATTTACCCTTTGGAGAGATGTTGAACAACACATTAGATACCCTGCAATTGGCGTTGGGCCATTGTCTTGCTCAGTTTGTGTAATGTTGTGGCCCACTGTTATGTGTTCCATCCCGGCCATGACACACGTGTTGTAGTTCATGGTCGCGGTGCAGGTTATTCCTGTTAATGTGTACTAATCAAATAGTCTTGAAGATATTTGAAGCCAGGTGAGAATTTTAAATTTCCACCAGAGCCACAAAGAAAAATGTGGCGGTATGTATACTCTTTTTTGAGGTATATGTTATATGCGTACGCTCTAATGTGAGATGCTTAAGTGGCCAACCGACTGCATAAGGGTTGCGCCATGAAAGAGTTTGGGCAGCTGACTGGATAAGGGTTGCACCATAAAGAGTTTGGCCAACTGACTGAACAAGGGTTGTGTCTAAAAAAAATATTTATTTTTTTTATTGCCGGCAAATGTACATTCTGTATATATATAGTGCGCACTTTTGCATTAGTTACTGTTAAGCATTCACCATTGTTCCTTTAGTAATAGTTTTAAGCTTAAGACCTCCGGTGCTGCCAGGAGCGCCTCATCTGTTACATGTAGTTCATCTGTGTGAGATTCTGGTTGTGTTTAGATTCATGAGTGGGCGAGTGATGTGTATTTGGCTGACCTTCCTCCACCCGAATGAAAGGATGATGTTTGTGTGTATGAACCTGATATGAAAGGGAGATGTCACGCGTGGGTACATCCGGTATGAAAGGGAGATGTTATGTTATGGTTGAATCTGGTATGAAAGGTAGATGTTATATATAGCCTTGTACATTGTCACTGGCCTGGAGTGATTGCCATAGAATGTGATGTATGATGCAGCCAGGAGAATGTTGAGTGCATCAGTGTATGAATGTTCTGAGTGAGTCAGTTGGGGGCCTGAGCTGGAGTGAGTGGATGGCCGGTGGGTCTTCTCCTTCATGTGTACTGTACTATCTATCCCTGTCCTTGTCCTGTCATTCAGACTACTGTATATAACTGAGAGTAACTGGAACTGTAGATATTGTACCAATAAAGCATACCTGGACCAACATCAGTCTCCACAGCTGGTCTGTGTGTCCCTTGTGACTAATAAGAGACTTTATTACATGGGCCTAGGCCACATGAAGTCTTGTGGAGAATGCAAAGGTTCTTGAACTTAATCCTTGCAGCCACTGGGAGCTAATGAAAGGATTTTAGCGCTAGAGAGATACAGTCCCTGGGCTTGAGGCCAAGGATAAGTCTCACGGTTCTGTTCTGGATGAGTTCAAGAGGATGGAGAGTAGAAGAAGTAAGGTTGAGAAAGAGGCTGTTGCAGTAGTCCAGCCTCGAGAGAACCAGGGCTCTAGAGACGGTGAGCCTCCGGGGGAAAGTGAGAAAAGGTAGAATACTTCTGAGAAGGTGCAGTTGCCAGTGGGATTTTTAGAGGAGATGTCCGCGATTTGAGACGTGAAGGAGAGAGTGGAGTCGAAGATGACCCCCAGATTTTTTGCCTCATTTGTAGGTGGAAGCGCAGGACCAAGGGAGGCCGGCCGGATAGAAAGAGGGAAGACGGGAGCAGGGGTGCCAATGAAGACAATCTCAGTTTTACTGGAATTGAGGCAGAGGTCGTTTGCAGTACACCACGACTGAATTTCCAATAGACAGTCATGTATGAGTGAGGAAGAGGAAGAGGCCAAGGCTAGCCTGAAGGAGAGCTGCGTGTCAACCGCATAACACTGAAATTTGGAGGTGAAAGTGACTATGCTTCAGGCCACGGGGGCCATGTAGCCATTGAAAAACCAGGGAGAGCTAAGATCCCCGGGGGACACCGCACGTAGAAAGGGTGATAGTATTATCAGTCCTCCTAATGCTTCCTTTTTTACACATCTCAATGAAATATGGGTAAAGGGTAACTGTAGGATCCTAGTGAAATTGGAGGAGTGGAGTACGCTGAATCTCTCAAAGATAGAGTCCTCGACGGAGAAACTCTCGCTGAAATCTAACACGGCAAAACAGAAATCATTTAGACATGTGTGGATTCAGCTCAGGGTGGTACTAATGGATTAGGAAACCTTTAATGATCATTTCAGGTGGTCAATAAAAAATGACAATATATTAGCCCATTTCCGAGGAAACACCTGTTGAGAGATTTGTGGCTCAAAATGTTGAGAGTAAAGTTGAACCTATTTCCAACTAGGGAAGTGTTGGGGGGAAAGAGCAATATTCCTAAAGGTAAACAATGATGTTGCTATTGAGCCCTAGAGGATGAGACCCTAAAACATTTGTGTGTTACATGCCGGGATGTAGGCTCTCTATGGAAGAAAATAACTGAGTTGCGCTCTGGACTAACAGTAGAAGATGTGTGGATCATAATTTGAAACACTAATGAAATTTCATTGTCAATAAGGATACTGAAATTCTTGGACGTTGTTCTTAGAAACTCATAAAGGGAATTAATTGAGTGTGATTTTAAAGTTATGTAAACAATTTTGTGCTTTTATGTTTTCTATGTTTTTAACGATGTGTTGTATTTGTATTTAAGACATTTTTTTATTTTTTCATATGTCTTTTATCTCTATGTTTTAAAGGCTCGTAAACTGTTAATGTGAAACATGTATATCGATGTGTTTAAAGTTCAGTTTTGTTCTAAACCACACTATAAATAGATAATGTTTTAAAAAAAAATGTATTTGTGTTTAATCCAAAAGATTTTTACAAAGTGGGTTTTTGTCATAGTTTTTCATAAAGAAAAAGAACTTGGCTCTCCAAAAAAGAAAAAAGAACTTGGCTCTCTAAAATGTGCCCTCGTTTTTTGGCTGTAGCCTCGGCAAATTTACGGCTTCCAGTATTTTATATGAAGCTATTTGCCATCTCGTTTTATCACCTCCAAACAAACAAGACCAACATATATCTTCGTCCGAGATGATGAAATTCGAGAAAATGGGCCTTAAGTATTGTTCTCTTATATGTTGGTTTGCGGCACCTTTTAGAAGTAGATGACGGATTGTTTCTGTTTCTTGAGTCTTGCAGAAGTGGCTGAAATTTGTTTCAGCCTTGCCTCTGATAGCCAAGATCTCATTTGTCGACAGCATATTTAGGCGGGCGCGTAGCAACAGGTCCCTCCCCTTCCTGGATGGAAACTTCTTGATGTATTCTTGTAGTTCGTTAATTTTTTTAGTATTTGGGGACAGGTGTGTAGTTAGTTTGTTCTTTCCTGCTGTTTCCAGGGTTGATATCCAGTCGAGCTCTCTTATTTTTGTGGGTATTTTCTTTGGGTTGTTTATTAATGTTTCTTCATCGGCCTGTATCCTTTCCAACACTCTGGTATTCTCTTCTTTCCAGTTTATGAGCCGTTTGCTGGTGTTTTGTTCTATTTCCTGATTTACAAGATTGTAAATTGAAAAAGGCTCCACCATCCGACATTTCCTGTATGACATTAGCGTTGATTGTGTCTCTGTGCTTTCGAGAGATGGTAGGCCGAGCTCTTGGCGAATCGATGCACCCGGGGTGGAGTTTGATAGCATCAACACTTTCCTCCAAAATTTCGCCTCCATTTTTAACCAGATGTTTGATGGTAAATTGATCATTGCGTCTCCTCCATATGTTAGAGTTGGCATCACCCTTTTCTTGTAGAATTCTCGTACTGGAATTAGCGAGTATCTGCCAAACCTTTTGTCTATGGCCATGGCTTGGGCTGCCATTTTGTTGGGCTTTGGTCATTAAGGCTAATTGCATCGCTTTATCCTGTTTTGAGGAGTCCAATGTAACTCCTAGGTATTTGAAATCAAATACTCTTTCGATTGGTGTTCCTTCCAAATTTAATCAAGGTTTTTCTTTTTTTCTCGAAGAAGCTTCTAATGTCAGGAATTTTGTTTTTTTTACATTGATTTCCAATTTATTTTTTTCCATGTAGCTTTGTAGGTTTGTTAATTGGCGCTGGAGTCCTATTGGCGTATGGTCCAATAGGACGCGGTCATCGGTGTAGAGAAGCCTTGTTATTGGCGTTTAGCAGATTTTTTGTGGGAATGAACGTATTTCGGTGTCTTCATCGTTAATGTCACCAATGAATGACAGAAATAGAGCCGGCACCAGCGGGCACCCCTGTTTCACACCTCGTGCTGTTATAATTGGCGATAACAAAAGACCATTTTGGTCCAAACGGATGCGCATGTTGGTTTCAGTATACAGGGCCTTGATCGGATTCAGTAAAGCGGCCGGACAATCCCAGGTTTCCAATTTTGACCAAAGACTCGACCTGTCTAGGCGTTCAAAGGCCTGAGTAAGGTCGATGAAAGCGACAAAGATTCTTGTACCTCCTTCCAATACTTTGCTTTTCAGCACATTCAGCATCAATGTGTTCACCGCCGTGCCCATGTTTTTCTTAAATCCCGTTTGGAGGGGGTCGTCACAGGGGGCATTTGAGGTCCAGATCTTGAAGCGGTCGAGAAGCATCGAACCAAACACTTTTCCTATTACATCGAGAAGCCTGATTGGTCTATAATTCGCTGGGTCCTTTTTGTCTCCTTTCTTGAAAATTGGTACCACTGTTGCTGATTTCCATGAGGGTGGTAAAGTTTTCAAAACCATGCATCTTCTGAAAATTTTACTGAGGAGACTGGCCCACTCCTTTTGGTTTGATTTTAAATCCACGTTAGTGATCCTGTCGGGACCTGGCGCTCTTGAGTTTTTTAAGCCAGAGATCTTTAGTCGGATTTCCTCTGGGTCGTCCACTCTTGCCCATGGATCTGAATTATGCTCTGTTAATGACCTTATTGAAGTTGTTGGAGCCAGGTACATCCTTGTAAAATGTTTTGTCCAAGTTGTTTCACCAATCTCACTTATTATGGAGTTTTCTTGGACTTCATAGGTGGATCTCAGGGTGCTCCAAAATTCCCTTATGTTTCTTCCACTTATTAGTTTTAGAATGTTTTCTGCATCTTTCTGGTAAAGAATCGATCTATGACCTTTTTACCCATGACTTATAGTGTCTTGTTGCCACCTCCGCTTCTTTTACTGCCGCCGATGTTGCTAAAAGTTTTGCTCTGCGCTGGATTTTTTGAAGTTCGCGGCATTTCTCAACCAATGTTTTATCAAACACGTGTCTTGGAGGGTTTCTGCTTGTCTTTCTTGAAGTTGCCGTCTTTTTGTATTTTCTCAGGAGAGGAATATAATCCATTTTATTTACGCCGATTTTCTCTGACATAGAACTGAATCTATTTTCTATGTCAGTGATGGACTCTCTTGTCAGTTTTAGTCGATTTCCCTGCACGTTTGTGGTAATGTTGAATTCCATGTAGTCGTTCAGGGGGCATAGTGACTCCCAGGTGGTCGACAGGGGATTGTGATCACTGGCTCTTACTCGTGTTATTTCAAAAGATTTGGTTATTGCCAGGATGGGTTTAGTCACAAAAATGTAGTCTATTGTAGCCTTAGACTCGTTTCTTTCCCATGATGGAGGACGCTTTGGATCTGGAAAAGCTTCGTGCAGAATATCTAGGTTTCTAGCTTCCATCAGTTGTGTCTATAGTTTGCCCTGCTGTTCAGATGTCGAGCCATGTACTGGTTTCTTTCCAGTTTCTGCTGCACCTGCACAGGTGGCATTCAGATCCCCGCAGATCAGGAAGTATTTTACCAAGTGCTCTGCCAGTGCCTCATCTATTGCAGCCTCTATGTTTTCTAAGAAAACAGTTGTTTCCGTGCTGGCTGGGTTCCAGTAGGTGTTAGCTATTATTAATGTGCATTTTTCAAACCCTGCTTTGTTGTTTGTCTGACGAAACCATGAAGCCTTAACCATCAGTATCATTAAGTTGCTCATCAAAGTTTCTTCCAGTTTGATCCCACAATCGTTTTTACAGGCGATCAGTAGCCCTGATGAAGGTCTTCCTAGGCGCCCTTGTTTGGCCGGTGCCAGGATAAGTTCAAAGCCCCTCATTGAGGTGGGTTCAGTCAGCCAAGTCTCCTGTAGGTATATTAGGTCGTATGACCCCAGGTCCATGTCCCTCGTAGATAGTAGGGGAGTGTGGCCTCTCGTGTTCCACGAGCACATCTTTATCTGCTGCTTTTGATGGGTCAAACAAGGTCTTTCCTGAAGAATGTGCTTGTCTCTGATGTGTTGCTATCTTTGCTTTTTTTCTGCCAATGCTTTTGGCAACCAAGACCATATCCCTTTCATTGGCTCGCATTATTTTTGAGGTCCACTCTCAGTTTTTTGATTTTGATCCGCTTGTAGGCTAGTTGTCCTACCTCTGTTGGTCTTTCTTGAATCTTTTGTCTTCATTGGACTATCATAGTTGTTATTTTCTTTAAAGGTTGACAGCTTTGCTCCTGACCTCTTTTCAAGCTCCTGTTCCTTGACTCTTACTGTGGTGTTTATATAATTTGTCTTCGTTCGGGTTATTGATATTTGCAGGTTGCCGTGGTTTGAATCTTGCTTTTCTTGATGCATATTGTCTTCTTTACTCTCTGACGTTTTTTTTTGTCTGTGCCGTTTGCAGAGTACACTTTTAGCTCGTATCCCATTTCTTCTAGTTCGTTTTTGCTATTGATGATGAGGTTTTTTAGCATTGTTGATGCTGTATACAGCACGGTTTTGGCCTTGGTATCTTCGTGGCTTGGCTCTACCACTAGCAGCTCTTCTGATTTGATATGTTTCAGGTTTTGAATGAACTTGAAGAGTTTTAGCACAGAGTTTCGGTTCAATGTTATCTTGTCTCTGATTTCTTTTGCTTGTGTCAACTTGATTCGCCATTTTGCTTGATCCACTTTTCTCTGATTTTGATTGTACTTTTGCATCTTGGATCGGTACCGAAAGGTCGTTTCTCCTGAAACACTTGGTGGACAGGAGCCGTTCTTGTCATTATTTCTGGTGTGTCGTTCCTATATTTAGTGCGGGCCGAGTTGGAGTCTCCCTTCTATGATTTTTTCTGTTTCTCCCTTGGTCCTCCCGATGATGCTGAGGTTCTACTCGCCGTCTCCTATCTGGTTGTTTCATGAACCTTCTGCTGTGAGTGGGAGCGGCTTTGTGCTTTCTCTCGGTGTCTGGAAGTCCACTTGTCCGGGGTTTTTGATCTGGACCTTTCTCTTTCTCTTTTCATTTCTTTCATCATCTGTTTTAAAATTGTCTGCCTTGAGGTTTCTGGCAACCAAGTGTCCTTTTTCTTCCTTCGCCCTGATTTTTGCAGAGTTCTCACTGGTCTCTACCTCCTTCCTCTGTGTTGACTCTGTTTTGCTTTTTTCTCTACTAGTTTGGGGGTTTGGTATTTCACTGAGTCTACCCAAATTTGAGGCCTTCGGAACCTGTTCTGTTAGATGTTGACTCAGATTCATCAATTCCTCGTTTTCGAGGAAGTCATTTGTTGTTGTTGGGGATAGGCTGGTTTTTTTTCCTGACCTTTCTTGTTTTTTGTTTGTTGTGGATTTACCTCTCGGTCTTCCATTAGTGGTGATTCTTTTTGGACTACTGGGAGTGAGAAGAATTGAAAGATGCCTTCTGCCGTTTGAGTTCCAGTTTTATTTGATCTTGGTGAGGTTGTCTTTTTTGTTTTCAGAGTCGAGTCAACTTGACCTGGTAGTGATTTAATATTCACCCTTTTGTTTGTAGCTTCATTTACTGTTTTGTTTGTTGTTAAGTCAATCATTGTGATGGTTTGGGTCCCAATTGTTTTTCCCACCACAGTTTGTTCTTTGTCTTGCAGCTTCACGTGTTGACAAGGAGTAGTTGCGCCCTCGTTGGCTTCCAAAGTGCTGGTTTTCCTTGCTTCTAAGGCCATAATGTAGGCTTCTAAGAAGATGACTTTACTGTACATCATCGTTTGTATGCTTGTATGTTCTTTCACTGAATCTGTGACGGCTTCATAGAGCTTCATGAATGGAGCTAACGCTATGTTTACTGATGACATAATGGAAAGTAAGTCAATCTTTTTGTTGGGGGGGGTCCGCGGGGCCGGCCGATTGTAGTTGCATGGAAGATCTCCTCATTGGTGAATCATTTGAAGTTGCGGTTTCCAATGAGCCTCTTCGGTTTCTGTTTTTTTCTCTAAGGGGGCTGTAGCTTTCATTTCCCCACATGTTTTGATTTAGATTGTGCCGAGTTTTCAATGCTGGACCCTGGTTTAGTTCGTTCATATCATGCGGCATTTGCAGAGCTGTGGAAGTTAACTTCTCCATCGACCTACTCAACCGTCGTGTCGGCGTTGGCCGCTCAGTTGGCTTTGACTCGTCCTGGTGAGATATTTTGTAAAGTGTTCTGTGTACCCCTTCTGAGGTTCCTTTTTTGACATTCTGTAATGGCGAAGCCGCTTCCCCCATTGGTGATGTTATATCTGGTGTTGGTTGGGGGAGACCCTTGTTTAATTCTGTTGGGAAGCCACTGGGAACAACCGTTTCATCCATGGTCAACCTCTTTTCCTGCGGGTTTTTATTTTCACTTTGAGTGGCTGATGGACTCTCCTCCATTAAGGACTCTTTGTCAGAGTTCGCCTTGTCTTCACTCTTGTTTGAGTCACTTAGCGGCACCAGATTCACCTGTCGTTGTGGCAGTTTTTGTGGCATCATTGGAGATGTCCAATTGGGTTTCTCCCTGTCTACCCTCTCTTCTTCATTTGGTTGATTTAATGTCCCCTTGCTCGGGTCAAAAGCAGGGCATCTCTTGGAGGTCAGCTTTTCGCTGGCATTTTGTTCCATTCTTCGTAGTTTGGCGAAGGGTAAACATTTGTTTAGAGCTTCCAGTATTTCCAGGTCCGAAAGTTCCGAGGGATAGTTTCCATTCACTGATCTTTGACTTCCTTGAGCCATGTAATAGTCTCTTACAGAGTTTTTGGGTGCCCCTCCCTCCCATCGTTTAGACTGGTTTTCTTTGACTTTATCCAGCGTTGTTTGTAGTGTGTTTTATATTAGTTTGGGCTTTTGCATCGCCTTTTTCATTCTGCGACCCTTCTTAATGTTCAGGGTAGTGCAGTTAATCGTAGGCATAGATCTCTGTCTTTTCTTCGGGTTTGCTGCTTTACTAGCCTGATCAGTTGTCTCAATTATTTCAGTCTGTTCCTGGGTGGCTTTGGATGTCGAATTTCCCTCTGCCTCTGTATGGAACAGCGCCGCCACCACCTGGACCTGCCCTAACAGGACAGGCGGCGGCGGCTGAGGCAAGTCCGAATCCTGTGGAAGCTCCCCATCCCCGATCTTACATGGCAGCCGGCTTGTATATTCCTCCATCGTTGCCTCTCCGCCACCGCTCTTCTTGCTCTCATCGCCCCCCGCCCTCTCCCTGCAACACCCATGAGCGGGAGCCCTCCTTCGAGAACCGCCGACGTGGGGCTCGAAGCGCCTTCATGCGCCGCACAGGGGAAGACCGGGACGGAATCAACTGCCCGAGCACACGGGCCGGAGCTGTTGTCCACCACCCTCTCCTCATCCTCACTGTTTCGCCACGCCAACTCCTCCCCACCCTCCCACACGGACGGCAGCCCTCCTCTGAGAGCCGCCGGCGTGGGGCCCGGAGCTTCTGCCACCTCCGTGTGGGGAGAGGGCGGGGCCAGGAAACACGCCACGCGAGGAGAGGCTGGGGCCGGGTGTGGCGACCTGGCGTGCACCGAGGTGGACACAGGAGCAGGAGCGGGAGCAGGTAAGATTTCTCGTTGATTATGTTGTGGTTTCGCCTTAGTAAATTCTTCTGCTGAGGAGGGCGTCAGGTGATTTTTGGGTTTTGCTGCTTCCGCTGAAAAAGCTGAAATAGCCTGATCCTTATACATAGTCTGTTGATCAGCCTCCGTTCGAACCAGTTCTTTTTAGCTCAGAGGCTCCGTGCTTATACACATGTTAGTCCTGCGTGGAGTAGTCGGAGATTGTTCTTTTGAAATGGTAAACTGATGTTTTTGGCCGGCTTTCTGGTTTGGTTTCACACTTCTTAGGCACCGACCTTCCTCTTCTTCTCTAGAGGCATCGTGTAGGTCAAGAGCTCTGATTTCTCTGTTTACCCTGGCAGCCCCGACAGTCATGACTGCAGGACTGCCACTCGTCATCCACTCCGTGTCCGCTCCGTGGATGGATGAGGTTTTTATGCAGGTCCTCCCACACAGCAAAGCTCAATGGAAATGAGAGACAGACTCTCAGACAGCACTGCAGGACTGCCACTCGTCGTCCACTCCGAGTGGCAATAAATAAATAAAAAATAAAGAGTGATATGGGAGAGAAAGGACCCCCAATTCTACCTGGGATGGGTGGTCAGAGAGAAATGAGGTCAGCCACGCCAGAGCCTGATCAGTGATGCCCAGGGTATCATAGAGAAGTGCGATCAGGGGGTTGTGGTTTACAGTATCGAAGGCAAAAGAGAGGTTGAGTAGAATGAGGACAGTGGGAGAGTTAGAATAACAATTTGAGAGCAGACCTTCACAGGTGTTCAGAAGAGCAGATTCCATGCCTATGGATGCTCTAAAGCCAGACTGGTGGTCATGAAAGCAACCAACAGATTCGGTGTAGACGGTAAGCTGATAAGTAGCCAACTTCTCCAGGAGTTTGCCCAGGAAAGGAGTAATAGAGATCAGGCGGTAGTTTGCTGGAATGGATGGGACAGCAGAAACTTGTCTGAGGAGAGGATGCACAAGAGAGTGCTTCATATGTCTTTTATCTCTATGTTTTAAAGGCTCGTAAACTGTTATTTTGAAACACGTATATCGATGTGTGAAAAGTTCAGTTTTGTTCTAAAACACACTATGAATAAATAAATAAAAAAGAAAGAGTGATGGGGGAAATAAAGGACCCCAATTCCACCTGGGATGGGCGGTCATAGAGAAAGGAGGTTAGCCCAGCCAGAGCCTGATCAGTGATGCCCAGGGTATCATGGAGAAGTGCGATCAGGGTGTTGTGGTTTACAGTATCGAAGGCAGAGGAGAGGTTGAGTAGAATGGGGACAGAGGGAGAGTTAGAATCAAAATTTGAGAGCATATCTTCACAGGTGTTCAGAAAGAGCAGATTCCGTGCCTCTGGGTGCTCTAAAGCCAGACTGGTGGTCATGAAAGCAGCCAACAGATACAGTGTGGAGGGTAAGGTGAGAAACAGCCAACTTCTCCAGGAGTTTGCCCAGGAAAGGACTGATAGAGATCAGGCGATAGTTTGCCGGAATGGATGGGTCAGCAGGTTTTTTGAGGAGAGGGTGCACAAGAGAGTGCTTAAGAGCAGTGGGGAAAACTACCGTGGCCAAGGAGAGGTTGCAGAGGTCGGCCAGGGCTGCGGCAAGAGAGTCAATGGGCCTCATTCAGAGTTGGGTGGTAAGGGAAAAATGATGCCGGTAAAGGAATACCGGCATCGTTTACCGTTACGGCCCATTCTGACCTACCAGACCGCTATTTACGGCGTCGTAAAGTACGATGCCGTAAATAGCGGTTTAGTGACGCGCGCCCGACAAGCCATGCCGTAATTAGCGGCATGGCGTAAACCGGGGCTGATCCCAAGTAAAGCGGACATGGAAAAAATGGCCTCCACAAGACCGCAAAGTACCTTACCGCCATGGAGTAAATACCGGCATCGCTGAGAAGGTGTTAAGGACCCTGAGCAGTGTTTCGAAGAGGAACAGGTGCACTCAATCAGCACAGGTGGAGGCAATGGAGTCTGGCACAGCACAAAAGGAGCACACCCACACACCACACCCCCTCCCACACCAAGATGATACCAATTGTAGCAGCATTCCTGGAGCTGGAGGCCCTGCTTGCAAGGCAGCAACTACAACAACAGCAACTACAACAACCACAACCCCCACCACAGAGGATACACAGGAGGATAAGGAGGGTGAAACAGGCCCAGCATGCCCTACCGGTGCAGCCACCATTACCACGCCGGCAGCCCCCAATCCCCCGCATCAGAGCCACCCCCTTCAACCTCACACCAGAGCAGATCCACACCCTGTACCGGCTTGACTGGGACACCATTACCAGCATAGTGGACATGATACATGATGATACAGTGAGCCGCATAGAAATCCGCACTGCCATCCCCCCTCTACTGAAGGTAGTGTCTGTGCTCCACTTCCTCGCCACAGGCAGCTACCAGCATACAGTGGGGCACATGCATGGCATTTCACAGCCCATATTTTCACGGATACTCAAACAAGTGCTGGATGCCCTCCTCACCCACACAAGGGAATACATATCCCTACCCCGTACTCCCCAGGAGATATATGACACCAAAGCTGCCTTCCATGCACTGGCAGGCATGCCAAATTGCATAGGTGCCATCGACTGCACCCACGTGGAATTAGTGGTCCCGCATGCCATGGAGGTGCTGTATCGCAACCGCAAGCAATACCACTCCATCAACGTCCAGATGGTGTGTAATGCCAGTAAAGCCATCACACATTGCAATGCCCGATACCCCGGATCAACTCATGACTCCTTGGTCCTGCGGAACTCAACACTACCACGCTACATGGAGCGACATGCCGGACGACATGCCTGGCTGCTTGGTGAGTAACCTGAATGGGCCATGGCAGTGCATTGGGGCTGTGAGTAGGTCGCCTGCATACTCCACCTGGGTGGGAAAGGGGGGGATGCATACCCCACCTGGGTGGGAAAGGGGGGGGATGCATACCCCACCTGGGTGGGAAAGGGGGGATGCATACCCCACCTGGCTGGGAAAGGGGGGGGATGCATACCCCACGTGGGTGGGAAAGGGGGGGATGCATACCCCACCTGGCTGGGAAAGGGGGGGGATGCATACCCCACCTGGGTGGGAAAGAGGGGGGATGCACACTCATCCCAGTAATCATCTGCGGCCATGTAAGACTAGTACAATTCTCCACCATGAATGCACACACAATTACCTCCTTTCCACTTCCATGCAGGTGATGCTGGCTACCCTCTAAAGCCGTGGCTCATGACCCCAGTCCGCAACCCACAGAACAGGCACGAGGAGGACTACAATAGATCCCATACCCGTACACGGGTGGTGATAGAGCAGACCTTCGGCCTGTTGAAGACACAATTTCGTTGCCTCAGCCGGTCTGGTGGGGCACTCATCTACAGCCACGAGAAGGTGTCCAAGATCACCATGGCATGTGTAATGCTACACAACATGTGCATCCGTCGGAACGTGCCACTGCCCCCTGACGTGGAACTGCTACCACCAGATGATGATGAGGGGGAGGAGGAAAGAATGGCAGGACAGCAGCACGGTGCCGATGCACAGGAGGGACGTTCAGTGCGTCAATCATTGATTGGACAATATTTCTGACTCACAAGTCAGCTGAGGGTGTGAGGGTGAGCGACTTTGGGCACTGGGTGTGGGGATACATGTACACCATGCAATGTGCAACATCAAAAGACACAAGCAAAATGAGCAATGTCCACTCTGTTTTTTGGGAATGAACAACCAGTGTATTCAACATTTATGTAGGAACGTGTACAACAAAACCACCACCCTCACCCCCCTCCCCCTCCCCCTCCCCCCCCAACTCCCACACACACCATCACCCCCCTCCCCCTCCCCCCCAACTCCCACACACACCCTCACCCCCCTCCCCCTCCCCCCACAACAACCCCACAATAGTCCCATCAGTGCAACATAGGCCACTTGTGTGTGGCAGTATGGTCATTGTGTGCTTCCAGAGCCAGGGGTATCCATGTTCTGGCGGCGGAGTGTGTGCATTGACCGACGGACAGGGCTGGTCTGTGTGGAGGAGCACTGTGAGGGTGGGCACTCCCACTGGGGCTGTGGTCTGGGGGGTGCAGCCTCCAGGGCATCAGCGATCTGGCCCAGCACCTCACAGAGCCGGTTTGTGTTGGCAGTGATGACTTCGCCCAGGGCCTGCAGGTCATTGTGCCACTCCGACCTGGATTCACGGTTGTCCCGGATGAAGTCCTCAATCAGGCCCGTGAGGTGCTGGGAGTGCAATCCATCCATGGCCGGTGTGGCAGATGTGCTAGGCAGCCGTGGTGTTGAGCCTGCAGCCCTTTCGGGGCTTTCTGCAGGGGAGGTGGATCCAGGACTGGCAGGTGGTGCTCCTTGGCCTGTGAGGCCTGGGGTGTCACTCTCCCCGGAGTCGCTGTGTGCAACTTGACTGTAGGATCGGGTGTCTGGGCTGTGCACGATGTCATGGGGCTCCTCCACGTCGGATACGGGAACAGATGTCGGGCTATCTGGCTCCTCGGGGAGGCACATGGCAGCATTCTCCCCTGCCACACTGGACTCCTCTGAGTGCACCGTGGGGCATGTTTCCGTCGGCAGTGCAGGTATGGGTAGGGGTGTGGGTTGTGCAGCCTCCATGGGGGTTGCTGGTGCAGGTGGTGTTGCCTGTGCCTTCTTCCTTCCTGCAGGTTTACGCTATCCCCTGGCTGTGCCCCTGGAGGTACAGGGCTGTGTGGCTTCCTGGGCCTCACTTTCATGGCCGCTGCCTGTGGGGGGGAAGAGAGAGATTGCATGAGCTATGATTTGGGGGTCAGCATTTCTTCAAGCCTATGGTATGACAATGGGATTGCAGCGTTTTGTTGACATTTGGGTTGGGAGTGGGACAGTGATCTGGGCTTGGACGGTAAATGCATGCAGGTGTCTGGGTCACTCATGTTGGTGAAGTACTGTGCCTCTTTGTGTGCTCTGGCCAATATGGGTTGGAGCTTTGCACCTGGCATCAGCCTGGGTCTTACTTGTGACGGCATGATTTGATGGGGGGGGGGGTTCCCATACGTGATGTGACTGCTTGCCCAGCCCTTGGCGGTGCCTTACATTGGGAATGCATTTACTATCTTCACTCATGACACTCACCTCCATCTGCGGATGACGGGGCACCGCACTCCATCTCGCCGACCCCCTCTATGGCTTCAGTGCCCATCATGTCCGCACACGTTTGCTCCCAGGGCATCATCTTGATTGGAGAAGCTGGGCCTCCTCCTGTCTCCAGGGCCTGTGTTCGGTTGGCCGATAGGATGGCCCGCACCCTGAGACGGAGGTCATCCCACCGTTTCCTGCAGTCCCTCGTCGTACGGGGGGTGTTCCCTACGGCGCTCACCCTCTGTGCCACCAAGTCCCAGATCTCCTTCTTCCTGGCAATGGTCGGCCTACGCATGTCACTGCTGAATACTGTCTCAGCATTTGCGTGCAGGGTGTCCATCAGGACCTGGAGCTCGTCCTGCGTGAAACGCTCCTTCCTGATGCGGGCAGCACCTTTCTTCAGTGCTTTCGGCATGATACTGGTCACTGATGGCTTTTATGAGGGTCAAAATATACCTCTGGGTATTGTATTAAGAGGATGGCAGTGGATTGTGTTTTTAAAGATGGCCGCCGCGCTCCTTCCCGTTCCTGTGCGATGACGTAATTTCCGTATCCGTTAATTAGCGGTGACCGCAATTTACGGATACCGTAAATTACGGTCACCGCTAATAACGGACAGCAAAGCTTCGGTGGCGGTGTTGTAATGACTGTCTCGCTTCATGCCGCTAAGGGGTTTTACGGGCCCTTTAGCGGTATGCCGCTAGGGGATTTACCGGCATGGCGGAAAGCTTGTGCCCGCGAAGTCGGAATGGCCTGTAAATTGCGGCGTCGTACCAGACCGGACTCGGTCTTTCCGCCATGCCGGTAAAAACCCATACTTACCGCAAAACTCGGAATGAGGCCCAATGTTGTCCTTGATGGTTTTGGAGGGACAGAAGTCCACCTGTTTGGAGGAGGCTTCCTAGACCGGATTTGTCTGAAATATGTGTGTGAAGGTTAGAGTGCCACAGAACCTCCTTTGTGTCCGTCTTAAGGCCTGTTAAGTGCACAGCATGAGTGATAAAACAAGCTGTATAGTAGGAGTATAATTAATTTGTTTTCTGACCTTCGATGTGAGAAGATGATTAGCCCCGCAGTACCAATGTGATGAAAACGGACGGACTGGGCTTGGAGCAATAGACCGGCACCCCTCATGGGTAAAGGTGGGACATGTACAATGTCCATCCAATCAGCCGCACAGGTTTTTACTGTATGTTGTTGTGTCATTATGACGCTGTGCATCTTTAAACATTTCTGCTTGTACCTCTTGCCGGCAGAACGACCTTGAGCAGCAGAGTTCTTTGCTTGCACCCTTACTTTTTGTACATGAAAACTTGATATCCTTACAAGATCAGCTTGGGCCTTTCTTCCTTAGCAGGTTGTATTCTCTCTGGTGTGAGCATTTATGGGCATGCCTTTGAGGACAGGCATCATTAACACTGTATACAAGTATATCTTGCCGTAGCTGCCTTCTTGCTGCTCCTGCCCTTCACCATCAAGGGTGCTGTTGCTGCCTTCTTGCTGCTCCTGCCCTTCGGTCCTCTCTACTTGCAGGTGCCTCTTCTAGACCTCTCCTCTTTACCTACAGGTGGCCCTCCTGGACCTCTGCACCTCCCCCTACACCATCAGGGGTGCTGTAGCTGCCTTCGTGCTGCTACTGCCCTTCACCATCAGGGGTGCTGTTATTGCCTTCTTGCTGCTCCTGCCCTTCGGCCCTCTCTGCTTGTGGGCGCCTCTTCTGGACTCACCACCATTGACTTTATTTCCTACAGCTGTTCTCCCCTCCTCCAGCCAAGTCCTTTCGGTGCCCTGACTCTTTAGTTCACCTCTGCCTGTCTCCTGATGTTACCTGGTCTCTGATTCTTCATTTGATCCTACTATCACTTATCCTTATTCAACCCTTTGGCATTCCACTTGCTACCTTCCCATTGCCTACTCACCAATCATCACCTGACCCCATTGTACTATAGCCTACTATCTCCTCCTTCACCCCCCCTCTGCCCCTCCCAAACCCTCCTGCTCCAACCCCGCCTACTGCCTCCTAACCTCCCTTTTCTCACCCCCGCCTCTTGACTGGTCCTCCTCCCCCTCCCGACCATCTTCACCTCACCCTACCGACCTCTTCCCTCTCCACTCTCTTACTCTTACCCTTATTCTCTTACCTCCCTGTCATGCGCATCTCTACATTCCTCCCTTCTTTTCAACCTCTCTCCTCACCTTCTCCTTCCCGCCCCCTCCTCTTCCCCCTTCCTATTCTCCTCGTCTCATCCCTTTTACTTATGTCCATTCCCTTGCTCTACCCCCTCCCCCGCTCACTCCCTTCCATTTGCTTCCCCTCGTCATCGTCTTAACCTCATCTACCCCCCAATCCAACCTTCCAACTTAATTAATATCGGTCTTTGGAATGTCCGATCCCTCTGTAATAAGACCGCAGCAGTTCTCGACATGTTCTTTCGCCTCAATCTTCACTCTCTCTGTTTAACTGAAACTTGGATCACACCTCGAAACTGTCCTTGCTTCTCCCACTACCCCTTCCTCATCCTTTTCTCATGTCTTTCGTCCCACTGGTCATGGTGGTGGAGTGGGCATCCTCTTCCATCCTAAATACCTTTCATCTACTTCTTCACTGTCGCTACCTACTTTCTCTTCTTTTGAATCATCCTCATCACATCTCCTTCCTAATCATCTACATGCCCCCTGGCCCCATCTCCTCTTTTTATGATGACCTTGACCACCTCCTCTCTCTTACCTCACCCTCCCCTTCTCCCCTCACTGTACTTGGTGATTTCAACCTCCACATTCATACTTCCACTCAACCCTCACCTCTTCTCTCGATTCTTGACTCTTACCTTCTCTCTCTGCTTCCCTCTTCTCCAACTCACTCCTCTGGCTCCACTCTTGATCTCATCTTTATTTTCCTCCTACTCATCTTCTCCTGTCTCCTCCTTACCCAGCTATCTATCTGATCATGCCTTGCTCTCATTCTCCCTTACCCCCAGCACTTTACCTCTCCTCACATCTTGTCCATGCGTCGTCTCCTTCGTCGCCTTGAGCGTTGCTGGCTGAAATCCCCCTCTCTTCCTAACCAAACCTCCTACTTTTCTTATCATTCTTTATATGACTCCTGCCTTAACTCTGCCAAACCTGCGTACTTTTCTAACCTCCTTCACTCCCAAGCCTCTCATCCTCGTTGTATCTTTCAAACTCTCTCTCGTCTCCTCTCCCCTCCAGCTCCCGACCCCTCTTCTACTTCTCCTCTTTCTCCTTCTGACTTAGTGAACTTCTTCTCTGAAAAAATTCTTTCTCTTCACCAAAAAAATATATGTACTTATTTTCCCCTCCTCCCCTCTCCTTACACTCCCCCTCGGCTCACATGTCTACATTTTCTCCTATCACTCCCTCTGATGTCTCTCTCCTCCTAACTAAATCCCATCCTACTGCCACCCCTTTTGACCCTATTCCTATCCTTCTTATTCCTAAGGTTTACCCCCCTCTCATTCCCTACCTAACCTCCTTCTTCAACACTTGTTTATCCATGGCAACCTTCCCCTCTGCCTTCAAGCATGCCACTTTCATCCCTATGCTAAAAAAACCTTCTGCTAATCCTCTTCTTGCCTCCACCTTTCGTCCAATCTCACTTCTACCTTTTCTCTCTAAATTACTTGAATGCTTAGCTTATTCTGAACTCTTAACTTTGGTCACTACCCACTCGCTCCTTCCTCCCTCTCAATGTGGCTTCCACCCCAATCACTCCACTGAGTCCGCTCTTACCTATGTCCTTAACTCCCTCTTTACCGCTCGCTATTCTAATCATTCCTCGATCCTCATCCTCCTTGGCCTCTCTGCTGCCTTTGACACTGTCGATCACCCCTTACTTCTCAACACTCTGTCCTTACTTGGTTTCAAAGGATCTGTTCTTAACTGGCTCTCTTCTTACCTCTCCCACCGCTCCTTCATAGTGTCTTGGGGAGGACGAACCTGTACTACCTTCCTTCTTAATTACGGCGTTCCCCAAGGCTCGGTCCTTGTACCCTTCTTATTCTCTCTTTACACCTCTCTCCTTGCTCCTATTATCTCTTCCTTCGGGATTTCTCACCATTTCTATGCCGATGACACCCAGCTGTTCCTCTCCTTTTCCTCATTCACCTCTGACTTACATCTCAACCTCTCTTCATGTCTTACTGCCATTAAAGACTGGATATCATCTCACTATCTCTCTCTTAACACTGACAAGACTGAAGTCTTGTTCTTTCCTTCCAACTCCCTACCCTCTCCATCTCCCCCTCCATCCATCCATTTTCCCCCTTCTAGCCTTCCAATCTCCAACCATGCTCGTAATCTAGGCATATAATTTGACTCTTCCCTCTCCTTCTCTCACAATATTTCCCTTACTGCTTGGGCATGTCGCTATCAGCTCCTCAACATCCGTAAAGTCCGTCCTTCTCTCACCTTCCATGCTACTAAACTCTTAATTTCCTCCCTCACCTTCTCTCGCCTTTTCTATTATTATTCTCTCTTCTTCGGTCTTCTCGCTTCCCATATTGACCCCCTCAAATCCCTTTATCACTCTGCCATACGTACTCTCTGTCTACTCTCTTTTCATGACTCTATTTCCAACTCACTTTCTTACCTAGGATGGATTCCATTCCACTCCCAGCTTAATTTTCACTTCCTTTGTCTTGTCTTTAAATCTCTTCATGACCTTGCTCCTCCTTACCTCTCTTCTCTCCTCTCATTCTATACCCCCTCTCGCTCTCTTCATTCCGCTGATCTCTTCTTACTTTCTGTTCCCCCACCACCATGTGCCTCTTCTCGTTTCCGCTCCTTTCAGCTTCTTGCCCCCTTACACTGGAACTCCCTACCTCTCTCTATCCGCTCCTCCCCCACCTATTCCTCTTTCCGCTCCTCACTGAAAGAACTTCTTCTTCACTCCCCTCCCTGATACCTTCCCCGTCTCTCTATCCCCTCCCTCGTTCTATTATCCTCTCTCTGTTCTTCTTATCTTTATCTGTTCCCTTCTACCTATGAACGCCTCTCGTTTGTTGCTCACTTCACTCATTGCTCTTGCCCTCTCCTCTTCTACCCCCTCCTCTCCTCTCCCTTCCTACTTGCAAATTGTTCTAAATACTGATTTTATGGTTTGATTCATGTTTACTGTTTTGCTTCTACTGTTCCATGTTTGATGTGTTACTTGTTGTTAACTGTAACTGTTGCGCTATATAAAACAATAAAAATACAAAATAAATACAAAATACAAATCTTGGTATGTCTTAAAGGACCGGTTTTGCTTTATGTGTGTATGACAATCTCTTGCACCCCACATTTAGCATATTCAGGGATGCCAGGAGAATCCCACCTATACCACCCCAGGATCCATCATTACAATGCAGGTGGTGGCTTCTGGCCCCCTTGAATACCTCACTATTCACATTAAGGGTCCATCTGGGGACTTTGTCAGAGTGTAGGATCATTGAGATGTGATGAACAACTGTATTATGTTGAAGCACTTGCAATGTTAGTTGATTGTCTCCTGCACTTTGGTGTTCTGGTAAGGACTGCTTGCTTCTGTTAGAGATTTTTTAGTGGTGGAAGCTTGTGTTATCATTTTATTGTTTAAAGGGCATACCTAGCTCGAGAGCAGTGGAGCACTGTACAGAGTATGAGTAGCCATCATTTCAGCTGGCCTCTTTTAACAATAGCACAGTACAGTAAATTGAGGTCTGTGTGTCGGTATGTGCAGCCATTGGAATGAGTCCTTGGTCAGCTGTTGTTGAAAAGTCATGTTTTGAGAGATTTGCGAAATTGGAGAATTGTGGGAGCATTCTGAGCCGACACCGAGATTGAGTTCCAGAGGTTAGGTGCGTGACAAGAGAAGGAGTGTTTCCAGGTCCTCTCTTCGCCGATAATTTGGGATTAAAACCGACTGGTTGATTTGCTGCGCGAGGAGTGTGTGCCACGAGATTTGTGGAGCTTAGCCGCCAGGTGCACTGTTGTCATGCTCTTGACTGCAGTGTAGATGATACAGGTAGTCTTGAACAGTATCCTGGCCTGGATGGAAAGCCAATGTAGCTCACATAGGACCGGGGCGATTTGGTCAAATTCCTGTGCACCCGTAATAAGACATAATGCAGCATGGCGGACTGCTTTTATGGGAACCAATTGAGCAGCTGGGAGACTTTTCAGGAGGGAATTTCCCCCCATCAATGTGTGAGACCACATGGACTTGCACTACAGTCCAGAAGTCCTCCGGTGGGATGAAGGGTTTGATTTTGCAAAGGGTGGAGATTTGGAGCCAGGCTGTTTAGGACCTTCTTGACAATGTTTTTCTGGGTGTACTGCAAAGGGAATACACCAAACGAGTGGCCTCATTACGAGTGGTTAAAAATGGTGGTAATGGAATTACCACTGTAGTCCCTCTGCATTACCACACCACTGAACTGCGAGTTTGGAGGTAAGTGCTGGAGGTAATTGGCACATTTACCTGGCCACGGAATTACCACCGGTGGTAATTCTGCTGAAATCCCCATGGCGTCCTATGGATTCCAATAAATAGGGACTGACACCACCTGCCACCACTTGCAATCCCATGATAAATCCACAGGTCCAAGGGGCAGTAACTGTAAATCAATTTGATGGTATCTTGGAGGGTTTACCTCCAAAATACCACCAAACTCATAATGAAGCCCAATGTCCTTTACCAATTACAAACCACAGGTGCAGACCCTCAGTGGACAACCAAACCATGGGGAGAGTGAAGAACCATATAAAAGCAGTCAGCCCCAGTCTCTCAGTATAGGTTAATTGAGAGAGTTCTGGCAGATTTCCAAACAACTGGGGAGCCTTTCAAGGAGTTATAAGGAGATCTTGGATTAGAGAAGGAGGTGACAGTGGGAGAGGAGGATGTGGTAACAACAGAGGAGAAGGTGGCAGAGAGAGGGCACGGAGGTAGGGAGAGGTGCCATGGAGAAGAATGGGGAGGAGGAGGGCAGGCTCCTAGTCGGTAAGGACAGGAAGACAGGAGGAGGCTGGGTTGGCTCAAGGCAGCCTGAAGAGGTGGGAGGAGGAACGAGGCCCAGGCATTCATATCAGAACAGGAGTAGCCATAACAACAGTAGGGTTGCAGATAGAGGGCCATAGCCCTCAGAGTCAAAGCTATAGGTGATGGGGGCAATACACCATGTCCTCCCATCTCACTGTTGCAGACGCCACTGCTGTACCACCAGTTGCTTGAGGAGGTAGGCTTCCTGATCGAGAGACTTACTACTGTCAAAAAACGAGGTCAGAAGAAAGGTGCTGGGGACCCCCGAGAAACCTTCTGCACACCTGGAAAGTGAAGCAGTATCTCTCTTAAAGGGAAAGACTTCATTTTCCATTTTGACTTTGCCTATTTTAATTAATTGCACCACATTTTGTTACCTACTGTACAACAGAGCTTTGGTGAAACAATTCTTCCTGAGTTTAGTCTTCTTTCCTCCTGACAGGCTAAATAGCCCCTTGATCTTACGACTTCAAGTCAACTACTACAAGTCTTTCATTTTAAGAGTCTTAAGCATCACAGCTGTGCTGACATGGGGGGTTATTTTCTTAAATGTGTTAATCGCATGGCGGAGGCCACCAAATCGTTCGCTTTCATGCGCTTTGGTCCCTGCGGTGCAATTTGTGTCATCTCAACAAAATACTGTAAATGCCTCTCACAGTTTATACTTCCAGGGGTCTTTTATAACGGATTCTTAAATCGTCTACCTGACTTTGGCAGGTACTATAAATAGTGTGATTCCATAGGAACACGGTAGGCAGTAAGGGTTTACCGGTACCAGTAAAAACCAACCCGCAAAGGGACCAGGGAGCTAATTACGGTACTGCAATTTGCGGTGCCGTAATTTGCACCTTCCCCATTCCCATTATGCCCTATGGGGCAAAAATGGGAATGGGGAAGGGCAATGGGGGAAGGGGAATTACTGCCCCACCAACCTTGGAATAGGGCGTTATTCCCCTTTCCACCAAGGCGGTGCGGGTATTTTACCGGCATGGACCAAGGTGCTAATAGCACCTTGGTCCACCGCCGTCCGTGTAATGAGGCCCTATGTATTGATACCCGCCAACAAAGCAAAAATGCTTCTGAGCGTAAAAACAGATGCAATACCAAGTGTAAACATTGTATGCTAAATGTTTACAACTGTTTTTACATTCTGGGGACTTGCAAAATGAGCAGACTAGAGTAGCTTTCTGTGTCAGCTGATGATGAAGAGTAAGGTTACCCCCTCCCTGGTTTTCTGCATGGAGAGATCAGATATGGCTTATGGCTTAGTGGAGTGGGTGAACCTCTACAGCCTACCGACATCTGAACAGCACAGGAAAGGCCACCACTTGCCACAACACTTCTACCACTTCTTGTCTCTGCCATAAGTCAGGTATATCCTTGAGCATTTGTGAAACAGATCTATATATTCAGGAAAACGTGAGCAGTTTGCACTTTTTTTTTTGTGCATTTTACTGGTGTGTGAATGACAGTGGCGCTTTTCTTTTGTGCATCAGGACCCACGGGTTTATTTGACACAGGTTATTTGATTATTTTTTTAGTAGCAACTTTTCATTTGCATTTAGAGTGCACCCCAGTGCCATATTACTGATCATATAAGATCCCCAGGGCAGTTTATAGATGCTTAAGTATTTTTTAAAGACTCATACAAAATTATCAACCCATAGAATTTCATAAGGTCAACCTTTGAAATCAAAAAATGGTATAATTAAAAATAAATATTTTTTACCTGAAAACAAGCTTGCCTGACCAAGTGAATAACCATAAGAGACATAATTCTCGACGCCGAAGACGTAAATTCCAAAGGTCTCAGACGGGTGATAAATTTCATGCGGTCCTGCGATTTTTCCTAACTCCACTTCCCATCCGGTGAAGCCTTCTAGATAGCGGGTGGCCACTATATTTTCAGTCAATGGGCTATGGTCTAACAGAAACTCAGATAACAAGGATGAATGGGACGCAATAAAAAGATAGTTATAGTAGTCCTCTTTGGTGACAAACTTGTAGTATCTACCGGTGAAACTGGTTGGCGGCACAGTCATTAAAAAGGGATCAAACGGGAATCCTAAAGGACTTAAGTTTCCCACGAAGAGGTAAGCAACCATAATGGGCTTGGTAGAGTTCACCAGCACCGGATCCACCAAATCGACCTTCACAGAGGAACCAGGCTCTAGGTAGTACTGTGTTGTCCGTCCATTACGAAGAACATCCACTGTAGTGTTTGACCGGGCGGCTATTATGTGGATGCTGTCCCTTTCTTTTTTCGTCATCACAGGAAACGCTACAAATGTTTGCCCCCAACTTTGCACAGGAAATAGCTGCTCAATTATAATATCACAACTCCCGGTCAGCGACCAGTAACACTTATTACCACTGAAAACAGCCACTGCTGTTGAGGACTTAACCCTGGTGCCGGTTAAGTCACTGGTGCTACCAAAAAGAATGACCTGTTGGGGTGCCAAAGTAACGGACAACGTCTGTGTCTTGTTGTATGTGATTTCATTGAAGATTAAAGAGGTAGCCACGGTAATGTCTACCTGAGTCTCCTTGTCTTCACCATTGCCAACGGCGAATTGGTTACTGTGCCCTCTTCCAGGTGTGAAGATATAATACTCTGTGCCCAAATCGTGCTGGGGTAGGCAGACCAGAGCATCTGCAGTCTGGGGTGATGAATTGAAGGCGATGAGTGAAATGTCTGCGTCTGATCTAACCGTCACTAGTTTGCGTGACAGCTCGCCTTCGCGGAGCATGTATTCTGAAGGGATGATCAACGCTATGGAGCTATTCTTTGCAATTAGCGCAGTCTCGTTGTAGCTGGGAGAGGGGACCGTGATCCGCACCATGCAAGGTGTATCATAGCAGCTGAGATACAGCTCAAGCTGGGCAGCGACTTCAATGGTTTCAGTGAAGGCGACAAAGAAGGTCCTACCTGCACAGTCAAGAAAAAGAGGAATAAGCAGAGTTAAGGTGAGAAATCGCTATAAATTACAAAAAGATTTATTACTCGATTTTTAGTTTAAAAAAAAGAAAAATCTATATTTTCAAACTTATAGCAAACTGAACAGGAACATAGATTGTTTTATTCATTCATTCATTTTGTCATTTGTATAGTGCCTTTCACCATAATTATGGTCCCAATGCACTGTTGGTTGAACGCCCTCGGACGGACTGGAGTCCATATTTGTGAAAAGGTTGGGAGGCGCTATTTTGTGTGTGCGCATTTCAGCCATTAAGGTTATGTGAGGGTGGCCAAGAACCTGCTAGTCACCCATGACTGAATGGCGTGTGAATTGGCGCAGCAGACGTAAACTATGAACTAATCAAGCGTGGGTGGTGTTAAAGGAGACAGAGAATTATGCAGGAAGCTACAGTTCGATGTTTTGTCATTAACGGCAGCTTCATTCTAATGGCAGAGGTGTTGTGCAGTAGTGTTTGTGTTATATGTGAGTGCAGGGTGTGCGGAATGTGTCTGCGCCTGCTGCTAAACTATGAAGGTGCGGTGTGTGAAGGGGGGAAAATGGGTTCATCCTGGATTCCATCTATCTACAAAGAGCAGTGCTACATTTCAGAGATGATCTAAGTGCTGGATACATACTTGATACTTACACTGGTTCCTTCTAGTGCAAGGTAGATGTAGATAAAAAATGAAGATATATATTTATATAGAAATAAAATAAAGCAGCAAAGGATTGGCAAGCAAGTCAAATGTGCAAAATCTCCAGTTTTGCCTTTTATCACACACTACTCTAACTTCTCTGTGCCTCTTTCAGACATTTTCCCTCCCTCTTCTCCCGTGGTACCTGGACTCTTGCAAGAGCCTTACTTTATGCAAAAGGTGCATCAAAATGGTGCCTATGACACACCACTTGGCAAGTAGAATCAGCACCTGGGATCAAATGCTGAAATCCTGAGAACCTTTCCTGCCATATTTCCCAGTTCCATGCATGACACCTTGAGCCAGTCCTGGATTTTGCTTCCATTTGTAAGCATGAACTAGCAGCTTGGTTTTTTGCATTGTAAGGGCGGGCTTACAATTCCCAGCATTCAGTGCGAGAAGCAGAAACAGGACTGGCTTAAAGATTCCGCATGCGACAGAGAAACCTGACAGCTATGGGCAACCATATAGGATTTATACCTTCCCAGCAATATTCAATGCAGTATACCCATGGAATCCATAGCCTCGCAGATTTCCAACGTTTTCGCTCCCTCTCAGTGCTGTCCCCACTCCCTCCCACACTCCCTGCTCAGTTGCTTCCGCTTCCTCTCCCTGCACCATTTCTACTTAGCTACAGTCTCATCCTCCGCACTACACACAGCTCCCGCTCCTTGGCAACTATACTTCGCTGCTGTCCCTGCAGCCAAAAATAGAAATGGGACTCCGGTATCAGGCCACCATGAATTACTAACTCTGCAGTCATCACTAAATGGCTTTCTTCAAGCATTTTTATTTTTCCCTCTGCAACAGTGTCTCAGCCTTGCACCTGGTGCTGTCTCAGGCCAAATTGTGCATTAAAACGTCCAACAATGTTATGACCATTCTTGGGTATTATCCGGTTGTGCCAAGAATAAGGTGGTGGAAATAGACACAACAAATGTACAAACTGGCTTTGCTGAAATACCTCTTGCCATATTCCAGCAATGTCAATAACATTCCCACTTTGCCAGTGGTGACCTCAAAATTGGGTGGATTTTCAGGAATACCTCTTGTCGTTTTCCAGCAATGCCAATTATGTCCCCACTGGGCCAGTGGTAACCGCTGAATTGTGCAGATTTTCAGAAATATTATCAGTCATTTTGCCGTTCCCATCCACAGATAGCCTTCCTTGGCTTGAGAGCCTACCACATTTTATAGTGTTGTTCGCCCAGTGCCCAATGCATTGACATGCTGAAAGAATTACTCCTGGGTGCTGGGCCACCTGTAAAGTAAGTACTGTGACAAAGAAGAGCATGACTAGGAATAATGAAGGTTATCGATAAGTAATCTAAGCATCATCCTTGAGCCACCTACCATCGTTCACCCATCTTCCAGTAGAATCCTCCATTGTATTAAACACGTTTACCGTCCCTCTTTGACACCTGCCACATTCATGTGTGGGGAGAACCCATACACATATCTGTGCCTGAGGTGGACCTCAAGACCCTGTCAGGGGTTCCTTGTATATTGTTGCCACTTCTCTGGTGGTTATGGGATTCGGTATAAGCTACTTGCAGGGTCGGCACAAGGCATTGTCCGCCTGAGATGTCGCCCAGGGACCTCGCTCTTGAGGGGGCTCTGCAACCACCACTCACATCCGGAACCGCCATTAAGAGACTGCTGTGCCCCAACAACCCCTCCCCCAATCCCGTCATTATGAATGTTTTTAAAGAAAAATGTGGAAAGAGTTTAGGATTCTTAAAACTACAACATAAAATGATATTAGCATGTACCTAGTTGCTGGAAAAATCAAATTGTATGAGTGGGACTGGTGTAATATTCTAGGGACCAATATAACTTATACAAAGAATTTGCATGTGAAAATGAGAAATATGGAGTTGTTCCACCTTACTTGGAGAAATTCCTTGATACACGACACAGGAATATTTTTCTAAAACTTAGATTAAAACTTATTGCAAACGAAGAGATAAATTGCATTAGGAAGCTTGAGACAGATAACACCTGCAGATTCTATGTAACCAAGAATTAAATACCTTTACCACATTATGATAAAATGCCTGCTGTACAAACTCAAAGATTGGCAATGGTCACACAATGGGTACATGGACAAAACTGGTTGCACACAGATTCATTCTGGTACTGTTTGATTAGTGGGAGAAACACTGGGCCTCATTCCAACCTTGCCAGTATCCTGGCGGTAAACCCGCCTGGATACCGGCAAAGGCTGTTACTATTTCCGGCACTCGGCCTGCCAGATTACAAGAGGTTGCATTATTTGTTTAGGATAGGTGATTTGCACCAATCCAGAAATAGGCAGAAAGTAGTGAAAAAAGCAGAGATTTGAGCAAACCATTGACGGGCGTGCTCCTATGTGCTGTCTGAAATATTATGAAGATAAAACCAGGGAAAATAATTAAATACAGTCAAAATTGACAATTTGTGTACCCTTTGAGGCAGGCAAAGGATGGTATCTAGAGGGTTAATTTTTACATACCTGCATAGTTGACATTCTTAGTTAGCCAAGAGGCTTTGTACTACAAAAATCCGATAAAAATCCAAAAAGCGCTTCATGAAAACGAAGGTGAAAGAAAATTGCACATACATCAATTTTTTGCTGATTACAACTGTGTAGTTAAAACAAGAAAAAGTCATTAAAATAAGTCTTTAAGGCAAAAACTGACATCAGATACGCCTTCCCCAGCAAGAATGGAAGGGAATGTGATATATAACAATTTATATAACAAATATAAAAATTTAATCTCACAGAGATACGACCACTTTTGTACGATGTGCGTAGTTGGCGGAAAGCCAGCGCTGACATACACAAGTGAAATATGTTCAAATCTGCGCTGCTGGGAGCAGCCAGAATGTCTGTTCAAGGCTGAGAGATAATAGTTGGCAGAGTCAGGAGAATAATTCATGATTGCTGGAAAAAACAGGTTTTTTTTACAGTTAGAAACAGGGATAGCCCTGTGAGTTAATGTAGTTAATGTAGCTTGCGCAGAAGAAGCAGCAATATACTGTTGACAAATATTTGTTATAATTCATTAGCCGGAGCTGTGGGCAAAATATTAGGAATACATATATGTGTATTTATATTGTAACAAGAGAGTACACATAAAATGTAATGAAGAAATGATTGAAACAAGTGACAATCAGTAAGGTTAAATCTAATATGTGGATAAATGTGTAAGAAACATGTTTAGTGATTTATTTGTGCAGTTTTGAAAAATTCATTTTTTTTTGGTGCCAGACTGAAATTGAGCCAGGGTTGTCCCTGACTCTTATGAAAATTTTGAGTTGAACCCAAACTCATTAAATGAATGTGTTATTTTTGGGGATTTTCACAATACATATATGTAATGTATGTGCTCTGTAGTAGGGACGCTTGATTGTGGGTTGACATGGTTGACACCCACTGAGTAATTGACAAATGAGTAAGTTTTAAGAAACAGCATTTTTTCATGGCATTAGTGTATAACTGTTGAAACCAGGTGTTGAGAAAAGCCCTAGATTGGAGTGATATATTGTGGGGTAAATATACCCCTGGTGGTTTAAGTCAAGCAAGGGTGTATATTTTGAAGAATTGTTCATTTTGCCAGGAGAACCATATGCGGTTGAACTGTATTCTGTATATATTATTTTGCACTTAGGAGGCTGACCCCAGTTGTTGTATATGTGTGAGCTGGGGAGGCCAACATTGAGTCACTCTTTAGATTCATAAAAGTCACTTCTCATTGTAAAAGCGTGTGTTGGTTATTTTATGAGGTGGTGCTGGATGCCGTCTTTGTTGGGCACACAGTGGATCGCCCCTGATTTGTTGATTTTATATTGGGCAAGTAGCTGTTCCTTCTTGGTGATTGATGGGCCATTTTTTGAGAGAGTATAGATTACGAGGCATGTATGGGCAAATTGCACAGATGGGGAGAGAGGAACAATGTCTTGCTAAAGAGGTTTTCAGTGTGCATTGAAAAGAAAGACAGGTTGTAAAATAAAAGCACAGGAGAGTGCTGTAGGAAACCAAAATTGTGAACATATTGGTAGTTGGGAATAGAGAGAAGGCATGGGATATGCACTACAATACAATGGAGAGTCATAAGGGTGTTATACATGCAAGTTTAGGCATATACACCAAGGCCAGAGCAGATTGGATAGGTACCAAGAGGGGGGAACAGTGTTTCCCTCACCATACAGTATACCTATGCAATATAGGGGCATTTGGAGAAAAACAAATGATGAATGTGTCCAGGATAACACAAATTGTGAAGGATGGCTTCAAGAGTAAAAATGCAGTGATGAGTGCACATTTTAATTAAAAAGTAGGTTAATGCAATAGGGAATGGCATTGAACTAAGCACAGTGAATATTTAGGGGGAATAGCAAGAATAAATTAAACAAAACACCTTTTTTGGCAAAAATATTGGAAGCGCATGTATTGATGCACAATTTGTATTTGAAACTAGGGAAGCAGTAAGTAATGAAGGGAAGTGCTTGCAAAGCACAGCAAGATGAAGGTCGCACACATATGGGCAAGGGGCATGATATATTTAAACAGTTGTATTGAGGAGAAACCTCAGTAAATAAATAGGAGATAATGTGCATTGGTTTTGGGGATCAAGATGAGGAACACACAAGGAACTACACTAGTATTTTTTAAAGGTTTGAGCATATAAAGGAGTATTTATTTATAGAAGCACACGCCTTGATTAGTATGATTTTCAAGAAAAGTAGTGCATTATTTAGATTTTTGTGAGGTTTGTTCAAGTGAAATGTATTTATGAAAAAAGTACAGGCAGGCTGAGGCACTGACAAAGAAGAATGAGGAAGGCTTGGCACAATTATGGAGCACCGCATGGAGTATTAGTATATGTGATGAATTGATTTAGTGGGGAAGAAAAATAGAGATGATTAAGATAAGAATCTCTGCCATGATATGTTTATGAGGAATGGGGAAGTGACACACACACGCATGCACATACAGATGCATGCACACACACATGAATGCACACGCACATGCATGCACACACGCACATGCATGAACACACAAGTATGCACACATACGTGCATGCACACACATGTGCCGTCACACACACACACATGTACACATTATCCTAGCCGGTCCGATAGCACAGCAAGTAGAGTGCTTGCTTTGACATCTGTGCAAAGCAGGTTCGAATCCAAGCAGGGGCAAACTCAGCCTTTCATCCTTACATGGTCGATAAATGAGCACAAAGCACCATGTCTAATAATAAGCAGCACTCAGATACCTGAGGGTTTGTAGCGCTATATAAATGCTAAATTAATTATTATTATTTTTTTATGTTTTATCTTATGGAAGCACAGGCAATCAATGGATTACAGGCAATGCACGTAAAACACACATGGATAGTCAGAAGAAGGAATTCAGTATTGCAATAAGAAACACACACATACACATAGGATGCTTTTGTTTTACATTTAGAGCACTAGATGGGAACATTAAGTTTATTGAAGCGAAATATAAGAGTAGCTGATTTTTTGAAGAATATAAATAAAAGAGGATGAAGATCTGCTTGCTTATATTCAGGAGCAGCTAACTCTTGAAGCGTGCCAGCAGATATATGATATTATATGACACGATAGTTTATTTGTAAAGCACCTATACACAATGTGGTTCAAAGCGCTTCAAGGCAAGGGAGGGAACACTGGAAAATTACAAACAGTGAACATTCTTACAAGGCCTTGAACAATAAGAATGTGAAATGTACTATCATACTCAGCTTGGAGACATTTCAGCTAGGTCAAGAGCTCCAACACAGATAAGGGGGGGAGGAGGTGCGTGGGCAGGAAAAGGGAACAGACAGGCGTCTGATGTACTAGGCCTGACAACATTTCTGATAGAACCAGAGGATTATAAGAGGAGTGGGTGAGGGGGAGGAGAAGGAAAGAGAGGAACAAAACAAACTATCGTACTAGGCCTGATGACATTGCAGATAGTGCTGGAGAGGAAGGGGGAGGAAGAGAAACGAGTGGGGGGGGTGGTGGACAAACAATGTAGCTATCATACCATGCCCGAGGAGAATTCTGATAGAGTAAGTGCATAGAGTAAAGAAGGGAAAGGGGAAGAGGAGAGAGGTAAAAGGAGAAAGCGGAGAAGAGGAGAGAACAGAGTGAGCAGTAAGAAAGAGTGGAGAGGCAAGTGGGGAGAGACTAATGCAGTTGCAAAGTCAGTGATAACACATAATGTTGCAGGGAACAGCCAATGCAAGACAGGATTCAGGGTGCAAATGGCATAGCATGATACAAGGGAAAAACAAAGTCCACAAAGTCAAAACCAAGCATTTGCAACAACAGTGATGGGAGAGCAATAGTGTATCAAGACAAAACTCCTGCAGTTGTATGATGTAGATGAAAGCAGTGTAGTATTTTACCACATTGTATGTCAGGGATTGCCTGGGCAGGTACAGAGGCACTTGGGAAGCAAGTTAGAATGGAGGTAAAACCATAACCTGAGATACAGCTGACTATAGTGCGTCACTGTCAGCTGTTGCAGGAGAAAAATAGGAAGAAAGACAATGCTAGAAAACTTAAGGAAGCCAAGTGGTTCAAATAAAATTGTCAAAGTATGCCATAGAAGAGGCAGTATTGACAAGGGGAGAAGGACTGGGAATACAGCAAGCAGTGGGTACATCACAGGCTAATAATCAGCACCAAATGGATCAAGGAGGGAATGGATTTGTGCCACAAGGCAGAGGAATGGGCGATAAAGGAAGGAGTGGTTTTCAGAATAATCAAGTGGATTTCAGAATATGTAGTATGAGAGTCAGAATATGCAAGGAAGATGCAACCAAGGGGGGCAAGTTAGAAGGGCTCCTCCTGTTTATATTGGACATATGAATGACAGGGCACATTGTGTGCACATACAGGAGCCAAGGATATGTATAAAATGGATAATTCTCAAGAGGGCAGACAGCATATCCTCCAGCATTTAGCTCACAAGCTATGGAAGGGTTCGCCCAGGATCAGACATTGTATCAGGTGTAAGCGCTGAGACTGCAACAAGTACAGCAGCTAGAGTGAGTGCAAATAAGTTCACTAACATAGGCAGCTGCAACAAGCCCACATACAGATTTAGCGATATGCAAACACAGGACAGGTATTGACACCCAGAATAGGAGGTGCCACTGTGGTAGGAGGAAATCCTTTCACAAGATTAGGGGTATGCATGCTCCCACAGTAGGACAGTTCACAGTATCACTTGATGTATCCAGAATTTTCAATAATATTAGACCCCCAGAGAAGCTAAGGGTTAATGTGATGGTAGGAGGTGAAACATTGGTTTTATTAGCAGACATCGGGACTGTAAATCCATGAACAAAGAAGGAAAGGTGTCCAATGGTGGCAATTGCTATGAATAATTAAGGGATTTTTTGAAGCCACAAGTTGAGTTCCTTTTTTTGATGAATTGTTAGTTTCTATAGGAGAGAGTGACATGGCTGATCCTTTGTTATATATGAGACAGGCACCAGTCAATATTTTGGGAAAGATTTAATGAAAAAACTTAATATGATGACTTAATTTATTGACCAATGGATTGTGTCTTCCACTCCTGGAATACACCCTTTGAACGAGGGGGAATTTATACTGGCATGCACAGGGCAAGTGGCTCTGTGTGGTGTTTCAGTAGAGCCAGAGGTTTTTCTCATCATGAGGTGAGCATTCTATTAGCATGGCTGTGAGGATATTTAATGAGTTTCTGCTCAGACAATAGATATCTATGGACAAAGATAGGGGACAGATAATCCCTCTAGGCTTAGAAGCAGCCATTGTATGAAAGAAAATAGCAATGCTCAAAGGAAGCAATGAGAATAGAGCATGGAGGACAGTGATAGCTCTCAGTGAAGGTTCTAGGTTGTTTGACGTCACTGATGATGACTTATTTAAAGACAACTAAACAAACGATGAACAGGTGTTTCTTTAAGAGCACCACAACCTGGATAAAAATAGTCAAAGAAGGAGAAATCCTACAGCGAATGATAAAAATTGCAGTAGCACTCAGCATATTTTCAGGAAAACTAGGAGAAAGTGCCAAATGTCCCGTGGACCGCATGCCCTTATGAAATGGGTTTACTGAACCAAATAGGGGAACAAAATAAAAATGAATACACATGAAAGGGATTTTAATAGGAAATATAGGAGGGTTTGTGTTGTAATTGGACTAATTAATGTAAGCTAATCATAAATAGATAAGGATAAAAGTGCAGAAGTAAGAAGTTCAAAATTAAGAGATTGATGACAATTCAGGGGGTGAAATAAATAAATGAATGAATGGGTAGTAAAGCAGCGAAAAGCACAAATGGATAAGATATCCAGATTTGTAAAATAATTGAGTAGTGTAGTGTATTTTAATAAAAACAAAAATGATTAGTGAAACACCAAAGAGGGATGGATGGCCAAGATTGATTTGATAATATGAGATTATTTTTAGTAGAACTGCACCAAAGAACATATGAGAGAAAGTAACAAAAACATTGTTTGTATGTCTATGATGATTTCGGTATATGTTTTACAGATGAAAATTCTTATCAATGTTGAGCACTGGAGGTATGTCTACATGGCCTTAGCAGCAGAGTATAGCAATATAATGGGAAGAAACATTACACTATGACAGAGGTAAGTGCTAGTGCACAAGTAGAGACAGAAGAGGTAAGTATCAGTTCACACAGCAAATGTGTGAACAAGCTATTGATCAGTATTAGGAGTAAGAGGACAGAGGTGAGTACAGAACAAAAAGGGCAGTAAGGGATATAGTCCTTTTAATAAAGCACCATTTTCCCAAGAAATGTGCAAACAGGTGTGAGCACAGAATAAGCATATGTATATACATGTATGGCCATAACTAAACGACAAAAATGAAGAAGACTTTGTTAAGAGGTGGAGTAACCTTTTTGTAATTCTGTTAATGGTGAAATGACAAATGAGAACATTTGGCAAAATTAATGAAATCTTTAGTATAGGCAAAACAATGTATCTTGTATATATCACACTTGCATGTATTTAAGAGGAACAGTGCTGCATTCCAAATAACAGGGGTAGGAAAGATTAGTGTAGGTAGGATGAAGAAAAATTTCACTTATGTCTCAACAGAATAAACACAGCAAAGAAAGAAGAAGACCGCGGTCCCACGCTAGCAGGAGGAGGACTTCAAAAGTACAGATAAAATGTTCAGCATAATAGAAAAAACTAAAGAAACATAGGCCTGATTGCTACTTTAATGACAAAATCGTTTGAATGTGCACCAACAATTTCTTTAAAACTTACAGAAGAGCAGCCTACAGTTCAGTGGGCTGCGAATGCCAAAGGGATGATCCCAATACAACTATTTTGAAAAAAGAGCAAAGGTCCAAACTGAGAAAGTAATTGATAGCTTTGCTAATGTAAAGAAATGACTCTACCTCTATTTTGATTTCCTACAGAGAGCAAGAACCCATATCAGCGTTTTCTTCTTCAGCTACGGATGCATCAAAAAGACAGAAGGGGAGCAATTGGAGAAAACACATCTTTTTTTCAACAAGAAGTTTTTTTAATTTGTTATTTTGTCTGATGTGTATTATTTTCATTATAAAGGAGACTGCATCAAATCTGTGGGGAGAAGAGTGACAACCACAGGAAACGGATGCCTTCTTTGCTATTTAACATGATTGGAAAAGAGGCCCATGAAAAATAGGGCAATGCCAGTAAAAGGTAGATATATATTTTATGGTTTCAGATCATAGCCAAGCCCTGATATCAGCTAGTATGTAGCAAGTATAAAGTGACACCAAGGTGTGCGAAAAGAGAGAAAGGAGTGGCCATCCTACTATATTAGAAAAAGAGAAAGGAAATAGAGATTGTTTAGGAGGAAGGAGTTTTTAAAAGAAAAAACATTGTTTTTTTAAGATTTGGGTTTGAGGATGCAGTATTGATGATAAAGATACACTTATTTTTCAAGAGACTCAATCAGTTTTATATTACAGATGGACAAGAGATACCTACACACCAGGTGATTGACGGCAACCGATCCTGTGAGCAGGGAGAAATGATCGAGGGTAGGGTGCGCTTCATGGACTGTAGGACCGTGGCCGGGACCTGGGTGGGGAGCATCTGGAAGAGAAAGAGGAATAGGAATTTGGGAATTTGGGAAGTACCATCATCTTGATCATTGAGTCGTGCAATCCACGAGAGCCCCGAGACCACCCACCTCTCTATATCTCTTTTGACCTCCGTCCACAAAGGGGTGAAATTACTCGGGAAGAGGTCCTTTGGGTCCGGTGTTATTTGGATTCCCAAGTGCCGGAATCCCTCTCTCTGCAATTGGAAGGGAAGGCCCTCCACATACTCCCTCTCGGTGTCCGGTAGTCGACCTCCCATAAAAGCCACAGATTTACCCAGGTTGACCTTGTACCCAGAGAGGCTGCCGTAACGCTCCAGTGCCCGCAACACATGAGGGACCGTCAGTGTCGGTTTGGTAACATAGAGGAGAGCGTCATCGGTGAACAGGCTGATCTTGTAGTGGGAGCCGCCGATCTGTACTCGAGTGATAGCCTCATTGTTACGCACCGAGATCGCCCAGGGTTCCATGACAAGGGCGTATATCAGGGGGGATAGTGGACAGCCCTGTCTCGTACCACGCTCTAGGGGAAAGGCTTCCGATTCCATCCCGTTGACGGCCAACCTAGCCGCGGGGGCTGAATATAGTGCAGCCATCCATCCCAACCTTCTCTGGCCCATCCCTATTGCCGAGAGGACCTCCCCCATGAAGGTCCAACTCACCCGGTCGAAGGCCTTTTCTGCGTCTAGGGACAGCAGGAGGAGCCCCTCGTTCCGGGTTTCCCTTGAATGCAACACATGGAGGGTTTTGCGCATATTGTCCGAGGCTTGTCTGTTTAATATAAAGCCCGACTGGTCTGGATGGACCAGACGGGGCAGGCATTTCTCCAGGCAAGTGGTTAGGATCCTGGCGAATATATTAGCATCCAGGTTTAAGAGGGAGATGGGTCTATAGGAGCCGCACTCTGAGGGGTCTTTTCCTGGCTTGGGGATTACCGAGATGAGGGCCTGTAGGAATGTGGGGGGGATTGTCTCTTTGTTACGAATGTGGTTGAACAATTTGGCTAAGGGTTCCATCAGAATGGGTTGGAATTGTTTATAAAAATAAGCCGTGTATCCATCACCTCCGGGGGCCTTCACTGCTTTAAGTCTCTTGATGGCTGCCTCCACCTCCTCCACCGTTATGTCCCCCTCCAAGCCCTGCAGTTCGGCCTCCGTTAAGCGGGATGGCCGGTGTTCTTCCAGATAAGCCTGGATCTCCTCCAGCAATTCCCTCTCCTGTTTTGTGTACAGGTCCCTATAGAAAATTGCAAAGGAGCCCACTATCTCTGCCTTTCGGTTGAGAGCCCTGCCCTCCCCATCTTTAATAGGTCCGACCCTCCTCTCCAGTTTACAACCCCTAGCTCTACGTGCCAATAGGGTCCCCACCCTGTCCTCCTTTTCGTAGTACCTTTGTCGAGTGTATCTCAACTTCTTGATCACCTGCCGGATGAGGACCGTGTGCAGAGCCTGACGTTTTTCGCGCATTTCCGATAGGAGGGGCTCCTTATCAACCCCCTCTTGGGCGAGCCTACCCCGCAGGCTCTTGAGTTCAGCCTGTATCTTGGCCTCAATGAGCCCTCTCTCCCGTTTGTGCCTAGAACCCTCGGCTATAAGGAGACCATGGAAGGTGGCCTTCGCCGCCTCCCACACTATTGCCATATCCGTCTCCTCATCGACGTTTGTCTCGAAATATGCCTCCATTTTGCCTCTGAGGAATTCCCTGAAGACCGGGTCCCTCAGGAGCGTGTCATTACACCTCCACCGGGCCAACCTGGTGGATAGGGGGAGCGACCAGTCCGCCACAAGAAGCTCGTGATCGGACCATGTTATTGCCTCGACCCTCGGAGCTGTAGCCACCCCGCTCCCCTCTTTAGAAGTCAAAAGGAAATCGATTCTGGTGTAGGTGTGGTGTGGGGGGGAGAATGTATATCCCCCGGGCTCCGGGTGTGTCGTTCGCCAGACGTCCTCCCAGTAGTGTTCCCTCAGCAGGGTCTGGAGCGTTAGGTTGTCCTTGGTGATCCCTTTCAGTTCAGTCACCCGTGCCGTCCACCAGTCCAGCCTGGGGTCCAAAATAAGATTGAAGTCCCCCCCAGTATCATGGCCCCTTCAGCCCATTCATCCAGAATCTGGGTTAGGAAACCTATCTGGCCCGAGTTGGGAGCATAGAGGGTTGCCAGGGTTATGCGTTCCCCTTCATAAGTACCCTTGATCCCCAAGAACCTCCCCCCAAAGCCTCTCTTGGTCTCTGTGTTGGTAAGGTGGAGTGTCTTACTCAAAAGAATCCCCACACCTTCCTTCTACGAGCTCCTGTGGGAGGCCCAGAAGTTGGTGCCGATGTCCTTCCCCCTGATGGATGATTCCCTCCCCTGTTTGTAATGGGTTTCTTGGAGGAACAGCACCATCAACTGCTGTTTGCGGAACATGTTACTGGTCAGGGACCTCTTGTTTTGTGAATTGAGGCCCTTGACATTAAGTGTGCCTATCTTGCCTTCAACCATTATCATCTTGGTAGTCTGTCTCTAGCTTCACCGTAGTGTAATGCTTGCGTATGGCACATTGAAAAATAAAGGATTCCTGTTCAAGCTGGCTAGTCCCCCCACCCCCCTCGTGGACCCCTCTAAACGTTTCCATTTTCGCCTTGATGATGGTCATTCTCCCCCCTTCCCCCCTGCTCCTTTCCCCCTCACCCTGTCCCCCGTCTTGAGGCATTCGTCCATGTCACCCGATCTTCTTCGGGGACGGTCAACGAACCACAAAGGACTCTACCCCAGCCCCGGGTAGTGTAAGCATTTAAATAACCCATTCTCTATTAAACCATAATGAACGCGTGTGAACCTTCAAACAAAACTTGTGAGACGTAACTCTGCTCCCGTGGTCCCCCGTGTCCACGGGCACAGGCCCGACACGGAGGTCCATCGAACCAATCAACCAACATTATAAAAAGTTACAGTCACTTCAGGTGATCCTCAGAGGCCGGTGATGGGTGCCTGGTTTTTTGGAACTTGCGTGCCCCCTTGACCTTGGTCTTGCCGCTAAGTTGACCCAGTCTGTCGGGGCCCCGCGGTGGGTTCCTGGCCTCACCCCCCGCTCCGCTGGATGGACCTGCACGATCTCCCACCAGGTCGTCGGTGGCATGCACAATGTCCTCCTCCGTCACCAGGTGGTGTCTTTCCCCCGACCACTCGAATGCCAGGTAGAAGGGGTAACCCCAGGGGTATCTGACCCCCTTACCCTGCAACCATCTGGTTAGGGCCCCGCATTTCTTTCTCATTGCGAGGGTGAGGGCCGAAAGGTCCTGGTAGATTGCCACCTTAGAGTCTCCGTATTGGATATCACCGAAGTTCCTCGGCTTTTCCAGGATCCTGGCTTTGTCTCTATAGTAGTGCAGTCGAGCCAACATCGACCTCGGGCCTCTGCCACCTCTGCAAGCTCGATGCACCCTGTAAAATGTAATCTCGATGTCGGCCTCCTCCCTCATGACGATTCTTAAGATGTCGTGGACCTTGCTCTCCAGTGCCTGCGGGCTCTCCCCTTCGGATTCCACAAGGCCAAAAATGCGCAAGTTGTTCCTCCTCTCCCTGTTCACATTGTCGTCCACCTTGAACCGTAGTTCCTCCTCCCTACGATGTACCTCCTGAAATCTGGCCTCCATTTGCGTCTCCAGGATCGCCATGGAGAGCTGGTTGTTCTCGACTCCCTCCATGCGATCCTCCAGGGTGGTGACCTTGGTGGTAAGGTCGGCCAACTTAGCACCCATGTCGGTTCGAATTCCACGTATCTCCTCCAAAATCATCTGGATGTTATTTTGGATGGCCCCCAGGTCAGGAGGCGGCACCGATGGGGACCCGGCGGCCATTTTGTCCCCTCCAGCCGCAAACTGATACTTGGAGAGGGCCTCCTTCCAACTCATGGGGTGTTGGTTGCAGCTGAATGTGTGGGGAGGGATGCCGGATGGGGGGGAACCTATGGTTGTGCCAGCCGAATAACTCAAGGGGTTCAACGCCAGTGGAGCGGCGGCCTATACATGAAGTCCTGGCCCGAGGGCCTCTCACCTGGCGTGTGTCTTCTCCAGTACCCTCTCCAGCCGGATTCGGTGTGGGCACGCTCCCGCGATGGACCAGGCTAGGGAGTTCTGGTGTGCAGTTAGGTGGGCCTGATCTACCCCGTGGGTGGGTGGGGTGTCGGGGTGATGCGGTGCGCGTGCGGCACCTCCGGTGTCTTCGTTCAATGCCGAGTGCGGCCTCGTGCCGGTTCCGTGCCGCCTCGGCCCCTCTGGGGACGGGATACCAGGAGCCCCGGGGTGCGGTGGAGCCTCCGAAGTCCCCCACCTCTGGCCTCTCCTCGCTCCAAGTACGTACTCCCTCCGTAGGTGTCTCCGCTCCTGCGCTCTGCTGCGGCCTCGGCGAGCCTTGGCGCGCACTGCCTGCGTGCTGTTCAGGACCGCGGGGGAGGGGCCACGGGGACCTCGGATGGTCGAACTCGGTCCGTGGGCATCATAGAAACTCCTGGTTTGGACCCCCTGGGTGGGCAGGGGTTCACACAGCCTTTCTTGCGATGCTTGTGAGAAATGGACACCTTCTTCCTGCTAAACTCCGCCAAATTCCTGGGGCTGGGTGCGGAGCTGTCGGCTCAGGCGGCCATCTTGCCTGCGCCCCCTGGTGGTCTCATTTGTAGGATGTTTGATAAAATAGGTTTCATAGAAATTTTAAAAGAATGCCAGGAGAACAAAGCAATATCGCACAAACTTGGCGTTTGGACAGAAATGCCCATTGTGAAATATGTAAGCTGCCTATCTAATTTTCCTGATGATGATATTTGTAAATATAAGTGTTTTGCTCCATGGGGGGCGTGGCCAGCACGCATGCTGTGAAGTCGCACCTCAGTGAAGCTCCTGTCCGCGATCCTTATTGCCGCCTGAATTAAGCTGTTAACGCTAAGCAATCATCACAGAAACATCATCTGCTGAAAGAAGAACCTCCTTTCACTGAAACGCTTCAACTCCTGGTTAAAAACGGAGTTGGCCGAGCCAGAAACGAGCCAAGAGAAGAAGCACCCCCAAGCTCCCAAGATGGCGGAGTCCCGTGTGGCTGCCCGCGCTTCCAAGTGAGCTATGCGAACTCGGCTCCCACACGGAGCATCAACTAGGCAATTATCGCCTGCTGGGAGAGGGCCCTGTTTCCGCACTCACGACCCGACCTCCGAAGAAAACGGGGTCCGCAACATTGGAAACTAACTAAATAAGGAAGCGCCTCTACCCACCAAGATGGCGGCGGCCTGCGGGGCTCCCTGCGCCTTCATGTGAGAGACGCGAGTTTGTCTCCCAACCAAAGCAGTAATTGTGCGACTACACCGGCTGGAGGGGAACCCTTGTCCTGCGGCTGCGACCCGACCTCTGAGGGAAATCGGGGTCCGCGACTTTGGAACCGAGTGAGATAAGGAAGCGCCCCTGCATACCCAAAATGGCGGACTCCAACGCGACCTACGGCCACACTATGTGAGCGACGAGACTGTCTCCGCTTGCTCCTCCTGCAGGTCCCGCTCATCGTTACAAACCCCGATCCCGGCCACACTTGGATCGGCGCTGCCCGCTGAGCCGGTTGTTCCCCTGGTCCTGGGCGTGAGCGGTGAACCCGGAATATGGTGTCATAAGCACCGGCCACATAAGAAAGACTGAGCGCAGGAGACGGCACTCCACCGCGGCGCTCCTTCGCAAGGCCCACAACTGGGTTGAATTGGCTAGACCACATAACAGGCAGGTCCCGCAACCATACAGGTGCCCATCGGACGGCGAAAACCGCACGCTGCCCCTAAGGGAAGTGATGTCGCCACCCAAGCCCAAATCCAAAACGTCAACAATGGACTCTTTCACGACGGTAAGGCCCAAGCAGCTGCCGCAATCTGACCCCGCGGCCGACACCGGACCTTCGAACCCAGAAGCAGCGCCCGACAACACACAGGTCCTCCGGGCCATAGCAGAGCTCCGCACCTCCATCGAAAACAGGATTGACGAAGTAAAATTGGACATGCAGCTCATGCACTCACGGAGAGAGTGAACACTAATGAAGCTGTCCTACAAGAAAATGTAGAAAACACTACAGAATTGAAAGCGCAAGTCCGCAACCTACAACAAAAAGTAGCGAGGCTGGAAGCGCGCTCCGAGGATGCAGAAGGACGCGCTCGGCGCAACAATATCAGGATCCTAGGTGTCCCGGAAGACATGGAGGACCCGGACCCGACAAACTTCATAGAGACAATGCTGCAGCAGGAAATTGGTGCGGGTAAACTCTCACAAGGTTTCTCGGTGGAGCGGGCCCACAGATCTCTCCAAAAGCGCCCACCACCAGGCTCGCACCCGCGACCGATTATAGCCAAGATCCTCAACTTCCGGGACAGGGAAATAATACTGAGGTATTCCCGGGAAGGCGGAGTGATTAGAAAGCAAGGCTCCACAATAGTCATGTATCCTGACTATACCCCTGCAGTGCAACGCGCCAGGAACTCCTTTATTCCAGTGAAGGCGAGACTGCGGACACTCAATCTTAAATACATGTTGCTCTACCCATCTCGCCTCAAGGTCCTTTATAAAGGAAAAGCAGTCTTTTTAGAATCCCCAGCGGCAGCAAACATGTGGCTCGAGCACAATAACCTGGCGGATGACCATGAAGAACCTCCTGAAACAAACAATAGATGATCAAGAAACTGGACTCTCAAACATAGGCGTCTGACCCCACACTAAGGCACAAGGCAGACTTCCATCTTGCACTTGGGGTCACAACACACAGATAGCTGTATCGGATAGGAGCACCGGACACCACAAGCGAACATGTTACTGACCCACCCCTACGAGACATGTGTAGGTCATATTCCCGCACAACGCCCACGCCGGAAAGCCTGGAGAGGCTCAGAAAGCTTGGGAGCCCCTGAGCGTTGCACGTTCATTGCAACTGCTGGGGGCAGTTTGCAGTTACACAGTCCGACCTACTGGTTTGTTGGACCGTTAGTTAACAAAGTTGACTGTTTAAGCTGCGCTTGCTGCCGCAGCAGTTTTAGTTTGATGCTACAGTCTTCATGCAGAACGAGGAACAAGGAACGGCGGCCAATGAACCGAAGACGCAAGAAAAGAGGTGAGAGGGCGAGAGTCAAACGGAGCCCCCCGGGGTGGGCGCCCTATGCATGGCAATGCAACTCCGAATACTAACTTGGAATGTGAGAGGGTTGGGGTCTTATCTGCGCCGGAACAGGGTCAGGTCCTATCTCCGCAGGAAGAAAGTAGACATTGCAATGCTCTAGGAGACTCACCTCACAGTGGAGGACCAGACAAGGCTACAGGAGCACTGGGGAGTTCAAGGACAGGGGGCCCCGTACTCCAAATTTGCTAGGGGAGTGTATACTTGGATCAACCCTGAGGTGCCCTTTCAGGTGTTAGGGACAGAAGCAGACACGGAGGGGAGATATTTGATGCTGTGGGGAGTGCTTGAGCAAGAAGAAATCTGCCTATTCAACACATACTTCCCAAACCATGGTATCCGTCCTACCTTGTTACGCTGCAGACGAAACTGGCGAGAAACAGAGACAGCCTTTACATATGGGGCGGGGATCTCAACTGTGTGAGGGATGGGAACCTAGACAGGTCCGAACCCCCGCTGGTGCGAACGGATAGGACCTCAAAGGTGCTGAACAACTTGCTGGAACAACTAGACCTTGCAGATGTCTGGAGGGAACACCATCCCACAGACAGGCGATACTCATTTTACTCCTCCCCACACAACCTCCATACGAGAATCGACAACATGTTTATAGACAAGACACACCTAGCCCAGGTAGAATCGGTACAATACATGGGCAGATCGATCTCGGACCACTCTCCCCTGTTGATGCACTGGGCTCTGAAGGGCCCTAGACCCCCTATCCCGCTATGGCGAATGCCCACGGAGGCTCTGAAAGACCCAATATTCCAAGAGGAGCTGGGAGAAAAACTAGTAGAGTACGTCACCAATAACACTGGCAGTGTGGAGCGCTGGAGCACAGTATGGGAGGCCCTAAAGGTGGTAACGAGGGGAGAAGTTATTGCCGGGACAGCGGGAGTCAGGAAAATGCTGAGGAAGGAATTGGAGGAGAGGGAGGAAGAAATAAGGCTGGGAGAAGCTAATAGCGCCGGAACTAGAGAGGAGGATGAGCTTTTGCAGGAGGCACGGACGAATTGTCACCAGGCGTGGGGACGGCTAGCAAAATTTGATTACGCAACACGTACCACTAGAGCACACATAAACGGGGACAAACCAGGTAGGCTACTGGCCTGGCTGTGTAGGCGAGAGCACCCAAAACACCCAGTGACCGCGATAAGAGACAAGAAGGGGGAGATGAGAACAACCCAACACTCAATAAACACCACATTTGCTGACTTCTACTCCACACTGTACGCACATGACACCCAAGTACCGCTGACAGACATACAAGACACCCTGGAAGAGATAGGACTCCCCAGGCTGATTGACCAACAACGAGACTCATTAGAAGAGCCTCTCACGCCTGAGGACATTACAGATGCTATTAGATCCCTGTCCACGTGTAAGACCCCAGGGACGGACGGACTCCCCCCGGAGTTCTACAAAGCATACGAGATGACGCTAACCCCACTACTACACGAGGTATTCCAGGAAGCCTACGAGACGGGAACCCTACCCAAGACCATGAGAGAAACGCTAATAGTCCCGATACCCAAACCGCACAAACCAACTGACGAATGCGACTCTTACCGACCGATAGCTATGCTAAATTACGACAGTAAGATACTGACCACTATCCTTGCCAAGAAATTATCCAAAGTAATAGGAAGTCTGGTTCATGTGGATCAGAATGGTTTTGTCCCTGGTCGCAACACAACTGCCAATCTGAGGAGACTACAGCACATTATAGCACACACAGAAGGAGCCCAGGAGCACATGGCAGTATTGTCTTTAGACGCTATAAAGGCATTCGACTCCATCTATTGGGAGTGGCTGATAGAGGTGCTAAGGGAGTTCAGGTTCGGGGAAGGATTTGTGCGCTGGATCGAGGTACTGTACAATGATCCAACGGCTAGAGTAAAGACGGGCAAATGGGTATCAAGAGCCTGGAACATACAGAGAGGCACTAGACAGGGCTGTCCCCTTTCGCCCATGCTCTATATTTTGGGGCTGGAGCCAATCGCAATTTATATAAGGAAGCAGTTCTGGGACGCTGGAATACGAGTGGGAAGGGGGCACCACGTTATATCACTATATGCAGATGATGTCTTGATTTACCTGACAGACCCAAAAAACAATGCCCCGACAATTTTGGAAGTGCTAGACAACTTTGCTCGTTACTCAGGGATACACTTCAGTAGACAAAAGTCCTGCATGTTTCCACTAACGGGCTTGAGGGGGGTAGGAGTAGACGACCTACCGCAGGTTGAGGTGAAGTGGCAGTCGGATATGTTCAAATATTTAGGGGTCAGGATCAGACATACACCTGAACTCACGCACGAACAGAACAGAATGTCGGTAACTCAAGGGCTCCACAACTCGATGAAATTCTGGTCTAGGCTACCACTCTCAATGATGGGCAGGGCATCAATAACAAAAATTATCATACTGCCGCGGTACCTATACTTCTTCCAGAACATCTGTCACTACATCAGGCCACCTTTTTTCCGAAAACTAGAAGCCCAGATTAGAGACTTCATATGGGGAAAGGCACGTCACAGACTGGCACTGAATATCCTGACCCTTCCGTATGGCGCGGGGGGCATACAGCTCCCGGACTTTGAAAGGTACTATCTTGCAGCCCAACTTAGTCACGTTACCAAATGGCTGTCGGATGAGGTCACCAACGAAACCGGCCTACTGAGTGATCTCGTCAAACCCATGTACCTCAAAGAAATAATATGGGCGCCTCGGGATCGAGCCGATAGAGCCCCAAAACTAGCCGAACTGGGTAGACAAGTATGGCACAGAGTTGAAACCATTACACACTCGAGGAACCCTTACTCCCCGGAAATTCCACTGATGGCAGACATGAGAACGACACCAGACGATGTTAATACACTTAGGCAGTGGGAGGGTCTGGGTATATACGCCTGGGGCGACATGTACGAGGATGGGGAATTTAGAGAGTTGGAATCACTGCATGAGATAGAGGGCCTACCTATGGGGCAATTTCTATGGTACCAGAAACTTAAACACGAGGCGAGGGTGAGATGGAATGACTGGCCAGAGGAACCAATAATGACCCCCCTAGTGACAGAGATGTACAACCTGAGCGACGGGTGGAGGCCAGTGTCGAGAATCTACGCGCAGCTAAACGATAGGCCCAACCGACGCGGTGCCATACTAAGGGCCAAATGGGAAACGGACACTGGCAAGGAAATCTCAGACAGTGACTGGGCGAGAGCACTGCATTACCTAAAGGCAATATCCAGAAAGGCCAGGTTCAGGCTAATTCAAATGAACGTCCTATATAGAACATACATGACCCCAAAAAGGGTAGCAAGCTTCAAACGGCAAGCGCAGGCGCACTGCCCATGGTGCACTAACGACGAAGCAGGCCTAATACACATGTTCTGGGGGTGTGCAAAAGTAGGCACCCTTTGGGCCAACATCAAACAGGCATGCATGAAGGGCGGAGTAAGCAGATATGAGTGGACAATGAAGGAATGTCTGCTGGGCATGTATCCCAGGTCAAGCAAAATAAAACACATTGTACGGGTGATGGACATGGCATGCATACTGGCAAAGAGGGAGATAGCAATGTCGTGGAAGTGAAAGAAAGGCCCACAATACTCAAGATGGAAGAGGGAAATGGAGCGATGGACGGACGCAGAAACAGAAGCATGGGGTATAGGGATAGCTGGGGATGAGGGCGATACTAATGCTAAATTTGATGCATGGAAGGCCGTGGTGAGAGACATGTTCCTACCCTCCGATGACATGCCCCCGTGAACCAACTGGCGGGACAAGTGGTGCACAGTCACAGGAAGGGTGAGGTTCATAAGGAAGTAAAGAGGGAGACGTGACACGAAGGGGTAGAAAGTCAACCCCACTCACCTCCCACCGAACAGACATGGACAGGCCACCAGGTGGATCCAAGATAATGTAATCACTACAACCGTTCAGCATGAGGACAGTTCAAGTTTTTCTAATGTTATTGTTTTGTTTAGTCTGTTGTTATTCTTTAGGAACTAATCAAATACGTTTTGAAATTGTAAAATGGCGCAAGAAATCAGAGAGTGGGGGAGATTGACCCCGGTGTAATGCTAATTTCAAAATGCCAATAAAAATATTTTAAAATAAATAAGTGTTTTGCTCCATAACTGATTTTGGCAAAATGAACTTTGGTAGAACAAAGCACATTGTAAAAACACACACACTAAAACTGAGACACTTTCTTCAGTCCAATTAGCTTACAGGGAGGCGGCGACAGTTGCAGGCTGACCTATCCGATTTAGAGGTATATCTAGCTTAGTTCTGCCCACATAGTAAAAATCTTTTGATGTCATCCGGTCTATATAAGGTTGAGACATGCAGACAGTCAGGACATAAAAAAAAACCAAGATTCAAGAAAATCCAGCTTTCAGAAATCAACATCCAGACATCCAGACATTCTGCATTCACTCTGCAAGATTCTAGATTCCAGGGCCAAGCCAGGAGTAGCTGATAACAAATCCAGGCAGAACCTCTTAGCCAGGCTGAACCTCTAATCCAGAATTAAACCCTACAAAAATCCCAGTAATTCAGGGAAAAATGGGAGAAGGCAGGCAAAACCTTTTGGGATAATCTAGCGACCGACCAGACCTGCTTTGCCCAGCTACCTGCTTTGCCCAGCTGATGCACCCCGTTGTCCAAGAGACCAGACCCTGGTTGCACCGCTGTGTCCCTAGAGGAGAGCCCCGCTGTGGCCCAAGTGACCGAATCTTTGTCCTGTGTCCCAAGGCCCAGCTGGCTGTCCAAACTATTCTATTCAAGTGCTTGTTGTAAGTATTTCCCTTTCCCAGTAACAAAAAAACTGCATCCCTTTCTTTGTTGCCTGGTATCATGTCCAATCCCATAGAAATCCTATAAATACCCTGGTAAAATCCTTAAATTGTTAGAATCCTCTGTGTATCCTGTCCTTAGGAAATTCTGTGTTAATCTCCATGTGTTAGCGCCATTCTTTACAAATCATTTCAGTCCATTGTATAAGTCCTTAGTACTATTTTGAATAAATTAATTAATTAATTCCCCTATAGAGCTGAAAGCAGCGTGGATAGGTTGACCTTGCAAGTAACCTCCTTGCGTACTGTGTCTTTCTTTAACAATCTAGCAATTAAAAATATAGTTGCAGTAGAATAAATCCTTTTCCTAACAAAACCGAGTTGCCTGTGAAAGTGTTTCCCTTTTAAAACCCGATTTCTTTTCCCTTTTATAATCCCATACTGTCATCCATCTAAGTCACCCTTTCACTTTCATATCAAACCTGTTATGTGTCTTTGTACCTTAGAATTAAAACTGCATTCCGATTTTGTCTGTTAGCTCATTTTCCAAGCCATTTTGCTATTTTAAACCCATGAAATGAAGCAACTGCAATTTTGCCACGTATGATTCTTGCTGCACTGTTTCCTTCCATAGTCGATTTTCTACACTGTATGCCGGTTGTTTAGTACATTGCTTTGTAGCTTGTGAGTTTTCTTGTCTCGTTAGTATAGCCACACACATTCTTGCCTTCTTCATTGAACCGCACATGTAAAACAACTATTTAGTCATTCCGAGTGTCATTTTTCTCATTTTTCAAGGGAGCGCAATCCAATTTTTGCCTCCCATTCAGGGGTGGTAGGTCGGATTTTCATTCTGATTTTTGCCTAGTGCACCTGACTCTTTGCTACTCCTCTCCACCCACACAAAATGTGGTTAACAGGGATTTGAGGGAGTGTTGCAGGGGTAATGCTTAACTGTGGTGCCATTTAAAAGCACTACCCAAACGTAATCCTTCTTTCTTTCAATTGTACATTGTTCATCTTATGATAGAAGGTTAAACTAAGTGTATACTATCATTTTATTGTGTCATTATCACCACACTGGTGATTGCTGCCCCATATTGAATGTATTGATTTTTATTCAAAATTTAAATAAATAAATAGTTCATTATTACACACCGGCCTGGTTCATGGTCCATTGCGACACAGGGTGTACGTTAAGGGGGTGTGAGACGGGTTGGCTGCCTTCTCAAAGCTGAATCCAAATTCATAAGTTTTAAAGCATTTTAATTGTGCGCTGCATCCCTGGCCAGTAGAAAGAGTACTGGTCTGGAGGGTTTCGCCTCTTTGTAATCCTTAACACTAATCAACAAATAAGATGAGCTCATGATGTTTCCCACAGTATGAGCTGCCAAGTAAAATTGGCAGACCTCGAGAAGCTGGTAATGGCTGGTTTTTAGCAGGATTTGAAAGATGTGTAATTATGTTTAGCTGAGAATGGAATGAGTTTATCAGTATATGCGTCAGTCAGACAGAGCTTGCCAAGAATGAATAATTAGGGCTTGGTGAGTGGCAGTTAAGCCAACCAATCAAAGACAAAAAGGGTTTTACTTTTGGCTGAAGGGACCAATCAGATATGTATTCTGAAATTGTATGAAGTATTGCATCAGTCTCAAATGAATATATAAGCAAGCTGATTGTGGGAGCTCAGTGTGCTTCCAGTGTATCTTTCTGAACCTGTATTAAAAATGACTGTGAACCATCCGGGCGTCCATCTTCCTGTTTTTGTCCAGTCTCCAGTGCCAGAGTCCACATATGCCAAGGTTGATGAAGTAGAGGGTTCCCCTTTACAGGAAGGTGTGGAAGATGGCGGGCCTGGAGATGCAGCCAGCAGTCTGCTCGGAACGCAGGCTGTGATTGTGGGATTCAGCCTGTGATCTGGGCAACCTCATTGGTTGGCTTACCTGCCCCAGGTGCTAATAGCAGTTCATTCATTATAGTCACTCATTGTTTACAATGGCCACACCAACATTCCAATGTTTTAATTAAGCTTTATAGCAACCAAACAAGGGCTGCACCAGACGTTATGGTGTCAGAAGACTGAGTTAAAGGCCTTAGCACAGCAAGGGCATTTAACAAGGTTTCTGGGCCCAAAAGTCATGGTATGGCCCAATGGCGTAGTCTGTGAAGCTATTATATCCTGCGTTGCCCTTGATACTATATAGTATGGCTATTCATTATATGGCCTTCCTTTTTTTTAGAGTTCAACTCCCATGATATATATCAGCATGTTCATTGATGAAGGAGCATGGGATTTGTAAATCAAAGAAGCTGGGGAGGTTCATAGAATGAATAACCATGGTATAAATGTAAACAGAGGATGTGAATTCAGAAATCGGCCTGCCAGTTGTAGAGAACTGGCAGCAGCTCCACAGAGAAGGAGGGATGGACGCCGACATGAGGAAGACGGGCAGGTTTGCCACAGAAGATGGTAGCAGAGAGCTAAATGCCGGCCGGCCAACATTGGAGGAAGTACAAGGTGAGCGACATGGGACGATCTACAAGCATTATGGGAAATTCTGGCATATAATCAGGGTTGGGGTGGGTGTTGTAAAATTGTCTCTGGCACCAATGAAAAAGTGTCCCACAGTTGCAAATGGCAATTCATTCCTTTTGTGAAAGACTGTTTGAGTAGTATGTGATGCAAATTGTGCATTTTGAAGAATATTAATTCAGTAGCACTGGTCAAAGCTACTAGCCTCGTGGTGAAGTCATTGATCCAAGTGGCCCACTTTGACCAAAAGAAAACTGGATATAATTGCTTGTTTAGCCTGCAGATTATGCATTGGGAGAGCCCCTTCAGGATTACAAAGGATACTATGCTTGTTCAGCAAAGCCACTGGATGTTAATTCCAATGAACATCTGAAAATAAACTAGTCTTTAAATCAAAAGCGGAAAGAGTCACTTGTCTCACAAAATAAGGATCACTCATGCAAATCTGAGTGTATGATGTAACCGCCATATCATCTTGTTCAGCAAAGTTATCTGCTCTCATTTCCTCATCAGTTCTGGGAACATCGCCGGACAGGGCAAAGAATAATTTCAGTTTCTTTAACGTGACAGAGAAAAAAGACTTAGGGCCCGATTTATGGAAATGTGCGCAGAAATCCCACAGGGGCCACGCACAAGAAGGACACTGCGCAAGCCTGTGTGCAGAATAAAAAATGTGTGTCCGCTTATACATGGAATTTACTGCGCAAAGTAACTGTAATCGCAAGTCACGGCCAGAACACCCCGACACGCCCACATGCAAAGCATAAACAGCCAGAACAGCTGCCTTTGCGGGCTCCCCCGGGATGCAAATACACGAACCCTTCAAACAGTGTTGGGGTCCCCTGCAAGCCGGCCTGCATCTTGGGGACCCTGTGCAGGGTCCCCCGTAACTGTTGCGGCACCCTAACAACATGCGCATGAAAAATCGCGACTCGGTCTAAACTCAGAAAATCTGCATGCAAACCGCCGTAAACAGTTCCTGCACCCTGCTAAACTGCTTATGCGCACTCCTAAGTTAGATCGGAACCCCAGTTGTGTACGCGCACCCCTAAATCCAACTTGCAAACCCACCTCCGTGCTGCGAATCCTATGCGCATGTGTACTTACGCCTGCCTTTGGGTGGCAAGGGATTTGCATGGCCATTCCTATCCCGATCGGCCTTCGCGGGTGTTTCCATGAATATGTGTAATTTGGTGCAAATGTTGGCATGCGAGGGACTGACTGCGGGCCGTCCCTCGTAACGCCCCATTTCCAGCCCTCTGCGCAAGCCACGCCCACACTCTGCGTGGCGTCTCGTGTAAGACGCTTGACAGCTTGCACATACGTTCCGGGTCTGCGCGAACTCCACGCAAGTCCCAAGAAAGTCCTGCGAAGTCGGTTCCATGAATGGACAAATGCGGATTTGTGCGCAGTTTGGCGCGCAAGTCTCCTATTTCCCATGCAAATAATTCCATAAATTGGGCCCTTAGACTTGCGAATAGAAACAGAAAATGTATTCTTATTCAGTGACTAAACAGTGCTAAAACATCCTAGAATCTAGTGCCCCTGAGTAAACCAGCCTTTGGTGAATTAGTTTGATGTCAATGTTGGAAAGAATCCTGTCGTACAGCACTGCCAAGCAAAGCCACTAAGTGAAAACCTTAGCAGGTTCTACTATACCTCTCACTTAACAAAACCATGGTGCATTCCGCTGAAGGCCTGAAAAGGTACCTTTCTCATCATGACACCATACATTTTTTAAACCATTTTTTTGTATTAATAACGTGTTCCAGCTAGTGTACAGACATCATGAATAAAGCATCCTCATCATGTTACAATTTATGACATAAAAACAACCACAAAATGAACACCAAACAGTTTACTCATTAACGTGCAGCTCTCCGCTACCATCCAGATTTACTAATAGATAACATCCCTTCCTCTACCCCCCAGCTCCAGCTTCCTCTGCAGCCTGGTCACTGCCTCCCTCCTCTGTTGTATCCCCTCTTCAATATCATGACACCATACATGCCATCATTATCCATTCTATTCTGGAGACACTAGTCAAGTCCTGGTTTTAACTTTGCGTTCTGGGTTTTGTAGTGGGGTCCACTAGGACTACAAGACTCAGATTGTAAAGTTAAATCCAGGACTGGACTAGTGTCTCCCAAATGGAACTGATAATGCTGGCATGTTTGTGACACATGTCATGGCAAACAGCATAATGTGTACAGCATTAAACAGAATATAAGGAAAGGTATCTCGGATAAATAGCGACATCTATCACCGTGAATGGCCCTTCAGTACGGTCTTGTCCTCTGAAACACTAGAGAACATATGTTATGGTATAGGTTATTTGCTGAGTGCAGCTGTACCCACATACATAGACTTTCTGTGCTGGAATTTGATAGCACCGGTAGCAGAACAATTAATCTAGGTCAGCATGGGAAATAGAGTGATTGGTCCAGATGGACTTTGAAAAGTTGGATTTTAGAGACTTTCTGGAACCATAATGTGGAAAATGTGCCACATTGCACTACTTGGTTTTGGGTGGTCATGCCCACCCTGTCTCATGAGCTTGATTCTAGGCATATTTAGCTTCTGGGTGATATAGATTTAGATTTAATCTGACTCACCGAAGGTAGTGCAATGATTTCGCCCTGAAGAAATAGGAACCTGCTTTGTAAAAGCCTGTGTGTGCCAGTGTTAGCCACACTGTAGCCAATGTAGTTGACGCAGAGCAGGCGTGATGTGCTGGTGTCGCTTAAGGCAGGGTGCAGGGAGCCTAGTTTTCAACTTGCATCACATATGTCACTATACCTACACATGCACTATCCACATGAAGGTGTGAAAGAACAAAAGAAGTCACCACCTGCCCGAATTTGCTGAGCAATTGTAATTTAAGCAACTGACAGAGAAAGAATGACAACGTATAGTCAAAGGGTAAATTGAACTACAGGCAAAACCCTTACAAGTATATGAATGTACACAGTGCAAGTATATGGGAAACCCAGACAGGATAATATATCAAAAAGATAAATTATCAAACAAAGTATACGTACAATTCTGAGAGAGGGCAGAGACCCCGTATGAACAGAAGTCCCGGCAGGAGTGTATTCCAGCTAATTACAAGTGTGTGACATAGCCGGCACTCTACTCTGACCTAAGAGAGGAGGCAATGCCTTCGGAGCCCCAGGCCAGCAGGGACTCACACACCCAAGCGCGCAGACGGGAGGAGGAGCAGCAGAGACACGGTGCCCTGCCTGTTGTGAGCGGAGCCTGCGAAAGGACGCGGGCGCACAAGGACAGAGGAGCTGCTGCTGAGATTCACCCGAAGGAGACAACGGAGGACCCGGGTAAGGCAGTGCTGACGAGGTGAGCCCATATACCAGCCTACACACCGGCGGCCCAGATTTAAGTGCCGAGCCACCTGTCCTCCACACCTAGCACAATTACTGCAGACTGAATAGCCCCGAGGGTACGGAGCGAAAAGGCGCAATACGCGCGAGCCCCATTACCCGAACAGCCCATCTAGAACGCCGGTGAGTGAGCCCCTGGACCCAGTTGGGCCCCTGCAAAGCCCGGGACACCCTGCAAAGACCACCTTAAGAATCCACACTAGTTGGGCAGACAACAATATAAGCACAGAGGGCCCACAAGACATACCACAGGCCCACACTACGGGGGTACACTCGAAAGACACTTAATACAGGGAAACCACAACCAGAACAACAAGGGTGCATGCGACTCTGCATCCTCGCCACCTTTTTGGCAGCCGCAAGACTAAACCAGAGACAGCAGAGTGACAGCAGCCTTGCCGAGATGACTATGAAAGGGGCAAGGTCAAAACAGCACCAAACCACCATTGACACATTCACGGCTGGAGGGCCCACAGGACCTGAGACCACAGACGGGACAACCTTAGAGGCGCAGCCTTACCCGACGGCAATGGCGGCTGAACCCAGAAACACCCAGATACTTGAGGCCATCAAAATGTTCCAATCAACAATGGAACACAAAATCGACGTAGTGGCCATAGACCTAGGTCTTCTGCGCCAAGACGTACGCTCCTTGGCCTGTAGGACTGACACACTTCAACATAATGGCCATGTACAAACACAGCTGGAACGATTCCTTACAGTGAGACACCGGAGACGAACGCCCTTCTACCCCCAGAAGATCTTAGGGTATATATACCCGCCCGTAGGGCACCAGGAGACCATTGTACGGTCAAACGGAGCAGAAATGGGATAGCCACAATGGGGGAGACCTTGCTGGACCTGTTTTAAGTTTGGGGTGTTTAAAGTTATTGGGGGGAGGGAAAATGGGAGTTGGCATCAAAGTCATGTGCCAAAACGGGGAAACACCAAGACCACAAGTAAACATTATATATAGCATACTGAAAGCACAACCTCACGCCAGGCATGAACGCCAATCTACCCAACACCCATGGTCGGAAGAACAAAAAGCATGACATGGAATGTCAGAGGCATGAACAGCTTTGTCAAGCAACGCCGCATCCACGCATATCTGAAAAGGTGCAAGGTTGGGATAGCCATGCTCCAGGAGACCCATCTAAATGCGCAGAAACTCGAAGCAATAGCCAAGACCTGGTGCGGAACTCTAATAGGATCCTCTTACTCTTCCTACGCTAGGGGGATCCTGATTTGGATCGACCCGACCATTCCCCTCAAGTTACTAGGCACCAAAACTGACGACGAGGGCAGGATGGTACTAGCACATGCCACTATAGAGGGAAAAGAGATATGTCTAATCAGCACCTATGCACCTAACCATGATGCAACAGTCTTCTTCCGCTCACCTTACACACGACATAGCCCTTACAGAGATAGCACCATAATATGGAGAGGAGACCACAATTGCAACCTAGACCCCCTAAAGGACAGGTCAGACAACAAACACACCCGTCCATCCCCCCCGCCAAAATACTAGCCACACTAACACAACAGCTCCTACTCCAAGACGTGTGGAGGGAACTACACCCAGAACAACGGGATTACTCCTTCTACTCTCCGCCGCATGCTGTCCACACTAGGCTAGACTACATACTCGTGAGTAAAGAACAACAATCTATGTTTTGGGATGGATACTATCTGCCCAGGGTGCTGTCTGACCATTCTCCACTGGCAATTACCTGGGAAGTGTTCCCGCCTAAACCCCCGATGCCCACTTGGAGGCTCATGGCCACGGCCCTACTCGATACAGCCTTCCGGAGCACATAAGAGGTAGCACAGAGGAATACTGGCAGATGAACCTGAATAGTGTAAGGCACATAAGCACAGTGTGGGAGGGATACAAGGTGGTCATGAGGGGAGAAATGATTGCAGCTGTGGGAGGCGCCCAGAAATCCATTACAACCTCATTAGAACACGCAGAAAGCGAGCTTGGAGAACTGCAAGGGAGGGCAGACAGAACCCCGGAACATTTGCAACGGGAGACCGAGCTTAGACAAACCTGCCTAACACACTGGGAGACCCTGGGGAAATTAAGCCATGCTAAATATGTTGAGAGAACCCATGCCCTAGGGGATAAATCCGGGAAACTCTTAGCCTGGCTCTATAAGAGGGAAACCCACCCGGACACCTATCTGTCATATACGCAAACCAGACGGCACCACTGCACACACCCAAAATGAAATTAATTCAGTGTTTTCCGAGTTTTACCAAAACCTCTACTCCAGCACCACGTCCCCTACCAACACCAAAATAGATGATGTGCTAGACATCATTAAGCTCCCCAAATTAGACACACAGATGGCGGAAGCCCTGGAGGAACCCATCACTCCCGACGAAGTACTGGTAACCATTAGGTCCCTACCGTCCGGAAAATCCCTGGGCACAGATGGCCTCCCGGGCGAGTTCTATAAGTCATACGAGGAGACCCTGGCCCCACTACTGGCCTAAGTGTTCAACAAGGCCTACAAAAGAGACACCCTCCCCGACACCATGAGGGAAGCCATTATCATCCCCCTCCTAAAACCTGGGAAAGATGACACGGAGTGTGGCTCATATAGGCCCCTCTCTATGTTAAACGTAGACAACAAGATCCTAACAGCCCTGCTAGCGAATAGACTGTGTAGAGTGGTACCCTCACTGATCCACCAGGACCAAACGGGCTACGTACCAGGGCGCTCCATCACTGAGTACCTGCGCAGGTTGCACCATGTTATATATAAAACCGAAAACAGGGCTCAGAAATACCCTGTGGCATCCTTAGAGGCTACCAAGGCCTTCGATTCAGTACGGTGGAAATGGCTATACGCCACCATGGTGAAAATGGGGATAGGACCCGCTTTTTTTAAATGGACCCAATTAGTATACACTAACCCAACTGCCAGGGTACGCACGAATAAAACATACTCCAACAAATGGCCCCTGCATAGAGGCACCCGTCAAGGGTTCCCATTGTCCCCCATGTTATACATCATCGCCGGGTGTCCGGTCAAATGTTCGAATGCCCTTTTGATTGAAAGTAAAATGACTGAAAAAAAGGATCGACATTTTTTTAAATTTATTTATATTTTTTTAAGTTTAGCATATATAGAAAACTTTTATATAAAAAGAAAACGGTGGGTTGGGGGGAACCCCCCATAAAAAAAATAAAAAATATTTTAAAAAATGCGACCCTTTTTTCGGTCATTTTACTGTCGAACAAAAGGCATTCAAGCCTTTTGTTTTTGAACTTTTTACCTAGAACCTCATCGCTGCTGAACCCGTGGTGGCTTACCTAAGGCAGGAATACGGTGACGGGGGCATTGAGATAGATGGCGTTACCCTCCTTATCTCCATGTATGCTGACGACACCCTATTATACTTACACGATCCCGAACAACTCCTGCCTTACATCCTAGAGACCCTAGACGGATTCCACAGATATATGGTGATCCAGATTAACAGGGACAAGTCTTGCCTCTACCCTCTAGTTGCCCTACATAGCAACGAATTTGTATCCCTCCCCTCCTTGGCCTTATGTTGGCAGGCAACTTCCTTCAGATACTTGGGAATCACCATACACCGAAACTCAAAAACCAAACACATTCTTAACACGGTTAGGGCCAAAGACGCTCTCGAGAATTTTATGGATTTTTGGGGCAGGCTGCCGCTCTCTGTGGCTGGTAGGGCAGGTCTCCTTAAGATGGTGGCATTACCCCGTCTCCTACACAATTTCACCAATGTCCCATTTAACATCACCCCTTCATTCTTTAGGGAAATACATTTTGCAGGAGGTTCCTCTGGCATGGAGGCAGGCACAGGATGGCATTGGAGATACTTCAGAGACCCTACGAAAAGGGAGGTATGAAAGTCCCCAACTTTGAACTATACTACTTTGGGAGTCAATTGAGGCATGTGGTGAGATGGATGGCCGACGAATCCACAACAGACACCCTACGCTTGCAGCCTGCCCTGCCACGGCTGCTGCTCAGGGACTTACTTTGGGTTCAGGCGGGTGCACTACAAAACAGCCCATACCTAGTCAGACTGGGGACCCAACTCTGGAAACGTGCCTGCAGGATAGCAGGGATGGAGGACCCGTACTCCCCACAAATCCCCATAGCAGCAATCATGGCAAACAGCCCCTGAGGACAAAGGGAAACACGTACCCAATGGGAGCCCTACAGTGTAGCCACACTGGGAGACCTGATACAAGAACAAGAGATCCTAACGTTCACTGAACTCAACAAAGCTACAGGGCTACCTTCAGGACAGTTCTTGATCCACAGAGCGGTGATGCAGACTATGAGGGACAGATGGCCCGAAACCACCAACCTGGTAACGTAGAACAAGATCATTGAAACCATGCTAGATACAGCTGAAGGGGGCCACAAAACCTCACGACTTTACGAAGCATTAATGGAGGGCACGACCAGAAATGAGCTGAAGTGTAGGGCGAAGTGGGAGAACGAACTGGGCCTAGAATTCGAAGATAAAGAGTGGGGGAAAATAACCCACTGCCACAAAAAGATCTCAAGAAACGCCCGCCTACAACTCATTCAGCTCTACATCACAAATAGAGCATACCTCACACCAGAAGCCATATCAAAGTTTAGGGGCGCAGGAACCCAGGTATTTCCCAAATGCAACGAACCCAGGGCAGGAATGACCCACATGTTCTGGGGTTGCCCAGTGATACAAGGTTTTTGGGCACAAGCCGAGGCAAGAGTGGCAGGGGCGTGCATCGAAGTGGAAGTGCAAACACTGGCAGCCTGCATCTTGGGAAGATCAAACGCAGTAGCAAAAACAAACCGCTGAACAGGCTTAAAGACCTAATATATATAACGGCAAAAATGCGCATAGCCATGGGATGGAAGATCCCTAAAAACCCAAGCGAAGCACAATGGTGGGGGGACATTACAAGGTGGATAACAGCCGAAACTGGAGCATGGGAAACCATAATACAAGAACAGGGGCTGGACACCAGTGAAGACCTACACCGATGGATAGCGTTGACCGTGCCATTGCTCCACCCCAATGCGTCAGGCGCCAACTCAGACGAAGCAAATAGCCCAGGTCCGAAAGCTGGCACAACGAGGACTGATGAACTAGTAGTGGTCATTAGGGGGGGGGGGAATTAAGATATGTCAATCTTGATCATTGCATTGATAATGTTATAAGTTTGATTATAAAATGTTAAAACCAATAAAGAAATAAAAAAAAGAAAAAGTGTGTGATTACAAGAAGCCCTGGCAGGAATGTATACCATGCAGTTACAAGAAATGTACAAGAGGCAAAAAGGATTGTATTAATCAGGAGTAAAAAGGTCCTGAGAAGAAACATCAGGACTAGGAAAAGGATTGTGTTAATAAGGAGAAGAGGAGCAAAATACTGGCTGAAAAATACACCAAAAATCATGAACAAGCTCAAAGTATAAAACCAGAGGATTTTGTATGCTAGTGTTGTTGCTGGCCAAGAAAGGCATAAGGAATATGTGTTGGTGACCTAGAGAATTAAGAGAAATCCAGGGAAAGAGAGTCACCCTGTGGAGCAAGGATCTTTATCCTTGAAGAGCATTTGTGTTGCAGCCATTTATTCTTTCTTTGTGAACACTTTTATAAACCACCCAAGGTTAAAGACATTACTATCTTCATCGTAGCTTTTAGTTTCTAGTGTGAGGGATAGAATAGAACTTTGGACACGGGATAGTTTTTGTTTTGGAAATTCTGACACAAACAAATGCCTAGTTTTAGTTTAGATAGAGAAATTCCTCTTAGAGCAGGGTCAGAGATGTATTTTCCCAACCCCTTTTATTTTCAATAAAAGTCTCTAACCAAAATCATGGCTAACTTGTGTATGAGTGACTCCTCGCACTGGACACATAATGAGTGCCTTACTCTCGCATACTCTCCAGACGACCTCAAAACGCCTTTCCACATGCCAGTTCGACATGGGTAGCTAGTAGAGCTTTGGCCACCTCTCCCCTCTTTCTCATTGGTTAAAAGGCACACACGCATTCTAAATTCCTCTGATGAATTTTCCCACACCTTGAGCTCTGGTCCTCCAATGGTGTTCACCTACAGCGCTTTGAGAGCCTACCAATGGAAAAAGGTGCTATACAAAGGCCAAATTACATTACATTACATTTCACCCCATTTTTTGTGAAAAATGTAAATGACGCCTGCAAATTACGTTTGGATTTACGCATGCAATGTTCCACTTAAATAAAAACAAAGTGAAAATGAAACTGACCAAATCAAACTTACTCCCTCATGTGACTTTCATTTTTGTAAATAATGTAAATGCCAAATGCCACCTGCAGTAAATAATGTAAATGCCACCTGCAAACCACGCTTTAAAACACTTTCAATGGATTCCTAAGGAATCCACACGCTTTTAGTAGGTGTAAATGCAGGCAAATAATAAACATGCACTTCATGAATGATAAATCTATTTTTTGCCCTTACTCCTCCTTCAAACACATAGATAATCCCCTGTAGTTTAACAGCTTCGCTTTCACCATCTGCCGCTTGTGAAATGACCCCCACAGTTTACACTCTTCAAAGTGCACAGTCTTTTATAACATATTCCCGCCTTTTTTTTATTAGATATGTAAATTGAATGCAGGGGCCCACCAACATTGACACTTACCTGCTGTTGGCTCTCCTGCATCCTTGTTTAAGCAGTCTCAAGGCGCAGGCTAAGAAAAGAGTAAAGGGAGGTGAACTCGCTTTTTTACTTTTTCGTTTTAATCTCTATCTCGTGAGAAATAGTGCCTGCAAAATACGCTTTGCAGTAAGCATCTATGCATGGATTTCTATGGACTCCGCCTAGACTTGTGCAGGTGCAAAATTAAGGTGGATTCCATAGAAATCCATTTGTTTTACGCCTGCTTGAAAATCTCATGGAGGTTTAAGGCAAAAGGCACTGTTGCGACAGAATGGCAGACCTCTCTCTCTTTCTCTCTGCTCGGCCAGACCTCTCTCTCTCTCTCTCTCTCTGCTCGCCGTCTTCTGCCTTGGCAGTGCAAGAATAGGGGGCGGAGAGTTATATCAAGGCATAAAAGCATTGTGGATTGCTTTTACGCCCAGTTTTACCAAACTGCCCCATTTCAAATGACCAAAGGTGTTGCTAGGTCTGGAAAAGATCAAGGGCTACGCTGATGTTGGGACTGTCGGGACTCTGGGCTAGCTAGCCTTTTGGTTGTAGCCCCTGACCTTCTATCCAGGGCGATGACCAAAAGACCCGGGGCTAATGCCCGCCAGCCCACCCCCAGCGACTCCTCTGCAAATGACCCTGGCTGGTGACGTTTAATTCAATCCCATTCCAGTTAGGGCACAAGTATCACATCAGCTGAGGCGGAATCGTACAAAAATGTCGACCTGGGAACTGCGACGGCTGAAAATGCCGACTTTTATTTTTCTTTTTAACCCCTCCCTTACACCATATATATATGATATTGATATGGGGAGTTGCGAGGGGTCTCCCCCCGCATATATCTGTGGTGTAAAGGGTTCAAAAAAGAAAATGTCGGTATTTTCGGCAAATCGCAGTGATCACATAGATCAAGTTGAGGCGTTGCAGTCTTTTGTAGCAAGGACGCTTAATTAAACCACGGAGAGAAGCCACATTTTTCGTCAGTTCTGTGTATTTCATCTTACCTCTGGAGGAGGTTGAGGCGGAATTCTCTCTCCAGGATTCTATTGTATATCCTGAAAATCAAAAGTAAAAAGAAAAGTATTTTTGAGTTTGGTTTTATTCAAACAATTTCAATATCTGTTTATTCAAATACATAAACCCAATTAATATAATTAAAAACAAAGTCAGACAATATTGGAAAAGACATGTATAGGTCACAACGGGTTTGTGAAAGAAAAGCATTTAATGCATATAATATGTTGTCATCCAGAGCAATGCCCGAATCTGTGATCATCAGGGGAGGTTCCGATGTTTCCATGGTAGTGGCACGGGATTATGCTGCAGTGATGACTCAAAACAATTTACAGACTCTATTCTTTCGCACTAGGGCAAATTCTCAAAAAAAAATAAAAGCTAATCAAAAAAGTGCAGAGGAGGCTGCATTTATTATTTGCATTAGTTTTAGAAATATGCAGGTCAACTTAATCTCAGCAATGACCTGTACATTTCAAGGTGTCAGGACAGCAGTTCAAAAGATGTGCCGCCCAATCCCCTTGCAGACACTCGAGTTGGAAGCATGCTCTTAACACTAATGTATGACCGGCTCCCAGAAACCACGTGGGTGTTGGTAGCCCATGTTCCAGCTACAAGTCTTTAAAGGACACAACGCTAAATAATAAATAACTTAAAATGGTGCAATGTAAATTTGATTTATGATTTTTTCAATTCTACATAAATGTACTTTTTGTCTTTAACTCAGGATTTATAAGCAATTATAGAAATACTTTGGTCTGCTGTAGGTGTGGCAATATATGACCGATTAATATACCAAAATGTGAATGTTTTGTTATGTTAAAGGTTCTTATAGTGTGCCCTTTTGCCACCTGTGTAGTTTCTTGGCACTCTGGCAGATCTGTAAAGCAAGGGCGAGGCAGAGGGCAAGTTAGTAGGACAGTGCAGGAGAAAGAGCAAGAGAGCTGTGATGTGCTGCTGGCAGCTTCAGTTCGGTTGACACCGTTCGCTGAGCGTAGGTGTGTTTTTCGGTTGGTAGCCACCATGTGCTGTTGGGCAAGGATATGTATGCTTTGTTTCATTGTTGTGGTGTAGTGAAGTGCATGCGGTTTGTTGTGCTGTAGAGGTATGGCGGTGTTTACTTCAGAGTTTGAGAAGTGTGTGCAGAAGGGTGAGTTTTTAAGAGGGTTGTTTAGTGGCAGTACCTTTTCTATTCCCAGTGTTCAGACTAATTACCGCCCATGTCCCTTCCCCATTAGTACATTTTGGTGTTACCATCCCCATGGGTTCCTCCAGGGGGTGTGTGTTCCCTGTGACCTGTGGTCCATTCATTCCCAGATCGGGACACCACACTCTGCCCTGTTTCTATCTTAGGTCCTCTATCAGTGGTCCAATTACATGAGGCCCGTCTCCCTCCCCTACACCTAGATTTGAGATACATAGTAAGTGGGAAAACGCCTAAATTTGGGATACCGCAGTAAATATTAAACAGTTAGATTAGAGACACCTGGAACATGGGAAAGAACACCTATATTGGGGCACAGTATCAACTAAAAAACAGTTAGATTTGAGATACATAGCAAGAGGGAAAGAACGCCTACATTAGGCATACAGCAGTAAGTAGAAAACAGTTAGATTAGAGACACCTGGCTAATGGAAAAAACGCCTAAATCCGAGATACAGTAGCAAGTAGAAAACATTTATATTAGAGACACCTGGCAAGTGGGGGAAATGTCTTAATTTGAGAACCACCACCAATTGAGACACAGCAGTGAATGGTAAACTACTTACTATCTAGCTAACATCGGTGTGCTGTGTTATGTAACATAATAAGTGTGGTAGGGATTTAATAGAATACAGTAATTGATGTACTCCCCACCCAGACCACACTTACCTTATCAGTCACTGCTGGTTGATAGTGGCAGGCTTCACAGGCGAACACGGGCAAACATGGAGTGGAGCTGCTTCTTTGGAAGCTGCCCTTTGCTTTGTGGCCCTTAGCCAAGGGCTGCCCGGGCAAGAAGCTGCCCTGAGGAGTGTCCAAAATAGGGCCGCAGATGGGCAATCAGCAGTGGTGGGAGGGCTGGGAGGTGGGAGGGCAGGCACAGCACACAAATGAAAAAGCGGGAGGATGGTGTGGGATGCGCTGGGTCTTAAGAATAGGTACATTAGATGTGCAGTTAAAAAGGCAAAATCGGAGTGAAAACCCCAATCCACTTACGCATTGGCAGTTCATGCAGAATGCGCTCTGCCATGCTCATGGAGAGCTAGATACTCGTTGTACAACTTCACGAGGACCGCAGATGGAAGATCAGGGGTGATGGGAGGGCTGGGAGATTTTCCGGCAGGGCAGGCACAACACACAAATGAAAAAGCGGGTTGATGGCGTGGGGTATGCTGGGTTTAAGAATAAGTACATTAGGTTTGCAGTTTAAAAGGCAAAACCGGATTGAAAACCCAATCCATTTACCAATAGGCAGTTGGAGCAAAATGCGCTTGGCTGTGCTCATGGAGGGATAGGCTCTCGATCAAATTCACCTGGGCCGTAGATGGTCAATCAGAGGTGGAGGGAGGGCTGGGAGGTGGGCCAGCAGGGCAGGCACAACACACAAATGGAAAAGCAGGTGGATGGCGTGGGATGCTCTGCGTCTTAAGTACATTGTGTTTGCAGTTTAAAAGTCAAAACTGGAGTGAAAACCCCAATCCACTTACCCATAGGCAGCTTGAGCGAAATGCATGGTGATTTTCTTGGGTCCTTTTTGTAATTGACGTACTCCTAAGAGTTTCAATATTTTTTTAATACGCTGTAAGAAAGAGCTGTAATTCCTTAGTATTAGTTTCTATTTTTGTAATTATTTGTATTATATTACTTTTGGTAAGTTCTTATTTGTATATAGTCACCCGATTCATTGAATGATTTGCATGGAAAATAAGGAACTTTAGTGCCAAACTGCATACGTAATCCTGCTCATCGATTAATGGGATTTTCCTTTAGCTTGAGTGGATTTTGCAGGGGGCCGGGCAAGGCACCACACAGAGCATGGGTGGGCTTGCACAGAGAGCGGGGAAGGGGGCGGAACACAGAAAATGGGGAAGACCATGCAAAAAAGTGGGACGAGGGATGGCCCGTAGGCAGTTCATTGCACTCCCACTATTGCATGGAACAATATGTATTCGGGGAGACGACCGCATGTAGAATCAGTGGTTTGAGTCCTTTCTGTGGGGTGCCTTGAAAGAGCTTGAGTAAAGAAACATGAAATACCAGATGAATGCATGACTGAGGTAAACAAATCTTAAAGGCCCACGGATTTACAGTTTTTAAGAGGAGACGGGTCCAAAATACTTAGGTGCAAATTTTCCAGGATTTAATATGATATTTAGCAGAAAGCCATACCTGATCTCCTTTGTTTTATATAGGGGCTTCAAGGACTGATCCTCGTAGCTATATGTCTGGCATTATTATAGGAAAATCAGCCAAAGCCAAGAGAGTTCACAAATTGTCCTGGGCTATGTTGGTGTAGCAGCAGAGATATTGTTATAGTGTCTGGTTTACCTCTCTGTTTGTCTATTGATTTCTGGATGATAACCAGATGATTAAGCCTTTTTTATGCCCAAATGTTTACACACTGCTGTCCAGAACCAGGATGTGTATTGATTTCCCCTGTCAGGCATAAAGGATTTGGATAAACTGTGTACATGGAAGATGTCTCTGATGGATACGTCACTCTTTTCAAAGGCTGTAGCCAACTGGGGTAAGGGTGAAAAATGAGCCAGTTTAGTAAATGAGTCAACGGTCACCATCATGGCAGTGTGTCCTTAGGAGGTAGGCAAATCTGTGATGAAATTGGTTGTTATGTACTGCAAGGTTTTTGGGTATTGCTGCTTGCAGACGTTATCCCACTGGTAATTTGCAAGGAGTTTGGTTTTGGGCTCAGATTGTACAATTCATTATGTGTCTATTGACGTAATGATATATTCCCTTTGTAAAAGAACAATCTGTCTCTGTATTCCAATTTGGACTGGACAATGGTGGCAGGGGGGTGCTCTAGTGTTTCTTTCTTTAATTGATGTATCCATGTTTCTGCTGAGCATAGACACATAGCAAGAGGTAGCTTCTTACAATAAAGAGGAGGTTCTTTATCTTGAGAGAGCAGATCAGCGATAGGATTATTTGTTCCTGGTATGTAAGTAATTCAAAACTGACAGCAAGAGAAGAAATGGGCCAATTGGGCCTGCATGCTGTTTTGACAATCATAATTCTGTAGCAGCTGCACATATCTGTGGCCTGTTCTGATCTCTACTGGTTTCTGAGCAGCAATGAGTAAATGCCTCTATTCATGGTAGGCCTCATGGTAGGCCAATTTGATAGCTAAGAGCTCCTTCTCTAAAACTGAGTAGTTCCTCTCTGCAGGTGAAAGCGTTTTAGAGAAATAGGCCAGTGGATGTTCGTTTTTCTGCTGCAGCTGTTTGACAACCACTCCCACTGTGAAATCGGAGGTCAGATTCTGAAATTAACTCCTGATCATTCTGCTGTTGCCCAAGGAGAAGGGCTGTGGTAAAAGCGGTATTGAGGTTGTCGAAATCCACCTAAGCTTCTGGTATCCATTTGAAAGGAACGTTCTTCTTTAAGAGATTTGTTAAGGCAAGGGCCACCCGTGAGAAGTTCCTGATAAACTTGCGATAGAAATTGGTCATACTTAAAAATCTCTGTAATTCTTTCACATTGTGGGGAGGCTTCATCTGTAGAATGGCCTTCACCTTTCTAGGGTTCATGGTTACTCCTTGGTTGGAAATTATGTAACCCAGATACTTGACGGACTCAGCATCAAAAATACAATTCTCTGGTTTGGCTTTTAGATGATGATGTTGAAGACGTAGAAGAATTTGACATACATGTTGAAAGTGTTCCTCAGGTGTCTTGGAATATATGAGGATGTCATCCGAATAGAGCACTATACTATGTAAGAAGAAATCCACAAAGATGTGGTCCATAAATCGATGGAACACCGCAGCTGCGTGTTCCAAGTCAAAAGGCATAACCCTATACTGAAAATTGATAAATCCACTCTTCAGTCGACACGGTTGATATGCTGGGTATTTATTTAAGTATAATTGTAAATATAAGGACCTCCAGCTAGATATGAATCTCACTCCAACCAACGAACAAACTTAGAATAAGCATGAACATAAACAACGCATCATAATGACATGGAATGTTGCCTCCATGGACAGCACAGATGCATGCCTGAACTAACCAAGCTACAGTGCACCGGACTCATGACGCGTTATGGTAACAATGCAGTGATACAAATAATTTAATATACAGCATATAATTATGTGACTTCTAAAGCTTCAACAGGCTTCAACTATATAACACATCTCCCTCATTTCTCCTTTTATTTCATTTACTATTTACACCTCTTCACACTTGCAACACGATTCAGATTCCATACTTGTCCGCCCATTACCCGAATCGCACTGGGTAACACAGCCACCACTCTCACAATATCAAAATATAATGATTCTCCCTTCTTCTTTACAACTCCTTTCTTTATTCTGAGTAGATCTCCACACTTAACATTCGACAATTTCTTTCCACTCCTCGCATTCACCAGTTCCACCCATTTTCCCTTCTTTTCTTTCATTTCTCTTCTTACGTTCTCCACTACAACATCACTTTCTCTGCTTCTACCCAGCCATGGTGGGCTAACCATCGTATTGGGCTTACGTCCTCTCATGAGTTCAAATGGAGATATGCCTGTAACAGAATGGGGTGACATGCACAAACCAAATATCCTCTCTTGAATGGCAACCTTCTTATCACAACCAGTCTCATTTGACATCCTGATGCTCTCCATAATACACCTATTCATTCTCTCTACACAACCATTCGATTCTGGATGATATAAAGATGTCCTTTTGTGATTGATACCACATTCCCTCAAATATTTCTTGAAAATTTCACTAGTAAACTGTGGTCCGTTATCCATCAACACACTTTCTGGAACCCCTTCCCTTGACACCTTCTTATGCAAAAATGTCACCATAGCTTCCCCTGACATCTCTCTAAGCACATCAAATTCACACCATCGTGAAAACAAATCTATGATTACCACAACGAATTGTCCACGTCCGTATCCCAAATCCACTGGACCCAGAATATCCATTGCAAAATTCTTCCACACACCATTTGGAACTTTGACCTCCGCCATTGGTTTGTTGTTTTGCAACGTCACCTTTACCAGCCTTCTTACACATAATACATTCCAGAAGCCTCCTCTCAATATCTTTATCCAAGCCTGGCCACCAGACCCCACTTCTTAAGACTCCCTTCGTTTTGGTGATACCTATGTGTCCTACATGTGCTAAATCCACAACTCTATTGCGTAAAGCCTTTGGTACAACAGCTAGTTCCCAGCGAAATAATATACAACCCACCACATTGAGTTCATTTTTCACTTCCCAAAATGGTTCAACACCAAAACCCAAATCCGCTTTTCTTGGCCACACACCAGATTGAACATATGTTTTTACCAATGTTAATTCTTCATCCTTGCACAATTCATCCAGCCACTCCTCCCTAGCAATTATGCCCTCAGTGTTAACAAACACCATTTCCATTTCACCACTCTCCACACGCGATTCTCCCTCCTCACTTCTCAATCTCGAAAGACAATCCGCCAAGACATTTTCTTTTCCACTTATCACCTTGACTGAAAAATCATGACCCTGCATTCGGGTAATACAACCCGCAACTCTTCTGGAAACTTTGTCCAAGCCCTTGTTTTCTAGGATTTCTTTTAATGGTTTATGATCAGTACATAATATAAAATGCGCACCCCAAACAAAATTTCTAAATATCTCCAAGGCCCAATGGCACAGCAACGCCTCCTTTTCCAATACAGAATAGCAACATTCTGCCCCTCTCAGACCTTGCGACACATGAGCTATTGTGTGCTCCTTCCCACCATCATCTACCTGGGATAAAACTGCGCCAATTCCCATTTCAGATGCATCCACTGTTAATTTACTCTGGCGACATGTATTAAAATGTCCTAATGGTTGGGCTAAATTTATTTCCATCTTCACATTCACATACTCCATCTCACACTCGGGACTCCACACAAATTCACATCCTTTCTTTAGTAGTTTCCTTAACTCAATCGCCTTGTTGGAATAGTTCCGTACAAACTTCTGATAGAATTCGGTCATACCTAAAAAGGACCTTAATTGGGCTTTCTTCTCCGGACTCTTAATCTTCCTTATGGCATCCACAAGGCTCTCCTTTGGTCTCACCCCTTCAGCTGTTATTTCATGTCCTGGATACTCGACTTTCTCAACCCCAAATTTACACTTCTCCTCTCTCAAAACAATTCCATTCCTTTCAAACACCTTGAGTACTCTTCCTAATAAGCAGTCATGTCCCTCAATGCTCTTTCTACATATCAACACACATCATCATGGAAACAGTACACGCCGACAATGTGACCTAAAAGCCTATCCATTATCTTTTGAAAAACAGCCAAAGTGGACACTAGACCAAATGGCATGCATCTAAATTGGAAGACACGTTCATGAGACACAAAAGCAGTCAACTTGCGGCATCGCTTCTCTAGTTCCACCTGGTGGTACGCAGACGCCATATCCAATTTAGAAAATACTTTGCCCTGACCAATCCTCAACAACATTTCTGCCATGTTCGGCAAAGGATGGCGATCCACCATCACACACTTGTTTAGTTGACGTAGATCCACACATAGCCGGATATCCCCTGAATTCTTTTTCACTACCACCAATGGCGATACCCAATCAACACCCCCTGCCTTTTTGATAACACCATCAGACAACAATTTGGACAATTCCTCTTTAACCCTTTCTCTTATCGCTAGTGGAACCGGCCTTAACTTTGCCGCTACAGGTACACTTCCTTTTCGCAACACAAGCTCATGTTGTATGCCTCTCATTTTTCCTATCCCTTTCCTGAACACTCTTGGATGTCTGCTTGCGATGGAATCACCAATTTGCAGAACTTGTTCACTTGAATTAGAGTTGAGTTTGATTTTAAGCTTCTTCTGTTCCTTCCACCCCAACAAAGTGAGACCTTTCCTAGCAACATATATTTTCCCTTCACACATTTGATTCTTAAATTCAAACGTATTTATGCTATATCCCAAAAGCTCAATGGGTTCTTGATTATATCCACCTGGACATATATCAGGTTTGTTCAGCTTGCAAATGTCTCCCTTCACCTCCTTTTCATATACATCCTTTGACATTAATGTTATCTTCAATCCCGAATCTGCCATCATACGTACTTCCCTTCCATTCACTATGATGTCAGCATACGGGCATTCACATTCACTGTCAACATTTCCATCTTCTCCCACTACATTTGTTATACTGTTCACAATGATGTTTTCTACATAACATTCATTTTCATCGTCCGAAGACCTCCTTCCTTCCTCTTCATTTACATACAAAACACTTTTTTGGCCACTGTTATAATTTTTGCAACAATTTGCAAAATGTCCATGTATTTTGCATTTGTTACAAACCGTTCTCCTCCCAGGACAAACAACAGATGCTGCAAAATGGGAATTGCTAGCACATCTATAACATAAATGTTCCTCCTTTTCTCCCTTCTCTTTCTTTTCTTCATTCTTCTGTTTCCATGACTTATTATCATTGCCGAAACTCCGGCCTATCTTTTCTTTCTCCTTCCCTTTTTTCTTTTTCTTATGTTCATTTACGTTTACCACTTCCAACTTTGGTTCAGTTACATCCTTTTTAGCTAATTTAGCAATGCATACCAAGGAATGTTCCACCCTACAGGCAACTACCAACACCTCATCCAGAGTAGGTTCGTCTTTTAGCCACAGTTCCTCACGTATGCGATCAGCACTGCAGTGTGTCATAAATTGATCACAAAGATGTTCATCGTGTGATCCTTGAAATTTGCACATAGCAGCCAACTGCCGAAGAGATGTGAAGTAATCATCCACTGATTCACCAGGTTCCTGAATTCTCATGCGAAAGTTATATCTCTCTAGAATGGTACTGGTTTTAGGATTAAAATGAAGATTCAATCTTGCCAAAGCACTTTCCAATTCAGACATCTCGTCTCCTTCACCCCCACTAGGCAATTGTGGAAGAGTCTCAAAAACTCTCTGTCCTTCATATCCCAGATGATGCATCAGCACAGCAAGCTTTCTGTCAGAAGAAACTGAATTTCCACCAACCGCTTTCATGTAGTGTAGAAAACCTTTTTTCCACTGAGCCCATTTCATTTTTGCTGGACCTGGGCTCACCATGAACATGGGAGGACCACTGAGATTTGACATAGCCATATTGCACGGCATAGGGCGTATTTTTTAAGCAAACTCTATGAATTGTATTGTACAAGTATCCTCTTTGTCTTCAATGTTGCTTAATAACTTGTACTAAACTAACGTTAGTTGCCGCCTTTGCCTACTGCCCCTTTTCCAGTTTTAAATTATGGATTGTGCTCTCATAGTTCATAGAAATTCCCAAATGTCACTTTGTAGCTCGCTTGCTTGCGACTACTACTCCCCCCCACCTTGGCAATCTTCACCCCTCTCCCAATTGCTTGGACCTCACTTCACATACAATAAATGTGCACACGGTAATGTTTATCGTGCACACGTACGATGTTGCATGAGGTATTCCTCTTCAAACTTGGCTGCTTGCATAGATCAGTTAATACGGTGTAATCCTTCAAGCAGTTCGCACAGACGCCTTTTGCAAAAGGAAGGGGACTTCGGCGGAGCGGGTTGGGAAAACAAGCGAAGCTGGCGTTGGAGAGCTGATAGCAAAGTACAAAAGGCGCAGGGCAGGCAAGCGCACGATTTACTTCCCGGCCACTACTACATTCCACGGAACGGAGCGGCCGCTAGGGGCTACAGGCACGGGAACAGCTGGTAGCCGGAGGTCCTCCACAGCAGGTATCCTCTTCGCCAATGATAAATCCACTCTTCAGTCGACACGGTTGATATGCTGGGTATTTATTTAAGTATAATTGTAAATATAAGGACCTCCAGCTAGATAGGCACTTCAAAATGAATCTCACTCCAACCTATACGAACAAACTTAGAATCCAGCATGAACATAAACAACGCATCATAATGACATAGAATGTTGCCTCCATGGACAGCACAGATACATGCCTGACCTAACCAAGCTACAGTGCACCGGACTCATAACACGTTATGGTAACAATGCAGTAATACAATAAATTAACTATACAGCATATGTGACTTCTAAAGCTTCAACAAGCTTCAACTATATAACACAAATGGCCAAAGAGGGTCCTAAATGCGGTCTTCCACTCACTGCCTGCTCTAATTCTCACTAGGTGGTAAGCTCCAGAAGATCGAGTTTGGTGAATATCTGGCCAGTTTGTATAGCTTCCAGGATATCTGGGATGAGTGAAAGGTGAAATGTATCTGGTATGGTCACTCTGTGTAAACCTCTACAGTCAATACAGGGTCTTAATTCTGTTGTGTCCTTTTTTGGAATAAAGAATAAAGACGTGACTCCAGAGGATTTGGACTCAGTGATCAATCTGTTCGATAGATTTTCATCCAATTTAGCTTGTAAGGCGGTCTTTTCAGTCTGAGACAAAATGGACATTATACTGAAGGGAACAGTAGCGCATGGGATCAGCACAATGGCACAATTGTCCACTCCGTGAGGACGCACGGTCTTTTCAGCTGAAAAGACGTTGTAAAAACTGTTGATATTTCTTTGGCACTAGATTGGCCACAACTATGGGAGTATTGGTGGTAGACAAGGCAAGTGGGGTGGCTGCTCTGACATCTGCCATGCAAGTGGTCACACATCTTTCTGACCCCAAAAACAAGGACCTAGCCTTCCAGTTAATGAAAGGGGTATGCAAATCTAGTCATGGAACGCCAAAAATACAAGGGTAATGGGCTGCAGTAATCAGGTTGAAAGAGATATGTTCTTTACGTTGTTGTATGGACATGATCAAGTCAACTGTTTGCTCAACAATTGGCCCACAGCTTAAGGGCAGGCCATCCACTCCTTCAACAGGAAAGGCTTGTACTTTTCATTCCTATCTTCTGGGCCCATGTTTTATCCATAAATACTCTGGCAGCCCCGGAATCCACCATACCTGCTGTTTCAAAATCAAGTCCTTGTGGTAAGGACAATCAGACCTCTACCATTAATAATGATGTGGTTCTTACTATTGATGGATTCAAAGAGACATATAGACAGGGACTGACCTATTCTCCCGGAAAACTATCCCTTCTGTGTGTGGGAGCTGGTGTTTTCCGCCTTACACAGAGGGGCCCAAGGACATGCTTGAAAGAGATGACTAGATGATCCTCAGCAAATGCACAGACCCTTGTTTCTGCGGTGATCCCGCTCTTCTTCAGTAAGTGGACCTCTGGCTGTCCCTATCTGCATAGGTTCACCTGCGTAGGTGTATTCTAAGGAGGTCTAAATGTCTGCTGCAGTGTGGTTTTGTTTGTACCTGTAGTTGGTAATCCATTTGAATCACAGCTTTACCAATTAGTCAAATGAGAGAGGTCTGGGCACGCGGTCTAATTCATCTTTCCATTCGTCTGACAGTCCCCTTGAAAGAGGGTGAAACAGGCTTCCTCCTGCCATGCAGTTTGTTGTGCTAATTGCTTAAACTTGGTGAGTCAGAGTTCCCTTGTGTCAGAACCAAGAAGGTATCTTGTTTCGTGTGGGACAACCCGGGTCTGTCAAATATTCCAGTGAATGCCACCAAAAAGCCCTATAAAAGTCCATGATTGGATTGTTTGCTGCTACCAGAGTGTGGCCTGCCATTTGGGATATCATAAACTCAACTTTGGTTCTGTCGCTAGGAAATGAGGCTTATCAAAAAGCAACAGCCACTGTACAGGCATCCACATATTTCTTTGGATCCCCATATTTCTGCACTGACGTACCAGGATATTGGATGGCTTCTTATGTGAGGTTATGTTATGTTATGTTATGTTAGTGGAATTTATTGAGCACCCGGTCACCCAAAAGTATCGTGGTGCTGGAGGAGGAGAGAGAAGAAGAAAAATATCAACTGTAATCAAAAGTTACTGGAACAAATAGGTTTTTAGCGCTTTCCTAAAGATCAAATGATTTGAAAAGTGGACAGAAGACTATTCCATAGTCGAGCTGAGGCAACTGAAAAAGCTCGGCCTCCAATACGGGAGCAGCAAAATACTGGAACAACAAGTAGACCCGCGGCGGCAGATTGTGAAAGCTGCATAGGGAGATAGCGGATAAACTTGTTGCAAAGGTATTCAGTCCCTTGATCATGCAAAGCACGATGTACCAAACAGAGGGACTTAAAAACAATGCACTGAGAGACTGGCAGCCAATGTAGAGAGCGCAACACCGGCGAGATGTGAGCCCCGTTAGGGGAGCCAGTAGCCACCGAGCAGCCATATTCTGGATGCGCTAAAGCTGCTGGACTAGGGCCTTAGGCAGGGCCAAATGTATTGAGTTGCAATAGCCTAAGTGGCTAAGTACCAAGGCTACAAAAGCAGGGGGACGTAAGTGTAGAGGAATTAGTGGAAGCACCTTTTTTTGTATTTTAAGGTGGAAATGGCCAGCCTGGCAAACTGCCGCCACTTGTGCCTCCATAGAAAGTGAAGCAGAGACAACCACACCAAGGTTCTTCACCTTAACAACCGGGATTGGAAGAGGGCCAAGAGAGGAGAGCCAGAAGGAGGACAGCCAGAGTGAAGGATCAGGAGGAGAACCCACCACCAGGACCTCCATCTTGTCACCATTCAACTTCAGCCAATTGTGGTTCATCCATGCCCCCACGGCAGTCAGGCACCAATGAAGGCACAACGACAACTGAGCCTGATCATGATCTAACCGGATGAGGATCTGAGTGTCGTTGGCATATGAATAGCACCTGATGCCGAAGGAGCTGATGAGACACACAAGAGGTCAGATGTAAATATTGAAGAGAATGGGAGACAAGGCAGAGCCCTGCGGAATACCCCAGCAAAGAACAGAAGAGCCCGAAAGGAAAGGAGGGAGTGAGAGGGTTTGGGTTCTATCGATCAAGGTGAACCAGGTAAGCACCTGACCCGAGATACCAACCTGAGCCAGGCAGGCGAGCAGGATGGGGTGGTCGACGGTGTCAAATACCACCGTAAAAGTCTAATAGAATCAGGGCACCGACCCCTCCTGCATCCACCAGCCTGGCCATGTCATCTTGGACTGAGACCAGGACGCTCTCTGTACCCTGACCTGGTCTAAAACCTGATTGGGCGGGTTCAAAGGAGGAAAGCAAAGGGGAGACCAACGACTCAAGAAGTTTCATAAGAAATGGCAAAAGAGAGATCGGGTGATAATTAGAAGGCTGCAGAGGATCAAGCGAAGGCTTCTTGAGAAGGGGAATCTCAATAGCAGCTTTAAGCTGAGGTGGGATACTGCCTGTCTGGCAGGAAGCATTGACTGCCCCGTAATCTTGCACAATAGCACAGAGGAAATGTCTTTCATCACAACGAGGGGGATAACATCAGAGGGGGCCCCCGACTTAATATGCTGAATAGCAGTGAGTAAGGTGGACCAGCCACCCGGAACTGTCGAACTCATAAGAACTTGAATTTCCGTCAGAGGGGTGGATGTAGCCATAGCCAATGCAATATTGGTGGGTATTGTCTCAATTTTAGTTGTAAATAATTGTGCCAATGAGACGCAAGGATCTTGGGTATGGCTGACAGACAGGGTCAGTCTAGCTGCGTAAGAGAGAGCTCTAACCACAGAGAAAAGAGCCTTGGGTTGACATAACGATAACAAAATTTTCCGGGAATAGAAACTCTTCTTAGCTACCATGATAGCTGCCGAATATGCTGCGGCACAGGATTTATAGTGTAGTCTAAGACTCTGGTCGTAAGCTATCCGTCACTTACGTTCAGCCCGTCTCAAAGCGAGACGGAGTGCCTTAAGATTCTCTGACAACCAAGGTTCCGAGGGCAGCCTCCATGGCTGAATAAGCCGTAGGGGAGCCACCATATCTGCTGCATCAAGCAGTGAACGAGTTAGTCCAGATAAGGTTGTTGATGAAACCTCACTACATTTACCTTTCACCGATGAAACAAGGCTCAGTAAGTCAGCCGAGCGCCAACAAGGTTGCCATCTCTTCAAAGGCACAGGGAGTCATTCCGAGGTTGGAGGTAAGGAATTACCGGCACCGGTAAGGGTGCCAGTGCCGGTAATCCCTTACCTTCGTATTCCGAGGTGCCTTTGCAGGTCCTTCCTTACCTCCTGCTTTTAGCAGGAGTAAAGTACGGGACCCACAAAGGTACTTCGGAGGTAATTACGGTACCGTAATTTACGGTGCCGTAATTACCTCCTTCTCCATTCCCATTGAGCCCTATGGGGCAGAAATGGGAATGGGGAAGGGCAAAAGTTGAATGGGGAATTACCGGTCCCTCCAACCCTGAAATGGACCGGTAATTACTCCATTTACTATGCCGGATTTGGGACGGTTTCGGAGGCAACCATGGAGCTAATTACTCCATGGTTAGCTCCAAAGCCGGAATGAGGCCCTCAGTCTTTTGCTGCACTTGGACCAGTTCAAACAAACAGGTCACCAAATAATGATCGGACCAAAGAACTGGCTCAGCTGAAAGAGTGGACAAAACGGCTTCATAGCCAGAACCAAATCTAAGGTATTACTCAACTTGTAGTTAGGTCGTGAGACTGATTGAGTAAGACCCACATCAGCCATGCTATCAAAAAAGAGGCTAAGAGCAGGAGTTTGCAGGTTATTAAATTTCAAACTGAGATCTCCCAACACCACCAGATGAGAGAATTGGGTGTGAAAATCAGCCACAATACCCAGTAGGAGCTCGAGAAACCCAGCATAAGGACCAGGTGGACGATAGATAACCAGGAAATGGCCTATAAAACAGGAGGTGAAAACACAACATAGCAGCAGAGCTTTCATTGCCAAGGAATTGCAAACCTCCAGTCTAGAGACCTTTAAAGTAGTTTTAAAGATCACAGCTACCGCACCTCCCATTTGCGAAGTGGGACGGTCAACGTGAATAATTCCGAAATCCGCCGGTATGGCTTGACCCAAGGTAGGTGCGAAGACTCCTGCAACCATGTTTCAGTTAAAAATAATAGATCAGGTTGACGAATAGATAACAGCTGGTATATGTCAGCCACATGGGCTGGCAGCAAGCGTGTATTGAGTAACATCGATGTTAAATTAGAAGTCTTCAGAAGTTGTAATAGTGGAGATTAAGAATTAGTTAACAAACAAGGTGCCAGAGAATCCTGCCAACCAACACGAAACTGCGTACCAGGAGGTGCCAAGGCCAGGATTTCACATCGGGAAATACCAATAGACCCCTCCAGCCCGGCCTTAGCACAGACGGGCACAGACGGGCTGCCTTAAGTGCGCTATTGGCATGCTGACGGCGCACCCGCTGCACCCACGATCGCTCTGGCACATATGTTGCCGAGCGGGATGAAAGTGCGGCAAAGTAACACCCCCATAAAACAAAGAAACAGGACTGGCCGATCGACGGCGTCCTAATAGCAAAATCAGTTACACAAATACACTGCAATAAAAATGGCCGTTGACTATCTGAGTACAGCATTTTCTGCCTTAAGGTTTTTGTACCTCAAGTGAAAGCCCTTGGACTGCAGCTACTAACTCCTGAATCTGCTCAATTTCCTTAGTGGGTATTAGGTGTCGCAATTTGTCAGCAACATGCCTTACGGTTGAGGACTCAGAATCAAAGAGGTAAGACCTGTCTCCACAGGTAGCCACACCGCAGTCTGTTAATGTCGCAGAGGGCTACCCAGAGAGGGCAGTCTCAATTGTGGAGGAAAACCCCAAATATAGGGAAAAAACCTCCTGCAGAAGCAGTATGGAATTCTGGATACTAGGTCCAATGTAGCAATGTTCGCTATAGCCAAATGCAAGTATAACAAGGTAACGCAGGGCAGCAAAGGTACTAAATCAGGAAGGCAGTAAGGTACTGAAGTAGCTGAGAAATTGGGGTCCAGGGCAGAATGAGCGAAAATATATATATATATATATATATATATATATATATATATATATATATATATATATATATATATATATATATATATATTTGTAGAGTAGCCTTGTACCACAGTATAAGGCTGTCGGAGTGCACTCCAGAAAACAAACCCACGTGGTGATTCCACACTGGACCCAGAGTAGCAAAGAGACCAACAGTCATCCAAACGTCCAAAATGTTCTTTAATGAAATGCCATGGACATAAGAAAAATGCGGACAACGACGCGTTTCGCGGCAAAGCTAGCCGCTTGATCACGATGAGGGTGCAGAAACAAAAGAAGTCCATTTAAACCCATATGTTCTCTATGGAATACATGGATAGATTGTCCAGAACAATAGTAGCCATTTTTTCCCCACAAAATCCGCCATGTTTGAAAGTGTTTAAACCCACAGTGGGTTACCTTAAGAAACATTGAATTGCATGCAATGCATTTGTTAGGCAGATCCAATTGGCTGGCTGTATATCGCTTTTCTCAACATGTAAACCACACATTTTAAACTTCAGTAAGTGTCCTCCTGTTGCACATGTTACGTTTATAAATGTATTATTAATTTTGTTTATAAAACGAATGTGTGATTTAAAGTGTGTATTGAATCAGGTCTATATGTATGTGTAGTGCTGCGTGTATCATGTTTATTTATTAGTCTAAAACACGTTTGTCTAATGTCAAAGAACACGCTGACAAAATACCGAAGTATTCCATACTGATCACTAATCGCAATCCTGGATAATTTGCAAAGTAATATTCCTGCAATTCATAAATGAATTGCAAAAAGCTATGTGTCAATGGCCCTCATTACGACCCTGGCGGAAATCTGAAAACGATGGCGGAGATGCAATACCGCCATCGAATAGCGCTCGGTGCGACTATGACCCGCCACCGCAAAGTACGAAGTCATTAGCGACACCGTAGTGAACGCCAACGCTAACTGCACCAAGTACGCGCGCGCGCGCCATGCCAAACCGTAAATACCACCATGGCGCAAGGGTACGCGAATTCTGACCCTAGCGGACATGTACCTAACGCCATCAAGCATGGCGGAAAGCACCATTCCGCCATGGTGAGAAGTACGGCATCGCGAATCAACCGTAAACGGCCCCACTGAGTGCCTGTACACCGCTCCCTGCCCACAAAGCACAACTCCTCGTAGGTGCAATGAAGCCACAATGCTACCAGTGGAATGTACAAGTCACCCATGCATGCCAACGAACAAAAGATCCACAAGAGGGGCCAATGGGAGCTGCAGGGCACAGATGGCACGAATACAGAAGCCATTCCAATGGACATGACCACATTCCCCCCCCGAAACGCACGCAAACACAGGCACCTGTGACCAGCAATATTCCTAGAATCACAACATTCCACCAGTCCACCTGGCTGACCGTCGTCTGTTACACAAAACCCAATCCCCCGCCCCTGAGCATGACAACATCCAAACAGTCATATTGGCATCCCCCATCCCTGACCTCACTGGGCTCCGTAGGCAAACGCGCCCAGCACAGTACCACGCGACTATACTCCGAAACCGGAACCCAATGCAGATCTCCTCACAATACATCGCTCCCCAAATAGGAATATGCCACATCACTCGCAAAGAAGAACGCTACACGGCCCATATCAGAATAGAAATTTAATGCACAACTAAATCACCAAGCTCATACAGCCATCAGTCCATGAACTCCAAAACACATATCACCATTGTGGGCTGCATCCGCAAGGAATGACCAGCTACTACTTGTGTGACGCCCTGTCCCATCATGGTACACAGAGCCACATTCACGCACGAAAAGGCAACATGGAAGCGCACAGAACCGCAGGCCCGTCCCAATGGGGAGGCACTAGTCCAACTGAAAGGCCGAAATGTTGCTCCGAGCCACTAGTACTGCGTAAGGGCATGTGGGCCATTGGCGATCGTCCCATAAGATCGTAATGCTGCTCCACTGATTAACACGAAGCAGCAGGTGTCGTGAGTAAACGCCATCTGCAGGAGTGGCATACAGATGGCAGTGGCAAAAGGGTAGGAGATACCTGTCAACAAAAAGAAAAGAAAAAGAACAGAATGGCCATCAGAACTACATTCCAACAACTCACTCCAATGACCACACTAAATCCACAGCCATATGCATGCTAGCCCACTCCAAAGGATCATCAACACCCCAAAACCACTTGCCACTCATAACTATCTATATCGAGGTGTAAACACCATCACAAACGAGTGTACCTGTGCATGCGTCTGTCAAAACAGATTCCATCAGATGGGAATGTCAACGTGCATGGACACAAGTGTCTGAAGGCGCGTCGAGACAGGGAGGGCTCAACAAGGCCAGATAGACGATGGTGCCACTATGGCAGCCCTGCATCACATAGCGCAGGGGAGGCGGATAGATTCCAACAAGCCCTGTACATGGCAAACCCTGTATCAAATCAGCTGGCCATGCATCCATTCATCATTCCCTCATCCTGTCATAAATACACCGGATAATTTACTCACAAGACATTCGGGATTTCCATTGAGTCTGTGCGTTATGCAGCCTGCAAAATCCACAGTGTCCCAGCCCGTAATTTCTGTGTTGTGAAGTTACATGATTTGGGAACGTCCGGCCTCATCGGCCACGTCAATATAGCGCATCCCAAACTATTCATATCAATCATTGCTTCCTCGCCATGGCCTCTGTCTCAAGGACATCGAACAATAGAACATTATACTTGCAGTCAGACCTGTGGGCATCTCCTCTCAGCTAGCCGAAGACCGAAAGCGCCGGCCTTCGAATTCCTCATTTGCAACATCACGTCGAAAAGGCATCTGTGGCCGTTTGAAATCACAAATTAATCCAGCTAGTGCAGCTGTGTGTGAAAATGTCAACTGCCATCACCCACCAATGGGACGCCCCGCCCGTCGTTGCAACCCTGTACAGTGATGCATGAGGGCCCACCGTTACTCGAGTACTACGTTCCACTGACCCATCACAAGTCTGTTCGCGACTGCAAAGATTGTATGTGAAACAATGGGACCATAGCCGAATGTACATATCAACAAATGTTACACGGCCATCGGGTACAAATACATGATTGCAATAGCAAGATGCCGTTCCTCGATTAGCAGCGTTGTGTGCGGGACGTGCTCGCCCAAAGGGGAGAGCAGCTTGCACAGGTGGAATGAATCACCACAGGTGGAGGCCATACAGCCTGAAAACACATAAAGTGCACACCCAGTCTCCTCCCACAACCACACCCACTCCGAAATGCTACCGGCAGGACTCGCGATGTTGGCCCTGGGGGACCTGATAGCACTGCAAGTACTCCGACTCCAAGAAGAAGACGAACACCAACTACAACCGGCCGCACGGAGGAGACGCAGGAGGAGGAGGAGGCCAAGGCAGGGCCCGCAAGGGCCGCCAGCACAGCCACTACCACCACGCAGGCAGCCCGCAATCCCACGCCTCCGAGCACATCCGTTCAACCTCACTGATGAGCAGATCCACACCCTCTACCGTTTGGACCGGAACACCATAGCCGCAATAGTGGACATGACACAGGCTGACCTTGTCAGCATGATAGACAGCCCAACCGCCATCCCACCCCTACTGAAGGTGGTGTCTGTACTCCACTTCCTGGCCACGGGCACCTACCAGCACACAGTCGGACAGTTGCATGGCATTTCTCAGCCACTGTTCTCACGGACACTATTGCAAGTGCTCGATGCCCTCCTGAAGCACGCAGACGACTACATCTTCCTACCACGCTCGGAGCAGGACATTACCAACACTAAAGTGGGATTCCATGCACTTGCCGGCATACCGGGTTGCATTGGTGCCATCGACTGCACCCATGTGGAATTGGTCGTCCCACATGCCATGGAGGCCCAGTACCGCAACCGAAAACAATATCATTCCCTGAATGTACAGATGGTGTGTGACTCCAACAGGATCATTACACATTGTTGTGCCAGATTCCCTGGATCAACCCATGATTCTATGGTCTTGAGGAACTCTACTATACCACGCTACATGGAGCGACACGCAGGGAACAGATCCTGGCTACTCGGTGAGTCTCATTACATGCATGATTATGTGGGGTATGTGAATTGGCAATGACCTGGCAGGAAGGGGGGGGGTGTGCGTACGTAGCAATGGCATTCCACATCATACGTTTATCGTCCACATACAGGTGATGCTGGGTATCCACTGAAGAGATGGCTCCTCACACCAGTCCGGAACCCACGGGACCAGCATGAGGAGGACTACAACCATGCCCACTCACGTACCCGTGTAGTCATTGAACAGGCATTCGGCCTACTGAAGACTCGTTTCCGCTGCCTCAGCAGGTCTGGCGGGGCACTCCTGTACCGCCATGAGAAGGTTGCAAAGATGGTCATGGCATGTGTCATGCTCCACAACATGTGCGTACGTAGAAATGTGCCCATGCCCCCAGACGCAGAACTGCAAGCACCTGATGATGGTCATGATGAGGGTGGGGATGTGGCAGCACCTCAAGGAGTCTGCGAGGCACCGAAGGGCCGTGACATTCGTCAGCATGTCATTGATGCATGCTTCTAGCACTAACGCCTGGTGGCTGATACATGGACACGGGACTCGTGGCACTGTGTGTGTCTGGTACATGCACTATATGGACTATACGCCTAGGATGGCCTAGTACATAATGATCATTGTCGACACATCTCATTGGTTGATCGTGCACTTGTTTATGGCATATGTGATATCATGGTGAACACCCTATCGACCCGCCACCCAAGTGAGCCCAACACACCCCCTCCACCCTCCTACCTCCCCCCCGAACACCAGTGTCCAAAGATGCTCATTGTCAGTGGACTGTCGCTATTGCAAGCCCCCTCTGCGGGTGTCAGGGGCACCCCTGCCTGTGGAGCGCAGGTTCCTCCCAGATCTACGTTGGGGGCTGCCCTGGACGGAACTAGCAACGGAAGATGTCTCTGCCTGCTCACGTCCATGCATGTCCCTAAGGGTTTGTGAGAGCTCCGTGAGCACACGGCGCACTGCAGCAAGTTCGGCACATACGTCTTTGGACGTCGCATGCAGTTCCCCCCTCAGGCTCTCGGTGCTTCTCTCCATTTGGACTCTCAGGCTCTCGGTGCTACTCTCCATTTGGACTCTCAGGCTCTCGGTGCTACTCTCCATTTGTGCCCTTAGTGTCTCTGTACCTCTCTCCATTTCTGCCCTGAGTGTCTCAGTTGATGTTTCTATGTCTGCCTTAGTGCCCCCACATTCATCGGCATGGTCCTTGAGGAGCGTGGCCAGTTGCTGCTGTTGCCCGATTAACTTGTCGAGGGACTGTTGCCTCTGCTGGGCCATGGCCATTTGCGGGGGGGTCACAGAGGGGCTGTTGACCTCATGTTGCCTTGCCACAGGGCTTGGGGGGGATGGCCAGTCGTCGTCCTGTGGGTGCCCCTGCGTGGTATTCTCATGTTGTACGGGATGGGACAGACAGGGGGATTGGGACAGGTCATGGATGGATCTGACTTCGACATCTCCGTCTTCTGTGTCGGAGCATGCTGCCATCATTGGGGTGTCACCTATGGTGCTGCTGCCACCAGAGCCAGTGCCTTCTGTGGCATCCGTTGGGGGGACCTGTGGTGGTGGTGTAGTGGGCATGCTGGCTGCTGGGGTGCCTGTTGATGTTCCCTCCTCTGTGCTGCCACCTGATTTGTGCAGCTGCCGTGTCTTGATGCGTGCAGCTGAGGTGGAGGGTCTTTGGCCGTTGGTCTTGGCCCTCTTTGCAGGTGTGCTGGTAGGGGTGTCCTGATGCTCGTCGTTTGGATCGGACCCTGTGGTGGAGTAAAGGAGGGCGAGGGTTATTAATGGGTCTGTGGGTATTGGAATGGCATTGTATCACATGCATTGGGGTGGTACATGAGGGTGATTTGGGTCGGGGCCTTAGAGGTGCTTTCATTTGTGTGTGGGGTGAGGGTGCAGTTGTTTGGCAGCCTGCAGTTAGGGTGTGCCTGCTGGACGTGTGGTGGGTGTTTTAGGGGTTTTTAATTATTTATGTATTTATTGTGGTTTTAAGGTGCGCTATGAGGGCGATGTGTGTGGACGTTCTCCTGGACATGTGTTCCTGTTGCACTATGTGGACACATGGTACTTCACATGATTGGACATTGTGGTTTTAGCATTGTTTTATCTGGCCCACCTACCTGATTCTTCTGATGTCTGCACTCCTTTCTCCATCCCTCCGACTCCCTCAATGCTCTCCATTCCGATGGTGGAGGCACATATTTCTTCCCAGGGGGTCAACTTGATGGGTGATTCAGGACCTCCCCCGGTGGCTGTGGCAATGTTGCGGTTGGCAGAGAGTATGCTGCGGACGCGTATCCGCAGGTCGTCCCACCGCTTTCGGCATTGTTGTGGTGTGCGGGGTGCGGTCCCCACCGCGCTTACCCGCTGTGCTACCAGAGCCCATATGGCCTTCTTGTTCGCAAGTGCCGTCCTGGTCATTTGCGTGGAGAAGACGACGGCAGCATTCTCCTGGAGGGTCTCTGTTAGCACGGTGAGTTCCTCGCGGGAGAAGTGGACCTGCCGCTTGCGGTCGCACGCTTTCTTCGCTGCTTTTCCCATTTTTCTTTGTTTCGCTAGGGTGGATGACGGGTTGGGGTGTGTCTCAGGGTTGTGTTTTTAGTGGTAGTGTGGTTTTAGTGGTTTTATAGGTGTACGGCGGGTTGTTTCCCGTTCCGGGCCCATGTTTTTACTTCCGTTTCCGTATATTTCCGGTCACCGTACTTTCCGGTAGGCGCACTCTGCGGTGTCCGCTGTGATGGGTGGCGGTATTGCACCTAGGGCGAAGTACGGCGGCGGTGTGGGCCGTTTTGGGGCCATTTGCGCCATCGCGGACTTTGCACTTCCGCCATGGCGTGGTGCTCGTGCCCGATGGGTCGGAATGGACCGCTCTTTGCTCCTTCGTGCAATGGCGGAAACGCTATTTACGCTGTTGCGGTCCGGTCAGTCACTTTCCGCCAGGGTCGTAATGAGGGCCAATGTAGCTAGTGACATATATTCGAAATTATCATACATCATATTGTTGATAGGCTATGTGATGAAAGTGCAAGTGCCATAATGCATCACGGGCTGCTTTTTGCATAAACCGCATATAGAGATGCATAAAGTGCAAGTGCATGTGCAAAGTCGCAATAACTAACCCCAATGGGTAATGTGCAAATAGCAATATAGCAGCATAGAAATCCTAAACAAGGAAATATAAAGTGCTTAGTGCATTCATAGCCTTGATGTAGGAACAACAAATTGTAAACACACAACTATACAAATGATAAAACAATTAAGATACAAGACTGCGACAAAGGATAAAACCCTGATTAGAAAATCAATCATACCTGAGCAATAATCGTAACTAGTCTAATGTGCATTATAAAAGAAGGAACACTTTAGAAATCACTAAGATAAAATATAACTACGGGTTTAAAATGAAGTTCCTAGATAACATAGCAATAAAATTGCTCACCCTACATATAAAACTAAGAAAGAAAACATTAAAATTAGATAGCTGGAAGTAAGAGGAGATCTAAAATTCATTCAATTACTGTCTTTGGAATATTGAATTGATAGACTCTAAAACCTACAAGCTAATGTGAGAAATGACAGTGGTGTCAACAAACCGTGTGCAAGTATAATAAATAACACAATGATCCCATATATGTCAGTCCAGCTGATGGAACTGCAAATTATGTCAAGCGTGTCCCAGAGAGTTACAGTAAAATGCAAAGAGTTGACAAAGGGGGGGTCTCAAAGTAAAAACTCAGAACAGATACAATTCAAGATGTATGAGACAAATACAGATAATAGATTTAAGTCCCAAGAAAAGTATAAAGTTCCTCATCCAGATTGTGTCCCTTGGGTTTCTTAGTTTCTAGATCCAGTATATATTTCGTCTCAGTTTGTCTAAGGAGCAATTCACGGTTTCCTCCTCTACGTGCCTTTGGAATGACATGTATCCCAAAGTAGGCAAAACCTTGTAGGTTGCCTCCATGTTTTTGAAAATGAAGAGCCATCGGATACGTAGAATCGATATTCTTGATGGCTCTTATGTGTTGCAGTATTCTCAATTTCAGTTTGCCAATGGTACTACCAACGTACCACTTGTCACAAGGGCAAGTGAGTACGTACACAACATACTCAGTTTCACAGGTGATATGAGATTTGATAATCACGTTTTTGTGTAGTATTGAATGAAGGTAGTTTTTTGTGTTCTTGGCAAATTTGCACGCTTTACATTTCGTACATTTCTGGAAACCGTCTGGTATTGCTCCAAGCCAACTTTGGCCTATTGAGACGATTTTAGGACACATATAACTGGATACAAGGTGATCCCTGAGTGAGGCAGAGCGTCTAAAGGTGATGTTGATGTTATTACCCAGAATGCTTCGCAAATGTTCATCTTGTTTCAATATATGCCAATGTTTATGCATTATGTGACGTATATTGTTGGAAGCTTTGCTATATGTTAGAATTAGACTGGTATCTCCTGTTTCCAAACTAGTTACCATTGGAACTTTGGACATCAACAAAATAGAGCGATCTTTCTCTCGTGCCTTATTATACGCTCTTTCCAACACTTTTTTGGGATAACCTCTTTGTAGGAACTTAAGGGCCATACTACCACATTCTTTATCAAAGGTTTCAATTTGAGAACAGTTGCGTCTTATGCGAATGAATTCGCCATAAGGTATACTCCACTTCAGGGCTGTGGGATGGTTGCTTATAGCATGCAGTGGTACGTTTGAACTGGTAGGTTTGCGATACAATTCTGTCACTAGTTCACCTTCTGCCACAATAACAAGAATATCTAAGTAGACGATAGCAGTCTTGCTATGGAATTCGGTGAATTGTAAATCAAATGCATTGATGTTAAGTAATTTAACAAACTCCAACCATTCAGTGATAGACCCATCCCAGATAATGAATAGGTCATCTATGTAACGTAACCAAAGTACAACCTTATCAGTATTTGCAGCATTGGTAGATGTCCAAACTTCAAACTTCTCCCACCAGCCCATAGTGAGATTAGCGTACGAAGGAGCAAATGTTGTTCCCATAGCTGTACCTTGCAACTGGGTATAGAAGTTCTTGTTAAATAAAAAGCTGTTATTTGTCAAACATGGGTTAATCATTTCCAGAATCATCTTGCCATGTTCTAAGAAGTTGAGGGATCTGGTTTTTAGAAAGTAATCACATGATTTGAGGCCATCTGTGTGCTTGATGGATGTATATAAGGAGACCACATCCAGTGTAGCTAGTATGTATGTCTTCTCCCAAGGTATCCCATCAATTTTATTAAGGAAGTCTTTAGTATCGCGTAGATATGACGGTAAGGTGGTGACGAATTGAATAAGGGTTTCGTCCACTAATTTTGATATATTTTCAAGTAGTGCACCACACAGCGTAACTATCGGCCTTCCTGGTGGTTTGGTTTTGTTCTTATGCACCTTGGGTAGGAAATAAATAGTAGGCATCACCGGAAATTGCGGATGTAAGTATTTACAGATGTCCTCATCAAGCAGGCCTTTCTCTTTCCATTTCGTGAGTAGGTCAAAGAGTGTATTGTTCATCTCTGCTCTTGGATCTGTGGCCAGAAGCTTGTAACAGTCAATATCCTTAAGTTGTCTATTGGCCTCATCGATATAATCTTGCTGATTCATAATGACTATGTTAGTCCCCTTATCTGAGGGTTTAATAACACAGTCGTCCATTCTGCGTAAATTGGACAAGATCTCCTGCTCACGACGAGTTAGATTACCTTTCATATTCATTTTCTTTTTCTGAATTATTTCAGATCACTTATAAGCAAGTCTTGAAACGCCTCAACATGCCCTCCTGGGTTGAACATAGGATTGAAGCGTGATTGTAAGTTAACTTTGCTTTTACTAGGCCAATCAGTTTGTATATTCATTAGTTCCCAATGTGGGTCGCTGATGTCTTCATTGTCTTGCCATTCCGTTTCGAGATGGAAGAGGTCACGTAATATATGTGAATCCTCAATTGTCACAGGGGTGTAGCCACCCAGAGGCTCATCTTTTTTAGGTGTGGGTGGATTTATGGCAAAGAACTTTTTTAGCTGAATTTTACGCATATACTTGTCAAAGTCAATTCTAGTTTCTGCATAATTGTATGGGGACGTAGGGCAAAAATTAAGACCCAACCTTAGTACAGTTTGTTCTTCGCGGGTGAATTCTCGTGATGTGAGGTTAATGATAGACATGTCTGGTATTTTGCTTTGTTCTTGCATTAGTTTTTTGTCCCAGAGCTTGTTTTTCTGTCTGTCTTTTCTGCTGCTGCGATTTCTGTGGCAGTTGCTCCTCCTTGTTTTTTTAATCCTCGAGTCTTGGTTGGTTTTCCTCGCCCTCTTCCTCTGGTTGTTTTGCCATTGTTTTTGTTTCTGCCATCCATTCCTAAAAGTCTCATTTCCTCTAAAAAATTCAACTTTCTCTGGGGCTGTTCGCTTTCACTTTCTGTGGTGTCAATATCTGAGGATGATGGTTCACTGAGCATATCATTTTCTGCGTTGGGGGTGACCATTGGGAGTTTCTGTCCTAAAGTATCAAACCTTTTGGCAAATGTCAAAACTCTTCCCTTCTCATAGTCATCTTTATCCCGCAAGAATTTCTGCTGTTTTCTCAGCTTGATTTCTTCCTCAAATGACTTATATCCTTTTTCCATACTAAGACGGGTGGCTTTTCCTTCTTCACTAGGACTAATGGCCTGTAAAGCATCTTCTGTTTCCTGTATTTTAGTCAGGAGTTTTTCTCGATCGGCTTTGGCATATTTAATGAGGATTCGAAGAAAAGTCACTGAGCAAGTATTTCTTGATTGCCCCCATTCTTCCAACATTGCATATATATGAGTGGAACAGGTGGAAAGGGAAGAAGGTACAGAGAATCAGGAAACTAGTGCCATAGCAATCAGAAGATTAGCACAGATTGCGGAGCACCGCTTACCTGTTTCCCAGAGTTCTTGTAGGCATTACTGATGCAGAGTTACTGTGCCATCTTGACGCTTCTGCATCATAGAATTACGTTGTGTAGGATGTCGGCGCTATCTTGGAATGGTCCGGCTTCCTGCATATCGTCGCCATAGCTGTTACAAAGTGAGGTGTGGTGTACGCATGCGCGACGCCTGGTCGTGGGTCGCGTGTGCGTTCAATAAAGGAGGAGCCCGGCTCTGCAGTTGCCGCCGGGATCCCGTTGCATGCAGACCTGCCTCTCTGTATTCCTTCAGGTAACAGGGCGGGGGAGCCATGATACGGAGGGGGGCTGGGGGAATCAGAAGCCTCATAACACTGGCGATGAGGATGCCGCAGTGGGCAGAGAGACGTGTGGAATCGAACGCTTTGTTTTCTGAGCATTTTCTCTGTGCCCACTAACTGCATGGAGCCGCCATTTTGGAATCCTTATCCATCATATCAAGGGTAGGACACGCTCAGCGCAGGACTCAGTACGGACAACTACGGCTGAACTCCTGCTGTACTTCCGGGCCACGGGGGAGACGGATGGCGACGCTGCTGTATGCGGCCGGTTCCGAAGTCCATAGGATCTTGGAGTCGTTGAACCCGCCTGTCATCACGTATCTGGCTGTGAAGGCTGTGAAGGACGCCCTCAAAGAACATTTCCTTCCCCTGGCCAACCAGGACTTTGATCGTTTCGTCATTTGCAGTGAGAAGTAACGTGAGGACGAGACTCTTGATCACTTCTTTGGGAGGCTGCGCCATCTGGCTAGCACCTGCCAGTGGGAGAATGAGGAGGGGATGGTCTAGAACCAGCTCCTCCAGGGCTGCAGCTCGGGGAAGCTCCGGCGTCAGGTTCTCCGCGAACCAGGGCTGACGCTGTCACAGATCCTCAATATGAGCAGGTCGTATGAACTCGCTGACAGCCGTGCCACCAGAATGGATGCAGCAGCAAAGCCAGGGAAGAGTGAGGAAACATACGCCATCGGGCGGACAGTGACTAATGCTCCCCAAGGGCAGGGGTGGACCCAAAGGAAGAGCGACGTGTCACAGAGAACATACTCGCCACAGCTGTGTCAGAAATGCGGGTATGACCTCTCACACTCCGAGTACCCCGCAAAAGCAAGGATATGTGCGCGATGTGCAGATCCGACAGTAATGGCCCGCACAAACAGAAGAATGTGCGGCTGTGTAACAGGAGCTCCAGGAGATGGACCTCGCGAAAGAAGAGCAGGAGGAGAAAGAAATATTTTTCATATCGAATATTAGGGGTCATTACGACCCCGGGGCTAAGGGGTTAACGGCGCCGTAAAAGGCTGCGGCGACGTTAACCCCTTAGCGCCTAATTATGAGGTCCCTTTGCGGGACCTGACCTGAATGGCTGGTCTGGACCAGCTGTTAAAGTAGGGACCCGCAAAGGGACCTTCGAGGTAATTACGGTACCGCAATTTGCGGTACCGTGATTACCGCCTTCTCCAGTCCCATTGAGCCCTATGGGGCAAAAATGGGAATGGGGAAGGGCCTTTGTTCAATGGGGAATTACCGTCCCGCCAACCTTGGAATGGGGTGGTAATTCCCCATTGAACATTGGCCGACTCGTTACTACACCGGCAGCAACCATAGTGCTAATAGCGCCATGGGTTACCGCCAGTGTTTTAATGAGGGCCATTGACTCCATCTCCAAGAAGCACTGGCAGCCCACATATGTGGTGGAGATCTGTGACACCCCCACCCCGGTGTTGATCGACACAGGGGCATCTGTGTGTGTAATGGCCACACGGCACTTCGAGACTCTACTCAGACCGCCAGCATTGGCTGACACCAAAGCCAGAATATACTCGTTTGGGGTGATCAACCCATTCCACTACGAGGGGTGTTCACAACATCCATCACGCACGCCAACCGTTCAATAAAGGCAAAATTCTTTGTGACGGATGTCAGCCCACATTCTCTCTTGAGCTGCGCAGCATCGGAGGCGTTGGACATAGTGCACTTTGTGCTCTTGGTGTACTGGGCAGACATCCACGGTATCACCCAAAAGTTTGCAGATGTATTCGAAGGCGTGGGTCCTGGTGTATGCCAACTCTGAAACCGAGCACATGATCAGGCTGGAGAAGGCGTTGGAGAGGATCTGCGATTTGGGACTGACCCTGCATCGGGCAAAATGCGAGTTTCTCAAGACATCACATTTTTCACCTTAATTTTCCACTTCGGAGGGATATCACCAGACCCTCAGAAGGTGAAAGACATCAGGGACGCTAGGCCCCCGGACACTCCCTCCGAGGTATGCAGCTTCCTGCAGATAGTGAATTACTGTGGGAGGTTTATCAAGAAACTTGCTTCCATCTCGGAACCGCTGAGGGACCTTACGAACAAGGACGCTGAGAGAACATGGTCGAAGGAGGAGCAGAATGCTTTTGATACCATCAAGGCCGCACTCACGGGGGAGGAAACCATGGCCTTTTTCGACCCCAAGAAGGAATCTGAACTGGTCATCGACGTCAGCCCCATAGGTCTAGGGGCAGTGCTCCTACAGCCTGACCTCCAAGGACAAATGCGGCCCATTGCGTACACCAGTAAGGCTCTTATGGAGACCGAGCAGCGGTACTCCCATATTGAAAGGGAGGTACTGGCCATACTGTGGGGATGCAAGAACTTTCGAATCTACATGTACTTTCTAGTGCTCATTGATCAATGGTCCCGCTACCCGGAGGTGGAGTTGGTGGAGTCCATGCCCAGTGAACACACCATCCAAGCCATGGACAAGATCTTTGCAATCCATAGATTTCAAAATATGTTTAGACAATGGGCCCCCGCTTCAGGACCGCCTGTTCGCCGCTTTAATGGACGAATGTGGGATCACGCATAGGAAAGTCACGCCTGGGTGGGCGAGAGCAAATGAGGAGGTGGAACGCTTTATTCAAACTCTGAACAAGGTGTTCTGGATCACTCAGGGCCAAGGAGGGGAATTGAAAAGGAACATCTACCACTTTCTCCGCACGTATCGATCCACACCCCATCAGTCTACAAGGGTGGCCCCCACGGAAGTCATGTTCAACTGGTGCCCGAGGGGTTTGATACCGGAGACGGAGCGATGACCTCCCGGGGTCATTGAGAACCAAAAGATCCTGGAAGAGTGGAGAATGCGTAATGAGCGTGAAAACATCCGCAGGCATCTGAAGCCGGCCAGCATCGCAGTGGGCAACACTGTCATTGTTCGAAATCAGCACCTTGAAGGCAAACTGTCCATCAACTACGAGCCCAACCCCATGGACGTGACTCATGTCAAAGGATTGATGGTGACGGCGTCCGATAGAAGAGGAACAGTCATGAGGAACTCTTGTTTCTTTAAGAAGGTGGACACCCGGGAGATCCCAGAGGTGCCCCCGCGAATGCGTGCCACCGATTTCCACCTCCAGCGCAGCACTGAGGCTCAAAGAGGACACCGGGGACCCTACCCCAGAGAAACATCCTTGAGGGGAGAGCAGAGAAGAGGGGCGGTACCTCCTCCGTGAAGGACGAAGATGCCCGACCCGGTTCCAGGACTACATTCTGGACCCTAGTTCCTGAGGGCCAAAGGCGATGGTGACAGCCCACGTTGGGCTCCACTTTATGTTATACACTGTGTTTTCACTTGTGTGTCACATTGACATGTTATTCTAAGTTCAAGTAATGCTCATGTTTATTTGTTATGAAAAAGGAGGGATGTTATGAAGTGAGGCATGGTGTACGCCTGCCCGACGCCTGGTCGTGGGTCACGCATGCACGTTCAATAAAGGAGGAGCCCGACTCGGAAGTTGCCGCCGGGATCCCGTTGCATGCAGACCTGCCTCTGTGTATTCCTTCAGGTACCGGGGCGGGGGAGCCATGATATGGAGGGGGCCCGGGACACTCAGAAGCCTCATAACAATAGCGACATTGATGCCTGTAAATTCCATGCTCGGGCGCGGCAGTGATCGATCGTAAAACTATAATAATCAACAACTCCCAAAATATCTGAGACGGTTTTTTAGCAGGATAAATCAGATGCAGCTCAAATGGTTGTTGAGCCTGAAGCCTGCTGTTCTAAAGATGTATGCAAGGTCTCAATTATAGAATCACAAGGTTATTGTGAGCACGACACTTTAAGGGAGAACTCTGCTACCCAAACTCACCTGCATCCAGCGTTACAACCTAATCTGGTCTTAGACACTAATTTTGATTCTTTTCTTTTTCAAGGGAAAAATATTCTCATGCAAGCGCGGCATTCTAACTCAGTCTCGGTTTCTAATGGAGGTGGCTCTCCCTTTAAAGAAAGAAATATACTTATGCATACTAAAGGCACACTCTGCCTCATTATGAGTTAGGCGGCAAGTGGTAAAATTGGCAGTAACTGAGTTACCGCCAGTTTTACCACTATCCAAAATTATAAGTTCCAGTTTTGAGTGGAGGATTTACCTCCAAGTGAACCCTGGAGGTAAATCTTCCCACTCAACGCTGAAAAATCGGCAGAATTGGTAACTCTGCCACAGTAATTCCGCAACAAAAAAAAACATTGGATCAAATGGACCCAAAAAAATTGGGAATTACACCGCCACCACTACTTGTAATCAGGCGGAAATTGCACCTGACCAAGTGGCAGTAACAATAATTCCTCAGGGCTATTTTTTGGCAGATTTATAGCCGAATTTCTGCCTAACTCGTAACAAGGCCCACAATCCCTGCAACAGATTTCTGTATAACCACAAACGGAAATGCCTAAACATGAAGCGGAACTGGAAAACATGAAACAAGTGACAGTTTCAAACCTCACGATTTTTTGCTACTGATATTAAACAGAGATGTAAATTGGATGTCGACTCAGATGGAGCCTGGCATATAATATTGGAATACCTGTAAAGTCATGACTCTGAGATTACTCTCAATCTCCAGAACATTCTTAGACTTCTTCGCGAGATACCACAACTACCCTTTTAACATCAGCTGATATTGACCAAGTGTTTTTACTTGATGATGAGTGTAGAGTTCTTCTTCTTCTTCTTCTAAATTGTCGAAAGCGTGGGCGGACCCACGCAGGCGCTTCCCCATCCTAAAGAATGATGTGCACCTAACCCACCAATCATTATTTAGCTCACATAAACTCACAGTTCCTCCCACCTCCCCGTCTGTCTCACAAAATCCAACAGCACACTGCTCTTCCTCCTGCGACTCACCCCATCACCTCCCAACAAAGCCTTCCCACTTAACTCAGCCACGCCTAGCGCAGATAACCGAACCCTAAACAATTCTCTCTCTGCAACATGTTTCTCACATCTAAGTAGAAAATGTCCCACAGTCTCAGGCACCCCACACACCGCACAATCCCTCGACTCTCGCTTCCCCACTCGAAACAGACAATCATTCAGCCCCACATGCCCTATCCTCAATCGATTCAGCATCACCTCCTCCCCCCTCATCCATTCCAAACTCCCCGTATCCACCTTCACTGACACTTTCCCACGAAGACCAAACATCCACCTGCCCTTCGCCCCACTCACCCATCTCTCCTGCCACTCATCAATGACCCGTCTCACCACCACCGCTTTCACCCCATCCACACTTAAAGGTAATCTCACATCAACCGCTCCCTTCTCATGCCCTCACCCGCCGCCAGATCCACTAACTCATTACCCAAAATACCACTATGACTGGGGACCCACGCCAACTCCAAATCCATTCTCCGATGTACGCACCAATCAATCTTTTTCCTGATATCCATAATCACATCCTTCCTATCACCATCCCCCGCCATAATCGCCTGCAACCCACTCAATGAATCTGAAAATATCACCACTTTATCTAACCCCAACTCGCACACCCTATCAATTGCTGATGCAATCACCACCAACTCAGCCGTAAAAATTGACACATCATTCGTCAATCGTCCCACTTTATACTCCCCAGTGCTTTCCAGATAATACGCCATACCCACTCTCCCAGACACGGGATCCTTCGAACCATCCGTAAACACCTTGCATCCTTCCTTTCCGGCCACATACGCCTGACCCAAAGCTTTGATCTCACTCCGCAATCCTCTCTTCTTCGACACCACATTCGCTAACTCCAAACACACCTTTGGAGACCCCATCATCCACCTCAGCCATCTCTCCAAATCCGTATCAGTTACAGTCATCAAATCACCCACACCCCACTGCACTCCCTTTTCCCACATGTGAAACCCAAAAGTGCCCCCTTTCCTCCTCCATCGATCTCTATAATAATCAAACCTCCAATTATACTTCAAACATTCATGCACCGGATGAGCCACGCTCTTCGCACTGCACTTCACCCACCATCTCATATTCAACGCATCTCTCCTCAGCCCCAACAGCATCTCTCCCACAAGCACCTGAACCGCATTCGCTGGAGAGGACCTCATCACACCCGAACACACCCTCAAAGCCCTTGCCTGAACCCTGTCCAACCGCAACTTCTGACTTGCCGTAAAACCCACTGACACTTGACATCCGAAATCCATCACACTCAAAATTAACCCCTTATACAACATTCGTAGACATTTCTGTTGAGCACCCCACTCTTTCCCAGTCACAGCTCGCAATAAATTCAACCTTCGTTTGCTCTTATCCACCATTCCATTCACCTGCAAATTCCAATTTAACTTCCTATCCAAAATCACCCCCACGCTTTTCACCCTCTCACCTTTCAGAACCAAGTCCAACCCTTGTTGCACTCTTCTCCTTGAAAAAACCATACTCACGCTTTTATCCACAGACATCGAAAAGCCCCATTTCCCACACCACTCCTCCATACGCACTATCGTAGCTTGCAACCGATTCTGCATCAACAAAAAACTCCGCCCTCTTACCCATACCACACCATCATCTGCAAAGAAATCCACCTGACATCCGAAACCCTCCAAAGCTCGAATCAAACCGTCCACCATCACATTAAACAGCATTGCACTAATCACGCTCCTCTGCGGTGTCCCGTTCTCCATCTTCCAAACCTCAGACAACACCCCCTCACTCTTACCTGAAAGGTCCTGTCAGCCAAAAACGCCTTGATCCACCGAAACATCCTCCCCTTCACACCCATCTCCAACAGTCTCACCAGCAACCCACTCTTCCACACCATATCATACGCCTTCTCCAAATCTAAAAAGAACGCCCCCACCATCTCCCCATCACACAGCGCCTCCTCCACTCCAGTCACCAACCTCACTAATGGATCTGCCACTGAACGATTCTTTCTGAACCCACTCTGAAAATTGCTCAGACACCCATTCGACTCCAAATAAAACCCCAAGAGCTCAACTATCATCTGTTCCATAACCTTACACATCACGACAGTCAAAGCAATCGGCCTATATGACTTACACTCCGTCGGGACCTTGCCACTCTTCAAAATCGCTACCACAATCGCTCTCTTCCATAAACTCGGTAAAACTCCACTCTTCCAGATCTCATTGAACAATGCTAAGACCTCCAACTTACATTCCACCGACAACTTCTCCAAAAATACATACATGACTCCATCCACCCCTGGACTTGACCACTTCCCCTTCCGAATCGCCCTATCCAACTCCACCATAGAAAACAGAGCCTCATACTGCTCTTCCCAAGGCCCAACATTCACCAACGACTCCCGCATCTCCTCCTCAACCACTCCCATACTTCGCTTTCTCCCCATCTTCACTGATCACCTCTACCCCTTTCAACAATGCAGACATGCTACCCTGCGACTTCATTAACCCGGACATCCGCTTGAACTGCTTCCAAACCTCTCCCACATCAGAATTACTCCCCAAAGACCCACAATATCTCCTCCAATATCTACGCTTTCTTTCCCTAATCACCCTCTGCACCACCGCCTTCGCCTTCTTATATGCCAACAAATCCTCCAACATTCCCGTTCTCACCGCCCTGGCCCTCGCCTTCTTACGCACTGCCACAGCCCGTGAACATTCCACCGACCACCAAGGAACCTCAACCTTCCCCCCTTTCCCCTTCTCTACCTCCGGAACTGCCGCTATCGACGCCGCTCTCATTCCCTGCACCAAATGCTTATTCCATTCATGCACCCCCTCATCCCTATCCCGAGAAACTATCAATTCCTGACACAATTTCTTATATAACTCCCAATCAGCCTTCCTAAAATTCAACCGACTCCCAATCATCCGGGATCTGACCCCTACCTCACCCCTCACAGTCACTAAAATGCCAGAGTGATCACTCCCCATACCCCCATCCTCAGGCACCATCCAGTCACATTCGCCCGCAATCGCAGCAGACACCCAGGTCAGATCCAAACACGACAACTTCCCAGTCTTCACATCCAATCGTGTGCCCGAACCGTCATTCAACAAAAACAGACTCAATTCATCCGCCATACCCTCCAACAAATCTCCATTTGCATCCGTCCGATCACTGCCCCACAACGTATTGGCACTGTTGAAATCACCACATAAAACACAAGGTCCCACATGTCCCCTTATCACTTCAGACAGTACATCCACTTCCACCACCTCACATGGATTATAATAATTCAACACTAAAACCTCTGATCCTCCAACCCGAATCCCCGCCCCGATAACCTCCACTGCTCCATCTACCACAATCTCCCTTGCAACCAACCATTTCCGAACTGCCACAGCTACACCCCCCCCTCTCCGCTCCGTCCAATCCTTACAAAACAACTCAAAACCCGGAATCACAAAACTCAGATCACCCCTTAACCACGTTTCATGAATACAAACCAAATCAACATTCAATTCCCCACACAACACCGCTTTCAACTCCTGCCCATTCCTCAACAAACTCCTCGCATTCCACTGCAAAATTCTCAGGCCGATGCCCCACTCTGTTTCCGCACTTTAGTAACCTTCTTGAACACATCTTCTTCCGACACATCTACAACATTCAAAAACCTCCTCCCCACTTCCACCACTCCTTTTGTAAGATTCGACACACTGACTAGTAAATTCCCCTGAACCAGCTCCCGCACATTTATTATAAAACACATAAACTCAGTTTTCGGGATAACCACCATTTCAACACCTTTCACCTCTCTTACCACTCCCTTCCTTCCCGCATCCTCATCCACCACCGACTCTCTCCTACACATTTCACTCGCTACTCGAACCGGTTTCACCTTAGCCACAGCCTCTGCATAAGATAAACCTTCCGCAGCCCTCACCTGCACCACCTCTCTTGCCACCTTTTGACTCTCACACCCTCTAAACGCAGTAGAATGCCCCCCCACAATTCACACAATTCTCCGGAGTTGCCAACTCACATTCTTTAATATCATGATCTCCACCACATCTCCTGCAATGCCTCTCATTCCTGCATACTTTCGCCAAATGTCCAAACTGCTGACACTTATAACATCTCAAAGGCAATGCTACATAAGCTTTCACACGAAACCTCTGATATCCCAACTTCACCACCTCTGGGCACTCCGCTCTCGCAAACCTCACTGCCACAGTTGTAGAAACCACATCCCCATGTGTATCTCTCCTCCCCAGCCTCCACGCCTCCACTACCCCCACCTCTGCCAACTGCTCCTCCACCTCAGACATATTCACAGTCACCGGGACCCCATACAACACCCCCTTACATGATACACCACTCTGATCAAACACTCGCAGCGCGCGCCTACCCAGACAACCCATCTCCAGCATCTTAGCCTTACTATCAGCACCCAACCCCTCCACTAACAACCGACCCCCAGACACCACTTGCACCCGAGTGATATTCCCCACAGCCTCTTTCAACCATCCAGCAATCACCATCGGATTCTCCCCCTGAAATGTTTTCCCACGGCTATCTGGCTTCAACACCACCTTCCACACACTTTCATACTGCATCTACTCCTCCTCAGGCACACCGCTTCCTGAGGCCCCCACCCCCTCCAAAATACACTTTTCCTGGGACCCCAACCCTGAAATATCCCTAACCGTCCCCCCACCATCATTCTTTTGTGGAGACCTGCTGCGATGCTGCCCCTGATTTCCCCGCTTCCCCCCCTCCACAGATGTAGACTTCACAGTCAGAATTCTGCCCCTTTTCTCCCCTTCATCCACCCCTCCCTTCATTTCAGCCTTCCCACCCCCCTTTCCCATTCTTACCACTTTCTCTGAGAACACTTTCTCCCTGCACCCTCCTAGAGAGTCCACTCAATTTCCTTAATCCCAGCTCCCTCCACCCACACACCGCTCCGCCCTGCCTGGGTCCGCCCACTTCCAAAAAAAAGCGTTTATCTCCTCACACGCCGCACCTCTTTCCCGCCCACTGGGACCGTTACTGGCGCTCCGCCATCTTCCCGCAATCTCTCTCTGAGTGTAGAGTTGTTCATCCCGTGAGAAGTCATGCCCGACCTCTCGCGAGAAGACGCAACACTGTGAGAGGCGGGGACGTCCCGCGGAGCGCAATCTGAGCGTGGGGTGTGGGAAAGATATGCCACGCCAGCCCCGGCGCTCCTCCTGATACTGCACCAGCATTAGCCTACAGCTGGCCCATCTGTACAGCAGGCACCATCACACCCAGATGATTACTTGCCAGCGGAAAGGACAGTAAGAGACCATACCTGTTTATGTGCAAGTTGGCAATAAAGCCCCTGTTACAAGTTACCAGTCTATGCATGTTCCTTGAGTGGGCTCACAGGAGTGAGATTAACAATACATTAAAAAATGGTCATGAATATTCTAGTGGAAATCGATACCATGTGTCAAATGGGCTATGACAGTGCCCTGTTTGAGTTCTCCCGCTTCCAAAAAGAATGCCACCAACACAAGGAAACCACAGAAGCTTCTACTTCTGTCCTCATGCAACATCTTGCTTAAACCTTCTCACCTCAAAGGTCCCAAAATGGCAGCATGAGTTTCAGTGTCACCGCACCCACCCTTTGTAGCCAGTGGCGGTACTAGGGTACAGCCAGGCTGGGGTCCGGGCCGCCCCTCTGAGATCCTGGGGCCCCCTTCTGCCACCCCCTGCCTGGGCTACTCTCTGCTCTGTCTGCAGTGCTGCCTGGTGCCCATCCGCAAGGCACACACACACGGCCATAATGCTGCCGCATACAATGAAAACCAGTTAACTTCATCCTGCAGCCCTCCCATCGGAATGTAGTGCAAGAGACCGCTCATTATGGGTCATTAGTGACTTAATGGTTTCATGCCTACATTCTGATGGGAGGAGGGTGCAGTGCGGTAGTTGGTGTGCACAAAAGCTTCTCTGCAGGAGTGCTTGTGACCTCACACATTGCCCTTTTACAGGTGCCCCCCCTACTTTTGTCTGTGCCCCTCTACTTTTGTATTTGCCCCCCCCCCTTACTCCATACCTCTCAACCTTTTTTGATACCAAGGCGGGTGAAAACCCAGAAAGGCCATAAACATAAAAGTAGGACTGCCGTAAAAACATGAAACGGCAGACCTACTTCTATGTCGCTGACCTTTTATGGGAGGGGGGTGGGGAGGAATGCTCCCAGGCACAATCCTCTCATTGGAGGAGAGCGCCAGGGAGGGGAAGGGGGAGGAAATGGGGGCGTGAAAAGCATGACACTTGCTTTTCACGCCTCCATTTGCGCAGGAATAGTCGCGCCGGGACCCGATTTCGGGATCTCGAAGCGGGTGAAACAGATGAGCTGGCGGGTGGGCGGGTGTGTAGATGCTTTGGCGGGTGACACCCGCCAAAAGCGGGTGAGTTGAGAGCTATGCCTTACTCCCTCCAAAATTTGATTCCTGGCGACGCCACTGTTTGTAACACCCTACCACCAGCTATCAGAAATGAACCATCCCATACCGCATTCAAGAGACTACTAAACACGTGGCTTTTCGACAAATATGACTAATCTTAATTATCGAACCTGCACCAGATCTGCACTGTGCTCTCTAACTCTTACCGCCCATGCTTGCTAAATATCTTATATTTATCTTGTCTGCACATATTCTGGAACAAACGCGAGGGGGCTTTGGGAAATTGTTAAAAGTAAAAATTAGAGTGGGCCCCTGTGATGGTTGAATGGTAGAGTTAGTAGAAAATTGTAATGGTACGGAGAAGCTTCACGAAGATTGGTCCTAGTTGCCCCACTTTCTTGCAGAACATCTTAGAAAATTAGGCGAAATGGGCACGGTCTTTAGTGTTGAAAATGCCTCTGAAATGATAAAAGACCTTTTGTGGAATGCGCAAGGGTACAATTGTTTTATTAATAACGATATATCTGTAGGGTAGCTCAGGGGCAATGCGTTTGTCTTCGAAACAAGACAAGGCACGCGTTTGAATATCGTCTCGTGCTTAGAAACTGGCCTCCGATATTAAAGTAAAAGAACAATTATAATAATCACACTGTGATCCTTCTTCAAGGAACATGTCTGACACCCTTTGCATTGTGTGATGCATATGTGATCATTCAGGAAAATGCCACTCCCTCTCAGGGAGGCAAGTCCTCTGGGGGCTCATTGTCGCAGTTAAGACTTGAGATTTGTTCTAATATCTATTATGGTATTCTGGCAGTAAAGTGGTGTTCAAGGAAACCTTGAGAAACATAACAGTCTTGCTGATTTGCCTTTATTGGAATCCAGCTCGTATCTCCCTAGTCGAATTTCTATCACAATTTAATGAGGTTATGTCATACAAATAAACCCATAGATGGGACCCACATGATTATTGGGGGAGATTTCAACTCTGATTGCCTTCACAGTGTGTGGCAAAAGGTTGCTACCTCATCAGGTATAAGGAGTGTGCAAAGTGGGAAATGTTGGCAGCACACCTTTCTCGACTGGAACTTGCAGGTGGTGAATGATAGTGTACATGGGGATATCCCTGCGGCTCCTGCTTGCACGAATAATACTGCTATGCCCTGCATCAAAGAAATGTGAGAGATGTCTTGTTATTGTAAGGTGGACATCAGTGTCGAATCTGCTGGACTTGTCACGTGCTTATTTCCACCTTGTTGATACTAGAGATTGGTATCCCAGGTCAAGTGATGGTTCAACATGTGTCCCATTCTGCGAGCCACACACACAAGGGGACACCGAGCTCTGCCCCGCCTCCCTAACCCCAACGTCACTTCCCATGAAACGGCCGCAACGGCAGCCGTCCCACCCAACGATGTGGTGGGGCTGCATGGGTGCTGCTTGCCACGACAACGTGGACATGTTCTGTGTTCTGTAACATGCTCCCCACACAATATTACATCTAAACACTGCAGTTCCAAGGGTGGCCTACAGAGGTCCCCACAGGAGATTACATCTAAACACTGCAGTTCCAAGGGTGGCCTACAGAGGTCTCCACAGGAGATTACATCTAAGCACTGCAGTTCCAAGGGTGGCCTACAGAGGTCTCTACCGGAGATTACATCTAAACACTGCACTTCCAAGGGTGGCCTACAGAGGTCTCCACAGGAGATTACATCTAAACACTGCAGTTCCAAGGGTGGCCTACAGAGGTCTCCACAGGAGATTACATCTAAACACTGCAGTTCCAAGGGTGGCCTACAGAGGTCTCCACAGGAGATTACATCTAAACACTGCAGTTCCAAGGGTGGCCTACAGAGGTCCCCACAGGAGATTACACATAAACACTGTATTTCCAAGGGTCGCCTACAGAGGTCCCCACAGGAGATTACACATAAACACTGCAGTTCCAAGGGTCGCCTACAGAGGTCCCCACAGGAGATTACACATAAACACTGCAGTTCCAAGCATCGCCTACAGAGGTCTCCACAGGAGATTACATGTAAACACGGCATTTTCAAGGGTCGCCTACAGAGGTCCCCACAGGAGATTACAGGTAAACACGGAATTTTCAAGGGTCGCTTACAGAAATCCCCACAGGAGATTACACTAAACACTGCAGTTCCAAGGGTCGCCTACAGAGGTCCCCACAGGAGATTACACATAAACACTGCAGTTCCAAGGGTCGCCTACAGAGGTGTCCACGGGAGATTGCATGTGACCACTGCAGTAAACACAGCAGTTCCACGTATCGCCTATAGAGGTCCCCACAGGAGATTACACGTAAACACTGCAGTTCCAAGGGTCGCCTACAGAGGTCCTAACAGGAGATTACACATCAACCCTGCAGTTCCAAGGGTCGCCTACAGAGGTCCCCACAGGAGATTACACATAAACACTGCAGTTCCAAGCGTCGCCTACAGAGGTCTCCACAGGAGATTACATATAAACACGGCATTTTCAAGGGTCGCCTACAGAGGTCCCCACAGGAGATTACATATAAACACTGCCTTTTCAAGGGTCTCTTACAGAAGTCCCCACAGGAGATTACACTAAACACTGCAGTTCCAAGGGTCGCCTACAGAGGTGTCCACAGGAGATTACATGAAAACACTGCAATAAACAGCAGTTCCACGTATCGCCTATAAAGGGCCCCACAGGAGATTACACGTAAACACTGCAGTTCCAAGCGTCGCCTGCAGAAGTACCCACAGGAGATTACACTAAACACTGCAGTTCCAAGGGTCGCCTACAGAGGTCCCCACAGGAGATTACACTAAACACTGCAGTTCCAAGCGTCGCCTGCAGAAGTCCCCACAGGAGATGGACCCACATGATTATTGGGGGAGATTTCAACTCTGATTGCCTTCACAGTGTGTGGCAAAAGGTTGCTACCTCATCAGGTATAAGGAGTGTGCAAAGTGGGAAATGTTGGCAGCACACCTTTCTCGACTGGAACTTGCAGGTGGTGAATGATAGTGTACATGGGGATATCCCTGCTGCTCCTGCTTGCACGAATAATACTACTATGCCCTGCATCAAGGAAATGTGAGAGATGTCTTGTTATTGTAAGGTGGACATCAGTGTCGAATCTGCTGGACATGTCACGTGCTTATTTCCACCTTGTTGATACTAGAGATTGGTATCCCAGGTCAAGTGATGGTTCAACATGTGTCCCATTCTGCGAGCCACACACACAAGGGGACACCGAGCTCTGCCCCGCCTCCCTAGCCCCAACGTCACTTCCCATGAAACGGCCGCAACGGCAGCCGCCCCACCCAACGATGTGGTGGGGCTGCATGGGTGCTGCTTGCCACTACAACGTGGACATGTTCTGTGTTCTGTAACATGCTCCCCACACAATATTACATCTAAACACTGCAGTTCCAAGGGTGGCCTACAGAGGTCCCCACAGGAGATTACATGTAAACACTGCAGTTCCAAGGGTGGCCTACAGAGGTCTCCACAGGAGATTACATCTAAGCACTGCAGTTCCAAGGGTGGCCTACAGAGGTCTCCACCGGAGATTACATCTAAACACTGCAGTTCCAAGGGTGGCCTACAGAGGTCCCCACAGGAGATTACATGTAAACACTGCAGTTCCAAGGGTGGCCTACAGAAATCCCCACAGGAGATTACACTAAACACTGCAGTTCCAAGGGTCGCCTACAGAGGTCCCCAGAGGAGATTACACATAAACACTGCAGTTCCAAGGGTCGCCTACAGAGGTGTCCACGGGAGATTGCATGTGACCACTGCAGTAAACACAGCAGTTCCACGTATCGCCTATAGAGGTCCCCACAGGAGATTACACGTAAACACTGCAGTTCCAAGGGTCGCCTACAGAGGTCCTAACAGGAGATTACACATCAACCCTGCAGTTCCAAGGGTCGCCTACAGAGGTCCCCACAGGAGATTACACATAAACACTGCAGTTCCAAGCGTCGCCTACAGAGGTCTCCACAGGAGATTACATATAAACACGGCATTTTCAAGGGTCGCCTACAGAGGTCCCCACAGGAGATTACATATAAACACTGCCTTTTCAAGGGTCTCTTACAGAAGTCCCCACAGGAGATTACACTAAACACTGCAGTTCCAAGGGTCGCCTACAGAGGTGTCCACAGGAGATTACATGAAAACACTGCAATAAACAGCAGTTCCACGTATCGCCTATAAAGGGCCCCACAGGAGATTACACGTAAACACTGCAGTTCCAAGCGTCGCCTGCAGAAGTACCCACAGGAGATTACACTAAACACTGCAGTTCCAAGGGTCGCCTACAGAGGTCCCCACAGGAGATTACACTAAACACTGCAGTTCCAAGCGTCGCCTGCAGAAGTCCCCACAGGAGATGGACCCACATGATTATTGGGGGAGATTTCAACTCTGATTGCCTTCACAGTGTGTGGCAAAAGGTTGCTACCTCATCAGGTATAAGGAGTGTGCAAAGTGGGAAATGTTGGCAGCACACCTTTCTCGACTGGAACTTGCAGGTGGTGAATGATAGTGTACATGGGGATATCCCTGCTGCTCCTGCTTGCACGAATAATACTACTATGCCCTGCATCAAGGAAATGTGAGAGATGTCTTGTTATTGTAAGGTGGACATCAGTGTCGAATCTGCTGGACATGTCACGTGCTTATTTCCACCTTGTTGATACTAGAGATTGGTATCCCAGGTCAAGTGATGGTTCAACATGTGTCCCATTCTGCGAGCCACACACACAAGGGGACCCCGAGCTCTGCCCCGCCTCCCTAACCCCAACGTCACTTCCCATGAAACGGCCGCAACGGCAGCCGCCCCACCCAACGATGTGGTGGGGCTGCATGGGTGCTGCTTGCCACTACAACGTGGACATGTTCTGTGTTCTGTAACATGCTCCCCACACAATATTACATCTAAACACTGCAGTTCCAAGGGTGGCCTACAGAGGTCCCCACAGGAGATTACATGTAAACACTGCAGTTCCAAGGGTGGCCTACAGAGGTCTCCACAGGAGATTACATCTAAGCACTGCAGTTCCAAGGGTGGCCTACAGAGGTCTCCACCGGAGATTACATCTAAACACTGCACTTCCAAGGGTGGCCTACCACACAATATTACATCTAAACACTGCAGTTCCAAGGGTGGCCTACAGAGGTCCCCGCAGGAGATTACATCTAAACACTGCAGTTCCAAGGGTGGCCTACAGAGGTCTCCACAGGAGATTACATCTAAACACTGCAGTTCCAAGGGTGGCCTACAGAGGTCTCCACAGGAGATTACATCTAAACACTGCAGTTCCAAGCGTGGCCTACAGAGGTCTCCACAGGAGATTACATCTAAACACTGCAGTTCCAAGGGTGGCCTACAGAGGTCCCCACAGGAGATTACATGTAAACACTGCAGTTCCAAGGGTGGCCTACAGAGGTCCCCACAGGAGATTACATGTAAACACTGCAGTTCCAAGGGTGGCCTACAGAGGTCCCCACAGGAGATTACATCTAAACACTGCAGTTTCAAGGGTGGCCTACAGAGGTCTCCACAGGAGATTACATCTAAACACTGCAGTTCCAAGGGTGGTCTACAGAGGTCTCCACAGGAGATTACATCTAAACACTGCAGTTCCAGGGGTGGCCTACAGAGGTCTTCACAGGAGATTACACATAAACACTGCAGTTCCAAGGATCGCCTACAGAGGTCCCCACAGGAGATTACACATAAACCCTGCAGTTCCAAGGATCGCCTACAGAGGTCCCCACAGGAGATTACACATAGACCCTGCAGTTCCAAGTGTCGCCTACAGAGGTCCCCACAGGAGATTACACATAAACACTGCAGTTCCAAGCGTCGCCTACAGAGGTCTCCACAGGAGATTACATATAAACACGGCATTTTCAAGGGACGCCTACAGAGGTCCCCACAGGAGATTACATATAAACACAGCATTTTCAAGGGTCGCCTACAGAGGTCCCCACAGGAGATTACATATAAACAGGCATTTTCAAGGGTCGCCTACAGAGGTCCCCACAGGAGATTACATGAAAACACTGCAATAAACAGCAGTTCCACGTATCGCCTATAAAGGGCCCCACGGGAGATTACACGTAAACACTGCAGTTCCAAACGTCGCCTGCAGAAGTCCCCACAGGAGATTACACTAAACACTGCAGTTCCAAGGGTCGCCTACAGAGGTCCCCACAGGAGATTACACATAAACACTACAGTTCCAAGGGTCGCCTACAGAGGTCCCCGCAGGAGATTACACATAAACACTGCATTTCCAAGGGTCGCCTATAGAGGTCTCCACAGGAGATTACACTAAACACTGCAGTTCCAAGGGTCGCCTAGAGAGGTCCCCACAGGAGATTACACTAAACACTGCAGTTCCAAGGATCGCCTACAGAGGTCCCCACAGGAGATTACACATAAACACTACAGTTCCAAGGGTCGCCTACAGAGGTCCCCACAGGAGATTACACTAAACACTGCAGTTCCAAGGATCGCCTGCAGAGGTCCCCACAGGAGATTACACTAAACACTGCAGTTCCAAGGGTCGCCTACAGAGGTCCCCACAGAAGATTCCACGGCTCCCAAAACTTCCAGTCCTTTATAGTCGATATTTGCCACCCAAGGATGTGACAAAGTACGAAAATAGTGACTTACTCCTTGACTGGTTGTTCAGCCTCTACCAGAACTAAAAACCAAAATAGCTACTTTTATTTAACTTCTTTGGAACATCAAATGCGTTGCAAATGAATCATGGACTCTCACTCAATCACTAAGTCTTATTTTAAATGAAAGTAGAATATTAAGTATAATCCAGTTTCGGAGCCCGTGAAAGGTGTTCATGGAATAACAACATTAATGACGCACATCTTTTACCGAGAAAGAACAGGATATCTGCATACCCACAACCACTTGCGGGAATCTGCATACCGACTCAGAGGCGCTATTTTCATGTAAGTAAACATATATATGTACAAAGATTAAACATTTTGTGTTTAGTTATACAGGTGTGTGACTGATTTGCTTCACATTGACGTCGGCCTATGAGATAAATGTACTACATATTATCTTGAAGTCCATCATTAGCCAGGAGACAGACAGTGGCTGCCACAGATGGTGTCCTATTATATGTTGGACTGTGTGAGGTTTGACGTGCAGCAGGGAATTGCTCAGAGTCAGGATGAGTGGCATTGGGTGGTTGTACAGGGGTTATCTGGTTTGTTCAGTTGGAAGAGAGGGGTGGTGAATGAACAGTATCAGTTCCTGTTTCAGTTTGCAGTGGGGGAAGAGGAAGTGAGATGAGATCTAGTGAAGGAGGATTGTTGATTGGTGCTTATTTTAGCAAATGGCTTTTCTCATGGGTATTTGTAGTGTCACTCGCGCCTCGCGTGGTGGGTTATTCTTGAATCTCCAATTTTTTGAAGATCTTTCTGAGACCTCATGAATTGTTGAAAAGAGAGAATTACTATTACTGCTGAGAAGATAGTTACGTGGTTTGGTGAATGAGCTGAACATATATCCAGGGGGATGCTATGATTTCATAGCTTAGAGAGAGTCACATGGCCTGGGGGATGCTCTGACCTTATAGATTGGTAAAAGGACACTCACATGGCCCTGCAGATAAACTGACATCATAAACTGGTGAAAGGACACATGGGCCTCGTAATTTACAAGTTGGGTGGTTCAGGTTAACTGTAGCAGTATTACCATATACTGTCACATTACCGCACCGCCCAACTACATATTTGGTGGAAACCTGGCAAATTTATCTCCAGCTATGAGCACCTCTTTACCTCTGCAGTAATTCTGCCAAAAATCCCTTATTGAGTCCAATGAACTCTAATAAATGGGGACTAACACCGCCTACTGCCACTTGTAATACAACGGTAATACCACTGGACCAAGTGGCGGTAACGGTAATACCATTTGGTAGTATCTGGGCAGATTTATCAGCCAGATACCACCAAACTAGTTATGAGCCCCGCAGTCACTGGCCTGGGGTTATGACCTGATCCTATACTCTTGTGGCCCTGCAGATACACTGACTTCATAGACTAAGGATAGAGTCTCGCAGCATGGCGGATGCACTGACCTCATACACTGGTGAAAGGATAATTGGCCTCATTATAATCATGCTGGTCCGGTAACAACGGTGCCGGTAGGCCTACCAGTACCGTTGTTACCGGACCAGCATAGTAGGACTATGCGGGTGGGTGCCGTCCCACCCACCAGGGTCCGACCAGGCGGGCGTAACGGCACCCACCCGCAGAGTTTCACGGAAGCGCCGGCACCATTATTAACAGTGCAGGTGCTTTGTGCGCCCCATTCCCATTGAGTCCTATGGGATACCGCCAGGCTTGTAATGAGGCCCAATGTCTCATGTCCTGGAGGATACACCATCATAGACTGGTGAAAGGACAGAGTCACGTGGCCTGGAGGATGCTCTGATCTTATAGACTTCTGAAAGGACAGAGTCACGTGGCCTGGAGGAGGCTCTGACCTCGTAGACTGATGAAAGGACAGAGTCACTGGCCTGGCGGATTAACTGATCTTATAGATTGGTGAAAAGACAGTTTTGTGGCCCAGCGGATGCACTTACCTGTAGACTGGTGAAAGGACAGAGTTTCGTGGCCTGGCAGATATACAGACATCATAGGCTGGTGAAAGGTCTGAGTCACTGGCCTGGCGGATTAACTGATCTTATAGATTGGTTAAAAAACAGTTTTGTATCCTGGCGGATGCACACACCTCATAGACTGGTGAAAGGATAGAGGGGCTGATTCATGGAGTTTGTGCGCCGAAAAACAGGGATTTGTGCGCCATTCTGCCCGCAAATCCCCATTTGTTAAACAGGGATTTGCGGGCAGAATGGCGCACAAATCCCCGTTTTACGGCGCACAAATTCCATGAATCAGCCCCAGAGTCTCTTGGCCTGGAGGATGCATTGACCTCATAGGCTGGTGAAAGACAGAGACTTGTAGCCCTGCCTATACACTGACTTCATAGACTGGTGAAAGGACAGAGTCTTGTGGCCTTGCGGATGCACTAACCTGTAGACTGGTGAAAGGACATCATTTTGTGGCCTGCCAGATGCACTGACCTCATAGACTGGTGAAAGGACAGAGTCTCGTGGCCTGGAGGATGCACTGACTTCATAGACTGGTGAAGTATAGAGTCTCAGGCCTGGCGGATGCAATTACCTATAGATTGGTGAAAGGACAGTCTCATGCATGGACTGGTGAAAGGACAGAATCTCATGGCCTGGAGGATGCACTGTCCTCATAGACTGGTGATAGGACAGAGTCACATTGCATGGAGGCTGCACTGACCTTATAAACTGTTGAAAGGACAGAGTCTTGTAGCCCTGCGTATACACGGACTTCATAGACTAGTGAAAGAGGAGAGTCTCGTGGCCTGGCGGATGCACTGACCTTATAAACTGACTGGTCAAAGGACGGAGTCCTGATGGGTGCACTTACTGCTGTGGGAAGCACTTTCCCCACAATAAGTGTTAATTGTACTCTCACATCTTTCACATCACAGTGTTACACTTTGAGCTCAAGCAACCTCGTGAGCACTATTTGTACATGTTGGGGTCAGTGTTGGTGTGTGCCGGATTGGGTGTGTGTAAAGCGTGATTAGGGTCAGTGTTAGTGTGTGTAGGCATTGGGTGTTCGTAAAGAGTGTTAAGGCACTGTGTGTGTGGGATTCCAGGGATATCTAGGGACCTTACATAGGGTACTCAATCATTGACCCCTGTGAGAGCAGATTTAATTTCCCTGGTTCGTCTAGTGTCAATCAGCTGCACATGACAGGCCTGCTGATGAGCCATGCTGCTGATTGAAAACATGAAAGCAATGACACACCCAATAGTTTTGGCGTTTGCAGTTCATTGCATAGTACATTTAGCATGGAGGGGAGAAATGAGGAATGACGGTGCAGGAAGGAAGAAATTAGAGCATGGGAGGGAATGAAGATAACACCGGGGGGTCAGGGAAGCAGTGCGAGGGTGAGGAATAAGAAATAGATAGCAGCTCCATGCAGAATACACAAGCATTGGCAATGTCAATAGTTTGGGCGTTTACTGTTGTTCTTTGCCTTTTGCATTTCTAGGCACATAGGTGCAAAGTTTGAAAGGTGGATGCGATAAGGGGTGCAGGTGTGCAATAGTACGAGAAGAGGAATAGAGTAAGGGAGGAAGCCATTGATAGAGGGTGCCATCAATGATGAGCAAGAGAAAATATGAGCGAGAAAGGGAATGAGTGAGGGGGTAAGAAATAAAGCAAGAGGGGATAGGGAGAGGGGGTAAGAGAACGTAGGATGATGTAGGGTAGGGTGCGTGGGTAAGGAGATGTGGTAGGGCTGAATAGAGAAAGAGGGTGTAGGGTGGGTGGATGGAGGTATGTAGAAGGGGATGGGTTGGTGGAGGTAGAGAAGGTAAGGGTAGGCTGGGTGTCAGTAGAGAGAGTAGGGGTAGGGTATTTGGGGCTAGAGAGTTGGTGTAAGGTAGGTAATTTAGGCTAGAGAGTGGGGGTAGGGTGGGTGGGGCTAGAGAGTGGGATGTAGGGTGGGTGGGGGTCGGACGAATGGGGCTGGGGTTGGGTGTGTGGTGATAGAGAGTGTTGCACACGCACATGTGAGTATAGCCTTGCAAGTGATAACAAGTACGGGACCGGTGTATGGGAAAGTGTGAAGACCATGAATGCACAGAGACTGAAATTGTTGGTGCGTTGTGGGTGTGGGTTGAATTATTTTTTGTTATTATTAACTTTTTAAGGAGAATGTTAAGGAAAGGAAAATGGAATGGTAGGGAGCCTCCCCAAGTGAGAGGAGAAGTTGGTACCACAAACATTGTATAGCAGGAAAAAAGGAAATAAATAGGAGCCCTGCATAATTAGTGGACTCGGGAATAGTAGTAGTTCTTATTTTAGCTTGTTATTTTAGCTTGTTTTGTTCGTGTCTTTATTGTGTAGGGTGGAGGCTCGTGGAAGGGTGTTTTTTGTAATTATTGGTGTGAGTTGAGTGTGTGCAGTGTGAGAGTGAGGGGGTTGTGGAAGAGGGCTGGGGTGGGAGAAATTATTTTTTTACTTTTTTTGGGGAGGGAGGAGATGACAGACTGACTTTTTTGAAGAACAGCAGGATCAGCGTGGCGCGTTCACCTAGGCGTTGAGACACTGAGGCGCACAGAATATTACAATGGGTGGAGGGACATCATTATCAGTATATGTATAAGGCCCTGCCATTGTATTTTGACACAATTGAGAAAGACCACAAACAGTGGGTGACAGAGACAAGATGAGCAGGGAAGACCCACTCATCGCCAGAGCAGGGATCCCATAACAAGGGAATCTTAGAACACATGTCTCCATTTTTAACAGCTAAATATAAGGGGAAAGAGTTACAAAAAAGGAGAGATATTAGATCTGTGGAAGATTTGTGAAGATATGGAAGATCTTTGGGGAGGAAAAGCACAATGTGAATGCACTGATGACCGTACATGAAAGGAGGGCAGGGCATCAGCAGAGCGTGGGGGAATCTATCCAGTGACAGCTCGCCCCGCAGTAGGTTACACCAATTTGACCTATGTGTCCACTGCATCGACAGCCGCACCACACCTATATGCATCCCCTCCGTAGGTCCCAGCGCATGCCGATGTCAATGAAAGAGACCTAGAAAGGGCACTGGCAGTGTCACAAACAGAATTGAATAGATAACGAGCAACACAGGTTGAAGTAAAACCTGATAGGCCAGCAGAGCAAGGGTCCGATGGGTGGAAAGCAGGAGAATTATTGTTCAGGGTAGATTACACAGCTATAAAAAGCTATACAAAGCGTGCCTATAGAGAAGGAAGTGGAAGGAGACGAGAGTCAGACAACCTGGGGTATGAGAATTGTTGGTCCCGTCGAGGAGAGGAGGATGGGTGGAGTACACAAGGAGGCAGAACAAGCTCCTGAGCTCCTAAGCAAGCACCTTGGGTGGAGAGTGTGTGGGAGGGCAGGTTAACCAACAGGTTTGGTCAGATGTAAGTGTCAAGGAAGAGAGGAAGTGGAAAAGGGACTGATGGAGTTAGGACAAGGATGCAGATGCCCCTTTTAAATAAGAGTGCTGGCAGACCGCGCTAGGTGCCAAAAGCACAGATGGATAAAAACAATTTGATAAAGGCATTCCCGCCTCTTACGGTGCGTGAAGGCAAGTGGATACACGCATTTGAAAAGCAGACAGCCGAGGTACCCCTGGCAGTCGGCGACATAAAGAGTGACAAAGCAGGGTGCCCGGGAGTGACTTTGGGGAACGATGTACATGATGGAGCATCAGTTAACAAGAGTTGAGCAAAAGTATGGGCTGCGCTACTGCGGGCATTCCCAGACACTCCCGACCTACAGTCTATCATGCAATGCACTATGGAATGTTGATGATGACCCCTCCTAGTTCATTCTTAAGGTTCAGGAGATTTCGAGGGCCGAGTCAGTTAACTCATGGCATCAATCAGTACTCTTTTCCTACTTTATTGTTAAAAAAGGCCTTCCCAAAGAGGTGCAAAAGGGCATTGCAGAAAATTGTGGATATTGAAGCAAAGGGGTGGCGTGAAATACAGAGCATAATAGTACACCATTGTAGAAGAATAAAGGAGTGTGACAAGGAAACAGCCCAAGGCAGTAGGCAGAGGAAGAGAAATGAGTACAAAAAAATTAGCTAAGGTCGCTGTGGAGACATCAGTATCTACGCCAGTACAGACAGAAGTGGCAGGAAGCACCCAAAATTTCACAAACGCTAGAATAGCTGTGGTGTGGGCGGAAGGAGGACAAGGCCAGTAGGGCGAGAATACACAGTACCCCAGCCCACCGTGGCAAGGAGGACAGCAGGTGAGTACTGAGGACTGAGGGGAGGGGAATTAGGAGGAATGGGACCCAGAGGAGGGTGAATGTGGCCTTAACAATGTTGGAACTGTGGGAAATGGGGGCATTTTTCAAGGGAGTGTAGGCGCAGTCAGAGGATGGGGTACAGTTACGGTCAACAGAATTATGGTCCACCACCTTAGGGAGCCCCACAATGGCCGACACACAGAATGACCTCCATACCCCATGAAAAGCACCAGGCTTACATGCAGCTGCCCCCACATATCCCAGGCCCACCCTTGTAACAGCAAAAACAGCAAGCGATGCAACAATATGCACCCCGGAACACTTTTCAATAGGCAGGTGGCACAAACCCATTTAATGGAACGCCAAATGGTACGGTCGCCCCATTTCAAGTCACAGCCATGGTGGGGGGTGGGGGGGCATCCCTTGCCATTTCCCAGGACAAATATCCTGACTAGGACACCTCACAGACGACTCTTGCATGTCGCATCCTGTCAATGACCCTTAAACCTTGAAGAGGAACCCTTGGTGGGAGCAGAGATATTAAACAAGCAATTCATTGTTATGGTTGATCCAGGCGCTGAGAAATCATGCATCAGTGAAGGTGACTTGCCATTATCGGGCAAAACTCTTGACACGCAAGGCTTCTCTGGGGCTATTTGTACAGTTACATACACAAATGATTTGGATGTAAAAGTAGGCGGGAGAGTGGTGCGCATTCCCCTATTGTACTCTGAGAGTTCTCCTGTCAACCTGCTCAGCAGGGGCCAGCAGGGTCATGGTCGGTAAGTTGAACAGTTACATGACTTATTCACTGATCACGGCATTGTTTAAGCCACACAAGGGATGTGCGTAATGAGGACGATGGTAATAATACATGCAATGGTAGGAGAGGTGGTGGTCCGAGGGATACCTGTAGACCCAGCCATGTTTATCTATGGAATAACAGTAATTGTGGAGGCAGCGCCACAAATTGCTGAGAGCTGTTAGAGAGTGCCAACAGATTTCATTTTTCCCCATGTGGTGTCTCCAGAATTGTTGGTTGTTGCAATCCTGCCCCTAGACATACATGGGTTGGGGGAATCTGCAAAATTAGTGGTTGTGCTAGGAACAGACAGGCAAGGGTGTGAGTGGCGTACAGTGCTTTGCATCAATCCCACCGTACCCCTCAAGGAGGTAACAGATTCAGAGATTTTTGAAAACAATGACAGTGATGGAGAGATAATCTTAGAGATTTGTATCCCCTGTGAGATCATGGTACAGTACAGAAGAGTGCCGTGACCCCTGATGGCCGTTGTGCCGTCACCTCCCTCCATTGAGGCAGACTTGGAGTATGTGCCCGCACAGTTGTGGACCAACAACCCACATGACGTTGGGCTTTCAAAAGAAGTACCCCAGTACACATTACACTAAAGGCTGGAGCAGTATTACCCAGGTGAAACAGTACCCACTATCAAGAGAGGCTGAGGAGGGAATAAAAGACATGATACAGGCCCTGCTCAATCAAGGGATGATAGTGCTGTCCAACTCACTGTGCATTACAGTGATCTACCCTGTCAAAAAGGCAACAGGGGGCAATAGGAGAATGATCCAAAATGTATGCCCCCTAAATGATGTGGTCCAGAAAGAGTTTCTGGCGTTTCCAAACCCGCACACCATTTTGTGTAGTATCCCCAAAAAAGCAACCCACTTTAAGGTGGTGTATCTAAAGAACACCTTCTCTTTAATACCCTTGCACCCTGACTCACAGTACCTCACCGCCTTTACCCATCGTGGAAAGCACTATGAACACACTCGTATGCCCCAAGGGTACCGCGAAAGCCCAAGCATCTTTAACAGAATATTACATGCTGACCTAGGAACCATCCAAGTGCCCAGCATGGTCATCCAGTAAGTGGATGACTTGCTTGTGTGCAGCAACAGTGAGCAGAACTGCCGAGGAGACTTTCACTTTCCTACAACTCCTTGCCAGCAAGGGGTACAAGGTTGACAGAGCCAAACTCCAGTATTGGCAGAAGGAAGTGTTGTACTTGGATCTATTAACATCAGCAAACAACAAAAGAATAATACCAGACAGAGCACCATCTGTGCATGCCACACCCAGACGTGTGACAGTGAAGGACATGCAAAAATTCATAGGGTTGTGCAATTACTGCAGAGCATGGATTCTAGACTATGCAGCGTACACAAGGCAGCTCCTGCAGGGCCTCAAAGAAGCAATGAAAGGCAATTACAAACTCAAATAGACAGCAGACATGGTACAACATTTAAATGATTTGAAGGAAGTAATATCCACAGCTCTAGTTCATGCCACCCCAGACTACACCCATGAATTTTACATATTTTCACATTCAAACAGCAAACATATGGCTGCCATACTGACCCAGAGAAGTACTATGAGCCACAAGCCACTGACCTATTACAGTGGTACACTCGACTCAGTGATGCAATGTCAATTCGTGTGTGAACAAGCACTTGCTGCAGCTACGTTTGCAATCAAAATATTTTCAACAATCGTAATGGTATGCTCAGTCACTTTGTACATGGCGCATACAGTATTCGCCATTTTAGAAAGATCAAAATCTACCCTGACAACACAGAGAATATCAGCCTATGAGAATGTCCTCTTGAGCCCAAACATTCATGTTGTGCAATGCAAAACGATGAAACCTGCCACTTTTCTGACACAAGTCTGTACAGACAAAGGGGGTCATTACAAGTTAGGAGGTAACTATGCCGCAATTAGCGGCATGGCTACCCCCTTACCGGGTACCGGGTCTGGGTTCCTAGAATGAGAAATTACCGGGCCATTCCGACCTTGGAGGACCCGGTAATTCATCATTCAAGGAACCCATCCCCATTCCCATTTGAGCCCCCATAGGGGGCTCAATGCGAATGGGGAGGGTGCTAACAACGGGCCCGTTCTTAACGGGCCCGTTGTTAGCACCCTGGTCTGCTCGCGGGACCCGCTAAGTGTGCCTGGGAAAACCAGGCGTCCTTAGCGGGTTCCCGCGAGCAGACTCATAATGAGGCGGTAAGGGGTTGACGGCTCTGGCACCTTTACCGGTGCCGTTAACCCCTTACTGCCTTACTCGTAATTACCACCAAAGACTTGGAACTACACGACTGTTCTACATAGGAAAGGGAGGAGGATGACATTCCTAAAGCAAAGGATAGCCCGTTGGAGGAGGGAGACGTGCTCTGTGTTGATGGGTCAGCGGCAATTGATAAAGATACAGGACAAAGACAAATGGGCGCTGCAGTAGTGCACCACAACCGAGGTGAATATGATACACTAGTGATGAAAAGACTACCCATGTACTATTCAGCATACGTCACTACAACAGCACATGCTGGGTTGTCACGATGGAAGAGGAGTGGTTTCCGGAGAGCAGACGGTTCCCCAGTACAACATGCCGCAGTGCTAGATACAATTGATTTCTGTGGTGTCACAACCCTCTGAAGTGGCGGTTGGCAAATGCGCCGCCCACACTAAGAACACAGACAAAATTTCACTGGGAGATGCTGATGCGGATGCTGCAGCCACAATGGTGGCCTATCTTCCTGTCCCAATAATTTCTGAGTATGTCCTGATAACACCAACACACGATCATCAAAACACACCGTACAGCATTGCCTGTTACACAGCTTATCGAGGTGCAAAGCAAGTGCTAAGTGAAAAAAATGAAATGTGCTCCAAAAGAGGGTGCAAACAGTGCCACTACTTACAATAGCTTTTGACAAACTCCACCGCCTCGCCCACTGCTCGAAGCAACACATTGCAGTAGACATACAGGAGGATTGGTTTATCCCTAATCTTCAGGAACACCTCCCAAACCTGATCATACATTGCACCACATTCCAAAGTTTTAGCACAGGCATGACGTTCTGGACTTTATGAGGCAGCTTGACCCGCCCTAGTGGGCCATTCCATGAGCTACACATAGATTATGCCAACATGGGAGAAAGATGCAATGGGTCACAGTACTTGATCGTTGGGTTCTGCCCCTTCTCACGTTGGGTCGAGGCAGGTCTTTACACCCGGAGGCCAAATGTGCTGCTAAACTTCTTGTCCATGAGGTTTTCCTCTGATGGGGTTTGTGCAAAGTGTTAAGTTCCGATAATGGCACACATTTTTTCAATGAACTCTTTGAAGAGATCACAGCGCTACTTGGCATTAAACACCGGATGTGTCCAATTTACCACCCCTAGGCCAACAACGTTTGTGGAGAGGATTAAGGGTCTGCTCAAGAGCAAACCACCTAAGCTCAACAGCACTTTGAAAATGAAATGGGTGCACTGCTTGCCCTTGGCACTCTTCAGTCTACGCACACAACCTAGCAAGGACCACCATCTATCAGCCCATGAGGTAGTAATTGTTCGGCGTAAAATCACACCCATACCCCCTGTCAGGAGAGAATTAGATGAACATAAAGCAGCAGTGATCCTAGGTGAGGAACTTAAAGCGTATTTGACAACCCTAACACGTGCTATTAAGTGCATCTCCCAACAAATTGCACCACCCCAGACAGAGCACAAGACACTTACCACACACAGCAGTAGCATGCTCCCAGCTTACCCAACCACTCCTGCCTGGAGAAACAATCTACGTGCGTAGTTTTGTCAGAAAGTGGAACAACTCCAGATTTCATGGTCCATACAAGGTCATATTGTCAGCCCCTCTTGCTGTAAAATTAAAAGCACTGCGCTATTGGACCCATCTTTCAGCTGTACGTAGGGCACCTCCAACAAGTACACAACTGCCCTAATTCCCCAGGTCCCCGCTCTCCTACCCCAGTTCCAGCGATCAGTTCAGCCAGCTCCAGTAGTAAAATAAACAACTAGAAAATATTATCAAGTATATTATAAAATTAGAACAGCACAAACCAATTATTAAATAAAACGTTTATAAAATGATCTCTCTCTTTTTCTTTTCTCTCTTTCTCTTCCTCTCTCACTATCTCCCATTCTCTTCGTCTCTCACTTCTCCCCCAACTATCTCTCTCGCTCTCTGACTTACTCCCACTCCACTTGCTCCATTCTTTCCTTCTTTCCGCCTTTTTGTGTGCATTAATGTTTCCTTTCAGAAAGAAGACAATGGAACCAGCATCATCGGATACATCTATATATATTAGAAAGAATGTTAGCTATCAGACTGTCCCTAGATGTTCCTATTCATACACATGAGGATTGCATTTTAGTGCTGCATTGTTTGCCATTTTGATGTTTGCACTAAGAATTTATCGGGGAGCATTTTATATGGGGAGCTCATAATAAAGAGGGGCAAGGAGAGGACATATACAAACACCACCAACAGCACTGTAAATATGTATAATAATAGTAATGAGCATAATAACAGGTATAACAAATCAACAAGTACACCTCTATATATTAGTAAGAAGATTATCATAATATTAGAACATCTTTTTCCATTTATTTTTACAAATGTTTTGCATAACATAAGCAGTTATGATAATATTAGTAGTGGAAGTTCTGTTAGTGAATCCCTAGAATTACGTAAAAGAAGGAAACGGCAAGCACGAAGGGCGAAATATGATGCCTACCATGGGCTTGGCCTTGATGCTATTGAGGATGTACGACATCCAGAAGTGTAAAATAGCTGGTACACAGACATGAGTGTGGTAGGGAGGCAAACAACAAATGGCAGCTGCTACGTGTGTTCAGTGATCCCACATGCGTCAGGGGCACCTAAGGTATTAGTACCACAGAAAGTACCAATTATAGAGGCACAGTGCCTGGTTCATCTTGCGCCACGTGGGATTAACGGCACCTTAGAGGCACACAGAGTACAACTAGAGCTTGTCGATACAGACACTCTACAATGTAATGACAACCCGAGAGACATTAAATGCCTGCAGCAGCCGTACTTGGTCATTGAATGACTCAAATATAGAAACAGCAAGTGGCAAGAAACCACACTTACTTGTCTGGCAGACAACTATTAGGATACGAGGAGGAACTCCTGGCTCGAGTGGAATCAACATGTGCACAAATTTGGACAGAGCACATACTAAAATTGACCTGGATTGCAGCGATAGAAAAACCAGTGACAGTGCTCCGAGAAGAAACATATGAACTTTGCGTCCACAGTGAAGAAACTGTCTTTATCGGGTTAAATGAGAAGTGTAACAGGACCCTCCTCATCCCAGACCTGAAGAGGGGCACGGCAGCTCTGATGAATTACCACTGTGTCTGTGGCCAGCAAGCATACTTGCACCTCTCACCACGATGGAGTGGCTACTGTTCGCTAGCCACGCTGCACTCAGCACTACTAGTAATCCCAGAAGAACACTTGAAAGGAGGGCCAATACCTGACACAGCCCCAACAGTTTCTCTTGCGTTCGAGGAACAGAATCTGGTGCTGCCAATAGAATTGTGCATCCTCCCTGGAAAAAGCCAGTATGAGAAACTTGTGAAGGAAAAAGAGATCATCAAACTATCTATCAAAAGACTCAGCGCATTGCTTGGGGAAAAATGAAAAATACAGATTGGTCAGATCAGCTGAGACTTTCTTCCCCTCGCTCTTGCTATCCGGTGTACAGGCAGCAGCGAATGCAAAATGGCTGCAGATAGGATGCTGAGAACTGGCCCAGTTGGCAATTGACACCGAGCATGGGTTTAACATCATAAAGGTCGAGCTGCGTGCCTTAAGGTTAATGACGATGCAGAACTGCTATGTCTCGATATGTTGACGCCAATGGAAGGAGGCGTGTGCCAAAAAATCAGAGATTCGTGTTGCACATTCACCTCCCAAAGATGCAGAGAATGGATCATTGTCTCACATAGTAGCAGCAGTACACAGTCTGGAAGTGCGCATGAAAAAAGAACTGGAATAAAAGGGGAAGATTGGTTTGACGTAGCATTCGATTAGGCTCCCTCCCGGATCAGAGCCATTGTGAAGATGATGGTACCTGTCATCATGTTCATCTTGGTCATCTTCTGCACCTGCCAAATGGGCCTCCGGTGTTGTGTCAAAGCAGTGCCTAGTAGCGCAATGATGATGGTTTAAATTGGGGTTTCAAAAGTACCTCACAATACAAAGGAGAGTGAAATACAAACTGACCATGCCATTCCTCAAATGCTCCCTGTTCCCCATGGAGACAAAGTAGACCACTTATACTACACCACCATTGTCTCACCCCTGACCCTGAAAACTATGAGGTATGGGTTGATCTAGCAGATGGGGGATATATTTATATGACGTGCACACCCGAAAAATATGCACAATCAGGAGAACGTTTGTGGTCAGAATGTAGGGCCTGGAGGCCAATAAAGGGAAGTCCACCATATCAGGCTGCAGTGAGAAGGGAGAATGAATCCATGCGTAAGGGAGAGTTTGTTACTGTAGAATTAACAAAAGGGGGGAATGGTGGGATGGAAATGAACCTATCCCACCCCCCTAGTCACTTTCGGGTGAGGCGAATATCATGAGAAGACCTGTGATGTGCCAGGGGTGCGTACTAAGAGACCCTGCACAGCCATAATATTATGAAAATTGTAGATGTTTAGACTTAGTGCGTGCATATAAACAGACACCATTTTGTAGCTATGGCAGAAACATAGGGCCTTCACGGCTGCGGACCTGATGAAGAAACCTGAATAGGCCCAAGCACTGATGAGAGAGAGACCTGCGCTGCTATTTTCCCCAGAAACCCTCCTTTGTTCTAAAACTTTTGCCAGTACGTTTATCCCGAGAAAGAATGTATCCTGCAAGGCCATGAGACAGTGCTAGGCACCTCGCTGTATGTGTTATCACAACCAGACCAGAGCAAGCCTCCGACCCCCATCCACCCAACAATGAGTTATAGCCCCTACAACTGTCCGAGTACCCAAGACGCCTGAATTCCGAGATACCAGCTGACCCAAGGTCACCGACCATAAACCAGTCAACCATAAAACATCTAAGAGAATGGTTACCCTATGTGCAATTTACAATTGCATGATTTGTGATGCAAAGTGCAAGGATGGATAAATCATAGTTCAAAAGTGAGGGTGAAGCTGAACGATGAAACTGGAGTGAAATGTGTTCGGGTCACAGTGACCTCGAGCCTCCCCCTGTACCAGTCCATGATCATGCCAGGTGCCCTGTGTAGTAAAAGAGTAGCACTGTTAGAATAATGTGACATATTTTCTTTTTGACCGTGGTTCCCTGGAGACGATGAGCCCAGCTGACCCCATGCGATGGAAGACGGATGGACGGGGTTCGGGCCAATGGCCTGGCATCACCTAGGGAGCAGGCTGAACATTCATAGGGTCGCACCAACCAGCTGCACAATTTATATTGTATATGAATGACACTGTGTCCCCCTTTTAAGCTCTTGCTTGCACCCTTTTGCTCAGAATGTTCCTGGGCAGTAGAGTTCTTTGCTGGCACACTTATTTTTTGTATAATTAAAACTTATCTTTGCAAGAATCTCTTGGCCTCTTTCCCCTAGTGGGTTGTATTTTTTCTGGTGTGAGTGCTTAGTGGCGTACTTCCATTGTTAACAAGCAGCTTTTCTGAATGCTTTTTCTCTGGGAGACAAGGTGTGTGACAGTGTTTACAAGTGTACCCAATAAAATGCTGCAGTCCCGAGGTGGTCCTTATCACCTCGCCTTGACCCTGAAGCAAATGTTAATTACAAAAACACATATATTCCACACGGCCAAAGTGGTGGACAATGCCTGCCCGAAAGTCCTGCCTAGAAATTGGACACTACATGGGTCACATGCGTTCTCATAAACATTCCTTAAAAGGCAGTACATACACGCTGCCACTTGGGCGATTACAATAACTTTAATCCTCAGCGAACTTATTAAAGCATGGTCTAAAATGGCAGAAGCACAGCCCTCTTTGAAAAAATAAGGCCCAGCTGGTGCTTCAGCCATTTCATCGGCAAGCATTGGCAAGTTGTAATACCAATGCCATAGACTGCTCCAAAACTTCCCGTTTTCCTTTCTCTTTTACAGTGCCAATGTTTTGGCCAGTAGGTAGCGCTAGCATCACCAAATGTGCAAAAATCAAAAATCCCATAGATGAAAGCCAGGCCAGCAACAGTACACAGGAGCGTTGTATAACATTTGAAGGAAGAAATGATAGTGCAAAGTGGGGAGGCGGAGAAATGACAGCACAAGGGGGGTGACAGCACAAAGTGAAGGAATGACAGCACAAGGGAGAAGGATTGACAGCACAAGGAGGAAGGAGTGACAGCACAAGGGGGAAGAATGACAGTACAAGCGGGAAGGAATGACAGCACAGGGGGGAATGACTGACAGAAAAAGATGGGTGGAATGACTGCACAAGGGGACAGGAAAGACAGCACAAGGGGACAGGAATGACAGCAGAAATGACAGCATAAGGGGGCAGAATGCCAGCACAAGGGGGAAGGAATGACAGCACAAGGGGGTAGGAATGACAACACAAGGGGGAAGGAATGACAACAGAAGGGGGAATGAAAGACAGCACAGGGGGAAGGAAGGACAGCACAAAGGGAAGGAATGACAGCATAAGGGAGAAGTGAAGGCAGCGCATAGGAGGGAGGAATGATAGGTATTCATTCATGCGATCTTCAAATACATGGGGCCTCATTACAACCCTGGCGTTAAGGGGTTAACGGCACCATAAAAAGCTGCGGCGCCGTTAAACCCTTAACGCCAGATTCAAACTTTAACGCCTGCTTTTTGCGCTAAGCAACCTTGGTGCTAATTACGGCACCGTAATTTACGGTGCCGTAATTAGCGCCTTCCCCATCCCCATTGAGCCCTATGTGGCAAAAATGGGAATGGGGAAGGGGCCATGGTGAATGGGGATTTACCGCCCCGCTAACCTTGGAATGGGGCAGTAAATCCACCATCCACCATGGCGGAATCCGGCATGGACCATGGTGCTAATAGCACTATGGTCCAACGCCAGGGTTGTAATGAGGCCCCAAGGCGCTGTAAGCGATATCCAATCAACACTACAGCCAAGTCAATGGCTAGTCTGGGATGCTGAGGAAAACCCTTATTAATGTATTTTTATGTCTAGTTCAGTACTCTGATTGACCACCCTTGTATAACACCCCCCTCTTAGAATCCCCCTGACCCCACTGAGCCAAGAAGTAGGTTTGTTTTGCAAATTAAAAGGTTTATTTGAGAATTTAAACAATATATATATATCACACTTTATAATAAATGAATATCTGATAGTACACTTAGACATATGATGTTGATCAACAATGGGTAATCTGGCACTAGCACACTTCTTTACAATCAATGAGGAGTTAGTATAAGATGGATAAAGTAGCAAAAATACTTTTATGATTTCAAGGGAAAAGCAATGAGGAATAAAATGCAGTACAGAAATACTTGATATGATTTTAGCAAAAGATAAGATAATCACTTTTTCTCTGGCAATTCACCCCTCTCCCCTATACAATGTAAGAAATGGAAGGAGATGTTAAGAGGAGCACACAGTTCTCAGGAATGCAATCAAATACAATACGAAATTCAGTTCCCCCCGAGCAAGCTTAGAGGAAACAGGTAGGAGTTTGAAACACAGGCTCAAAATGCTTTTTAAATGTGATGGCAATGGATGGGAAAATGTGCCAACTGATTTTAATTCCCTCTAGAGATTCAGGGTGAGTGGGAGATGCGTGTTGGTATTAGTTCAGGCTCACTTTAGCAATGCTCTATGAGTTATTACCAAGTTGCAACGGATTTTAACAAAAGAAAGAATGGAGCTGCTATTTTGACAAGTGGAGGAATTGAGCCAAAATCGCAAATCGCTGTAAATTTCGCGAGTGCGTAAATCGTGATTGCGGAAAAAGTATAAGGAGTAGGAAGTCGGGTCTTGTTGGAATACTTAGATTCTAAGCTTCCAGATGAAAGTTAAATTTCGTTCCTAGCCCAAACGGTTCCAGAGATACGGACGATTAAATAAAGGTAGTTTTTTGGATTTAAAGTAAACTCAAAATGACAGGTGACAGCTTACAGCTGCAGAATTGACAGGTGACAGTTGTGCAGCTTTAAAAATGACAGATGACACGATTTCTAGGAGGCAGTTCTACTTAGGTTAAAATAGTTTGGATTAGATTATTTTAACTAAGAGATTGGTTCTGCACAGCTCTGCTAGGTACTCACAATATAAATTTGAACTAGGCCTCGTCACGGATCTGGTCAACACGTCCGGCTGCGGTTCTGTCTGCTTGGCGGGTCAATCAGGCACCGGTTCTGCTCACAGCGATCTGGGTCAGCTCTGCTCTGCTGGTCTAGCCTCTCTGGATTCTGGATGTAACACTGCTTTCTGGGTACTGCTACAGGTTCTTGCAAAAATTCTCAGCAAAACTTCAATCAGCTCTCCCGGCTGTTGAATAGTTTGGTTAGTTTTGAGGCCTGCTGAAGAGGATTCAGCTGGTGGATTCAGGCCTCTCTGCTACAAATTCTGGAGTTAATTTCTGCTACAGGTTCTGGAGATTGAAGGATTTGAAGTCTGGATCTCTGGATGTGAAGTCGTCGGTCAGCATGCTCTGCAGCAAATGGAATTGAATGTCTCTACCTGTCCCAGCAGTCTCTTTTTATGTGTTTTGGAAAGTGGGTGTGTTCGTTGGTCATAACTAAACCTGCCCCTCTCACTTATCATTGGCCAATTCCTCCTCTCTCCCTTGATTGGGAGAAGGAAATGTGAGTCAGAGTGATGCTGTAGGTTTTATGGTCAGAGGAACCTCCCCTTATCAGATTGCACACAAATCTATTTCTGACCCAAATACATATTTAACTATGTACCATTTTTCTAATATTATAGGTCCAGTTAACATATTTTCTGTAGCACCAAACCATCCGATACCTGTCTTTGTACGATGTCGTGTCCACTGATGACAGAATCCTCCCCTTTTCATCCAGATAACAACCTCTAAACCTTTCCAGATTTTACACAAATGTGCACCAGGGATATGGGTTACAGATGATAAAGTGTCAGATTTTTAACATGCATACATTTGGAGTGAGACCCTATTTTCCGCTAGCAACCCCCCAGAATACACCACAGGGTCCTAATGCCTCTTAAAATGTTCACAGAAAAATCACAAAAATAATGATATTACTTATATAATTCTGACAAGTCCGCACTATGAGTTATCTATCTTTCTAAAATTATGCTCTGGTCAAAAAGGGGTGTGGCTTCCCACATCACAGGGTGGAATAACTGGTTTATCCACTTCCCCCAAGCCAGCTTGTTCACAGAGGCACAGCTGCCCCCCAGTTTCTCCCAAGAGGAAGCTATTTTATGACGCCCCCAATATAACATTTGCCTGAGTCCAGGACAGGCCTTTGTTCAACTCCCTGTAGTCCCCAGCTGCTCCACCCCTAATCTAATCGAGAGGTGACAACTCCTTTTGGCAAGGGGAAGAGTGGCTGAGCAGGTTTCAACTCCTGTCGGGGGTAGTTGTCAGGCAGAATCCAGTTTCATTAAGCCAGGTTTCAGCTAAATGTCACTCTTTGTTCCCAGTTTAAATCACTTACAATTTTTACATATACATTAAATAATTACTTCCTTCAAGTCATTTCAGAATATAGTTTTACATTGTATCCACCTCTTAGCAAGTCTTTCCTTGGTCTGGTTTTGTTTCATTTGTTCAGTTTTAGACAAAAGTCTGGTGGTTTTAAAACACCGGCTTTCTGATAGTGGTGAGTACTGGTAATGCAACCATTTTTGGGATTAAGAAAATTAATTCCCCACAGTTCTGAGTTGCTTTTTTGGCAATCAGCATTGCCATTCCCAATGGTTTCAGGCTACTGTGTGTGTAGCCCAATGGTGGCTTTAGGCAGTGCCCTCCTGTGCTCACAACATAGGCAAAAATGGGTGGCAGCCTATTCTTCATGTTTTCCCTGTGCACTCTCTGGGGAGTTCTGGCCATCATGATGTTTTCCATGCCAGTACTGCACAGTTTTATGGTAGGGCTTGTATGCATGGGTAAAAACATCCCACAAGCCCCCCCTCTTGCGATGGCCATTCTGTCCTTTTGCTGATGGAACTCGCAAGATCTGGGATGTTCGCCTCCTCTTTTTCCAATTCCATGGATGGCACAGTTCAGCATCTTTTCCTCCCTCCAGTCGATCAATCAGTTCTCCTTGCTGGTCCTGATGGGAGGATTGGGCGGTACCCCGGGCCCCTCGGATCTCTGCTCCCGGTCCCCGGTCGTCCTCCTTGGTCAGTCTCCATGGTTTCATCTCTCCTAGGATGATAAAGCAAAGCGGCAATACCTATTCGTAGACATTTCTTCACTACCATTAATGGTGTGGCGAACATACACATTTTATGAATCAAAAGATATGAACATATACATTTTCTTTTTTAAATTAGGAGACAAGAACATATATATATATACAAGGATCACAGAATTTTATATGCTATATGTGGAATATTTTAGGGTTGGAACTGAATTACTCTGGAGCGGCCCCCTCTGGGATTCCAGTGGATTCCTCCAGTTGTTGCAGAGTGTGCCTGGGATGGCAACACTTTAGCTGATTTATATGTACCCACTTGTCTTCCCCTTCCGCCAGACTGCCTTTGGGGATGCAGATCTTATAGGCAATAGGGGAGATCTTGTCTATAATTTCAAACGGTCCATTCCATGTAGGCAAGAATTTTCGCAGTTTGGCCTGGTTCCTTTGGAAATTGTATAGATAGAACTGATCACCCACCTTATATTCCTTTCGGGTAGTTTTTAAATCATAGTGGGTCTTCATACTCTCAGCTGATCTTTCTAGATTCCGCTGAGCATAGGCAAAAGCATGTTGGAGGTGTTTCCTTAAATTCTCCACATACTCATGAGTTGTGGAGGCATTTATCAGTGTCTGCTCTTGGGTTCTGTAGAGCAAATGCTGGGAAAGCACCATCTTGCATCCAGTCATCAACTCAAATGGTGACATTTTAGTTGCAGAGGAAGGGGTAGATCTGATGGCCATTAGGACCAGAGGTAATCGGATATCCCAACTTGGCCCACAATCTGTCACAAACGTTTTTAAGATGCTCACAATGGTTCGGTTATATCTCTCCACTGCTCCAGAAGCAATGTGTAGCTTCCTTTTAACCCCCAGTATCTCCCACATCTTTGTCATTACTTCACTGGTGAAGTGGCTACCTCTGTCTGACTTAATCCTTTGAGGTAGACCAAAACGGGAAAAGATGTGGTTAATCATCAGGGCAGCTGCTGTTTCTGCCTTGCAATTTGGGGCCGGGAGACATTCCACCCACTTGGTAAACAAGCATGTAACGGTCAACATGTACTTGTTTCCTCTAGACGAGCGAATCACAGGACCTACAAAGTCGATTTGCAAATCTGACCATGGCAGTGTCATCCCCCTCTTCTGGAGAGGCGCACGGTGTGTGAGGGATGATGGCTGAAAGTGTGCACACACAAGACACCCCTTCAAGTATTGGTCGAGGTCCTGCCCCATGTGTGGCCAGTATGCAACCTCTCTTAAGATTTCCAGTGTTGTGTGAAACCCCCTATGACTGGCGGTGGCTGCATCATGGGCGTGAGTTAACATCAGGCTTCGGAATGAGGTAGGAACCACCCACTGATCATGACCAGCTTGGGATTTCCTTACCAACGAACCGTCTTGGATTCGGAACATTTTTGGACATTTCATCAACACTCTAAGGTCCTCTTTCCCAATGTAATCGGTATCCGTTAAGGGAAAGTTCTCAGGGTCCTCAATGTGTTGTTAAAACTTACCAATTATTGGATCCCCCTTCTGAGCTGTAATTAAATCAGCATCAGGGGTCTCCTTACTCCATTGTGCAATTGAAAGATCATTGTGAGCATTTGTCTGGGACCTAGTGATAGCAGTGACCTGGATTTCCCCCAACAGGGACTCAATCTCAATTATATCCCCTTGGATGGCCCCGGTTTTGGCCAGCTGATCAGCTAAGTCATTTCCAGTTTTGTCTGGTCCCTCTACTTTGGAATGACCCTTGATCTTTTTCCAGTAGATGGTCATCCCATTCGATGTGACCAGATCATCAATATTTTGGATCAAATTCCCATGTTTCAGGGGTTTGTTATTAGCGCATAACATGCCTCTGGTTTTCCAGTTGACCAGGTGTTCCACGAACCCGTTCCGTACATAATCCGAATCTGTGATTATGACCAGTTTGTGGAGTTGATGCTGGACAGCAGTGAGGATGGCCTGATGCATCAATTCTGCCACCTAACTACTTCGGGGACCAATTTTGTATCCAGCGGAGGGTTCTGGGAACTCCTTCACCCATGCATTCCCTACGCCAGCCACCAGTTCTTTCTCCCCGTCGTTATCAACATGGTAAGAGCATTCATCCACATAGACAGTGGGCATTCCCTCACACTTGTCTTCTTCAAAGACTTTGTGTGGGGAATTAAGGTATGCCTCCATGTTGTCCTTGATTTTTAGACTTTCGTCCTCGAGACAGTTTTTTCTGGCACAATCATGCAAGTCAGCCAGACCTTGCGCGAGGGGACTCTTCTTGTTTTGGCCATATCTGACCTCTACAGGAAAGCCTTGCATTGACAGAATCCAGGAAGTAATCCGGGGATTACTCACATTTCCGGCCGGATTCTGTCACTTTGGAGATATTGCAGAGGCTGGTGTGGAGTCTCCACTATGATGTGTTCCCCCTGGATAAACGGGCGATAATTCTTCAATGCCCACACCGTTGCCAGGAGTGCCTTCTCACAATCGTTGAATTTTTCCTCCACAGAGGATAAAGTTTTGATCGCATAGGAGATTACTTTATTGACCTGGTCATGTTTTTGGTATAATACTGCCGTCAAGCACGTATTAGAGAACCCTGTCTCCCGGAAGAACTTGTTTCTGACAGGGTAAGCTAGGCAAGGCGCTTGTGAGAGGCTTCTTTTGAGTTGTTTTACCGCCTCGGATTGTTCTGGACCCCATTCCCACTTGACCCCCCCTTTCAAGAGATGAATCAGGGGTCTAGTGATCTCTGCATAGCCTTCAATGAACTTTCTGCTGTAATTAGTCCGTCCAAGGAGGCTCCTTAGTTCCCGCAGAGTTGTGGGGTCTTTCAGTTTCTGAAGTGCTCCCACTTTCTTTTCCTGGGGACAGAGACCCTGAGGAGTAATCTCATGCCCCAAGAAATTAACACGGGTTCTACACCACTGTGCTTTCTGGAAGGAAAGTTTTGCTCTGGCGGCCCTCAACTGCGTTAGAACATAACGGATCTCCGCTATGTGTTCTTCCACAGATGAACTTTTGATGAGGACATCATCTACATAAGCCAGGTTACCCCTCGCACCCAGGTCGGGCATGGCCTTATGTAGGAAAATGTTGAATTCATTGCCGGAGTTGAGGTATCCGAGGGGAGTCCGGGTCCATGTGTACTGCTGGCCCCCAAAGGTAAAAGCCAGTTTGATTTGGTCCTCCCTACTGACAGGCACGGTCCAGTATCTATTGGTCAGGTCTATTGCTGTCAATACCTGTGACCCCTGAATCTGGGCCAGCCCTTGGTCAATGTAGGGCAGAGGCCATCGGGAAGTATGGACCTGTTTGTTGAGCTCCCTAAGGTCGGCGCAGAGTCCCCACTAGCCGTTTGGCTACAATATTCCCAGCACCGGATTATTGAAAGTGCTGTGGACTGGACGGATTATTCCCCGGGACTCAAGGTTCTTAATTATTTCAGTAAGGGACTCCATGGATGCGAGATTGCTTCACAAACACTGGAGTCATTCCAGGGTCCGTGGGAATTGTTGTGGTGTGGATGTCGGTACGACCACAGTCATATGAGTCTACCGCAAAGAGATGTTAGAAATCCAAGAAAACTTGTTTCAACTTTTGCTTCTGTTCCAGAGTCACACAGGCATCAGCTAGGTTGACTCTCTCTTCCACCATCTGCCTGAAGCCTGGAAAGACTTCTGGTTTGGCTATCTCAGTGGCCTCCTCCAGCTGGGTGGAGAAGTCCCTGGTCAGAATGCTGATTTGGAAAGGAGGCTTCAGGTGGGAAAGGCAGCCCTCATGGACCTGGAAAACCACCTCATCCCTCCTGAAGTCACGAGTCACATCTTCCTTACCATAAGGGCAAGAAGTGTACACCAGGAAGTTCCCCCCGTGCCGGGTGAAAATCCTGTCTGGTGTTGTGTTGTCTTCACTGTCACTGTCAAAACAGTCCTTGGGGATTGGTCCTAACAGTTCATTTCCTAAATCAATGGAGAAATGTCGGTCATCAATCGCCATTCCAATAAAGGTGCCTGCGGCTAAAGTAATACTCTTTAAGTCGCTGTTATCCACCTCTATTGGAATGGTGTCATGTTCTATGTTGACTAATGGTGTTGGGTTTACCCCTAACCCTTGCTGTTGGAGAGAAGCATTTAGATGGATATAGGCATCAGGGCTTTTCAATTTTTGTCCTCTTTTAACTTTCACTTCCAGGGAGAATTGTCGGGTCCTTTCTGGGATGTGACTTCCTCTTTGATCTGAATTTCAACTGCATAAGGTAGCAATTGAGCTGACCTAAATGCTTTTTCTGGATCATCAAAGCCCATGGGATTATCCGCTAATCGGGACCAAGCTTTGAAGTTTATTAGGTCCAAACTAATGGCAAAGCGATTGAGAATGTCACTGCCTAAGTAAAAGGCGGCAGTGACTTCTCGCACGACCCAACAATTATGGACTATGCTCTTGTTGCCAATGGAGATTTTGAGCATACACCTGCTTGGCAGGAGATGTTTGGAATTAGGTGCTTCCAGGTCCATTTCCCATTTGTCTATCAGTTTGAATGTGGGAATGGCTGGATCTTTTGGGAGTTGGTGGAACATGGCTTCGCTGATGAAGCTCTTACCGTTGTTCACACACACTCGAGCGAGAACAGAGTCCTTCCCATCATTTAACTGAACAGGGATGAACAACTGCTCTCTAATTTGCTGAATATCAGCCAGGCTCTGAGATGATTTCACATCTTTCTGGACTACAGGAGTGGGAGTTTCTGATTGTGGATTAGTAAAGAATTTCAGGGTGTTTCCTTCCAGTGTGGAATACCACCTTAAACTGGAAGGAAGGTTGATTTTCAGAAATACAGAGGACCCCCCATCACCAGTCTGTTGTCCTACTGCTATTACTGTCACGTCTGGAGTTTGGTTGTTCTGGAAGTGAAATTCTACTTGGTCAGATTTTTTTTCAACCATGTGGCAGGTGCCGTTTAAACTAACATGGTTGACACTCTGTTTTAATTTTATTGGTCGGCTAGTCTGGGTCCAGAGGACCTTGTTTACACAATCTATTAGGGGTGACAACCTTCTAAGGAGGTCATTCCCTAGTAAACAAGGGGTGCCCTCTGGAGTCACTACTATGACCGGGTGTTTCACCTTGTGTCGCCCAATTTTAATGTCCAAGTCTGCAGTCCCCTCAACGGGAATTTCCTTCCCGTCAAAGTTCTGCAGTTGTCCAGGAAGAGAGGTGAGAGGAATTCGGTAATTCTCCCCCCTTCCTGCATTTAGTTCCTCAAAGGCCCTTTTGGACAGAAGGGTAGCTTGGGATCCAGTGTCCACCAGTGCCAAAATTGTACCCTGCCCCTGTACTTGTACCAGGGCATAGTATCTTCCCTCCTTCTCCTCAAGAGGCAGAGATAATACACATTTTTGGACAACTGGTGGGCTAACTTTCTGGTTTTGGACATTGCTAGCGAAGAGGTTTGGGCAGAATTCTGTGGAGAGCCTTGGGAATCTGAAAGAAAAAGTTGGCAACTGGAGATCAGAGCCATTGTGGGTTCCCCTGGTTCCGGTTCTGGGCCACCCCCCCTTTTTGGAGGCAGTCCTCAGGATGGTTTTGACCCACGGGATTTTGGTATTGTCGGTTCTGGGATGAGATGATGGGCGGCGGTAGCTCAGTCTCCACATCTCCCCAGTCTGAATTGGCATCCCTTGGGACCCATTTTTCCTTGGGAGGAGTTCCCCCATCTCTGAAGGAGAAGATCCTTTTCCCAGAATCTTCTGAGGATCCCTCTCCCTCAAATTGGAAGACCTGTACCTCCTCCACAAAGTGGATCTGTTTGGGTCCTTTGTTTCTCCTAGCCCCTCTCTGCTCCTTTGATGGCAGACTTTCAGGGGAAGGAGATTTTGTTTCCAGTTCCTGGTTTTCCAGGGGCTGTTTACAAGTTGGGAAGGAAGATTCCTCCAAGGCTTTACACCCCCCTTCCCCTTGTGCCTCCTCCCTGGGAACCGGTGGGTTATCGGGGTGCTGCCCCCGTCATTGTTCTGGAGCACCAGGTCCAGAGTTTGGGGCATTCTGCGGTGGCATGCTCATCTGAGGGTTCTGTTGAGCCCTCAGTATGTGACCCAGATCCCGTGCCATATTTTGGACCTGGCGCTCAAGTTGTGAAACCCGCTCAGGCTGATAAGGGGCTCTATTTTCTCCCCTGGGCTGATCCCGGGAAGGGTAGCTATCCCTTCCCTGGTAGTACCCGTGGTTGGGAAGATTTTGGTACCCCTCCACTCTTGGCCTCCCCTCTCCCGGATTAGGTTGTCTGGGCTCAGGGAATTGGGGAAAGAAGGATGGATGATTTTGGGGCTGGAAATTGGGTGGATACCTGGGGAAAAAGTTCTGCCAGGATTTGGTGAATTTCTGCCCTCCTGGGGGAAGTTGGGAGGGAAGTTCCCTGGGTTAGGTGCTTGGCTGGATCCCCCCCCTTGGGCTGGAGGAGTCCACACATAACCCAGGATTGGTCGGTTTCCCTTGTAGCGGGGACTTACATAGTCAGGGAAGCGGGGGACCCCAATATGTGGGACTACCTCCTCGACTCCCTGTCTGTGACTGGCCCGAGGGCCTTCTGGGCTGTGAATTATTTGGTGCAGGCAGGTTTATAGGCCCCCCCCATCTCCAAATCTAAAACAGAGGCAACCTTTACCTCTGCTACCTTGGCAGCAGCAGGGTGCTGTTGGTTTTGGGGTTTTTCGGCGCATTATTTTTATTTTCGATGGGCTTCTGCACCTCATAGATCCAGGTAGCCTATTCAATGACCCAGTCTAAAGATCTTTTCTCATGAAAATCTCTCACGAGCTGGGTCATTATGTATTTGGGTAAGGCATGGAAAAACGTATTGATAAATTCTCTGCTATCCGTGTGCACCCTTCTGGTGGACTGCGCAAAAGCATGCTTTAATACTTGCACAAACTCTTGTGGGGCCTGATCCTCCCCACATTGCAAATTGTAGGCTGCCTTGCGAGCCTCTTGAGGATTTCTGTGCACAGAAAAATGTTTCAAGATGGCTGCCCTGTATGTGGACCCCCTTGAATGGTTTTGATCCTCCAGCCCCGCAAAGAAACTGGAGTATTCTGGTGAGAAGGTCCACTTTACATATTGAATACAGCTTTGTCTGTCCTTCAAATGGAAAGTCTCCATCATTTGCTCATAGAGCTCCAAGTGTTCCCAAACAGAATACTTGGCGTTCTTATGATAAGGCGTGATGACACTCCTTATTGCCTTTATTTGTTTCAATGGGTCCTTAAGCAAGGCCCTTTTTGCCTTATTGGCCTTTTTGGTTCGGGTAATCCTGGTCCATTCATCCTCCGACTCAGAAGCGCTGCTTCCAGAGGTGCCCGTCTGATCTTCCAGGTTTTCCCGGATTCTGCGAGCCTGGGAATGGCTGGCAGAATGTGGGGGCCTGGTCTCCTGTGTCCTGTGACGCTCAGAGGAGTCTTCAGATCCCTCCTTGCTACCAGGATTTGCTGGGTATCCCCCCCACTGACCTAACTGGGCAGAGGTTTTCAGGATGCCCTTACTGGGCCTACTCTCCTGGGGTTCCCCACTAAATTGCACTGTGCTTGGGTGCCCATACCCGGATGCCCGCCCCTCCATTCCTGGGTGGTACTGGCCTATGGGCCCCATACTTTTAGCTGGATAGTGATCTGCCATCCCTGTGGCCCCGTGCTCATGTGCGCCAGGGAACATGGGGTGGCAGAGTCCAGGGACTGGTAGAGGTGAAGGCCTCTGGCACTAGGGCTCCTGAGGTTATGCTCAGGAGTTTCTCTTTCCCAGCGAACCTCATCTCTATCCGCCCCTGTTCCCTGTTGCAATGCAAGAGCCTGCGCTTTCAGTTCCTCAGTTAAGGCCTTACTAGACTCTATCAGTCTCTCCTGCATCGCTACCTGTTGCTGGAGCCTATCATTGTGCTGACAGAGAGCCTCATTTTCTCTCTGTGCCTCCTGATTGGTCCTGGAGTACTGGGCCAGTCTCTGCTGCAGGAGGGTTACCTCCTCAGACCCATCCCTACTGGCCTGCTCCTTTCTTGCCAGAGCCTCCTCCACCCTCCTGGTGTGATCTAGCAAGCCCTGATGCTCTTTTTGGAGGTCACCCAGCCCCTGGAGGGCCAAGTGATTTTCTTCAATATTTCTTTTTAAGTGGCAGACTTCCTGGCCTAAGGTATCCCTTTCCTGACCAAGAGCCTGCATTTGTGATGCCAGGTCGTCCCTTTGCCTTTGGAAGGCACCAGCTTTCTGGCGCTCCTGGTCAAACTCTGCCTTGGTATCCAGGTCTTCCAAAATCAGTTTATTGCTCTCTGCCTTCTCCCTATCTAGGTGGCTTTGCAGGGTGACTACCTGCTCGGCACATACCCTATTGAAATCTAATTGTTGCTCCAGCTTTTTCTGGCTCTGCAGTAGGGAGTCCAAACCTTCTTGGTACTCCTTCTGCAAGGCCAGAAATCTGGTATCCTGGTCCGCCTTTTCCTGTTGCAGCACATCCATATCCTCCTTTATTTTAGTGATGTACTGTCTGCTGTCCTTTTCTGACTCCTGGCTCCTGAGCAGCCTCTGCTCAGAAGAGTCCAGATAAGATTGGGCCTTCTCTAACGCCATCTGTTGCCTATTTGCCAGATCTTGGCCTTCAGCACATTTGTCCTGCATGGCTCCCATATATAGATACAAATATGCCGCTATCCTGGCAATCTTATTATGTTCATCTTTGGCTTTAGGGGCCATATATAGTTCACTCAGGGCCACAGGTAGGGGACCCTGATCTCTCCATTTATCTGACCCTGTTTCAGTGACCTGTTGCGCGATTGCCTGCAACCAGACCGTTTGGTTCTGATGAGTCCACTCACCTCTCACAAATAGCTTATGTAAGAAGTGCTCTCTGGCTATTTTGATGTCTACCAGTGTCGTCATTCTGGAATTTGAGTTCCTTCCTGACTTACAGAAGTTTTGTATTTTATTTTTGCAAAACAGACCGTTTCCTTAGAGCGTTCCTTTGAGGAGTGCTTTACAGCGTAACACAGCATGGTGATCCGACCGGATGTATGTCTCCTGTCAGTTAGCACACTGTATTAATCTGCACAAGTGATAGATCTAACCCAGAATCTCCGGCTACGAGCCCCCACTTCTGTAAGCGATATCCAATCAACACTACAGCCAAGTCAATGCCTAGTCTGGGATGCTGAGGAAAACCCTTATTAATGTATTTGTATGTCTATTCAGTACTCTGGATGACCACTCTTGTATAACACCCCCCTCTTAGAATCCCCCTGACCCCACTGAGCCAAGAAGTAGGTTTGTTTTGCAAATGAAAAGGTTTATTTGAGAATTTAAACAATATATATATATATCAAACTTGATGTTGATCAACAATGGGTAATCTGGCACTAGCACACTTCTTTACAATCAATGAGGAGTTAGTATAGGATGGATAAAGTAGCAAAAATACTTTTATGATTTCAAGGGAAAAGCAATGAGGAATAAAATGCAGTACAGAAATACTTGATATAATTTTAGCAAAAGATAAGATAATTACTTTTTCTCTGGCAATTCACCCCCTCCCCTATACAATGTAAGAAATGGAAGGAGATGGAAAGAGGAGCACACAGTTCTCAGGAATGCAATCAAATACAATACGAAATTCAGTTCCCCCCAGCAAGCTTAGAGGAAACAGGTAGGAGTTTGAAACACAGGCGCAAAATGCTTTTTAAATGTGATGGCAATGGATGGGAAAATGTGCCAACTGATTTTAATTCCCTCTAGAGATTCAGGGTGAGTGGGAGATGCATGTTGTTATTAGTTCAGGCTCACTTTAGCAATGCTCTATGAGTTATTACCAAGTTACAACAGATTTTAACAAAAGAAAGAATGGAGCTGCTATTTTGACAAGTGGAGAAATTGAGCCAAAATCGCAAATCGCTGTAAATTTTGCGAGTGCGTAAATCGTGATTGTGGAAAAAGTATAAGGAGTAGGAAGTCGGTTCTAGGCTTGTTGGAAAGCTTAGATTCTAAGCCCAAAGGGTTCCAGAGATACGGACGATTAAATAAAGGAAGTTTTTCGGATTTAAAGTAAACTCAAAATGACAGGTGACAGCTTACAGCTGCACAATTGACAGGTGACAGTTGTGCAGCTTTAAAAATGACAGATGACATGATTTCTAGGAGGCAGTTCTACTTAGGTTAAAATAGTTTGGATTAGATTATTTTAACTAAGAGATTGGTTCTGCACAGTTCTGCTAGGTACTCACAATATAAATTTGAACTAGGCCTCGTCACGGATCTGGTCAACATATCCGGCTGTGGTTCTGTCTGCTCGGCGGGTCAATCAGGCACCAGTTCTGCTCACAGCGATCTGGGTCAGCTCTGCTCTGCTGGTCTAGCCTCTCTGTATTCTGGATGTAACACTGCTTTCTGGGTACTGCTACAGGTTTTTGCAAAAATTCTCAGCAAAACTTCAATCAGCTCGCCCGGCTGTTGAATAGTTTGGTTAGTTTTGAGGCCTGCTGAAGAGGATTCAGCTGGTGGATTCAGGCCTCTCTGCTACAAATTCTGGAGTTAATTTCTTCTACAGGTTCTGGAGATTGATGGATTTGAAGTCTGGATCTCTGGATGTGAAGTCGTCGGTCAGCATGCTCCGCAGCACATGGAATTGAATGTCTCTACGTGTCCCAGCACTCTCTTTTTATGTGTTTTGGAAAGTGGGTGTGTGCGTTGGTCATAACTAAACCTGCCCCTCTCACTTATCATTGGCCAATTCCTCCTCTCTCCCTTGATTGGGGGAAGGAAATGTGAGTCAGAGTGATGCTGTAGGTTTTATGGTCAGAGGAACCTCCCCTTGTCAGATTTTTAAAATGCATACATTTGGAGTGAGACCCTATTTTCTGCTAGCAACCCCCCAGAATCCACCACAGGGTCCTAACGCCTCTTAAAATGTTCACAGAAAAATCACAAACATAATGATATTACTTATATAATTCTGACAAGTCCGCACTATGAGTTATCTATCTTTTTAAAATTATGCTCTGGTCAAAAAGGGGTGTGGCTTCCCACATCACAGGGTGGAATAACTGGTTTATCCACTTCCCCCAAGCCAGCTTGTTCACAGAGGCACAGCTGCCCCCCAGTTTCTCCCAAGAGGAAGCTATTTTACGACACCCCCAATATAACATTTGCCTGAGTCCAGGACAGGCCTTTGTTCAACTCCCTGTAGTCCCCACCTGCTCCACCCCTAATCTAATCAGAGAGGTGACAACTCCTTTTGGCAAGGGGAAGAGTGGCTGAGCAGGTTTCAACTCCTGTCGGGGGTAGTTGTCAGGCAGAATCCAGTTTCATTAAGCCAGGTTTCAGCTAAATGTCACTCTTTGTTCCCAGTTTAAATCACTTACAATTTTTACATATACATTAAATAATTACTTCCTTCAAGTCATTTCAGAATATAGTTTTACATTGTATCCACCTCTTAGCAAGTCTTTCCTTGGTCTGGTTTTGTTTCATTTGTTCAGTTTTACACAAAAGTCTGGTGGTTTTAAAACGCTGGCTTTCTGATAGTGGTGAGTACTGGTAATGCAACCATTTCTGTGATTAAGAAAATGAATTCCCCACAGTTCTGAGTTGCTTTTTTGGCAATCAGCATTGCCATTCCCAATGGTTTCAGGCTACTGTGTGTGTAGCCCAATGGTGGTTTTAGGCAGTGCCCTCCTGTGCTCACAACATAGGCAAAAATGGGTGGCAGCCTATTCTTCATGTTTTCCCTGTGCACTCTCTGAGGAGTTCTGGCCATCATGATGGTTTCCATGCCAGTACTGCACAGTTTTATGGTAGGGCTTGTATGCATGGGTAAAAACATCCCACAGTGCTAAGCGACCTTGGTGCTAATTACGGCACCGTAATTTACGGTGCCGTAATTAGCGCCTTCCCCATCCCCATTGAGCCCTATAGGGCAAAAATGGGAATGGGGAAGGGGCCATGGTGAATGGGGATTTACCGCCCCGCCAACCTTGGAATGGGGCGGTAAATCCGCCATCCACCATGGCGGAATCCGGCATGGACCATGGTGCTAATAGCACCATTGTCCAACGCCAGGGTTGTAATGAGGCCCATGGTGTGCTGCACCCAGGTTCTACGCAATAACGAGGTCACCAAATGAATTGCTAACAAGATAATGCATGCTGTGCTTCCAAGAGACATGGGCCACAAATGCCAGCTTTAAAGTGAATTAAAATGTTAGCATAAATATAGTTTCCCAGACATGCGTTACAATTACTAGAGGAAAGGAACTTCCTTATTGTGTCGATGCTCATCGCAGTGAGATGTTTAAGCTGGAAATCACACAATTTTGATTAAACCACACTTCAGAATGGTGGTGCTGGAAACTGGAGGGGAGAATGTTGTATTTCCACCCACTTCAGAATGGTGGTGCTGGAAACCGCAGGGGAGAATGTTGCATTTCCAACCACTTCAGAATGGTGGTGCTGGAAACTGGATCGAGCCACTTCAGAATGGTGGTGCTGGAAACTGGAGGGGAGAATGTCGCGTTTCCAGCCACTTCAGAATGGTGGTCCTGGAAACTGGAGGGGAGAATGTCGCATTTCCAGCCACTTCAGAATGGTGGTGCTGGAAACTGGAGGGTAGAATGTTGCATTTCCAGCCACTTCAGAATGGTGGTGCTGGAAACTGGAGGGGAGAATGTCGCATTTCCAGCCACTTCAGAATGGCGGTGCTGGAAACTGGAGGGGAGAATGTCGCATTTCCAGCCACTTCAGAATGGTGGTGCTGGAAACTGGAGGGGAGAATGTTGCATTTCCAGCCACTTCAGAATGGTGGTGCTGGAAACTGGAGGGGAGAATGTCGCATTTCCAGCCACTTCAGAATGGTGGTGCTGGAAACTGGAGGGGAGCATGTCGTCACACTCTTTTTGGCGTGATCTCAGAATCAGCCCCTGTGTGGTAGCAACGTTATAAAGCACAACTTTGTTTAGGTTGTCAAACACAGGAGAGCAAGGCTTAGTGTGAAAGAATTTTGCACAATTGAGGAGCAGACCCTAACAATAAGCCAGAGTTCCATGTAAGATTAGGGGGAGCTGCATGCATTCACAGCACCCTAACAGACGTGCCTTTACATTCTGTGGTGCTTCATATTCTGCTAGCCCCCCACTCACACACAGAAGCCAACTCACATTCACACAAATGTAATTCATAACATAAACGCACACACATGTTGCACATTCTCCCTGAGATGATGGCTGCCACACCCCCCTTTGGTCAGAATGCCTCGATTTCCCACCCCCTCAATTTCTTGTCACACTTAAAGAACTGTCCATTGAGGGGCTTTGGCGGGATGGATCTTAGCAGTTCATTTTTGGGTGTTGTTTTTAATTTGCCAGCCAGGCATTGCTTAGAGCAAAGCTTGGAATCGATATTTACAGCCCCTGGGCGCCGGTGGGGCCGGGGTCCAGTTTTCATTGGATATCATACGGGGAAGGTGTGGGTGGGGCTCTATTTGCCGTTCAGGGCCCCTCCCCTGCCTCCCTGCAGCATGAGGTGATGCAGGGCTAGGAGACTATGAGCCTCCTGGCGTCTGACCCCCAGGCAACTTAACAAGTAAATGATTCATTGGTGGATATAGGAGAGAAAAAAGAGAGAGCAGACTGTCCATACACAGTAGGACTTCAGTGAAAGGAATAGATACAAATCATGTGTCTGAAGGAACACCTTGCTAAGGTATTTTTATTACACCAGCGGGCGGGCATCTATATATTCAACTATGCCGTTAACTCTCTACAAACTGCGTAGAATTAACACTGGAAGGCCAAAGTGTGATCTTATTGCTTGATATATCTAGCTCCAAGAGATCACAGGAGGATGTGTTTTGGGCGTGGAGAGGAAAGTAATGAGTGAGAATGGCTATAGGCAGTCAATGTACGGGTAAATAATCCAAAAATACTCCCAATATGTTTTTCCTTCCCCGCATCACATTCACTTCTGTAGATTACTTTATGTATTTAATTATTTGTCTCATGCAGGTGTGGCATGCCAATCTAATATCCCCATTTATACAATCCCACCCCTCATTTCTCGGCAAGGAACAGACCATGGAGTAGTCAAGAATCAAAATGTTTTTAAAAGAATAGTTTAATTTCATTTCATTTCAGCTTTCTTTCGATAATTTTACCATAAAAGCCAGCACCTTAATAATAAAGTATCATCACAAGACATCAAAACATAAAAACACAACTCGAGAAAAAATCAAGAATATTCATGAGGAATTACAAGATAAAAAGAGAGTTAAAACACCATTCCTCATTCCCATTCAAACGATACTTAGCAACAATAACATTCCAAAGTGCCAGTGTGCCTAAAGTGCAGAGTACTGACTCTACCATCAGTGGGCGCCCTCCTTCCATCCTACTGCAGCCAAAGGGAAAGTCACAAAGATATTACCCATTGCTTTAGAGCAGCCCACCTGTAGGCCACATGTACCCATTGTAAAGCCAGTGGCTGGATAGTGTGCATGGAGAGAATTCCCTGTTACCAGGGTCGGAGATCAATCCACTCATTAATTTCATGCGGCCAACGAATGAAGAGGGATGCCTACAACAGTGATTGGACTCGTGAACCACTGACCCAGTGATTGGACTCGTGAACCACTGACCCATACTCGCATCATTGGACTATTTCACAAGTTTGAACCTCCTTTGCCAGGCCCTAATCAAGAACCATCCTGGTAAAAGTGGCAAGGCGGTTCTTGGCTGCCAGGCAGAACGTTATAGCCTCGGCAGTGGTAGTGATTGAGTACTGTACATAAAGCGTTTCCTTCGATCAGCGTAATTAGGACACAAAAGCAGAAGGTGGACTATGTCTTCCCTGTTGCTCGAGCAAAGAGGGCGGAGAATATCATTGCACCTGGACCTCATGGCAGCTGATTCCAATATGCCCAGACGTCTAGTTGTCATAGCCCTGATTCTACTTCATGGCCAAATATCTACAGAATTGGGATGACATCTGCAATCTTCTTCCAATTTCTGCTTCTCTTTCAACCACTAGAGCACGGCGTATACAACCCTTTGAGTAGGCATTTATAGTAGCAGCCGAGTCAGCCCAGAGAGCAGGAAGGCTAAGGGCTTGAAATTCCTTTTTTTAAAAGGATAGTCAGGGCAGGCTCATCGCTCTTTCCTGAGCCATTACATCCTCTTCTTCTCTCAATATGTAAGCAGGTTCACACTATTCCAAGCCAGATTTGCATATGGTCTTTCCCCTTCTGTAATGGCTTGGCAGGCGAAGAATGGTGGTCTGGAGGGTTGCCCAGAGCATTGCCAGTGGTTAAGATTCATTCTAAACTTTCCAGCCATCACCTCTTTGTTTTTGCTTTGTCACCCCAAGTGGCACGGGTATGCCCAGGCGTGGGTCTTGTGCCTGTTGGGCCTAGAGACCCAAGCTACTCCTCACAGATGAGCCCCAACAAGAGCGAAACATGTTTGGGGATGCTTGTGGTCTAGTGCAGAAGGGATGTGGCCTAGCAGTTCTGGCTGGACTGCCCCTTTTGGGGTGGGGCCAAGCCTGATTTGCATATGGTCTTTCCCCTTCTGTAATGGCTTGACAGGGCTTGGCAGGCGAAGAACCGTGGTCTGGAGGGTTGCCCAGACCATTGCCAGTGGTTAAGATTCATTCTAAACCTTCCAGCCATCACCTCATTGTTTTTGCTTTGTCACCCCCAGTTGTGGTCTCGTGCGGAAGGGATGTGGCCTAGCAGTTCTAGCTGGCCCCACCCCAAAAGGGGCTGGACTGCCCCTTTTGGGGTGGGGCCAAGCCTGATTTGCATATGGTCTTTCCCCTTCTGTAATGGCTTGGCAGGCGCAGAACTGTGGTCTGGAGGGTTGCCCAGAGCATTGCCAGTGGTTAAGATTCATTCTAAACCTTCCAGCCATCACCTCTTTGTTTTTGCTTTCACACTATTCCATAGCCTTAGCCAGTAGAAAACTGGTCTTGCCCTACAGACTTTTTCAATGGTAAAACTTGAATGTTTGGGGCTGGGGTCGGTAGGCCGAATAGGATTTTCGGAATCTGTTTTCGATTACACACAAGTGGGAGAAGTTACACCACCCCCATAACTCAGCACCATAGACAGTAGATTGTAGTGGCTGGGCCTTACAGACCTCCATGGCCTCAGGCACAGCCCCACCCCCATGCTCTTTACCAATGTTGGCTATTATACCGCTGTATCTGGTTAGGGTCAGTCTCGCCTTCAGCATCTGCTCCCCCCAGGTACAGTCTTCATTAATTGTTAGTCCCAAATAAGCATATGTTTTGACCTGCTGAATCCATGCTTCACCCAGTTCTATGTTAACACTAGCAAGCGTTTCCCTCCCTATTTGCTCTGAGGACCATGGCCTTGGTCTTTTGATCACTGATTGTCAGGCCATTTTCACTACAAAAGCCTGCAAAGATGTCCAGCTGGTGGTGCAGTCCCCCAGGTGTCAGCGACAGTAGAACTGCGGCGTCAACAAACATCAGGACAGGAATCCTGTCTCGTGCCGATGAGGGGACATCAGTGGGAGCTTTTAGGAGTTCAGTGATTGCACCATTTATGAATAAGCAAAGAGTAGGGGGGCCAGTACGCACCCTGGTGCACCCCCATCTCAATATTTACTCTCCTAGACAGAGCCCCATCTATCCCACAACGGGTCATCGTGCCATTGACCTGATATAGAGGCCCAATGGTGTTTAATAGATTTTTGGGGATACCCAAACCCACCAGGATCAGCCATGAACACTGTCAAAAGCTGTCTTTAAATCTGTAAAGACGGCACAGATGGGCATTTTTCTTAGGGAGATACATCTTTCACACAGTAATTGCAGCCACAGGCTCTGGTCTACTGTACTAATGCCCTTCTAGAACCCTGCCTGAAAATGGTTCAACGCACCAGCCTCTCAGACCCAAACCTCCAAATGACCCAGTACAGCCTTAGCAAAAATCTTGCCCCCAGCTTCAAGAAGGGAGATCGTCTTATAGTTGGCCGGATGATCTCTATCCCCTTCTTGAATATGAGTACAATGATGGCCTGGGTCTAAGAGGAGGCCCAACCCAACAACAAAACTGCATTAAAAGGTATGGCCAAATATGGTCTCCATATTAAAGGTTAATTTGCAAAACAATCAACAGGGACAATATCCGGGCCCGGTGCTTTTCCTATTTTTGGCTCTACAGTTTTACCTCTGCTTCCCTGATAACTAAATGTAGAAAAATTTGCTCTGGGGTATCCTGGCCAATCACCCCCCGTCTCTATTCTCTTCATAGAGGTTCTCAAAGTGAGCAGCCCAAAGCCTCCTCGGGTATGGCTCCCTGTATTAGATTCTGCTCCACAGGATGCCCCTTGCTCACCAAATCCTAAAACTCCTTTCTGTTTCCATTTTATATTGCACTAAGCAGTGATTCCCAAAGGCCCTCCTGATATTCAGATTTCTTGCATTTTACAACCCGGGCATAGTTCCTCTGCGCTATGCAATGGGGTCCTATGCCTTCTATGGTCAGAATAATGTAACTTCAACCAAATTGGTCTTCAGCTTTTCACAGGGAAAAACTATAAGACATGTATAGCAAAGTCCAAAATCAAATAGCCAAAGAAATGTCCTTGCCTACATGAATTTCACTATTATAAGTCCACCAAGGCATTTACACTCAATGCCAGATATATAGATTGTGTTCTAAAAGATACTAGGCCAATTAAGCACTTCTATTCTACATTGGCTCCTCTCTAAATACCAGTTTCTCAATTTCAACATGATGCAAATGTCTTTCAAACCTTCTCCAGTATCAAGGCGAGTATGGTATTAGAGGAAGTTACATGAATGATTACTTTCTAGTATATGTAGAATCAAAAAACACCCCGTTATATGTTTGAGGTACTGAATGTATAGGCAATGTGTAAGTGGTTTCAATGTAGACACTGGTCAGCTTGCATTTGTCTCTCATTATGTGTGCGTGTGGCTTTGAGTATTCTGCTTTAAGTTCACTTTTGTGTATTTATTGTTTTCAAGCTACTTGCGTGTGCAACCTCCAACCTATGTATGCCTGCACATTTTCAATGCATCTGCATGTAGTTTTCAGCCATTGTGTATTTTGAGGCTGGAGATATATTATTCCCCAGTAACAGTAACATGTATAAAGTTAAAAAACATACCTGTCCCTCCACATTACACATGAGTCTATTTGTTCATTTAAAATCAGGGAATGCAGTGGTTTGCACTTCACACAATTCTCAATAAACAGAATGTATTCTTTCTACAAATGTTTGTTGCGCCAGCATCTGATCTATAACTCGACTGCATTAATGCACAAAATCACCCAATGCAATTGTATTGTGGAATGCCACTATGACACAAAAGACTTCACACCGGTTTAAGCCACCAAGTATATTTTAAACAGTACTTTATTTTACAAAGGCAATTTCACATTAAAGTGGCACCCATTTTAAAATTTTGGATCTCAATATCAAGTAGATTGGGCTTTAAAGGAGTACCTCACATTGTTTTCAATGTGGGAGTACAGCACAATGAGATATCAGCACCTGCGTTCCTGTTTCCAAATTGCATTCCCTGCATTTCCCTATCCTTTATCACCCAGACCTGGTCAATATACATGGACAGTTTTAGTTACATTAGAACTTGATTTACCTTTTTAGATGTGACTTCTGATATTTAGATAATCAGCCGGAGAGGGCCTCATTACGAATTTGGCAGTCCGGAATTAAACGTGCCAGCAGCAACGTACCAGCACCCATTCCGGACCGCCAAACTATAAGTATGCCAATAGGGGCTGTGAACTACCGGCAGGCCTGACCTGCCAGAAGTTCATGCCCTTACTGGCATGTTTTTCATTGAAGCAGCGGCACTGTTAACAACAGTGCCGGTGCTTCAAGTTTCCCATTCCCATGGAGTCCTATAATCCTATAGGACTCCATGGGAATGGGAAATAACAGTACCGCCTGCGCCTGGGATATCCTGGTAGCACCGGGATGTCAGGCGGTGGTAACAGTGTTTCGGGGTGTCCGGTAACCCGCCACCTACCAGCGGGTTTTTACCATCAACCTCGTAATGATGCTCAGTCTAGAATCATTCCTTCAGCAAACCCTCTATTCGTGTGGCTTATCTGGATATCAAATTCCAACATAGACTGATCATCCCCTCAAACGATGGCTCTCCAGTCTGCCTTGGGGCAATCCTCCATGCACCTCTCCCCATATTTGATCATCATATCTTCCTCATCTGTCCTATGTGCATGCAATTTATATCTTTCTGACCACCTCTGCCTTGTGATAGAGTTCTGGTTTTCTCAGTCCTACTGAAAAAACATACTTTGGTTTGGACACTAATTTCTGATAACGATATGCAAAATTAATAAAACCAATATTTGCAGATTCTGAAAATTAAGGTGGGTATTAAGAGACTTGAATGACGGCTCTACAAAACCATTTGGCACAGTTATGCATGTTTGAAATTTTTGTGCCTATTCAAAACATGGAACGCTATGTATTTGTTTGCATATTTTGATAGATATTACTGCTATCGACAAAATGTAAAAATGTCATCAATCAAACTTCCATTGCAACGTATTGATCAATTTAGTGATTAATCATTTAATGTAAGATTGCTGAACTGAATCAGTGTTTCTAGTAGGGAGTCGCTGACATTTTCCTAAAAGTGGCATTGGCAGTGCATCACCACTATACTCCTTTCGCATCTTTTTGAAAAGTTTGGTGAGGTTTAGTGAAGGGGTGGGGGGTCAAAGTTATAGAGGGCAGACCCAAAATGTCTTTTTTTCCCATAGACATAATAGGAAAAAACTTTGCTCACGGATACAGCCCAAACCGCTGGACGGATTTTCACCAAACCTAGGGCAGGAGCGGCGGCTGGGTCCCAAATGCCTGCTTTTGTAAATTTGGTGGAAATCCGTCCAAAAAAATCAGTGATATCTATGTCCGCTCCACGGACAGGACTCTGATTGGCTTAGAGGGCAACATGGTGTCCATGGAGATCGGACAAGCCCGCTTATTGGATGGTGAAAAGTGTGAAGTGCATCAGATTTTTGGAAACACCCGCCAACTTGGATTCGCGCACAGCGGCCGGTATCCGCGGACATGGCGGCAAAAACATATTAAAAAACACAACATTGCACTTGTCAAACTTATCAAATAATCTCTGGGGAGGTGAGGTTTGATGAAGATGGGATGGGATATGGCTGCAAGAAACAAAAAAATTGGTGTTTTTCACAGCGAAAGTCCACAAACAGTTCGGATGTTCACGAACAGTCATGAGAAGTTTGCGGACACCTCAGCATTACAGGGTTGGTGAAAAGCAGTTCTTGGATGGCTTATAACTTTGACGCCACTTAACGAAACTACATGACATTTTGCAATTATATTCCTGACATGATTCTGAATGAGTTTGCAAAGTGTGGTGGGATTCTGTCAAGAAGGGGCAAAATTAGAGGGTGGGTCCCAAAATAATGTAAAGGCTTATAAATGAGGTGCCATTTGACGAATCTACACCTAATTTGGCAAACTGATAATAGATCTAGATATTATTGTTTTTGCGAGGTTTGGTGGGATTTTGTCAAGGGGGGGCAAAATTAGAGGGGGGTCCCAAAATAATGTAAAGGCTTATAAATGAGGTGCAATTTGACGAATCTACACTTATTTTGGCAAACTGATAATAGATCTAGATATAAATGTTTTTGCAAAGTTTGGTGGGATTTTGTCAAGAGGGGGCAAAATTAGAGGGGGGTTCCAAAATATTGTAAAGGCTTATAAATGTGGTGCCATTTGACAAATCTACACAAAGGTTTGCAAAAATATTATAGATCTACATATGAATGATTTCTTAAAGTCTGAATGTTTTTTGACAAGTGTCATAATGTAGGTACAAAAATAGTGATATACCTTTGGTGACTGAGGTGTAGCCTGTGGCCATGGGCAGTGGCCAGATTGTTCGGGGCATGGAATAAGGTTGTGATCTGGAGAAACAGGCTACTGGCCATGACCACGAGGGACAACACATGGGGTTAAAGTGGCATGTCCACCTGGGACTGGCTTTGTGGTAAAGTTTTTCGAAATTGGGATAGGTTTGAAAGGGAAGAAAAATGTGCTTGTCGTAATATGGTCATAGGGTTCTCTTTTCACCTTCTACAGGCTGCCATGGAAAGC